>NC_142247.1:71813655-73157405 GCF_052056855.1 Sturnus vulgaris
TCGAGACATGCAGTTGATGGTGCTCCAGGCACCTCTTGGTCCATCCAAAAGCCAATGCCTGCACTTTGCCAGCTGATTAATTCCTTGGATTTCACTGACTGCATTGTCTCAACCTCCACCGAGGACAACAGGGACCTAAACACACGCTTGTCACACAGACAACTGAGCTGGGAAGTCCTAAAATGAGACAAGGTGGTGACAGCCCATAATGGCAGGAGGTGTTTAGGGTAGCCAGAGAAAGAGAAAAAAGGCCTCCTCAGCACAAGAAACCAAGATTCCTGCCTTCTGTTACCTGCCCCAGGAGCTGTGGTGGTGGATGCCTTTGGGACCGTGTCTTTGCTGCCAGGTTGTGACATTGGAGTGGTGGTGACAGATGGGGATCCAGTCAGAGGGATAACAGAAGTGCTGGTGCTTCCAGAAGTGCTGGAAGGGGTTGGTCCCTGGACTGAAGAACTGGTAGAAGGACTCTGCTTGGTGGGACATTGGGGAAGAGGGCCAACACACTCCTTGGAGCTTTGGGGAGGGTCAGTTCTCAGCTCTGTGGTGCTCACAGTGGTGTTAGGCACATGATCCAAAGACTGTGAGCCAGGAGAGGATGTGCCAACAGCCCCTACAGCTCCTGGAGGACTGGTTGTACTAGTGACAATGGGTTGTGCAGCAGCTGTGGACCCCAAACTTCCCGAAATGGCTGCTGTGCTGCTGGGCTGCTGGGCAGTAGTGGAGCTTGCAGCAGGGGTGGTTTTGGGGGCAGCAGGGCCCTGTGAGGAGCTGTCCTGCACAGATGTGGGGGCTGAGGTGGAGACAGGCGAGGTGCCCAGAGTTGTGAGGGGGTTCCCTGTCGCTGAGTTGGCAGTGGAGGACGGTGACATTCCCGGCTTGTCTGTGGTGGTGCTGCTTTCAGTTGTGGTGGTGCTGCTTTCAGTTGTGGTGGTGCTTTGAGTTGTGGTAGTGGTGGTGGTGCTTTCAGTTGTGGCGGTGGTTGCTGCCACAGTGGGCTGAGCAGCTCCTGCCTCGGTGGTGGTGGTGGTTTGGGCTGTGGTAGGTGATGATGCAGAGGTGGTTGGTGAGGTTTCTGCAGTGCTTGCAGGCGTGGTTGTCGTGGTGCTTTCTGTGTTCTTGGGGGATTCTGTGGTGGTGGTGGTGACAGAGTTTTGTCCTGAGTCTGCAGAATCCCCATCATCCTGAGAGCTGGCATCTGGGGAAAAATAAAAATGCCAAGGTAAATGCTGAACTAAGGAAACTGCCCTTGGTTTTCCTTCAGAAAAGGTATTTGTAGGTGTAAACACTGACATAAACCACGAGCCATTCACTCAGGGCTTGCCTTGTGCTCTCCAAAGTCATATCAAATTCCATGTTCTGGTATCCCTGTGTCCAGCAGTGACACCAGGTGGGAGGTCCACCAGCTTCCATGCAAAGCCCTGCCAGTGGTTCCCAAAATAAAGCAGATCCAGCCCTTGTAAGAGGACAGCCAAGGGATGCACTGACTGCAAGCATCCATCCCTGCTATGAGAGTCTCCTGCATCCCTGAAGGGACAAGGTGACACAGAATCACACAATCATTAAGGCTGGAAAAGACCTCCAAGATCATTAAGCCCAAACAATTACCTCACATTATGACATGCAAAGAGATCTGTGTTTGGTTTCTGAAGAATACCTTAAACTTTCAAGTGATGAAGCTGTTCCTCAGTGGGGGATGCAGCTGAAGGACAACTCACCTGACAAGAGAGAACTCTCCCACAGCAGAGAGCTCTGCAATGTGCTGCCATGCCAAAATGGGGCATTCTCACTGCTAAACCAGTATAAAAACATGGATCTATTCTTCTGTTTGTAATCACTGCAGGAGCTCCTTCAATGGCCACGGAATATTTCCCCATGTGGTGACCACAAATTCTTGCTTAAATTCACCCCTGGAAAAGTTTGACCAATTTTTCACCTTTCAGGACACATGGGCTGAGCCCCTTAATCCATGGATCCCTCTGGACTCAAGGCAACAACCTGATTTGGGAAGAAGGTTCCTCCATTTGGGGACTGTGCAGAAGAACTGCTATAATTTTTTTCCCCTTGAAGCACTCATATATTATTTCCAACCCCCTAAAACAGGAGCCACACTTCCAAGGATTGATTTTTATCCTAATGATGCTCTCCAGAGATCTGCTTTGTTCCTTGGTGCTGGCACACAGACAAAATATTTTCTCTTATAGAGCCTGTCTATTGACACTGACTGTGCATCAAAGATCTGATGAAGATCAAGGTTCTGGTGGGAAAATTCAACTCCACCATGTCAGGATCTGGCTTGAGAAGGACCTGGGGAATGGGATTGGGGATGGGGAGGCTGCAACAAGTTTGAGTTCCTGTGGGAACTGCCTGGGGACAGAGTGGGTTTGGAGGGGGCAGAGGAGCCACAGCTGGACCTTGCATAGGCAGGGAATGGGATGGGATGGGATGGGATGGGATGGGATGGGATGGGATGGGATGGGATGGGATGGGATGGGATGGGATGGGATGGGACGGGATGGGAAGGAATATAGAATATTTCAGTTGGAATGGACCTAAACTGATCAGCTTATACAACTGCCTGACTATTTCAGGGGAATCATAGTACCACAGACTGATTTGGGATGGAAGTGACTTCAAAAATCATCTCATTCCAACCCCCTGCCATGGCAGAGACACCTTCCAGTATCCCAGGGTGCTCCAAACCTTGTCCAACCTGGCCTTGGACACTTCCAGGGATCCAGGGGCAGCCACAGCTGCTCTGGGCACCCTGTGCCAGGGCCTCACCACCCTTGCAGCCAAGAATTTCTTCCCAATATCTCATCTAACCCTGCTCTCTGTCACTTTAAAGCCATCACCCCTGGTCGTGTCACTCCATGCCTTTGTAAAAGTTCAGATCTCCTCCCAAAACACGGTTTCCCCACCAGGAGCAGCCACTCCTGGAAACACAATCAAGATGTGAGTGTAACTGAAAGTAGCAGCATGAATTATTTTAGGAAACACTTGGCTTGTGAGGAAACATTTCCATTACATGTGAAGGAAAAGGGCTTTTGTGATGATAAGTTGTGCTTCCTACAGGCTGACCACTGTCTGCAGGAGAAGAGGCAGAGAAGTAAAACATCATCACAGGGTCCTGACAGATAAACCCCAGGTGCTGAAGATAGGAGGGAGTTTTGATCTACCATCTCCTTAGCTGTGTTATCAATTTGTGGGGCTGGAATTGTCCGTGATGGTTGCACCAAGCTGGAGAGAGACCAGGCATTCAGAGAGCCACAAAACAGATTTGTCCCATAAATAGGGTGTGAAAGTTTCACAGGGGATCTGACAACAAAAGCGGTAGAAAAAAAAATCCCCTAAAGGTAGAAACAGTACAAAAGAGATGTAAGGAAATAAAGGGTTGGAAAGAAGGAAGGAAGGAAAGAGGAAATTCCCCTCTGCTCTTGTTTCCTCTTCATGCCCCGGCCTCATCCCAGAGGGGCAGAAATTAAAGACTCCAAAGAGAGGTCAAAAAGACAATTCAATTCAGTCCAAGAGAAAGGGACAGGACCATGCTTTGGCTCTAGGCCGGTCCTGGTGGCCAGCTGGGACCACCCTGTGATCCAAGGAACCAAGATCCTTGTTCCAGCACTTCCCTGTCCCACCCTAGGGAGATACAGACAGGATTTTACCATTTTTAGCAAAAAACTGAGGGCAAAAGCCCAAAGCAAGGGGTTGTTCTGCTGATGGAGAGATCTGGTAAGATCCTCTAGGCTTGTCCTGGCTGGGGTGCTAGCAGGGTCTTTCTTGGGGCACACAGAGTGACACAGCCCCCCATAAAATGACTGGGAGAAGAACCAAGGCTCAAGGTGGTACCCAAAAATCTCATTAATGTTTTATCTTTCTGTATCTCTGCATCCACTCCTAGTGTTCCTCTTCACTAAGGTCAAGAGATGTTAAAAAATCCATTTATTCTTCCTCATTAAGCCAGGACCAGTGATTTAAGTGGGATCAAGCATCATGGGCTGGACCTACAGCACAGCAGTGGAGAGGAGCTGTGGCTACAGCTGGGTGAGATCCTCTCCTACAGGGGAGCAACAACATCCATCTCCACACCCCTCCTGCAGGTTTTTGGGCACCTTTCTGTCAGCAAAATTTACCTTTTTTATCCTGATGCATTAAATTGAAAAAAAACAAACAACCAAACTGTTTTCTCACAGCTGCTGCACAAGGTGCTGCTGCAGCCACGGGGTTCAATATCTTCCTGCAGTTTTATTGCTCTGAGCTTAATGTTGTTTGTCCAGGGACAAAATTTAGAAAAACTGCATTTTTTTTTTGGTATCTTGCAGGATCACCACCCACAGAAGACCTGGCTTAGGCAAACCCATTTTACACTTAATTCCAAAGCAGAAACAGCTACAGAACAAGCACTGCAGTCCCAGGAGTCACTGTTTTCCTTCCACATGTACTGTACCTCTTTCAAATGCCAGAAAATGTTTGTTTTGGTTTTTTTTAAATCTCTTCCTCCCTCACTGGCCACCTGTGCCAAATTTCAGTGGTGGACTCAGGGGTAATAACTGGTAACGAGCCCCTGTTTGCCTGGGCTGGTGGCCAGTATTGCCTGACAAGTGTCCCCAGCAGAAGAAACGAGAAGGATCTGGTGGAAGGAGGAGAAAAACTCTGGTAAGAACAACCAGACAGGACAGGATTATGTCTGGGGCCCCTTCAGCATGAAAATCACTCACAAAAGATACAGTAAGTCCTTTTGCAGGGAACAAGTGATCCCTTCACGCCGTGAGCCCCGGAGATAAAAGGATTTAAGACATCTATGAGAGAGGAGGAAGAGGAGGAGGAGGATGGAGGAGAGATCCTCCAAGTTATCACTCCCCTTACACGGAGGACACCCTTCCCAAAAGAAATCCCACTTGAATTTCAGCCAGAGTCCCTCACCCTGCTGTCCAGAAGGCAGAAAAAAATCACCTGCCTCTGACCTTCCTGGCTGCATTTTGGCACGCCGAGGCCGCTTTTTTGATTTCACTTTTCTGGACCGTCACCAATTGCGCATTTTAGGGGAGATGAGAGCAATTTAGCAGCTACTTGGGGGTGTTTTGACAGCAGTGAGTCTAAGGGTTGATCTGCAATTCTCTCCTTGCATTTATCCCTCAGAAAAGCCATCTGCACTTCTCTCCTTGCATTTATCCCTCAGAAAAGCCAAACCCTGGTGCTGGGTGTGGGGTAGGTCTGCGGGAGGAAGGTGCGAGCTCTCCAAACAGGAGGAAATGAGTGCGCTGCAAAAACATGATTTCATGTCCGGATACGTGTATCCCATGACCCTGCCTGCGATACTGTGTGTCTGGGATGGGCACAGCCAGGAGGGGACACAACTTTCCCTCATTGCTAATTACCCAGACGGGCTCGTTCAGCACATTTGGGAGGCTGGGAGTGCCCCTGTGGGCGCTCGTGGATGGGGATGGATGGTGTGGGAGGTCTCTGGTCAGGGGCTGGTGGGGTGTGAAGAGTCACCCAAAATGTAAAAGAAAAGGTGAGCTGCTCTGTGCCAGCACAGCTCCTCGCAATAGCAGTCACAGACACCACTTGGAGATGCTGTGCACCACCTCTAACCACAGACTCAGAATGGTCTGGGTTGATCAGAACCTTAAAGACCCTCTAGTCCAACCCTCTGCCATGGGCAGGGACACCTTCCACTATCCCAGGATGTTCCAAGCCTTGGACTTGAACACTTCCAGGGATGGAGCAGACACAGCTTCTCTGAGGGCCTCATCATCCTCACAGGAAGAAATTTCCTATTAATATCTAATCTAATTTTCAATTAATATCTAATCTGAAGCGTCTCTCTTCCAGTTTAGCCATGCCATGGAGTGATGCTCTGGTTGTAAACTCAGTGCAGTGAGTACGTGGAGTTTTGCAGGCTGAGGAAGGCACTCAGGGGAGAAGCTTTTTGGAAAGGTCAAGGCTTGGAGAGCAAAAAGAGAATCAAACAGGCTCAAATTGCAAAGTGAAAGGACATGTCCTGTCCGTCCTCCCAGTGCCCACCCAAAGCCAGGGATTCATTCCCTCTCCATGCAGCTCCTCTGGTTAATTCCCTCCCCAACAGCTTCCCGCTTCCTATTTTGGTAACGCCTCCCCGTCTCCCCCCCGTCCACCTTGTTGAAACAGCTCAGATATTGGCTGAAATTCTATTAATAGTGAGAAAAGGAAACTCAAAAGAATAACGTAGGAAATGGTGGGTGACACACCCCACGCCGGCGGGCTGAGCCCGGCTCGGAGCCTTACGGCAGCCAGCTCCTGCTCCTCCCAAGGTGGGATGAGAAAGCCAAGGAGCCTGAGCAGCCCAGGGAAGGGGAAGGGATGTGAGCCAGGCCCTGAGGAAGTTCCTATTTTCCTCCCCTTTTGTGCAGCCTTTCCTGATTGAACAGGGGCAGCGGGTTGAGTTCATCAAAAGCAAAGCAGGGGCTGAGGCTCCAGGGTGGCCTGTCCTAGGGGACAGCATTTGCCAAAGTGAGTCAGGAAGCTCCTGAGATTTTCTTTGCATTGCAAGAAGATCCTGGGAGCAAGGAGGGTTTTATCCCCCCAGTGCAATGCAGCCATGTCTGAGGTGCAGCAGAGCCCAGTCACTGCAGAGGACAGGAAATCTGTCACCTCCTTTTGAAACTCTGAGAGGGATCTGATTGGCAGAATATCACAGAGCAGTGTTATTTATCCTGGAATTAAGCTGAGCCACCAGAGCAAGTGGTTACTTCACAGGGTTTTTAATTTTGCCTGTGAAGAGGCTCTTTCCCTTCCATCATCTTAGGGATAGATGGGATCCAAACTGAGTCTTCCTGAGCTGCCTGCGGAGATTTTAGTGAGGGAGGTGGTACAAGGATGGTTTACACACCACCCTGGCACTCTCCATGCCTTAAGATGCTGTCCTAATGAGCATCACCCAACCCCTTTGCTGCCAGCCTCACCATCAGCTTTATGAAATGGCTTCACCCAGGCCAAAGAACAACTTGGCTTCCTGGGTTAGAGAACGGGGAAAGGTCCAACAGCAGCTGCCAGAGCATTTGCCCTCTAATCCATCAGTCCAGTCATCCAGTGCAGACATATCCTCTCCAAACCCCTGCCAGAATAAAAACCGCTGCAGAATAGTTTAGATAGAATTGCTCTGCAAAATATTAAAGATGAGACCTAATGACTGGGTCTAATTAGTGCTGCAATAACACCTGGGGAGGGGCTGCATCAAAGAAGTGTGGGCAGCAGGTCAGGGGAGGGGATTCTTGGCTGTGAGGGGTTGAGACTCTGGCACAGGGTGCCCAGAGCAGCTGTGGATGCCCCTGGATCCCTGGAAGTGCCCAAGGCCAGGTTGGATGGGGCTTGGAGCACCCTGGGATAGTGGAAAGTGTCCCTGCCCATGGCATGGGGTTAGAATAGGAGGATCTTTAAGGTCCTTTCCAAATCAAACTATTCTATGGTTCTATGAAATGAGTGTGCCTGGACTCTGATTTAAAGCCACCGAGTTTATTGTCAGCAGGGAACCTCCTTTTCCCTGCTGTGAAGAGACTCTATTGAAAAAAACTCTTCAAAGTGCTGCTGTTTAGAACGTGCTTGGAAGTGACAGTGAGATCAAGGCAATAATGCTGACAAGTGCCCTCTTCTCTGCTGTCAGATTGAAGGAATCTGCAGCCACAGCCTCTGCCCTAAAAACCCTTCCCAATAAACCCTCACTGTCTGGACATGGAGCAGGGCAGGGGGGGATGGATGTGCTTCAAGCCCCAAGCAGTTTTGCCTCATCTCCAGATGGAGAGGAGCATCCAGGGCTTCCTACTCCACTGCCAGCCTGGAGATACCCCTCAGCAGGAGATCTGGGGCAAGTTCTCACAGCATTTCAGCATCATCTTGAGGACTCTAAGTCTGCAGCATTTTGCAGTGAGTCACATCCCCACAGTAGCCAAAAGGCCACTCTGCTTCCAGAACTGGGAAAAATTCAAGTTTTCCCTATTTTTACCAAGTACAAATAACCCTGAAGCCCAAAGAGCAGGACTTGAAGCAAACTTCACGTGAGCTTTGGCTGCTTCATCCTCTCTATTAGATCTGCCTGGCTTTATTTTATTCACACAACAGCCTTTAAACCTTCTTGGTTTCAACCAAGAAAATCTCCTGCAGCCTGATCACACTTTTCCTGCCAGGGCTGCAACACATGTCCCCAGAACCCAGGTTCTGATGAACCAGCACTTTCTGATGACAAACTTGCTTCATTAACAAATTCCCCATCAGCTCTTTCTGCAAGTGTTTGAGCCAGCTCAGCTCATCTGCTGTTTCATTTGGAAGTACGACAAATATTAAAAATAATCATGCCAATGCACACCTCCCCACACTCCTCTTTTCCTGCAGCCCTGACTCGTCTCCTCTTGGTCCCTCTAAACATCACGTTTGGGGAGGCAGAAATGGATTCAGTTGCTGCAAATTAATGACCAGACAGTGGATTTGAGGGAGCAGGAATACCTCAGTATTCCTCACTCCCACATTCTCAAAAACTTGAATTGTCCTTCATGCCATGCCTGGACCTCTCCTGAATTTTTCCTCAGAGTCTGGGGTTTGCAAGAAATTTGTGATCAGTGCCATTTTTCTCTCAAGTGGACCCAACTGGTCCATTCCAGGCTGTTCTGCATCCCATGGCCAGCTCCAGAGGTGAGGAATGCCAGCAGTGGGAAGCCCAGCCTCTCTTATGGATAAACATAGGACATCCTATTTAGGATTGTGTCTCCATGACTCTTCTCATGGAAAATCTGTGGCTATCTAAAAAGTGAAGGGAAAGACAAAAAAAGCCATCAGAAGGAGACAGGAAGACCACTGTGGAAAATGAAAGCTCCAAAATCCTTCACAGGAGGTTGTCAAGGACTCAAACAAACACAAACACTCGTGCCCACCTCTATCCACACAACCCACAGGCACTTTTCACCACTAAGCCTGGAAATAATCCTCTCTCCATTGGGGAATGAGGCTATTTCCATGCCATCCACGATGGGATTTTTAAGGGACTTGGCTCCAGCCTTGCACTCTTCCCAGGCTGCAGAATGAGCTGGGGTCTCTGCAGCCATAAACACCTTGTAGGAAATGGCACTGGAGCTGCTGGAGCAGAAACGTGGGGACCACGAGCCAAAAATCCTCATGGCATGAGCCCCATGTCCCAGCCTGACCAGGCCCTACAAAACACAGAGCATGGCCATGCTCCTGTCCTCTCCTGGATCCTTTATCCCACTGAGTGGAGCTGTCCCATGATGGCCTTGCTGCTTTGAAGGAAGATTTGTGGCCAGCATCAAGAGAGCATCAATCACTCATTGCTGAAGGGCACGGTGTCTGGTACATTTAGCCCTGAGACCCCTCTATTTCTGCAAAAGTCACACAGGATTTTGGAAGAAACTCAAGGTTTACAGCGAGTAATGGGCCAGAAAATCTCTCTGGGTCAAGGTAAAGTGCTGGTGCTTCTGTCCCAAAGCAGTGGTCGTGGGTCAACACAACACTGAAAACTGCAGGAAAGCTGTAGGAATACTGAGCTTTGTTATACACTGAATATCTGGGGTTTTTCTTCAATGATGTAAGTATTTAAGATGGTCTTTCAGGATTTTGTCTGTGAACATGAACACTAAAAAAGCCTTTTTTTATTTTTTCAAGAAAAGGCAAATAAGTTAAAAGGGTAGATTTTTCTGAACTTGGACAGGAATCTCAAGTCCATGAGTAGAACCTAAAGACTGGGGCTGTCAGATTGGGAATTCCACCTTGACACATGAGGATCCCACCCAGCTTCACCACCTCTCTGTGGGGTGGAAGAAGGGTTGGAGGAACTTCACCACCTCTCCCCAGGGCTCAGGGCTGGGCCAGGAGTTGATCCCAGCACTAAGGAGCTGTGGAGCTGTGGGCAAGGCGGTGGGAAGGAGACTTTTGGAGAAGCCAACCCCATGAACTGCTTGGCCAAAGCATCAGCTTTGCTCTTGAGGGCTGAACTGTCCCACCCCAGCAGCCCCTCCTGGGGACCTGACCTCCTTTCTCCAGCCCTGCTGCTCACCAATGAGGGTGTCTGGGGACACAGACTTATTCACTAAGGCAGAGAAAAAGTCTCTCCCTGTGCTTTTCACCCCAGAAAGATGAATCATCCCTCGCTGGCTTTTCCTGGAGGACTTCAGACCGCTTGGGAAGGAGTGAGGACGTGAGCCTGCAAGACAGGAGCTGATTTTTATACAGCCTGATGGCTTGTCTGCACAGGGGAACTCAGAAAAAATTAATCTAAAATTAAAAGGAGGTATGATTTCAGAGTGGATTTGTCAAAGTGCACACAACCCACCAGGAGGCCACTCTTGTTCAGCTTTAAATCAATCTTTATTTAATTTAGCCCAAATGAAGTCTGTTAAATCAAATCAAAGTCTCCTCAGCTCTTAAACCTAGTGAGGGGGAGCTGATGCACTTTAGGAAAGTTAATTCAGGAGAAATTCGGTGGTGGTCCCCACAAAACAAGCTCCTAAATGTTGCACTGACCAAACATCAGGGATGGGGCACAGCCTGCTCCCCAGCTGAGGTTTGCCTTTCCTAATTCCTGGGCATAGAAAGCTCTGACTGATGTCAGATTTGATGTCACATCATAGAATCATAGATTAGTTTGGATTGGAACAGATGTTTAAAACCTTGTCCAAACCCCCTGCAATGAGCAGGGACATCTTCAACTAGATCAGGATGCTCAGAGTCCCTTCCAGCTTGGTCTTGAACATTTCCAGGGCTGGGGCATCCACAGCTTCACTGGACAAAATGTGCCAGCATCTCAGCACCCTTATCATCAAAAATCTCTGCCCTGTGTCTAACCTAAACTGAACCTTGTTCAGTTTAAAACCATCATCCCTCATCCTTATTGCAACAGACCCTGTTAAAAAGCTTGTCCCCATCTTTCTTCTAAGCCCCTTACCTACAGAAAGGCCACAATCAGGTCTCCCTGGGACTCAGTTTTTCTCAGTTTTTGCCATGGAGAAAGGACCACAAGAAGGCAGAGCTCTCTACAAGCTGTTGGGTGGCACAGGGGGATGAAATTCCTCGCCTTGCTCTCCTCTCCAGCTGGCTGGGTCCATATTTGGGTTCATGCTGAGCAAGGCAGGGATGGAGCTGGCCTTGAGCTACTCATCCTGCCAGCTGAACCTCTGCCAGCTGGCCAGCACCAAGGAGGAGTTGTCACATCCAATGTCACTCAAGTTGGGTGCTGTGCATCAGTCTAGACTTTATCCATGGGCAATGAGGGCCACAGGGATCTTGTGGAGCAGAGCTCCTGTGGGTTGGTTGTGCAGCCAAAACTCCCCTCGCTTTTTGTGTCACTCTAATTTTTGCAGTGAGGAAGAGGAAGGGAGGAAATATTCCCATTCTTGTGGTGGGGGCTCTTCCTAAAGGTAAAGGAACAACCCCAAGGACAGAGCACTGGCTTCTCTGGGACCTCACAGCCTGACAAAGCCAGAACACAGAGAGGCATTAAAGCTGGTGTTAGCAGCAGGGACCTAATGCCCAAACTTGTGCCATCAAAACTGAGGGTGGCATCCTCAGCTGGAGGCTGAAGCTGCAGACCCAGCACGCAGGAGGTCCAAGCCACAGCCATCAGGAGCAGAAAACAAGAGGAGAGACCCTAAACCCAAAAGAATGAGGAGACCTCAGCCCGGCCACAGGCTGCTCTGGTACAAAAGGGACAAAATGGAGCCGGGTGAGTGGGAGGTCAGCTTGTGCTGGCACACAGTGCTGCTGTGGCACTGCAACACTTTGTGCCCTGATTCTTGCACCTCCCTTTCCTCTCCACGTCCCCTGAAGATTTACAGCAGGAATCGCCCTCAGGCAGCCTCTGCCTGCTCCTGTCACCACTGTTGGTTGTGGTGGGGACATTGCCAGTCCCCTGGGGCCATGGTCAGGGCTGGGCTCAGATATTGCCTGTCCCTAGGACAGAACACAGAACAGACCAGCAGAAAGGAGATGGTGAGGGCACGATAAGGCCCAGAGCCTCACCCTCCTTTGTGCACCCAGTACCTCTGATGAGTCACAAATCAGCCCAAATTTACGCCCTCCAGCCAGCAAATTTATTTTTAATTTTTTGGGGTCGTGAGTCACGACCTCCCCCAGCCCATCTCACACACCACCCACCACCAGGCCGGGATGAGCCCAACGAGGATCACCTGAAATATCTTGAACTGGATAATCCTTGTGAGTCCTTTCCTTCTGGAGATACTCTGTGATTCTGAGATCTTTGGTTTATTGACACTCTAAGGTGATGTGAAAGGCACAAGTGGCATAGAAGCCACCTCAAAGAGGCACTGGTGACACCCTCAAGCATCCCACCCTCTCTAAGTAAAATTTTGGGTGATTCCTGGTTAAATACCACTCCCCAGTTCTGTCTGCTTTGCTTCTCTTTCAGTCTATGCTGGAGACAGGTTCCTCTGCAGGACACCTGCAAATCCTCACCGACACAAAAGCTTCCACTCACACCCCTCATCCCATGATTTTTGGCAGAAGATGGATGTCAGGATCCATCTCTCCACCACCATCAGTCCCCCATGACCTTTCTAGCTGGGGTTACCAAGCCAGCAGCCTGGAGATTTCCTGTCAATGCCGTGAGGAGAGCTCCACATTTCCTTGGGATCCTTTGTGTGTCTGTGCTATTTTGGGTCCCACTTTTTTTTTTTTTTTTTCCCTTCCAGTTCCACACCCACACCTCCCTCTGGGTGGGGTCTTCCCAGATAATTGGGAAGCTCTATATATACACATGTGCATGCATGAGCACCTATATTTATATATATTTATGTATATTTATATATCTGGGGCTGTGAGTGGAGCCTTGGGGCATGGCCTGGACTTGGCAGGAGGCTCGGTGCTATTCTTTAGGTGGGGAGAGCCTCGGAAGGGAAGGACACAGACAACCCTCCCTCTTATTCAAAACTATTTAAAGACTGTCTGGCACTGAGTTTCTTTCCCACCAAATGGCTCCAGAGACGATCTGGCCTTACAGGCCCGTGTAATCTGATCAGCTTCTATTGTTGGCAGTTTTGTAATTGCCTCATTATTTAACTCTCCTGAAATGGTCCGTTTTACATGAAAAGAAATCCGTTTTAGCTTTTTGTTTTGTTGTTTGTTTGTTTGCTTTGTTTTGTTTTTCAGGAGCATCGGGACTCAGTTTCCATTTGAAGCACTTGTATTCTTTGATAGCTCCTGCTCCTCCCCTCCTTAAAATAATGCACATGATCACAAAAATCACTTATCAAAGGGACAAACAGTGAGAAACTAACTTTTCCAGTGTTGTCCCAGGGCAGGACCCTCCGACACCAGCAGAGAATATTTGTTACCCAGTGACCCCTTAGGTGGAAGCAGCACAAGTAGAGGAAGTGTCCAAGGCCAGGTTGGATGGGATTTGAGCAACCTGGTCCAGAGGAAGGAATCCTTGCCCATGGCAGGGGGCTGGAACGAGATGATCTTTAAAGTCCCTTCCCACCCAAACCTTTTTACAATTCCCTGTTGTAGGATTTACCCCCAGAGAGGAAGGATGCTCCTGTAATCCCCGTGTGCTGGCTCACCTCCTTGCTCAGCCACAACTCCCTAAAACAACCCTTGTTACACTTGTCAGCCTCTCCCTGCCTCAGTTTCCTCATCTCTACCTGCAAGAGTGCACAGATTTTGGACAGAGGAGCTGTCTTCATTTACAGCACCTTTCTACCCGGGGCCCCAACCTTGGTTGGGTGCCAGAGCAATACAAATAATTACTAATAGTAAATCCCACGGGAGTCTATTACATTATGGTTCAACTTCCTCCCAAACAATTGCTCCTCTTCCTTGCTTTGTGTGTTCTTCAAAAGAAGCGGCTGCTGTGCTTTAGGGCTGGGACACCAGCCCTGGTAAACACACACCCAGCATTTCTGCTCAGCTGGGCCTGGGCAGCAAAAAGGAGATAAATCTGAATTGAGACAGCCACACTGCAGGCAGAACAAACCCTGAGGGTTTATGGAAATGGCAAGGTGGCTGCACTAACCAGGGTTTGTCCTGTGGAGTCCCTCAGGGCGCATTTATTCACTGGTTTTGGGATGATATTGCTCAGAGAGGCAATGACACCAAGAAGTGTCAAGAGCAGAAGTGCCCACTTTGAGTCTCAGGGCTCAAAACATCTTGATTCAGAGAGTGGTGAGAGTCCTGGCAGTGCAGGAGCTGAGGGAAGCAGAGATTTACTGTGGGCACATCTCTTGCCAGTGCTTGGACACGTCCCTGTTTTCCACCTGCACTGCACTACCCAAAAAGTACATAAAGGGAAAGATGGCCCAGAAATGGGAATAAAAATGCCCTTGGCCCACAGTCAGTGGATCAAATTGTCCTTGTAAGGCCTACAGGGTATGGGAGCACCAGAATGCAATGGGTTTAGGTGCAATATCAAACTCCTACAGGAGCTGGGAACCCAAAATATTAAGTGTCTGACAAAAAGTGTGATGCTAACACAGAGAGGCTGTCCCAAAGTGGCTTGAGTGGGCTTTGGGTGAGCTGTCTTGAGGACCTTGGGGCCTCATTCAAACAGCTTGCTCTGCTACACATGGTGGGATATTTCTGAGGAGGTTTTCCCATTGCCAGGACCAGGAATTAAGGCCTGCACGGCAAGGGGCAAAGTGGAGAAGGAAGAAAGGTCTTGCTTCTTAATCAGCCAACTGGTCTGACTTAATGCTGACAAAGAACAATGTCTATTTTGGTCATGCCTTCCAAGATGGAGCCTGCAAAAGCTTTAATTAGTCAATTAAAAGTGGCTTTGTCATAGGAGATGAGACACAAGCTGGATCAGCCAGCTGGGCTCTTGGCTGCTGAATGACATTGTCTTTCCAGCCCAATGACCTCATTGTTAATGACTCAATAGGGGAACAATGTTGTCCACCCAGCAGCCCAGCAAGGAGTGAGATTCCTGCGTGGTTGCAGCTGAGCAGGAGAGCATGGGAAGTTGTGGGATGTCACCGGGTTGGGGATGCAAGGCTTGGCACTCAGTAGGTTTCAATGGCGTGGTTGCGTGCTGAGAAACTCCAGCAAAAAAATGTAATATATGATAAAAAATACAGCACAGAGCAATGGTTGTAGCTCCCCAAAAACTCCCTGGACAGGTAGTGAGTTTGAGCACAAAGAAATTTGCTGGTCAGGGAGGAAAAACCTAAATGGTATCTAGAGGAAAGCAAAGCTTACAGCACCTATAGCCAGAGAGGTCTGGATGGAACAGAGTTCATGTCACCTTTTGAGCTCAGGGCTTTCCTGACCTCTCCCTGCCATCAAATCCTTCTCTCCAGGGCAGTGCCTGGTGGCTGTGCCTTAGGGAAGGCCATGGCAGGGCAAGGGAAGGGAGCAAAGGAAGCAGGAAGGAAGAAGGAGCTGCATCCTCTCCCTGCTGCTGATCATCCTCCTCGTTCTCCTAAGAGAGGCCATCAGGTCTGCAAATACCAGGTTGAGTTCCCACCTTGGAGGGGATCCACGGAGGTGAGTGGCAGCTCTGGGTACAGGAGGGAGCTGTGGGGCTGGGCTGGGTGATCATATCCCAATTCCTCTGCTCCTGGGGTGACAGACACCAGCTCCTGCTTTGGGCTCAGCAGGGAAACTCTGACATATGAGCTTGGGCATTTCCTTCAGGGAGCTGAGCTGGAGTCATGGTGGGGTTGGAGACGGGAGGAGAGGGCAGGGACATGATGGGACCCACAGAAAGCCACCAGCAGAGCAGAGGAGGGTGCTGAACTGGGATTCAGTGGGTGCTGCTGGTTGTAATCCTGGAGCTGGGCAGTGGAGATGGAGCCCCTGCTCTGGTGAAGGCTGCAGCTACATGAACATTCCTGGCATGTTTGCAAGTGATCCCATGCCAAATCAAAGCATGGCTTTGCTGCCAAAACTACCTGAAAACAGCATTCCTGATTACAGCTAAGCAGAAGAGACAGCTGAAAAATCCCCCCACAGATTTCAAATGTGCATTTGGAGAAGCACTATCAGCTGTGCAAAAATTCCCTCTCACCGCCCTGAGCCCCATCTCATCCTGACATCTCTGGAAATTATAATTGGATAAAATGCTGCTGGACACCACTCAGAGATCAAGCCCTGAGCCTGCTGACCATGGAGGCAAGAAAGAGCTGAGCCATCAAAAGCAAATGACAATTTCTAGCAATGCTCATTGATAATTCTCAGTAATTGATTGTTGTTTGCTTTAAATTCTTAGCAACTGATTGCTTTAAATAATTAATAACTTGCAAGCCTATGTACTGCAGACACTGCTCTGTGGTGCAGGCATGCTCCTACCCCTGGTGGCTGGCACAGAATCATCACAGAATCACAGAATGGTTTGGGGTGGAAGGGACATTGAAGATCATCTCATTCCAGCCCTCCTGCCATGGGCAGGGACACCTCCCATTACACCAGAGCTCCACTCAAACTGGCCTGGCATTGCTCTGCTTCTCCATCACCAGTTCCAGTACCCAGACCTCTCAATTTGAGCCACAGTGTCACTGATGAGAGGCTGAAATGCTCAAATGAGGCAAACCAACAGCATCAGGTCCTTTGCCCAGGAAGTTTCTGCACAGCAGAGCAGCCAAATAAATAGGATGTACTGGAATCCAAGCACTGCATTTTGGGACTAAGGATGATGTAGCAGATGGCCAAGTCCTGTGCTGCTGCAGGATTCAAATCAGCTCTCCCAAACAGGAGCAGAAGCAGTGTTGGAGGAAAGCAAGATGTGGAGCAAATCCCCTTCTTGCAAACACCCCTGATGCTTGGAGGGTAGCCCAAACCTATGATGGAGATGAGTTACAGCACCAGGACATCTGGATGCTAGGCCCTCACCCCTGGGAAGATGGCTCAAATCCAAATCCAAGCAGATCCAAAAACTGATCCTTATTAGTACAGAACAAATTCCTTATTCCTAATCAAGATTATCAAGCAGAGGGCTCCTCCTTTCCCTACTCTTGGCAGTTTCATTGCAACAGCTATAGCTTGAACAGACTGGGAAAATTTGCAGCTCTTTGGCTTTGGGGAGTCCTGAGAGGTGCAGGTGGCACTAGGTTCCTGTAACAAGCCATTTCTTGCCTTTTGTGAGGAGAAAAATGGGAAATCTGACCACAGGCACAACTGTCCATCTCAGCAAATAGTCTTGGTGCTTAAAACAGAGGCTGAGAGATCTGAGGGTCTCAGAAATAAATTCTAATAAATATTTCCTCCAATATTTCCTCTATTTTCTTTCTAAAAAAAAATCATCTAAGAAATAAATTCCTGAGGCAGGAATGCTTCTGATTTCTTCAGACATAGGCTGTGAGCATCTGATCTTGTCAGGTTTGAGCAGAGAGAAAATCTTACTGCCTTTTTTCTTTCCTGTCCCTCTGTGGGGTGAATGCCTTTGCTCAGACCGAGATGAAATCTTTGCAAGAGCAGCTCATGGGCTGCACTTTTCTTACCCTTCCCCTCACTGTGATGAGTGTCAGCCTTCAGAACAGGAGAAAATACATAAAAATAAAAATAAATAAAGTGGGATCCCAAAAGAGCTCTCCAAAATCCAGCTTCAAAGGCAGTTCCCCATCAGTGGTTTCCTTGTGCCACTCCTCCTCCCCCATCCCCTTGATCAACACTCCTCTTCCAGCACCTCAGGGTACCAATCTGACCAGCCAAGACAGAGATAAACCCCTGCCCCAAAACTGCTTCTGAGCTGGATTAGAAGGGAACCCTCCCTAAAAGGCCAGCTGGGCTCAGGGCAGCCCCAGGGAAAGCAGCTTTCCATCCATCCATCCATCCATCCATCCATCCATCCATCCATCCATCATCCATCCATCCATCATCCATCCATCCATCCATCCATCCATCCATCCATCCATCATCCATCCATCATTCATCCATCCTCCATCATCCATCCATCCATCCATCCATCCATCCATCCATCCATCCATCATCCATCCATCCATCCATCCATCCATCATCCATCATCCATCCATCATCCATCATCCATCCATCCATCCATCCATCCATCCATCCATCCATCCATCATCCATCATCCATCCATCATCCATCATCCATCCATCATCCATCATCCATCCATCCATCATCCATCCATCCATCATCCATCCATCCATCCATCCATCCATCCATCCATCCATCATCCATCCATCCATCCATCCATCCATCATTCATCATCCATCATCCATCCATCCATCCATCCATCATCCATCCATCCATCCATCATCCATCCATCCATCATCCATCCATCCATCCATCCATCCATCCATCCATCCATCCATCCATCCATCATCCATCATCCATCCATCATCCATCCATCCATCCATCCATCCATCCATCCATCCATCCATCCATCCATCCATCCATCATCCATCCATCCATCCATCCCCACTTCTGCTGCCCCCCCAGTGAGCCTCCTCCTGATCAAGCCTCCTCCTAATCAGATTGGAGCTGTCCTGCCAGACATGCAAAAGGCTTTCACAGCAGACAAAACCTCCTCCTCCTCCTCTTCCTCTTCCTCCTCCTCCTCCTCCTCCTCCTCCTCCTCCTCCTCCTCCTCCTCCTCCTCCTCCTCCTCCTCCTCCTCCTCCTCCTCCTCCCTCTCAAACACAAACACAGCCCCAAAATAGCCAGCATTCCTTCTGTGTGCTGTCCCCCCAGTGCTCCCCATCACACCCCCAAGGCACACACAGCTTCTTTTGGTGGTTTCCTGACTTCTTTTATTTTGTTTGGTGGTTTGTTTGGTTTTTTTCCCTCTCCCCCTTGCAGTATTTTATCAGGATTGGCAGTGGGATTTTTCTGTGTGGAAAGTGGAGATACAGAGAGCTGTAGGCAGTGGGACCACTCCAGAGCTTGGCTTTGTGTCTGGTCTAAAATAACTCACTCTCCACCCATGAATTTCTCACCAGTAACCACAGTGCTGGAGCTCTGCACCCATCCAAAGGCATATCCAATTGTCCAGGCATGTCCTGCAATGTTGAAAGCCTCTGCACTGACCAGGCATGAAGTGCAGAGACTCCTGAAGGACCAGGAGCTGCTGATGGGGCCAGGTCACTTTGCTTCCATCAAGGATGCTGACAAAATGCTGGAATTTTCATTTCTAACATGGTCAGGGAAGAAGAGCACTGCTCTCTGGGGTTTTCCTGTGACCACCAAACTCCTTTAAATGCCCAAAATTTTACCTGGTGCAGCTATCAGCTACCCTTGGCCAGATGCAGTAATAGGAATACACAAACAGGTGGATTTTTTTAAAGCAGAAAACCAACTTTTTTCCCATCAGTTTGGACTCCTGTGTTTCCCTCCCCAATTCTCTGTAAAGGACATTCATAAATGCACACACTGATCATGACATCCCCCACTTCTCAACCTCACATTTCTACTTTTCACCACCCTTCCACCACTCCACCCTGCTTGAGCCACTTCCTTTGCCAGAATAAAAGCTTTTTACCCCCTCCCAAACTGGCGGCCCTGAATCACCCCCAGCAACTGAAGCCATGATTTGGAGAAACCTGGAATGGGGAGCGTGGACAGTGATGGGTGACAGGTTTTGTACTTCACTGGGCAGCCAACAGTGGGGCTTGTATTACCCATCCTTGTCCTCATTAGGAATTGCTGAACACCACCCCATCCACTACTGACCTTCTCCTGACTGGAAAACTCCCCAGAAAATAATCTTTAGGGGTGAGATGGTGAATTACAGGCCAGGTTTTGATAACCACTCAGCATGGAAGAACTTCTCAGGAGCATGGCCATCGTGGGATGCTGCTCCTCCCAAGAGCCTGAGAGGGATTTGGACTGAGGAAATGCAGAGTGAGAGCTGCAGGAACCTGCCCAGGGTCTGTTGGAGCATCCTCCACCTTGAGCTGGCTCAAACTGCATCTTCTCAGAGACCTTTATCAGCCTAAACTGATGTGCTGCAGCAGAAGCAGATGTGTCCCCCCACTGGAATGGCTTCGTGCAAAGCAGTGATGGCAGGAGTGGCAATCACTATCACCTCAGGATTATTTTATTTTCCTTCCTTTTCTCGCCTCTGTGGCCATTGCCTTAAACAGCAAAGTTTTATTTGCCAAACTCTCTGGGGAAAATGCTCTCATGTTGGATCAGCAAGGGGACACATCAGAACAGGCTGGATGAGGGGAATGGGCCACAATCCATCGAGGCCAAATCTCTTCCTAAGTTTTGGGAGACCAGATTTTATCATCTAGCACCAAAAAGAACATTAAATATATTGCAGTGAGACTAAACCCAACCAGGACATCCCTGGCACTTGGGGAACTCGGATTTTCCAACAATAAGTGGGGTTGGATTTGGATGTAAGACAAAAACAGGGCCGTCAATTAAAGGAAGTATTGTTAATTTTTGCTTCTCTTTAATTGCTTTCTGCCTAAGTTATGGGCATCCAGACATTCAGCATGGGATAGCCAGTAAGACAGTCAAAAGTTATGTGCATAAACCTCAGCTATCATTGAAATTCCCTCTGCAGATCAAGGAGAGACACATCCAGCTGCTCCACCAACAGTTAATTCCAGGCTGTGAAAACAACTGGAAACTGGTGGCTGAAAAACGAAATTGTTTCCTCTCCCATTTTAAACAGTAAAAGCAAATTTTAAGGGAACGACTCCTGTTTATTTGAAACCCTAGAGGGACACAGAACAATTCTTTTCAGTCACTTACTCCATCACAGATTGATGCTGGAGATTTGCTCAGTGAATTGCTTAGCACTAAACTGAAAAGTTCGATGAAAAGTTTATTGCATAAGGTACCCACGTCCTCATTATTTGATGTATCTTAAAGGAATTTAAAATGCTCTTTTGCATTTGTCAGTTTAACAGACATTTCCTCTACAGGCAAAGAGTGATTTCCACCTGTGAACCCTAAATTAGTTTTATTCATCATTACCAAGGACGACTCTAGAGATGCATAAATTAGAAATCAAAATAGAGAGGTCTCAGGCTATAAAATTCCTTCAACAAATATGTTCAGAGTGTGCCAGCCTGGTTAGAAAACACAGTTGAAAGGCAAGAGTGGGCTGTAAATTTCCAAGTTTTACAATGAGGAGAATCAGCCCTGCTTAAGGGATATAGCTATGAATTGTAAATGAAAAACATGATAAAAATCGAATAATTCAAATTATTACTTTCTCCTCCTGTATTTTAAGTCATGATTAAAATTCATAATTTAAGCCACATCCATTTAAATCAAAGCACCCTGCCATAAAATGAGGTTTTGAACCCTTTGTGAGGCTTTAATGAGAAAAAAAGATCATTCTCCTGTTGAATGCGGTTAATGGGGATTTATTGGTGCCATTCATGGGCAGGAACTGTCTTAGAAGCCCACAAAATCACATGGACTGAGAGCCTTGAGGGCTTTTTTTAGCCATCTGGGAAAATTGTAAGGAAACAAAATAATTGTCTATAATAGGGTGTTGCATTAATCTCTAAACTTTCTTTTTCCGCAGTATTCCACGTACTGCAGAGGACAGGAAAATTTATTCTTTATGTCAAAGAGATCAGCATCTCTCCTTGGCTTTTGGACATGGGAACGACCCTGAGGCTCAGGAAAGTGGAGGTGATGGGGAGATTAACTCCTGCACTTGAAATTCGGCCTCAAGGCTGTGAATTTTGCTCTCCGGCTTCACAGCTGACATGATGCCTGTCCCATTCTGCTAATATTTTGTCCTGCTTGTCTCTCAGTTGGATCAGGATTTCTGGGAGCCCCAGAATTGCTGGTTCATCCCATTTGCAGCACAGGTATCACAGCTTTTCATTGCCACAGAGGATTTTGGGGGTTTTATGGCAATGTTGCATTAATTTATGTGCCCTTAGGATGAGGCAGTGGAGAGCACAAACATTTCTTAGCATTGCATCAAATCAGAACAAGGTGCTGTTCCATCTGAAAATGAGACCAATATTAAAAAGAAAAAGCCAACAAAAAAGACAATAAAACAAGAGGAAGCTTTTTTCTGCCTTTACTCTGTGTTGCTACTTTCTCTACTTTGCCAAGAGAAACCCACAGGAACAAATTGTTATTTGTTTATTTCTTTTTTTTTTTTTTTTTTTTTATTCCTTCAGGCTCCAAAAACCAAATCAGGTTGCCAGCAGAGAGTGATGGCTGTAAAAAATGCATGATGAGAATACTGATTTGGAGTTCTGCAATCACAACCTGCTTTGAGGCTGCTCTTTATTAACTGACTCAGTACGTGGTAGAAAACTTGCCTCCCTCACCTGTGCTTTAAATATTTCTTCTGTTGCTTGATAAATTAGAAATGTCCAATGAGGACAACCTAATTGCTTATTTAATGTGAATATAGACATAGATATAGATACAGATGTAGATACATAGATATAGATGATATAAATAGATATAGATATAGATATAGATATAGATATAGATATAGATATAGATATAGATATAGATATAGATATAGATATAGATATAGATATAGATATAGATATAGATATAGATATAGATAGATATAGATGTATTTTGAGGACCCTGGTTACTTGATGTTCCAGTACAACCACAGCTAACCAGATCCATGCTGGCACAGAGCATCTCTTTAACTACTCTGCTTTTTCTCACAGTCAGGGCTCACAATATTTTGATAAGGAGCACATAATAGTCACCCTGAGAGCTCTCCACTTTCCACAGCCTGCAGCAGTATCATTTAAACTTTTCCCTTTTTTTTCCCCCATTTGCATACGTGGTAGAATGTCTTATCTTGCTCTCCTGCCTTTAGACTCCAGGGAGCAAGGGGAAAAAAAAAGTGGTCTTTGCTATTAGGTTTCAAAGAAGAACTTTCTCAAACAGAGTTTCTCCAAGCCTTTCTGAAGTGCCTTTCAAGTCCCCTTTGTCCAAGTTAGAAATTGGGTATTTTTCTCTTTGCCTGTATCCAGCAGAAGCCACTTAGAATAAATGTCTAACAAGGCTGTCTCCTCATTTCTCTACAATAGATCTAATATATATTTAAGTATTAGAGCTTAATTTCTAAGCCAATTTCTACCTCCTCCTCCAGTTAAATTTGCCAAAATCAATTAAGGCTGAGAGAGAAAACTTCAGCCTTTGCCATTAATAACTGAGGCCTTATTCTTCCACTGGAAAATGACCTTCCTTCCCCTTTCACCACCCTCATCAGCTATGTGGCTGAAGACCAAAGCTCCTTGCACACAAGACCCTGTGAAATGGAGAAAAAGCCCCTGGATTAATCCAATTTTTATTCAGGATGATAAGGATGTGAACTAGACCTCAAAGCAACATCTAAAATGGGACCAACTCAGAAAGAAAAAAAAAAAAAAAAGTATCTTTTCAGTTTTGGAGGATCTTTAAACACAGATCCCATCTCTGCCTGTTTCTAAGGATCTGTCCTGCACCTGACAACAAGCACAGATCTGTTTTTTTGCAGCCTTTAGGGTTCACTCCTGACCCACCAGCAAGAAGTTTGTCCAAATCCCCAAACCAATTATTTTTTTTACCATTTTTGAGTGCATACAGACAGTGTTACACAACATAAGTGTTTCCAGGGGCAGGTCCTGGATATTTTTGGTGTGACATCAGCCCATGTTGGGGAGCATTTATGGAAGCAAGCATGTCTAGTGGATAAATCATCCCAAGACATATCTGAATTGCATTCAGAAGACACAGCTAAATTCAAAGATAACTCAGCTTCAACCTTAAACACCTTAGTTAAATATCTGAGCCTACATGGCCTTGCCTTGGGTCCCTCAGTGGCAGGAAAAAGCAGAAGAGTCACTCTGTGACTTCTCCCTTCCTCTTCAAGTCCAGTCATCCCAGTTTGTCCAAACTGGAACCCATCCCTTCCCTGCTGCCACCCAGCCCCAAGACACAGAACCTTGGATGTTATTCACAAGTGGAGCCTTGCTGAAAGCCAAATCTGTTCCTTTCCCTCTGCTGTTCATTTTGGATGCAGAAGTAGATGTTCCAGCAGCGCTGGAATTCCCATTGCCCAAAATAAAGGTTCACCCCCATTCCTTCTCCCTCCTGCTCTCTGCTGGGCTCTGAGGCATCACACTGAGTCGATTTTAATAAGTTGTTTGAATTCTCCTCGTGTCCTTGCAATGCTTTGTCACCAAACTATCACTGGTGTCCTGGCCTGTGGCCAAGGCAGTCGTGAGCACCACGTTATTTACGGGGCAGAAAAGGTGCCTGCAACACACAGAGCTGCAGGGAGCAAAGATTTGCTAAACAGGCACACCTGGTGATGAGAAAACTTCCATCAGCCAGACCTGGGGCCCGACAGGCAGATGAGTAATGAAAGATTTTGGTGCTTTTGGAGTTTCAGCAGCTTCGCTTCACCGCTTGAAGGAGAAAGGTATTTTTTTTTCTCTTTAGGGTATCCTGGCATTTTCTGGTTGCCAACGGATTTCAGCAATATTCAGTGTTAAAGGCTGGCTCTAAGACACACAGCAGCTCAAATCAAGTTCATATGGACATGTAACCCTCAAAAAGTCACCCCAAATAAGCCACCACAGAGCTCTGCACACTCCCCCCCAAAGGCATGAAAGTTCCTATTGGCATTTTCCAAGATTCAGCTGTGGCTGCCCCTGGATCCCTAGAAATGTCCAAGGCCAGGCTGGACACTGGGACTTGGAGCACCCTGGGATAATGGAAGTTGTCCCTGCCTATGGAATCACTAGTAGGAAAAGACCTCTAGGAGGTTTAAGTCCAGGCATTAAGCTAAAATGCCAGGTCCACCACTAAACCATGTCCCTAAACACCACATCTACACTTTTGAACACTTCTCAATGTTTTGTATTTGTATTTGCACCACAGCAGCCCCAGATGAGAGAATCCCTCCATCCCTGACCACTCACTGCACAGTCTGGCCACCAAACACTTGAAAAATAGGGAGAGGAACTCCACCACAGCCAGTTCTTTAAACAGCATTTCACCTCTTCAGTTTATAGCTGAAGAAAAATCTTATATGGTTTTCATACTGTAACAAGGAAGATTATCTGTTTCTCCCCAGCTCTGTCTACCTCCCTAGACAGGGCTTTTCAACATAAAAATTAGCATGTTTTTAGATAGCCCCAATGGTTGACCACCTCTGGAGTTGTGATATGGGCAGAGCACGCCCCTCCTGCCTGTTTGCACTGGGTCTGTGTATTCCTCATGGATCTCCAGAGCTAAACACTGCAAGGCTTCAGCCCAGTACTACAGCAAATATATAAGTAGAGTGCTTAAAACCCAATGAAGTTCAAATCGTCCCCAAACCTCCCAAATAATGAAGCACTGGGGGAAGCACCCTCACTCTGGGGTGTGGGACACCATCCCACCAGGCAGTTCAGGGAAAAAATGAGGATTTTTTTTTTTTTTTTTTTATTAAGCCCCAATGTCAAACAGAGAGGTTTTTGGGGGAGATGGGTGGAACATCCCCAAAGGAGTTGCAAGACCCCCTTGGAGAATCGGGGTGGCCTCACAAACTGCAAGTGAAAGACTTTATGGATTTGCTTGGCAGCTCCAAACCTAAAGGAACTGCACTCTGCAACGTGGAATATTTGGCAAAGCCCTGGGGGTGGCTGTGGACATAGCACAGGTAACTGGAAACTGGAAATGCCAGATGACTGCGTGCATTGCTTAGAGAGTGGGAGAAAAAAAAAAAGCAGCAAGGTTTGCTCAGGATCTCTCCGTGAAGGAAAGGGCAGGCATTGCAAGAATTCAGAAACAACATCCTTAGGTGGAGATGGGCCAGTTGTGGAAGGAGCTGAGCACGTAAACAGGCTCTGGAGCAGGAAGCTGGCAGGAGTGAGTGAAAGCTCTGGGGAGGGCTGGTGAGATTTCACATGCCTGCACACGGGGAATGGACCCGACCGGGTCACCCGGATTCCTGCAGGGCTCAACCCCCCCCGTGCTGCTCTGGACAGAGCTCAGGGTGGCTCTTGGCCATGCAGGAGTGGTGTCAGGCTGGGAACGGCACCGGAGGTCAGGCACACACTCGGGCTCACAAGCTGCACGTTTCTACCTGTCACTCCCCATCAGCTGAGCAGCAGGGAGGGAGGAATTCCTGCACATCCACAGGTGGGGTTGCTGCAGGCATCATCCTGCCTGGACCACCTGCAGGTGGATGAAGCTGCTGAAGGCACCTGAGCTTGGGGTTTGAGCTCCTGTAGCACAGAGCAGCTCAGGCAGATGGCACAGCAGGACCTCACCTCCACAGAGCATCACCCTGTAAGGATAAATCCCCACTCGGGGTTATCCTCAGAGCCCGTCCTCCCCTGCTCTGCAGAGCTCCAGGGGGCTCTGGGTGCTGTGCTGGGTCCTTGGGGACATGGCAAAGGGGACACCCAGAGCAGCATCATGGATAAAGGGACAAAATTTAGGGTACCTGAACCCCGACAGCTCCTCTCTGCTGTCACAAAGTGATAAAACCCCAGGATAATGGGGCACAGCACAGCTAGAGGGATCCTCACTGGCTGTAAATTACCTCCCTCAGTCCCCCAAAAACACCCCAGAACTCATGCTGGTGGGTTTAGACCTTTCAGAAATGCAGATGGGGAGAGAAGATACATGGTTTATAGAGAAAATAATAACTAAAGTGCTACCCCAGCCTCCCTGTAAATGCTGAGAAATTATTTCCGACCACTCTCCCGTCACCACCAGCATGAATGATCATCCTCACAAGCCTTCAGAGTAACTCCCTGGAATTAAATCAGTATATTGCATGGTTCCAGTCCCTTTCATCCAGGAATCCTCACGTGATTTACAAACAATCCTTTAATTAAGCCTCCCAAACAGCCCCCGGGGTAGTGTTACTGCGTCCCTGCCGGGAATTGAAGGCTTTGCGCTTCTAAAATGGCATAAAAGGTCGCAAAAATCTTATCAAAGTTCCTCCGAGACACAACACCTTAGAAGAGTCTCTCTGCTTCTGATTCTAAAACCCACTGGTTAAACTTTTTTCTTTTTTTCTCCTGGGGACATGGCCCCAGTTCCCTCCTCCAGCCCGTGTCCGGATTAGTATTCAATGGATAAAATGTGAGTTTTTTCAATGCACATCTTTGACAGCTCGTCGACAAACACGAACTCCCAGTACCACGGAACTCTCAGTACCGGGGAGGTAGCCTGGGAATTCAGCTTCGGGAATGAAAAGCGGTGTTTTGGCAACAAGGATTTCAAACCCATCAATCTGTGGTTTGCTTTGAGCCCGGTGCTTCATCTCTGGCAAAAGACCTTCCTGTCCTTTTCTGCCCCCAGGACAGGTTTGAGCCGTGGCTCTTTGGAATACCCTGAGAATAAAAAGTATTGTTTGTCTCTTCCTGATGCAATTTTTGCTATCAGACCGCCTCTGGGAATACGAGATGCAATGTGGAGAAAGAATAAATAAAATAAAATATCCCATGAAGATGCTGCAATGGGTAACTCTGAGCCCCTCCATGGCTGGTGGAATTTAAAGATGTTTTTTGCCTAATGCTCTATTTGCTGCATCTCTTGTACACACTGGCTGTGCCTTGTCTGAAGCTGATTTTCTTCTGATTTAAGCAAGGATATAGAGGGGAATCTCTGCAGAATCAGGGGATTAGGATTTACAAGCCTGGAAGTCAGTATTTCTAAGGAAGTTGCTGTATCCCAGAGAGATGCTTTTAAAAACTTCAGCAACCTTGGGCTGGTTCTGCTCTGCCCCACACAAAGTTGTCACCTCCCAAAAACAAATTCTGAAATCCCCAACTCTCATTTCACTTCCAATTTAAACACAGCAAATCATGCAGAGTCCATCTCAATCATTATTTCCTAAGATACCCAAAATATTAGAGGTTCACTTACAAACCCAGCTTCTTCCCATTTAAGGAGGAAGGGGAAAATAAAGATGAATTTTAGGCTTTGAGGAGCTCAGATGATCACAGCAAATACAAATCTTGGAGTTAAACAGTGCTGTGACTCTGAGCCCAAATATTCAGCAAATAGGGACGCCTATCTTGGCCCCTAAGGAATAAAATTCTGGTTCCTATACCCAGGGAGCAACATAAAAGCATTTCTAAGCAGCTTATTTCAAAATTTAAGAGCAGCAGTGAATGGCAGAAAACACTGTTTTGAAGGATTTAATCAATTAATTTTTGAGAAAGATGTAATAGGATCGCCTCAGAGTATTATAGAAACAGGTCCCAAAAACGTCCTGCCACCGAGAGCTCGTTTTGTTCCAATCCCAGTGTATTTATCACCTCATTTTTGAAAAGAGAACAAAACCTTCTGAGAAGGCAAAGTCAGCTAAACTCAGCTAAATTCTGGCCAGCACAAGAAAAATTGCATTAACAGCTCCTACTTTGTGCCAGTATTAATGATGCTCAGGGCTTTCCTGAGTTTTAATGGGAGAAGAAATCTCTTTTAAAGCCCGTGTTAACATCAGGGACAGATGGGGGTTTGCACCTGCTCGCCCACCAAACCCTGCGAGTCCCAAGAGGAACAGGAAAAAAAAAAAAAAGGAGCAGGCAGAGATTTCAGCCAGACCTCTGGGAATTCACCCGAGTTAAATCTCCAGGGCCCTGCCTTCACTTGTGCTTTTACCTCCGGAGCATCCCCCAGCTTTTGTTACCTTGAATAAAAGCACATTCAGTTCTGCAGAAGCTCTTCTGGGAGCCATGAGCTGGAGCAGGATTTAATTTTTATTTTATTTTATTTTATTTTGTTTTATTTTATTTTATTTTCATTTTCATTTTGCACCTCCCTCACTTTCCCTGATTACAATGAAGAAATGCCCCACTCCTCCCTACCTCTATTCACTCTGGAAAGCATGAGTGCATTTCCTTTCCCTGCTACTTTTCCATGTGTTTTATGGCCACCTCTCCAGCAAAACACGCCACTAAGAGAGTCACAACTCCCACTCCATCACCCTGAACCTCAACACTACCGCAGGACCCCGGGAACTCTTTCCACTCCCAAACCTCCCCAGCACGACACATCCCCAAAAATCTCCAGTTTAACCTTTTTCCCAACTCCACCACCAACTTCCACGCGGGAATTGCTGTCTCCAGCAGCATTCCCCACTCTCCTCCCGCGCCATCTCACGTTCCGTGGGTGCAGCACCTGGACCACTGCACGGACAGCCCCAGCACGCCGAGCCCGAATTCCCCCCTGGCTCCCCAAAAGAGGGGTGTGAGGATCTCGGCGCTCTCCCAGGATCCCGGACCCCCGAGCGGGGTTTGGGCAGCGGGATGCGGGAGGGCAGAGCGGGAGGGTCGGGCTCATCGCTCCGCAGAGTGAAGCAGCACTGCGGCTCCTGCGCCCCAAGTTGCGCTGCCGCGGAGGGCTGGATGAGCCCGGGGTTCCGATAAAGGCGCGATAAAGCCGCGATAAAGGCGCGATAAAGGCGCGATAAAGCTGCGATACAGCCGCATTCAGGCGGAGGGTGAGCGCCCGGCGTCCCCCGGCCGCTTTTCCGCCCAACTCGCCAATAGTAACGGGGAGAGAGGAGCGCGGCGAGAAGGAGAGGGATGCTTGAAGCGGGGAAGGAGGCACGGCAAGCGGAGGGGCGGCACTCACCGTGCAGCAGCAGCAGCAGCAGCAGCAGCGGCAGCAGCCCCGCAGCCCGCATGGTGCCTCGGCGCGGCCGTCCCGGCGCGGCTCCCGGCGCTCTCTCCCGGCGGGGCGGGCGGGCGATGCCCTCCCTCCCCCGGCCACGGCCCCGGCCACGGCCCCGGCCACCGGCCCCCCCTTCCCCTGCCGCCGGGGGAGGTGCGGAACGGGCCCGGACCGCCCCCGCCTCCGCCCCCGGAGCGGGGGGAGAGAGCGCCGTGGGGTGGGGATAGGGATGGGGATGGGGATGGGGATGGGGATAGGGATAGGGATAGATATAGATAAGGATGGGGATTGGGGATGGGATGGAGACGGATGGGGATGAGGATATGGATGGGGATGGGGATGGATATAGATAAGGATGGGGATTGGGGATGGGGATGGGATGGGGATGGATATAGATAAGGATGGGGATGGGGATGAAGATAGGGATGGGGATGGAGATGGGGATGGGGATAGGGGATGGGATAGATAAGGATGGGGATGGGGATGAGGATGGGGACAGGGGATGGGGACTGGGGATAGATATAGATAAGGATGGGGATTGGGGATTGGGGATTGGGGATTGGGGATTGGGGATGGGGATGGGGATTGGGGATGGAGCAGGCAGCAAGGAGTGGACATTGCGCCTGCAGAGGTGATAGAGGATTTGATGGGATGTGGGTCTGAGGGAGATTTCAGCTTCTCAGCTTCATGGAGGGATTTGGGGGGTTTCACTGGAGATGGGAGATTGGAGAGGGTTTAAGGGGTTCATTAAGATGGAGATATGGAAGGGGGGATTTGGGATTCTCAACTTCGTGGAGGGATTTGGGTGTTTCATTGGAGTTGAGAGGTTGCAGAGAATTTAGGAGTTTCATTGGAATTGTGAGGTTGGAGAGGACTTAGGGGTTCATAGGATAGGGACATGGGGGAATTTGGGGTTCTCAACTGAATGGAGGGATTTGAGAATGTTTTTGGGGTTGGAAGGTTGAAGAAGATTTAGGGGTTTTATTGGTATTTGAGGTTCTCGACTTCATGGTAGGATATGAGAATGTACATTTTCACAGGATGTTTTCTGGGAAAGATTTTCACCTGTTTGAGAATGTCTCAAAGGAAGCCATGGACCCAAAGCATGAAGGACAAAATTATGATCAAATCTTGGCATTGTTTTTTGTTGAGGCACTGAAAATTGTTTTGTGGTGTTCAGGCAAGGAGTGCTCACTGCAGCTGGGAGGAGACTGAAAATAAGCTCAGGGCTTTGCACTGAATCCTCCTCTTGGCTCTGCTGGATCCAGATAAACCAGGAACCTTCCCAGCCTGGACCCAGAGGTGGTAAAGATAACCTTCACTCCCAAAAGGACTTTTCAAATATGGCTTTCTTGATGCCTTCAGTTAAAGGTGGACTTTATTCTTGCAAGGTCACCTTTAGAAGACGAGGACATGCTTGGGTTTGCTGGCTCAGCCCTCCCAGCTTTGCATGTTGTCCCCAGAAAAGGTTTCTTGTCCTGATTTAACTTGTGGGTCAGTGCAGAGAGACTTTCCAAGTGCCTCAGCTGAGCCTCACCTCTTCTTGCTACAACCGTGCCCTACACAGCATCCAAAGCTGTGAAACTCGAGTTGCAATAAATGAATGAATATGTTGCTACACATGATTAATTCTGCCAGTATCAGAGAGGCAGTTCTGTCCCTGAGGAGTATTTTTAATAACAGATCCCATTCACACACACACTCTCCCAATTTTTGGTGTTAACTGCCAAGCCAAGACAGCCCAGGGAAAAACCTGAGCTGCTTCAGTAGAACAGAGAACCTGGGCTAGGGAGGAGAGGGGTGATGCTGAGCTCCTCAAACTCTGTTTATGGCACCAGTGCCCATAAAACACTGCAAAAACATCCTGTGGCTCATTGCCTGGGAGATGGGGGTGTCCCCAAGGTGTGTTGGGTCTCCTCTCTAACTGAAGGCTGTGGGAATAACAGATAAGAACAGAGCTCCCTTAGCAGCAACCTAAGGAAAACAGAACAGTCTGGAATCCACTTAAAAGTGAGGCTGGATTTGGTTTTGTTGTGTGATGTTTGTAACTGATGAGAGTTTGGAGAAGAATTCTGTCTGGTTGGTCCCATCAGCAGATCTGGGCTGTGCTGGTCCTTTGGCTTGGGCAAAGAGGAGGGAGCCTCATTCTCTGAGCATCTAAATCCTTCTAGATTGCTGCTTTGAGATGTAGGTTTTCTCTTAATTATCATAAAAGGCACCCTGGCACTTACACAAGGAGTTTCGTGAGTTCTCAACAGACTTGTAGGATGTAATGCTCTTTTGTTTCCTCAGACCTTGGCTGGTGGCAATTACCACTGAAACAATAGCATGGCCTCCACTTCTTGGAAAAAGAGATTCATCCAGAAACATGGGGCTAAGCCTCCTTTTCCAGGAGGGCAGCAGGAAGGTCTCCCATTATTCCTGCTGCTTTGCAGGGTACAGGGCCTTCCCACTCGTGCCAGCTCCAAATCTGCCTCTGCTCCAAAGGGGATAATTACTGAGGGTGGCAGATCAAGGCTATGAATCATGAGCAGCTGATGGCAAAAAGAAAGGGATATTTAGCATGACTTCTTCAAAAGCTGAGTGTCTGATAAAGTACATCCCAACCATCAGCTGGGGGAAAGGTCAGGGAAAAAGCCTAATTTGGGAAACTGGGAGATTTCTGGGGGTGTCAAAAAGTTATCAGTGTTCCCCAGAAAGATGGAAACAGTCTTTGACACCCCAAGACAGGCAGCATTGCTAACTAGGAGCTTTATCACGAGTAGTCCAGCTCTGGAGGTTTTCCTAAATACCAAAATCACAGCACCAGGAAATTATGTACAGGCTTTTGCTTTCAATTCCAAACATGAATTCAGAGGTGAAGGGAAACCCTTTGGAGAATGGCCTGAACATCTGTTCTGAGAAGTGGGAGCCAAGAAATAAGAATTTACTTTAAAATTTATTATTGACATTATGATTATTTAAAATCTCATGGGCTTAAGTGAGTCAAGGGTGTTTTTTAATCCTGACATTGATGTGGCTGCACAGGTTCACATTTACCTGGGTCTGTGTGTTCCAGCCAAATATTTGTGTAAGGTTGTGAAAGAGCAGCACAAGGAGTCAGTGGTTTCAAGGTATGCAAGTCAGCTGGGCTGAAACCCTCTCAGGAGGAGGAAGACTCCACATGACACAAGATTTCCTTGCTGGGGAAATCTCAAAATGTTTCTGTGATTCCCCAAAAGGTACAGACACCCCATTTCTTCTGCAATTTAGAAGTTAACTGGACAAAGGAGTAGAAAACATAATGTAGGAGTTGCTCCTGTGCTTCACAACGCTGGGATAATTTCCTTAAGACAGTTTTATCTTCTCTGCACCTTGTAATTCCTCCTTGGCTGAGTTCAGATTCGTCACAACATTTGCTGACGTCTGCAGGCAGCCTGGCAATATTTACCTCTTCTCACAGAAAATGACCGAGGGAAGCCTGCACAGCTTGAAAATCCTCGGGCTGAGATCCAGCTTGGGATCATTTAACTTGCCAGTAATCCGATTTTGTCGAATGCCGTCACCTCTCTCCTTGTGCGACTGGGCACAAAGTAATAATGTTTGGAATTCAAATTTGGGGTTAAGATGAGGAAGATGAAGGGCTGATACCCCTGAGGTGAGTAACAGTGTGAGCAACAGCCTGTGGACTCCTGGGTTGAAGATCACTAGAGGCTATTTCAGGAAGGAAAGGAAAAAAAAAATAACCCAAAGTCAAACTACTCTCCTTTCATCAAGAGACAAAAATACCCGAGGTTTGATGTTTGTATTTGTGTTTCAGAAGATGGGGAGTCAGAAGTGTCACGTGGGAATCTCTTTCTTAGCCTGGACCTGACCCAGAAGAAGGAAACAAGATGCAGCTTGCCTGAGGAGCAGGAATTGTCTTGAAGAAGCCAAGAATAGCCCAGGATACTGCTCACAGTGCCAGCTGTCTTTTCCTGAACTTCTGTGAGTGAAGAGGCAAAAATCCTATTGGTATTAGACAAAGACATAAAATCCATGTTTAGCCCTCAGTTCTGAATAATCTTCTGATCTCAGCTGTGATCTTATTTTGAAGATTCTGTTCTTCCACTTTTCTCTGCACTTGACCACTCAAACAGGTGCAATTTCTGGTTCTCTTGGGTTTAACTTTCCAAGAGGAAAAGCAAGGAACCTCATTTTCAGCAGGCTGCCAACGTTCCTGCTGCAGTGTTTAACCATCCTCTTGGTGTCGAATGTCCAGTCTGAACCTCTCCTGACACAGTTTTGAACCATTTCCAACATGTCCTGCCACTGGATATCAGGGAGTAGAGCTCAGCACCTCCCTCTCCACTTCTCTCCTCAGGAAGGTGTAGAGAGCAATGCAGGCAACTCTTTTTCCAAGGCCACAGTGGGTGGATGACTCCTGCTCCAAAATTCCTTGTGCTCATCCTCCCCACAGACTCCTGCAGAGGTCTGGGGGCTGTGAAGGACCAGTAGAAAACCTCTAAAAGAAATTTGGGATGGATTGAACCATTTTGCTGAACAAGGGATCAGCAATACTTCCTTCCAGATGGAGCAGGGAAACTCCTTGAAGTCTCAGTCTGGATTCAGTGGGAATTTCCCAAGATGACCCTTGGGTGCAGCACACCTCTGCCTACAACCTAAATATCTTGTGCCATTTGGGCACACAGTGCTCCCCAAACACCAACTCCACATCTCTTCGGAGTGGCTCTGCCACCACCTCTTCCTTCTGACAAGAATCTGCCCCAAAAAATCCTGGAAGTTACCAGGGCAACCTGCAAAGATCTGGCAGCTCAGATCATTGTTTGGGGCTGCAGCAGCCCTGAGGAATTCACTATTTGTTTTAGAGATAAAAGCTGCAACTTCCACACATTCTTCTTCAATTTCACTCTCCATTAAGTGCATTGCCCTGTCATAACAAAGCTCGTTGAATTATTAGAGATGAGGGGGATTTTTCGGAGCCTGGAGAGGGGAAGGGGATGGAAGGGAGCTTGTGGTTTGTCCTTGTGGATGCCCTCCATGGAGCATTTAGGATGTGGCTGGGGCTTTGTGAGGGTGTCTGGGGGACAGTGAGCGCTGGCAGTGAGGGCCAGAGGGTTGGGTTGAGTTGGGTGAGGTTTCCTTGGGCAAACCCTCATTTGTTTGTCTCTCTGTCCCTGTCCTGGACTGTGTTTCAGTTGCCGCCCTCCTACTTTTCCTTGTGCTTTTTTAGACATGGACAAAAATTTAAGAGGAAAGAAGGGGCCAAATGAAAGCCTCATGTCCCAGATTGGTGATTGATCCCTCCAGTTCCCCCAGCTCTATCAAAAATCTTAATTCCTATTCCCCTCTCCAATGTCCACTCTGGGGCTGGTGCTCCCAGCTGCCTTGTGAGCAGTTTCCTCTATGCCTGCTACAAGCCATGGGTTGCTGAGACATGAATCACCTCAGATGGATTCCTTCCACCCCCAAACCCCTCCCTGGGTATCAGAATGGCAGAGTTGGTGTGAATCCTGTGTTATCCCAGTGCCCCCAATCCTTATGTTGGTGTTTGTGGTAAATTAAGGTGAGAAAGGTGCTTTAGGAAAGGGGAATTCACTTGTGTAGTGGGAGCCAAGCTAGGCCAGATGAGGTGAACCCCACTCCTAGGTCTCATTTCTAATGCTCATGTTGGTATAGCTTTTAAAATGTGATTTTCCCTTCCAGTTCCTCAGTTTCCCAACACAAGCTCCAAGTTACATCCTACATCTCAACAAGATTAACAAGATGGATATGGGCTGGGTTTATGAAAGGCTTTGACATTTACAGAAAGAACATGCAGTGGAAATAATAAATGTTATTATTTCCATAAACTAAAGCTTTGTACAGATAAACACAGTTTCTCTTTTTTCTTCCTTAACAGTGAGGGGGTTTTAAACACTTTATGTGGAGCTCTCCTATTTAAAGGCAAGGCTGAAAACAAACTGGGAGCTAATTGAAACACTGCCCCCCTTTTATTTCCCTGCTTCCATGTTTCAGTGAAGACTAATTTAAGGGACATTCACCCAGTGAGTGGAAATGCGTCACTCTCATCAGCTGTAATGGGAATTACAGAAGGACATTGGCTGTGAGCTTGACAAGGATGGAGCTAAATTTCCCTGCTGGAAAAGTGCAGAGACAGGAGAATTCCTGCTTGCATCAAAACCTGTGGACAAAGTGCTCTTTAGGAGAGGACTGCTGAAGCTTTTTGCCCCCTCCTGCTGCAAAAGAAGAGCAACAAATAGCCAGGGGAAAAGGGGAAATGTGGTGAGGTAGCAGGGAACATCTCCATGCAGCCAGTTCCTCTCCATTCCTGCAGTTCTGTGCAGGTGACCACAGCAGCAGCATGCCCAGCATGACAATTTTTGCGTGGTGTTTGAAAAGAAAACACAGCTCAGAGCTTTCCAAGCAGCTGGGAAAGGAAAGACTATGAAGGTGTGAGATCCTGTCATCATCTCCCCTCTGCTGCTGCTGGGACTCCCAAAAGTGCTGACCTTGGGGAAGGTTTGTGGTGGTTTCTCTGCTGCAGTTGGGTACTGGTGACCTGTGATGGCTTTAGCTTCTTCTCTGGCACTCAGATCTAGGATAAGTTAGGCAGGAGTTATTAACCCAAATCACCCCAAATGTGGAGTCACTGTTGATTGAGCTTAAGCCAAACCTACTGCCCAGACACTGGGAAATTGTTGCCAGGAGACCTTGTGCAAACACTTCACCTCCTTGAGATCAAGCCAGCCTGGAGGCAAAATGCCTACATCCTCTACCAGTAAAAAGAAATTCTCCTTTTAGCCTGAGACACTGGCAATGAGGTGGGATTTATTAGACCTAAGGAATATTACTGTTCGTTCTTGTGGTTCAGACTGATCTAAGAAAACTCAAATGGATTCAAAAGCTGCCTTTTGCTCAGTGCTGTGCAAACAAGCATGGAGAGCACTCCTGTCCCAGCACAGCATAAAGCCACATCCTCCTGGCTGTGTTAAGGATGTTAATGAGGTACCTGGGGAGCTGACATTTCGTGAAGGACAATTAGCAGCATTCACAACCCTCCACCTTGGTATTTTACATCAGATTCAGCCCTGCTTCGTGCCTCAGCTCTCTGCTACCTGCAGGAAGAGGGATTCAGCTCACAGATGCAGGAGGTGGCAGCAGGGGAGTTGCTTTGTCCTAAAAATGTCAGTTTTGGCTCTCAGGTTGAGCATCCTGAAGGAGGGAGATCTGCAAGGGCAATCCAACACTTGCACCAGTGAGATGCACACCCCCAGTCGCCCCTGCTCTGCAGTGTGATGGGCTGCAACTCTACCAAGATGATAAAAAGAGAAGAGTTAAAAGCCAGAGGGGAGAGAAAAAGAAGAAAATGAATAAATATATCCCCAGCAATCTGTGGTTTGGTTTGTGGCCTGGTCTCCTCTGTCCAGGGTGGCTGGTGGGAAAGTTGAGTGTCCAGGAGAACACTCCAGATGTGGTCTGTGTTTCACTCTGCTGAGATTAACAATAAAAGGAAATTCTGTGTAGAACAGGGGGCTGGGCTGGACCTGCTCCTGTAAGAAACATGGTGGGAAGGCCCCCGTTGTGGGGAGAGCTTTACTGAATTTCTGGGACTGAAGGAAGTCGTCATTATGTCCCTGTATCCGGTGTGTGATAGAGAACTGAGGAGAACATCTGCAAAAGATGCAAAAAGAGCATACAAGGCTTTGACCTATCTGTCCAGGTTGAACCTAATTGGTTTTCCTGCTAGCAAATGGTAAATCCACTCAGAGACAACCTGCAAGTCCTTCCCCAACAGGCTTGCAAACAGCTAGACCTCAACACAGCACCAGCAGTGACCATGCTGGAGAGGTCCCATGGCTCTGAAGATGGATCAGGCTTATGGGTTTGGCAAATCAGGCAGCAGGGGATGAAGAGGGCGTGCTTTCCATGCTTTGTCTGATGGACCTAGTCCAGGATCAGAGCTGGATCCTAAACCTGTCAAGAGCAGGGTGGAACTGCAATCCACACTGTTGATCTCTAGCTGGACCCTTGGTCTCTATCTAATTCTCTCTGAGTTTCTGCTTCCCAAGTCAACCCATCACATTAATGTATCTTGGTCTGAATCAGAGAGAAGGCTTTTACCCAATTAGTAAATGTTTCATGTCCACTGTAAGGTTCCTGTGGCTCCTGGGTCACCAGCAGCTGGCCTTTTTCAAGTGTATCTCTCTATTTAGGGTCTCTCCAGTCACCGAAGAGACTGGAGATGTTTTCCTCCATTGCCCTGGGTGAGATGAACAGAGAGACATCAACATGGATGTTCACTTCTTTCTCTGGGAAGTGTGAGATGAGGCACAGCTACCCCCTCATGACTCAGAAGGCAGGGCAATACTAACTTCCTTCGTACTTGGAAATATTTAAGATACTGAGCCAACAAGGAAAATGTGAAATCTGTAATATTTCTTTATTTATAAGCCCCTGGACAGTGAGCTCAAGCATTGAGATGACCAGTGAAGGCAGGGTTGTCCATCCAGAAAATGTGAAATCTGTAATATTTCTGTGTTTATAAGCCCCTGGACAGTGAGCTCAAGCATTGAGATGACCAGTGAAGGCAGGGCTGCCCATCCATGAGCAGCAGCCACGCTGATGATCCCCTGGAGCACCCAGGGTGGAAGGAACAGGATGGGTATGAGGGGGATAAGGGAACTGCAGCACTGGGAAGAGTCAGGAAACCCTGGAACTCCCAGCCCTTTTGTCTCCAAGGTCTTGAGAACAAAAGAAATCCCTGACCAGGCTTTAGGAACGTGGTAAGTTAATGTATAAGGTTTCATCTGGATCATTATGAAGCAAACTTCTGGCTCCATAATGTGGAAAAAGCTCTTTGAAACAAGGGCTGTGAGCACCACTGCTGTCCCGTGAGAATCTTCCCTGCAGGAAGAGCCTCACCTCCTTCAAAGCTACTGAGCTCACAGGGTAGATGACAAACCCAGATGTTGACTCCGAATGTTGTTTTTCAAGATGCTGGATTAAAGAACAGGTTGATGTTGCAACATTGTAGTTCACACACTGAATTACGAAAAACCCCCCACATTTTCTCCAAAAAGAATCTGTTTATCCTCTTCAAACTGTTTTCTTTTCTCTTTCTGCATGTGTCTGCATGTGACGGCATTACAGATCAGCATTTAGTCCTGCACATAGGAGGGCAAACGCGGAAAACAGGAAATATTATGGCCATTTTCTACAGATAACAAACCAAAATATGGTAAGTCTGACCTCACCCTCAAAACTGAGAGGGTTCCCAACTTAATTGTCCTTTTTGAGGACTGAACCTCAGATGAGTGAGAACCAGAGAGCCAAACTGCAGTGACCAGCCCAGGCTGGGATTCTTTTCCTATTTTTATGTGACATCACTGGGTTTGCCTCAGCTGCTTCCCGAGCTCCTACAGCACCAGGCAGGGTTGGACTGCTCATTCTTCATTAAAAAGCACAGGATAATCACAGGAAATAGTGAGAAACAAAATGGAAGCCTGAAACCTCCTCTGGTGTATTAGTCACGGAGAGCTTCCTCTCCAGTGTGCAGTGGGTTTGATATGAGACATTTATTTGTCAATGAATGAGAGAGATTCTCACTACAGGGTGCTTGTGCATGTTCTGAGAATGGTAAACAGAGGAATCCAAAGCAGAAAGAGGAGCAGGGAAGGAGAGAAGCAGGAGGTGGTGAAGAGCTCCCTGTTTCCCTGGGGTCACTCCTGGCAGGACACAGAGGCACAAAACAGCACATGTTCAGGAATAAATGAAGTTCTTCCTTTTGACTGTTGTCATCTCTTATTCACTGGTCAAAAGCTGCTCTCCTGGCATGGCACATGCCCCACCACGCCTCCCTGTGCTAAAGAACAGCTCTCTCTATATTTAGCATCCCCCATCTCCCATTGTGTAGCTGCAAACACATCCCACCCGTGCTCCATGGGCACGCCAAGGTGGGGCTTGGTGATTCCTGGTGCACACTCCCTGTTTTTGGCTATCAGATGATGTGTGGATGTGTGTCAGCTCCTCGTAATTCTTTCCAGGAAACAGACCTGGACACAGTTTATAGCTCCCCATGATGTAAAATCCTGAACATTTTCTCCTCCTGGTGCCAGAGGGATGGAGGAGGAGAGAAGGATTGGAGATGTGTCCTGCAGGTGGGCTGGGTGGGATAAGGTGAGAGGATTCCCCCCGGGGAAAATCAATCCAGACAGACCTCTGGAGACTCAGGAGAAGAGAAGGCTCTGGGGAGACCTTGTTGTTCCTTTCAATACTAAAAAAGATGAGGACAAACTTTATAGCAGGGTCTGTTTTGATAAGACAAGGGGTGATGGTTTTAAACAAAAAGAGTCAATTCAGATTAGCTCCAAGGAATAAATTTTTTACAATTAGGGTGAAAAAATACTGTTGCCCAGAGAGGTGGTAGATACTCCATCCCTGGAAATATTTGAGGTTAGGTTTGGAGGAACCTGGTCTAGTGGAAGGTGTGGCTGCCCATGGCAGAGATCTTTTAAAGGTCCCTTCCAACCCAAACTATTCTCTGATTCTATGGCTCAATGTTTGAACCTCATGCTATTAGGCACATTCATCTTCTCACAGGATGATGTGGACTAAGGAAAACCTCTTGTGGGAATTCTTCCTGGCAGCCACTAAAAAGCAGCAGTTTGAAATTCAGGAGTCCCCATCCTGCCACTGGGAACTTTCTGGCCTCTTTTGCTGGACCTTGTCAAGCACATGGGTGAGTTGGCACATGGGCAGAATCCAATCTGATGAGACTGATCCAATTCCTGGAGAGACTCTCCTACTGTCCTTATTCAGAGGCTGCAGTGGATGAATGAAACGTTTAAAGCTGGGGAACAAAGGGCAGGAATGCATGGCTGATTTTCCCAGAAGAGTCGTGATGCTGGTCCTGTTCTGCTCAGACTGTTCAGGGGTGATTTGGCAAAGGGGGTGAATAATGAAACCAGCAGAGATTGATGCTACTGAAAACTCACCAGGAAAGCCTGCTGAAGGATATTCTTCCTAGTCTGCAGGAAGTGAGCAGGAAAAGGGACAGCCTGTGTTTGATGGTGAAAAGTGAAAAAGATTGCGCATGGAAAGAAAAAGCAGCATGAGCATAGCCTGAGGCCCCAAATTAGCCATTCCCAGAGTGTCATCCCTGGGTACCTGGAAAGAGTGAAATGTCATCACAGCACTCAGGCAGAATCAAAAAGGCCAAACAGAAGTTTAGAGTTTGTACAAGAAGAATATTGTTTAAGAAACCCCTCCGTGGAATGGAGTGAATCACCTGGACTCTGACCCCTTGTGTGGTGGGTAAAATGCTGATCCCCCACCTCAGGAGGATACAACGGTGCTGGAAAAGGTAAAAGCACCAGGAACAATTGTAAGCTCTGAATGGCTTCTGTGTAAGAACAGGCTGGGTCCCCATTGTCTGCAGCAGAAAAAGCTGAGCAGGACAGCAGCCCCTGGGTCACAGCAGGAGGAGGCAGGAGCATTTGCTCCTTCCCCTAAATCCAGCAGCTGGGCAGCATCCCTCAGCCAAGCAAGAGCCAGAAAGAGCTCAGGTGTGGCTCTTGCTGCCTCAGCATGAAAAAAAGCTGGAAAAATTTCACGGAGGAGAAGTCTACAGGTGGCTGATGAATGTGATACTCTGGGCCGCCACCCTGATGCTGGAGCTCCTGAGGAGATCACCTGTTGCTGCAATTCTCGTTCTGCTCTCTAGGAATATTCATTCCTCCGTTCCCACTCTCCCCCTTTATCCACCTTTATCCTTGTGGGGTCCTGGTGGTGGCTCAGACCAGGCTTTGCTGAGCTCCAGGGTGGTGGCTTTTATTCCCTGAGGAATGTGACCAGCTGGGGTCTGACAGTGAAAAGAAGCACTGTAGAATCGTGTCAAAAGAAGAGCCAGGGGAGCCCCATCAAACAACAATTATGAAGTGAAACCCGCCAAAAAAAAATGAAGGGCTTTGAGCCTCCGGGGATGTACAGAGAAGATCTGCTTTCCTACGGGGATCAAAAGGATCAGGAATACCCAGTGGGATGCCAGGGAGAACCCAGAATTCCCTTGAGAGAGATTTCTCCCTCAAAACCCCAACGAATTTGTAGACTTTTTTTCTTGGAAGCCTTCTAAGGAAGGGGATAAAGAGGCTCTCAGTTCTGGGAGCGCAATCCCTTCTCTGCTGGAGGGGGCAGGAGGCTTAATGCAGCCCGGCATCCCTCCCTTTCAGTTCAGCCACCAGACACAAAGGCAGAAAAATGCCAGGAATTTCCCAGCGCCCTCCCCAGACCTGCTCCCATCTCCCTTTCCCTCCTCCGACTGGGAGGGAGGAATACTAATAACAAAATAGGGATCTTTAATAGGCCCCTTGCCTGGTCACTTTGGGATTGAATGCTGAAAGGGATGGACGTGACCAACCATAAGGAATGAAGCTTCTTCAGATCCCATTTCTTGATTTTGCTGCTTTTGTTTTTTTGTTTTCCCTTCCCCAATTTCTCCCCCCCTTTCTACTCAGAAAAAATTTCCTCTCGGCCCCTCGCCTCTGTTTCTTTCCCTTGGAGTCAGGCTGCTGCTCTAATCACTGCGGGGTGATTAGCATGTGAAGGGAGAGAGGAAAACAAAATCTTTATTGCTGGCTGGTGGAGCCGGAGCAGCTGTCTGGATGGATGCTGGCTCCTGTGCCATCCTCCCCAGCGCCTCTGATCCCTTCCATTGTGGATGTTTTCCTGTAAGAACAGGCAACACACGAAGGAAGGGCAGAAAACGGGATGGGGACCAAAGTCAGAGCAGGTGGAATGTGTTTCGTGGGGAAAAACAGAACAGAGTTTGTGTTTTCAGCTTTGAACTTGGAAGGAGTAGAGGAGGGGGGACAGGGACTTCAGTGCTGTGCCGAGGGCATGACAGCAGGAATGAAAGGATAATTTGTGGTGCCGGTCTCAGTGGGAGCGGGAGGCACAACACAGAGCCCTTTGAAGATGGGATGGAGGAGGTGGATGGAGCTGGAGGCTGGGAAAAGGGAGAAAAGGAAATGCCAGGAGTTAGGTGGTGGTGGGGACAGTGGCATGAGGATCCAACCTGTGCAAAGCATCACTGTGAGGGAAGTCCTGGCCAGCAGAAGATGAAGGGCTGGCAGGTGGACAGGATGGTTTTTTTTTGCTCATCCTTCCCAACGCCTCGATGAGCAAAGGATCTGCAGAGCTCCGTAAGGAGCCTGGAGCAGTAATTACAGCCTAGGATTGGACAGTGACTCAAAAAGGACGTGCTGCTGGAGTGGAAAACAGTATCTGTTATTTGTTAGGAGGGAACATTCCCATTTGTGATGGGAACGCTGGTGCCTCTGGGCGGGTATTCCCTGCAAGCTCCAGAGCTGGCTGTGCTCAGCCCCTCCTCCCTTGCTCCAGGTGTTTCCTCTTCTGAGCTCGATAATGAAATCTGTGAGCCAGAGCCAGTTTATATTTAGTTTCCACCACTGCTGGCAGGGGTCTGCTGGTGCCTAACAAACAGCAGCAAAGCAGCACTGGTGGGTTTGCAGTCCCCAAGGCTTAGGAGCTGCCTCTGTGGAGGCAGGAGATGGGGTTTGAGGGATGGGAACAGTGGCAGCACACAGCTGGTCATGCCACTAGCCACAGCTTTGGACCAGCCCCCCATAGAGTGATGAGATCCAGACCAGTTTTGTTTTGGGAACTGTCTCTGGCTATGCAAACTAATCCTGTATAATGTCTGGTATTCCTGACCTGTCTCTGCTCCCTTAGTGGAGAAGCTCTTACTGGGTGCAGGTATCCTCCACCTTCCATGTCACTTGTTCCTCAAGCTGAGCTTTACTTGGGTCTCCTGCCCATGCCATGCACAGTGGGTGGGATTCAGCTGCATGATCATGGGTTTATTGGATCATCTGGGTTGTCCACATCATCTCTGTGAGGTGTCTGATACATCTGTTAGCTTTCTGTATCCCACAGAGAGGACTCTCAGGCACAGGGTGGGGTTCCTGGGGCGTCCTGTGCAGGGCCAGGAGTTGGACTTGGATGATCCTAGGGCATCCCTTCCATCTCAGGAAGGATGAGACATCCTAGAGCACCTCAGCTGGTGTCAGAGTTCAGCTGAGCCCTCAGTCTTGGTTGACTTCCATGGGAGGTTAAACACCCAGCTCAAAAGGATGGAATCACAGAGTGGTTTGGGTTAGAAGGGAGCCTAAACACAATTCAATTCCAAGCCTCTGCCATGGCAGGGACACCCTGCACTATCCCAGGTTGCTCCAAGCCCCATCCAGCCTGGCCTTGGACACTTCCAGGGATCCAGGGGCAGCCACAGCTTCTCTGGGCACCCTGTGCCAGGGCCTCACCACCCTCATAGGGAAGAATATTTTCTTAAAATCCAATCAAAACCTGTCCTCTGTCAGTTTAAAGACATAATCCCAAACATATTCTGTGTCATGGGCACAATTTTTAGGGCATATTTTGATTCCAGCTACAGGAAACACTTATCTACTGGCATCCTGCAGGATATCTTGAACTTACCATTGCAGCAGACAGAGAGGAAACTTCTGAGAACCAAATCGTTGCATTTGCTCTTAAATCATCTCCTTGTGGTTGGGTAACTCATTGCCATTGAGGACTTTCTCTCTAGGCTTAAATTAGAACCATCACTGAAATTAATGGACATCAGACAAGGAAATCTTGATATTCCTGGAGTATTTGTGGCACCGAAAGTCATCTTGAGTGATGGAGATGAACTATGGCAAATAAGATTAATTTTCAAACCCTTCTGCTGAGGAAAGTTAATTCCTCACAGTTACAGTTTTGTCACTGTGGATCCTAAACCAAAAGGCTGTTGGGTCAGGAAGTTGGTCACTCCTGATTAGATCAGAGCTGCAATGTGCATCAAAACTCATTCAGTGTGTGTTTGGTGCAATGGGGGTGTGACACCTGTTATTGATGTGATATCTATTTATTCACAGAAAGAAAATTCCAGTCATGGGGGCAAAAAATTCCATGTTTTGCCACACGTATCTACATAACTGTACACTTGCACTGGACAGTTATTTTAATAGAATCACAAAATCACAGAATGGATTGAGTTGGAAAGATGATCCAGTTCCATTCCCTGCCTTGGGCAGGGACACCTTCCACTGGATCAGGTTGCTCCAAGCCCCATCCAACCTGGCCTTGGACACTTTCAGGGATGGGGCATCCAAAATTTCCCTGGACAGCCTCTTCTAGTGTCTCACCACTCTCACAGTAAAGATTTTTTAAAATTTATAATCTGAACCCACTAATTTATAATCTGAACCCACTTTCTTTCAGTTTGAAGCCATTCCCCCTTGTCCTGTTGCTCCACAATTTTGTAAAAGTCCCTTTTCATCTTTTTTCTAAGCTATCTTCAGCTACTTAAGGGTCATATTCCAATCCATCTGAGCACCATAATGACACCATGCTTGGTTTTCACAGAGCATTGCATTTTGGATTCTGAATTGCTTGCAAGCAAAACTACCACCCCCCAAATTTCAAACCTGTCAAAACTCATCCAACCCACCTTGGGAATTATAAACCAAATATTTTGGATAGCAAATTCCATATTCCTGGCTAGGAAGAGTTGCCCAGGTGTCAGAGTTGAGGTAGCACTATTTGTGCAGTGGGACTGCAGAGATCACTGGAGACACCTCCCTGAGCACTCATCCTCCAAAGCTCTTGTTGTACATACAAAATGTTACAGCAGGCAGCCTCCTGAACCTGCAATGTGGACAGTGCCCAGGCAAAACTCTGAAATAGCACTGGAATTGAGATGTTTTATCTTGTAATAAGTTCCAGCACATCAATTATCTTGAGTTCTTGGGACCTTTGATTTTTTTCCTTCAGCCACAGCTGGCAGCTCCTGTGTCACCATCTGTCCTGCAGCCTGGAAGTGCAGTGGAGTGCTTTGTTTATCCTCAAGGAGCTTTCCATGGGTTTGAGGCCATCATACAATGCCAGCTGAGATGTATTTTTGGCAGGAGCGGTGACGTTGGACGGAACATCCTTCTTGACAATTTCTATAGCTATTTCTATTTAAAATAAACTTCTGTTTAGCCAGGATTTTGATTATGTGCTCCCATGCTCTTGAGAGTTAAAGGACATAAGGAAACACATTGTTAAGTGAAACCTTTGTTTTAGTGGAGCTACTTGAAAGAAGTTTCAAACTAAGAGGCAGTCGCTGGAGTTTTCTTTCTGAATAAATTGAAAGATTGTCTTTCCTTGGAAAAGAATATGTGAAAATTAAATGGACAAACTCCTCACTGAGACCAGGTCTACCTTCACAAATTCCTATTCAAGAAATCAAAGAAAATTCACTTCATGAGAAGGACACCCACTATACAAAGCCCTTTTTGCAAGAGCATCTTGAGGACACAAAACCAGAATGAACTTTGCACAATGTGTCTGAAAGGTGGGGGTCAAAAGAGGAGTTTTGGGGTAGGCTGATGAAATAATAATAATCACAGCAGTGTGGCAAATAAAGCCAAGCAAATTCAGAATTCAGAAGAATCAAGGCAAAATGTATCCCACACATTCCCATGAGTCCACACCTTGCATTGATGGTTGAGGGAAACATCCAGAGGGTTCCACAAAGATTTCTTTTTGCCAAAAAGTGATGGTGGGAAGTCTTGAATGGAATATTGATTGATGTGGAGCTGAGGAGCTCGATCAGCTCAGCTCTCCAGCTGTGGTAGGGTTGGGGCAAGGCACATGTCCACCCCAGCCCTCCTTTTTCTGTACATTTGTAATGGTGACATTTAACCTCCAGGTGACCAGAATCCTTCCCAGTTTGCTGAACTGGAGTGGGAGAAGCACAGCAAAGCTGCCAGGGTATCCCTGCCCATTGCAGGGGGCTTGGAACGAGGAAATCTTTGATTTCCCTTCCAACCCAGATCAGTGCATGGCTCCAAGTGAAGGAAACTGAGGATCAAGCCTGGCTGCAGGAGCTGCTGTGCTGCCCTGGCACAGGGAAGTTGACTTTGTGCTGCAGGAAGCTCTGAGGGTGTGATCAGCACCACATTCCTGTGCCAGGCATTGTTGGCAAGCACTGCAGTGACCTGGCTGTTTGCTGCAACAAACTGTGAGCCATCAGATGGAGAGAGCTGAGCCCAAGTATTGGTATTTCTTTGTGGCCATCCTAAAGCACGTCCCACCTTGTTATCTCTGTGCTAGTGCACGAGGCAGGGACTGGGTCTGCATTGTGTGCAAGGTGGATGCAAAAAAGTGACCCAGAATCAGCTTCAGAGCAGGAATCTACATTTTTGTTTGCAAAAAAGGTAAGGCAAATAGTCACTGGTGTTGTGCTTGCTCCAGGCAAATAGCAAGATGTCTGTGTGCCTCTCCTCTGCACCAGTCTAGGGAGGGAAAGTGAGAGCAGACACCATCTTTTCATAAAAACAGAAAATGTTTTGGGTTGGAAGAGACCCTAAAAATCATCTTGTAGACCTTAAAGATCATATAATGACCTTTTCCCAAATATCTGATTGTATCTTCCCCCTGTGGTGCTGCAGATTAACTTTTTTCTCCACAAGGGGTAAATATTTTACAGTATCAATTCAGAATATGCTGTTTTCAAAAGGCACTGAGGGAGACTTGACCATGATTTATTATCATTCAGGAATTGGGGACATGGCTTGGTGACACCACCATGACATTCCTGCTCTTCAGGCAGATTTGCAGTGTAAAATTTAAACAAATTCCTAACTTTGATCCCAGGGCTCTGGCTCAGCTGCTTAAAAATGTGTGTGGAGGAAACCAAGCAGGGCACAAACTTATTTTGGTGAACCTGGTTCTCTTTCTGAAGCATTGCCTGAAAATCACTTCACCTTTGCAGCTGAGTTGGGATGTGAGAATTGGTCCAACTTTCCTCTTGAATTCAGAGCAGACATGGAAAAGAGCTTTTAAACACTTGCACGATTCTCAGTGCATATTCAGGGCTCCTAACCAGTTTAGAAATAAATAAGAGTCAGATGGGAAATAAATTTGAAATAAAGGAGGATATCTGCTCTTTGGGTGTTCAGTCAGGCTCTTAAGTTGTGTCCAAGGCTCATCTTCATTTTCAAGGTCCTTCCCTAGGTGCAGGTGTGTCCAAAGAGGGTCATTTACAGCAGACTGAGCAGAAGGGGACATTCCAGGAACTTAGCATGGATTTTTGATTTTGTCCTTGATTCAGAGAATTGAAGTCTCCACTTTTCATATATATTTGCCAGAAATACCTATCTAAATGTAGGTGACCTCCATAAGAACAGAGAAAGTATCTGGTGGCTATCAGCTGCTTCACAGAGTCAGAACGAGTGTTTCACCTCCATCTGGGAGATTTTTTGGCTCAGAAGCTTTTCTCAGAAAATATAGTCAGTTGAAAATCAAAATATGGATATTGGTTGAACCAAAATGATTTTTTTTCTTTTTTTTTTTTTTTTTTTTCCTTCATAAAAATAGAAAAGCAGGCAAAAATCATGTCAGGTTGAGTCATCACTTTGGGTTTGTCCTAAAATGAAATATTTCAAATCAGGTGGCTTTTTCTGCTTATCCCTGCAAGCTCTTAAGAAAGGTCAACTTAAATCACAGGCAGGTTTGCAATTTAGCACTTCAACATTTCGTTTTGAAAATGAGTAAAAAAGTCTTTTTTTCAATATCTCGGACTTATTTATTCATTTATAGTTTTTTATGTTTTTCCTGTGGTACCCTCCAGCAGGATCCCCACTAGAATAACTCAGTCTGGAGGAGGATGTTTCTCCATTATTAGATTGGACCATCTTGACCTGCCAGCCTTGAGAAAAACCTGAAATAAGCACATTTTTTGACCCCTCTAAGCCTCACTTGGGCAACTGGAAAAAAGGAATCTGTCAAAAGTAAAAAGGGGGGGAAGAAGACAAGATACCTTTTTGGACATTGTGGTAGCAGAATAAAAAGTGAAGGAAAACAGACAAATCTCCTGTAACTTGTGGGTGAACCCCAAAGTATTACTTTTGGAGGCAAAAAAGTGTTAATTTAGCCCATCCAGTGGGGGTTTTGGGGATGGGGAAGTGCCCAGCTGAGAGATGCAAAGCAGAAACAAAGCAGGGAAGGGGATCACTCCTCAGAGGTGTGACCTGGCTCAGAGAGGAGCTGGGGAGGCACAAAGTCCCTGTCCAGCTGATAAGGCTCACTCCCTTTGCTGGGCTGAGCACTTGGTGTACAGAACACTAAATGTTCTTATTCTTTTTGCCCTGTCAGCCTGCTGGGCTGGGAGGAATGTGATCGTCCTCCCTCGTTCCTTTTATCAGCACACCATTACTCCACTGATTTGTAACTGTCTTGGATTTTTCCTTCGTAATCCTGATGCAAACCCATCAGATCTGCAGAGTGAATTATTGCTTATTTTGGGACACTTTGCCTGGCTCTCCAACAAGTTGATTCCAGTTATGGCAACAAGAGGAACATATGTTTGGGGGGGAAAAAAGCCACAGTTCTCTTGGTGGTGATGTCTATCTGTGTTGGCAGGGTCTCTCATGGTGTTATTCCAACCCATCTCAACTCGAGAGATGAGGCAGCCCAAAAACAGTCACAGAAAGAAACCTTCAAAATTAATCAGGAAAAAAAAAATTCATCATTCATCCAAAAATGGATGTGCAGTTGTGGGGCAGGGAGGACAGAATGGCCTCAAGTAGTACCAGGGAAGGTTCAGGTTGGATATTATGAAAAATTTCTTGACTGGAAAATTGAGTAAGCATTGTAACAAGACGATGAGAATCCTTGCTCAAAAAACCAAGATGTGGCACTTTGTGATATGGTTTACAAGTGCATGCACTGGTAGACAAAGGGGAATGGTTTTAAGCAGGAAGAGGAGAGATTTAGGTGGGATATTAGGAATAAATTCTTCTCTGTGAGAGTGGTGAAATAATGAAATTGCTCGCCCAGAGAAGCTGTGGCTGCCCCATCCCTGGAATGTTCAACACTTTTTCTCCTAATGAGGACAATCCAAGGTTTTCAAGACAGAACTGCTATGAAGATTTCCATTAAATCTGCACATTACATCTTTGTGCACTGCAAACAAGTTATCCAGTCACCTAAAGCACATCCAGAATGTGAAAATCTCTCACAGGCAGGCACTGGGGAGGAAAATCACGAGAGGGAGCTGGAGAAATTACCTGCGTGCCACGGGGCTGAGTCACTCTGGGACTGACTCTAGTTATCAGGGGAAATGGTACACGGTGGAACATTGTTTAAACGTGAAATCCCATCTGTGTCAATGAAGGGGCAGAACGTAAATTATGGGCAGCAGAGGGAGGGGAGGGGAGCTGGCATGTGGGAAAGGCAGAGGAATGAAAGGCAGGTTTCAGTGAATTCAGACCAGACAAGAAGAGAGGGCTGGATTTAAGGGAGGAGCAGTGGGGCAGGGGGAAAGGAAAGGGCTTGGCAGTGTGGAAAGAGGAACAGATTAAAAATGTTCTAATTAGTAGTGGGGCCCAGGAGATCCAGACATGGTTCTCTGAGCAAGGAGGTGCCAGCACAGCCTCCTCCAACTCAGCCTGTGCAAGCTCAGAGCTGGACTCTGCTTTGGGGCACAAGAAAAATCAGGACCAATTGGAGCTACGCCAAAGGCAGACCCTGATCCTACAAAAACAACAAACAGGAGGGACTGCAGCAGCACCACTCCTTCCTCCTCTCCTGCAGCCCAGCTTTGCAGGCAGAGTGTGGCTGTTGTAGATTTGGATTTTAATCCTGAGCTCTGGGGTGGTGGTAACTGATGGATGACCCCTTGTCCTGCAGCAGTGATGAAGAGGATTCTCTTCCTCCTGGCCCCTACTCAGCAGAATCAGACCTGCTTTAGGGCTCTCTAAAGGGCTTTTCTCTCTAGCAGGGCTTTCTAGATCTGCTGAAATCCAACATCTCTGGGAAGGGTTAGCTTTTACTGGGCCTTGTACAACATGTGGAGAAAAACAGCTTTAGCTCCAAAACAAGCAGCTGATATCATCATCAGGTACCCCATAGCTCTGTTCTGATGATGATGACATTGCACAGAAAAGCCACCCAAAAGAGCATGTTTCTGATTGAAAATGCTCCAGGAAAAGGTCACAGAGGCAGCTGCTTTCTCTGTTGCAGCAAAACTGTGCAGGATGCTTTATAAGGAAATTACCAAGTGCTTTCTTAGCTTCAGTATTTACTGGAGACTTCTCCAAACTTCCCAGATCTACCTGCCTTGTGGCAGGGGAAGAAAGATGCTACTCAAAGTAGAGGAGGATTAAATCAGGAACATTTGTAGGCAATTACAAGCCCACAAGACAGCAGAGGACAGGAGACTGAGGGTGCTGGCCAATGTCTGAATGACTGTGGCAACTCCTGGAGTTTCCTGATGGAAAAAGGCAAACATCCCATTCGGATTCAAAGAGGCAGGTAAAAGGATCCAAGGAACTTAAATCTGGTTGACTTTTCTTCAGACTTTTGGAAAAATAATGGGACATAAAATGTGAGCTGTTTACAGGCATGGGAGTTAAAAAAAAGGGGGATTATGAACATGATTTACTGAGAACAGGCTGTGTTTGGACAACTTCTTTGACTCCTGGGATGAGCTGACAGGCAAGAGCAGCTGATGTCTCCTACCTGTACTTCTGACATGGTCTCACATGTCTGTACACAGATTGCAGAGATGGGGACTGGATGGGCACACCATGAGACTGCAGCAGGAGATGGGCTTAGCTCAGTGAAGACAAAGGTGAACAGTGAGATAGCAAGAGAAAAGTAAAAAAAAATGCAGAAAAAGAAATTCTATCTGGTTTTAAGGTGCAATTCTTCACCATGGGCATGATTGATTATTAAAACAGCTTCTGAATCTCCTTAGAGAGGTTAAAAGTTGGACTAGATGAGATCTGGTACAACAAAATCTAACTTTGAAATTAACTGTGATTCTAATCAGGCTGTGATTAAATGATGGGTCATCCTCAGTGTACTCTCACCTCTCTCACCAGCTTTTTCTGCTCTCTACCAGAGGTATAAAAGTGGTTAAAAAAAGCTATGCAAAGAATGGCATGATACAGGAGGAATCACAGGATTTTATGTTCTTGTTCCTGAAGCCTGGGAATTCCAGCAGCTTCCAAAGGCAACCTAGGCTGTACTGTGACAGTGAACATAATGTACATAAACTCTAATATTTGCAAGGGAGGAAAAGACAAAAAAGTCTACTAATGAAACTTTATGCCCCAAAAGGAGTTGGACTTAATCAAAAAGGGGGAAACTTTCAAAAAGAATCTATAAGAAATGGCAAAAATTGCAGAGTTCTTATATATGGTAAATACTTTGCAGGCAACAAGCTGGGTGCTCAGAGGATAAATATATATCATGTTTTAAAAAGATTGAAGAAAAAAGACTAAATCTAGATAAATAGGTGGCTAGTAAAAGACTAAAAGTGATCGAAGCAGAACAAAATCTTTAAAAATATCTAAGTGAGAAATGAGGCGTAGAAGAAACTCAGTATCTGGAAGTTTAACATAAAACATCAATAAATTTTGCCAACAAGATTTGAAGAAGCATTTTACTAAAGGAATGAAAGATCAATAAAACCTTGCTCCAGTTTATTGGTACAAGAATCTGTCAGGGGCTCTATGGGACTTTTAAATGAAGTAAAGGGGATGTGCAAGGAAGAGATGGTCACTGTGTGCAGCAGAAAGGTTTGATGAATTCTTCCAATCCTGTTAAAGGTGGAGTAGTTTCAGATGGTTCCTACATCAATATTTATCTTGGGGAAGAAGAGGGAGAGAGTCAATCACAGGAATGATCCCTAACGGAAGGGTCAGTAAAATAAATTATAAAAAAAAATCAATGAAAAGAAAGGAAATATGATTCAAGAGAGAATGGAGATACAAAACTGCTGTATTATTAATCGTGGTGTGAAGCTTGTCACTTCAATCAGCCTTAGCTGCAGGGGAATATAAACCAGCAATTGTGCTGGGAATTCCTGAGAAGGGCACCACAAGGACCTGGGAAATTAATGCTGACATCTGAATTAAACTCACTGGTAGGTTCTGCAAGGAAGAACAGCATCCATAGTCCCAGGGCTAAATGCAACACGTTGGGGAAAAGGCAACACTTCTTTTAGAGGAACTAATCCCTCCAAATCAAACTGTTTTGAAGGAGTTTGTGAACATGTGATGAAATTACCCAGCTGGTGCAGTGAAAATAGGGGAGTTGTCAGCATGGTCTTTCAACGGAGCAGTCAAAAAATGAAGTTGTGGGATTAATTATTCTTGCAGATTATTAATTTATTAAAAGGTAAGAAACAAAGAATCGATTGTTTTTGATGATGGGAAACACTGCCAGGAGAGTCCTGCAGGGTTTTCCACTGGGAGCTGTGCTCTTGAACACACTTGTAAATGATTTGGAAAAGACTGACAATAAAAGTGTGATGAAATTTGCTGATGACACAGAATTATTCATGGTAATTGAAACGAACATTCCCATCAGGAGTTGTAGGATCATCTCAACACTGGGCAACAAAGAGATGGGTGAAACTGAGTGTTAGTAAATGCAAAGTAATGCACATGTGGGAAATGCAGCTCTAAATATTTATACACAGTGATGGTCTCTGGGGTAGCTATTTCCACTCAGAAAAGAGATCTTGGCATCAGAGCCCAGGGGAGCTGAATGTTAGGAATTACTGGAAGGGAAAAGTGAACAAAACAGAGAGTAACAGCATGGAGCTGCTTAAATCTGCAGTGTAGCCTTGTCTTTTGTGTGGAATCATTCTATTTTCTTTTCTAAAATCACATTTTAGAACTATGAACAGTGGGGCAGAATGGAGAAGGTGAGTAGGAAGTGATTACTCACTATTATTCATTACATAGGAGCCAAGAAGCATCCAGTAAAATGGCCAGGAGTCAGACTGGAAGAGAAATGAAAGGAAATACTTCATCACACATGCCTGTATTACTGCAATTCCTTCTCTCTGAGTCACCAGGGTGGGATTCATCTGACTGAGCTCTAAGAGTGGATTCACCCCCTTTGAACTGGGCATCTTTTGTGCCAGAGGCCACTCCTGAGCTGGGGACTGAGGCTCCACAGAGAGCCAGGGCTGGTAGGAATGTGATTCACCTCACCCACTGGAGAGCTTTCTGTTAGCAGAGTTTGTGTGTCCACTGGCTGCATCCTCCAAAACCATGGAATCACAGCATGACTGGCTTTGTAAGGGACCTTAAAGGTCATCCAGTGCCACCCCATCCATGGGCAGGGACACCTTCCACTGTCCCAGGCTGCTCCAAGCCCCATCCAAACTGGCCTTGGGCACTTCCAGGGATCCAGGGGCAGCCACAGCTTCTCTGGCAACCTGTGCCAGGGCCTCACCACCTCACAGCCAGGAATTTCTTCTTTACATTCAATCAAAATCTACCCTTTTTAGTTTAAAACCCTTGTCTCGTCTTGCCACTACACGTCCTTGTAAAAAGTCTTATTCCATCTCTTAACCCCCTTCATGTACCAAAAGGCTGCAATAAGGTTTCCCCAAAGTCTGGAGAAGAGACTTCTTCATAGCAGAGGTGCTGCAGCCCTCTAAGCATCTTTGTAGCCTCGTCTGGGCTTGCCCTGAGCAAACAGAGCTCAAACATCAGGGATAAGAGCTCCAAGAGGAGCACAAAAAGCAGGCACAGGTCCCATTTCCCAAGGATTGCCATGATGACAGGCATGTCCAACACACCCGAGCTGCTAGGAAACAAACAAAGCTTAAAAATGCTACTTCTTCTCCTTTTTTTTTTTTTTCCCCCTTTAATTTTTCAACAGGTTGACCTTAAAGGGCAACATGCTCCACTCTGTCTGGTTTACAGGCAGATAAGAGTCACATCCTGGCTCTGGGTGGATGAAGGGGAAGATAAGTTGCTTTCATGGATGTGTCTGGGAAAGGGATAAATTATCTCCTTTATGGGCTCTTTGTTGCTCCTTGCCCCATTGAGGGCTGTGTCTCTGGCAGAGCAAACATGTCACAGGAGGAGATGCAGTTCATCACAGAGGGCCATTGCTCTGTGACTGGGCTGCACACTCTGTGCCCACAGCAAAATGTCAGGGGAAAATGGATGGAGATGGGAAGCACAGAAAAAGAGGATCAGTGGCTTTCTGCTGCTTTTGATATTGGTGCTAGAAGGGGACAGTGAATAATTATGCTCAGAGAACAGAAGAATCAGTGAGATAAGGAAATCGGCTGCCCCTGCAAACAGGTATCCTTTCTAAAAATCACATCTACTGGTTTTTGCCTGTTTTTACCTTGTGCCAGTCCTTTCCTTCCTCCAGCTTTTGATTCTGCCAGTCAGAGGGGGCAAGAGAACAAAGCAGCAGGCTGCCAGGATACCTGGGTTAATCTCTTACCTGCTTCTGCTTTCTGTTTACTCCTGGTGTGTCATTGCTTTCTTTTTCATCCTTCTGTCTTCTCAAATATGAACAACATTTTTTTTTCTAAGTCTCTAAAGCTCTCTTGGAGCAAACTTTGCTTTTATTATTCTTTCATACACAATGAAAACAGGCTCTCTCTCGGGCTGCTACACATTCCAGCCTTATGAGTTGTGTTAGTTAGACAAGAAATGCACTGTAAATAGCAAAGCCCAGGTCAGATGGCTCCCAGAGGTTTTTTCCTCAGACTTGTGCAGTCTGAAACCTAAATCTCCTTTTCCCAGAGCCTCTTTTCCACCTCCTGTATTCCTGGATAGTGCAGAGGATCACTGGTTTCTGTAAGTCAGAGCTCAGCAGCCTTTTCTCAACTCAGCAGTGACAGAAAAATTGCCAGCCTTGGACTCCTCTCTGTCTCTTCTAAGCCCACAAACCCACAGTGCTGAAGGATTATTGATCAGCATCAGCACATCCCAGGTGGGCTTTCCCACCTGGAGAAATGTAGGAGTGTCCTGAGCCAACCCTTCACTCTGGCAATCCCTAAGATCACAAATATGGGTATTTAGTTACTGCAGATCAGATGATGGGTTAATGAAGAAATTTCTACTCATTTATAACATCAGAGATTGTGACCCCACCCTTCCTCATATTTTTTTTTAATGGCTTCCTCCAAGAATAAAGCATTCCTGAACACAGGTCCTCCCAGCAGCCCTGGGAAGGATGTGTCCCTATTAGAGCAGATGGTGATTCACCCCACTGAAGGCTTTTTGTCCACTGCAGGGCTCTTTATGAGCCCTAAAAGTGCTTTTAACCAGCTCCTGACAAGATGTCAGCTGAGAGTGAGAGCGATTTATACCAATGGACCTGTGGCTTGACCTTCCCAACTGCTGAAAAAAGCACATTTGTAACAGCAACTGGCATAAGGTTGATTGTTCTTAAAAAAAAAAAAAAAAAAAAAAAAAAAAAAAAAAAAAAAAAAAAGACAAACCTGAAAAGATACTCTGACAGGTATCTCCAGAGGCTGCACCTCAAAACACTTGCATGTTCTGGGGAGGCAAGAGAGCTTTCAGTTTTGGCAGGACAAAGACAAAGAGTTTACTTGCACTAAATTCAGATTCCTGCACCTGACCTGCTCATCTTTGCTGCCTGGATATTTAAAGGTGAGGAACAGACACCTATAGGGATTTGCTCACCCACACAAGCTTGGCTGTCTGGTGTAGAAAAAGATGAGTTGTGTCATGAAGTTGCCTGTTTTACTCTGTGCTTGCAGCTTAGAAGATTGGCTTATTGTCCAGGTAAAATCCCTAAAATCTGTTTTAGGGCAATATTAGGAGAAGCAGATCAGTCAGGTGGAAGCCAGTTTGCTCCTGGCTCCAGTTTTGGTAGGAGGCAGCTCCCAGGGTCACACTCTGAGGGTTGAAAGGGAGCTCAGGGTGTCTGTGTGATCCTTGTGCCATTATCAGCTTTAGATGGTCCTTATCAAATAGAAGCACTGCAAATGGGCTGAGCTTCCTGGAAAAGGAACACCTGGAATTAGTGTGTTAAGTACACAGACAGCAAAGATTGGCATGCAAGGCCACCAGTTTATTTGAAGGTGATTTTGATGTTTATCGATGACCAACAAGAGAAACACTCCCACCACCAGGAGTGCCTGACTTTAGTAGAATTATAGAATTAATAAGATTTAATAAACCTCTAAGATCATCAAGTCCAAGTGTTAACCCACCACAACCAACAAAGGACAACACATCATCTACTAGAAGATAAAAGGGAGGTCCCTTGGTGTGTTTTATCCAACATTTTCTGAAGATTATTCTAACGAGCCAATGGGAACTAAAAGCTGATGTCCCTGGGAAGAGTTTGGAAAATTTCTATGAGCTCTCTCTGGATTTCCCCAGGAACTCCTGGTCAGTTAGCCAAGCACAGATGCTCTTCAAGAGGAGATGCTGACAGCTTTGCCTACACTTGGAAAAATAGACTTTGTCTACGCAGCAATGGAAAAAGGCTTGAGCATGTGGAATTCCATGGGTTAGAGTGGAGGTCACCCAGCTCAGTCCAGGCAGGAGCACAAACACCCTGAGGAGAGCAATCTGCTCCTTTCTGGGAGGGTTAAAATATCCGTGCTGAGCTCCTTTGTACATCCATAAGCCACAGAGGGGGATTTAGGGGGGTTTCTGTCTAAGGCACAAGTAATTTTTTCTGCCAGCTAAAGTGGTTTTTAGGGACACCAACCTTCAGGAGGAGGAAGATGTGGCATGCTGGCAATGACACCTGAGTCAGCACCGTGTTGTGAGCAGGGGCAGAAGGAGATGAGATATTCCAGCTGTGTCTGCTGCCCAAACAGCTCCCCAGGCAGGAGGGGATTTTAAACCTTGCCAAGGCAGGTTTAAAAATCTGTGCATTTGCACACATGGGTCCAGCTCGTGTGTGTGTGTGTGTTTTTGTGTGTGCAGACCACTCTGAATGACCTCAAGGTCTTCTACAACCTGGGAACTGCTGAGCTAAGCCTTTCCAGTGGCCCCAGTCCTTGGAATATCCATGCAGCTGCCAAGGGAAATCAATGGAAAGAGCCAAGTGGTGGAGCCAGGCTTCTGACTGAAAATGGTGTTTTGCCACCAGGACTCAAGGCTGAGAAAAAGGCTTTTAAGTATTGAATGTGTCAGGACAAAAATCCTGTCTTCAGAAGGAGCCACTTTCTGAGAGGCTGAGTCCATTTCCTCTGGGAATTTGTCCTTTAATGAGTCCCCCTGATCACAAAGACTCTGTCTGGGAGCTCTCAGGAACCTTCTGTTGTGCTTTGTCCCAATGGAGGAGCAGCTGTGATCCATAGGATGGAGTTTGGCCTTTATGCAGCAGGGATGGAATCCATGATTTCCTTGGAAAGTGATGACTCTGCCTTTCAGTTGGCATTGGAACTGGACTATCCCTGACTTCAAAAGACTGAGAGGATCTCTTATCAAACATCTTCAAAAACTGTGAAAGGAAGGAAGACTGGGAAATGCCAGCCAATTTCCTCTGTTTTTGTAGTAACTTGTTTATGTTTTCCAAGTTCTACTCTGAAAAATAAGTTGGCTTGAATTAATATGCAGCATGTTTGGTTTCTGCTGTTCGTGTGTATGTGCACTTTATTTGATTCCCAGAGGTTGCCTCTGACTTGTTTTCTCAGAAAGGATTGAAATATTTCTTTTGCTGTTTTCCAGCATTACTCTGCTTGCCTGGTGCAAATTCTCGTTTCTTTCTTTGCTGCAAATGAGTGCTTAATAATAAATAATTTTTAAAAAGCAAACCCACCCCTTCTATTTCCTATTTTGAAGAAAAGCAACAGAAATGACTCAGAATTGAGGGGAAAATGAGAATAGCTGTGCTATAACGGGGTAGGGGATGGAGGAGGGGAGCTGTGTAGACTCAATGTCTCTGTTGTGTTGCAAGGGAGGAGTTGCTGGAAAATTGTCACCCCACAACCCTTCACATCATGTCAGCCTTCAGTCCTACATTTTGGGGATGAAAGAGAGTGCCCAGCCACAGAACTGAGTCCCAGAACTCTCCCATGGAAGTCTTCAGTCCAATTTTTTCCAATTTCAAACGGGCCCAAGGGATAGAGAAGGGAATCCTCCAAGAACATTCCTTGAGTTTCATTCATAGAATCATGGTGGTTTGGGTTGGAAAGGAACTTCAAAATTAATCTCATTCCACCTCCTGCCATGGGCAGGGACACCTTTCACTGGACCAGGTTGCTCCAAGCCCTGTCCAACCTGGGCTTGGACATTTCCAGGGATGGGACATTTACCACATTTCTAGACAACCTGTGCCAGTGTTTCAGCACTGGTGCCATAAAAAATTTCTTCTTTATGTGTAGTTTGAATCTAGACTCATTTAGTTTGAAACTGATTCTCTTTGTCCTGTCACTACAGGTTCTTGTAAAAAGTCTGTCCTCATCTTTGCAGGCAAACACTTCACCTCAGCTTTCCAAGTTTTTAACTTCTATTTTTTCAAATGTGCCACCTTCCCCCCTCAAAACCAAAAAAACTCTCTAAATCATTCAAATAGAGACTTCAGCCTTTTTGGTGAAAAACACGTTTTTTTGGTTTGTTTTTCCCACTTCTGGGGCTTTCACAAAACAAGCAAACAAACAAACAAACCCACACAGAAAAGCCACTATAAGAAAACACTTCCACTCACAAAACAAACAAAAATTTGATCACTTGGAAAAGCATCCACTCAAAACACTCGGTTTGTTTTCCACAAAATTTTAGAAGGAACTTAAAATCCACTCCTTGACTTGTGCTGTGCAAAGCTCAAAGTACAAGAGGTTGGATGCCAACAGGAAACCCTCAGAGGTAAAGGTCACCCAGACCCCCCATGCAGGGAATCACATTTCAGGTAGGGGTAAGATTTATGTTGCTCTGCAATCTTCCAAGGATTTAGTTAATGTCCTCCTCAGTTTGCTCTGTAGCTTACACACTTCTCCTCAGACTATCCATGGGTTTATATCCTACATTCCCATCCCATTTTCAAACTCTAAACTTAAATTTCACTTCTTGGGATTGATAGTGAAGGAATAATTTAATTTTCCTGGTAAAAACACTTCTGCAGGGGATGAGAATGGGATTTGCTTATGGACACCTGAGCACTAAGTCACACCAGTTAAACTCATGGAAACACAAGTGTAAGGGCTGCTTGATTTGTTTTCTTTCCAGTCATTTCAAGGACAGCTTTCTGATTTCCAAGAGAGCAGCAGAGACTTTCTGATACCTGAGAATGAGCAATGCTTTTTCAACACATCAAATTTTCAACACATCAGCCTTCTGGCATGCTGAAGTGTGGCAGAAGGACAAGTTCAATAAGGGTTAAATGGACAAAAATATAGATGAGGGTAGATTCTGGGGTTCTGCACAGGTCTTTTGAGGAGCAGAGTTGAGCACAGGGGCTGAGAGAAGGAACTGCTGTCAAAATAGGGGAGAGTGATGCATCTTTCCAAAATGGTTTTGAGAGTACCCTCACAGCCAGGGAGTAAAACCATTCCAGCCTTCCAGGCTTCCAATACTTAAAGAGGGTTGTAAAAAAGAGGGAGAATGGGTTTTTACAGGGACAGAGAGTGATAGGAAGAGGGGGAACATTTTTGAACTAAAAGAGGAGAGATGTAGATGAGATTAGGAAAAAATTCTTGTCTGTGAGGGTGGTGAGGCCCTGGCACAGGGTGCTCAGAGAAGCTGTGTCTGCCCCTGGATCCCTGGAAGTGTCCAAGGCCAGGCTGGATGGGGCTTGGAGCAACCTGGGATAGTGGAAGGTGTCCCTGCCATGGCAGGGGATTGGCACTGGATGATCTTTAGGTCCCTCCCAACCCAAATCACTCCATGACTCCATGACTGTCTGTATTAGTTACACTGAGCTGTGTAAGTGAAATCCCAGCTATATCCCATCACCTAACTGTCTTAACCACAACCAGAGAACAACCTAGAGGATGTTTCTGTTGGGAAAAATGTTCCTGCAGGGCATGGGAGTGTTTGCAGCATCCTCTGGCCCGTGTCCTTTCTGCAGTGCAGAAATGGGCAGCCACCCTTCCACAGCTTCTTGTTGAGGTCCTGGTTCTTCTTTTCCATCATCTTTCTATTTATACCTTCCTCCTCCAAGGCCTCAGCAAACAACAGGAACTCCTTGTGAACCAGCTTGGCAAGGGAGCACATCTGGGTGGGAGAGAGGCAGCAGGAGCAGTTTCTGGTTTCTGTTCCCTTGTCCAGCCAGATCTCCCCCCAGAGCACCATTTGGCAGCCTATCAGCTCTTTGGCTTTAAACATTTTTTTTTTTTTTTTTTTTTTTCAGATTTTCCCCATCTCCCTTTAGCTTTTTCTCTTTTAGAGAGGTGTGTTTGGCTTTGGTAGGACAGGCTAAGCCTGTCTGTATCAGGAAAGGCAACACAAGCGTGAATGCAAGCAGACCCCAAGGGAGAGGTCCAAGCAGGGCAAGCACTTGTAATATCCCTCTTCAGATATTTTCCAGCTTCCAGCTATTTTCAGAAATTCGTCTCACTGGGAGCCCCTGAGGGATTTCTCTTTTCAATACTTGTCTTCTACAGCCTGAGACCAGACGTCTCAATTGGAGACACAGCCTCTTAAGCATTCATATTTAATAACACTTATTTTTTAACTCCATTAAAACATGCTGGGAGGTGGATTCTCTCCACCAAACAGGAGGGAATTTATTTTTTTCAGGGCAGACTCTGGGAGGGTGACTGCTAGGCAGAGATCTGAGCTGTGTTGACATGTGTATGTTACAGCTTCATCTTTAACCTCTGTCCTCATGGGGCCAGCTGGGAGATGAGGCTGGAATTAACCTTTCCCCACTGCAGGACGCCCACAGCTCTCTGCTTACTGGAAAGTTTTCTTTTTTCTCTTTTTTAATTAGAGTGATTCTGTGCAGCTGTTGGCATCTTCCTGCTCCTCCTGTTAACACAAGATTTGTAAGGAGGGTCTCTTTTCAGGAGGGCAGCTGTTTTTTCTCATCCTTTCACTTAATTAGGATTTAAGCTTCTTCTACAATCAGAAATCACATTGGGCTCCTTGTTGAGGACTCATCTGAGTTAGAGTTCCACAAGGGAAAGTGATGCTCAGGTCCTGCTCACAGTCAGGGTTTGCATGGTGCAGCCAGCTAATATTTGTTGGTAGCAGTTTGTTACACACAGAAATGTGTTTTTGACAATTTTTCTGCATTGTCATCTTTGGCATTTACCAAACTTGGTGGGAGCACCCAAAGCAAGACCAGGATTTGACCACCCTCCTAGATGTGACCAACAGCTGAGCATGAACCAGGAGCAATGGGCAGGAAGAACAAACAAATAAAGCTATGAGATTAAATTCTTTCTTCATTTTAAATTTGTGTAAACTCTTCTTATTCTCTTCTGCCTTAGTGACTGTGGTGCTGCAGCTCTCCAGAGTTTATGGCCCTGTTTGTATGAGAGCAGCAAAAAGGAAAGTTCATCCCTTCAAGGCTGAATCCACTTTTTCAGCCAGTTGGAAAATACCAGCACAGGGCTGCTGCAGAGGCAATGTCTGGACCATATTTGAAATTCAAAATGCACCCTGAACTCATGAAAACCTCACCTGGTGCTGCTTATTGGAGCAAACAGAGGCAGAACCTGCTCCACATCACTGGATAGTTACAGATCAGGAATTTCAGATGATGTATTCTGAGAGCTGGGAAAGGGAGAAATGAGGCAAAAATCCTATATTTTCAGCAAATTTTATTGTGCTTATTGTTCATCCTCAGCCACTTGGACTGCTGAATGAAATTCTTGGGTTTTGTCTGTAAAGAGCTAAGAATTTCTAGGAAAAAAATACTGAAGCAAAAGTAATATTAGACTCTAAATCCCACTGAGGTCACAGTCTTCCTTATTTTATATGCTGACTACTCTGAGCATAAAACACCGGTGAATTTTCAACATTCAGTTGTTTCAGGAATATCTGGACTTTTCCGTTTTGTAACATAACTGTGGAAAAGGAGCTGCACTGAGCAGCTTTTCCCCAAGAAGACCCAGGAAGGGAGGTGAGAGGTCTCTGTAGCCACCCCTGCACCTCTCAATCCACCAGTGCTCCATCTCTGTCAGTGGAAAAGGCTTTGCTGGGAAGGGAAGAACATTTCCCTAGAGAACAATCTCAAAGGGTGATTAGATAATGGCTAATGATGGGCAGGCAAGCTCAGGGTCATGGTTTGTGGAGGTCCTCAGTGTGGACCTGTTGGAGCCTTGGTGCCTGGAAATTGAACTTTGTGTTCTTTCTTAGCACTGACCCCCAGGAGAACACTGCTTTTGACTTGGAGAAGGCTTCCAAATTTGAATAATAGAGTTAAAATCATGGGTGTGTAATTAGAATAAAAGTGTGTAATTTCATATGTTGAAGAGTTTTAAATCTGAGAGTTTTAGAATATAGTGATAGGTAATGGGATGTAGAGAATAGAATAGAATAGAATAGAATAGAATAGAATAGAATAGAATAGAATAGAATAGAATAGAATAGAATAGAATAGAATAGAATAGAAGTTCTTGGACATTGTCTCTTCTTCCTTCTTGTTCCTTCTTCCCAGTTTCAGGTAGTAGTTTTTGGATTAGATGATACTGCAGTGCGAGTCATGAGTGTTTGGTTATTGAGTCAAAAGTATAAATAATATAGATATTAGTTTTTAATTGAATAGTTAGCCTTTAAAAAAACTTGTAATTAGCTAAATCTCCTCCATTTTCTCACTTTCAGCTTATTATCCAGAAGTGCTGAAGAACTCTCTGTACTTTAAATAAGAATTAATAAACAACCAATTCCAAACAAAAAAACCCATCTCTCAAGTTTCAATCCTATCTCTAAGTGAAAACAAAAGAAAAAATAAGCCAGCCACTAACATGTATAGCCACTAACATGGACCCAGACTGCAAATACCCTGATGGCAGAGAGTCACTCCAGTGACAGCATTCCCTGGGGAGCAATGTGGAATGTCAAGCTCAGGAGCTCTGTCATGGTCTACTGGATGCAAAGGCTTGGACTTGTGAGGCTTGGAGACTGTTCCTGCAAAGGCAATGGATGTGGATTTTTCCTTGCAGGCCGTTTTGCAGAAATGTGCTCCCACACGGTGCAGGGCCCTCTGGGTCATGGAATTGCAGAGTCGTGGAATGGTTTGGGTTACAAGGAACCCCCAAAGGTCACTCAGTCCAACCTCCTGCAATGAGAAGGGACATCTTCCAGTGCATCAGGTTCTTCTGAGCCCTGTTGGAGCTGTCAGGGCTGCAGAAGGACAGGAGCTGGATAATCAGGGATTTCCTTGGGTGGGTGTCAGAGGCCACCTCTGGGACAGCTTCTGCCTCTGCTTTGATCACCAGAGGTTCAAGTCCTCCTTCCTCTCCAGGTTCTCAGACAAACTTCCCAAACTGCCAAAATCAAGGACCAAATGTCTTATCCTCTAGAGGAGAGCTGTGGAAATGATTCACACCATTTAATAGATGACAGGAAGGTCTGTGCCACTGTGCAATGGAGATAATGTGCCATGGAGCCAGGGCAGGACAGATCCAGAGCTTTCCTTCTCTGCATGGCTTCTGGCACCTTTATCAGGGCTGATATGAGCATGAATATCCCCAGGGGATGGTTTGGAAGCTGGCACCATCCCTTCAGCACTTGCTCAAGAGGATATAACCACAAACTCCTCCAGATCTCCCTTTTTAATGCAATCAGTTTTCAAAGCTCTCCTCCTCATCACCCAGCCTGACAGGATTAAACACCTTGGAGGAGGCTGGAATGTTTTTAATCCCACTGATTTATTAAAATTGTCTAAAGATAGCCAGCTGCAACAGATAAAACTGCTGCCCTTTGCACTTCAGGAAGGTCCTCCCTGTGCCAGCTCTGCATGGAAAACATTGGCAGTGGCTGAGTGACCTCTGGAACGTGGTGGTACCTGTGCTGCCCAAATCCATCCCTGGCCAGATTTCCAGCTGGGCTGCCTTCTGCCAGCTCTGGCATCTTCCTTGGTCAGAGGATTCATGGACAGAGGTGCTGTGGTGGCAGTGGAGGTGGGCATCAAAGCTGCTCCCAAAAGGATTTCAAGTTATAGGAGCAAGAGTAGAAACAAACAAAATAAAATTCCTGGCAAAGTGAGACAGAGGGATTTTTGTTTATTGCTGAAGGGGAAATTTTAGGAATTTGTGTGTCTGTGTGTGCGTGCACATGCACACACTCCTTTGGGGTCTCTACCTGATGATCTGGAAGACAAAAAGGGTGTTCACAAATGTTTTACTGCCCTTCAAATCCCTGCTGTGATAAGATCTTTGCTCTTGCCCTCCCAGCTGCACTCCCTGGACCACCAAAAGAGCTCTGGTCGATGCAGTGCTGCAAATCCTCACCCTTCAAGATCAGTGTTTGGGGCTGGGGAAAGAGGCAAAAAGGCATCCAAATGTCTACCCTGCACATTTTCTGCCTGTAATAAATGGTTACACAAGGCAGAGTTCAGAGATCTCTGCACTCCAGGCCAAACCAGGGCCCTGCAGGACGTGTCAGCTTTGATTTGTGCCTGTCCAGAGCCCACCAGAGACAAAAGACAGTGTCAGGAGTAATGGAATGAGCGTGGCAGGCAGACCCAGCAGTGCTCTTATCAGCTGGGGGAGGCAGAGCAGATCCCAGGAGCAGAGCAGAGCAGGTACCAGGAACCAGATCTTAAGGTTGCATTCCTCACATACGTGGGATTGCCTGCAGTCCCCCCTCAGTTTTCTTTGCACATTGAAAATCTAAAATCTGCAAAGGGAAAAAAAAAAGTCTTAGTGAATAAAAGGTAATTAATTTTCTGCACTGTATTAATCTATAAAGTAATACAGCACAAAGAAATCCTTAGCCCAGCTTGGAGGGAGTGTATTGTTTAAACCCCAGGAGAAGAAATGTTTAATTTAATTTCACAGGTAGCTATTTTGCAAAGTCTCTGAGGGAGGAAACTGCCAATACCACCACTCCAAGAGTTTGACACGATATAATTTATGTTGCCTTTGTACCGAGAGACCTCAGAATGTTGCACACACATGTGGGCACCCACACACGCCCACAGAGAAACCCTCCTGTGAACTTCCAATCCAACGGCACAAAAGGAAGCAGGGGAAAATGGAAAAGAGAGGTGGAGTTGGCCAAAGTCTCAACACAGGCTGTGGTGAGCCAAGAGAGGGATTTCTGCTATCCCATGACCCTGTGCTGGCTCTTCCCTTGGGATCACATTGCTCTCCTGCCTGCCTTTATTTTTGCAAGGATTAGGACACAAATAATGCCTACAGGAATGATGTTTTATAGAATCACAGAATACCCTGGGCTGGAAGGGACCCCCAAGCATCATCAGTCCAGCTCCTGGCCCTGCACAGACACCCCAACAATCCCACCCTGTGCATCCCTGGGGGTATTGTCCAAATGCTCCTGGAGCTCTGGCAGCCTTGGGTCTATGCCCATTCCCTGGGGACCCACCACCCTCTGCAGGAAGAATCTTTCCTGATATCCATCCCAAACCTCCCCCAGCCCAGCTCTGTGCCATTTTTTGCCACTCTTGGTGGCCTGCCAGAATGGCACAACCATGCCAAGACTGCACAGCCAGTGCCCAGTGCTGATGCCACCAGAAGTCACTGCTCTGCAGGGTAAGAGAGGGCACCTCCACACACATTTCACTTTCCCATCCATTCCAAACCTGAGGGAGTTTGCTCTGAACAGTGAGAGGTTTCAGTTTGCATGGATAGAAAGCACTAATAATGTCACAGGCAGCCTAGAACTTTAATCCTAGCCCCAAGGGCTGTGATGGTTCACTGCTTTCTGGCAGAAGTTTTATATCATTAACTCCCCTGGAGTTTGATTTACCCTTATCTTAAAAGGGGAAGAGCCTTTTTCCCATGTTATTCCCACCAGTTAATGATCAGACCTGCCAAAAGTTGGGATGTGGTGTTTAGGGATGTGGTTTATGATGCCTTGGCAGTGTTGTGTTAATGACTGAACTCAGGGATCTTGGGGATCCTTTCCAACCTAAATGATTCCACAATTCCATGATCTCTCACACATGGAGTGGTGGCCTTGCAGGACTGATTCCCTCCTCTCCTGCTGTAACTGCTCATCTTTTCCTCCAAAATCCCCACCAGCCAGACCCAGCTGGGGTGAGCTGTGGCTTCCAGACTGTTTGCACATTGACATCATGGAATCATGGAATTGTTCAGGTTGGGAAGAACCTAAAGGGACACCTCTCACTATCCTGTAACAGTGGGGCTGTTTTACACCATTTAATTAGTGGTTTGTCTGGAGTCTCTTCTTTAGCTGTAAAAGTTAAACAGTCCAATAGAGAAAGAACACCTTTATTATTTACACTTTTAACCCAATAACTAAATCCCCATGACCCTCAGTGCAGCACTAACTGTCCAACCAGAAACTACTGCCTGAAGCCATGAAGAAGAAGGAAGATGAGCACTGAAAGAGACACCACCCAAAATCCTCCATCTTGTCCCATACCTATTACTATATCATAAAAACCTCAAATTTAAAACCAAATTTTAAAACCAAATTTTAAATTTTAAATTTTAATTAAAAAAATAAAAACATACTTATTTAACTACACACCCATGATTTTAACTCTATCACTCAAATTTGGAAGCCTTCTCCAATGCCTCAGGTCAAAAGCAGTGTTCTCCAGGGGGTCAGTGTCAGAAAGCACAGAAAGCTCAAAAAACCCAGGTTTCTGGGATCCAACACTTTCCCAGGTTGTTCCAAACCCTGTCCAGCCTGGCCTTGGACACTTCCAGTGATGGGACAGCCACAATTTCTCTGAGCAGCCTGTGCCAGGGCCTCATTACCCTCTGAATGAAGAATCTTTCCTAACATCTAAATTTCTCCTTTTTTAGTTTAAATTTGTTCCCTCTCATGCTATCACTATCTACTCTGTAAAAGTCCCCCTTCACCTCTTTTATAAAACTCGTTTCAAGTATTGGAAGCCCACAGTAAATCTCCCTTGACCCTTTTCTTCTCTGGGCTGGACAACCCAAACTTCCTCATTCTGTCTGCACAGCAGAGGTGCTCCAGCCCTGGAATCATCCTGGTGACTCCTCTGGACCCACTCTGACCGATCCCACATCTGACTGAGAAGGGATGAGACTAAAGCCCCCCATCAGCTGATATGCCAGGCTCAGGAAAAGACACATTTCTCAGTCCCAAGGTGATCCTGCAGCCCGGGGTCTGCAGAGCAGACACTGCCCTCCCATTACAGCCCCATGATGTGATTTTCATGAAGTTTTCACAGGAGTTTCTTGCCAAGATCCGTGCTCTGATCCTGCTGGCCAAGTTGTGTCAGGGTGGGACAGCACAGCCCCCATCAGTCCCTCTGCTGGAGAAGGGACTTAAGGGACTGGGGGTTATGTCCCAGGGGCATCCACTTAGCTCCTCTAATCCCTTTTCATTCCACAGCTGTCCCATGGCACTTTGCCACCCGTGAGCTTGTTGAGTGTGAAAGTCTCTTGCTTCACAGCTAGCTTTGCAAAATCTATGCTGTTCCTGCTCCAAGATAAACAGAGAAACCCAAGCAGCCTGTGAGAGCAGTCTCCTGATGGGAGAGACCTGAGAGGGCAGATTAGAAAATAAAAGGAGCAAGAAATGTGTAAGCCCTGGCCAAATTGTGACTAAGGCCAAGATAGGATAACGGCTTTCGGTTCTTTGAAGAGCGTAAACACCACGATGGGAGAGCAGATACAGTGAGATGGAGGAGGCTGAGCAGAGAAAAAACATTTGCTGTGGGTTAGGAGATGATTTGAGGCCAGGAAGGAGGCTCAGAGGGAGGAGAAGGAGCCCTGTGGCTGTTGCCCATCCCATGTGGACAAGCCCAGGTTGGATGTGGCAGTGGCAGGCTGACCTGGGATCAGATGGGAGAAGGCAGGGGAAGGAAGGAGCTGTTCCTGTGGTTTCAGGGACAGGGCTGGGTTTGCTCATTCCACCCAAGGAATGCCATTTCCACACCTGGCAGCAGGTCCAGGGAGGGGAATTTCCTCCTCTGCTCTGCTCAGGTGAGACCTCATCTGCAGAGCTGTCTCCAGTTCTGGGGTCCCCAATATCAGAAAGACCTGGAGGTGCTGGAGTGAGGCCATGGAGATGCTCCAAGGGCTGGAACCCCTCTCCTATGGAGCCAGGCTGGGAGAGATGGGGGTGCTGACTTGAAGAAGACTCTGGGGTGACCTCAGAGCTCCTTCCAGTGCCTAAAGAGGCCCTACAAGAGAGAGAGGAACCTTTTGGCAGGGCCTTTACTGATTAGACAAGGGACAATGGTTTTAAACTAAAAGGGGTTCCATTTATATAAAAATAAGAAATTTTTTACAATAGGAATGGTAAAACATTGGCACAGGCTGCCCTGAAAGGTGGTGGATGCCCCATAACTGGAAAGATTTGTGGACAGATTGGACAGGGCTTGGACCAACCTGGTCTAGTGGAAGATGTCCCTGCCCACTGCAGGGGGTTGGACTAGAGGGCTTTGGAAGGTCCCTTCCAACCCAAACTGCTCCATAATTCTCTGATTTAACTAAGCACAGCTTGCACAGCTTTCCTGCCACATCTGGGAGACAAACTGTGCTTTTCCTGCCACATCTGGGATACAAACTGTGCCACAGGGCTGAGAGATGAAGTGGTATGAAACCCCTCCTGCAAATAAAATACATCTACCTTTAAAACAACCTGGCCCCAGATGCGTGAGATCTCTGAATGCCCAGGGTGTAACCCGTGCATTCAACCCAGCCCTGGCAGAGCACCAGTCCCTGCAAAACAGTGATTATGTTACAAAATAATCCCCATACTTTAATCAGTTCTTAATTAAGAGGTGCCTCAGAACTAAAAGAGCACATAGCATTTAAATCCCTTGGTGCATTGCACCAAGAAATCATTCTCCTGTCTGCAACCCCTGGAAGCCACAGCTTTCCAAGGGGGCAGATGAGAGAGTATTTCTCAAGCAGTTCTGAGGCCAATGTGACAGCACATTTAAATAACATTTAAATAGAGCTGCTGAGAGATCTAGCTTTTGCTTTTCGGCCTACCAAATCAAATAAAGTGAATTTGACATAGGAATAAAAAATAAAACCAACCTTCCAGGATTTCCAAGTTCTGTAGAAAATCACCAGGAGCGTTTTGTGAAACCTGGCTTCAGAGCCAAATCTGCAGCCCAAGCTCAGGCATCTGGGAGCAGTTTCACTGCTAGGATATTGCAGTGAAAATTGTTTCAGCGAGAAAGTCAAAGTAATACCAGAGGAAATAGAAAAATTGGCGTTGCTAAGCCTTTCAATTTGATCACATGTGTGTTTTGGATGTGAAGCCTCAGCTGCTGCAGTAATGGTGTGTCTTGGAGTTTCTAGAACTACACTACAATTGTAGCAGAGAAAAATGGCAAAATAAGACAACTTCCCCATCAGAAAATGGTAATAAATGTCTTGGGCAGGGCTTCAGCAGAGTCTTTAAAATATGAAGTGACAAAACTTAAACAGGGGGAAGAGGAGATGCAGCAGCACATGGAAATCATGCTGAAAATACCAAAGGATTATCTCTAACCTTGGACAGAAGTTTTACCACCAGCCATCAGCCTGGGCATAAATATTTGCTTTCCACCTGCCAACTTCTTAAATCTTGGAGGAAAAATTATCCATGATAGAAGGAGAAAGAATGGAGAACTGTGAGGTGTTTTGGAAGTGGGGCCTTCCCTTGCAAAGCTCACCTTCATCAGAGGGCTCTTCCCTGCAGAAGCACAGAGTAGAGCTGTCAGTGCCCTTTCATAAGGGCTTGTACAGAGAGGTGGAGGCAAAATTCTTTGAAACAGAAGATTCTGGGAGACCACAGTGACACAAAGTTTATGGAACAAGGCACCTGTGCAAGCATCATCCCAGAATAGTCTGGGGAAGGGACAGAAAAGGACTAACATTTTGTTCTCACTTCTTACCATCGGATTGCAGAGAATCTCCCTCTGAGCTGTGAGACAGCAAGAGCTGGGAGCACTTCTGCTCTGCAGAGCCACATCCTCTCTCAGATGCTGACAGCACTGGGAATTAGGGGCTCTGTGTTGATGTGAGGCAAAGACAGCCTGGGATGGATTTTTATTTTTTTTTTTCCACGCTGCAAAGGTATCAGCAAATTGTTTCTACTCGCTCAGTCTGGGAAAAGAGCTGCAGCTGAGAGCAGAGGGGCTCTCTGCAGCTCGGGGGGATGCAGTGAGATTTGGACAGCGTGGGAAAATTCTCAGAGTTGCCCCAGAGAGAGGAGGAGGAGGTGGCTGGGGGCAGGACAGGGCTTTCCTTTACAGGAGGTCTCCAAGGGCAGGTTACACAAACATCTCTGTCAGCAGGGCCAGAGGAGAGCTGATCCTGCCTTGGGGGATGTCATGGGCTGAGTGACCTCTCCTTCCCACCCTCTGGGGCTGTGAGCAGGGGGGACTGTGTGCAATAAACCCTTTCTGGCTGTAGGGAAGTGTTGGAATTTAGAAGTTTGGGAGTTTTGAGCTTTCTGTGCTTTCTGACACTGACCCCCAGGAGAACACTGCTTTTGACTTGAGGCATTGGAGAGGGCTTCCAAATTTGAGTGATGGAGTTAAAATCACGGGTGTGTAGTTAAATAAAAGTGTGTGATTTCACATGGTGAAGGGTTTTGAATTTGGGGTTTTAGAATACAGTAATAGGGATGGGACAAGATGGAGGTTCTTGGGCATTGTCTCTTTCTGTCTTCTTCCTTCTTCATGGTTTCAGGTAGTAGTTTCTGGTTGGTCAGTCAGTGCTGCACTGTGGGTCACAGGTGTTTGGTTATTGGGTCAAAGTATAACAAATATAGGTGTTAGTTCTTTATTAGACTGTTTAGCTTTAAAAGACCTTGTAGCTAGATTCAGCTCCATTTTGCCTGCTTCTAGCTAGTGGCTAGAAGTGTTGCAGAACTCTCTGTACTTCAGATAAAATTTAATAAACAACCAAGTCCAAACATGAAAAAATTCCTCTTCTTCGTGTTTTTAATCCTGACTCTGTGTGAAGACAGAAGAAAATGAAGACAAGGCACTAATTAAGTGGTGCATCTAACCCATTTACAGGGAAGGATGTGTGTGTGGCAATCATTTCCTGGGTACAGGCAGCACCATGATGAGTCCCACAGTTGGCTGACACCTGATTTGGGTGAACAAATTTGGGACTCATTGGTGTCTGCAGCCCTGTTCAGCTGCATTTTGTGCTTCTTTGCTGCACTATCCATGGATTTCGACCTGGAGAGGCTGGGCTGAGACTTTCAAAGAGGGAAAACTGAAGTGAAGATATCTTAATGTGCAAACAGGCAACTGGAGACCACTGCAGCTTCCCTGGGGTTGTGGTCTCTGCTTCCTCACAAGGATGGGCTGGGAGTCACCTCTGGATGACTTTGTGTGAACTGACAGCCAAAGCAGGACCAGGACACAAAGCAGAGCAGGAAACTGGGAAAGGTTTAGGTGCTGCCACCAAGGCTAAGCGACATGCAGAGTCATGATGCAAACCTGGAAAAGCTGTGGCTGCCCCTGGGTCCCTGGAAGTGTCCAAGGCCAGGCTGGACAGGGCTTGGAGCAAGCTGGGATGGTGGAAGGTGTCCCTGCCCATGGCAGGAGGTGGAATAGATGAACTTTAAAGTATCTTCCAACCCAAATCAGTCTGTGATTCTATAATTACAGCCTTGTGATCAAGCAGATCTCTTTAGGAGCACCCAAACACTATGAAAGCCCTGATCAAAATTTGCTAAGGGTCTTAGGAACCCTTGGGACCTGCAGCAGCCATAGGAAGAACTTCTGCTGACTTCATGAAATGGAAATATCCTTTCATTGCAGTGCTGGCTGCGAGCAGAGCATCTCCTCTACATGAGCTGGGAGCTGCCCTCAGAGCCCACACAGGAGCCAGCTGAGGGTGTCCCCTCAGGGGGATGACAGATCTGGGCTGTGCGTGTGCCCTCGGAGGGAAGGAACTCAGGGTGGAGCCCAGGGCAACAATCCCAGCTTCGTAGTGGTGATTAAAGTGGATGTTAGATTAGTGCACAGGATCAGGTCAGATTAAACAATGAGGTCAGAGGATGGAAAGGAGCCATCTGTGCCTTGTGCAGGGCTGGGGTTGCTCTGGGGATGGAGTGTGACCCGACATCCCACAGCCTGTGGCTGTCACCGGGGCCACCACGCCCTTCTGGCTGCATCACTCAGCTCCCTCCTGCAAGGAATGCTGTGGGAAGCAGCACTCTGCCCAAATCTAATCAGTTCCTGATAGGAAAATACCCCCCACTGTGGAAGGGGAGTGCCTGTCACAGTCCCCTTCCCTGGCTCTGCTTCATCTGTCACCTGGGGAAGTCTGATGGAATGAAGATTCCTCCGGCCACTGGGCTGGAGGGGTGGGAATTCCATGGCCAGGGCATGTAGGAATGGACGGGAGGGGCTCTGGAGGGTCCATCCTCTGTGTTCACTGCCGGAGTGGAGGGCACAGGGAGTTGCAGAGGTGGGAGAAACACCTTCTTAAGGAAATTCTGCAATCCCAACTGCACTTCTCACCTTTGATTTGCACAATGAGATGTTCCTTGGACTCATGAAGTCTTTTCTTTTCCCTCCCCCAGCCCTGAGCTCACAGCCTGGAGAGAAGTTTGATTTTAGAGAATTTTTGCTACTTCTCCCTTGGCCTCCTGCATCCTCAGGCTCAAACCTGGGGGACAGTGGGAAGATGCTTCATGGAGCAGGGAGACTCTTTGCTCTGGATCTCCTTCCAATTAACTCTGCTTGAATTTATTGCTGTGTTTATCCACCATCCCTGGTCCTTTCCATTTCACAGAATCATTTAGGTTGGAAAAGATCCTTAGGATCATCAAGTCCAACCATCAACCAGCATCCCCATGTTCACCACTAAACCATGTCCTCAAGTGCCCCATCCACATGGTTTTGTAACACTTCCAGGGATGGTGACACCACAACTTCCCTGGGCAGGCTTTTCCAATTCTTTACAACCCTTTCCATGATTTTTTTTCCCAGCATCTAACCTCAAGTTCAACTTGAGGCCATTTCCTTTCATCCTCTCAGTTGGTACCTGGGTGACATTTGTTGTCCCTCACTTGGTTCTCTGGTATTTTTGTCCCAGGAAGAACTGCAGGGACTTGACTAAGTTACCTGAACACAAGTGATGTCACTGGAGATGGCCCAGAGCACCTTCAGTGCCCACACAGGAGTGGCAGATGTGGCACAAGAGCATGGGAGACCTGCATCCTTTGAGTGGCACTTTGGTGTCTGGCAGGACTCTGGGGATCTCTGGAGACAGGAAGCATGACTTATAAAGTTAATATTTTAAATTATTTATAAAATTGTTCTGCTATTAAAATTATCATTTTTAATTTTTTTTTTTTTAATTTATTTTCACAGTTCCAGGAGGAACTGTGGAGAGGGTGAGAAGCTGCAGATATCGCACAACCGTCGCCTTCTTCCCCCATCCTTCCCATGGCCTAACGTTGATTTTTAAATGTTGCTGACAGCTTAATTCTTTGTGTCTGCCATTGGCAGTTTTCTCCTGTCATTAATCATAACGACCCTTGGCTGCTGGCAAGAGCTGATAGAGTCAGGCTGGAGTTTCCCAGGAAGCATCACGGGGCTTCCAAAAACTCCAAATTAACAAAGACGGCAAAAATGCTTCTCCAGAGGAAGGTGTGTCAGTCAGGACCTTCCCTTGGTGTCAGCAAAGTTAATCACGAGCTGTCCCCTGCCCTGTGCCTCTGCCCCTCTGCTCTCTCCCATTTTCTGCAGGGGAACAGAAAATTTCTGTTTGCAGCCCAGAGCTCTGTTGCTGTGGGAATTATCGACCGCGAGGTGCACTGGAAAAAGCCCTAATCTCCTTCCTGCCAAACTTTGTGCTTATCTGCAAACCAAAAAGGCCATGTTGGGTTCTTGCCTTTTTATTTCCCCCCCCCCCCCCCCCCTTCTCTTTTAGGACTTTGGTGATTTACGAGTTTGCAGAGTTACAGCTTTTTTCTTTCTTCATTTGCCACCTCCTTTGGCGCTGAGTGTGAGCCAGCTTCTCCTAAAAGGAGGAGATCTCTCTTGAGGTCTGTGTGGCTTCAATGTCTTTGAGATGATTTGAAGGGGCTTTAGGTGCTTCCCAGAGCAGTACAGCTCCAGAGGCCTTCTCCTCACAGCCTTTGTCTGGCCAAGGAACCAGTATGGGGGAGAGAAGGATGTTGGCTGTAAAAGCAGAAAAATGAACAACTATCCTTTGGTGTCAGGAGATGAAGGAAAATAGAAACCTTGGTTTGCTTGTTGCCCAGAGAAGTTGTGGATTCCCAGCACTGGAAGTGTCCAAGGCCAGGTTGGATGGGGCTTGGAGCAACCTGGGACAGTGGAAGGTGTCCCTGCCCGTGACAGGGGGTGGCACTGGGTGATCTTTAGGCCCCTTCCAATCCAAACCATCCTGTGATTCTATAAAAACATGGAGATGTTTGAGTCTCCATCCTTCAGTGTGCACAGGCATGAGAAGGCAGATCTGGGAATGGCTGCAGTGCACCAGAGAACAGAATGTGACAGAGAACAGAATGTGACAGAGAACAGAATGTGACAGAGAACAGAATGTCACCTTCATGGCCCTGTGCCACCACGCCAACCTCAGCAGCATCCTCCAGATATCCCTTATCCAGCAGTGGGAGTGTCTGGGGAATGCCCATGCCACACATCCCATAGAATCATTAAGGCTGGAAAAAGCCTCTGAGAGCACCAAGCCATTCCCCCTTGCCCTGCCCATCCAGACCCTTGTCCAAAATCCCTCTCCAGCTCTCCTGGAACCCCTTTAAGCACTGGAAGGGGCTCTGAGATCTCTCTGGAGCCTTCTTTTCTCCAGGCTGGACACTCCCAGCTCTCTCAGCCTCTGAGAAAGGTGAATAAGATTTTTTCAGGATCATTACTCAGAGCTGGTAAAACCCAACCAGCTGGTTGCCAATCCCCTCTGCCATGCCCTCTACTTTCCAAGACATCACATCTCAGCAGCTGCTCTATACCTGGCCATCCCTGCCTGTCTCTTATCTTACAAGCCCTGAATGCAGGAGGAAACCCCTGGGCAGGCAGGAGCAGCTCAGACCTCTCAGATCACCGTGAGCTGAGGGGAAGCTCCAGCTCTCAGGGCAGCTTGGTTTGAGCTTTGCTGGTCTTGTCCAACTCAGCTCTGCTCTTTCAAGACACCTGCAGAGGCTCTGACACACCTTCCATCAAAGCCCTCATGCTGCTTGCCACCCCTGCAGAAAGAACATTAACCTCTAAACCAGCTTTGGGTTCTTTTATCCCCTAAATCAAAAAGGAAGCACAGAGGGCTGCTACAGCAGAGTCCTGTGCCCCTTTTGTCAGAGGACACTTCTGCATTGACCCTCACAGAAATTTCTTATCATGTAGGCTCAAAGCAGTCCTCAGTGGGGTCTCAGACTTGAGGGGACATCATAAAAAAGGGGGCAGAAAAATAAAGATATCTAGAAGCTGCTCTGCTGGGCAGGCTGATGAATTGTCCTCTATGTTCTTCGTGATGGTGATACATTAACCCATCAATTTGCTTTTTTCCCCTATCACTCCAAATTTACCTGCTCTATCCTAACTTGCAGAACCCATTCAATGTCATGCAGCACCTGTGAACACAGATAGGTGTTAACTAGAAAATTTTTCTTGAGTAGAAGGTTCTTTTAATATAAACAAAGGTGCAATGTCTATCTTGACAGGCTGAGAGAAGTGGGGCTGTTGAGCATGGAGAAGAGAGAGGACTTTGAGGAGACCTCAGGGTGCCCTTCCTGTACTTAAAGGGGGCTTATGTAAAGAGGGAGACTGATTTTGCACAGGCAGATATTGATAAGACAAGGGGGAATATTTTCAAACAGGAGATTTAGATTAGATATTGGGATAAAATTCTTCCCTATGAGGGTGGTGAGGCCCTGGCACAGGTAGCCCAGAGAAGCTGTGGCTGCCCCTGGATTTCTGGAAGTGTCCAAGGCCAGGTTGGAGCACCCTGGGACAGTGGAAGGTGTCCCTGCTCATGGCAGGGGGTGGAGCTGGATGATCTTTAGGTCCTTCCAGCCCAAACTGTTCAGTGATTCTAGAATTCTGTGATCTCAGGCTGATGAATGTCTTCCCATACAGATGAAGGGCAGGTAAGGTGCAAATCAAGGTGTCATCTCTCTCATTTGAGGTCCCAGTCTGGATCAAAGGGAATGCCAGTATTCAGCCTTCCATCACTCAGCCTTTACTCCCACCCTGGAAATCTCTCCATGCCATGGAACACTCTAGTTGAGCCACGAGGGTGTCAAGCAGGAGGCGTTTTCACTGCTCTTCTTTCATCCTGAACAAACCTTTCCTGGGGTGTCCTGAGCTAACCTGCTTTTATCCCATCCCATATTTTCCCTCAGTGTGGTGCCAGGATAAGAGGACGAATTTCTCTGCAACAAACGGCCAATTTTTCTTTTACATGTTTATCTTTTTGTGCCAGTTTCCCGATAATTCATTTCTTATTGGAAGGGTTGGCACCAGAATAAACCACACCCAGTTATCTTTGGGTTTGCAGAGAATGGATGCTCCCCCTTTCCCCCTCCTTCTTGTCAACGAATTAAAAGCACACCATCTTCTGATGTACAAATTGCTCTGTCAGATATAATGATTTTTATCCCAGCTCTTAATTTGCTTAATATGTTAAGGCTGATGCCAAATTCACTCTTGCTCTGATAGTCAATTGCTCATGTTCAAGCAAAGTGGGTGTAAATTGATAATCTTCCTGATTAACTTGCTGGGACAGTCTGCAGAGCTGAGGCATTGGGGAATCAAGTTCAAGGCTTGAATTTTTGTACAAATTTAGCTTCCACAGGCCGTCAAATGATGCTGTGATTGTTCATCAGGTTGGGCTCTGGTCTTTTTGGCCCAGGAGGATGCTGAGTGCTCTGCTAGATGGAGTCTCAGTCCATGGGAAAACACAATTTCTGTCTGGAGAGGGGAAGGAAGAATTCTTCCAGAGGTTAATCCTGTACAGAAGTTAAGCATGACACACCATAAAATTCTTTAAAAGCACCCCAGGGAGAAATCTGTGACCAGTCCTCAAGGAGTGAGCCCAGAAACAAGTTCACTTCATGATAGTCCCTGCTATTCCTCCTCTCCAGAGGTTCTGACTGCAGGGCTGGCATCCACACCCAGGGCTGCCAGCCTGGGCACAGCAGTGTTTTAACAGTGCTGCAGCCACTGGAAGAAGCCACTCTGGCTCTTCCTGCTGCTCTCTGCTCTGGGAAAGCAGGTCCTTTACCTCCAGTGGGTTGTGAGTGCACAAATCAAGAAGAGGGCACAACCCAGGGTAAAATATGTGTGCATGTTGGTGAGATGTTCTCTCCCCACGCAGCAGTGACTCCATCAAACAGCAGCTGATAAATCTGCTGCTGCCTCTGGGTTGCAAAAAATCAGCTTTTATTTATCTGCTGTACGTGGTGGCTCTTGATGTAAGAGCCAGAAGAATGAGGTTTGTGCCTGTTGGAGATGACTTGGCCAGGAATTCAGTGTTACTCACAAAGGACTCATCAGTCATTACAGTCATTGCATTTCTTTTAACCCCGTGCTTTCAGTGGCCACAGTTTGAGGTGTGGGAGTACTTTCAACTCTGTCCTTAAGCAATGTTCTTGTAGCTCCAGGTGTCCTTTTTGGAAGACCTGCGATGATTTTTATTTTCTTTAATATAATAGAATGATATTTCATAGAATAATCGAATCATTTAGGTTGGAAGGCATCCTTAATATCATCAAGTCCAACTATTTGTACATCTCTCATTGAAAATCAGCCAGCAGCCGGTGTCACCACAGCAGTGTTACCATCAAGGGACTTCAAACAAACTAAAGAGCCTTTTATCCTGGATTTGGGAAGGTTTTTAACACGGGAAGGTGGAAGAGGCTGCCCTCGCGTGGTAGAATTTGCAAAACATCCCTTTCTAACATCTGTCTGTCCCAAGTTCGGGGGATTCCCTGGGAAAGATAAACTCTGGAGGGGCATTCCCTGGGTCACATCTGCGTTCCAGCAGTGACAATAGGGATTCCAGAGGTGAGTGAAGGAATGGCCCTCTCCCAGAGTTAATCTAGGAAAGAAACACTCTGAATTAGTGTTGGTCAAATTAAAATCAAAGAAAAATCCAACACAAAAAAAACCCCCAAACCTTATCAAAGACGTTTTCCAAAGTAAAGCAAGATCACATCTTAGCAGGTGCCTGTGATGATGAAACTTGCTCATGCTATAGGTTTGGTTTTTTTCCCAAAGGCATTGAAACTTCTGTGCAACCTCTGCCTTTGCTGTGTCCTGCTGTACCCTTGAAAATAGACACAGGAAAAACTTCCAAAAAACACAGAACAGCTTGGGTTGAATGGGACCTTCAATAATCTAGCTCCAAAAGACTCAAAAACTTCAAAACTCCATCTTGAAGCCCTGTCCAACCTGGCCTTGGACACTTCCAAGGATCCAGGGACAGCCACAGCTTCTCTGGGCAACATGTGCCAAGGCTTCACCACCCTCACAGGGTGAAAAATGCTCCTGAAGAACCTTTGTTTGGAGAAAATTCAGCTGTGTCCCCAGCAGGAAGATGCTCATGGCATCCCCAGGCAGTATTTTTGCTTATCAAGGTGCAGCAGCTTTTGTTCCCCTCCTTAGCACCCCTCTCCTGCCACGCTTTCCCCAAGGACATCTCCATGTTTCCTCCCTTCACTTCCAGCTGTGACATCCCCAGAGGAGCAGGAGGTGCTGTCAGAGGGGAGCAGGGACACAGCTGTAGGAAAAGTGGTGGCAGCCACTCCTGCCTATAACCCCTGGCTCCTGGTGTACTGATGGACACTGTCCTCTCCTCTCCTTGGTGACAATCCTGGGTTGGGAAGCTGTAAGGAAGGATCTCAGCTGCTTCTTATACACAGAAATGTTGCTGTTCCTTTGCAGACACACCTGGTGGGGGTAGAGGGGATGAAAAAAAACAACACAGCTGAGTGCAGGGACCCTTCTGTGCCAGACTCTGCTCTGGCTGGTCCAGCTGAGGTCTCTGTAGGAGCAAAGGGCATCAGTTCTCTGCAGGAATGAGGAATCAGCCTGGGATGAGCCTTTAGCCATTGCACACCTGCAGGAAGTATGAAAGTCCTTAGAAAGGGCAGAGCCAGACCAGGTCCCCACTGGTTACCCTGGTGTGCTTGTAAGAGAAGCAGAACATCTTCATTTCACAGGTGAGGGAAACTGAGGCACGGGGGAAAGGCTTGCACTGTGAGGAAAATAAATGAGCCCTGAGGAGCTTGTTTGAAGAGGTTGTAACCATGGATTTTTAACTCTGTTGAGTTCACAGTGTTCCTTCCACTACACAACCCATGTAAAGCTTTATGGCAGAAATAAGTTGGCAAGTTTCCTAAACAACCTAAAATGGCAAAACCCACCTGACACTTCCATTTTCCTGGGAATCTGCTCTAAAAAAGACCTTTAAGACACTCTTTAATCTTTAAACTAATTTACATATGGATCCACAAGCAGCCAGGAGGGTACATCATGTCCTCTCAGTCCCATGACATCATGGTGACATTAAATAAGAGCATTGCTGTTAATTCAGTCATGGTCTGAGTGATGCTGCCTGAGGGAATGGCTGGAGCTGTGCCAGAGGAGGTTTAGGTTGGATATCAGGAAAAGTTTCTGTCCCCAGAGGGTGGTGGGGCACTGCCCAGGCTCCCCAGGGAATGGGCACAGCCCCAGAGCTCCAGGAGTGTTTGGACAACACTCCCAGAGATGCCCAGGATGGGATTGTTGGGGTGTCTGAGCAGGGCCAGGAGCTGAACTGGATGATGTTTGTAGGTCTCCAGCAGCACCAGAGTAACTCACTTTGTTAAATATCCTATTTTGTGGAAGGAATTTTTTCCCCTTCCTCTTGCCCAGGAGTTGATCCCGTCCAGTTTGGCTCCCTGTGTTCTGGGAGCTCACACTACTCATCCCCTTATCAAGGGCAAATCTCTCTTTACCTGTTTACCATCAATATTTTACAAATCAAACCTCTGTTTTCTAAGCCCTTCCTGCATTTCCAGTGCTTTCCCTGCTTGCTGTGACACAGGAATTAAGAGTTAACACAGACCATGATGGAAAGCTCAGCTTTTCTCTGCTCCGATGCTCCCAGCTCTGGCTGTGCCTCTGTTCATCAAGTTTGGAGAGAGGGGCGGCATCAAACGATGCTGAGGTGAATTCTCCTCTTCTTCCTGGCTTCCAGGTGGCTGGGATTTTGGAAACCGAGCACTTGGCACTGCGGAGAGCAGCCAGCTGAGGGCAGGAGAAGCCCGTGTATCGCTGCTGGGTGTTCACGCAGTCTGACTGAGGAGGGGGAAATAGGGCAAGGAATAAATCAGCGCTGCCTTCAGCGTGCCTCCCGCATTGAGTGCCCCTGTTTTATATCCCCACAACTCAGGCTGGTCCCAAAAGAGGGTCTGGAGGGAGGCTGGGATGGGAGGTGGTGGTGTTGAACATCACAGAGTCGGGATGATGGCAGAGAAGGAGCCCTGGGGTTTTGCACTGCATGGTCATCATGGAAAAATGGAATGGTTTGGGTTGGAAGGGACCTTAAAAATAATTTCATTCCAGCCCCCTGCCATGGCAGGGACAACTTCCACTATCCCGGGGTGCTCCAAGCCCCATCCAGCCTGGCCTTGGACACTTCCAGGGATGCAGGGGCAGCCACAGCTGCTCTGGGCACCCTGTGCCAGAGCATCCCCACCCTCAAGCACAAACAGGAGTCCCCAGGAGCCTCAGGGGTCACTCTCCAAAGAGCCTGGGATGGAGCAGCCCTGCTCAGGGACTCAGGCTGGGGCTGGGACTATCCCACCCCAGGAACCGGTGGATAATGAGTTCCAGGCAGGCAGATGGAACATGATACCCTTGCATCTCCTATTCCCAATGGAAGGATGCTGGCCAGGAAATTAGCAAAGGTTTTGTGATGGGAACAATTGTCAATAGTGGTGCTTTATTCCTTTCCATTCCCAAGATGATGTAGAAGAGAAAAGTGCTTAAAATTTGTGGTTGTACTCTTAATTTTAAGCCTTTTAAAGGGTTTTGTGTTTTCATCAGTATCTTTCTCTCAGATTAATCTTTGATCTTCAAAATTGCTTTACCAATCCATATTTTCCTTCAGGTTTTTTTTTCCAGAAAGTTTGCTGGAGTCTCATAGCTACTTTTTGTGAATATTTTTACCTTAGCAGGAATGAACAGGATTTTGAATCTCTGGCAAAAATTGGTCTTTCTCTTAAATCTGATGCTGGGACTTGTGTTAATTAAGAAATCAACCCAAATGAAAGGGGTTTAAATTGTTTTGCCCCTTTTTGCAATGACTGTTCACAATTCATCTTCTGTACTCTTGGCAAAAGTGTGTTATTCTCTTGGAAATATCATATCTTCAGTGCTTCAACCAGCATCCATCTTCTCTAATTTTACTCATCTAAAAGTTAAACAGCCAAATTTGAACTGATTACAAAATTTCCTTCCGAGGGTGGATTGAATTTTGCATTGACTGGGGCACATCAGCCCTTCCATTACATTGAAATGTTGAAATGATGTTTGATATTGGCTGGGAAAAAAAAAAACCAAAACAAAAAAACCAAAAAACCAACAAAAAACCACACCACAATTGTGATATCTCCATATTAGAAAACTGGTTATGTAGGAAGAGCTCATTTCGGGTTTGAATCAAATACAAAGGGAAACTGCAATCCTAATATAACCATAGCAACGCAATAATATGTGCTTGAAATGATCCGTGTGGTCAAAAAGAGCAGAATATCTGAATGTCTCAGCTAGAAGGGTTAGGAAACGAGGATGGAAAAATAAGATTTGAAGAAGCATTTGTAAAGAGAGGTGGCTGTTGTGAACTTTCTGGGGTGATGTTTCTGAATGCCCCGAGGATAAAACCTTGATGGGAAATAACTCCATGTATTCTAAGCCTGGATTTCAACAGAGATTTTCCGTGGTGAATTGAAGTGTGATTGGCCTGAGTTGGAACAAGGTGTGCTGATCAGATCCTTTTAATGTTTCCTTGTGTTTGATGGACTTCAACTTTTGGCCCTTCCTCAGCACTCAGGCTGGGAAACCTCCCCACATCCTACAACAGAAGGGTTTTTACCCCAAACTATAGAAACAGAGAATCACAGATTGGTTTGGGTTGGAAGGCAACTGAGAGCCATCCAGTGCCACCCACTGCCATGGGCAGGGACATCTTTCACTATCCCAAGTTTCTCCAAGTCCCATCCAACCTGGCCTTGAACATTCCAGGGATCCAGGGGCAGCCAGAGCTGCCCTGGGCACCCTGTGCCAAGGCATCCCCACCCTCACAGGGAAGAATTTCTTCCTGATATCCAATCTAAATCTACCCTCTAAATCTCTAAAATCTCTTAGGTTTTGCTCACCAACACCAGAGTTTCAAGGTACACCCCACCAGGGCCCTGCCCAAATGGTCTCAGGAATAGCACATGGAAATGCAGCAGGTTACACTTGTAACACACACCCAAATACCAATGAAAAATACCCAAAGCAGAGCTGCTTGCCATCACTTCAAGCATGTCCTGCACCCAGCCTGCATCCCTGGTGATGCACAGACAGAGGAAAGGACATCTGCACCTTCTGGCTGTGCTTGATTAGTTAAATCACCCCTAGGAAATAATTTGCCTTCTCTGTTAGTACAACACAGCCAATTTCTTTCTCCTTGCCCCAGGGAGGCAGCAGCAATGTCTGTCAGTGCTACAAGGCTGGTGCCCAGACCTGGAAATCCTGTGCTTCAGTGAAGGATTCAGCCTAATCACTTCAGAATGGAGTAAAAAGCCACTGCATTCCACTCTGTAAGTCCCTTCGAGGGTGCAGGGGGTGATTTCTTAGAGCAGAGAGCTTGATCCTTCAGCATGTAAAAGATCCATGCAGCTGGCATCCATGGCAAGGAGAAAATAATTTGTGAGTGTTTAAAAGTGGGGCAATTACACTTTGAAAACATTGTGCTGATGGAGGGTGGAGGAGAAAGAGATAATAGGGACCAGGTGGATTGTCCTCTAAGGAAAGCAAACCTCGATATCTCTTCTTGACAGACCCTCTTGTCCCAACCCAGGCTCTGGATTTAACACCAGGATGCTCAGGGCAAAGCCACAGGGATGTGGGAGGTCAGGGAGCAAGGGCAGAATATGGGTTGGGGTTGGAGGGCAGAGCCTGCAGGCAAAGGGCAAACTGGTCAGATTAGAAACAAAGGCAGGTTTTTTCCCCCTTCTTAGTATTCTCTTTTAAAAATTGAATTAAAAAGAGAAATTGAAGAACAAAAGAGCGAGGAAAGAACGCCTGAAATACAACATGCAAGTCTGCCTCTGTTTAGGGCCTGGCTAGAGATGAAACCCGAATGTTTCTGAATTAGAATAAAAACAACAAAGTGAAGGACATTGTGTTTTGATGGGTTTCATTTTATCCTTTGATAATTTTTCATTTGTATCCCGCAATGGCATTTCATTTGGGTCTCTGCCTGACTGCACATTTTATTCTGGAGCTTGATTTCACTCTATTACTGCATACATCAGTGGCTCCCCAGATTCAGTAACTTGGTCCTGCTCCTTAGCAAATAGACATGTCTGTGCTGTGCTTTGCTGTAGATACTTTTACAAGCCATTTCCCCATTGTGCAGGCTCATAAATATTCCTCTGGCATGGCCTTTTCTTCTGTAGGAAAAAAAAAAAGCCCACGGCAGTGAAACTGAGAGTCAGTAAAAACTAACCAATTTGTCAGTGGCATCTTTGGACAATTAAGAAACCTTGTGTCTCTCCTTGGGTTTTTTTCTATCCTTCAGAAGAATAGAGAAATACAGAAGTGAGAGGAAATGCACCTGCTGCTCATTTAACTTAATTAAAACCCAGGAATAAGGGAAAAATGCAGATGAATTGGATGCTTTTAATACTGGATCTTCTAAAAAAATAAGCAACTGATATTAGGAATAGCTGGGAATAACAGAGGCTTAGAGGGTCTTGGCTTTGAGCAGAGGGGAGGGTTTAGATAATCTCCAAGTCCCTTTAAGCTCCGTTTGCTGATCCCATTTGATGCTGAGATTTGGAGAGAAGCTGTGTCAGAACACGAGCTCAGTGCTCTGTGTCTCAGTCAACCCACCAGAAAAATAAAAGTTCTCCTTCTTCGTGACACAGGCAGTTAGTCAGGGTTCAAAACCCTGTGCCCTCCTCCTGAGAGGAGATGCTGAAGTGGGTGTGTTGAACACAGCACTGGTTGTGCAGTCAGTGTGCATAAGAAGAGGTGAAGATTTGAAAATGTTTTCTCTTCTCCCAGGTTTCCCTTTTTCTCTCACATTGCCATCAGGATTCAGAGTATCTCTGCATCCAGCTCTCGGGCCTCAGTACAAGAAGGATTTAGATATTGGAACAACTCCAGAGAAAATCGCTGAGTTTATCACAGGGCTGGAGAGCCTTTGTTATAAAACAGGCTGAGAGACTTGGAGATTTCAACCTGGAGAAGAGAAGGCTCCAGGGAGAACTTCGAGCCTCTTCCAGCACCTACAGGGGCTCCAGGAGAGCTGGAGATGGACTATGGACAAGGGCTTGCAGGGACAGGACAAACGGGAATGGCTTTAAATTGACAGAGGGTAGCTTTGGGTTACATTTTGGGTAGAAATTCTTCCCTGGGAGGGTGGGGAGACCTTGGCACAGGGTGCCCAGAGGAGCTGTGGGTGTCCCTGAATCCCTGGAAATGTCCAAGGCCAGGTTGGATGGGGCTTGGAGCACCCTGGGATAGTGGAAGGTGTCCCTGCCATGGCAGGGGGTTGGATTTGAATGGACTTTGAGCTCCCTCCAACCTAAACCATTCTGTGGTTCTTGATCTTCAACTTCTCTGGCTTTTCCTACAATACAGAGAACAGATGTTGTAGATCCATCAACAATCTCCACGGGCCAGCCCAAGAGAGATGCCATCCTGAGCCCCAGCATGCTGCAAATTCCACTTCTGAGGGATGTGGAGGGTTGTGAATCTCCCTGAATTCCTCTGCACATTGGGGTGTCTGCTGTGTCACAGCGTTCAAAGCCAAGGAGGGAGAAAATGTTACTGGGAGAGGAGCAGAGCAGACAAATAACACTTGGAAAAGAGCTGTCCCCTCCCAGCTAATGCAAATATTCCCTTCGCCATGTCCTACAGTGTCTGGCCTCCCCAAAGTTGAAAATATCTCCAGGAGCAGCTGCTTCCAGCATTTCCCTTTGAAAACAGTCAAATATCCAAGAGACTGTTTAGGGAGCTTTTCCCAGACATGTAATATTTTAACTCCACAGTCCTGCCCATTAACCTGTTAATACCGTTCATGTTTTCCTAAATAATCCAACTTCCTCTGTCCAACCCACACCCATTTCATGCTTAGCTGATGTTCCCTTGGTCGTTTCCATCTGGCCAAAATTGTTTAGTTCTGCAGGGATGGAAAGCTGACCTGAAGTCAGGATTTGTAGCTTCAAATTCTCTCCCTTTTCTACCAAAAATGGATCCCTACTGAATCTTTCCTTGAGCTCATAATTTCTGTTTCAGACTTGAAGAACAGAGTCTGTGCTCTAAATCCTTTAGATGCCAGGATTGTGTTACAAACAATGCTATCACAATGCCAAAAAATGAATTTTCTTTTGGCTGAAATGATAAAGAATGGTGGGTCTGGGGCCACGGAATGGTGTTTTATGCTCTTGTAGTTCCTGCTGCTCATTGTGTCTGTGATTTACAGCCTGTTGATGGGTACCTGGGGTTGTACTCTCCCAAAAAAAGGCAATCTGTGCCCCAAAGACGTGACCTTCTAAATTGAGCAGCCAGACTGGAAACAGGGGAGTCGTTTACCCATTTTGTATAAATTAATCCCCTGGAGTTCTGTGATTAATAGATTCAAAATACACTGAGAGCCTGTAGCCAGGTGAGGCTCTGAGCCCAGCAATCACAAACCCTTCCTTCCTCTATTCACAGTGCATTAAGAAAAGGTCTCTGTGACCTAGAAATATCTTTCAGTGACTCACTTTTCAATCTTTCAGCATCCTCTTGGAAGGGAGGAGGGATGGGGAGAGAGGCAGAGCTTTGGTTATTGTTGTTTTCCATCTTTTTAATTTGCAGCTACACTGCTTGTTAGTCTAAAAGCAAATTGAGACAAGGCTGAAGTAACCATCTCAGCAATAAAAGCTCTCTGCCGAGACAGACCAAACACTCCAGGAAAGTGCAAGCGAGAGGGAAAAATTGGCTGCTGGAGCTGAACAGCTGCTCAGGTTGACTTTCAGAGGCAGTTGAGTCTCATGCCCTGCAGGGGGACACCCCCTGATGTCCCCTCCCCACTCTTCCCACCTACATTTAGAGCCCCTTTCCTGCTCTGGGGCTCTGTGTGGGACACAGCTGGGGGAGCAGATCCATGTTGGGATATTTCGCCAGATGTTTTGTAAGGTGGGAGAAATTTGCTGGGCAGCTGTGATTAAAGAAATCCTAATGCTTCCAGGCAGGCAAATTCCTTGCCATGGGGTCTGAAGGAATGTCTTGGCCAGAAATCCCTTTTGTGTCAATCTCACATGTGGGAGGGAAGGAACCAAGTGTCACACTGGGATTTTGGTGGGAGCAGCCACTCAGCAAGATTTCTGGCTAAAGGAGAGCTACATCCCCTCTTCTGGAACCCAAAAACTATAAATTCTCAGTTACTTCACCTTTACCTACATAAATATTGAAATTCACAGCCTTTCATCCTAACTGTGGAATGGAGTTTGTATAATGGGGAGATAGTGATAGGACAAGGGGCAATGGTTTTAAACCAAAGGAAGGCAGGTTTAAGTTAGATATTAGGAAAAAATTCTTTACTCAGAGGATGGTGAAACACTGTCACAGGGTGCTCAGAGAAGCTGTGGCTGCCCCTGGATCCCTGGAAGTGTCCAAGGCCAGGCTGGATGGGGCTTGGAGCAGCCTGGGGTAGTGGAAGCTGTCCCTGCCCCTGGCAGGGGGTTGGAACAAGATTATCTTTAAGATCCCTTCCAACCCATTCTGGGATTCTATAACCACAAGAGCAAAATCTTGAGGAGAAATTAAAAAAAATATCTGAAAGTCTGAAAATATTCACATAACTCCAGTAGCAGAGGCTTCTGGAAAGCCACAAGAGTCATCAGCCATCAGACTGGTGGCTTTGTCTTTAAGCTCAAGTGCCTCAGGAAATGTGATCCCAGACATGATGCTCTGGTAGGAGCCAGAGTGGTGCTTTACTTGGAGGTTTCCATGGGTAAATATGGAGTATTCAAGTGAGGGTGTGAAATAAAGACCTCCTGAATCCTTTCACAGCTCAGCAGGGTGTGTACACTTCCCTGCAGAGCCAGGGGATGGTTCCAGCCCCACTTCTGTGCTGGGGCCCAGATCTGCTCCTTGGTTTGAGGCTTTTCCTCAGCAGCTGCCTCCTGAACAGGGGTTGCATGTCATTAATGCATGTGAGCTTTTCCAGACTTATCTGTACTGAACCTCTCAAGGCTCCCTCACTAAACCCCTTCTGTCTAATGAAGTAATTGGATTAATAGGCAAACAGCAAATCAGTGTCCTTAATTGATGTTCCCAGGTAAATCAGCACAGGTAGTGCTTATGTTTAAGGGCTGCTCCTGAAGGAAAAGCAGAATAGAGTTAAATCCTTTTTTTGCTGCTTTCTTATGATATCTGAGACTGATGTGAAAGGTTATTATTTTCTCCCCATTTGATTTTTGCATTAAGAATAATTTAGGTCTCTCCTGTCCTGCTTGTATGTGCCTCACACTCCTAAAAAATGCCACAGGTGACCAGAAAACCGATGGGGCTGCAATACTGAATACTGAGAAGTGGGGAGGGACTAATATTTAGGGATGGAGAATTTTTTTTCTAGCTCTGGTTTAATTTGCACTCTTCATTTACCTGCAGGTAGATGAAATGCCTGTGAGATGCTTGAGAGGAAAAGCAGTTTTACTACAAACCAAACACTCTGGCTCCTTGTTAAGGGCTGGGCAGGAATCAGGAGCTCCCAGAGGAACATTTCCCCAAAGAGGGAAAATCTTCATGCCACCCTGCTCTTCCTCAGGATTGAAAAAGCAAGGAAAGGAATTCACAGATATTGAAATAATGCTGTTAAAAGCAGAAACAAATATTCCAGGATTTTCTGATTCCCTTCCCAGCTCCCTGTCACAGACTGAGCACTGCTGCTTCTGTTCCAAAAGCCTTTTAAATCAGGGGAATCCAGGATGTGTTGGTTTTTCAGAGACTCTGGATTCCACCACAGTAGCTGGACCCCTGTGCTCCAGCACAGATTGACCCCAGAGAGGAGGACAGTGACGAACAGGAGGGGACAGAGGAGAAGAGAATGGCCTGGAGGAACTGGTTTAGGAGCTGAGATCAGAGAGAGCACAGCAAGGACAGGAAGGTCTGGGGCAGCTCTTCCTCACAGGGATTTCTCCCTCCTCAAAACCAGGGAAAAACTGTTTGGAGAAACTCTGGGATAGCAGAAGTGTCTCCTTAGAAGTTTATTCTGGATGATGGGACAGTCTTTGTTGTTCCTTGGGGCATTTCAACCAGGTCAGGGTGGTTCAGAGCCTGCACTGGAAGGACAACAGGCAAAGCTGATGCACAGAAAAAAACCTTCCTGCATCCTTTGGATTTAGAGCAAGGCTTTTCTTGCAGCCCTTCACCCCAGGAGTGAAGTGAAAGCTCTGCTCCAGGGAGTTATTTTGAAGTTTTCACGGCTGTCCTGGTGCCTCTGTTCCTCTGGGCTCACGATGGCAGCAAAGCGCTGTGGCAGAGCACAGCCAGGCACAATTCTGGTGGCTTCCCCCACCCAGAATTTCAGCCTCCTCCTGAAGCCTCCTGGCCCTTCCCTAGGGCTGGAAAGACTCAGAGGGCAGCTGAACCTGTCCCTACACCCTGAAGAGAGTGAGGAGAAAGTCAGGCTGGACAGAAGTTGAGACCACAAGCAAAGTCTCCACCAAAAGGAGCTTTTTGCAGATGAATTTTCCCGTTTTTCAGGATGGACCCAAGGGCTTCCTGTTGCTTGGCCCCTATTTTATTCCCAGCTGCTAAACTAAGGCAGTGGTGTGGAGAAGACCTTGGAGAAATGTCACTTTTGGGAGCTTCACAGTGAAGAGACGTGGGTGCCTGTGACTGAGACCTTGGCTCTTGGTGGGTGCTTGGTCCAGCAGGAGAGGGCAGCAGCACCCTCTGTGTCTGGTGTAACTGCATTTTGTGCCCAGTTTGGCACAGGTGCCTCAAGGTTTGTGCCTTGCAGAGCCCTTGGGTTGCTCCCTGCTCTCTCTTGGGCAGCAGCTCCAGGCCAGACCCACAGAGCATCTCCTGCCACCATCGGGTACCTTCCTCCACCTCCTCCTTCTCCTTCCTCCACCTCCTCCTGCACCTTCCTCCACCTCCTCCTGCACCTTCCTCCACCTCCTCCTGCACCTTCCTTCACCTCCTCCTTCTCCTTCCTCCACTTCCTCCTGCACCTTCCTCCACCTCCTCTTGCACCTTCCTCCACCTCCTCTTGGATGGTGGGGACGCAGGAGATTTCTTTTCTGGTCCTGCATTTACCATTAGCTTTTTACCAGCCATGCACAAGTAAAACCTTTCCCAGTGTGACCTGAGAGGGCTGTAAGCTCCCTCTGGGAGCTGGGATTGGAGTTTGGGAAGTGTTCAGGCAGGATTTTGCACAAAGCAGGAAGGGCTATGTGAGGACTCCAGGCAGCACTGGGATGGAACAACAATAAATATTTTTTTTTAAGTGTCAGCAGATTTACTTCCTTCTGATCTGGTGTGGATGCTTACCTGGACCTGTGCTGGAGCAACCCAAGACATTAATCTGCCAGAAATCCAGTATTTTTTCAGTTGGGTTTATTTTATCCCTCTTTAGAAAGCTGGGCTGTCACACTGAGGTGTTGTGCAAGAGCCAGAGTGTCACCAAGGACCGTCTGAGTGAAGGGGCAAGGGCAGAGGATTTTTAGGCCAGTCCTGCTGGTGGAGTGAAGCCACACTTCCACAGGGCCAGGAGCTGCTGCTCGAGGTCAGATCCAAGGATTTGCTCATCCCTGGATGCTCAAGTGCAAAGACAACCCCACAAGTGAACTGGTTAATGGAAAGCCAGCCTTTCCCATATAAATAATGGTGTCACAAGCCATCAGTGACCTCTCATGCACCACACCTCTCCCCCAAAAGTCATGCAGAGGTTTCCCAACTCCTCCTCGTGAAGGAGCCTTAAATCACAGCCAGCAGTTCTCACAAACTTCCCATTGATTTCTGGCAGCTCGCGAATGTAGCAAGTGGCACGGAGTTGATACTGCAGATCCATAATTAATGCTTTGTGATCCCAGATCTGAAGGCCCTTTCACAGACAGAGGGACTGCTAAACTGCCCCTGAAGATGAGGGATAGAGTCGTGGAAGGGATTAACAGCCAAGCCAGTAATGAGCTCAGGAAAAAAAAACTCACAAGCATGGGAGATAAAAAAAAAAATAATCTGTGAGTGAAAACCATCCATTTATGAAGTGCTCTTTGCAGAAGGCGAGTGTTTCTGAAGCCACCTAAAGTGCAGATATTCTCCTTGCCTCTGGAAGCCTGAGTCAGACAGTTTGGAGCCCAGAATTCCCAGGATGTGGTTCAGCTGGAAGGAGGTTTGGGGACTGATGTGCTCAGTGCAGGCAGCAGAGCAGTGACACAGCTCTCCAGGCTGGGGGATCCATCCCTGGCATTCTCTTTTTAACAATGTCCCACTGTTTATTCTTATGTTTGTTTTTTTTTGTCACAGTTGCATGAGTGGCTTTGGCTGGACAGTGGGGGAATAGAGTAAAAGGTGCAAAGAGCTGAGTGAGGATTCCAGTGCTTGGAATAGCAGGAGGGGCCCTTACCCAACCCCTTCATCCCAAAAAAATCCATGTCCAGCAGGGAATTATTGGGAATGTCTGTCTAGAAGAGCTTTTCCCTGTTTTATCCTCCTCTGTTCTAAAATGCTTTACCCAGAGCCCACCCTGTGGTGTTGGCACCCACTCTGAACTCACCCACAGTGGGGCTGTGACATTCAGGTGGCAGATGGGTCATTTAAGGTGTCCTCTCCTCACCAAAAAGGATGGATCTGGGTCTTTTCAGGCTTGGTGATGGATATTCACTAGAACTTAAACAAACAAATAGATATATAAAAAATAAACAAACACACATATAAAATAATAATAATCATATAAACAATTATTTATGAGCAGCAATTCCAATATTTTCATAAGGGTCGTGGAAAATAAAGAAAGAAAAACAGACAGAGGAGAGGTTTTGAGGACAGATGCAGGCAGTCTCCCACTTAGGAATATTGTCTGTCTACACATCTTGAAAAGGAGGGATTTATTTCAGCTGGAACCAATAGGTAGATAAAGAGCCCACTTCAACAGGAAAAAGAAGCCATTATCCATTGCATAGTTAGCTTATGAGAATGAAGAAAAAGAGCATTTGGAGAAAATATCTGCCCATTAAATATGGAGTTAAGAGCTTGGCTTAGGCTCAGAAGGGGAAAAAAAGGCTTTTGATTAACCAATAAAGCCAATGGTGATGTTGAGATTATTCAGCGTTTATTGCTTTTATGAAAAGGGGAAAAAAAAGGAAAAAATGAAACCAGAAAAAAAAAAAAGAAAGGAGGAAAATCCAGTCTGTTTTACATTTGTTGGGACTGCAGTAGATTGCTCTTGCCAGGGTAATAAACAGTAGCTTGGATGCATCATGCAAGGCTGGTTATGAAGATGAAAACATGCAGCTCTTTAGGTTTTAAAATGCTTGGAGGCATTTCAGCTGACAGTTCCCCCTGCTGATGCCTACAAGGAGGGAAGATTGACTGCAATGGCCTTGTTTGTGGTCTCTTAATCTCAATTCTTCTCCTTGATGGATCAATGCAAGGCCTTCAGCTCGGTTATGACATTTAGATGGACCCATTAGAAAAAAATCAAGAGGAGAGTGATCCCAGGGCTCCCTGTCCATGGGGAGAGGTGGGAGGAGGAGGAGGAGGAGGAGGAGGAGGAGGAGGAGGAGGAGGAATGTTTCATCCACTGAGGTAGGGGCATGGCACCTCCTCTCAACCTGCAGAAGAGCAGCACAGAGGGAAAGGAACGTGCTCTTCTCCATGGGAAAAGTCAGGAAGCTCCACAGCTCTACAACAAAATCAGGGAAGGCTCAAATAATGACCTGTGAGCCATTTCCTAAGGGGACACTGGAGATGGTCTGGGAGGGGCTGGAGGAATCTCCCAGCAGGTTAGAGGCACATCAGCCTGGAATTGCATGGTAACACAGCTCAAGGTTCCTCCAACACTTCACTACCAAAATCAAAGCTGTGGATGGCATAAAATGTGGAAAGTCTTGCCTTTGAATGGACTAATGAACAGGATCAACATTGCTCAGGCCTCTCTTACAGCAAAGCAAAGTTATTGCTAGCTGGAAAATGAACATAGACAAGTACAAGTGAGAAATAGTGGTAAATGATCTTAAAAACTCATTTTGAGATTAACTATTGGAATAACCTGCCAAAGGAGCCACTGCATTCCTCTCCCCACCGGGACAGTGGATTGTCCCCTAGTCAAAACTGGCAGTAAGTTTTGGAGACATCAACATGATTTATACAACAAGCACTGACTGATTTCCTGCTATGGGCATTGTAGGAGCTTAGAGTTATCTGGGAGGTCCTTTTTAGCCTTTTTAGCCTTGAGTTATTCCCTGTTCCACTGAGCATATCAGCTCTTGTGTCCCCTCAGGCCGGGGCTCTCTTCGTTTTGAAGACATCAGTCACCCAGAACTGGGCTCTGGCCATGCCCTCTTTGCAGGCAGGACCTGACACCCATAACAGAATCTCTTACCAAGAAGGATTCCCTTCTCTGACAGCTGAAATCCCCTCAGGTTTCAGCCCAAGTTCCCTCATTTCAGCATTTTCTTGGTCTGAGTCTGGGAATGCATTAGGACTCTTCTGAAGTAACTGTGAGCATCCTATGAGGCCCCAGTAGGGTCTTAATTAAAGCTTTAGGAACCAGGACAGATTAAAGGAGAAACGAGCACTGCAGAAATCCAGTTTGGCTTTTCTGAGTAATAGGAAAGAAGGAAGAAAATGGCACACCTGTTTTTTTGGGGAGTTTTTGTGGTTTTGTTTTTTTTCTTTTCACCTGTCAGAAGACAATTCCCCAAGAGAAGATCCTGGCTGTTTCTCCCAGTGCTCCACAATACATGTGCCCCTGGGTGTTTTGGAGGTCCATGTTGTTCCTGAAAACAGACACCTTATTTCCATAGGAAAGTTCTCACAGGAGACCATAAAAAAGATGGTGTCCTATTGCTCAGCTCAGTCCTCCTGGCTCCCCATAGAATTGTAGAGACATTTGAGTTGAAAAGACCTCTGAGGTCATCAAGCCCAACCATTCCACCAGCACTGCCAAGGCCACCACTGACCCTGTCCCCAAGTGCCACATCCACATGGCTTTAAATCCTTCCAGGGATGGGGATTCCACCCCAGCCTTGGGCAGCTGTGCCAGGTCTGGACAGTCCTTTTAGTGAATTAAGTTTTCTGAATATTCCATCTAAACCTCCTCACAGCTTGAGGCCATTTTCTCAATTATAGTTGATGTTCTCAAGCTTTTCCAACATAAATGATTATATTCCTCTCATCCTGTCCCTTTTTCCTTGGGAGCAGAGCCCAAACCCCCCCGGCTGTCCCCTCCTGTCAGGGAGTTGTGCAGAGTCACAAGGCCCCCCCTGAGCCTCCTTTTCTCCAGGCTGAGCCCCTTCCCCAGATCTCTCAGGAATCCTCCAGACCTTTCCCCATCTCCCTTCCCTTCCTTGGACACAATCCAGCACCTCAATGTCCTTCTTGCCATTGGGGGGCCCAAAACCGAACTCAGAATTTGAGATGGAGCCACAATGCTTCCATTAAGGGCATTTGAGAGCTTCCATTTAGTGGCTAATGACTGGTGGGATGTGAGACTGACCCACAGTCCTGCAGCCACCATCAGATCATCACCCAGCACCCCTGGGAGGAACTCACCACCCTTTAGTGAGCAATCAGGACCTCCAGACAGCTTGTAGCACACCCAGGGCATCCCTGCTGCTCCCAGCATGATTCCAGTCCCAACCTTCCACTCAGGGTGCAGGGATTTCAGGCTTGACCTCCTGGGCTGGGTCCTGCATCCCACTCCCTCTGCCCACAGCCTCCCTCTAATCTCTGCTTCCCTGCAGCCATCAGCAGAAGCAGGGGCTGTGTGTGCTGCCAGGATAATTAGAGTGCTGCAGGGTGCTTAGTATGCAGGCAACGGCTGTGCTATTGCTGGGAAAAAAAAAAAAAAGGAAAAAAGAAAAAGAAAGGGGGGAAAAAAGCAACTGAAAAAAAGCCCGTTTGCCCAAGCTAAAGAAAAACACTTTTTACCACTTGTTTCTCTGCTTCCCCAGGCAAGCCAAACCTCTGCACAGAGGCACTTCTGGCTGCCATGGGAAGGGGTCTGTGTAGGGATTACCAGTCTCTTTTTTTTTGCCCCAAAACATGGCAGTGCCTTTTGCTGATGGCTGCACAGGGAATGGTTCTGTCCCTCTCCTTCTGCCATGGAGAAGGCTGAGCTGGAGCAGGGGGTTCTGTGCTCCCTTCAATAGCAAGGGCTGTACTGGGGTCTGATGGAGCTGAGATGTTCCAGGTTTGGGGCCAGTTATGCAATGCAGGTGTGATGCCCTCTTGGTGTCCTTCATCCTACACACGATGGGAACCAGCTCAGATGTCCCTGGTGTTGGAAGAAGAACTGGAGCAGAATCCAGACACAGCCCCAGGGGTGCATGAGGGGGCATCTTCTACCAAGGGCCTCGTTCTTCTTCAGGAATTAACAAGGGAAATCACCTCTGGTTCAGTCTGCTGCATGATGAGAGGGGAGAAAGCAGGAGAGGCCACTCACCCAGGAGCATTTCCACAGCAGATGGTAAGCAGGAGGCTGGAAGCTGTGTGGTTGCTGTGTTTGGGAGGAGAATGAAACAGAGACCTGATCTTGGCCAGCACAGAGCCATTTCCACCTGCCTGCCACCAGCCTTCAGTCTGCAATGCCCAAGGTGCTCCCCTATTCCCATCAGGCACTCCACCATAATCCCTGCAACTTTCCACTGGAACTGGTGGCTTTTCAGGTGGAGGTGGAAGGGTTAAATGTCCTCCTTCAGCTCAAGCACATGCACAAGGCAGTAATTGTAAGAGCAGAGATTGCAGCCACCCCTCAGAGTGCCTGGCATTACTGGAGCCCAGCACCTGGCACTCAAAGGCAGCAGGAAGCATCACCCACCTGTTAATTCCACGTGGAAACGAGGGAGGAGAATGAAAAGAGGGACATTCTCCTTTCTGTTCCCCATGGAAGGAGCTGAGGGTCAGAGGGGATCACTGCCACAGACCATGAGCTGGCTGTGGTTCCTTGTGATTCCTCAGGGTTCCTTGTTATCATCAAGAAACCAGAGCTTCCAGATAACACAGGCTGGGAAAAGACCTTATCCCCCCTCCCTGTACCCTGGACCCACCAGAGCTGCACCCAAACAACCTCCTGTCCCTGTTTCTGTAGTTGCTACTCAGGACCTTTTGCCATTTTGGGTAGCCCTACATTTTTGTGGCCATCCACCAGACCAGGCAGAGCAGCTGGCCAGTGTCCAGAAATCCCAAGGAATGTCACTGTCACTCCATGGGATGGCCTGCACCCGTGAGATCCATGGAATTGGTGTCTGTGCAGATGTGAGCAGGCAGAATAACAAAAGATGCTGCTGCTTTCCCTCCCCATGAGCCTCCTCCAGTGTTTCACAGCCTGGGTGTGAAGACAATTTTCCTCATGTCAGCAACCCTTGCTGGAAATTAAGCAAACTAAGCAACTTGGCTTTCTTGGAGAGCTCCAGGGACAAATGAAAGGAATTGTCCTCCTATCTGCATGAAGTACAGAAATACTGAATGTTCTCCTTTGTACCTCCCAAAATGAATTTGCTTTCAACCTCTGAGTGTTCTCCATTCATGTCCTTAATTGTCTGTTCCAAATTTCTGCCTATCTTGTAATTTCACTTTTTCAGTCATATCCAATTCTCTTTCATGAGTTCAGCCACTTGCACGGGCAATGAGGGGCAAAAATTTGGTGAGCTGTTTTCCTGGATGAGGAAAAGACACTCTCAGGACCATTCCTGCACTGTTGGTGCTTTTTGCCTCTTGATTTCAGTCCTTATCTCACTGGGCAGAATTCAAAGTGAGTGAGTGTGAGGGTGGGAAATGCCTTTTCCCAAATAAACTGTATTTTCTTCAACCAAACATCTTCAAGTGTCTGGAAATGTTGACTCTGAATCCAGCCAGATTTTCCTGACTGGAGATGGAGCAGGGGGCAGGGTGTTTTTCAGAATTACAGATGGATGATGCCAACACCTCTCTCTCTTGCACATTTACTGATACCTGATATCCTGAGGCCAAAAGTTCTGATGGATTGGGAACTTTGTGAGAAAAGACTCCCTTGGCTTCAGTTGTGATGATCTGACTTTTTCACTGGGAACCTCTCAGCCCTTACGTGTTGAGGTCAAATTAATTTCAATCCACCCCAGCAGACAAACCTTTAGAAATACTCAGGTGTTTCTTTCCTCCACTGGAGAGCCCTGTGCTGCACAATTCAAATCAATTCACCCTCCTTCTCTCTGTGCAGCTGTAGCTGATTTTTAACCTGTTTCCAGCAGTTTGTCTCAGTTTTGTTTTCCTCACAACAAGGTGTTGCTTTGGGCTGTGGGTTTGCTGTCCAGGAGTTCTTGATCTTAGGGCAGGAGAAACATTCTCAATATAATAACACCTCCAGACCCCTCATAAATGCTCCCTTAACAGCAACCAGCTTTTCCTAGGCTTTGATGCAGAAATCGGCTTGATTCATATTGGCTGCTGAGGGATTGATTTTGGGGTCTGGCTCTATTCCAGAGGGGGGCAGGTTAACCCTTTTTCTGTGGAGACTCCCTGCCATGGGCATGGTGGGAGGCACTGGAAGGAAGAAGGGCTGTTTTCCATGGCAAGGGGGTACTGATGCCTTAAGTTTTAGCTTTTTTATTTTTCTTTTTTTAAATTTTTTAGTATATAATCTGAATTCCCTACAGGGTGTCAGTGAGCTCCCTTCACAGTCTGGTCAGACAGAACAATCCTTCCAGGCCTGAAAGCCAAGGACACCTCACAGCCTCAGGCCCCAAAAGTAGAAACAAAAGTGAACTGGGAGGAGCCAACTGGGGAATGTGACTTCATTACCTGAAGGTGTAATTGGACAATTAACCCCTGATATGCAAATAGACCAAATTTATATCTGCCCAAAAAACTCGTGACCACCATCCACACTGGGTGTAGCCTCTGTGGGCTCTTGCACTGCCCAGGGTGTATCTATTTAATAAATACCTACTTCTATAAATAACTGCTTTATTCTTGTACCGGTTTGAAAACAAAACCAGTGAGAGACTCCAAGTCAGTAATACAATTTAATAAGAAAAAAAAGAGAAAAAATAAAATACATGCAATAATACAAAAGAAAACCACTGACAGAGTCAGAATACAACCTGACACCCTGTCAGTCAGGGTGTTGGTGCAGTCCCATTAAATGGTGGCTGCATCCTCCTGCAGTGACAGATGTGGTTCTGCTGGAGCAGGGCTCCAGTAGAAGGTGCAGTTTTCCTCCAAAGCTCCAGTGATGATGTGGAAAAGGTCTGACTTTCCTCTGGAATCCAGTGGAAAGAGGCTGTCTTGGTGTTCCATATATCAGTTTTTATCTAGGTAGGAAATGCTTGGCTCCTCCCCCTGGCTGGAGCATCTTCCAATGGGATGATGGAATTTTATCAGTCATGCACTGGGACTCCATGGCCCATTAACAGGAGAGATCTCCTGGAGGAAGGATGGGCTGTGAAAAGATAACGATGATCATCCCCCTGATTTTGTCAGATGGCACATCAGCAGAGGATATCTCCCACAGAGATAAGGATCACCACCCTTCCCCCTTCCAACAGATGGTGATAAAATACACGTTTTTGCATTGTAACCCAGGACAATTCTCTAGCTCTGTCTAGCCTCTGTTCTGGGTAGCCAGTCCAAGGCAGCAGTACAGGCTGCTGGAGATGATGGGCCAGCAAAGCCAACCTGAACTGTGGATAATCCAAGGAGTGCCTGGGTCTCCTCCTGAAGATCCATGTGGACAAGAGGGAAAGTGAAGCACAAGGTCCCTGTTGTGCCCAAGCCAGCCAGGACGTCCTGGGCTATGGGGACTGGCAGCCAGCTGTCCTGGAGGGACAGCAGGAGATGGTTCTGCTCATTGGTTACACCTGGATGATGGGTTCCTTGGTGAAACTCCTGATACTGGTGTGTCCCGGGGCTGGGCAGGGAGGGATGCACCATCACACCAGGTAATATTGTGTTTTGGGAAAAGGTTCTTCACCCAGCAGGTGGCTGGGCACTGGGACAGCCCCCCCAGAAAAGTGGAAATGGCACCAAGTCTTAGAGAGTTCAAGAAACAATTTGGAAAATTCTCTCAGGCACATGATGGGATTTTGGAGGTGTCCAGCTCAGAATATTCTCGGATTCTCTGAAACAAGCTGGATTCAGACTGGTTCAGATCCTGCTGTTTCTTATGTAAGCAAACTCTGGGTTCTCTCAAGAAGAATCTGGGGCTCTTTTCTCTGTAGACCACAGGAAATCACTGCAAAATGACTTGGAGAGGGTTCCTTGCCAAGCCTCAAATGGAACTTGAGAGCCTCCACAGGTTCAAAATTCCCTTGAAAGCTCCATCACCCCCTGGAAGCTGGATGTCCCCAGAGTTTCCAGAGGAAACTCATGCAGGGGAGTTTGTTCTCATGCCCTGCACAGCCCCAGCCCATGAGATGTGCAGACACCAGGGCTTGTGCTGGTTTGGTACTGGGGGCTTTGGAGAAACCTGATGGAGAGGAAATCCTGAGGGACTCCAGGGAGGAAGGTGAAATAGGAGCTGTTCTAGGAGCCAAGGACAGCTGCTGGCCCAGCTGTGCTGAAGTGATTCCCAAGCACATCCTTGTGCAAAGGGAAGCAGGAGCAGACTGGGAACAGTGATTACAAAACATTTCCCATGAGTCCTCCTCCCTCTCCTTCTCTGCACCAGGTACTGAGTCATGGTGAATCATTTAGCACTCCGTGGTGCTGAAGTCACTCAGCACATTTTCCATGGGTTTTCCTGCAGCTGAAGGCTTTGTGGGACATGTGGTACAGCAGATAAGGCTGTGAATGGGGATGTAGGGGAGTTTGGGAATTCTTTTCCTTGTGCCTGTGTTCCTGCCCGAACTCCAGATGATTCCACATCCAAGGGACCCCATGAGTCATGATAGCTTTGATGAGGGTTTGGGCTCTGCACTGGTCCATTCCTGGAATTCACTCCTGTGTTCCTGCTTCCCTTACCCAGGTAATGAGATGATCCAGGTGGAAACTGGTGTTGAGAGTTCTGTTACAGGGTGGGGGTTTGATGGAAAGGCAGGGAATGATTTTTCTATTGAAAGCAGGATTTGCGAGTGCAGGATTTGGGCAGTTCTCAAAGGGAGAGGCCCTTCTCAGCTGTTGAAAAGTGAAATTTCTTGTATAAGCAAGTTGTCTAAACTTTTTGTAGGAGGTGCTGGAGAGACAAATGCATTTTCAGGGGAAATTTTTGTCCTGCCTCTCTTCAGCTGGGCTAACAACCTTCTGGAACTGTGTGTCTCTATCCATCTGCTACCAAAGTTCAACCTGGACACCTACCTTGCTCAATTCTAGAATTAAGTGGATCCTAAGAGAAAGGAAATTCCTCCAGTGAGGAGGGAGTTGTTTCAAGGCTGAAGACGTGCAAGAAAATGTGGAAGATTTTTGGATATTACCTGTGGAACCCACTAAGGGAGAAGACAGTCATCCAATTGGTCAGAATATGGGAAATTTCTTTTTCAATCTTATTCCTATCGAGGTAAGCAGCAAACCTCAGAGTAGCTGGTTGTCCTTCCTGAGAATGGCTGGTGTGACTGAAATGAGAACAGAGACAGCTTTAGGGCTTCACATTCTCCTTTCTCTCTGCTCCTCCCCATCCCTCCAGCAGCAGGGAGCTGTTTGAAATCCGTGCTGAGTCTCTTTCAACACCTTCACCCACCTCAGGCACATGCACACACAGGCACAAAACCTACGATGGTCTTTGTTGCTGTTGCTGTTGTTTTGATGCTGAACAGAAGTCCTGGCTCCAGCCCCCCTCCTTACTGGATCACCTTCAGGAATCAATGCTGCAGATGTTGACTTAAGCCATGGTGCTAGCAGGAGACTTTTAATACATTTCAGATACAACAACAAAGAGCAGATGCCAGTTCATAGGGAGGGAAGGGAGATGTTTTGATCTGGGTTTTTTGGAAATGAATTTTCATGCAGCCTTTATTTGAAATTTTATAGTTTTTTCTTTTCCCTGGAATGCATATTAAATGCTGATAGCCTGTTATCCTTGACCTTTAGAGCCTGTGAATTTGAAAATCCAATTCCCTGTGAAAAGCAATGCATACAATATGGACTTTGAAGAAAATGCCAGTAAGTGAGTTATTTTCTTTATGGCCCTGCAAGAGTCTCCTACTGACAGAAAAAAAGGCAGGAGCACAACTTAGGTGTAATAGAGGCAACAAGGAGAGAGGTTTCCATGCTTTGCAGGCTGTGGGTCTTGTTCACCCAGTGGGAAGGAAGGAAGATTAAGATGTTAGGAGAGATAATTCACATTCCTGATTCTCAGCACTCCAGTTCTTGTGCTTTTTAACTCCTCTAGTGCTGCCAGATGGGCTCAGAGCATCTTGGTAGAACGTGGCACCAGATGTGCCACTGTGTCCTGGTGGGATTATCTTCAAACACTGATAGGTTATGCTGGGAATTTCATAATCACCTTTTCTTTCTGGTGTGCTGACAGAGTTCTAGTGACCTCCAGTCCTGTTGGTGACAGCCCTTGGAAGGTCTTTTCTGGATGTGCTGGAGATACCTCAAGGGAATTCTCTTCCAGCTGTACTGGGAACATCTCTGGGGAGTTTTCTTCCAGGTGATGTGGAGATAGGTCAGGGCACATCTTGACAAACAGCCCAGTAAACCCAGTGCAGTGCTCAGTTTGCCAGATAGTTCCCTTCTCTTGTCCTCAACCTGCTACAACTTTTTTAAAAATTGTTTTTGCTTGGGCAGAGTTGCCCTGATACACATTCTGCTTAGAACAGCAGAATTCCCCCACTCTCCAGCTTCTGGCCAGGCATGATGGTTACCTTATTCTTGCTTTTAAAAAATATCCCATGTTTCCCCTCCTATGGAAAAAGCTGAGAGGGGTGTTCAAGGACTGTGTTAAACCCATAACTGTATTTACCAAAGACAGTCATATAGCTGTGGGGTTGGTAAGATGGGAAATTCAGATGTTTTAAGAACAAAATAAGATAATTCACAAGTAAAAGTGGTAGTCTCCAGAGACTTGCTGTCTCCTCTGGGCATTAGAAAAAACATCAAAACCAAGGAGCAGAAGTTGGAGTTTACAGAAGATATTCTTCCCTGTGAGGGTGGGGAGGCCCTGGCACAGGGTGCCAGAGAAGCTGTGGCTGCCCCTGGATCCCTGGAAGTGTCCAAGGCCAGGTTGGACGGGGCTTGGAGCACCCTGGGACAGTGGAAGGTGTCCCTGCCCATGGCAGGGGTGGGAGCTGAATGGGCTTTAAGATCCCTTCCAACCCAAACCATTCTTTGATTCCATGAGGTGTCACCCCTGAAGAATCCAGGCATAATCCCGTTGCTTTTCAAGCTGTAGGATCTTAGTAGATACATAGGACTTCTGCAGGAGGAATTGGAATTTCCCTGTGTGCAGGATCTGCAGCTCAGGACCAACACAAAACAAAGATTATTTGGGATTAAGTTCTCTGACTTTTATAAGGAAGCCAAACGTTGCATGAAATCCAAAGGCTGGAAAGCCACGTGGACCAAAACTCCCCAAAGTCAGGGGCTTTCAGAATCATTTTGCTGGCAGCTAAGCCCTGTCTCAAATAAGACACAGCTCCTAAGCCCCTTTGTGCATCTGGACCTTTTCCCCACACCCAGGCTCAGGCAGGGAGTCTGTGGTGGAGCAGGAGAGGGAACCAGGTCTGTCAGACTCCAGGATGGGTCTGTGATGGGTGGACACCTCGCCTCTGGCTGTGCTGCCTGTGAGTGGCATGAAATGAATCTTCAAAGGGCTCTGTGGATCCCCTGCCCGCCCCCATCTCAGTGGGGGCAGCCCCTTGGTCTTTGCTCTCAGACAATTGACACCACGGGGTGGTTGGCACACACAGATATTCTGTGCCACGCTTGGCTTTTCTGATTCCTTTTTTCTTCCCCTTCTTATTTTCTCCCCACTCTTTTCCTTCTAATTTAGAGCTCTAGATTAAATTCAACTTAATTAGAAGGATTATACATCTTATAAATTTAATATTTAATATGCAAGCATAGGCTTTTATTAAAGGTGTCCTAGGAGGAATGGTAATGAGTTATTGCACAATAAATAGCTGGGCGGAAATGAGTGTGATAAAGGACTGGAACTTCTGGAGAAAGGGAGGGGGAAAGGGGATGGGAATGCTTGGGGAACATCTCTGGTGACTGCTCAGAGTGCTGCTGTCATCTCTCTGCTGCTCACACAGTGACTCTTCCAAAAGCAAGAGGAATTTTCCTTCGGCACAGGCAGGAGAAAAGATTTGAGAGGCCAGGGAGTGCAGTAGGGAGGAAAGGATGTGGGAAAGGTCAGGAATTAAAGATCCTTGCAAAGAGAACAAGCTGATGTAGGATGCTGTCAGAAAGCCATGAGAAGGAGCTGTGAACTCACTGTCTCCAGAGCAGACGGAGGTGACAATTTGCACCTGGTTGGGGTTTTTTCAACCCATCCAAGACTGCTTCTGCCCTCAGGAGCAAGAGCCAGGTCCCAGTTGTGATGGGTTAAGGAGAGCCTGTTGGGGAATTGGAACATCCCAGTAGGCTGGTCCTGTTGCCCTTCACATCTGATTTTTCAGAGCTTGGCACTTAGTGTGCCAAGAACAGGAGTCGGGTGATGGATTCTGGTGCAGAACTGGACCCCTTTGAACTGAGAGCTCAGGTGGGATTCACCTCTTGGAGTGTCTCAGACGTGGGTGGCTTGTGAGCTGTGTTCCCACTGCAGACAAGAGGGGTTTAATTAACACCATCATCAGATTGGGGATGTGAGTCACGGGGCCAGGAGTGGGTGTTTGTTTTAGGATGACACAACTTGGACTGTGAGTTCTGCACAGGAGGCTTCTCCAGGGACTTTGAGGGATCAAAGGCTTTGTTTGTGCTGGTAAATAAAATGGGCCAGGGATTTGCCCTCTCCAGCCTTGAGGACAAACTGAGCAGTCTGACTCACACTCAGCATTGTCTGTGAGAGCTCCAGCAGGTCCCTTCACCTGTGGCAGGATGTCTAACAGCAAAACAAAGTTGATGCTCTGCCTGGTGCTTGGTACCACACTCAGTCCAGTTTTGATTCCTAGGGCAGAGAAACCACTGCCCAAATGCTGCTGTCCACACTGAGGGCACTCAGGTGGATCTTTCCCCTCCTGTCAAATGATCTTCAATGAACCCCACCAGGGTTGTCCAGCCCTGGCACAGATGCTCAGGGCAGTGGTGGAGTCCCCATCCCTGCAGGGATTTAAAAGACATGTAAATGTGGCACTTGGGGACGTGGTTTAGTGGTGGCCTTGGCAGTGCTGGGTTAATGGTTGGACTTGATGATCTTGGAGAGCTTTTCCAACCTAAATGATTCCGTGATTCTTTTCTGTCTGGGTGCCAGGGCAGAGCTAAGTGAGGGCACATCTGGGGGAGCAGGGCTGGGAAGGTGCTCTGGTCCATCAGTGGAACACCTTAAGGGGTGTCTGGTGTTGGGGTGGGGAAAGAAGGTGCCAGAATGAAGCTGGGGGTTCAGGGTGAGGGTGTGGGGAGCACTGGGGAAAGGCTGGGACTATGGGAGATGTGTGATGGCAGAATGGGTTCTGGTGTATCTCCATGCAAACTGGCAAAAAACCTGAGCCCGTTGTGGTCTGTGAGGGTAGCTGGGATGGGAAACATCCTGGTTGGTGGATTTGTGACTGAGAGCACATCTGGGGCCAAATCTGCCATGATTTAAAAAGGCCAGCCAGGGGAGAAGGCACCTCTTCCTTGCCAAGGCTCTGGGGACTTGGAGCATCTCATTGGAGGGGTTGTGCCTCACTTCATATCTATGCTTTCTGTATTCTTATGGTGTCAAAACCTTTCCTTCCCACTCACCCAGCATTTCTCAGCCAGGATAAACCTTCTCCAGCACTTGCCCTCTATTTCTGTGTGGGAAAACGCTCCCTGGAGGAGGGTGTACCTGAATCCTGGTCTCCTTGCCCACACTCAGGGTTCATCTCCATGTGTCCTAGCCTGGCTCTAAGGGATGAATATGTAGATAAATCTGCCACCCATGTGACAGGCAAGCCAGGCCTCAGGGCTCGTGCAAATAAACACCTTTTTATTTCCATCTGGGGCGGGCAGGCTGCCCTTGACAAGAAGGGAGTTAAGGAGCCATGTAAATACACAATTTTAGGCCCTTTGGATTTATGCAACGGAGCTGGCAAGTAGCAGGAGCCATCTCTGGTTGCTCTGGTCAGCAAACAGGGCAGTTGTTATCTCCACAGATGGCCCCCCCTGGCCCCCCACGCCTGATATTTGTAATTACAAGCAGGGATTATGCAGGAAGGAGATGGAATCAAGTATGAAAACCCAGCAGGCAGCAGGGGAGCTTAGACACCGGCTGGTTCCTCCTGATGGAGGCAGAGATAGCACCAAGCCCTGTGAGCAGGCTTGGGGTGCATGTGTCAAACCTTTAGGGATCCTGATAGAGGGATTAAAGCCGGGAGGAGGGAAAAGGGGAAACATCTGATTAACATTTCTGATGCATGCCCAGGGCTAACATGGTGTGCTAATGAATCCTGGTGTAGTAGCAGAGCTCTCTTAGTGGCCTCTGCCCTGAACAGCCTCACAGGGAAGCTGGACATGGACAGGATTTAATTCCTGACTTTTTAAGTACAGCTTTGGACCCTTTGCCAGGGACCTTGTGGTGACACAGCCTACAACCTCTCCATGTCCTTGGGAAGTGGGATGGTGGAGTCAGCAAAGAATCCTCCCAGGGACCAATACAAAGCACCAGCTTCAGGAAAAACTTTACCTCCTTCTTTCCCTGAAAGAGTGCAGGTGGGGATGTCAATCCTCACTCATACCCTGAGGGTAAAACAAGCACAATTTCCTAGGTGCTCCTGCAAATAGCCAGGAGTGTTTAACTACCTCAGGATTACAGGGCTGTAGGAAAAGGGACATCCATGGAACATCTGCCATGGTTGAGGAGGTCATTATGATCACCTCAAAAATCAGCTTAACATGAGACCAGGCTCTGCACAAGTCCAAGGCAGGAAGATCCCTTTGGGCTGGAAACCCAAAGCTCCCTTGTCTTTAGGGAAGAAGACACCTGGGGAATGTCATTCTTGGCAGGGCTTGAGGAGATCATCCCATCATGGAGAGCTGCAGCAGGCAGTGCCCCATTTTTGGGCTCCAGCACCTCAGTGGGACACACTGCCCTACAGACAGCAGCAAATCCCCTTTGCCTTCCCTCTGTCTGCTCCCCATGCCCAGGATTGGGAATTTCTGCCTGACATGGAATGAAAACAGACAGAAAATATGGGTGACAACTCTGCTCCTTTTTTTTATCAGAAGGAGAGGGAAAATTTATGGTAAAAGAAAAGGAGGAGGAAAGAGTGGGAAGACTCTGTGTGGGTCCCAACTGTGTTTGCAGTTTCCTGCATTGTCTCTTTTCCTCAAAGCATCCAAACAAGACAACAGGAGCTGATGATTCAATAATGCAGAGCCAGGAGACAATGGGAGGAAGAACAACAACAAAGTGAAGAGGGTTTTAATAACCGTTTATTGAGGCTGTAATTAAATTTTGGTGTCTGTTTGGAAAACAAGAATCTCATTTTGTGTGTGCCCCTGTCTCCCCACCACATCTGCACCCGTGTTTTCTCGTGGGCAATTACCGAGCATGCTGTGAGCTGATTAGCAAATACAGGTGTGGCAGGCAAGGGAAAAGGGAGCAGGAGAGGACAGGATGAGGAGATTTTTCCAAGTCTGGCACCAGCCCTGTGCAGGATCCTGGAAACACGGTGTGGAACCAGCCTGGGACTTGAGACAGATGAGGGAAGGTGTGGGGGGAGAGGGAGGAAAGTGGGGCTGACCCCTGGTCTCAGTGGTTGCCAGCCAGGCAGATTTGGCTTGGAAAAGGGATTCAGTCCCTGTAGAAAAGCAAAAGGATGATTAGAATTGTGCCACCGAGGGTGTTACAGCCCATATACTTTCCATGTGGGCTAAGAAAAGTTTTTGTGTGGCTAAAGAAACTTTTCATATACAACGAAACACAGCAGGGCACATGCTCCGAGGCTGAGGGCACACAGTACAGTTATTTCTGTCCACAAATCTCCTTTCTTCCAGCACGTGGCCTGATGGGTGTCCAAGCCATCTCCTCAACCCTGCCAGGGTGAGGGTGGCATTGGCCAAGGCTGTGCCAGCAGCTCTTTTCCTGGCCCTGCACTGTTTTTACAGGCTTAGCCTCAGAGCTGGAGGTTTTTGCAGAGGCATGAAGAGCCCACGTGGAGAGTCATGGCAACCCTGGGCTAACACAGCTGTGGCCAGGAAATGGGAGACAGAAACATGCAGCTCACTGTCCCTCCTAGAGAGAATTTCACCTGGAGCTGCTGTTTTCCAGCAGTTGTCTTTCCTCCCTGTGCTCTCCCAGCCTGATGAAATTCAAGGAATGACCAAGGAAAAGTCCAGCCCATCTGGACCAGGGTTTCTGTGGGACTAAACCAGTATTTCCCCCACCACAATCTGCTGCAGGGCTCATTGCCTAATTTCTACCTGCTCATTAGAAGGCACAGCAGTAACACTGCTCTGGTCACTGCCTCAGAGCCCATCACCTCCTTGCATTAGCTCTGTCTGCTAATTGCCAGGAGCTGGGTGGAGGAGCTGCTCCTGGTCCCTTCCAGAGTTTTCCCTGGGCAGAAGGGCTGCACTCGACCTTCATTTGTATTCTGGAAGCACCACTCACTTAGCAGTATCTCCTGCCATCAATAAACCAATGCAAACAGAGATAAGCCAGATAAAGAGAAAGTAGGTCACTTCTGCAGCACAATGACATCCAGCTCCCTTATTCCTTTACGCAGCCTAAAAGTTAACTCTCTCTCCCATCGTGGTGTTTCTTTTCTTTTCTCTTCCTCCTTTTTGCTCAGGGTGGTCAGGGAGCTGGGGCAGGGTGTTTGGGCAGATGTGAAACCCACCCCACAGCCCTGCCATGCACCAGGCTGAGGGCACATGGAGGGTGGGTGGTGGAGGAGCTGATGGAGGGGTTGGTGTCACTCACAGATTCCAGGAACTCTTCGTTGCTTTTTTACCAATTAAAGCACTGGGAAGCTGTTTCCTGGTGATGGCTGGGGGAAGCTGGCTTTGGCTCTCTCAAGAGTTGCTCTCCTTGGTGGCATCCCTGCCCATGGCAGGGGGTTGGAACTGGATCATTTTTAAGGTCCCTTCCAACCCCAGCCATTCCATGACTGTGTGAAGGGCACAGATTCTGTATGTGCAGGTCCTGTATTCCTGCTGCATCTCTGGAAAGACTGTCACAAACTCTTCCCTCACTATCAGCTCATCTTTAAACCTCAATGTTCATTTAACTACCTCTGGTAGTGAGATAAGATTTCCTCCCTAATTGTCAATGATGTCATTGACTTCTTCACTGAGAACTCTGAGAGCTGGTTAGTGTCCCACAAAACATCACTGCTGTAACACGAGATGACAATGGCTTTCCTCTTGATGTCACCTGAGGCCACGTTTGTGCTGCTAGCACAAGGTGAGGCTTTGTGACCAAGGGACCCCCACCAGACACCTCAGTTATCTGTAATTTTACTATCAGAAGAGATCAGTGCTATTTATTGGCTGTTACATAGATTTCAAGTGCTGTTATAAAAGTAGAAGAACCTCTGGAGATGCTTCTAAGACCTTCTAACCCTGCAAAGGAACACAAGCATTATCTCAGTCTTGGATGATCTCCAGGAAACAAGACAAGCAGGGATGATTCAGTTCTCCTTTTTGGAGATTTCTGTAAATGCTCTCTTCATTAGCATAAATGCTTATGGGAAATACATTTTAAAATGTCTCGTTTAAGAGTTCATTCCTACAAAAAGGAGTCCTAAAAGTGACCCTCATCTATCCAAGGAAACAGAAATTACACCATAGCACTGGGTGTATCACCAGCTTGAACAGCAAATAATCTCAGTGCTACCTCTGCAGCAGGAAAGAAACTCATTGCAAAATAAGAATATAAAATAAATAAATCTCAGAAAGCAGCAGCCAAGTTTACAGGTATTAACCAAGACATTTGTCTTGTTCTCTGAGCCTTGCTGAAGATTCCAACTTCTCCCAAAAGCCTTTGTTGTGCCTCTCCCAAGCAGCTGCCTCTCTGATGCCTGAGGAAGGAGACAACCTAGAGAGGAGATGTCTGGAGGGTCTTATCAAAGCTCTGAAACACTTGTGTGTGTCCTGAGATGCCCCTTCCACTCAGATAAGCTCAGTCTGTGACCCTTTAAGCACCACCTGCCCTCACGGTACCCATTGTCTGTGTTTCACAGGCAGAGGGGGAACAGGGATGCTCTGGTTCTTGTCTCAGAGGGGTGGTATGGAATTTCCTCCAGCATTTTCAAGGAGATGTGGGGACTGGCACTTCCCACAGGGGAGTGCCTGCAGGACAGGTGGATCTCAGTAGGGGTGGGCTTCCTATTCAGGCCTGTTACCCCTTAGAGGAGCCATCCTCCTGTCTGTGCCAGCTGGATTTCACCTACAACTCTTCACCTTCCTATTGAGTTTGCCTCTTCCAGCAGCCTCCACCCAGGTGGGCTCCTGGGCCAGCAGAAATGCCATGGAAGCCTCTCTGTAGCCAAAGGTGTGGGAGAGAGAGGATTCACCTGCCTTCACGTCCCCTCCCCTCCCCTCTGCTGCCTTGGCTTCAGGGCTGCCTGCATGGGAGTTACTCAGATGACCTTTCTGAATTCTCCCCTGAAGCACCAGGCTCGTTCACCAGAGTAGGGAGCTGAGACAAGAATCCCTGGAGTTTTGTGCCAAACTCTATCCATCCACTCTGCCTCTCATCCTCCATCCAAGCCTGCTGCTCCCACCGTGTTTGCCATTACCAAACTCCTCTGGAGGCAGAAAGGAGCTGCTGGCACATCCTGCCACATCCCAGCTTTGGTGTTGGATCATCCCTGCATCCACTTCACCTGCTCCTGCTCTCTCCAGGCCAGTTTGGAAATCGAGCTCTGCTGGCAGCACGCAGGGTGAGGACGTGCCTGGTCTGGCAATGAAATCTCCTCCAGAAGCCCTCCTGCCTTCGTCCTATGTTAATACGACCCTGATGGCCTCATTAGCTCTAATTTGTTTGGCCACCAGATTTAGATGAGTATTCCAGTGATAATGTGAGACCTGGGGAGTGCAAACAGCAACTAATTAATGCAGTTAAAATTCCTGCCCAGGGTGGCTGTGGAGGAGGAGGAGGGTGCTGGAAGGCAGATTTTTGTGTACCTGGATGCTGCTGGGCAGAGTCAAGGATTCACAGTTTCTACATAGGCTCAGAGCTGGCAAACATCATCTGCAGCCTGGTCTGGAGGGAGCTCAAAAAGCCCTCCCAAAAATCACCAAGGCAGGAACAACACCTCAACTAGCAGGGAAAGCACAGAAATGTAGAGATCGATCCAAGGAATGGTACTGGATGTTGTAGAAATAGGATAAAGGTGAAATGACTCACTGGCCAATTTCTCTGGGGTTCAGGCAATTCACTTCAATGTGCTCTGAGGGGAACTGCCTGCAGAGGCTGGTGTCAGACAGCATCCTGCATGTCAGCACAGCAGAGGGAATCTGCACCTTCATGTGAAAATGTGGGTGTGGATGAAGGAGTCTCAAGAGGATAGAATGCTGGCCAGTGCAGATTTTCAACTTTAAAAGATATTCCCAGTGGAAAATTAGCTTCAAATGCCTCCTCCTTTGCATACCTTTGCTCTGTCACAGTCCTCGGGGTGTCTTGCTTGGAGTTCTCTGATAAATGTGAGGAAAAAAAAAAAAGCAGAGAGCAGATGTACTAGAGGGCTTTTTTGGCTGAAGAAAAGTCTCTCAGAAATAGTTGGTCTGTCCTGGATTGTGTTCTTGTGATAAAGTAAATATCCTTCCCTCCTTCCTACCCTCTGTAGCTTCTTGAGGACTGGATTAAATCACTGCAGCCCTTGGATGGGCAGGGTGGTCCCTCCTGCTCTGTACAGAGCATTCTGGTTCAGACCTTGCCTGTGGCCACAATATTTACTGGCTCTCTTCCAATCTGAACCATCTTCCTCCTTTTCCTCCATGTTTTCCCTTTACTTTCACCTTCATGTCCCCCTTTCTGCCTGAAACAAGAGATGAAAAAATAGGGGACTGTCCTAGCAGCAAGCTGGCTGATTTAGCTTGGATTTTATTGCTCCTGAGGAAAAACTCCTGCAGTCCCCAGCACTGGTTTGCTTTCACTGAGGGCTGCATTGAAACTTTAGCCAAGTTCTGGGACAGAGGGACTCGAGCCCTTCTTCATCTCCTGCTGTGCAAATATATTTTTTTATCCTAATGGATTAGTGGCTCCTCCAAGAACAGCGATGCTTGAAAAGAAAAATGTATGGGAGACTTCCTACCTCGTATTATCTGTTCCCAAAACACTGAGATTGCTGCGAGCCTTAACTGTATCACAAAACATCATCTCACCCTTGGCCCCACTCCTGTGCTCCTCCTCACTGATTTCAGCTGATGTTACACACTGCTTTGCTTCTGCAAGCTGAGAACAAACCCTCTGTGAGGCACTGCAGGGAATTCCTTTCCTCTCCACCAAGAGGAAAGGCAGTTCACTTCTCCCTGTGTGTTTCCTGAGCTCTCTTGGCTGTGGCTGCTTCCAAGAACAATAAAAGGTGTGTATTATACAAGGTTTTGCTCCACTGGCAGGACAGGGATCTCGTCCTTGTGACAGAGATGGGGAATGGTTGGAAGTTTCTGACTGTCAAACCCACCAAAAACTCAGCTGGGCTCAGATTCTCCCTGTGGTTTTAAGCTGGAGAAGGCTGAGATGGGGGGGTTCAACCTGGAGAAGAGAAGGGTCTGGTGAGACCTCAGAGTCACTTCCAGTGCCTAAAGAGGCTCCAGAAAATCTGGAGAGGAACTTGGGACAAGGGATGGAGGGAAAGAACAAGGGGAAATGGCTACAACTGACAGAGGGCAGGGTTGGATGGGATATTAGGAAGAACTTTTTGACTGTGAGGGTGGGGATGCCCTGGCATAGGCTGCCCAGAGAAGCTGTGGCTGCCCCTGGATCCCTGGAAGTGTCCAAGGCCAGGTTGGATGGGTTTTGGAGCAACCTGGGATAGTGGAAGGTGTCCCTGCCCATGGCAGGGGGTGGAACTGGATGGGTTTATGGCCCCTTTAAATCCAGCCCATTCCATAATTCCATGACAGTCATTAATCAGTGGCATAATGAAACCTGGAAGTGCCCCCAGAGCCAAATCCCATGATCCTGCTTCCAGCACAGATCCTGCTGTAGTTAAATTAACTTGTATCAAACCAGGGATGCTAACAGCAAGCCATACATCAAGATTATGTCTTCTCTATTAATTAAGTTGAGGTCAAAGCCCTTCTGCAAGCTCAGGTTCAGCACTGCTAAGGACTCACTTAGACACAAGTGGTGCCTGAGTTCTGGAAACACGGCAAGAAATGAGTGCACACGAGCTTTTGTGTGGGTCCCAGCCCTTCATTTGGAGCCCTGGATGTATTTATCAGGTGTGGGCACAGTGGGCAGGTCTCTGTCCATTTCGTGGGCACATGTGTTGGCTGCAGTTCTTCACCTGCCCCTTTCACACCTGAAGCTCCTTCCAAAGGTTGTCTGTGTAGGTGTTCATGGCCTATGATGCTGCATGGATGGGACACTGAATTCTCTAAGGAGATGCTCCCTAGCTCTGGGACTCTGGATTTGCTCCTTTTTTCCAGTTTGAGCCCTGACTTTGGCAAGGATGAGAGCCAGCACTGTCAGGAAAAGCAGACAGAGCACAAGTGAATGCTCAGCATTTTGCAGTTTGAACATACCCTTAAGTTACTTATGCTCTCTGATATCTTTTCTGCACTGTTTGAGCAGGATCCTCACCATCTGGGCAGTATAAAAATACCCCCAAACCCACCCACATCCAGATCCTGAGCGTGGCTGCCTAGTCTGGTACCTTTACACACCTCTCCCACCTTTTCTGAAGGGCAGAATTCTCTTTTCAGGAGACAGCAGCAGCCCTTGCTCTCATCAGGTCACACTGCTCATCATTAGCTGTCATCACACAGCATGGGCCAAAGTACAGCTCAGCTAAAGCAGGACTGACAAAATTGCTGGAGGGTTCATTAGAGCCGACCATCCTGGGGAGATGAGCACCTAAAAAGACACTGAGGTTGAATTCATGAGCTGCTTGTCTAGACTCCTGCTTTAGCTGGAGCAAACAGGTGCTTCCAGGGCATGATTAATCTCATTCTGAAGCAGACATCTCAAATAGGTCAGATGACTCATGTCCTGGCAGGGCTTGTTTCTCTCTGCAGACTCTAAAGGTGTCTGAAGGTGACCAGCGTGGCTGCAGATGTGGTGCACATCAAAGACCAGGTGAGACAAATCCCATCCCAGGAGACAAATCAAAGCAGTGGACTCTGCACCCTGCAAGAAAGAGGTGAGAGTTGTCTGTCTGGCCAGGTAAAGCCACTGAAAAGTGGAGTTGAGGGAGATTAATTTAAAGAGATGTGGCCAAAGAACAAAAGCTTCTTGTGTACCTGTTGTCTGGCAATTCTTGCCCCAGGAGCTGTATTTTCAGCAAAGAAGGCAGGGAAGCTGGGGAAGAGGGTGAAGCAGAGCCAGGAATGCTGGAGGCACAGGATCCAAAGAGCTTGGGCACCTCCCATGTCCACTCGAGGGCAGGGACAGAACTGCAGGTGGCTCCTTGAGAAGACACAAAGAGATTAAGGGCAGTAGCCTTGCAAAGTGAAGGGTAAACAGGGTGGGACTACTCAGGGTTTACAAACTGAGCCTCTTTCTCCATGTTCAGTGCTTCTGTCACCCGTCAGCACCAGCCTGTGTGTGACATGGGGCTACACCAGGGTGGAGGAGAAGAGGGACAATGACCTGACACTCTTGTCCTGCTCAAGGAGTAGACTCTCAGCACTCCTGCAAGGGATGCAAACTCAGGCCTTGAGGTCTGGGACAGCAGAAAGTGCTGCCCAAAAGCCCAGTTTGTGTCTGCAAGTGCATTTGGCAGCTTGGAGGCATCTCCCTTGCGTTGGTTTGCTCAAGGAAGGACCTTACAACATCCACACTCTTGCTGTGCTCTGGAAAGCCTTGTCCATAAAAGGTTTTATTTCCTGTCTGCTGGAGAGCTGACCCCATGTGCAGCCAGACCAGTTCCCAGCTCAGCTCCAGGTCTCCTGATGGTCTCCAGCTCTGGCATCCACCGTGGCTCAGCTGTGCTTGGCACACACGAGGGAGGTGAGATGTCTTGGGACAGATTTGTTCCAACTGTGCGCCCCGGCTGCTGCCAGGAAATCAGCTCCAGCAGCTTATCCAACCATATGGGAACCTTCTGGGGTGTCTCCATGGGGCATCCTTGGACTCTTGGCTTCGCAGGATTGCAATTCTCTCCCTCCTGTGGCCCTCAGTGAAAGCTGGCAGGGAGGGGGCTGAAGGGTGACCCTTGTATGTGTTTGAGACTGGAGATCTTGTAGGATTAAAACCCAAAAGGTGCACACTTAAAATGTGTAAGATTTACACACTTAAACTCCTCCCATATAACAATAATAATTTTAAAAGTTTGTATATATATATAATGTATCTTATATAATAAATTATATTTTTTTTAATCTGAATTTCTTCCAGCTCCCGTTAGATTTTATCATCTGATTCCCTCACTGTGGGGGAGACTTTCCTTGTTTACCTGTGGGGTTATTGAGTGGCATGGCACCAGTCCAGGGGTCCTCCTGTTTCTCTCAGTGATTGGCAAAGGAATAAATAAAAATATCCTCTCTGTCTAACACCTGAGCATCCTCCCCAACAAAGCCCAGCCCTGCTGTTGTCTGGGCACACATCCCTTTTGGAAGAGAGCTTTTAGCTCCTCAGGAGCCTTTTTCTCCCAGGAGGAAGCCCATCCCTCTGAGCAGGATTGTTAAATCTCCTGTTTGACAAGTTCAGATTCAGTGTGCTCGGGCTGTGATTGCAATTCATACCGAGCAATCACCGTGTCAGCTGTCACAAAAACAAAACCCTTAATGGATGGACAGGGATGGGCTGTCACCAGAGCTCCAGGGATGGACATTTGCTCAAAGGGAGATGTCATTCCTTGTTTGACAAGACCTAAATAGTCCCAGGGACTGCTGGTCCTGGTGTGTGAGCACACCCAGGACTTCCCTCAGGCTCTTCCCTGATGCCTGATCCAAGTTACAATTTTGCCTGACAAGCTCATCACAAATCCTGCTTTGCTCCTTTTCCTGCAGCATTTCCACCCCTTCCCAAACTTGTCTCCCTGTTTTTCTCACAGGTTCACTCTATGTCTGCAGATGAAGGGTGAACACCCATTTTAGGAGCTCCATGTGTGTGCCAAGGAGCAGATTCCTTCTGGTCCCAGGCTGACATGGCCAGCCTGTGGGGTGAAGACAATGTCCTTGTCCTTGTCATGCACACGAGTTGAAGGCCAGGCAAGCCAGGATTGTGATGATGGAGCAACTGCTTGAATTGCAGCACTGCCTGGAGCCCTCTGAGAGGAAACAGAGGACACAAAGTCACCAATGTCTGACTGAGACAGGAGGTGGTGGGTGTTGCTTGCATGGCAGAGCAGCATCACGGAGCTGAACTTCCCTGTCCCTGGTGTGAGGGAGGCTGGACAGGATGGAAGAAGGAAGAAACTGAGGACTTGGGAGTGTTCAAATAATTTTAGGAACTCAGACCTTGACTGGAGAAGGTGAAAGCTTAAATAGACAGAAGATTAACTTTTAATGGAAGTGTTCTGTACACATTGGAAAGGAAAACCTGCCAAGGCTGTGCCCATCCAATGGGATTCAATTCCCTCATCCAAAGTCCCTCTAAAGCAGGCTTGGGGTAAATTTGATGGTGATAGGCTCCAGACCACATAATCAAAACCCAATCTTTATGCCCAGAATGTGTCCAAGAGGCTGCTCAGCATCTCTCTGCCACCCCACTCTGCACTGGGTGGAATGGAAATGCAGAAGGTCTACAGGGGAAAGCTTTGCCAGGTATGGAATATTGTAGTATGGAACATGGCCTTAAGCTGGCTGTCACACCAACAGAAAGGAGATTGTACCTTCCAAGCAGGGCTGCTCTCTTCCCTTTAGGGGGATTGGTCTGCCAAGGTCAACAGCAGAGCAAAAATTGGGAGAACTCATCAGTGCTGCAAAGTTGGTTGCTTTGCCCTAATACTTCAGTTAATGAGGTCATTGTGTTTTGTTTGGAAAAAGGGGTTTGGGGAGGTTTGCAGCATCCCCAGACTGCATCTCAGGTGTTACTGGGAGTTTCATACTCATCTCTTCCTCCCTACCTTGTGCAGGAGGAAGTTTGTCAAACAAGAATGTGTTCCAGTTTGTAGGGGGAGTTGAGGCTTATCACTACTTGTAGTCCAAAAGACTTAATTCAGACCTAGTCATTACTCAGGGGAGCTGATGATTTAGAGTTGCTACCTCAGGTGACATGTCCCCATTTGGGATCAGAAGCGTGGTATCCACTGAAAAGCCACCATCCACAGAGTGACCTTCTCCCCAAAGGCTACTGAGGGCTGGGAATGTCAGTGTCTTGCTTGAGGGCTGTCACTCAGGTTTTAGAGCCGAGCAGATGCAGCTGGGAAGTCAGGATGCTGTGAGAAAAGTGACTTTAGTGAAGTTTCAGAGAGGAGTCAGGAATAGAAGCGATGTCCCTTGGCCCTTTTTGGGATGAATCATCCTTGTAAATCCGCTTGCCTTGGCTGATCTGGTAAATATAGGGTGTGAGAAAGGGTGATTAAGTGACTTATCTGAAGTCACATGTGGCATTTATGGGATTTGGACACAATCCTAAACTGGCTCCACTGCTTTAACTCCTATTCTTTCCCTGCTGTAGCTGTGACCCTGAAAGCATGCAAACACCATCATGTATTAGAGCAGCAAAGAACAAATTCACAGCCAGCCTGGAAAATCAGCTCCCTAAGGAAATACAAGATTAATCCCATACGGGAGAAGATGCAATCTAAAGCAGCCTGTTAATTAATTATTATTATTATTATTATCTTAACTAACCCAAGAATGGAGTCAGGGACACAAGTAAGGTTACAGATTTTGACAGATGCAGACTGATTTCTTAGAGCATCCACACCAGGCATAGCAGCTAATCCCTTTCACAGAGGTGCAAATTGTTAATCTGATTTGCATGCTTGGCTGGCTGCTTTTGTCCCACCACTAGGCAACAAACAGGAGGAGCTGGAAGAGCTGGAATTCGTTCAGCAGGAATTTGATAGTTGGACTTGATGATCCTAGAGGTCTTTTCCAAGCTGAATGATTCAATGAATCTGTGATTAGGAGATTGGGAAGTCACTGAAGTTTGATGAATAAATGAGAAGTTGTGACTCGGCTGCCACCTGAAATTAATTTTTGATTGACTTTGGAAGGTGTCTCTCTGGGGCTGGTTTCTGTCTTCTGAAACAAGGCAAACCAAAAAGGGGGGAAGGAGGTAGGTGGGGCTGGGGAGAGAAGGAATGAAATTAAACCAAGAACAGCTCTTAATTAAGGCCTAGGAGCACATCTGAAGATCCTGACAGGTGGTAGCAGGCTTTGGTACATTGCAAGTGAACTCATTAAACACCAGCCTCTCTCTGCATTTTTAATATCTGTGAAGAAGGTGGTTGAGTCTCTTCTCCAAGGAAAACAAATCTGTTTAGTAGTATATTACATTTAAAGCAGTGCTAAAATTGGGACTGAAACCCCAGTCCTGTTGAGCCACACTTCAATCTGATAAACAATGACTTGTAATGAACTAAACTTTTTTCCCTTCTTAGTGTCTTTCTTATTCCTGATGGAAGTTGGTCTCCTCTATTTTATCTTTTGGTCTTAGGCAAGTGATTGTGTAGTCAGTTTGTACACTGCATCATCCAAATCTCCACCCCAAGGGCTCAAGCAGGCAGCTCACAGAGGGACAGCTTCAGAGAGGTACTAAATGTGGGTGACTCTACCTGTGACCCCAGCCCTAGCCCTTGATATCAAACCTGTAGATGTTTACAGATGAGCTCTTCCCTTCAGGCTCCTTCAATAACCACTCAATTGTGACTTTCTGCCTTATTGCTTTTGCTGTATAATTTCAGGGCAAACTCCCCTGACCAGGCTGCCAGTGGAGGACTTGCATCCAGCTGGATTTGGGAGCAAGAAATGGCATAAAAAAGCTTGGGTGAGCCAAGTGGGCAGATCTTTTGGAATTCAAAGCTCCCTGAAATGGAGACACCTTGAAGTTTGTTGTTCCAATGGGAAGAACTTTGCAGACACCATGAAGTGATCACCCAACCCCTGGGATTTCCACCTGCCCCATCCCCACACAGCCCCAGCTGTGGCAGCACAGAATGGTGCAAACATCTTCATCCATTTACCCAGGGCTGGAGGCCAATTGCAAAGCTGAGAATTGACCCAAGTTAAATTCCCAAGCCATGGACTGTCCCTCCATCTCCAGGAAGAGCCAGAGGTGATGACTTGGTGTGATACAGCAATTAATCCTGCCTGATGCCTGGCTACCAGGCAAGTTTGATGGCTGCAGTTGGTGACACTCAGTTACCCAGAAGTGCTATCAGCTCTCTAACACAATTTGCAAGAAGTCACCATTAATTAATGCTAAGTTATGAAGCACTTCTAGGGAAAGTGACACACCAAATCGACATGAGTGCAAGAGGAGTTCATTACGGCTAATGTTACGACAATAAAAGACAGAGGAATTAATGATGAATTTCAATGTTAAGTATCACTTTTCCCATGCTTTAATGCGTTGTCTCAGGAAGGAGGGGGCACTTGGAGAGGAGCTGGGAAAGGACAGCATAATTTAGCTTGGGGAAAAAAACCCAAATCATTCTCCAGCTTGTCTCTGTACAAAGTGCCTGAGCTGTGCTCTGTTCATTCACTCTCACACACCCTACTGATCCTCTGCCCTGTATACACAGCCTGAAGTGCTCCCTCACATTCCATACCTCCCAGGAATCCCTCACAGCTCTCCACATAGAGCAGGTCTGACATTAATAAACCTATCTACAACTTCCAGCTTTGTTCTGATGGCTGAAGTACTCATCATTTACTCAGATGCTGCTGTGTCCATCTCACCCCACTGCAGACAGGCCCAATTTTCTCCCTGCCCCTCCCCTCTTCCCTCTTGATTTCCCCTCCAAAATCTCTCTAGGGGAAAGGCATCTCTGCCAATCTCTGCCATATCTTTTGTTTTTGCCAAATTCTGGGTTGTATTTTTTTTTTGTGAATCCACCTGAATGAGTGGAAACCTGAGGAAGAAGGTGGTGATTTTAGGGGTTTTATTGATTTTTTTCAAATCCGTTCTCAGTTGGATTCACAGGGCAGCATGAACTCTCAGAAAAAAGTCTCTCAAACATTGTACTGAAGAAATGAAAAGTGTTCATCCCCACATTGGTTTAAAATATAAAGGTAACCACCTGAAGAGCTGAGAATTGACTAACAAACTACTGCAAGGTGTATCCCCATAAATAACTGCACTGAAAACCTCTGAAAGTTTATTATGGCATCAAGAACTCCAAGGAAATTACTCCCAGGGATTAAAACAGCTCAGAATGATAAAACCATATGTTTTATTTTAAGGAAGAAGATGTTAGGTATCTTTCATTTGAAATTCTGGCTGAAACAAGCTTATTTTTATCACTGCTACCCCAAAATTGCAAACCTGCATGAGACTGTAGAGTAGAAACTGTCCTGCAATGGGCTGTGAAGCCAAACCACAGCAATTCCCTCAGTTAATCAATACCCAAAGTGCTGCTGAGGTTCTGATCTCAGGGAAAGCATCACAGGCTCCCCTCATCACAGAGCCCTGCCAGATCAAACCCAGGAATTCAATAGAAAACCCACTCCAGCACTGCAGAGCTGCACTTCTGAGACAAAACAACATTAATGCTGAAGTGTTTGATGGTGGCAGCCCCACGGAGCAACAAAGACACTCCTGTCCTGGGAACAGGCCCTAAAAATATATAATAAAAAATAATAATAGAAACCCAATGTGCAGGAAGCTGGGAAGATCAGATTGGAAACAAGGACTTGGTTTACAATGGATCAGTGCTCAGGTGCCTCACTTCTGCAGGCTGGATCCCAACAGCAGAAAATGTGACCTCCTCCCTCTTCTTTTCTCCAAGGACACACAGCCAGAAACTTGGAGGTGAATGATTCTAATAGCCCTCAGAAGAAGAGCCTGAAAGAGAAAAGTATTTTCATCTGCATTGTTCCAAATCTGGTGAGACATGAAGAAACTTCAGAAACTTCCTCCCTCAAATTATCTGAAAGAGAATGGAAGCGTTTGTCAAACTGGATTAGGGTTGGAAGCTCAATATCAGGAAAGTGATTTACTCAAGTGAATTTGGGGAAAGCATTTTCCTTTTACTCTATTTTTCCTCCTTTTCCTTGGTGTTTGGAATCCATCTTTTTATTTTAAGAGGACAGGGACATAAATCTCATCTTCTCCTCTCTTTCAATGCCATGTGGCCCTGCACACCTGTTCCCAGGTGTATCCCTTGGGAGGATGCTCTGAATCTCTGTTGTGCCTTCCTAAGTATCTTTCTACCCGAACAACTTCCTTCTCAGCCTTGCCCTGCCACCAACTGACACCTCAGCTGATGAAATGCCCGAATATTTTGGTTTTTGCTCACTCTGAGAGCTCCACACTCCACTTTCCTGCCGCCTGGACACACTCCACCTCTGTGTGCTGCTGTCCCCTGCCCATCCCTGCATCCCCTGCCCACCGTGCACGCTGCTACAGCGGCAATGAGACGGAGATTACAGCCACTAATTGCACACAAACAAGTGATTAGGGGGACAATTGCAAAGCACACCCCACCCTTGCACTAATTCTTCATCCCCCGCATGGAGTAATGCCCTTTTGTTTCCCTGGATAAGTCCCTAATGATGTTAGGGGGCATCCAAAGAACACGGTGGCACCAGGGTGAGCTCATTAATGAGATTAGCCGAGTTTTAATTTAGATGAAAAGCAGGCAAGGCAGGGAACAAGGCCTGTTATTATTTTGCATTACAAAAGGTGGGTTTGGGAAGCAGGGAGGCGTGGAGGCAGCTGGATGAGGGCTGGGCTGGAGCCCTTATGGAGGGAATGGCAGCAGATGTCCTGGTGAGTCGTTCTGTATTTCTGTCCTAGACTTGCTGACCAGCAGATACCTTCTGGTTGAGGTGAGCTAGTGAAATTTCTATTTTTTTTTTATTTTTTTTTGGCGGAGCTGTGATTTGACTTGGCTTCCCCAAGAGGTTACTGGGTGTGAAGCTGGTCTGGGTGCCCAGTGTGAGGCTCCTGGTTTTGAGCTGAGGGAATTACTGGGGGATGTTTGTCTTCGTGGCTGGGCAGTGACCACTCTGTGTCTGCAGCCTTTTTTTTTGCCATTACCAGGGTTTTATTGGTAATCCTAATCCCTGTGGCTCGTTTGACAGAGGTGAAATAATGAGCTGTTGCCTTGCCATGAGTTTAAATTGAGCCAGAGCCTCTTCCTGCTGATTTCCCTAATGATCCCAAATTTCTTCTCCTAAGCCAGCACTGAGGAACATCTCCAGACAGAGTCTAAAAGCCACATCAACAGAATCTGTCACATCTCCTGCTGTGAGTGAGGGTCCCTGAAGTGTTTGTGGACTTGTCCATAAGTGCTTGCCCACTGCAGGACCTCCCTGCCAGGATACCTGAGGATGCACTGGCCAGCCAAACCTGGTGCATGGGGTCCTGGAGCTGGAAAGGAGCTGGGACTCTTCAGGACTCTTCCTTTAATGAAGCAGGACCACCTGCTTTCCTATCCCTGCTGAAACACAACTCAACTTCCCAAAACAAGCACTCAGGACTCCTGTTCCACCTGCCCTCACTCTTCCACACTCTTAGCTGTGGGCATCTCTACCCCCAGCACAGATCTGGGGTTTGTTAATCCACATTATCCCTTTGCTTTGCAGCACTGAGAGTTTGGACATCAAAGGAGGAGTCAAACCTGTGCCAAAATATTCCCATTTGGCAGCTTTTGAGCAGCTCGCTATACTTGGAGCAAAGCAGAACAAATAAACACTTTGTAGGTGTAGAGTGGGACATTTGAGAGATCCATTAGAATCAAAACTCTTGAAAAATGAAGGAGAGAGACAGACATACCAAGCAATACTTTATAGCTGCATTTGCAAATTGTGGATGCCACCAGAAAAGGGAAGGCAGGTGGTGACTCTATTTCTGTCGATTACTGGTTGTGAATTATTTGAGACTTTTAATAGTTTGCAGTTAGCCCAGGTAGAAGAGGCCAACTACAAAACATTGGGAGAGAAATCTGAAGAGCCCTCCACCAAATACAACCTGGGAAGGAAAGATGAAGTGCTGCCTCTTTTTCCTGAAACCAGAAAGGACAAAGAAGGAGAGCAGAATGGGAGAAAGATGGTGATTTGCTCTAAAGATGAACAAATTCTGTCCCCTTTGACTCCATGAGGCCACAGGATCCACAGCCTTGCCTCGATAACCCGGGACCACAGAGACAGAAGGAACATCCTTTGGGGCTGACATTAATTTTAAATGAGCCTCTGTCTCCTTGCCTCTCACCTTACGGACAAATTGCTGTTTACAAACTTGATTTCTTTTCTTTTTGAGGTGTCCAGTGTGCTGGGAGGTGTCTGTGTCCACGGGCAGGGAGGGCTGTCAAGGGTGAGCCAGGTAACGGGGTCACTGTGGATCTGGAGTCAAGGGCAGGAAGTGCAGAGCATTGATTTTTGTGTCTGTGCTTGTTAATGGCACCTCTACGAGCATGATGGCTCTGGCCTTTGCTCGTGCCATCTCTCTGATGATATAATATTGCTTGCCTGGAATAAGGAATAATATCCTCTGTGAGAGTTATTGATGAAGAAATGAACTTCCAAGGAGGTCCAGCAGTGTTTCTGATGATCCTTTAACCTCCCCCCCTCCAAAACTCTGTGTTGGAAAGGCCATAAAGGATTTTTGTGTTGATAGAAGAGATGGGAATCACAGAGAGCCCATACCTTAGCTCCAAAATCATCCACCTGCAGAACAGCAGGGAAAAACATAATTTGTAGCTTGAGTTCCTCTCATCTTGAGACAGATCTGTCCCCTCCTATAATGGACACCTTTGTCTGGCAGAGCTGGTTAAATCTGAACTAAATCTCAGCAGGGAAATATTTGCCAGTTCCTGTTTCTCTTCCTGCTGCAGGTCCCAAAGTAAATAAAAATATTGCTCGACTTGCTTTTCACTGTTCCACAAATGGAATTTGGGAAGAGGAATGGAAAGCTGTTGGGGCAAGGGCTTGGTAGGAATAAATATCTGCTGGGATGAACATCCTGACACAGAGATGTCCTGGGAAGGTGATGCTCAGGGGCTGTGGTACCTGGATCAAGGCAGGTCCCTCTGTCACATGTTCCCATCTGGACTGGCTGCAGGCTGGAGTAGATGTGAGACAACACCAGAGTGCAGAGGTGTCAGAATAACTCCTGAGACGCTCTGGACATGGCAGAGCAACCAGAGCACAGAAAAAGCCACATTTGAGCATTAAATGAATGCCAGATTTGAGATGACAGCTCCAGCTGGGTCACGTTTATGGGTTTGACCACCACTCAGAGACCAGGAGTGATTGGAAAGACCTGAAGGACTCAGCTGGACTTTCCCAAAGCACATGGAAAACCTCTGCTTGGACACCAGAGGTCAAATTGACATTCAGCCTGACCTGCCAGACCTGAAATACACTCCTTGGTAGCCAAAGTGTTTTGGATCACGCATGAGGGGAAAGAAGAATCTGTGCTGCCAGGGGATGATGTGGGGAATGCTCACATCCTCCTGACACCTTACTGAGGGCAATGGTGCAGGAGAGGCACATGAAGCAAGGAGAAAAATCAAGCACATGTATCTATCAGTTTGACATGCTTGCTATTGTCATCACTGGCTTTCTGGTGAGTCTTTCAAGACTTGTTCTTTTGTCCTGAAGTTCTCTGTGATTCAGGGATAATCCTTGCATTAGAAGAAAAAAACCTGACTTTTTTTTTCTTTTTTTTTTTTTTCCAAATTGACTGTGATTTTTAGGCTTTATCCCTGATTCATGGTGTGCCCTGCCTTGTCTCTAGAAGCCACAAAATATTTGTCCTAAGGTAACCTAATGCTGAAAATCCAGGATGCAAATAAAAGAAGCCCATGTTATCACGTTTAATCTTTATTTAGTCAGTTTTGAGCCAGTCTTTTGATGCTGAGGAACCTGGCCCTTAGCTTGGGCTGCTGGCCAGGCTGCTGGAGGTGGGGTTGGCAGATGGCCTCTTGGCTCTGCTGGCAGCACACTGACCTGCCCACACCAGGTCAGGGAGAGCAAAACACCCCCAGGCTGCCTGGTGTGCTTTGGGAAAATTCAGTTTGCCTGGTGAACACTGCTGGGGTTTTAAGAGACAGAGAAAAGGGATAAAGACAGCAGGGAGAAGATGCTTCTGTTGAAGAGACCTACATAGCAGCTCTGCTTTAATGGCATTAATTGATGTTTGACTTCAGTGGGAGCAGAAAGATAGAGATAAATGAACGAGCTGTAGAAAGAATGATCCTTGCTGGAGCTGCCTGGTAGGGAGAGACAGGGAAAGCACGAAGGTTAAAAGTCTAATGACAAGCATCCTTAATGATTGCTCTTCCTGTATTCCCTCTGGGTAACATTTCCTGAGACTAAATTGTCTTAAAACCACTCTAACGTGGCTGAAACATTTCTAAATATAATTCAGCTCAACTAATGCTGAAGAATATAATGGAATTTCAGGAAAGAAAATCAAGCACAGTAAGTTTTTTAACCATTACACGTCTTTCAGGGCAGGCTAAATGGTGCATGAATTTGGGTAAATAAAGGAGAAAAAACTTTTTTTTTTTTTTTTTTTGGTGTCCACTGGAGTGGAAACTCACCTGTCTGCAGCAGTGCTGAGGTTCCCTGCTCTCCATGGATCCATGGAGAGTGTGAACCTCTGTGCTGTGGCAATAACAGAAACCCCATCTATAATCCTAGGGGGGGAAAAAATCAAGGCAGCTTGCTGAAGCAACACTAAGAATAGTCACAGATGGTGATTTTTTTCAGTGCTGGGCAAACAGATCTGTTTGTTGGTAGCCACAGGTGTACAGGGGAGGCTGCATCACCCCTTTTCCAGCAGCCCGAGCTCACTGGCTGCTCCAAAGTGACGTGGAAAGGCTGCAGAAAATGGCTTAAAAGCACAATTAACTTTCTGCAACAATAGCCTCTTTATTCTTCATTATGAAAAGGCCTGAAAGGGAATTTGTTTTCCGAGATAGATGAAATGAAGCTCTATCAGAACAAGTAACCTTGCAAGCCAGACACAATAGCTGGTATCTGCCCATCGCTTCCTCCCCAGCCCTCCCCAGGCAGTGCACAGCAGCTCGCTGTAAGCCTGGCTTTTTCTGCTCCCCCTGCTTATAAATTAGCCTCATTAATAATATTTTCATTTCTTGGGAAAGCAATAAAATAATAAATGTGCCTCTGCAGTTCCTGCCCTGCTCGGGGCCAGGTTCTGGCATCTCCCAGGCAGGAAGGTCAGAGCAGTGGGGTGGATTCACACTGCTGGGTTAGAGGCTCTTTGAGCTGCCACCCTCAGATAATGCCACTGTTTCCCTTCCCTGACCTTCCCATGCCCAGCCCCAAAGCTGATCTGCAACTTAGAGACTCACAAATAGCACAAATCCACCTGATGGACCTATTTGTGCATTTGCACTGCTGTATTTGAGCAGTTAATGCAAACACTGGCCAGGCTCATGCTTTGGCTCAATTTTTCTGTAGCAGATGTGAGGGAACACACCTGAGACAGCTTCCCCTGTCCTTGAGTGACTTCAGAGCCAGAGCTGCCTCTAAGCATTGCTACTCGGGTCTGTTTGCACTTTCCTACCACCTAATGTGAGGATGATGCAGCTGCTTTTGGTATCATGGAAATATTTTCCTTTTTTCCCTTTGGAAAGCCTAGAACTAAGAAAAAAACTGGAATGAGAGGGATACTGGAGAATAAGAATTGGGATTGCTAATTGCTATGTGGGTTTCAGGATCAGAAAATAAAATTTATTGCAAACATATAGGAAAAAAAACCCAACAAAACCTTCCCCAAACTCAACCAACTCTCAAATAATGTTAGTCAAGAAAAGCTGATAACAGAAAGGTGGCAGAGCACAAAATCCAGTGGGGGAGTCTCCAAGCTCCAAAACTGGGTGTTATTTGGACCAAAGGCTATGGTGCCTCACAGAAAGGATTTTCTTAGGAATGAAGGTGGGCAAAGCAGGAGGAAAGGATTTGTTTTCCCAGGCTTTGTCAGAGAGTCAATAGCAGGAGGGAGATGTGGACTGTGCTTCCTGCTGGCACAGGACACTGGACACACCTCTCTGGGGAGCACGAGGGGTGGTGGCAGGTCACCCAATGCCAGGCATTCCAAGTAAGGGGCTCAGTGGAATTTAAAGGAAAGGATGTGATAAAAATGCCGTGATCCCCCATATCAAACTGATCAGGAAAAGGATTTTGGGGAATTTGTTGCTCTTACAAGGCAGGAAAGGGTCACACCTTTTGGGTGCAGTGGAACAGGACTTGGCTGCTGACTCCCTGATGTCTAAAGACCTTTTCAGAGGTCTGACCTGCCTAAAGATCAGTAAAAAATAATGTTTGCTCAGATCTGAGGCTGCTCCCCCCAAGTGTGCTCCATCCCCCAAAGGCAGTGGTGCTGAAATGAGAATTGTGGCTCCAGGCACATCTGGGGGCACAGCTGGAGCTCTGAAACCTGGGACAGCCCAGGGCTGGGGCAGCCAGGAGAACAAGGCAGAGTTAACTGGAGCTCCTAAAGCAGCCAACCAAACAGGACCAGGGCACTGCTCTGTTTACAGCAGTGTTTTGACCAAAATCTGCTAAGCACAGTCACAATTCCATGTCTTGAGGGATAACACAGGCTGAGAGCATCCCATCGAGACTGCCTGGTTCTGGTGTGGGGAAAAGCAGCTTAGTTACATGGATGAGAGCTGTGCTCCCTGGCCCAGGAGATGATCCTGGCCTGTTTTATTTGGGAGCACAGCCCCAGTGTGACAATGTCTGTGCACCAGCCCTGACAAGTCATCCTGCCTGCATGACTGCTCAGCTCAAACAACTGCTGGGTGTCCAGGGCATGCATTCCTAGAGCAAGGAGGAGTTATTGTATCCTCCCAAAGCCCATGGGTGCTCAGATCCATCTTCTCTGGGCACAGAAATAAATCCCTGCTCCCTCCAGCAGGTAATTATTTGCCTGCTCAGGCTTCTTGTACTTGCATGTGCAGTCATGATTTGCATGTGGCCAAGGCTGTCAGTCCTCCCTGTGACTGTGCAGGTAAAACCAGCAGGGAAACACTGGCTGTGGCTGTCACCAGGCTGGGTTCCAGCTTCTCCAGAGGTAGCTGCTCTCTGTCGAGGCTCAGGAACAGCCTCAGGGCAAGAGGTGATGCAGGCAAGAGGGTAGGACTGAGTGGTGATCCCCAGACAACCTGTAAAAGCATCTGCGAGAATTTAAATGGGAAGGGGGGATCTCAGAGGATAGAGGGGAGGAAAAAGGAGATAAAAAAGCATAGGGAACAACAAGATTTATTCAGCTGAGGCTGTGGCAGGATTCAGGCAGGATTCTCAGATATTGCCACATCTAGAACTCCAGTTAGTGGATATTTGTAGTTTCTTAAACCTAAGATAGACTAAATAAGGAATTATACATTTGTGTGGGTTTACCTAAACTATGTGCTGACATGTTGCCCTTTGGAAAAAATTATAATTCCTACTCTCCTTGTAAAGCCCATAGGCTTTCTTACAAATCGTGGTGACTAGAGCAAACCAAGAGCCTTCTCTCCAGCCAGCCCTGCAGGACCCCATCCCTGCAGGGAGAGATGGGGAAGCTGTCCTGGTTTCAGGGATTGGTATCTGAAGCAGGAGGGCCCCACTGACACCTTTGCAATCTGCGTCAAGGCAAGGCAAATTGCTGTCATGTTCAAGCTGCCTTGGAGATAAACTGAGTGGGTTTATTATAAACCTCCCGTGTGACAGAAATACTGCAGAAAGTGTCTCTCCTCTCTGAAGAGCAGGCACACAAAACTTGGTGTGGCAGCTCTTCTTTCCAGCACCTCAGGGATGCCACCTCGGGTCTTCCCAGTGCTCCAGCCTTATCCTGGCCTGGTGGGAGATGTTCCATGGGCAGCTTGTGGCCATCCCACCTCCTGCTTTTCTCTTTGCTGCTCCACAGAGGGTTGAGGTGTTCCCTGGGCTTCATCATCTCTGTTTGCTGGGTCCAGTTGAGTGCTCACTCAGCTTCAGGACCAACACATCCAACCAGCTTGCTGTCCCAAATTTCCCGAGTGGAGATCACCACAAAAACTTTCCCCGTTTCACATAACAAGCGTGAGCCAGAAAGGATCTGCCTGGGGACGAGATGGAGAAGAACAAGTGTGAAGTTTACAGGGAAAAGGATCCAAGACAAGTTGTCCCAGCTGCTCCCACCACCCCTCTGCAGAGCCAGGTGATGTTTCTCGTAAGGTCACCCGAGCTGCAGTTTCACAAGCACGATGAGCAGGCTCGCCAGGCTCCCTCCTGCTACAGCAACATATGGTGGTGGGAGGGTGATTGACTGGTACAATGTGATTTTCAATAAAATGTCTTGCAGACAGAAGAGTTCCAGGTGACTAGAAGTAAGCAATCATCGTGCCAATCTTTCAGCAAAAAAGGGTCACGCGTTGAGTACGGCAACTTGAGGGAATAAGGCAGCTTTTTATAGCGGGTAATATCTCTTCTGACAGTGCAAGTGAACTGCTTCAAACCACACTTGGCTGGGAATGTGCGAAGATGAATGGTTTTGTCTCTCAGTAAGTATTACCAGGAGCACTAGGAAGGATGAGAAATGGTCTGTAAAGTAAGCAATAGCTAAAAATCCTCTTCTTTCCTGACCTTATTGTAAAGAAACCTTTAGCAGTGCAGGGAGGAAAAAAAAAGAGAAGTGTAACCAGGTGTCCCTGAGGGAAAAGAAAAATCCACCCTTAAGGGAAACCTGGAAGCTTTTAGTAAGGATGTGATGAGCTGCAGTCTCATAGTCCACACTGGCAGCAGCCTCATCTTTCACTCCTGTTTACCTGATGTTTTGGTGGTGGACTGAGGCTTGGCTGGGTCTGGGAGCACAGTGTGAAAGGTGTTTGTCCTTCTAGGAAGAGACAGCTGGAGACAACTGCCTAAATAAATAAAGCAGGTACAGGGAGACTTTTATCCCCTTTTTTTTCAAGCCTGTTCAAGAGGGAAACTGAGGCCGTGTGGGGAAGTGACCACAGATTCCTGCACCTTCACAATCTGACCCATTGCTGGTCATTACATCTTTGGAGGGCTCTGAATTAGTTTTCCTGGTGAGGACCTGGTCCTTCATAACCTGAAGTTCAAAATAATGGTGCCTCCAGGATTGCAAGGGAAGTGTTGGCTTCTTCAGAGTTCTGGGGGGACTGGAGAGAGAGACATGTGAAAATGCTTGTTTAAATTGGGATGGGTTTATTTATGGGAATGATGCACTCTGCCTCATGTCTTCCCAGGTGTGATCTTGTAAGGATTGGAAAGTATGAGAGGACCTACATTTACTGTACAGAATATCTTGTTTCCAGATTGGCACCTCTCATAGAAATCTCTTAGAAATAGGACTGGCACCTTGGTCTGTGCCAAACCCATCTCTCAACATCTGCAGAATAATTAATCCCCCCCGTGAGTCCCCACTTGAAACCAGCTCTCTTTGGAGGGCCATCGACCCCTCTTCCAGTAAAACTTTCCTTTTGCATATGGGACTGTCACAAAACATCTCCTTTGCATTGAAGTGTTTGCATTCCCAGGATTTTTGGAGAGTTTTCCAAGGTAAAGCCTTCCTAGCACACCTAGACATGCATTACTAATATAGAGAGTTTACTAATTATTGTCCTAATGCAAACTGGCTGACTCAGGCTGCTCATAGGGAAAATAAAACAAAACACTTTGGTGATGTTATTTTTCTGGATTAAGCAAGAGGGGAAAAAAGTATGAGAGAGAGGAATGAGAGACACCCCAAACAACAGTCGTGTGTCTTGTCCTGTGGCTGCCTGAGCATATGGTCTTTTATGGGATTCCAGTCAACTCAGAAAGCAAATCTTCCCTCTCTGCTTAGGCTGAGAGTGAGTCTGCTCCTCTCTGACCCTGTCACCGAGGCATCTGGCAGGAATTATGAACTCTCTATCTCCTTGTGTTAAACCTGAGGTTATTGGTTGTTTCGGTTCTCTTATTATTTGTTTTTCCCTGGGGGGAAGAAACGAGCAGGGATGTTACTAAAAGAAGTTATAACCAGATGTTTGGTATTTTCATTCCAGCTTAGGCTTTGCTCAGATGGAGCTTCCTCACTGATTTAATCAGGGTAAAAGTTCCCTTCCACCCTTGTCTTCAAAACCAGCTCCAGCAGTTGTGGGTCTGCTTGTTTCCTTTTCCACAAGTGCATCCCAGATGTGCCCTTGTTCTGCACACAGAGGCAGAACATCTGTGCTGGAACGAGGAAGGAAAAGTGATGATGTTGTTTGGTTGTTTTGGATGCTGAGATCCTGTCAAATGTATGGGGCAAGGGGAACTTTGTGGGTCTAAATTAGGGGCTGAAGGACTTGGAAGGGCAGGAATCACTCACAGTTCTCAAACAAGCAGATCCTTTCCCTTTCTATCAGGACAGTGAGCACAGGACATGATGCTCTTCATCTCCCAGCACAGTGCTTGGATGATGATGATGGTGAAAGTGGTGGTCTGAAATCCAGAAATCAGGGGTGTGGCAGCTCTCAGGGGGACATGCAGAGCTGCAATAGTGAAAATTGGCCCGTGAAAGGTCAACCAGAACTCATGGCTGTGCATTTTTTCCTCCCACAAGATGTATGGTCAATCTCCTTCTTGTCTCTTCCACAAAAGTTCCAACTGCCCCCTTTTAATCCTTCATTATCCGAGTCACACACCACCAAAATTTCCTGCAAGTGTCCAGTATGATAAATGATATGAATTATTATTATTATTATTATAAATCTCTATTCCACATGAACATCACTCAGGTGGATATTTGAAGAGTTAATGATACATTTTTCTTCGGCGTAATTGATGTTTACTCCTTTTTTGGTTTGAGATACAAAAATGCCTAGAAGGCATACGGGACTTTAGGATCTCCTTTATACTCTTAATTCCTGAAGATCATTACAATCAAGGAGACTTTAAATCCCCAGATAAGTCTCAGAAAAGGGATGATGAATAGATAAGAAGCAGCAGTGTATTGCAACAATATCCATCCATAAATCTGCCAGGGTACTTAGAGTGAAGGGAAAAGCTTGCAAAATAAAGTGGGAGGAGGGGTGGGCATTCAGCCCAACACAAAAGTGTGAGCAGTACCCTGTGGATGAATCACATTTTTCTCATCAAAAACAAGCAGTCCCATGACACCAGAACGGGGGTTTGGTTTCCAGGAGAACTGCAGGACTTCATTTGGGGTGAACCAAACACTTCTTTATCAGTCTCTCCTCTCCCTGATTGTTCCTTCTCCTTAAAACCTGTAAGATTTGTGTGATATTTGCTTAAATTCATCCAGGGTGTTTCACAGCTCTTTGGAAGGAAGATGCAGAGACAGCAGAGAAATTCTTCCTTAAGAAATCAGGGATTTAAGGCTACCCAGCCTCTTTTTCACCCCCTCACTTTAAAGGGGTTTGGAAACACGGGTTTAGCAGAGTTTAGGAACATGGGTTGTCTTCCAGGGGGAATGAAAGACAACAGCCTCAAACCCAAGGTTCTCACATGAAGGCATTGGCCATTTCCTTGGTCCCTCTGAGGCTCCAGCACTGCCCATGCTGGAAATTAGGAGCAGACCTGGAGGAGTGTGTGCTGCCCATGGGCTCTGATCTTCAGAGAGACTGCAGAATGGAGAACAAGAACACTTTCTTTATTTTGCCTTCTGGAGCTCTCAGACCCAGAAGAAAAGACTCTACAGCCATAGATTGGTCTCTTGGCTGTATCTTCCTTCCCCTTTCCTTGGGGATCACACAGCCCTGGCTAAAGTGAGATGCCATCGTATTTCTCTGCTATAATCTGGGATTTCAGGCACAGAAAAGTGGGGCCACCCTATTGTTTTGCCTAATAAAATACTGCAGTCAGAAATCAGCTCATTGCAAAATGAATCAGTAAAGGAACCCAACAGAAGAGTTTGGCTCATTGTGATTCCATGTTTTTTTTTTTTTTCCTGTCTTATATTGGACAGTCTGGTTTTCCCAAGGGCAGAGAATTATTTGCCTCAGCAAAATCTGTATGACACTCTATAATGTCAAAATCAACTCTGTCTGTCTATCCCATTAACAGCTTTCTTTTTCACTGTTTTTGGTGAAACAAAACTGACCTTTCAAATCAAAGACTTCTGAAGCCTATTACAGACAACTTTCACTTTTCAAAATTATTTCAGCTTTGTAATAAGGTCTGTTTTTTCCTTCCTCAATCTTCTGCTTCCTGCTCAGCACAAGAAGTAATGTTGTCTCAACTTTCCACACCCTTTAAAAAAATTTTATTGTATTAGATTTTTCCTTTCCGAGTCTTCCCTCAAACTGTTTCTACTGTTGGAAACAGTTAAATAAAAAAAAACCAACCAACCAAACAAGAAAGTGAAATTGAAGTTTGCTAAAAGAGAACTTCTGAAAAAATGGAGATGCTTAAAAATTTTAAGTGTTTCAAAATATAAAATAGGAGAAAGAACATGAAGAAAAGATAAAGTAAACAAAATTCTTAAATTGTTTGAAGCGTTTTTAAAGATCAAATGTTTTCCACTATCAACACTGAAAACAATGGAAAGATGTCTGAACTTTTCTTCTGGTAATTACATTCTTATCATCAGTGTGGGGCTGATAAATACCCTGGCACCTCCTTCCTGCTCTATAAAGGGAAATTAACTCAGCCTAAACTCCAGCAAGTTGTCTGAATTCACCAAACCTTCCCAGTATAATCTGGAGGGACCAACTTTCCACTGGGTAAAACCTTCATCCTTCTATTTCCCAAACTCCTGTGAATGTGTCTGCAAAGGTGGTAAAGAATCTCTTAGAAAAGTTAAGAAAACAAAGTAAAACAAAAGAGGGAGCCCACTGGCACTGATGGACATGTGCACTGATACCACCCTGTAATTTATAATTTACAGATTTCTGTGAATTCGACACGATTCTGGAACTGTTGTTGTAAGCTAGAAGGGCAGAAAATGGCTGAATCCAAAGTGAAATAATTATTTGTGGGAGTCAGAAAATGAGTGTGTCTGTTGTTAGAAGGGAGTATCAGAAGCATGAAATATAGATCACCAGCACTCTGTAGCTGCAAGCGAGCTGTCCCTGCAGTGTTCTGTCAGACTGCTGCAGAATATCCTTGAAATCTTTTCTTTTCAGGAGGCAACAACAGCTTCAAACCCTTTACTGGCATGTCCAATCTCAAGATGCAAGCCTTTGCCTGAGGAAGTTGTTTCCCAGAGATGTTGTGGATGCTCCATCCCTGGAAGTGCCCAAGGTCAGGTTTGACAGGGCTTGGAGAAACCTGGGATAGTGGAAAGTGTCCCTGCCCATGGCAGGGGGTGGGACTGGATGGTCTTTAAGGTCCTTTTCAACTTAAAATATTCATTAATTCCATGATTCTCAGTCAGGATCAGAGCTAGGGAAGGTAGAGAAGTTGGTTTGGAGTGCAGGGATGCATGGAAAGCCCAAGGATATAACTGTCAACCTTTGGCCTTCTTATTTTTTGGATACAGGAGCAGCTCAGTCCCATTAAGTTCAGACTCTCAGAGTGTGGGAAGCAGGTATGGGCTGGTGCCCAGGGCACATTGCCACCCTCAATCCCATTCCCAGGCCACTGAGTCATTTTAACGCTACCAGGGCAATTGCATAACGTTTAGCCACCTATAATTTGTGGGATCATTGACTTTTTCACACTGAGCTGAGAGGTGCCATTCTGGTGAGGGATGGGCTGGAAACCAACCACGGGCAGAGGAGCTTTGCAAGCCTTGTCTGGGAACACTCTCCTTAATGCCTCTACTGGAGGCAGAGTCATCTTCACAGCAGCTGACCTTAAAAGTGGGAGCCTTGCTGAGGAGTTTGCAGCTTTAGTTAATCACTGGCAATGGCATAAATGCCGTGGCCTGGTTTTCAGCAGTGATGATGGGAAGTATCTGTAGGTGGCACTTTTCCCAGGGAAATGAGGATGCTGCCTGTTCCCTCTCTGTCCCAGCCTTGTATCACAGGGGCTGCTTTCTGAAGGGATCTTTACATGAGCATTCATTGCTCTGTGCTTAAATGAAGATTTAGGTCAGGCTTCTGCTACTAAACCAGAAAGACTTTTTGTTTCCCAGCTGTTAATATTAAAGCTAACACCAGCAAATAGCACTGGAAGAAGAGGTGAAATCTATTCCTTCAGGCTGCTTGGGAGAAATGTGCTCACTGGATTTGATGGGGATAAAATATTTCACGCAAGAACTTAAGGGAATAGTAGATTCCCAGTCACTACACCATTTCTCATGATTCAGAATGGACAGAAGAAATTTTAACCATTGTGGGCCACAAGCCTTCCTGCTGTGCCAGTTAAAGAGCTGCCTCTGCTGATGTCTTTTATTCCTGAAAGTTCCTGGCCATTCCAGCTGCTGTTTCATTTCCAGAGGATCTTTAAAACTGAAGTTATCTTCCAGTCATTACCAGGGGGAAATGCCCTCAAGCCACAAACTTAAAGGCAAGAGAGAACCAAGCCATAACCCAAAGCAGAAGCCATTGATTTCTGCAAGAGTTATCACAGAAGAATCCCAGCACTTAACAAAGAGATTAGGAACTAATGAGGAAAAAAATATCAATCACAATGCAAGCCAAAACACGTTACTTTCGTTTTCCAAAGAGCTGAGAAAAAGATTAACTTTCCAGCAGAACTTTCTTTGTGTCAGAGGAGAGCTCCTGACCCAAATGTCTATTGACGTCTTCCTCTTTGTTGGCAAAACAGAGATCATCACTTTAGGGAGCCCATGCTGCTGAAATGAATATAACAAATTACCATTAAATCAAATGAAGTCTCTCAATGGCTTTGGACAGCAAACTGCTGGGTCTTGATCCTTAAACCTCAATAATGTTTCCAAAATGAGCTTCCATAGCAGGGCTCTGTCAGCAGGGCTGCAGCTGTGGAGAGCTGGGGGCTGAGTTAATCACCAAGAAGGGATTCACAGAGCCACCAGGAGCAGGAATTTTTGTCTCCTGGGTCAGCACAGGCGGTCTCACAGTGAGGACCCATTAGTGATGCAGCAAGGCATTGCATGGTAATGACTCTGAGCCCTGCTGCAAGGCTGCAAGGCACTGCTGAGTGTTGGTGTGTGGCAGAGATCGTGCTCATCAGAGGAGAAATTAAGGGTTTTTCTTTCTGCTTTCTGCAAAGAGAGGTGAAATGAGCCTTCTGTTGGCCAAAACTGGAAAGTTTTGATGTGAAATCGTATCTCAGATGTTGCATGTGTGAAAGGTTCTGCAAGTTCAGGTGTGTTTGAAACCATGGGACCAAATGTGGAGAAAAGTGCAGGTTGAGACTGTGGGAGCTGCTCTTCGTACACAAAGTGAAAGTGGAGTACACACCTAAGACTGAACATTTAATTCAATGAAGGAAAAAGGGTTTGTGGATGAAGAGGAAAGGAAAACCACTTTGCTTTTTTGTGTTGATGGAGAGCTGAGGTCCAGCTATCTAAGCCCTTGGAGAAACCTGAATTTGAGTTCTCAAAGCAGTTCAGTCCACACCATCTGTGAAACAAACTTCCCATTCATGAATATGGAGTAATTTGAAAAATTTTCCTCCAGGTGATTTGTTCAGGGACAGTGATATTTGTGTAGCATCAGATCTTGTAAGATCTTTTACTTCCTTACTGAAATGAAAGGATTCACAAGTGAGATGAGTCCTACTCCTTAGTTCTGTCCAAAGGAGAATTCCATGGTATTTCCCATTATCATCATCAGTGTCAGAACTGCACACAGGTACTGGGATTGCTACTTTATCATTGCTAAATCCACCAGTTTCTTGCAAACCTATAAATTACAAGTCTCCTTAAAATCTGGTCGTTCTCCAGAGGCACTGGTCAGGCCAGATCTGGGCTGGAAATGTCATGTTCTGTAATTAACAGCTCATTAAGGGACTGAATCCACCCAGAGAAAACCAGCTGCTCTTTCTACACCCTGCACTAACACCAACCCTAAAGACAGACATGGCATTAAAGCTTCACTGCCCACGAGGAACAATGACCAGATTTTCCCTTTGAACTGAGAAAAGGCTTGGAATATCAGAGTTGTATGAGACTGGTAAAAGCTGAATCTCAGTCCATGTTTTTAGGGTTGACCCTGGTTGATTTGCAGGGCTGTGATGATTTGCCTGGTGGTTGCCTGTTTTTATTTCCATTTATTTTGTTCTTCTAACACAGTTTCAACTCCTTTTCCCAATGAGGAAGAATCCTGGTCTAGCTCTGAGAATTTGCCTGAGTGGCTGTAAAGTTTTACATTTCCTGATGAATTTTGAAAAGCCTGTCAATCCCTGTCCTGTCCTCTCGTTTCTGATTCTCACTTCCCAATAAATGCAGGATGAAACCAGAGGAAGCAGCAGCCCCTGGAGTGCTTTAGAAACCTTTAACCAAGAGGAAAGGTTAATGGAGTAGAGTTAATGCAGTGGAGTTTATTTTTAATAGAAAAGAAGAGACTTTGAGATGACTTGGCAGAAATCTTCAGCCTTAGGAAGGAAAAAGATGATAGTGAGTAGTTTTCTCTCTGATGTCATGGTTAATAAACTCAGGATATAATTTAAAGCTGAGATTATTTGGGAGATGTGCCACATCAGGCAAATGGAAGAAGATATAAGCAGTGAATTTCTAATAACTCAAAACCTCCTCCATACTTATGTTAACAGTCCTCTGGATTTTTAGGTTTGTTTGCTATCCAGTAAAATCCACAAACCCTGACCTTGATTCTTCACAGGGCTGCATTAATAAATTGTTGAAGAAAGGAAACTGTAATTATGCCAGAGAACCTTTCTGCAAGTGGGTGAGTACTTGTTTCTCAAGATGAAAAAGGTACCATATGTTAACATTTTGGGGGATATATTAGGGTTTTATGTTTTCCTGTGGCTTAGATTTTTCCCTTGGTAAATAATGGGAACGTGGAACGCTTAAAAACGCGGACAGCATCAGTTGTTGGTTCATAAACATTTACAGAGAGCTTGGATGGCAGAGACTGAATGAGCACAAAGCATTTTCTCGACTCAGCTAATGAATCTGTAACTTCTGGAATTTTTAAAAAAAATTTTTATGTACCTTCCATTCACTCAATTCGCAATTAACTCCAGCCCTGACACTTCTGGCTGTTTGAGCCAGCAATAGATCTGTGTGATCTATGTGTAGAACCCAGCCTGCTGGACAGCAACCACATGAAAAAGTGCTACTTTTTGGAAGACAATTTGGGAGAAGGTGGCTTGGAATGGATGAAAATCGTGTCCTGTCTCAGGGACCTCCTTCCCTGAGCCATCCCCCTGGAAGGTGGGTGGGAAAAGCTCCCCTGAAGTGCATCAGCAGTTCCCCCAACACTTAATGTGAGCTCTGTGGGTCTCAAGTGGGGCCTGGTGGCATCACTGTGCTTCAAGCCACTCTGCTCATTAGGTAATCTCAAGAGATGACACAAAGCTTTGGAAGCTCAATTAGCCCTTAATTAAGAGAACTTAAAGAAAGGTAAGAGCTCTTAGCTGCTCTTACCACTCAAGCCATGATTGAAAAGCTGCATCTAACACCGATAACCCTGTGCAATGAGGTGGGCTGGTGCCAGCTGGCTGGGAAGCAGCTCTGTGCAGGAGGAGCTGGGCGTTTTTGGCAGCACATGAGTCAGCACTGCATCCTCCTGGCAGACTGTGCTCAGGGAAGTGTTCACCAGGAGGTCCAGTGAAAGGATCCTCCACCTCTGAGCAGCAGTCGTGACATCACTTCTGCAACTCCGTGCCCTGTTCTGCACTTCCCAAAACATCAAAAGCTGGAGCATTCAGGGGTGAGCCCTGCAAAGTGTCACCACGAGCTTCAGGATCCTGGAGCACAGAGGGTGGGGAGGGCTGAGAGCTGGGTGTGCCCAGCATGCCCAAGGGAAGGCTTGGTGACATTTGGCTGCCATCTGCAATGCCCTGCAGAGAAGGTGGAGCCTGCCCAGGACACAGGGGAAGAACCAGAGGTGATGCACAGGGGAAATTGTCATTGGATATAATGGCAAAACAAAGGCACCCTGGGACTGTTGAAGCCCTGAATTGAATTATATTATATTATATTATATTATATTATATTATATTATATTATATTATATTATATTATATTATATTATATTATATTATATTATATTATATTATATTATATTATATTATATTATATTATATTATATTATTATATTATCTCATATTATATCATATTATCTCATATTATATCATATTATATCATATCATATATCATATATCATATATCATATATCATATATCATATATCATATATCATATATCATATATCATATATCATATCAATTATATATCATATCATATCACATTATATTCTTCTCTAAAATTGACTGTAGTCTCATGTAACAGATTTCTCCTTTTATCAGCTGCAGAGCCCTCCACTGAGGTTATCTTAACCTGCATCAGTGAAATTGAATGTACTTAATCAGTATATCTTTACTAAAAAATGTATTTTTGTCTGCAACAAGCCAAGAAATGAGAGAATTGATTCTTCCTGGAGAGGTTGTAACCTTCAGCAGAGTGTGAATAAAGAAAATCTGGGGGAAGCGATCTCTGGATCTAGAAGACGACTGCTCTGACAGACTCAGATATTTAATTTTTTCTCACTCTCTTAAATCAGGCCAGCTCTTGCCTGGGGCTCTTTCTGAGTCGTAGCATACAAATTGCTTTGGGGGCAAGCATACCATGGAATTTCTGCCGTGGGAAGCACACTGAATGATAATAAAGGCACTGACTGGAGGCAGGGAGATTTTGAGCCCGTGGCTCCCAGGCTTTGAGCAGGGTCTCTGAGCTTGCAGCAGCCTGGTACTGCAGAAGGAGCAGACAGACACGGAGCTATCAGACTGAGAACTGTGTTGTTCCATGGCAGATATGAGCAGAAGATGGGCTGTAGAGGGTCAGACAAAGCTTTCTGCCTCCAGAAATGGCTAACAGCAGATGCCTGGGGAACAGTGCAAGCACGTGGCAGCACAGAGTGCTGCTTCTCCAATATGTTCTGTGTGTCTCCAGCAGGTGGATAAGGGGATTGAGAATTGCTGTTATCTTTGTTTTTGGAAGCCCTTGATTTGATTTCTCCTCTGTGAGTGTTTTTTTTTTGTTTTTTTTTTTTTTTGCAGTTCCTGGGAGTACCTGGGCTTTGCTATAGGCCACGTGGATGCCCTTTGCTTCTGGTCAGCCCAAAAACGACACAGGACAAACTCTGGGTTTGGTATTAAGAGTAAATGAAGCTTTACCTTCTCTTCATCTTCTTCATACAAGTCCAGCAGAACTCAGGAGATTGTATCAGCTGGAGTTTGATCTGAGCATCAGAGTGGAGATTGTGGAATCACAGAATGGTTTGGGTTGGGAGGGACCTTCGAGATCATCTCATTCCAATTCCAATTCCAATTCCAATTCCAATTCCAATTCCAATTCCAATTCCAATTCCAATTCCAATTCCAATTCCAATTCCAAGGGACACCTTCCACTATCCCAGGCTGCTCCAAGCCCCATCCAACCTGGCCTTGAACACTTCCAGGGACAGAGCATGAGTGTTCATGAGGGCTCATGAAGGTTCCATGGTTCATGAAGGTCCACCTGAGGTTTTTCCTGACCTCAGCCAGGAGGCTGGAAGGTCCCTTCAACCCCATTTTGAGTTATGGCACAGCCTGGGAGCTGAGAAAAATTTGTAAATCATGGAGGGAACAGGTGAAAGTGAACTGTCAAGAGTTACTAAAAATTGGGCTGACATCAGCACTTCTGGAGCTAAGATACCATCCCCCAGGGAGAGAAAAATAGGGAAGGTCAGGCTGCAAGAGGTCTTGGAGGCTGGACCTGACTTCACTGCAGTAAAATTGGCCACTGCCACGGTTGTGGTTATTCTTCTCAACATTTTTTTTCACCTGCTGCTGTTTAAAATGCATAGAGAAGGACCTGGCAGCTCCTGTTCCCGGTGTGAATGCTGTCTTATTCCTGCATCCTGTGTTTTCAGAGTGAGTATTTAATGATGGAGCAGGGTTCAGCTCATTGAGAGTTTGTTACAGAGTTGGAGCCATTATTATGAAATTACCAAATAAAACATACATTTTCATTCCCATCGGTAATAAAAAATTATCGAAGTATCTCTCCCGGGACAATTATAATGAGATAATGCAGAACTCCTGACTGATTCCTGTGGCTGTAAAAAAAAATAAAATCAAAGAGCATTCAACAAGACATTAGTGTATGCCTTGGCTCCAATCACTTCCCTGTCTCATGGGGTAATGAAGTTATCAAATTAGTTTTAAAAAGGTGAAACTTCCATTTTTCAGCCCATCTGACAGGTTCTCCCCTGAATAATGTCATTATGATGAGGTGCACAGGACAGCATGAGCCTTTATTGCTTTTGGTCTAGACACTACAGGACATTAAGAAATTTTGCCCTCTTGTCTCCACGGTGTAATGTTTATACTCAGAGTGTCCAGGCCAATCAAATGATAAAGAACAGGGGTTTAGGTTTTAGGGTTTTTTTTTTCCCTTCTGCACACCCAAAACATAAATACAACCGTATGTTCCAGCCTGCATTTGCAGAAATGAAGCATAAATGGCCTACTGGGTTATATAGCTCATCTGTTTCCCATTACTGCTCTGCAGCAAATTACATTTTTTTCCAAAGAGCAATGGACAGCCTAAGAGCCTCCTTTCCCAGGGATCCAGGATGGAGGTCATGAAACATACTCAGTGCTGCTCTAACAACCAGTTTGTCAGCCTGGCATGAGCAGGAACCCTGCCCTGAGATGCTCTGGTGACACTGGAGAGAGAAAAGAGAGAAAAACGCCCTGAGAAGATGTTTGAACCATCTCTGGAAGCGTCCCCTGCCTTTATTGAGCATTAAGAGTAACAGGACACCAGCGCTCCTGATTCAGGCACTGCAGTCACGTTCCAAAGGCAGGGCTTTGCCCAAGGGCTGATGCCTCCCACAGTGTTGAGCAAGAGGAATATTTTTCATTTTTCAAGCGCTGTTGTGTCTCCATTTGCTGGGAAATGAACCCCAAACTTTCAGCAGCATCTCTGAACGGCTGGGTGACCTCCCCCAGAGCAAGGAGCACATCCTGCATTCCTGCACAGGTCAGACTCTGCAGGGAGTGATTTACACATCCACGGAGATGATGCCTAGAGGAGCTGGAACAGAGGCTACACAGAGTTAAGGGGAATAAAATGGGTGTTTATTGAGAGGCCTTCAAAGGCCACACCCTGGCAGTGCCAGCGCCCCTGCATGGATGGCTCCAAGATGGAAACAAAAGAGAGCTTGGTCACAAAATCTCACATCTTTATAGGTTTCAGTCCATTTGAATGCAGGAGTCAACTGTCCAATTAATAATCTCAAATAGGGAAGTTCCATCCTCCTTGCTTGCCTGCTTGCCCACCCTCCTTTTCTCATGTTATTTATGTTTAGGGCCTGAAGTTTGAAGAAATTGTCCTTGAGTCCTTAGCTGGACTAGGACTGTTTTGTCTTCACTGCCCAAGCACAACAGAAAAGCACACTCAAGAAGAACAGAAAAACTTAAAACTTAAGGCATCAGAGACCCTGGGAGCCCCTGTGGGCAGCAGGGATGCTCTCACTGCCCAGCCTGACCCGGCTGTGGTAGCCCAGGTAACACCTGCCCCTCTGAAAAATGGAAATGAGCAGAGACACCTCACATCCTCTGTGCCCTCCCAAACGACCTGTCAGTGCATCAGAGCTGGACACCCCCCCACCGTGATTCCAGCCACAGAGCTGTCTCATTTCCCTTGTAAAAGAGCCCCACAGGCAACAAATGCACACACAGAGCAACTTCTGTATTTACCTTGACACTACATGAGTCACAGCGCTCGCCTCTTGCCGAGCAGCCGTATGCATTATCATCACTTTGGCATCTTGGTTGCTGCTCTCTCTTATTCTCCTTCTGTTCAGCAGAGCAGAGAGGTTGTTTAGGGTCCCCCCCAGCCCCTCATGCCTGCACTCCTTCCCAGAAAACCATTACCCAGAATTCCAGCTTTCCTTGAAGCAGCACTGAACAAGCTGTGCTGTGTTTTCCCCCCCTCCAGGCTTTTTATTTTAGCAGTTCTTGCAGGAAGGAGTAATTTATCCAGAATTAAAACATCTGGTTATCGTGCTCCCTGGGTTAGTCAGCACTGAAATAAGAGGGAAACAAAGTGCCTGCCTGTCTCCAACATGGGAGAGGAGGAACATGACCCAGGTCTCCACAGGATGGCCTGGGTTGGGAGGGACCTTAAAGAACATCCAGTTCCACCCCTGCCATGGCAGGGACACCTTCTGCTATCCCAGGTTGCTCCAAGTCCCATCCAACCTGGCCTTGGACACTCCCATGAATGGGAAATTCACAGTTTCACTGGGCAACCTGTGCCAGAACTTCACCACCCTCAAAGTAAAGATTTTTTTTCTCCCAATATCCAATCTAAACCTACTCTTGTTCAGTTTGAAGCCTTCCCTCCTTGTTCTGTCACTCCAGACTCTTGTAAATAGTCTCTCTCCATCTTTCTTGTCAGCTTGTTTCTCTTCTCCAGGCTGAAGAATCCCAATTCTCTCAGCCTAATTCTTCTTTCACTGCGTGGTCTCTTTGTCAGGGACAAAGCAGGACAGCACAGCAGAGACACAGATTTACAAATAGCAAATGTGTGATGTCAGGTGAGGGGATGTGTCCAGAGGAGAGCTCAACTCCTCCACCCGAAATCCAAGGATGTGCCTGTTGGATGAGTTTGGTACAGGCTGGGACATCTGGTGCTGGTCTGTGGAGTAACCCTGAGCAAATCACTTCACCCCTGCACTCCTTCCCTCTCCTCCAGCTTTGCTGGGATTAGTTTGGAAGGAAACTTTCCATTCCAGAGTGTGCACCCAGTGTTGATCCTCAGGCTACCACGTACAAAAAATGAACAGCAATAATACCTGGTTGCCAATCAGCACAGGATCAGGTTTGCTGTTTCCAAATCAGTTGGAAATTGTTTTTTCCTGCTTTGAATAATGTGATGGGAATATGCAAGAAGTAGTCTTGTTTCCTCTTTTTTTTTTTTTTTCTTTTTTTGGCTGGCAGCAGAAACATTCTTTATTGACATTCCAAAATATGATTAATGCTAATCTTGACCTTTCCAAAGTTCCGTGCCAGGCAGCTGATGATGCTCCTGTGTTGTAAAGAATCAAACAGAAGGTGATTCTATCCACATTGAAGTGTTCTTTAGTAATGAATGATTTGCTTACTAGGAAATCCAAGAATTCCTTTGCACTGTCTTTTTTTTTTTTTTTTTTCCCAAACCTGGGGGAGTTTAATCATTTGGAGTGGATTGAAAGCATAAATATATTGATGAATTTCTCATCTCTTTCCCCCTTTCTCTGAAGTCAGAACACAAACTCTATTAGCTTATTACTTTAGGTCAGAGATCTTTTTTTTTTTGCCTTTCCAAGAAAAACACCTGAGTTATCAAGAAAATTAATGTATCAAATCAATCAACATTGTGATATCTGGTGTCAGCTGTTTCTGAGACTCCCGACAACAAGCAAAGAATACATCTGCAAAATGTGAAGCAGTAAAGGCTGTAGTTTTCCAGCTTCCAAAAAAGGAAAATATAGAATAATTTTCTAGACTTGAGTCAGGTGTAGGGATCTGACCCTGGACCCTCCAGGATGGTGACAAACTTCTCATTCTCTTCTTCTGTGAGTAAAGCAGAAAATCCTAAACAACCTCCCAGACTCTCATAAACACCATGAAAATGGTTCAACCACTGCTCTGAAAACCAGACAGAACCTGAAGTTTTGTCAGGTCCTTCCAGAACTTTCAAGTCCAAGGTCAGAGAATGGTGAAATGAAGATTATGGAGGGCAAAGTGCTTAATAGGCAGAAATTGAGGGATCATTGGACATTTTACCTAATTAATTCACAAATGCAGCACATTAAGGTGGCCAAAATTTTCTGCTACCAAAAGGGTCACATGGATTTATTAAGTTCTTTGAGAGACACAGATTGGGGGTATGAAAGAACTGTAAAATATATTTCTTATTTATCATTATTCGTAATTCAGGCCACTTATCTGCAATCATATTTCTCCTGACTCCTTGTGTTCTCTGTGATGGGGATGTCTCAGGCCATTAGTGACTAACCCTCTGAATAATTAGGCTGTGAAAATCTAATAGCAGGATTTATTATTTTTATTATTATTATCTACTTTCCACTCTGTTGTACTAATTCCATTTGGTATTGGTCTGTTTTCTTGGAGAACAACACTCATTCATATAAAATATTTTTTTTTTGTTGTTCAAAATGCCTTTCATCATGTGATTTAACAGACCATGAAACATCTTAACATTGGTTTTTAGATTTTCAAGCCAGTGCCAATACTTTGATGACATTAATACGTTCCTTGCATCACCCCTGGAATACTTATATGAAGTCACTGTATTATCTTCTTTTTCTGCTGTCCTTTGTGTCCTTTTCTCATCGTCCTCCTGTGATGCATAACAATTCCTGTGCTAGAGGTTTCATGATGGGCTTCTTTCACCCTAAATGTCACTCTTGGACACACCTCTGGATGAGAAATCCAACTGCTCCCATGAGAAACTCCTGGCTCCAGCCCACCCTGCAGAAAGATGCTGATTTTTCTGTCTGATTTTACCATCAGCTGGCCAGGACCCCCACAGCCTCCTGCAGTCCTCTGCACTTCATTTAAAGCCAGATTTGTTCTACCAGGCCCTGCTCCATGTCAGCCTCAGCATCCCATGGGACAGGTGATGAGAGGAGGAGGGAATTCCTGCTCAGGGAACAAATCCTGCCGTGGGACCCTTGCAGCTGTGAATGTGGGCAGTGCTGCAGTCATGGAATCGTGGAATCATGGAATCATGGAATCTTGGAATCGTGGAATGGTTTGTGTTGGGAGGGGGTTAAAGCCCACCCAGTGCCATCCTGCCATGGGCAGGGACACCTCCCACCATCCCAGGGTGCTCCAAGACCCATCCAACCTGACCTTGGACATTCCAGGATCCAGGGGCAGCCACAGCTTCTCTGGGCACCCTGTGTCAGGGCATCCCCACCCTCACAGGGCAGAATTTATTGCTATTATCTAATCTAAATATCTCCTCTTTTAGTTTAAAAACATTTCACCTTCTCCTGTCACTGAGAAATAAGTCACTCTACCTCTGTTTTATAAGCCCCCTTAAAGGATGGGAGGATGCAATGGCAATGATGCCTCTCCTCTCCTCTCCTCTCCTCTCCTCTCCTCTCCTCTCCTCTCCTCTCCTCTCCTCTCCTCTCCTCTCCTCTCCTCTCCTCTCCTCTCCTCTCCTCTCCTCTCCTCTCCTCTCCTCTCCTCTCCTCTCCTCTCCTCTCCTCTCCTCTCCTCTCCTCTCCTCTCCTCTCCTCTCCTCTCCTCTCCTCTCCTCTCCTCTCCTCTCCTCTCCTCTCCTCTCCTCTCCTCTCCTCTCCTCTCCTCTCCTCTCCTCTCCTCTCCTCTCCTCTCCTCTCCTCTCCTCTCCTCTCCTCTCCTCTCCTCTCCTCTCCTCTCCTCTCCTCTCCTCTCCTCTCCTCTCCTCTCCTCTCCTCTCTTTCCATCCAAAGGATTTGAAAACCAGATTTGCTCTGTCTCTACCCCTTAATTTTAAAACCAGTCCCTTGCACTTTCCATTCTCCTCACGAATCCCAGACTCTGTTACCTTCTGCATTCCCTGCACTCAAGCAAACTCCACTCATTTATCTGCAACTTGCTGAAAAAAACCCACGATTTTTTTTTCCCCCACTGCAAAAAGCTGTTGTCAAAAACTTCAAATCATCTCATCCATCAAGCACTGTGTGCAGGGGACGGGTGTGTGACACGTCCAGCTGACAGATTCGTGCTCCTCCTGGGGTAGCTCCAAGGTTAGCTGGGCTCCTTGGGGCTTGTCTGGACCAATATTGAGCACAGACACAAACCACACGCTCCCCCAGGGCACTTCCACACTTCCCTTTTTCTTAATTTGGGGAGCTAAATTATGGGCACAGCAAAAAATCTTTGGTAGCTGTGGAAAAAAAAATAAATAAAAGAGGCCATTTTACCAGAGCTCTTGCCCTGAAGCAACCTTGAAACCTTCAGCCTGGGATTTGTGAGGGAAATGAGTTCCTTCTGACAGCCCAGTCCATGCCTCAATGCCTTCTCTTCACCCCATTTATTGGATAAATTTATTTCTCCCCACCAAAGAAGGCTGAAACAGCTGGGCTCTCTTTGCTTTCCTGTTTTGGCATGTTCTGCTGCCTCATCTGAGAACTAAATCATTGCATTTCTGAGGCAGTTTTGCCTGTGAGTGTCTAAATTCCTCTATTTCAGGAGGAAAATCTGTTGGTGAGAGGAGGGGACACCACATTTCCAACGGGCTGTTCTGCCTGGAAAGCCAAGAGATGAAACCAGAATTGGTTCCCAAAGCTGCCACTGGTTTGTCAGTGCTTTGGTGTGAGGTTAGAAACCTCTCTGGGTGCTCTTAGGCACCCACACTGTCAGGTTATTTTCTTCAAAAGCCAAGCAAGTTAATAGTTATTATAAAGTTATTTATTGCAGAAGCACATCAGTCTCAAAGGTAAAAACAAAGCAGAGCAATGGCATAAAAGCAAGTGGCAAAAGCAATGGCAAAATGCAATGGCAAAATGCAATGGCATAAAGCCATGGCATAGAGCCCCAGCTCTCCCTCATGCATGTTCTTTTATAAAAACTTTCCAGCTAGCTAAGACACAAACTCAAACCACCACTCCTTAACCTGTTAGAATTCTGGTTTGTTAGCATGCCAGGCTATGTATAAGCTACATTCATGGCTTACCTTATTCTAACTGAAAAATGTCAGCAATATTCTTAACTCTCTTATGTCTGAAGCTGGGCTCTTGGAGCCTCTAAGGAAACTCTAGTGTGTTTTTCAACCTTCACTAGAACATGTGCTGCTTCTCAGGCATCTAAGACCTTTTACTTACTAAAGCACCTAAACTTATTCCATTTACTCACTTACTCCATCTGCTCACTCACTCATTCCATCCAAAGGCTTTAATTCTATCCCTGCACTCTAATCTCTCTCTGAAGGATTCAGAGACCCCTGGCTTACTGACTCCAAGACTTTGGCAAAGCCACTTCAGCTCCTGATGCTCCACTCTGGCACTCAGGGAGGGATCTGCTGGTGAAGGTCTGAGGGGACTGGGAGCCAGCACAGCCTCGAGCAAGGACTTCTCACGTGGCAGATTTAACATCTTGCAAGGCTTTGTCCCATCTGTGCCTCCAGCTGGGGCCTGGAGGAGCTGGAATGGGTTTCCCTGCAGAGCTGTGGCTCTTCTTGGGAGAAGCAGGAGCAGAGAATGGTGGTTGTGGCAGCTGGAGAGGTTAATCCCTGTTGGAACCGTGAAAATTGAGAGTTTTGGGCTTTCTGTGCTGATCCCCAAGAAAACACTGGTTTTGACATGAGGCCGTGGAGAAGGCTTCCAAAATTAAATGACAGAACTGGGATTATGGGTGTGTGGTTTGAATAGAAGTGTGCAATATCACATGGTGAAAAATTTAGAATTTAAAGCTTTCGAACATAGCAATATATATGTAAAGCAAGATGGAGGTTTTGAAACAGAAGTTTTGTCTTTCTTCTTCACCTTCTTCATGGGTCTAAGTGGTACTTCTGTAATTGAATAAAAAGTCTGCATTCTGGGCCATGGGTAATTAGTTATTGAGTGAAAAGCGAAAATAATTTAGGTGTCCATTCTTAATTGGACAGTTTGGCCTTAAAAGGCCTTGGAGAGAAAGAGATATGTCCATTTTTATCTTATTAGCTAGAAGCACTGTAGAACTCCCTGTAATATAAATAAGAATTAATAAGCATGTAAGTCCGAACAAAAATATCGTCTCTTGTGCATTTAATCCCAACTCTGGCAGAAAAAAACCCCAAAAACAAACCCAAAAAACCAAAAAAACCCTCCTTGCAATACAGTGGTTCGTGTGAGGATCGAACTCAAATCCCTATAAATCTCCTTTAACTCTGCTGTCCTGCTTCCTAGAGGAGACAACTTAAAGGCTGCCCCTGGATCCCTGGCAGTGTCCAAGGCCAGGTTGGATGGGGTTTGGAGCAGCCTGGGACAGTGGAAGGTGTCCCTGCCCATGGTAGGGGATGGAACTGGATGGGCTTTAAGGTCCCTCCCAACCCAAAACATTCTGGGATTCCATATCCAAATCAAAATGCTGTGCACACTTCCCTGAGCTTTGTGAGTGGCGCCTCAAAAATTAGAATGTGCCCAAATCACCTTGGAAAGAAATTTAACTCTGCCCAGGCTAAAAGCAGCACATTGTGGCATCCTGAGCCCTGACTCCTCCAGCAGAGACAGATTTAATTCCACATTTCGCTCTGTGGCCATTTGTCGTGCCGAGAAAGCAGGAGTGGTTAATTGCCAGGTGAGATGGGAGCTTCAGCTGGGTCTCAGGGAAGAGCTGTGTGATTTCTAAACTCATTTAACAGCATGGAAACACAGGCTGAATATCTTGATTTTCAGTGGCGTTCTGAGCAATTTGCAGAGTGCAGTTTGCTCCTTCAAGGCACTGAGCCCTTTTTAGAGGACACAATTCCACAAATAGGAGATGGGCAAAACCTGAGTGAGAAGAGGCTGGGCTGGAGGGAGAAGTTGAATTTCCAGGGCTGAACTCACAAGCTGTGAGGACAGGGTGGTAAATAAGGGGGTGGTGAGCATCCAGGATGCTCAGGGAAGGAAGGATAAGGTTTGCTGACATCTTTCCTGACTCATCTCTAACAAGACCTGCTGATCCTGCTTCCATAAGCTGTATCCATAAGCTGCACCCATATCTGATGCCTATAAATATAACTCCAGTATGAGGCAGGCTCCCACAATAAATCAGGGAAAAAGCCATGTGGGAGATTTTCTGTCTTTGACTTTCTCATTTCTGAGTAATTATTTGGCCATGCTTCATTGGGACATAAGTTGTATCTTTATTACTCCTTATTATATCTTTATTTTTAGCCCTCTTCACTTTTTGGAAATGGGCACAGCTATTGTGTCCTTGTGGGTTGACCTTTACATCAAAAGCATTGTTCAGGTCAGCCCCATTTTCCTTGGAAAAATGTAATTCCCCATCTAATTTTGTCTCCCTCTCAGTCTCCCAGTCTGTTTGTTTAAATCATAATCATTGATTTGGAAGAGGATATGTAGGCTTTTATTTAATTTTGGATTCATACAATTCTAAAAAAATTAGTAGGCTGGGACATTCTACAATATTTTTTTTTATTCTCATTTCCTCCAGCTATTTACTTTGAACTGGCCAGGCCTGGAGAATTTCAACCTAAAGGTGATGAAAAATGAAAGCAGAAATGTAATACTGAAATGTTTAAATAATGTCAACTGCAGCTGTCACTGGTTGTTCTCTGGGGAAGGAGTGAAGGGGGGGAGGCCCTGTCAAACAACCTGGCCATATTTTATGGGGTAATAGATGCATTTTGGAGGCTTCTGACTTCATGGAAGTTTTATCAGTTTGATTTTGGAGAACTCATGGATGCGACAATGACTTTTTTTTTTTTTAATGAATCATTTTTCCTGAGAAATGTGTTTATATTTTTACTTCTTCCTGATGCAAATAAGTGAGAGAGAGTCTGGTGGGGGTCCTGCTCTTTCTTTGTTCTCATCCAAATTTTTGCTGCTGTTGAAACCCCTCCTTCCCTGCTGAAAACAGCCTCTTTCCCCTCAAGAACATTTGCAAACATAAGGCAGTTTCACCACAGACTGCAGAAAAAAAAAATGAAAGCGTGCCTCACATTTCAAGAATATTTCGTTTTATTGCCCAAATCTCATCCAGCTCCAGGAAATGCAATTCCCATGCTAGCCCTTTTCCTCACCAGCTTGCCCGTGGTCCTGTCTGCAGCATCTCCTGTGCCAAGCCTCCCACCAGGGTGAGTTGCCTTCCCTCCATAAACTCCTTCCTTGGTGATTATTTATTTTCAGCATTGATCTAAAGCTGTCTGGAGAGGATGGGAAGATTGGATGGACTTTGGAGCAAGGAATGGCTCTTCAAAGTGCTGTGGGGAGCAGTTTGCAGGACAGAAGCTGATTTTTTTTTTTTTTTTTGGGGAGCACCCACCCTTGCAGGCATTACATCCATTCCAGCCCCAGGAGGGAGCGCCTCCTGGCAGGAAAAAGAGAGAACAGGATTAGACCAAATGGTTTTTTTGGCATGGACTGATTTTGTTGCACGAGCTGAATGCCAGAAGAGGGAGGAAAGGGCACATTGCAGCACCTTGTGCCTGCAGGAGCAAACCTGAAATATTCCACATGCTCTAGGTACAAGATTCCCCTCTCCATCTGCTTCTAGAGCTGCACTGCTGCTGTCCATGATGATTTCATTCCCAAAAATGCAGTGGGTTGCTTCTGCCACAAGTCCTGTGGACAGGAGATGGCTGGGAGGAGGAGGAGGAGGAGGAGGAGGAGGAGGAGGAGGAGGAGGAGGAGGAGGAGGAGGAGGAGGAGGAGGAGGAGGAGGAAGAGGAGGAGGAAGAAGAAGAAGAAGAGGGGTTTTACATCACGAAGATAACAAAATCACGCCTGCAATGTGCTGTGATTTATTGCTCTGTCTTGTGGCCTCAATAACTTCGGTATCTTTGCACAGCATCTGCTCTGGATTCTTGAGTTTTACCCTGTTTTGTGCTGCTGCAGCAGCTCAGACCTTCCCAGCCTCCAGGAGAAGTTGAGAGGGGTCTCATCTCCGAGGTTTATTCCACTGTTTCAATGTCCCCAAGTTATTTGCAGCATCCTCCATCTCTGGGAGGCATCTGGTGCCCTGGGGAGAGGTGGCCAGATGTAGATTTGAGTTAAAAAATCATGTTTGTGCTTTGATATCAGCACTGAGGGCAGGAAACAGAGCCAGCTGTGGGTTTGGAGGTGTGGGAAGGAGCAGAGGGAGCAGTGGCATCACCAGGATGTCATCAGGAATCACCAGGATGCCTGTCCCAAACTCCTGAGGCAGTGGTGCTTTTCTCTGAGTCTTCTCTCTGCATCTATTGCTCAGTTTATTGCCCAGGGAAGCCCTGCCTTTCCCAGAGTCTTGCAATCCCATTCCCACCCTGGGACCCCTCCTCCTTCTCTGCCCCAGTCACCACAGAGCACAAGAGCTGCAAAAGGATGGGTCAGGGAAATTATTTGGCTTTTAAAAACCTCATTTTATATCAATTTTTCTTGCAGGGAAGGATCCACAGTTGTGCCAACAGGGAATTTCTGCTCCAGGAGAGCCAACAGTCTCAGAAATCCACTCAGCTGTGATGGTGGAGATTCAGGGCATGAACCAGCACAACTCTCTGGTAATTCCTACAGAAATGAAGAGTTCTAGCTGGAGACCAATCCCCAGGACATTTCTCCTAGGATGGAGAAATTTTCTTTGTTCTGTAACTGGCACAGCAGGGACTTAACATTCAGCTTTGCAAACACTGGTGAGGGGAAGGGGAGTTTTCCTCTCACCTGCATTTCAGAACAAAACTTGAAGATTCTGAATTCATCCCTACACAAAACAGAAATTATTTGGAATTCTTGCAGGATATAACATAGTTTCCCAACCCATAAACTCGTGGAGGTTGGAAGGGGCCTCTGGAAGTCACCTGGTCCAACCTCCCTGCTCATACAGAGCCAGCCAGAGCCAGCTGAGTGTCCAGACACCTTCTGGTCATCTCCAGGGATGGAGATTCCAGAGATTCCACATTCCCTGTGCCATTTCAGGGACAGAGGGACTCAAGCCTTGCAGTTCACGCTGAGAAACCCTCAGCCCTGTCAGCTGTTTGTGGATGCAGTGCTTGACACCACACATGTCTTTAATTCCAAAGGTGTGAAATATTGCCTCGGGTCAATTTGGAAAGCATTTTTTTTCCCTAGAATTTAGCCTTGAAACCCACAAATCTCATCAACAAGAAGCAGAATGAATCTTTGAAATTGGGCAGCGTGTAGGACCCGCTGCCTTAAATTCTCTTTTAACCTTTGCTGTGCTTCTGCTCTTTAAATTGCTGCTACAGCTACTTAATTTCTTTCCACAACAATTTGGTTGTTTATTGTTATTGATGTTGATGTTGTTTCTTGAATATTATTATTATTATTATTATTATCATCATCATCATCATCATCTTGCTTATTTTCCTGTCACAGGAATGCAGCAGCCCTGGTGATGCTGTGGCCGTGTCACAGGAGGCAGCAGCTCCCTACAAGGACACTGACCTAAGGATAAGGGGACAGCTCCAGTCCAGGTCCCACCATGGTCCTACAGGCACCTGGGAGCTCCCCACAGCCACCACTGGAGATCCCCATCTCCCCCCCATTTAACTGTGTGTGAGATTTATGACAGAGTCAGAAAGTCACCAAAAAAAAAAAAAAAAAAATTTTTCAAGATTCTGATTCTTGAGTCCCCTAAATAGTTTTGGTGGCTTGTGTTGTGATTTTTTTGAGGGAAGTCTTTGGGGGATTTTCCTTAGTGTCCTTGCTTTCTTATTATATTTCTTATTTATAATGGAAACATGAAATCATGGAATGGTTTGGGTTGGGAGGGACCTTAAAGCTCATCTCATTCCACCCTTTGCCATGGGCAGGGACACCTTCCACTATCCCAGGTTTCTCCAAGCCCTGTCCAACCTGGCCTTGGACACTTCCAGGGATCCAGGGGCAGCCACAGCTGCTCTGGTCACCCTGTGTCAGGGTCTCCCCAACCTCACAATAAACAATTTCTTCCTAATTTCTAATTTCTGTATCATATATTTTTAAGCAAATCATTATTACAGTAGGTGCTTGCAGGGACATTTCTCACCTTCTTCCCAGATGCTCCCCCAGCTGCCCTGGCCCCTTTCTTGTGCCAGGATAAACATTCCAGCAGCCACAGGGAGTCTGATCAAAACCAAATCCACCTTAAAAAAAATCCTGTTCTTTCCCCCTACAATCTGGAGCAGTTCCCTGAACAAGGGCTGTGGTTTGAGGCCGAGTTATTGCATTATTATTGCTGCTAAAATTGCTACTTTTATTTTTCTATTAGTGTTATTATTTCTGCTATACTCACCTGGCTTTCAGCAAGGAAATCTCTGACAGTGCTGGTTTTTTTTCAAAAACTCATATAAGGGTAATTTTACATCTAGAAACAGCCAATGGTTTGGGTGCAGCTCAGTGAAATTTGCAGATGAAGAAAACTTGTGGCTTTTTCTCCCCCATCATGGCTTTCCTCCAACAGAAAGGACAAGTTGCTCCTAATTTTCTTTATTAGCACTGGGCTGTTGGAGTGTGTGTCTCTCTCTTTCTATCAACTCATTGCTACACCTAGAAGAGCCAGGCACTCTCCCCAGGGAAGCCAGCTCTATTTAAAATGGGAATTACAAGCATTTTGGTGCTGAAGTCAGTTTGTTTGAAGCCATCTGCAGTCTTGCTGCAGTGCTGCTGTATCCTAATTCCATCTGTCAAAGCCCAGGAGAGTTGAGGCGATGAGCCCGGCGTTGTGAAACAGCATCGAGCTCAGGCAGGCGAGGGAATTCCACATCCAGGAAAAAAATTAGGGAATCTGAAGCTGTCACCACTGGAAATAATGCTGCCTGTTTAATGAATGCTGAAATCCTGTGCTTAAAGATGTGAGCAGCAGAGCTGTGGAAAACGTCCTGTGCTCTGTCTTCAAAGCCCTGTCTCAGGTGCCTTCTGCAGAGTTGTGCTTTCCCCTCAGCTTAAAAGCCAGAAAATTCCTCTTGTCTTTCCCAGCACAATCTTTATTGGAATGATTGCAGTGCAGTAACTGCAGCTCTAAAACCCCTCCCTCCAGTTCTCCATGTGTGAGGCAGGTGAGTGGAGGTGGGGTTTTTATTGTATTACACCTGTTCACCCTGCAATGGGCCAGCTGAGAACATTCACGTTCTGCTCAAGATTTCCCACCCTTCCAAAGATCTCCCAGTTAACTTGGCTTCCTAAACCCTCCTAGTGACATCTCCAAACTCCTCAGCCCCTCTGGTCTCCATCCTCTTCCTCATCTGCAAAGCACATTAAACACCCTCTTTCCCAAGTTCAGGAGGGCTGAATTATTCATGGCAGAGGGATGAATGTGTCCCTGAAGGGATTCTGATTTTTGGTGAGTGCTTATGGTTATTCATAACTCTTCTCCAGGCAGTTTGGAGAAACAGCTTCAAACCAGGGGGTTCTTTCCAGATTTTTCCTTGCTGTTCCACCCAGGGCTGGTGATGGCAAAGTGCTTGTGGTACCAGGTGGGTGGCTGAAAGTTCAGAGGGAAGAAGAGAGATGAGAAGCAAGGGAGAAACAGGGAATTATAATTTGTTTTTCACACTGCTGCCCTTCTTTTTATGCATATGTGGATATTTGCTGGGAAAATGAGTATTCCTTTGAAGTTGCATTCTTTTGTGGGAATGTTCCCAAACAGCAAATGACAATGGACACTGTCACCCGGAAGAGCTGTCTGGAATTCAGAGGAGTGTGTGTGGAAATGGCAAATCTCACTGAAAATGCTTCACCTTCCTTGCTCCTCATCTCCTGCTCCTCCTCTTAGAGCAGCCATGCACTTCAACACTCTGTTTTCTCTCACTGGGGAATCTGGAGGGGGCTGTGGAGACCAGAACACAGCTTTGGATGTGAGGATAAACACCTGGAGCCAAGGTTCAGCTCAGGCACGGCCTGGACTTCAGAATCAAAGTCAACTTCTGGATTTGCATCATGTCCCGTGGAATATGGGGCTCAGGCTGCAACTGTTGGATCAGGTTTATTATGTTGGATCATTTTATGTTTGAAAAATGACAGGATTTGGCACTCAGTGCCATGGTGTGGTTGCCAAGGTGATCAGTCACAGGTTGGACTCGGTCATCTCAGGGGTCTTTCCCAATCGAAGTAGTCCTGTAATTTTAAATTCAAAGAGGTTTTGCTCCTTGCACTGCTTTCCTAAATTGCATCTTTTTAGGGACCTTGAAGAAAACTCCATGGATGACCCAAAGTAACACTTGGAGTGCTATTCCCAGGTTACAGTGGAATAATTTGCCTTCACTGCTCTCACCTCAGCTTGGTTCTCTCCAACGTGTTTCAGGGGATTTCAGGGTTTCTCACAGAGCATTGCACAGTGCACAGTGAGATGACAACATGTAATTACCTGCTGGAAATGTGTCGCTTCCCATATCCATAGGGAACAGACAGAGCCAGGCAAGGAGGATAACTGTGTCACTCCACCTCTCCCCCAGCATCACCTTGTCTGATGCTTTGGGAAAAAGGCACCACTTTGGCAGTGACAGGGGAAATTCTGTTTGTAAACAATGTGTAAACCTTCAAGGGGAATGGTAATGGAGTGGGTTAAGCATTGCAGGCTCCTCTGAACATTTATCAGGGCAAGAGCAGGCACGGAGAGACAAACTGGGAGTTCATAAAGGACTCACATCCAATCTCTGAGGGGAAGAGGGAGATTGCAGTGCCGTGCTTGTGTCCAGCTGGAGATCACAGCTGGGGAGCTCAGTGAACATTCCTGCACTGCAGGCTCAGGGGAAGGATGGTCCAGTGATTCAGGCACTCTCAGGAGACTGTGAATTTATTCCTCCTTCATCCTTCAAGTCCTCGTCTTCACTTGTATCCCTGAGACCTCTATGCAGCTGGGAAAGCAGCAGAAAAGCAAAACCTCCACATTATTCTCCAAACTGCAGCTGAAAGCCCTCCTGCAGAACCTCTTCCCTTGGTGGATGCTGAATGATGGACAGATGGATTATTCACATGCCAGGTGCCATTCCCAATGTGGAGAGAAAGGGAAAAGCAACTCCTTCTTTTGCTTTCCCAACTCAGCTGAGCTGATCTGGAAGCTACTGAGAGTAAATAAATAAATGAGCATGGCTGTCTGTCCTTCCCACATGCTCACAGCTACTGGAATATTGCCATTACCTTAAGAAATAATTATTATCTCCCACTTGCATAAATCAATACTGGTCTCAGCACCAGTGTGGGCCACATTGTCTGAGCTATTTTAAGTTCTCCTGAGAGAAGGAGGGAAGAAAAGCAGAAAATCATGGAAATCCAGCTTTATTTATTAGCCCTGCCACAGACATGGCAGTAAGGTCTCCATGTGAGCAAATCTATGTCCTGAGTTGGGAGCGAGGGACCAAACTCTGAGGAATCTTTGTGATTTAGGACAGCTGAGCCTGTGAAAACCTGGGGTCCATTTTTTTAAAATTCAGCTCCCAGATAAAGCTAATGAAGTTCCTGATGTTGAGAAAGAGTGGTAGAGTAAAATAAGACTTCTGATAACAAGAGATGTGGCAGGGTACCTGCAAGTGGTAACATTTACAACATTCCCTTAGAGGAGCTTTGCACTGGGATCGTTTCCATCTGGTCTCTGTAAGTCCAGGAGGAATTAAAGAGGGTCGAGGAGTGATACTGCCTGCAGGATCCGTGTGCAGCTTCCCTGCTTGCAGTGCTTAAGTGCAAGGAGGAATGAGGTTGGAGACCTCAGCTGAGGCCATTGCACCTGCTGGAGCTTGAGTTTCTTTAGTGCATCCAAGACTTGCAGAGTATCAGCCTGCAGCAGCTTAAAAACGGGGGGGGGAAAGCATTAAAGAGTCACCTTTAAGCTGATATTTACCTGTTTAGAGGGTACTAGAGAGTTTTTTCCTCCTCAGTGTGCAACCATCACTGTCTGATAGGGTGTCACAACAGAAACATCTCCCAGATTTCAGGGCAGGAGGTTTTTCTCTTTATTGTGCTGCAACTCTCCTTAAAGGTCCTTTTCTGAGGAGTCCTGGATGGGTGTCCTCTGGGACCAGCCCTAAGCCCTAAGCCAGGCATCACACCACAATGAGGTTTACTTCCATCTTATCCATGGAGCAGGCTCTCAGACTCACCTTTGGAGGCACTATGATTTTTTCTGAATCAGATTAAAGGGAAAAGGTCATTTCCAGACTTTCTGGAGAGAACCCTTGGTCGGTGCCATTCATCCTGGGCTCCACTTCTATGAGGAGTTGTGTATTTCCCTCACAGCTGCAGCCTGCACCACACTGCTCCAACAGGAATGCAGGTGCATTTCCAGATCCTTCCTTACCTGTTTTCCCCTCTCCTTAACACCCTTGCTTTATTTCCTGCACTCTGGGGCTAGGATGGCAAGGTCAGTTTTAGGTCCAATTTGCTGTGAATAATCATGCAGGACTCACAACTCTGAGCCACTTTGTCTTTGACCCTACATCCCCATCCTGAATGAATGGGAGTGTTGATGTGTCTGAGTTCTCACATCCCCCAGGATGGAATTACCTGACTCTCTCATGCACTGCACCAGGCAGTGCTTTAAGAACCAGTAAATTTCTTTCCTTCCACCCCTCTGCTCAAGACACCTGAATATTTTCCCCCGTCTCACATACTCTCTACATCTGCAGGATCTCTGCTTTGCCTGGCAGAGTTCCCTAAAGGACTGCACAAATAATTTAAATGGCTGGTTTATTGTTAAAGGCATGTACCTGATTTCCCTGGCACTGAGGCGGAGTGAAGCGTCCCAGCTCCATTGATTTCAGAATTAGAGTGTCAAGGATCCAGCCCACACCTTATTGAAATCAATACCAGTGATCAGGACCACACAGAAACTGCTCATAAGCTGTTATCTTGATATCAACCCCAGTTAACTGGCAATGACAATAAGTTCCATTGAATCAGATGGGCCATTAAATTTTGACACTCCAGCTGAAATTCGAGTCAAACATTAGTGGGAGAAAGACACCAGCTCCGAGTCTGACCCTGCTCATGTTGGACTGGTGTTACCAGAGGTTTTAATTACACAGGGTTTCCTTTGGAGCTACTTTATTAGCTCCCTGCTTTTGTGGGTTTTCTTTTTTAATGGAGCGTGGCTGGAGGAGAGCAAAAAAAAAAAATAAAATAAAAAAATCTGCTCACCTGCATCTCCAGTGAAACCTCGGCCTCCCCAGGGCGAGCAGAGTAACAGTGCACACCAATAAAATCATCACATACCCAGCTGGAAAGTGATAAGACAAAATCAAACTGCCTGCAATAACAAAGACAGAGCCTTTTGATGGCTGGAGAGAGGGAGGGTGTCATTTTGCACATTTTATTACTGCGGTTCTCAAACCTCGCGGTGATGGGGATTGGATTCCCTGCCACGCTGGTGCTGTACCTGGAGCAGAGAGGGAAGGAGGGGGGTTTTAGCTACCCAGGGTATCCCTGGATTGGCAATCAGAGCCTCCTGGGGTTGGAGGCAGGAAGGTTGCTCTCACTCTGGCCATGCCAAGCAATTAAAGTGTTGGGCGGCTCCAGAAGTTCCCGTGGACTGCTGAGCCCTCCTGCCCGTGTGCTCACCCCTCCCTGGGCTGCAAAGTAAAATGTGTTTGATTAAAGGCAGATTGTTTATTGATTAATAATCCCTTTTAACTTGGCTTGCTTCAGATGATTAGGAATGGGCAGAAATCCGAGCTAACATGTTTCAGGTCCTGGTGGATGCACGTGCAGGAATAAAGCTCAGTTAGGAGGTTAAGCAGAGTTCTTGGGTTTTTTTTTCAGGGAAGGGGGAGTTAAGGGCATGTGAACAGCCCGTGGGAGAAGCTCACTCTGCAAAACTGGGGAAGGGGAGGGTTACAGGGACAGGTATTACTGCTGACAGGCAATGAGAGGTGAAAATGCAGGCATTGGAGCACTTTGATTATGTCCCCGTGCCCTTTATTGACACACACCCCCAGCTCACCCTTCACACCAGGGGTTTTAATGCACAAAGCCATGAAATCATCGAGGTGGTAACTGAGCTCTGAAGGTCACCTGGTCCAACTCCTCCCGTTCAAAGCAAGGCCAATCTCAGAATTAGATCCAACTTCAAACTCAGACCGTGTGGATTGAGGCCATGAGCCCATGTCCAGCTTGTCATCCCATTTAGAAAATGACATCTAGAGCAGGGTTCCACCCCAGGGGATTTGGAGCAGCTTTGCTGCAGTTTTCTCACCATCTCTGTGATGGTCAATATGGCCCTGAAATCAACAGGCATCTCCAAGAGGTCTTAATGAAACACATTTCAAAGGCTCTTTACACCTCAAAGAGACTGAAGCCAACTAAAAATTACTCTTCCCCCATGATTCACAGCTCAGGCTTATTTCTCACAGGAAGGAGCAGGAAGATATCATTTATGGGGAAGAAAAGGGGGAAAAAAATCAACTTTTGTTCGCCATGTGCCAACAGGCAGTGATAAGGCACAGCTAAAGTGGCAGCCTGTACTTCATGGGGGTGAACTGTTACTCAGATAAGATGGAGGCAAGAGATCTTCCTTGGGCTAGGGGAAAAAATCCTGGTTTAAGGTTATTACACAGGAAGCGCCCTGCTGCATGAAATCTATGGGAAATTGCATATTTTGTCACATTTAGTTATTGAATCCCAATTTCATCCTAGCATGAGGAAAATATACATCACCCTCCCTTGTAGCTCTTATTAGATTTCACAGCCTTTCAATATTAAAATGCCAGCCCGGGGAGCTGTGCTTCTCTTTCCATTTTCTCCCTCTCCCTCCTCCTCCCCTCTGCAACACTGCAGTGTTGGAGGGGTGGTGCAGGAGCCCTGGTGACACAGAATGAGTTGGAATCACCAGCTCTGGACACAAAGATCCCTCCAGCTTTCTCCCTACCACTCATTTATCCTCTACAAATCCATGGACAGTCCCAGCAGTGCCCATTCCCATGCTGGACCAGCCTAGGGTTGCATCCCCTCTCTTTTTTCAGGGGATTCCCCAAACCTGCATGTTTTGCAGAGTGTTTTAGTTCCTGCTCAGACCTATAGGAGCTTAAGAGGGGCCAGTTCAGCCTGTCCTCCCCTTCCACTTGGATTTATCCTCCCAGCAACACCCTGAGTGCATTTGAGTTGGTTGATGAACCAAGGTCCTCATGCAAGAGGAGGATAAATTGCCTGGCAGCCCAAATCCTGACCTTCCTCTGGCCTGAGGGTTTGGCATGGATTTTTTTGCAGTGGGGTGGCAATGGAGGACCATTCTTGATTGCAGCTCGAAGGATCATGTGGTCAGAGAAGACCTGAGATTTTAGGACTGTTTGAATGGGTTAAGTCATGCTTCCAAAGTTTGTCCAAAAACTGAATTCATTTTTATGCATCCCGCAGTCAACCTCCATGACCCATTTTTTTCCAGCATCCTACAAATAAGAGAAGGGAAAACCCTTCTCTGGTTACAACCAGAAGTGCTCCTTTGCCATCTCCAGCCTTATAAATCTTCCCTTGTTCTGCAGGGACTGGCTCTGGAGTGAGTGGGTGTTGAGGGTTTCTAAGAAGGGCTGTGAGTGCTGTTCTGTAAAGTTATCAGTCTCTCTCTAATATAAACCAAAACGCAGCTGCTGCAGGGGAAAATGTGCTGATTTCTCTAATATTAAAAAAAAAAAAAATACTCTGTCTATAAACAAATTGAAGGAAACAAATTATTTCCTCCAGTTAAATATTTTAAAGAGCAATCCAGGCTTTGGCTATCACCTAAAGTAGGGAGGAGAAAGCAGTCTCAGGCTAAAGGAGTGGATTGCTTTCCCAGTCTGCAGGATGCACTTTGCATATTTAACCTGAGCATTCTTTACCTGTGATGCTTTCCTAGCTTGGGGAAGGAGGAAAATCAGGATGAACTCAGGTCAGGTCAGGTCAGGTCAGGGTAAACCCCAGCTATCTGATCTGAATTTGTAACAGGTCACAGGAGAAATAAATCCCATGACTCCATAGCAGAAATGGGAAAAATCCTGGAGTGCTCGATAAAAGTTGCAGGTAATTATCCAAAGAAAATATTAATATCTTTGAATCAGCATAAAACAGGGCTGGAAACTTGAAGGGAGCAGCCTCTCCTGTGATCTCTCAGTCTGAGATTTTGGCCTCTGACCCTTGGCAGGAAGGACAGAATTAAGAGAACACAAGTGAGAAGTGGCCAGGACTCAGGGAAGACCTTGCCCAGGGCCAGAGGAGCAGCTCGCTTTTCCAAACACTTTTAAGGAAACCCCTCTTCCCTTCAAAGAGAGGAAAATAATATTGCACCATCCCAAAAGCTTCACCAGCTCTGCTGGACCTTTCCTAATCTGTTCCCATCCTTCTTAGGTGTGTTCTCTCCCAGATCAGAGCCCTGCCAGGTGAGACACAGAGGCACAGGTGTGACATGTGCTGCCTCACGCAGCCCAGAAAGATGAGAGATTAATTCCCTTGGTGCTCTTGGATGAACAGCCATAAAGAAAATAAATTAAAAGAAGTACTAAAACCCCTTCTGCCTCTGAAACACTCCCTCTGAATAAAAATAACAGTGCTGAGGCAGCACTTTCCATCCTTAAATCCCTGTGTGCTTTTCCAAAGGAAGGTCAATGCCACTGCCCCTGGTCACAGGTGTGGGAAAGGAGCTGCTGCTTTTCACAAAGGTTTTTCCACCCCACAGCCCAGCCCTGTTTAATGACCCACTGCCTTTGCCTTTTGCCAGAGGTTGGACCCAGTCCTGAGGGTTTCTCTGGGGGCTGTTATGGCCCTTCTTGTCCTTCCTCCTTTAAAGAGTGCAGCATTGTGTTCCTCTATTCTGGAGCCAGACTGGCCTGACATTTGTTGTGTTCCCATTCTTGATCCAGACAAAATCCTACAGCACTTTACTACAGTGAGGATGGAGCAAAGAGTGAATGGAGGCTTCATGAAATTAAGATTTTGCTCTTCCTTGTGCCCTTTTTGAGATGGCATCCAACCAAAAGTGCCCAGTTCTTGCCTGGCAGCAGATAATCTGAATGGAAACCAGAGAATGGGGCCAAACCCACCATCTTCTCACCTGTCCCATCCCTGCCATACTCCTTGGTTTTTTTTGGAAGTGCTGTGTTCATCCTAGGGATTTGTCTAACTTCTCTATCCCTGAATTTCTCTCAATTTTCAAGTTCATGGACATCTTCCACTACCCCAGGTTGCTCAGAGCCTCCATCCAGCCTGACCTTGAACATTTCCAGGGATGGAGCATCCATAACTTCCCTGTTCCAGTCATGCAGTTATTGTTAGAGGTCTGATTCAAGTAATTCTAACTTATTAAGAAACAAATTCTACAAAGAGAGTATTCCCACCCCCACCCCCCCAGATTTACATTAATATGAATAGAATCAGGACCACATGTGCCATTTTTACAGCATTAAAACAAATCTTTTTTAGCAGTCTGCTAATGGCTATGGACTGTAATTCACACCCTGTCTGCTGAGTAATTTTGCATGGCATCAAAGATTTTTGCAGGCAGAAATATAGCCAAAATAACACTTCAGTGGATCAATACCACTGAAATATAAGGCTATCCAGCTGTTAAAGAGGTCTATTTAGTTTCTCTGTCAGATGCTGATCCTGGGTAGAATCAGTTGGTTTTCTTTACAAGCATTAATACATTTTGTGTGGAGGATTCCTACCCCAGGAGCAGGAGTGCTGGTGCTGATAGGGAAGTGGAAAAAGGGTTGTAAAATACATGCAGAGCATTCAAGAAATTAAAATCTGTAATAGTTTAATGTCTTAACTTCATGGCACTACTTCATTTCAGCAGTTGTTTAAATTATGGAATTGTTAAGGATGGAAAAAACTTCCAAGATCAAATCCAACCCAGCACCACCATCATGTTCACCATTAAACAACATCCTCAGGTGCCACATCCACAGGTTTTTGAACACTTCCAGGGGTGGTGAAACCACCACTTCCCTAGGCAGTCTGTTCCAATGCTTGGTAACACCTCAGTGAAGAAATTTTTCCTAATATTCAACCTGAACCTCCTCTGGCACAGCTTGAGGTTTTTCCTCTTGTCCTGTGACAGAAAATAGATGGATGTTCCCTTGCTGATGGCCTGGGAAATAAAGAACAGAGACTTTTCAGCAATGGTCAGACTGTGTGGATACAAAAATTCTACCTAGTTCAGGGAGAATATACAACACACATGGGAAAGAATTTAAGGAAGTGTAAAGCTGTGAAGGGGTGGAGTGGGCTGAACTCCTCCTGTCTCTGTCATTTTTAATAGGTTTTTGAATTAGCATTGTGACTGTGATGAAATAAATGTAACTCAATTCAACTGCTTTGCCTCAGCCTGTCTTGCAGTAATTACCCCAGAGAAATTAGGAATCCTTGTTTCCTCTCAAAAAAAATAACTCATGGAGCTTTTCTTGAAGAAAAATCTCCCAGCAACTTTTCCCGATGATACTGTTGGATACTATTAATTAAAAGGGGCCAAACAAAGTTGAGAACTTGTCTGGTGAACCTCAGAGGATTAAAGAGGATTGGTGCTGTGGCCTTTGAAAACGTCCTGTCCCCTAATTCAGGCTGTACCAATAGTTGGGAAGAGCATTAGGGGGCACTGGAGGCACTTTTGTAACTTATTTGCATGTTTTGTTTAATTAACAGCTGGTTAAGCAAGTGTTAAGCCACCTAAAAAGCCTTTCAGACCCTGCAGTGCTTATCTTCCCAGCACCTGCAGCTTTCTTCCTGCCAGTGCAAACCTGCTCCTTTTCATTCCACTGCATCAATTGCAGAGAGAATATAGCAGGAAAAAAAAAAGGGAGATATTCACCGAGGTCTCCAGGTGCCAGACTCCAAACTGATGAAAGCAGACACAGCTCCAGGCTGGGGCTGTTGTTTCCAGGAGGTATCAGCATGAACCTCTGGGTTTCTCCAAAGCCTTGTGCATCTCTGTGGGGAACGAGGCCATCCAGGAAAGAGATTAAACAACCTGACCCAGTCTCTGTCCTCAGAGTGCCAGCCAAAGTCCAGCTAATGAGCTTTGGGAAGGATTTTACTGTCTGGGAAAATTGTTTCGTGAGTGTCAACTCCAAAGTGTTCCTGTCACATAGGAGGAAATATCCAGCCAAGAGTGTCCCTCACTGGCACAGGCTGTCCATGAAGCTGTGGCTGCCCCTGGATCCCTGGAAGTGTCCAAGGCCAGGCTGGATGGGGCTTGGAACACCCTGGGATAGTGGAAGGTGTCCCTGCCATGGCAGGGGCTGTAACTGGATGGACTTTAAAGATCTTTTCCAATCCAAACCATTCTGTGGTCCTGTGGGTCTATGAATAAAGGCTTTAACACCCCTGCTGCTGATGGTAATAGAACATATTTTCCCTTTTAGGCTGAAAATCTTCTCATATCAGTGCCAGAAAACAATAATCTATCATATAATCCCCAGTTTCTGGAAATGAAGGAAGGACAAACACAAACTTTTTTTGGGGTGGTTAGGGCAAAGTTTTCCGTTGCCTTGTTTGGTTTTTTTTATTTGTCAAATTTGAAAATGTCAGCAATTTGCAAATTCCCCACCTGTTCTGTGTATACATGAAAATAGCCTGAGTTCCTGCTCCTTTCTAAGTGACTTTTAATGTATAGCAAGAACACACAGTGTTGACAGCTCTCCAATTTTAGCACAAGTCTCATTATCCTTTTTTTTAAGCTAAGGCCACCTATCCCCAAATAAAAGATCTGTTGGTTTTGGTTGTGGGAGGGTTTTTTGTGTTTTTTTTTGTTGTTTTCTTATTGTTGTTGGTTTGGTTTGGTTTGGTTTTGGTTTCTTTTTGGTTGGTTGGTTTTTTTTGTGAAAATATGCATGAAAAAGTCTACTTTTTTTTTTCTTTTTGTTTTAGTCAAGAAAATTCAAGTGCATCAAGCAACTCTATTTAAAGATCCACCACCTTTATGGGGACCACAAGATTATTTGTGATTCTTGTCTTCTGTTTGGAAAAGGAGACAAGAATGTTCTAAGCCTTCATATAATAAAGCAAAAAAATGCTGGGAATGCCATTTCCAGCAATGGAAAGTATGGAAAGCTTAGTTATTATTTAAATATGGGGTGTTTTTTTAGAAGGAGTTTGCTGCATAACTTTGTGTTAGACATGGAAATCATGGAATCACAGAATGGTTTGGGTTGGGAGACACCTTAAAAATCATCCAGGTCTGCCATGGGCAGGGACACCTTCCACTATCCCAGGTTGCTCCAAGCCCTGCCCAGCCTTGCCTGGAGCACTTCCAGGGCTGAGGATTCCAGAACAAGGGTTACAAGGAAGAACCAAAGGTATTTCTTATGACAGGGTAAGGATATCAAGGTTGCAGCAAGGTAGTAATTTCCTCCAGGTGAAGGTTGGAATTTTGTCTGCTTGAAGTTGTGACAATCAGCAAAAATAAAGCAAAAAATTAAATCAGAACAATGACAAGGCTTTGTATCTAGGTCAGCTGTGGGTGGACATTTCCATTGCTCTGCATCTTGGTAGATCTCCTTCTCTTCAGGCCTGAAAACTGACATGAAAATTATTCAGATATCTAAAAGGGGAGCTATGGTGGGTACAGACTTAAGTCTTTAAGGCCTTAGATTAAATTGGAATTCTGTGCTGAGCATTCCTGTTCTTTAAACTACTGAGACTTAAATCCATGATAAATGTGGATCTATGATGGAGCCCTCCTGGCTAAACTGGGAGTAATGGAGTTAAACCCTCCTTCAGATAGTCTAGATTAATTAAATTACCACCCAGCTCCAAATGCAACTCCTTACACTGAGCTCCTGGGTTCTTTGAGTCTTAACTGGTGAGTTTGTTTTGCTGACATGCATAAATATCCCTAAAAAGGGATGAATTTTCTATTCTCCATTTCACTTACTGATGCTTCCCCAAGTTTCTGTCCCACAAGACAGTTTCTCCACGTTGGTTGCTTTGTTGCCTCTTCTTTCCCTCCAGACCTTGGCTCTCTTTCTCCTCCTGACATACATTCTCCTCTTAAACCCATGTTTCCATCCCTTTTCTCTCTTTCTTGAAGTGGGAATCATGCACTCTGCCTATGGACAGCTTAATTCTGTCAGGGAGGCTTGACTCCAACCCCAGTGAAAAAAAGAGATCAATATAAAGTTTATTGACAGTTTAAAGGCATCTGTTTACAGTATCTCCATGAGATTGCCTGAAGAGTTTAAGATCCTGAAAGACCCAATATTGCCAGAATTGCAGACAGAATTTGCATTCTGTTTGGATGGAAGTCGTGGCTTTCAAGTCCATTTCCCCCGAGAGCTCTGGCGAGGTCGGACCCAGCGGTTTTGTCTGACCCCGTACAATGAGAGGAACTGTGAAATTTAGATCCAAAATTCGAAGCTGGTTTAGTTCAGGTTTTATGATTCCTGTCTTTGCCGTGCTGGTCTTGACAGATTAAGAGAATTACCCATGCTCCTCTTATTTACACGGCCCAGTTGCTCTGTGATCCCCCGTGGAGCTCATTTCAAAACCCCCTCGCGCCTGGCGAAGGAAGAAACTTCAGTACCCATCAGCTGTGGCATTGATCCTTCAGAAAAATTAACCAACTGAACTGAGACTTACTGTGAAATCAGTGATGCTCAGCAGCCACTAACTTCATTTGGAACTCACCAGTGTTAATGCATTTAAAGTATTGATCCTTGCTCGTGTGCTTTGCAGCTCCGGCTCCCTTTTGGCATTGTGAACACAGAGGCAGCTCTCTCCAAAGCCAGGATGAACAAGCAAAACCCTTCAACCCCGAAAACAAACTCATTATTCAAAATGCTTGTTAGGCTCGCTGCAGCAATCAAATTGATTGGGGGAAAAAAAAAAAAAAAAGAAAAAAAAACCACTGTGGCAGATAAAAATCAGATTATTTCGGACCATGGGAAAGGAACAGGCAGAGGAAACTTCCTGATGTCTGAAGGGAGCAAATCTTCCATCAAGTCTCCGTAATTTTTTGCTTTATTATTGCATTATTGTGATATTGTTGGGTTTTTTACTTATGTGTAGCACGTGAGATTGAGAAGGAGCACTCGGAGTTGTGGCTGTGCTGAGAAATGGATATTCAAAGCAACAAGGGCCACAGGATTTGCCCAACAGCACTTCTAGCATTTTTGCAGGTAGTTTTGGGGAGGACAATGCCCCTTTCACATCCTGGGCTATTAAAGGAGACACTTAACTTTTAACTGATTACTGAACAAAACTAGCCTGATTTTTAAAGTGTTTTAAAGTGGTTTTGTTTGTTTGTTTGTTTGTTTGTTTGTTGGGGTTTTTTTGGGGGGGGGAGCTTTTTTTCTTTATTTTTTTTCTTTTTTTTTTTTTTGCTTTTGCAGCAATAAATGAGCCTTCAAATGAAAACTGCAGCTGAAAGCATAGGAGCTGCAGTTTGCAGCCCACTCTCTGTGCTTTCCAGCATTCCCTGGGCTTTGCAGTGAGTTTGCTTACACAGTGCTTTCCCTTGCCCTATTTAAGTGCCTCTGCAGTGTTCTCATGGTGAATTAGGTTACTCTGTAGAAAAGGATGCTGCAAATCCCCTGCTCTGCTTCAGCTGCTCCCCTTTCCCTGCATGGCAAGCTGAATGTTCTCTCTCTTTCTCCAGTTTTTTGGAAAATTTCATCCACGTTGTGGGGGCTTCTGTACAGCAGAATTGGCTTCTCCCTTGGATTAGTTTCACTCCAGAAGTTACTGGTTCTCCAGCTTCTCCACAGACTCCAAGCCTTCTCCACTTCCAGCTCTTAAACTGTTTTTAATTCTTTTATCCACGTATCCTGGGCAATCCCAGGCTCCAACTCTCAGCAGTGATTGCATTTAGTTTATGATCTCTGTCTTTAAATGTCACATCTGGGCATCTTCAGATGCACACATCTCACTCCTTAAAATATGCAGGTGTCTTATCCTGACCTTCATTAGGGCTGTGACAGATTCCAGCCCTCCTGCTTGTTAGTGCATTATGTAGCTGCCTGTCAGCCACTCTCTGCAGCTCCCTGCTCCTTCTGATGCAGAGATGCAATAATTGGCTGCTTTGTTTTTCAGGCATCTTTAGCATTACTTGAACCTACTAAACTCAGCCAGGCTGAAAAACCAGCAGTTTCCAGGCTGTTTGTAGAGGCCCCATTATTTTTGGTGACACAGAATAGTTTGGGATGTGTGGAGGGGTGAAAGATCTGCAGCCCAGACCCTGCACAAAGGTGACTTCACTTACTTTCAACAATGCCTGCTGGTCTCCAGGAAACACACAACAGTGCTGAAAAACTTCTCTGGCAAGAGCCAGGTAGTTCCTGATACCTTTTCCAGCATAAACCACAACGAGGCAGCTCTAAGTGGTCTCTTAAATAGAGACATACCCCCCCAAACATTGCAGAAATGCTCAAAAAAACCCCACTTTCTTCTGATTCTTCTGACTGTACAAAAAAAAAAAATCTGACTTTTTTTTCTATTCTTCAGTAATTGTGGTGTTTGCACAAACTGTTCTCTGATACAAAAGCTCATGCTAGTGGCTCCTTTTTTTTTTTTTTTCTTATGTCCTTTCACCTGCATGTTGTGCTGCCTGGTTTTTGTTGGGAATAAATAGGATCAGGTGTGTGGCAGCATCCCTGCAATCTTACCCCCTCATGGATTTGCCAGCACTGATGGAAGGGAGGCTCCAATACCTCTCAGGGCTGGACAAGTGGGCTGAGCAAACCTGAGGTGCCAAAGCTCAGTGGAGAAGGGACAGGACAGGATTTATCCTCCTGCCCCTTCTCCCTGCTCCTTGAAGAACGATGCTGGTTGGTGTGAGAACACCCAAGGCTGTGCCCAGCACTGATAAAGCCCCATTCCTTCAGTGTCTTTTCCCTTTTTTTTGCTGATTTCCCTTCCCCTGACCACTGACCAGACACCATTCCTGACCTTTAGAGGACAGGGAGGTCACTGTGGTCCAGTCTGTCCCTGAGCATCAGCAAAACAGGAAGAGAAGACCTGCTGGTGACTGTGCTGTGTGAGGGCTTGTGTGTTTTAGATAGAGAGAACAAGCCTAATTTATTATGAAACAGAAGTTAGCTTTACATTTTCATAATTAGGGAGGATGCTAATGTTGCATGATTGGAAAATGTCACCCTGCACAACTAATTTGAGGCCTAATTGAAGTTCAGCATCATCTGCAGCTCCTCCAGTGATAACTTTTCTGCAAGGTGCTGCAGAAATGCAGAGAGAGTGGTTAGCAGGGAGTCATTTATCACCTCCTTCCCCAGCAGATACAGGGATCTGGGAGGAAATGACCAGAGAGAAGCAATCCTAGAGGCTGGAGCCTCAGGCTGGTGGAACAAAGCACTCCATATTAGCACAAATGACAGGGTTAATTATCCCAGGGCTGCTGCAGAGGACAATGGATTTCTCGGGCATTCTGTCCAGCAGCTGCTGGAGAAAGTTGGATTGGGTGTGTCACTATCACAACACGGTGTCACCGAGGTATGGATGGACCTGCCCTTATCTGAAGCACTCTGGGGATTGCTTTGTGTTTGGAATGCAGAGGAGACAAGGCCCACAAAGAAGGCACAAGGAACCCCACTGCAAGAGTGACATCTTCTCTTTGCCATCCAGAATCTGTGCTACCACGGGGAAAAGCCAAGCCTTGCTCTGGTTTTAAGTGTTGTCAAGAAAAGTTTTTTCAAGAAAAACTGTGACTTTAACTCTTCTCAGACACCCAAGGTTTATCCTTTCAGTACTTAAAGGGGGCTCATCATAAAGAGGGAGGGAGACTTTTTACATGAGCAGGTAGTGATAGAGTAAAGGGAAATGGTTTTTAACTAAAAGAGGAGAAATTTAGATTCGGATATTAGGAAGAAATTCTTCCCTGTGAGAGTGGCGAGGCCCTGGCACAGGGTGCCCAGAGAAGCTGTGGCTGCCCCTGGATCCCTGGAAGTGTCCAAGGCCAGCTTGGATGGGGCTTGGAGAACCTGGGACACTGGAAGGTGTCCCTGCCCATGTCAGAGCAGCTCCACAGGTTGTTCCTCCCAACTGGCTCTCTCCAAAAGTAGCTACAGGCACATGAATAATGCACAAGGACAATGGGAGAGTTTGTGGAATTTCCTCCCTGGTAATTTCCCTGCCTCCAGCCATTTGAGACTCAGGGACTTCTGTATGTTCTCCCTGAATTTAATAACACTGTCTGGATTTTTCTTTGAACTCTCATTAACTTTGAGCACCAACTATATATCCATGGCAAGAAACTCCATAACTTGACTGCACTTTCTCTGGGACCCCCAAGTTCCTGCTCTGTAAAAGTCCATGAGCAGCCATTATCCACTCATCCTCTCCTGACACTCTTGATTTTACATATTCCATCCCATGCCTTCCTAGTCGTCTCTGCAGCATCCTAGATTAAACTCTCAATCCTCATGGAGAGCTCATTCCAGCTCTTTGAGCAGCCCTGCCTTTGTCTTTCCCTGAGTCTCGTGACTCCCTCTCCTCTTTTCCTCTTTGACTGAAAGTTTTCCATTCACACCTGATGCTCTGGGAGCACTAAGGAGAGGGATCCTAGTAGGTCTCATGAAGATGAAAGGTTCTACATGTCCCCCTGTAACAAATAACCACTGGGGGAGCTCAGGTGTTTGCACTGATAATCTCAAATTAAGATAATCCTTCTTGGGCAGGATTAACAGGCTGCAGCCACAAGAAAGCAAACGAGAAGATTTGGCAGGAGGGAGAGAGGGAAGGCTGCCTATTGAGCTGGACTTCATCCCACTGCCATCCTGATCTAAGATCCTAGAGAGCTGGAGAAACAACAACATAAAGGCTGGGCTCTGCTGGCTCTGACACTCATGAATATGGCTGTGGAAAAAAAAAATCATTTTGGTTCCCATCCAGGCTCCTCTTCCCCAGCCAAACCTCCACGAAGGACAGGATGCTGTTGCTGTTAGCTGGATTCCTCAATGCCCCCACAACATCTCCAGCTCTGCCCAGTCCATTGAGGAACACCAGAACTGAGATCCCACATCCTCCTCCTGATCTCCAGCTGCCTCCTCCATCCCAGTGCTGGCTCATCTCACCTGCTGGGGATGGGTCAGCAGCTTCTGGAGACCTTGGGACCCCCAGATCAGGTGGCTCCCTGTCAGCCCCATCATAAGGAGACAGCCTGGGATTTTAGGGTGACTCTGGCTGACACAAACACACAGAGGAATTTAATGTCACACCCTCACACAAACACAGGTGTCCATTTCACTGTGTGGCCTCCTCCAAACCCCAAACACCTCTAACATCTCCCTCCCCACAGGAACTCCCACAGCATGCATGGGTGTCCTCTGAGAGATTTAACACGGACACACACATCTCAGTTTAATGTCCCCGTGCCACCTAACAGGGGAATCTCACCAGCTTTGCAAAGCCCCCTGCACTACATTAGGGGAGAGTTAATTCACTGGAGGAAACTATAATCTGATTCCAGCCTTACAAGCCACCATTATTATTCTTTTCCTTTCTATTCTTTCATGCTTAAACTGATCTGCTGTCATCCTTTGTCTCTCTCCATCTCCAGCCTGTATCACTTTCAGGGCAGCCTGTCTCCATTAGATTTTCCAGCCCCTAATATTCAATTTAATTTTAAAGCTTGTCCATGCTCCCTCCCTTTCCCCCTTCCCCTCCTGACCTGCAAATCCCCCACCCCTCCCCGATGACACAGCTTTCCTCCTGATTTCCTCCCTGTGATTTCTCCTCCCTTTCTTCATTATCAGCATGTCAGATTAGGATCTGACAAGAAAGTAGAATCGACTGTTCATCCAGGGCTTTACAGCATAAGCAGGATTAGTTACCCTGATCTAAAGGACATTTTCATTTTTCTGTAGCTGGAATACATCTAAAGATTCCCATCACCCAACCAAAGATGTGAGCTCCTGGCCTTTTCCACTGGGAAATGGGCAGTTCATCAAAAATTGCTCCTTGGTGCTCTAGGGCTCTCAGGGACATGAAGGGGAGAGAGCTTGGACAGAGGAAATGTGGGAGATGAAATCCCTGATGGATGCAGGTACCTGGAGGGGGAGATGTTTGGACCCTTACCATGGATCACTCTTACCCCAGGGGATATTGTGCTGTTCAAAATCACCTGAGGAGCAGAGCAAAGCCCAGCCCAGGATTCCTGCTGCCTCTTGCCAAGGAAGGGATGCCACACAACAACCCACCTCAATCACAGGGTAAAAGACCTGATCCAGGTTTGAAGGAGTGAACTGATTAACACATTTTAATGATGAGGCTGATTTCCAATCCACAGCAGAGATTTTCATGATGAGACCCACTGGCCTCCAAATTCCTGGCCTGTAAAATCCCTGTGTTTAGTACAAACTCTCTGGCTGATTTATCCACAGAGTTCACACCAGTAATGCTCTGTCTCAAGCCATAAACCTTTAAAATTGGAAAGGGAGCAGAGGGGATGGCAGTGCAGAAGCAGAATAAAAGCACAGAGGGTTGGACTTTCCTTGTGGCTGGAAGGACTGGGGGAGTGAGGACTCCTGGGTGTCCAGAGTGGGGGATACACCAGGATAACCAAGGTGAAGTGATGTGTTCCTCATGGGCTGAGGGCACAGATACATCCCTGCCATTCTGGCCCTCACAGAGAATTCAGGGTGATGAACCCCAGGGTACAAAAACGTGAGTGGGGACCAGTAAGATTTTGCTTTCCTGTGCAGAGTTTGCCTGCTGCTAGATCACTAAATACACATAATTAAGGGACATCTTCTCCCCTGTCACTCAGGGCTTCTCCCAGCACCCAGAGATCTGGGCTGTCAAAGCAGGACACTGCTCAGGGCTGAGGTCATTGGCAGAAGGTTCAAAGAAAAGTGTCATTACACTCCAAGACAGAGGGAAAATAATTTGCTCCCCCATAACGAGGTATCTTCCTAATAACCAAGAGATTAATTTAAAGTCTGAAACATAGGATGTTGGATCCCTCCTGATAGTTTTTTTTATTTTACATGTTTTTATGTTACAACTTCAGATGTTGGGGTCATCCTCATAAATGTCCGAGCCATCCTTGTGTCTGGCTGAGTTCCTGGCCTCATTGACATCTTATGGAAATGAGTCCCTCAGTCTAATTACACTTTGGAAGACAGGAGATTTCCTTTTCATTGAATATCTGTCTCATTCCTGTCGTCTGAGACAGAGAGAGCCATTCTCAGCCTACCTCCCTCATTTTACGTGCATCCTCTTGCCTCTGCCCTTTCCCCCCCCCTTTCCAAGGAACCAAAGTGTAATTTCATTGCCTTTATTTGCAGGAGGCATTTCTCAGGAAGTTAATCCTTCTTATTTTTTTTTTCCCCAAAACCTCCCCTGTGTTCTACAGATGTGGTGACCTTCCAGGTAAATCATGGCTGCAGTGATTTGTATGATTGCAATGCCAGATGTTCTGTAATGTTCACCAGTTCTTTCCATGTGCCATAAGGAAATGCCATAAGGAAGCACTTGGTCAGTAAAAATATGGCATAAAATATGCAATGCAGTATCTGAGTAATTTTTGGAATAGACCTGCCCATGAATCTGGGGCCTCTGCTGGGCTGACTGGATCCCTTATTGGTACCATATAGTTAAATGAGAAGTCAAAAAAGCCAGTGAAAAGCCTATTTTTATTTTTTTTTCCACGATGTTTTATTCTGGGAGAGCAGATTTTCCAGCTGCCTGAAGCAGCTCCTGGTGTTGCCAGAGTTATTGGGAGAATCTGATGGGTGAGGAATTCTGTGGAAGATGCTCTGAACTTCTTAGGGTAAGGATAGGTGAATGTGGGACATGGATGTGTGTTAAATATGTACAGGAAAAGGATGGCTCCTTGACCCAAAAACTCTTCAACCAGCCCCTCAGAAATTTAGGGACAGGCTGTGACACTGACACTCCCATGTGCTCTGTATTTCTTTCCTTTAAGCAAGATTTCTTTTAATGGAGCTGATTTAGCTGAAGGCTGAGCTAAACAGGCTACGAGACTCTGCAGAGAGATCAAAGGGAGTGAAAAGTGAGTGAGAGAAGGGAAATGCACGAGAGGGGAGCAGCATCAAAGGGGGGGCTCAGGTGAGAGTCTAAACCACATTGTTCACATAAAAGGGAAGTCTGCAGAAACTCTGGTATTGTTCATGTGACTTTCTCTCAATCAGAGCATAGAAGTGAGAGGCAGAGGAATATCTTCCCCATGTTACATTAAAATACCTCTCATTTTCTGTCTGCAGATACTAATTCCAGAATCATTAGGGGAGAAATTGCCAAGGCACCTTGGACTGAAGTGCTTTTGTGACACCAAATCTCCAAAGCTGCAGGGTGAGGATGGCTCTGCCACCCTCTCTGGTGGCCCTGGGACACTGAGTGCCCACTCTGAGCCAGCAGATCCCCCTGTGGAGGCCAACCACACACACGAGGTTTTAGTCCACAGCAGTTTGGAGCAACCAGAGGCAATTTCATGACTCCCAGCTGTGGCTGTTCCAGCCCTGGAAGTGTTCAAGGACAAGCTGGATGGGACTTGGAGCAATCTGGGATAGTGGAAGTTTGCCCATGGCAGGGGGTTAGAATAAGATGACCTTTAGGGTCCCTCATAATAATAAAAAAAAATCCTTCTTTATCTCTAATCTGATATAACCTAGCCTAGAACCCTGTAATTTACCTTAAAACCCCAAAGCAAACCCATCTACCACTTAGAAACAAACAAACAAATAAACAACCAATAAACCCAACTCAACCCACAGCCCACAGGGGTGATATCTGTAAGTTTTACCTCTCCATTTCTTTACAAATCACTGACTTGGGCAGACCTGAAGAGCTGGGTGAATTCTGATTGACCTGACACCTGCACTTATGGATAAGAAGCTCCCAGAGCAGCTCAAGAGGAGATGAAACACTGCCAGCCCTATTTAAAGCAGTGGTTTTAAATTTAATTTCTTAGCTGGGGGAGTTGGGGGAGGGATAGAAGGCAACAGCTGTCTCATTATACCACAGAGGGTTCCTTAAGTGAAAACTGAATAGATTAGTCATGGAGAAAATTAAGACAAGGTCTTTAAGCCATCAATATCTCCCAATTTGAGTGCAGGAGGGAGGGGAGTTGGTATTTTACTTCAATCTCCATGTCTGGGGGTTCAAAGTTTATTTTCAAATGTGTCTCAAAGCCAGATGTGAAATATTTTCTTTGCCCCACTTTAAAAATTTTCCGATCCAGCAATGATGTTTTTCCATCAGTCCCAAGATCAGTGTGTGGGATTGGAGAAGCTTGCAGAAGTCTGCATTGCATTTTTAGTCGATTACTTGCATTTTCCTTCCAAGTAGAAAGTCAGGATCAGTTCTGCCTCCCACCAAGGGATTATATCATGGCCCATGTCTGCAGATCCATCCCATCACTTCGACAGAAAGACCTGCAGGTGTCAGGAGAGACACGAGCATGGTTTTGGGGGTGTTTTTGATGTTTTGGAGAGTCCCCTGAGCATTTGCATCTCACCACGAGCACCCTGGGGAAATGATCATTGAATGGTCAGTGCTTCTGACCCCTGGTTTGAGGTGGTGGCTCTCATGTCCTCCAGGGAGCCACAGGATGGTCAAGATTGGAAAGGAGCAGTGGGGTCATCAGCTCCAACCTCCTTTCCTCATGCTGGCTGTGCTCCAGACTCCAGCCAGGTCCCCAACTCTTCCCTGTCCTCTTCCTGCTCCCCTTTGGCATCTCCCCAAAGTATTTGACACTGCAAGATGAAATGTGGTAAAGAGGGACCCCCAAAGGGACCTTTCCCAACTGCCCCAAATAATCTGGCTGATTTTTGATCCCACCAATTGCCAGTTTGGGGTGACCAAGCAGCCAAGGCATTTATTGAGGGAGAGGATGTTGTGTGAGCATGTCAAGAGCTCTGCTGAGGTTAAGCTGTCTTACATCTGCTGCTGCCCCCCTGACCCACGAGGGTCATTACACTGTCATAGGAGGAAATTAGGTTGGCTGGATGTGATTTGCTCCTTGGAAATTGAGGCTGGATGCTACTTATCCCCTTGCCATTTTCTAGGTGCTAAGAGACAGATTGCTTGACTCTTCACTCCAAGATTTTTCAGAGCACTGAAGCTGGGCTGATTTGTCCCTAATTCCCCAGACTCTCCTTTTGCTTTACTCTCTTTCAGGAGGATGATGTATTTGCTAGGTGATAATAGCTTTACATTTCTACCAGACCTTTATGTTCAAATTGACAGAGGGTTGCTCTGCAGCTCCGAAGGTCCTTCCCGTGGGATGTGGGCACATCATCATATGAAGATTCCGTGATTTTAATTGCCCCATCCTAGAGCTAAGTGGGGCAGCTCTGCCCTAAGCTGAGGGGCTCTGCCTGGTACAGTTTCTCAGGAGAAACCCTGGGAAATCCACTCCTTGTTTGCTTGTGTTTAAATCAAACCAACCTGTTATTAGACAAAGCTGTTACAAAAGACAGGCAGGGAAATAAAAATGTGCTCAAACTCTCCTTCTCTCTTTTTTTTTTTTTTTTTTTTCCGGTTGCTGTCGTCCAACCCAAGTATCATCTCTGTTGAGATTTTAATTCTTTTTTTTTTTCCTCCTTTAATAACGAGCCGCTGCATTGTTCTCTCCCTGCGCCTGCACTTTTGTGCTTCTGAAAACACAATTAGAGTATATAGAGTATTGCTAATTTAGTTTTGAAGGATGTATTGTGGGGAATTAAAAAATAAAGGCAAGGAGGGACCTTGTGTTCGCCGCTATTGCTGCAAACAAAAGCGAGCAGGGTTCAGACAATTGCTGCCTGGGCTGGCTCTTGTTTCCTGCCTGAAGAGAATGAACAGGACACAGAACAAAGCCCAGGCTCAACATCTCGTGGAGCACGCTCCGATGGCCAAAATGTAAGGATTGCTGCGTGTGAATAGCACGAAACAAAGGAGATTTTAATTGCAAACATTGATCATCCCCTCTGGTCTCTGGCATGGCTTCCTCACTTGGAAGCTTTGCTCGCTGCAACTTTGCAAATGTTTTTCAGGGGGCCTCCATCATGTGGTCTTGTCAAAAAGACAGAAAGTTGCTTTCTTTTTTTGCCCCCCAAACAATAACAATCCAGCTTTTTTTTTTTTTTTTTTCCCTCCTTCCTTTTCTATTTTAAGGTTGCAGCAAAACCCTGTTAGCTGTGAGGCTGCCGCATTTTCACTCTCATCTGACCAAGCTGCAAGAAACCAGGACTCCTGTGACCTCGGGCTAAAGAACAAGGTGGTCTCTGACTGACTTTTTCCCTGCTCATAAATTCTGTTTGGGTAGGTAAAGGTAGCTAAAGGTCTGTGTTGTGGCCTCGCCAGAGCTGTGCTGGCTGGGAGCTCTCCTGGGAGGCCAGGAGAGAGAGATTACATCTGCCTCCTGCAAAACCTCTGCAAATACCAGGCTGCAGAGCAAACCAGCAGCCACAGCCTCCTGTGAGCACTTGGCCGAGGAGGGGGACGTGGGCAATGAGCAGCTCTGGCTCTGCCAAGATGCAGAGGCAGGAACGGAACAATCCAGGGCAGCCCTCTGACCCTTCATGCCTTGCATCCGCAGTGCTGGGCTCCCCTGGTCCCCACATTGTGGCTGTAATGCGAGGGAGGTGCAAAAAAACACTGCAACACAGGCTTCATCTAGACAGCAGAATCAGCGATTTATTGCAGGAGTAGGCACATTTTTATAGACTGGTTTGCTGAACCAAAGATAAAATAAGTTCATTGGTCCAAGGAAGGCAACACCTCATGTAAACAAACTTTTACCAAAACGTCATGTTACTCACGTACTCATCCACAACACTAGGTGCTAAACTTTGTTATTAATTCTTTCCCTTCTGTTTTCTTTTGAGTAGCTTGGGAAAACTCAAACTGCTGTTTTCCCTGGCTCTCACCAGCATCCACAACACACCACTGTGTTTTGCTGTTGGGAATGGCCCTGGAGGGGGGTAGCCCCTGGAATGGGGTTCAGGGAAGTCCTGCCTGGCCACAGAGCCATTGCTAAGCATGTGGGTTAGTGCTTGATTAGGTATAGCAGAGCTTAGTTAAGCCAGCAATAGCTTCATTGTGATGTTTGCCTCAGATATGAAACCTTTCCTGGCTGCTTGTACAGTGAGGACAGCAGGGAAGTTGTTAATGAGGAGCATCATGCCTTGGTTACAGTATTTACACACTCAGAGCTACCTGAGTGCTCCAGGACAAAGCTGAAGTGAAATAATGGATAGAGGATGTCGGGACTTACTGTTCAGGAGCTCTGGAGTGCTCCAACACCTCCTTCCAGCACAGCTCAAGGTTTCTTCACAGCAGCAGAGCTAAGCTTAAACCTCTCCTCCTCTGATGCTTTTTCTCTGCAGTGTCATTCTGACTCTCTGCCTTTCTTCTACCCGATAAAATGTGCCCTCTCTCTTCTCCTTCCTAAACCTTTTCTGTCCCTCTTTGTGCTCTGTCCTTTTTTTTTTGTTTCTTTTTTATTTTCTTTTTTTTTTTTTTTTTCCTAGATAGCCCAAGGGTACTTCTCCTGAAGATACATCTGGCTTGAAGGGACACTCACCTGTGTCCAGCAAAACCTCAATCCTTTCACCATCACTGGAGGGAAGGAGGCACATTCAGGGAATGATTAGTTCAAGTCCACATCTAAAATAGAGCAAGGAAACTGTGTTGGGTGGCATGAAATCCAGCCAGGCAGGGTATCTGTGACCTCCTCAAAAGACAGATTTTGGGAGAGACAGCACTGGCAGAGAATCCTGAGCTATCCCCTGCTCTGCATCTTTAGTCTGTTCGCCCTGGAAATTGTAGCTGGAGGTACAGGAGTGAGTGAGCTGGAAAAAGACAGCCTGGCAAGTTCAGCTCTGGCTTCTTTGTTATTTTAAAGTTTCCATTTTTCTTTAATTTTAAAAAATTTTTATGAGGTTTTCCCTCTGCAAATAACTGTCCCTGACATGGCTCCCACTTCCTGGGCCCAAAGCATCTCTGAAATGAGGAATTCTGGTCTGGAACTACACTGCAGGCTTTGCTAATGTCAAACTACATCTGAGCTTAGCCAGAAATGTAGCTCTGGTTGCTGTCAGAACTCCTTTGTGCCCCATCTTCCCACCCAGCAAGAGCTTTCCATCAGCTTCTTCCAGAGCCACAGGGGAGTCTCTGCCAGTGCCACTGGAGGTGGAGGCTGAGGACATGCTGTGTGCAATGGTATGGAGGAGGAAAGTCATGTTAGGAATTGCACATTTCGTGTTGTGGCACTGGGGGAAGGAAAAAAACCTCAGTCTCACACAGTGCTTGATGTTGTCTGAGGTGAAAACACAGGGGGAATAATTCCAGGCCAGAGTTTATTGTGTAAACCTAACCAGAATCTTGGTTTTAGAAACCTTTTGTAGCATGAAAGGTAAGAAGAGCAGCAAAAGTCTGACTGTCAATGCTCCAAGGGCTGGATCCCCTCTGCTCTGGAGCCAGGCTGGGAGAGCTGGGGGTGTTCATCTGGAGAAAACTCCAGGGAGAGCTCAGAGCCCCTTCCAGTGCCTAAAGGAGCTCCAGGAGAGCTGGAGAGGGACTGGGGACAAGGCATGGAGGGACAGGACACAGGGAATGGCTTCCCACAGGTTTAGATTAGATATTTGGAAGAAATTCTTTACCATGAGGGTGGGGCACTGAGTGCCCAGAGAAGCTGTGGGTGTCCCTGGATCCCTGGAATGTCCCAGGCCAGGTTGGATTGGGCTTGGAGCAACCTGGGATAGGGGAAGACGTCCCTGCCCATGGCAGGAGATGGCACTGGATGATCTTTAAGGTCCCTTCCAGTCCAATTCCCTGTGATTCTCTGATTCTGTTTGGCACTCTGGCCAGGCAAAGCTGTCAGACTGGAGCATGGACACTCCCAACATTCCCCCTCCTTCACCAAGCCTCTCCATGCACAAGGTCATGGAGATATCAACACCAATAAAGATCCAGGCTGTGACAAAGCAAAGGCCTCTGTGCTGACGTGCAGCAGACACAGGGCAGAGTGCCTGGCTCCTGTTAACCCCTGGCACCTGCTTTTGGAGTGGTCCTGGTGGTTTGTGTATGGAAAACAGACCTGATCTGTCCTGGGAATCTCAGCAGCTCCCCAGGGTCTTCAGTTCAGTGCTGGGGCTGTGTGTGGCCCTGCCTGTAATGCAGCATGGGAAAGTACAAATGCTACTGCAGGGAGATCATTTATAATAAAATTTAGAATGTTTTAAAGTCATTTACACTGAGATCTGCCAAATATCTGGAGTTCATCTCTGATTTTATTTGGAGTTTCTCTGTGTGTGTGTGCAGGCACAGGTTCTGGCTGGGAGATGCTGTTGCTTTAAATTTCTACCAACATTTGCAAGTTTCCAGCCCTTCAGGGACAATTTCACAGAATAACTCCAGTTCCCTGTAAACATTTGAAGCCTTCATTCATCCCAACTCAATTCCCAACAAGTCCTTCTGCCCTGTATTCCTTATGGACTGGCTCTCCATTGCTCTCTCTGTAGCATTTTCCTTAAGCTGAGTGGCTGAGTCTCAAACAAACAAGGAATTTAGGAAGGAAATTTAAGCTTCCTGCACCTGGGCTTTCTTTCCCAAAGAGCCACAAGCACAGCAAAATGCTCATCATTTTCCCCAACCAGCCTTGTGAAGGGGCTTTGAATCCTTTGGATGCTTGAAGACATCACCTCACTCAACCATTCCTGTCCCAATAAAAACACTAAATGGATTTGCTTAGCTGAAAAAAAAACAAAAAACAAACCAACAAAACAAAACCAAACAACAAAAAACTCTGTGAATGGCTTTTTATTATGTTTGACTTAATGCTGGCATAAATTCTCTCAGATTTATTTCAAGTTTGCTTGAAAACCTCATTTGCCTAATTGTAATAATAAAACAACATCATATGCAGATGTCTCCTGTCTTTTTGAAACTCAATTTATTTTCAATTAGCAGTGATTCAGTGTTTGTTTCTTAGGGGGAGGCGCTTGGATGGCTGTTGGGGGAAAGGTGTGTGCATCAGGTGGCATCTCAGAGTTGCTAAAAAACCAGCAAATTCAAGCACAAGGGACACACAGAACCCATTGCCCTGGTCTGGCTGTGTAAATCTGCAAGAGATCAGATCCAAAGCATGAAAAAAATATGATCTGGGAGGCTGGGAAGCACCAGGAGAGCACTGTACCATCCAAAGGGCTGTGCCATGGGCAGGTGCTGTCTAGCAGTCTTGGGGAGGTCTGGACCACGTTGTGAGTCATTTGGGAGATGCAGCCGTGGAAATTAGGGAAAATATGGAGAATATGATGAGATTATGAGAGGAAATGACTCCACTTTACCCTGCTTCAGACACCACTGAGAGTCCTGCTCTGCTCTTTACTCCACAGCTGATGGAGGGCTGAGCACCTCGGACCACAGTTGACCCCTGCAGGCACTGGTTTGGGGAAAATAAATGGCATCAGCTTCATTTAAGAGAAACTGAGACAGAGCAACTCTGCCCACGGCAGGGGCCAGGAGAGGTTGGAACTGGATGATCTCTAAGGTCTCTTTCAACTCAAACCATTCTGTGACTCTGTGATTTATGAACTCACTGACTCTGCTGTGGCTGCTCAGAGTAATGGGATTGCACAGAATTATGAAACAAAGCCTTTCTCTCCATGTTGTGGTTGTTAACAGGCTCCAACTAAGCCTCAAACCTGAGGTGATGAAGAGCTGAGCTGCCTTCACCTGCTGCAGGATTTGAAGTGACTTGACCCAGGCTAAAACCCACGTAACTGCAACAGATGTGGGATAAAATCATCCACCTCCCTGACAGACACCTCTGAAAATCTTTGAAGCAGCACCTGAAAACAGCAGAGAAGCTGCAGCATGGCTGAGGTGCTGTAGTTTTGCTTCTTCTCTTCTCCCTGCTGGGATAAAGGAGGTGGAGATCTTCCAGAGAAATCAGCATTTTCCTGGCCTGTGTTTGTACAGGAGAGGTCAGGCAGGGCTTGCAAGAAGTGCAGGAACATGCAGGGAGAGCAAACCATGCCTGACCTTTCCAGGTGTTTGCAGAGTCACGCTGGTCATGATGCCCTGGCATATGGCTGGAATTGGAGCCCTTGTACAGCCTTTGGCTATCTTGAGTTGTGCTGAATGAAATGCAAATGAATTGTGATGAGCATCTGGAATTCAAGGAAGTTGCTATAAATAATGCATATGACTTGCTCAGGTTTGTAGGTTTCCCAGGCAGAACTGTTCTGTAAATCATTTAGGGCCAGTGAAAGGTGCCAGGTCAGTGTTTGTGCAGAAAGAGGCTCAGGTTTGTGCCCCACAGCAGCACTGCCCTGATCAGGCTGCCCAGAACTGACACCTTCTCTCTCCAGTTTATCATCCAAAGACTTTTCAGCTGCTGAACTTTCCCAAGACAGTCTGGAAGAGTGTTCATCAGTGCCAGCTGCCCCTGTCGTGTTCTAAGATAGTCAGCAGAGTGATGAGAACAGGTTGGAGGAAAAAAATAATCATTTAATAGGTTCTTAAACTCATAAGATCACAGGCTGGTTTGGGTTGGCAGTGACCTTAAAGATCATCCAGTGCCACCCCCTGCCCTGGGCAGGGACACCTTTCACTCTCCCAGGGTGCTCCAAGCCCTGTCCAGCCCGGCCTTGGACATTTCCAGGGATCCAGGGGCAGCCACAGCTGCTCTGGGCACCCTGTGCCAGGGGCTGATCATTTCACAGGATGCTCAGCAGCCATCAACGCCCAATCCTACCATACCTCCTGCCTCTGAGGGCATGCTGTTACCCAAGACAAGAGAGTTCCTTTTCCCCATGCCTGGTCTTTCACTTCATCAGCCTCTCTCAGCTGGTACAGAGGGATGGAGGACTCTCCCAGCAATGCTCTCACCACAGGCGTTCTGCTCCCTGGCTGGTGGTTTTAATTGCTTGGAAAAAATCTGACAGAGAGTTTGCATGCCCTGAAGCTTGTCCATTCCTTCCAGGTGCATGAATTGATGTAGAGGATGATTCCTCCCTCCCTTTGTGCTGCAGATGAGCTGGGAGAGCTCATTCTCTGAGCCCCTGCATGGGTTGTAAAGCACCTTGTAACTGGGTCACCTGAAGGTTCCCAACTCCGAGGCTCTGGGTAAAATCCAACCCTGCGCCGACGTGCGAGGGAGCAGATTAGAACTGGGAATTAATTTGCTTTGGTTTTAGCTCTGTGAAATTTGTGAAAGCAGAGAAGTCTGGTTCTGCAGTCCCGAAGGAAAGACCTGCTGTTGACTCCAACATCCCGGCTCCTGCCATGGGACTGGGAGGTTTCAGTGCCATCTGCCAAAGGGCAGGGGGATCCACGCCTGCTGGCTGGGGCACCACCACATGCACAAAACTCACACAAAGTCTGAGAGAAGCCTTGCATGCAAATTACTGCAGGATTATTAGTGCTTTTAGCACCAGGGTGAGCCTTTTCATGAGTCTGGCAGGTGAAAATTCAGACATATTTTCACGTGCCTCCTGCTGTGGTTGTGTTTAGGTTAGAAACATTGAAGAGAAAACTTAAAATAGCTCCATGCCATCTCTTTTAGCCTCTCCCTTGAAAAGGTCATTTATGGAATGGGCTTAAATGCAATATTTAAGGCAGGATAGCTGCAGCTGAAGCAATAATGTCTCGTGAAATGCTTGGAGCAATCAGGAAATCTCCATGTCCTATCAGCCAGTTTATCTTACAATGTCCCTGGACAAAGAAAAATAAAAAGTTGACTTTTGCAGCTATGTAGGCAGGACAGAAAAGTCTCATGTGCAGATAGGACTTGTAATCTTTGCTTTTTCTCGGGCTGAAAATCTGGTCCTTCTGAGCTGAAATAAGACATTTCTGCAGCTCAGCCTGAGATGTTTTACAGGCTCTTTTCTCTGAGAGTTTCATAACAAGGATTTCGAGGAGTGGTCAATCTCCCATGAGGCACAGGAAATTCTGTTTAAACATAAAAAGAAAACACTTTTTTTTTTTTTTTTTTACTGATATGGTGATCCAACACGACCATGGATTGCCTGGAGAGGTTGTGGACTCTCCATCCATGGAAATATTCAAAACCCAATTGGACACAGCCCTGAACTTGGTTGAACTGCTCCTACTTGAACAGTGGGATTTGGCCAGATGATCTCCAGAGTTTCCTCCATCCTCCAACAGTTTGCAAATGGCAAATTTTAACTATTTAGATAAAGCTTTCTTCCACAGACCCTTAAGAAGAGAAGAATTTAATCTCTGCCTCACCATCCATGCCCAGGTGTGCTGGCCTGAGATGAGCACCAACACCCTGTTCTCAGGACTGCTGTGTGGCACAGACACAAGGAATGGTGAAAGCTCCAGTGCAGGGAGGTGATGGAGCTGATAAGATGAAGATGTGCTTTTCTGTCTGTCAAACTGACTGCTGAGCAGGACGACAGGAATGGTGCAAACCACCTCATCAACCAGACACAAAAATGGGAAATCTGGCGTGCTCCAGCTGTTTACCAGCTCTTCCTGTGGATTTGCACAGCGTCTTCCAGTGGATGCAGCTGCTCACTAGCACTTCTCCCTCTGTATTTGGAGTGGTTTAACAAGCCAGCTGCCAAAATCCAGCTGTTACAGATGCACCCAGCCTGCGAGCCTGTTCGTGTTACCTTTAATAGCAATTTGTGCTTCCTCGTCAGGGGACTGGGGCTGGTCAGCCAGCCAGGGCATCGACCTCAGATTGACTCGTCTGCTGAGCTACTGACAGCCCAGAAGAGAAGGCAGATGGCCACTCAGTTTAGATTATCCCAGCCCAGCTCTAAAAAAAAAAACAAAAAACCAAAAAAAACAAAAAAAAAAACCCAAAAAACAAACAAACCTAATCCAGAAAAAAAAGAGAAAAAAATCCAGCAAAATCTAGGCTGCTTTTCTATAAGACCATCTCCTTTCACTGGTACTCTATGCTTGGCCCTGCTTTCTTTTTCAGTTCCTGTGCTGCTCTGGTCTTCAGATTAAATCTGATAGGAATAAAAGCCTTGTCCCTTAGTTTTATGGGGAAAATTATCTAAATCTTGTAATCTTTTGTTTGACATCTTTTTTTTAATTTTTAAATTTTTTTAAACACCCATCCAGTTTTCACAGTCTGAAAAGTGTAGTCCAGATTAAATTTGACCTTACTATTAAATGACCAATGCATGGTAACCCTGTTTCTGTGCTGACATCCTCTTTTCCCCTCATGTTCTCATTCCAAGCCTCCTTTGTTCCACTCTATTTCTAATCTGATTCCTTTCCTCCTCTTCCCATGAATGTTGACTGCAGCCTGCCCTACTAAACAATTGAATTTGTAAACCAATATATATTGTAATTACAACCTGAAGCTGATTTCCGGGATGTTATCTATGCCCTGAGACTGTGAGGCTGGAAAATAATGAGCAGAGAAGGAGAGTTAGGATGGCTTCCAGGAGAATTATCACAGGGTGACAACCTTTGGATACAGGCAAGCATCATCCTTAACTATGGATTTGGTTTCCCTCTCACAGGACTCCGGGTAAGGCTGTTGCTGGACTGAGGAAACATCTTGCAAAATTTTCAGGGAGAGACAGGAGCTTTACACATCTACTGCTTGGATTTTACTGCTCCATCCGTTCAGTGGTTCCAGCCTTTTGGACTCTTGGACTGTGTCGTGACTCCTGAAATCTTTGTGCTTGTTCACAAGCCACAAGCTGATCTGGAAGGCCATGTCACCTGATGTAGGCTATGGGCCAGTAGAAGCCTGAAGACAACCAAAAAAAAGCAGAGTATTTTTTTAAATTTTGTCTATTCCTCTGTCCCATGACAGAGCCCATCCTATCCTTGCTTTCATTAACCTTCAAAGAGGAGACTTCTACACCTATCAAAGGCATTTTCTTGAGCAATAAATACTCTCCCAATTTCTGCCCTGCATGTCTCTCTTTGCCACTTAAGCTCATTATTGTGTCCTCCATGGATATCTCCATCACCAGCAGGCACAGGGAGTAGTATTGCTTTGATAATGAAGGATTTTTTGCCTGTTGAAGACATTTTCAAACCACCTCTCAGTCCTGTCTCCTTTCTGCTGAGCAGCACTGTCTTTCCCAGCAGGATTTATTTTCTGGGCCCTTTTGTGGCCTTTCCAGACTTTCCAATCACTCCACATTTTTTTGGGGAGGAGCACAGCTTTTGCTGAAAGCTGTCACGTGCTGTTTCACGAGTAACAACTTTATCCCAAGGATTTAATCCAATATCTTCTAGAAATTTATCCCATGGTCTGTGAAGCTTTCAAGCATCATTCTTGAATGTTGCTGCCTGGCCCTACACACATCACACTGCCCCAACAGGTGTTCTGTCCCTGTTCAAATTGTTCCTATTTTCTCTTTCAGTCCATTTTCTCTGCTCCCTGATCTTTCCTAGCAGGTTTAGCACCAGGAAAGAGGGATGTTGACTTTAAAGCTGCTAGGGGTTGTAACATAATTGTGGCACGGAATAATAATTTGCCTATCAGTTGATTGCAGCTACTTTGAATTTGAAGCAAACCCTGCTGATGTTTCACTCAGTGGATTGTTCAGAAGTGGTTTCCTGGAATACATCTCACATTTGACAGCTGAGCTGTGCAGCCCAGCTATTTTAAAGGAAGAAACTCCCAGAGTCCTGCTCCTAGAATGCCCCTGGATTCAGGTGTTTTCCAGGCATCAGTCTCTGCTGGAGTGAATTTCAAGCAAGCACTTTGTGGGTACCCCTGGAATGTGCTCCCAGCACTCTGGGTGTGATGAAGAACTGCTGCTCAGTTCCTCTGAGTTGTTCCCTCCATGATGGTCTTGCAGCAGAGGATTTTTGGCTCTTTTTTTTTGCTGGAATGCTCATAGACCATCTCCATGGCTCTTCTGTAGTGAGACTGTGACACTTCCCTTGCTCACAATAGGATTTGCTCCTGTGTTTCCAACACTTGATCCAAATTTCCTCCAAGCAGACACAACTCTGAGCATTGGTTTGGCTTTCAGGCAACCTCTCCCAGCAGGATTGATGCTCACAAAACCTTCTATTACCCAAAATCCACAGGAAGCCCCTTTTGTCCTCACAGCAACCTATTTTTGCACTCAAAAGACCTAAAATTTCCTCAAATTGCTTCCCACTGGAATCAGCTTGAAAATCCTGGCCAAGGCTCCCACACAGTCACAGCAGGAGTGTGGCTTGGAGAGCTCAGGGGATGTCACCAAGTCAGGGTCAGAGTGCAGCTGAGGACACCAAGGCTGCAGGTGACACAGGGAGATGTGAGTGATGGACTGGGAACAGATTCCAAGGGATCAATTTCTAAATGGTGCAGTCCCACACAGGTTTCAAAATAGGTTTCAGTCACAGCCAGAATGAAACCAGGATAACTGGTGAAACTCGGCAGAAGCTTCAAACAAAAATCACTCAAACAAAATCACAGAGTTCCCTGCCCTCAGACTGAGGATGGTTTCTTTAGAAGAAAAGTGGTAGGAAATAGCCAAATAAATAGGATCACAATCTTAAATTCTTCTTGGGGGAAAAAAAGAGAAAGAACAACAAAAAACCCGTGGATGCAGAAACAGGGAAATTAATTGTATTTTCTGATTAACAAACACAATTAAGGCAACAAAGCAAGAAAACCTCTGGCAGTGCCGAGGAAGGTTATTTTTATATTATTCTGATTACATGAGACGGTCAGTGCTGGGTGACAGCTTTATTCTGAGAGCTATTAGAGGGACAGAAGCAGATAACACTACCAACTAATTATTACTGCAATCTGTAATTTCTCTGCAGGGAACTGGAATTGCAGGGGACCAGGGTGAGAAAAATAAATAACCAATAACAACAATAACAAACGCAAAATTGAGGGGATGAAGGAAGAAAGTGGAACCAATGGGGAAATTATTTCCATAAAGCAGGAGCGAAAGGATGGGAAAGTTGTTAAGCTGATTTCATGGACTAACACTGGCAGGTCTTTTAAGGTCAAAACAAAGATTAAAGAATCCTGTACGAGTGAAACCAAACAAACCATACTTGTGTTGGGAGAAAATAATACAGGCTGGGTTATCAGCAAAAGCCAACAACTATTGCTGCTATTCCTGGAGATTACAGGGACCTTCTAAACTGTGGGGGAAGCAGGAGCACACTGTCACTCCAGATGGGATTTGGATGATTAAGTGTAGCCAGCGAAAGCTGAGCCCTCAGACTCTTTCAGAGACAGTGGAGCTGACCATAAGTCCTGGTTCTTTAGGGCCAGGGTCTGCTTTAGGGTGACAGGACTGTGGGTGAAGGGGGTTTGCTTTGCTGGGGGCACCTCAAGGAGAAGAAATGACTCTGAGGTAATTTCAGCTGAAGGAGGGAAGGTTTAGAATAGATATTAGGGAGAATATATTTACTCTAAAGGCAGTGAGGCATTGGAACAGATCACCCAGTATCTTGGGTTGCAATACAGGATGTCACCAGGGGTGTGTATTCTATCACCATCTGTTAACCCAGCTGGGGCAGGGATCCTGATCTCCATGGGAGATATCTGCTGTTAATGGGTCAGGTGTTAACCCAGCTGGGGCAGTGTTCTTTATCTTTCCCACAGCCCATCCTCCCTCCAGGAGATCTCTCCTGTTAATGGGCTATGGAGTCCCAGGGCATGACTGATAAAATTCCATCATTCCATTGGGAGATGCTCCACCCAGGGGGAGGAGCCAAGCATTTCCTACCCAGATAAAATCTGAGCTTTGGAGCATCAGTGCAGCCTTTTTCCACTGAATTCCAGAGGAAAACCAGAACCTTCCACATCATCCCTGGAGCTTCCCTGGAGGAAAACTGCACCTTGTGCAGGAGCCCTGCTCCAGCAGAACCACATCTGTCACTGCAGGAGGATGCAGCCACCATGGACTGGGACTGCACCAACCCCTGACTGACTGATGGGATTTATGGGCAGGTTGAGCTTGCCTCAGTGAGACAGGTAGATCTTCACCTCCAAAATTGCCTGTGTTCATCATGTAAACCAGTGGTGGGCCCAGACTACACTGAAAAGGTTGCTTAGTTGCTTTCTTATCTGTTAAAAAAACCAACAAAACAAACAAACAAACAAAAAACCCAACAAAAACCAAAATGCCATAAAACCCCTTGGAATATTTAAGAGAGAAAAATCCAGTCATCAGAGCCAAGCAAGCAAGAACCCTGGGGTAGTTTTGTTTTCTTTGGCCTCAGAATCAAAGCTGCTTTATGTTCATATTAGTATTAGATGGCAAATCCATCCTACTCCTGTCTGGGCTCATGACAAGGGAGGGGAGGACAAAGATCCCCCTGGGGCACCACACCAGTCACAAACTCCTGCTGTGCCTCTTGGAAGCAGCCACAGAGATGGGAACTGCTTTCTTTGGTGTGATGGGGCAATCCTGGTGTCATTTTTCCTTTCAAAGATGTAACAGGAATGTATTCAATCAATAAAACAAAGAAGGCTTCCAGAAGCTGACTTGTTAAAGGATGCGTTGTGTTGATCTGTTAGAATTAGTTCCTGGTGTAAGAGAGGAAAAAGGACAGGTGAGTTTTGTGTCTGCTGGAACCAGAGGACAGGAATTCTGTTCCTTCTGAAATCCTGCCAGCAGGCCTTAGAGACAAGATAAATCCATCCATTTAGCAAGATGACCTAAAAACTGGGTATTTTACATCATAATTCCGAACATCTCTCTTCTCCCCACTCCCTTTTTCCTCTTGAGATCTCTTCTGGGACATGAGAGCAGGGAAAATTGATGTCTGTGGCAACCTATATTGCTGTGAAAATAGAAGTCTACACCTGACAACTTCATGAGTGACATCAGTTCTGGGACCTCAGGCAGAATGTTCATGCAACCCTTGAACTTGTTACTGCCTCTTATACAGAACTGGGTTTGCTTCTTGGAGTGTGGAAGGTCAAAATATCTCAATGTGTGGGCGCTGAGGCAGATTGGTGAGATGGGAAAACATTTTGAAGGGAAAAGATTTATTTTTGTAGATAGAGTTACAGGATTGTTAAGATCGGAAAACATCTTTGAAATCATCAAGTCTAACTATTAGCCCAGCACTACCAAACCATATTTTTTCCAAATGTCATATCCACACATCTTTTCAGCACTTCCAAAGATTGGTGACACCAGCACTTCCCTGGGCAGCCTGACCACCCTTTCAGTGAAGAAATTTCCCCTACTCACCAACCTAAACCTCTGAATGTTTTCTGAGGTGTCAACATCCTTGTGGAAGTCATCAGGAAATGTTGAACATTTGAATCTCACATAAAGCCTGATCCCAAGAGAAGTGGGATCCCATTCTGATACACAATAAGCTATTTTCTCATTGAGCCTGGCATTTCACAACAGTTACCTGCTGGACCATGACTTCACACAAACCTCACTTGATTGAAGGTGCCAGAAAATCCTTCAGGATGGGATTTCAGGTCCATCACACCTCCTGCTTTCCCTGATCCAGGGGAAAGCTGTGCCATAAAACTTTCTTCATGGTGCCTGTGGGTTGCATATTAAATATTATTTATATCACAGTATAAATCAGTTTATATCACAGTAGAAATCATACAGATGTGTGAGGCAGAGTCTCTGTGTGACCTTCAATAATAATTTAGAAATTTCCTCCAACATCATCCCAGGCATTGAGATTAGGCTGCCCAACCTTTTGCTTTTCTCTTTCCCTTCTAAGACACTTGCCATGCTCCTGCTCTCCTGTCCTCTGGGACCTCACCTGCCATCCCTGAATTATTGAGCAAAAGGAGTAAACTGCTCAGAGCCACATCTTTAAACATTCCAGATGATTCCACAAGGTCCTGGTGGCTCAGGACCATCTGTGTTACCTCCACACAACTTCTGTTTCCCTCACAAGGCTCCGTCTTCTCCATCAATTTTATATTTAATTTTATTCTATATCAGACCACAATTAACCCTTTTTCTTTCTACTAGGTAGGAATGTCTTACCAACTTTGTGAAGATATGGTCCACTTCATGCCATGTCTGCATCACAGGATGTACATTTTCCTTCCCAATGAAATAACAGACTTGCTCTTTTTTTCTCCCCTTATTTTGTATGATTTCCAGATCTTTCTCTTGTTATTGTTAACTCACTTTTATTCACTCTCTACATTAAACTTCTTGGTTTTGTTCCTCCATAGTTGCACTTTTCCTTAATTTTTTTCATTAAATTGCAGCCTTCTTCCCACTTTATGTGCAATTTTTGTTTTTCCTTGCCCAAATATTCAGGCTTTTAAGCACTCCAGGTACAATTATGTTGGTCTCCTGCCTTGTTTCTTTTCCCTGTGACACTGAGGTTTGCTGATATGGATTTGATGGACTCTTTCAGCAAGATCCAATATTTATTTCATTTCTACTGAGCCTGTTTACCAAGGAAGAAGCATTATTTCACATTTGTTGCCCACTTTGTAAAGCCTGTTTCTATTTTGCTGTTTCTACTCCTTCACTTCTTTAATAAAGTGAGTTACTACCACTGATATTTCCTGGAAGAAGTTACCTTTCACCTTTAGATTTTTAGCATTTTTTCCCCCGTGTTTTTTTTTTCCTTCCCTTCCTGAAATTAAAAAGAATAACTGAAAATTTCATCTCTCCCTGGGTCACATGCTGCTGCATTTCTTCTCCAATAAATATTCATATCCCCTGGGACTTACATGGTCTTGTTCTCTCCTTCAGCTGCAGCTTCCTCTCTTCCCTACTCCAAAATTGCACCATGGAATTCAATTGTTGGGGGATATTTGGGTCACTTGCCACCATATTCCTTCAAAAATGAAATGGTCTCGGTATTACACTCAGAGTTTTGTTGTGTGTGAAACAGAGCAGACCCCATGACAAAAAAATACTGTTATTAGCCCATCTAAGTATAACGTGAAAGTTAATTAACACACACTCATAATCCATGCAGATACAGATGAAACTCAGTTATAATGACATTAAAGATGTTATATAAGGAAGGTTTTCCAGTATCTACCTTTCTTCTCTGGTCCTGCCAACATCCCTCTGCATCCAAGGACTGAGAGATTCCAGTCCCTTCAGCACAATCAGAGGAGGGTTATGAAGAGTTATCATCACCCTGAGAACTTTCCTGGATGATTTGTGATGTTCAGGGTGGTGTTTTTACCTCCTCACTCTTGTATCTCCTCCCAGGTGTATTTTCACCCCTCCCTTTCCCATCCCAGCACACCTGTAGGGAATCACATCTCTTTCCAAACTCCAGGAGCCGCTGCAGGAATCCTCCTGCTCTGCAGGAATTTAAATTCACCAGCAAGCAATGCTTGCTTCCTGGGCTGCTGCTTTTATATTCTTGCCTGTCTCCCGGAAAGTCACACAGAGAAACGTGTTTGCAAACAGAACTTCAGGTAGCTGATACCTCCCCCCAGCACAAAAGCTGGCAGAGAAGTAATTGCTGCAGGGAGGGACGTTCAGAGGCTTCCTAAACTTTGATGCCCTGTGATTTGCAGCTCTCTGTAGTTGGAACTTGCAGCCTCGTCTTTGCTGCACAATCCTTCAGGGGATGGAAACCTGTTGAAAGGCTCTGGCTGATTTCTGTGGGGTTTTGACCAGATCCTCACTAAACATTTAGATGACTTCAAGTGAGCTAAAACTTCACACACCCTTCTTTACCCCATGCAGTGGTGGGCTGCTCTAAAGTTCTTGGTTCTCAGCTTGCTGAGGGATTGAAGAAACGATGTCACCTTGCCTGGCTGAGTGTTGTCCTTCCCTTTTAGCTCCCTGCTAGGTATTTCGTATGTTAGATGAAAATATTTGCTACGTTAGTGAACACATCTCAGTGTCTGATCCAATGGGATTCTGGTCTTGTGTGCAACTTTGGGCCCTGCTGAAAGACAGAGAATAAATAATCACAGCACAAAATAGGGGACATGACTGATTTTCCAGTTGTGAGCTGCTCTCAGTCTGGTCACTTAAAGCTTTATGCTATTCATGAAATGTGCCATACAAGCTGTCTGGAATTGGTTTTGACTTCCTCCAAAACTGGATGTCTGAAGGTTTGAGGGTTGGGGGTTTTCTATTGAAAAGAAAAATGATAGGTCACAAGGAAGGGACAAATCCGTGCCTGGTATGAACTTTTAGGATCCTCTGTGATAACCTACAACCCACCAGAATAATTGAGCTGCAGGAATATCAATGTCATTAACATCCTAGTTATTTGACAATTAATTTTCCGTGCTCTATCCTCGCTGATTGCAGCTCCACACACAGGACAGTCACCACGTGTGTGGGCAATGTAAAGCATTGCACAACTGATGGAAGGGGAAAATATAACCTTGCTGTTGGTGTGGCTTCAGATGAAATTCAGATTGCTCTGGGAAGAGTGGATTTCAAAGTGCTGAGAGGCAACCTCAGGTGGGAAGGATGGAGGGGAACCCCTTGGCCATGGAGAAAGAATGTGCAGAGAAACCTTAATTAAATTAAAAAGCTCCATCAAGTTGTGCTTCCAGGCAGGAACAGCTGGAGCTGGCTGCACCACTAATCTGAAAAGGGTCAGTGGCCTGCACCAAGCAGGTCTGGGAGAGAGAAATTTGTAGGCACAGATAAGGAATGATCATCACCCTGATTTCAAACCAGCTGAAAACAGCCATTCAAACAGTTTATAGTGTCAGAACTGGGAGGAACAGAATCCCCTGCCCAAAGCCATGGCCCACCCAGCAGCTGGGCTGTGTGACCTGAGAACACATTCTCTCTTCAGTTTAATTATCCAAGGATTAAATATCCAGTTTTTCTCAACTCCTTCTGCAGTCAAAGCAGGGAAATATGGTAGTTTACTCCTCACACCTTCAGCTGAGGTTTCTTCTTCCTCCCTCATGGATAAATTCATCCCCCTCTTCTCACTATTTTCTCCCTTCTGCCTGGTCCCCCAGGTAATTTTCCTGTGATGCTCAAAGGCATAGCTTGTGTTCTACTTTTGCCTGACAACATTTATACCCAACTCTGTCATGTCCCAAAATGACACCTTAAACTCTCACAAACATCCATCAGGATGAGGCAGGAGGCTGCCCCTCATTGCTCTGGAAAAATGGGGAAAAGCCTCCACTTTAATAAATCATCATCATTGATACTCCGTGTGCAACAGGAGAGGAGAGTTTGATTCAGGTGGAGGAAAAAACAAGATTTGGGCCTCCACAGCCCAAGAGATTCTCCCAAGCCATTTTATGGATGGAGAGAAGAAGAAGCTGCTGCATTTTAAAATAAACCAGCAGCAGCTCTGCCTTTGTGGCTGTAGGGAGCCTCAGGCTGCCTGGGAACTGCTGAGGGATAAAGGGATGGTGGGGGTAGGTTAATTAAAGAGCAGGGAGATTTCTGGTTAGGGAGGATTTCTACTCAGCTTTGCCATGACCAAAGATCTTCTGGGCATGCCAGTACAGAGAAAAAAAATGGTACCTGTATAGCTCAGGAACCTCTGGGATCAGGTGATGGATGAGTGAGGATTTTCAGGTTTGCTGTTTCAGAGTTAGGTGCCCAAATTCCCTTTAAATCCCCCTTTAGGTTTGTAAATCCTTTGTGAATGCTCTCAGTAAATAGGATTGTCGCCAAGAAATACCTGGATCGTGTCAGCCATTTCTCTGCTCCAGAAATTAATCCTGCAAAAGAGTGAGGGCTGGTTAGGCTGTGCTGAGCCCCACACACACTGGGAGCTGGAGCATGGAGCAGCAGAGCTGCTGCCTGGCCATTGCTCTAGGAAAGACCTTGCTGGCTCCTGCCAGAAAGGAAAAGGTAGGGAAAAATGAGATTTAAACCTCCTAAGCTAAAATTAATCCCACTGTAAACCAGGTAAGGGAAAGAGAGGTGAACCCTGGTTTTGTCACACCACCAGTATCAGCACCAGGGTGCTGAGATCTGCCTGGTGCTTGAGTCCTGCTCTGTAGGGCCTGGTTCCATCACAAGGGGATGGAGCCTCAGTGCAAGTGAAATTAATTCCTTTAGTTCAGGTCCTAAATGTCCAGGAGTGGCTGAGGTCCCTGGCTCTCCCTCCTGCCACAGGAAAAGTGGGCAGAGATAAAGGAGAGTTAACCTCACACCAGGGCGGCTTCCCTGCACTCCCCAGCCCCAACACCCCTCATTTTCTTCCCTTTTTCTTTGCCCATTTACATTTTTCATTCATTTACACGTGATGTTAATCTTTCCTTAATCTCCAATTCCTTGGTGTGTGTGTGGGGGATGAATTCCATTTGTTTTTGTTCCACTCTATCAGACACAGCAGCTATAAGATTAAATGATAACTGTGGACCTAATAATAAAAATACAATATAATGTAATGAAAGTAATGTAGATCTAATCCTCTGTTTTATTGCATCCTGAGTGCCTTTGGTGCTATTATTTTTTTTCTTCCCTATGTCTCCGTCTTTGACTTAGCTGCATCTTTTCAAGGAAGCAAAGGCATTCGTAAAGATTATGGTATTATTCTGTGGAGAACAGCCTTGCTGTGGGGCACCTTTAATTACAAAATACTATCACTGCTTACAGGGCTGTGTGTTTCTATGTGTGAAAAGCAGATATTCCAAGCCCCCCAAAGCACTAACGCCAGCTCAGGCAGCTGCACTGGGGAAACTTTTTGCTGTGTCCTCCTTTATTTTTTTGTGCTTCTTGTTGCAGTTTCTACACACACATACACACGCTTTCTTTCTTTCTAGGTTGTTATTTTTATGGTTTTAGTCCTTGTTTAGGGAGAAACTTCAGAAGTGTTTAAAGCAGGAGTCTGTGAAAACTCCCACTCTGGTTTCATCTGTAGCCCTGCTCTGTGGGTAGAGAGGCTTCAGAGGTCTCAGGGGCACAAGGGACCAGCCCCTCCTGACCTGTGCTGCCCTGGCTGTCTGCCTCTCCGTCTGCATCCTGCTGGGGATGGCACTCTGAATGCTCAAAGTGGCTCCATCTCCAAGTGCCTCAGAGCAAAGCCAGCCCTTCATGGCCAGGATGCTTTGAAGGCAGTTCAGGAGAGGTCTGGGATAGGGAAACTGCTGGCTGAGGGTCTTTCATGGAGTCACAGCTGTGGCTTGGTGTGTGTCTTGGTTTGAAAGACAGGGGTCTGCTAAGAAAGGCGAGGGAAATGGAAAATGTAAACCCCCTCCCTCCAAATTATTATAATTTTGAAATTAAGGGGCTCTCAGGCAAATGTATGGGAATAGGAATAGCAGTTCTTTAATAGGAAAAATTAAAATAGAAACACAGTATTACAAAAAACAAACCAAAACCACTGACAGAGTTAGAATCCAACCTGACACCCCATCAGTCAGTCAGGGTTGGTGCAGTCCCATTCCATGGTGGCTGCATCCTCCTGCAGTGACAGATGTGGTTCTGCTGGAGCAGGGCTCCTGCACAAGGTGCAGTTTTCCTCCAAAGCTCCAGGAATGATGTGGAAAGGTCTGGTTTTCCTCTGGAATCGATGGGAAAAGGTTGCTCTGATGTTCCAAATCTCAGATTTCATCTGGGTAGGAAATGCTTGGCTCCTCTCCCTGGGTGGAGCATCTGCCAATGGGATGATGGAATTTTATCAGCCATGCCCTGGGACTCCATGGCCCATTAACAGGAGAGATCTCCTGGAGGGAGGATGGGCTGTGGAAAAGATAAAGAACACTGCCCCAGCTGGGTTAACACCTGACCCATTAACAGAGGATCTCTCCCATGGAGATCAGGATCTCTGCCCCATCTGATTTTAGCAGATGTTGATAGAGTACATACAGCTGTTCACATCCTGTATTACAACCCAAGACGTGTCCAGCTGTGCTGGCCTCAGTGAGGAGAGGGAGGGATCAGGGGAAGTGCCTGCTTTGTTGTCCCTGTGCTCATTGCAGACAGCAATGGGGAGATCAACATCACCCTGCTGTTGGGTTTAATCCTCTGGTTAAACCAGGGATTGTGTGTAGCTCAGAGAGCCTCAGAAATAACCTCACCTTGCATTTTATCAATCCCAGCCTGGGATTTCACAAACCCCTTTTAAATGTGGGATATCTTCCATTTTCTTCTCAGTTTCCCAATGCTCTGACACACCTTGTTCTCTTCCCTTAGTCCCCCTGGCCCAGGACAGATTAAACCTTTTGCTTCAAACAAAGGTTCTAGTAAAGAACTTAAACATCAGGCAAACAGAAATCTACAATTTTTCTGTGCAGGAAAGTAATTCAAACATAAAACAAATTTTTATTCTGCATTGTGAAAATACTAAGTCATTGATGTGCTCCTCAGAGAGGGGAAAGGAGATATTTTCTACCCTGGACATCCCAGAACTCACCTGGGATGTGATATAGGCTGCCCTGGCCCGGGAAGGACCTGAGAAACCATTTTAATGTCACATTCATTGGAAGCCCTCTGGAATCATGAGTACTTTTGGCTCCCATGAACTGGTGTTTGCTGATGCAAAACCAAATTGTGGGGAAAAGCTTTGACACCCCCTGAGAGCACATTACCTTCATCTTGTGCTGAGTGCTCCTGCCAGTCTGGCTGCTTCTGAAAATCAGCAGGTGGAGAGGGTGCAGTTCTACTGCTCAAACACAGACTCTTATTTGAGGTTTCCTAGAGCATCCCCAACGTCCCTGCAAAGAATCAGAGATTTCCAGTTGGTCTCACGTCACAGATTAGTCCCATATGAGAATCTCAGATCCCATAAAGCTTTGCAGGCTTGAGCTTGGTCTCTGCTGGTACCTCAGTTTCCCCTCAGCAAAGCTCTGTGCTCCCTCCCAGCTTTCCCCCTGTATCTGCTCACCTGTCTCTGAGTTTCTTCTGGTGTGGGAATATTCCAACAGAGTGTTCAGGCACTTGAACAGAGGGAAAACAGATCCTGCAAGTGAGATCCAGCTCCATAGGCACTGTGAGTTTAGACAGATATTTCAGATAACATATTTCAGGTACATATTTCAGGAACCTGGTCTATGGAAGGTGTCATTGGCTTGGCAGGGGGGACCTGAATGGTGTTCAAGATCCCTTCCAACCCAAACCATTCTCTGATTCTCTGATATTTCTCTATCCCACATTAAAACCAGTCTAGCAAGTGTAGCTGGCTGACCCAGCCAGGCAATTCACCCTTCTATTTACTGTCCTGAAAATTATAATTTTTTCCATTTTTTTTCCTCTGGAGAGCTCCAAATTCTGCCTGCCAGGGGGATGTGAATGCTGTCTGTAAGCTCCTGATACTCCTCCTGTGGTCTGTCCCTGCTGCAGCACCATGCTAACACTGTTCATGGTACATCCACAGGGTCACAACCTCCAGCCTGCTGGATATAAAGCCCCATCCCTGCTCTTTGAGCTGCTGGAGTATCAGCAGAATGCAAATCCCAACTGTTGGAGGGTGCAGTCTCTAGAGGGAGACATGGTCATATCAATTTCAACCAGGCATTTCCTCCTGGGGAGTTGAGGATTTTGGAGCACCAGGGACCACCTTGCACCCCCAAAATCAACTTTGTGTCTGATCTCCATTACCTGCAGGTGCAAGATTTTGGATAATTGTGGAGAATGGCAATTCCTTGGATAATAAACCCCACTCAGCAAGCAGTTTTGTCTTTCTCTTTTCCCTTTCTGCAGAGCAATGCACCCCCCACTCTGGGAAAGTGCTCCTTAAACACAAGAGTGATTTTTCCTATAGTGACATCCTGAGTGATTTTCTTATCAGTCTCACACCTGAGTGTTGCTGTCACCTGTCCTGCTCTGTGCTGCTGTCTCCAATCTGCTGTCAGAACACAAGGAGGCACTGAAGCAGAAGGTGCAAGGCCCTGGATTGATGGAATTGTCAGGTGAGCCGAGTCGGATGCCAGGCAATCAGAAACCTCAGCTGTGGCTGCAGCCTGGCTTTGTGGTGATGTTCTGGCACTGGAAAATCACATTAAATGTTGCAATGATGGGGTTTCAGTCTGTCTGCTGTGGTAGATGTCATGTCTGGAGGGTTTTGTGAGCACGTCTCTGGTCTTGATGCAGCTGGATGATTCTGTGAGCTGCAACTTCCAGTGACTGCATCAGATTTGCATCTCAGAGCCCCAGGAATCCAGCTGTGCAGTGACAGCAAATCTTGCTTTCTGCAGGGTTTAACACAGTTTAGTCCCTACCTCTGGAATTTGGCTGCTTTTGGGAAGGAAAGTTTCATCTATCTCCAGTAATAAGAGCAGCAAAATGGAAAAATTTATGCTTTACTTGGGCATAGAAGCTCTAGTGACAAAAACTGGGTTGGTTGACTTTCAGAGGACTTTGGGGAACATACAGATTTTAAAATTAAAAAAAAAAAATAAAGAGAAAATATTGACATTGTTAAGGCAAATATTTTTGTCAACTCTTGCAAAAGCATCATTTTAGGGGTAGATGGTGCTGAATGTCCACTCTGTGGTTTGCACTTGCCAGGGGTGTGGGAGGACAGAAACTCAGACCCTGACATCCTTCTCCAAACACAGTTCTTACCAACAATCCCCTGGATTTACCAGGTCAGGATTTATCTTCTCTCTCCCTCTGCTGATATTCTAACCTGCCCTTGCTCTCCCCATGTGAGGAGATGGATACCTGGACTTCTTTAGACCTTGGGAGAAGCAGGAGAAGTTTCTCTCTGCAAACTTGATGCCACTGACTTTTCAGTTGGTGGGAGGAGCTGTGAGATGATTTTCTCACCCTGTCCTGTATTGAAAGAGTGTTTTTGTGAGACTCCATAACAGGCATCTGTGAGGTACTTCTGACTTGACCTTTAAATATAATGGCAATAAAACAACTCTGTACCCCCCTGGAAGGATGAAAGCACAAGAAAAGAGCTATAATGAGGGTAGAGCCCAAGTAAAAGATTATCCAGTGCAGACATAGGGTGTGATGTAATGAAAGACACTGGAAAAGAGCCAGAGAAAAGTGCCCTGTGCATCCCCTGCTCCTGTGCAATGTGCAGAAGGACTCTTAATGACCACAGTGGTTGGGTCTGTGTCTTACATCTCATTTGAAAGGCCATCTCATGCAATTAGCCACCTATTACTGGCGGTTAATTGACATCCAAGAGACATCAGGATTACAGCTGGAGCTAAAAGTCAATTAATGGCCCCTTGCTCTGCTCCAGCCGTGTTAAAGTGCAGGAACAGCCACAATCCCAGGGACATGTGATGTGTCCCAGGTCCCCAGCCAACAGCTCCCTTTCCTTCCCCTCCTCCCTGGCAGAATCAATCATTATGATTGATGCTAAATGGCTGTGGTTTCCCATTATTGACAGATTTCCTCTTGACTTACAAGGGGTTTCTCCCTCCAGCAGAGACCTCTTGGTTCACTCCCAAGAGAAACTGATGGCTGGAGCCAGCAGAAAGGTCAGCTGGGAATCAGGCTCTTCAGTCCTCAGGTTTTCCAGCTTCAAGGGTTGCACTGGGGATCTCCTGGCACTCAGTCTGGAGGGCAAAATGACACGAGAAACCCATGGAGGCACTTGGGTTTGGGACAACTGGAGTGCACTCATCAGTTCATGGGTTCTCAGGTGGCTTGTGAGGGGTGAAACTCGTATTGCAGAAGTTCTCTCAGAGCAAAGGTTGACTTTTGTCCTTTCCTGCCAGTCACTTCCAAACTTGCCAGAGCTCTGCTTCCCTTTGCCAGCAGCAGGGACTGCTCAGAATCAAAGAAGAAATTGCTGAGAGTCAGGGGAGGGTGTACAAGTCAACACAGACATGAATTTACAGAGTGTTTTCCTCAGACTTGTCATAAACACACAGATTCCTGTTTTCCCTTTACAATTCAATTTCCCTTCATCAATTCACACTAAAGTCTGAGCATGGCCCATGTAAAGTTTTAATCAGTTTTGAGCAGGATATTCTCTGCCTCAGTCCTGCTTCCCAGATATTGCAAAGCCTCTGGCAGAGAAGTCCACCAGATTTTGGGGTTCTGTCCAGGGACAGGGTGAAGAAACAATCTTGGTTAGGTCCTCACTAGAATAACTCAGGTTCCCTGACACCAGCTGGGATTGGAGTGCTCCCTGGTTTAGCAAGGAGAGCCCAGAACCTCCACTGGCTGTGCTGGGTTTCCTTAGGGATAATCACTCTCTGCCATGTGAGAATCCCTGTGGTACCCAGTTCATCCCACAGGACCAGCAGACACAACACTGGATCCACTGGGGACCTGAGCCCTTCAGAAACAAAGGCTGAAGGTAAATGGGGCATTTCTGGGTGTCTCAGATGACAAAGACGTTTGACTCACAGGGAGATACTTGTAAGCAGACACCTAATTCAGGTGCCTGGATCAGCGAGGTGAGTCCTCTCCCTCCTTTAGGGAACAGGAAGAGCTGCTGGCATTCAGAGGTGGCTGTTACCAGGTAATTTGAACTCTCCAGAACAAGACAGGAGTGGCCAATAGCTTGGAATGCTGAACCTTTCCCCCCAGGATCACGTCTATCATGTCTCTAGTCACGGCCAGCAGAGGTAAATACAAGCACAGGCCACATCAGTCACCATTCTCCAAGTGCTTTACGAGTCACCATCCCATTACAGCTCCTGAAATCTAAACAGCCTCACTTTTCCTCCTTAGGGTATTTTTTTTCAGGTTTGCATTAAAAGCCAACAGCCTTTTTGTCCACAGCATGCTAAAAATGATGCACATTGAGTGTTCTCATCTGCACTGGACCTTCCCCAGCTCAGAGGCAGAGCTGTCACCTCTCTGTAGGACCAGGGAGAAGGTCAAAACCCACCCCACTTTGCAATGAGGTGACTTTTCCCACTTCTCTGCTGCTTGTGATTCCTCCGCAGCAATTTCTATTCCAGTTGCACTCTTGCAGTTGAAATAATTTGGTCACCAGGTGTTCAAAAGCTGTCGTTCTCCTGTCCTTCAAGGTCTTTCTCTCCGTCAAGAGTCACATGCCTGGAGTCCCTGCTGCTGTGACTCTGGCCACAGCAAGGACACAAACTGTGCTCCCTATTTTTGTCCTGAAAAGGTAAATGAAGATAAACAAATCAATAAACAGTGGCAGCTGGTGAGCTGCCTTCACCCTGAAGATGCAGTTGTGTCTGTGTGTTATTAAAAACACATCAAAATGCAAACAACATGAGTGAAGAAATCCAACACGAGCCAAAATAAAAGCACCAAGCCTTTGGTTTGCACCTTTTCCACTGGGGAAGCCACCACGCAGATTGATAGCATTTTAAATTGGGTTGGTCATGGATGAAGAAGAATTTTAAATGGGATCAATTTGTTTTCTTCTTCTGAAAGACAGTGTCTGCTCCTAGAACAACTTGTCTGGTGAAGAAGAAAAATAAACTCAGCATGAGATTTTCTCTCTATGAGTGAGATTCTTGGAATGAGAAGAAGAGATGGGATTGGAAATTTGGGTTGTGCATGTTTTTACCCCTTTTTATTTTATTATGGGGCATGAATTATCACTTCTCCATTAGGTCTGTACAGGACCTGATACAATGAAGGGCCAACAAATCTGCAAAACACAGAGAAAACTCTGAGTTTGCTTAATGGTCATAGAATCAAAGGATGGTTTGGGTTGGAAGTGATGTTAAAGATCACTCAGTTCTAAACCCTTGTCATAGACACCTTCCACTAGACCAGATTGCTGAAATTCTGACAAATTCTGGCAGCTCTTTATAAGGTGAGGGTGGTTTGGTTGGTGTCAGTTTTCTCTGTCCATCAGCTCTTTATCTGTGCTGGGTTCCCCCAGGAGGGGCAGAGCTGGGAACAGAATGGCTGCAGTTCCACAGGCTTGGGTGTCACTTCATTTTCCTGCTCCAGACAGCCCACACTGCCACAGCCATCAGTAATGTGTTATGAATCTAATTATTGTCATCTCTCCTGCAGACATCACCAAGCATTTGAAAGGGCTGTAATAAAAAAAAACAACAACAAAAAAAACCCAAAAAACGAAAAAACCCACCCAAAACAAACAAACAAACAAAAAATCCAACAACAACAAAAAAAAAACCACAAAAAACTTGTTCTGGTTCTACTGGTGTGAATGGAGAGACTGCTGCTTTGTTGTTCCTACTTGTGCATCCATCTAATGAGAACTGCCCTAAAAATGCTGGGAATTAAATAATAGTTAAATAACTTCATGGTTCAAAACATTTTTAGCTTTGTTTTCTCTCAAAAATAATAAAAATATTCCTTTTCAAAGAGCCACGGTCAGAGGGCCTTTTTTATTTGCCAACACATTCATGGAGAGCAGAGCAGGAGATTTATCCAAGTGTTGTCAGAGTTTTAAAGGACTTAAAGTTTAAGTCCTTTACATGCTAGTGAAGAAACTGGAGTTACTCTTATTTTAGGCCAGCCTAGCTATGAGCACAACTTTTCTGCTGGGGATTTGAAGAGGGCAGGTTTTGCTGGCTTATCTCCATGGGAGGGTTCCTGAATTTTGGAGAGGCTTCCTGGTCACGTAGTGACCGTGGCAGGCAGTGATTTGGATTTAGATCTTTTTTCCTCCCAGTGCTGCCTGTGGAACTTGGCTGTGTTTTGTGTTGGTTCCCCCGGGATGGATTTTTCTCTGAGGATGAATGCATTACAGATGGGCTGTGGCACGACAGAAAACACAGACAAAACTCTCTGCTGGAGGTAAACCAGTGTTTCAGTGTGAAATGTTGCTGGCAAAATTTAGGGGTTTAAAGATCATGTCACTCTGAAAGGTTGCAGTCAGCACTCCCAGTTCTCCCAGTTCACCCAGTTGCCCAGTGCAGAGGCTGAGCTGGGCTCTGAATAAAGGCCAACACCCAGCTGGGAGCTCTCACTCCCCTCTTCCCCAGCATTCTCTTGTCTGGGAGGGTCACTTAAACCTGCCATGACTTCCTGGTGAATTATCTCATCATTCCCAATAATCCTACTTGCCTGATGGGGCTGCCTCACAAACAGCCCCCCATGGACTATTTCCCCATCTCTGTCTCTTCCATGCATCTTCTCCTAATGACAAGCACTCCATTTGGAGTCTGCTTTCCCAGCAGCCTGATGGATGCCATGTGTGGATTGATTTCCAGCTGCAGTCACATCCTCCTCCACCTCCTCCTCCTCCTCCTCCTCCTCCTCCTCCTCCTCCTCCTCCTCCTCCTCCTCCTCCTCCTCCTCCTCCTCCCCACCACACGAGAGGATTGCACTGCTGTCCACTGACACCTTGGCTTGCTTCTCTGATACTGGACATTGAACCACCCTTAAGTGTTGATGGGTCATGGCCCAGTGCCTCTGTTTGGTCAATTCTGCACCTCTGCAACCTTATTTACAATTTCGATCTTATAATATTAATTGAAAATTAATAACCACATCTATTCCAGCAGATGCAGTGTCCAAGCTCTGCTCTTCTTGCTGCTGGAACAGCCTGGTTTTTGTGCCAGGATTGACCTATCTCATCCCTGATAACATGTTCCCCACCTGTATTACCCCTGGAACACCTCCCTATTCAATGCCCACGACTGGGCTATTCAGCATCAGTCAAAAATCAGGAAAATGCCAACAATTAAAGGATGGGGCTGTGCTCAATTCCTACCTAAATAAATCCCAACCCATTCCCACTGCAGCTGAAAAGCTCAGGAATGGCCTGGTGGGAATCTAACTCCTAGGAAGGCTTCTAAGATTGGGCTCAGCAGCAGGAGCTGTGTCCAGCCAGGGAACAGCTCACTCTGGACATGCTCTTATCACCACCAGGATGTGCCCATACTCTGGGGACTGCTCTGGCTCCAGGCTGGCAGGGACAGGCATGCACATGCTTGATTGAAATGAATCAGTTCCTCAGCCAAAGCACCACAGGTCAGCCTTTTTTTTTTTTTTTTTGGCCGTTTATGCCAAGATTCCTGCTGTTGAAGATGGACTGACACTTTACAATCTAAAGGACATGGGAAGATCCAGTTTCAGGCTCACAGAGTAGAAAATACCTGCATGCTTGGGATCTGTAGCAGCACCGGAGGGGGTAGAAGCACATACACATGTCTACAAGTGTGCAGGCTTTCTAATTAACTCTTTGGAGGGTCCCTGAGAGGCACAAAAATCCCCCTTCAATAATGGAACTTATTCAATATTTAATTGGATGCTAATAATTAAAATATACCTCCTTTCAGGCCAAACCTATTGAGCACACACGAGCTGCCACCGTAATTATCGAGCCCTGCTGATCGCTTCATTTCCATGGCCCTTGCCTTGTGAGAAGCAGCACTGAGGGTGTGAAACACGGCAGCACTGCACAATTCCTGGGAAAAGATGCCTTTGCAGCTCATGGGAACAGGCATCCATCACTCCTCCCTGACTTTTCCAGCTTTTTCTCTACAGCTGTTTACAAATAACTGATGTGAAGGATCGAGGATGGTGGCACAAAGAGAAGAGCAGCCACACCTGCTGCTGCTGGAACCTTCACCTAACAGAGTGTGAGCTCACCAACACTTTGTTGGTGTTGCTTTTTCCTCTGTGTGCTTGGTTCTGCTTTGGTTTAGCAGCAATTGGGGAGATTCTTACAGGGCATTTTCAGATCAACGTTTGTAATGAGCCCAGGGTTCAGACTTACCAGACCACTGAGCTGAATAAATCAAATACTATTCCCAAGGTGGAAGCCAAAAAGGGAAATTTTTTGCCCAGGTCTTGCTATGGACATTTTGGGAGAGGTGTGAAACATTCAGAAGGAGAGAACAGAAAAACTCAGAGCCTGGGGGTTCTTGTAAAATCAGTGAGAGCTGGATTAGCCTTACAGCTGTTTGTCTGACAGAGATGGAATGCTGTGCTGCTGCTATTATTATTATTATTATTATTATTGCTATTATTATTATTGCCATCATCATTATTAATGTCCCACTTGAAGTTAATGTAATTTTTAGTTAAAGGAAATCCAAGGAAATGTGCTGGTCCATTAGTTCACTGTCTCAAGGATGACCCCAGGGATCAATAACAGAAGAATTCAATGCACCTTAGCAGACAGGGCTCTTTAATCTGACCAAGCCTGAGGGAATTTTTTCCCCCTTTTTCTGCCAATGTTATCTTAGTGCAAAGGTTACAAGAACTCTTTAAAATGGCAAAATTATTGCCTGTGAAGATACATGCATTTACTGCCTAGGAAAAAGAGGTGCCATGTGCTTAACTTCCCAAAGGCTGCTGTCTGCCTAGAAGATGATTTTTATGGATTTTCCTGCAACCTCACAGAGATTTTGAGCTGTTCCTGCTTTGCCATAGCCCTGCTGCAATGTTTGGGGTTAGGCTAAGCAGAGACTTAATTCCCTTCCTCCCAGGAGATCCTCTGACCCTCCTTACAATCCCTTGGGAATAACTTTACTCAGCTCCCTGAACTGGAGGGTTTACAGCAACTCTTCAAAGCCAGGAGCTGTGCAAAGTGCCCTGCAAATCTGGCATTGGGACAGCAGACCTGGTGCTGAGATCAGAGATGGTTTTTGTTTCATCCAATCTGTCCTCTAGAGTTTGCAACTTCTATCCTCAGATCACCAGGGAATGAGCCCCTGGATCAACACTGGATTGGCATTAGAAAGAAATAGGGAATTGTCACAGAAATGGGCTGTTAAAGTGTGTTTTCTCTAATTTTTTTCTTTGGAGTGGACACCAGGGATGTCATTAAAGCTTCCTGTCCTGCTCCAGACTCAGTTATTTCCCAGATCTTTATGCACACACAAATACCTGCTCTGCATCTGCTGGGCTGTTGCTCCAGAGAGCTTTCAGGAGGAGCTCCTCTATCAGGCCATGTCAAATCATGGAATAAAGGATGGTTTTGGCACAAGCCTTCAGAGGGGACTGGGTAGATCTACCAACACAGCTTTACATCTTCCATTTATCATAAGGCAAGAGAAACCTCTCTGGAGTGCTGGGAATAACCCAAATGACATCCAGTGCCATGACTCTTCCTCTTGGACCCTCCAGCTGTGAGGAACAGCTTTCCCCTCTGCAGAGCTGCCACTTTGCCTCCTCACATGCACCCTTCATGATTTTTTGTTGGCTGAAACCTTGTCCTGCTCTTGTCCTGTTTATCTGCATTTTTATGTCATCTCTCAGGCAGAAATCATCTCACACTGACCATCTGCCAAGCTCTGTGTGCACACCCTGCTTTGGGCTTTTCATGCACACAGGAGCAACTTTGCAGAGAGAGGCTCTGAGACTCACCTAAGTTAATTTGAGAAAGGAAAATCTGCTTTGCAATTTCTTTCTTCCCTTCTTTCCACTCTTCATTTGCCCTTGACTTGCTCAGCTCCTCCGTCACCAGTTTGCTGTCTGGCCAGGGCACGCTGCCAGGAATCACTTGGCAGCCCTGAATAATAAATACCAGCTAAGTGATGGACTAATGCCAGGGTGAGCTGCTCAGAAATATTCCCCCTAGGTCTCAGATCAATAACACTTAGCTCTTGTTCTGTGATGGAAGACAAGCAAAAAAACCACATCATCTCCCCAGGAGCACAGGAGGAGCCTGCAAAGAAACCCATTTACCCCTCCTCAGGTCCCCAGGCGTCCACACGTGCTTTAAAGGCCAGAGCTCAGGTGTGAGTTTCTGTCTAGAAATGCTTAGCTGGGACATGATCAGCCAGGGCAGGGCCTGGGTTGTGAAGGGAAAGATGCCAGAGGAGAAATAGAGATTTATTGGAATGAGTGGCTTATCTCCATCAACATGACCAGGACAACAGAGTGGTCATGAGCACCTTGGATGTATCCAAAACTTCCAGAGATTCTCAGAGTACTAGGATGTGGTCAAAAAATGGGAGAACATCCCTTTGGTTCAGCAGCTTTAGTCAAAAGATGGATTTATGTGAGTTATCAGAGCTGGCACCTTTCAGCATCCTGAGTTCTCCTGACCCTGGGAATCAGGGCATGGCACTCCAAACTGGGGCTCTGCCAGTGACAGAATTAATATGGATTTATAATAACACAGCAACCTTCCCAAAAGAGGCTTTAGCACCTTGGCTGTGTGGTTTTCTCCTCCTCTTCCACAAGTGCCACATCTTCTTTCGACCATGGGTCTCTCTGCTTCTGCATTTTTGATGAAGCCAGCCTCACAGAGCTCCTGAGCACTGACTGAGAGTTTAATATGCCAGGCAGATCTCTGAATCTGATGGCTTTTAAATTACTCAAGTGCTGGAAAATAATACATTGCTCTTCCTGACAGGTTAATTGGAAAAGTCCCTGTTCCCCAGTCAGTGTGAGAAGCTGCTGGAAGCCCCTGGGGTGAGGGATGGATGTTGGGCAGTGGCAGGAGGAGTGTGGCAGCCCAGCCCAAAATCAGAGTTTTAGGTTTTAGCACTATAATTCTCCTTTCCAGAGGGAGCATGAAGTTCTTCTAGTCCCTCTCCATAGTCTTGAGAAGACTTGTGTCCCACAGGGGAGATAAATCCTCCTCCTCTGTGTTGGTTCAAGGTTTAAATCACTTTGGTGTTGGCTGGAATTGCTGAAATTGCATTGGCTGGAGCTCAAGGGGAATATTGGGATGCAGAGCAGCAGTGTCTCCAGGGATTTCTCACTTTTGGGGCAGGAGCTGGAAGCATGTGGGAGATATCCACAAAAGGGAGGCTGAGATCGTGATTATCAGTCACAAACCGAGGTGTTCAAGAGATGAATTTACAAACATTCTTCAAGTATGCAAACCAAGTCACCCAAATTCTAATTTGTGCCCCAGGAACACTGAAGATCTGGAGCCAGAAAGCAGAACCCCTTGATGCTCAGTGCTCCGTCTAAATAAGATAATCCCTCTCTACATGCAACATCTGAGGGGAAAGGCTGATTCTTTCTGTGGAGCCATGTTCAGTTGCCTAGAAAAAGATTCTGTTTATTTCTATTCTGTTTATTTCTATTCTATTTATTTCTATTCTATTTCTATTCTATTCTATTCTATTCTATTCTATTCTATTCTATTCTAGTCTAGTCTAGTCTAGTCTAGTCTAGTCTAGTCTAGTCTAGTGTATTCTATTCCAATTTCAATGCTCCTCTATTGGAACCCTCTGATGGATAACCAGGATGTCCAAGCACCTGCACCAAGCCCTGATTAGAGACAGAGCCATTCCCCTGGAATTCCAGGAGCCAGGAGCCAGTGGAGATGTGTGTGTATTCCCTACATGGCTGACAGGATCTCAAGCATCTGTGGTGAAATAATTGTGCCCATTCATTTCCTTTTCTTCACTTAATACCATTTTCCTCACTTAACCATCTCAGAGCTCTTCCAAAAATCTTGGAGTTTTATGAACATGATCATCATGAAGGAGAATTTAGATTGAAACTCTTGGCTGCCAAATAGACCAACAATGGATTTGTGCAGGGACAGAGTCCCCACCAACATCAGAAAGGGGAAATTTTACTCTTATGGGGTTACAGTGGCAAAGTGTGAATTATTGAGCACATCAAAAATGCCACATTTATCATGTTTATGTGTCATATATGTAAAAATGACACGTTTGCCATGTTTAGGTGCTGTGGCCAAGAGCAGCAGAGATGGAGCAGATGAACCAGTGCCTTTCTCATCCACCTGTGGATGAGCTTTCCTTGCCCATCCCAGAGGGAAGTGAAATTCCCTGCATTTATCCCTGTCTGCACCACTGCCCGGGAAAGATGTCTTGTATTAAAACAAGAACCAAGGCAAAACCTGGATAAATTCCTCTTTAGTTTAGCAGCATCCCACAGCCTGCAGATCAGGAGTACCACAGTGAGAGGAGCTGCACAGAGAAAAGGAGAACTCACATACAAATGGAAATAGAGGTGTTTTTTTTAAAACCCAGCAGGACATGAATTATTCTCTTCATTTCAGACCTTTTCCTGGACTGGCAGCAATGTTGTCCCTGAAAAGACTTTTTCCCACTGAAATGTCTCAGGTGGTCACAGGAGGTGAGGGCAGGGACAGGAACAGCCTCTTCTCCTTTTTTTGCAGGGATTTTTTTCCACCTTGTCACCAGGCTGAGGTGACTCCCCTGCACACATTCCCTGTCCCAGTGATTTGCATCTGTGTGGGATTGCCTGGGAGATGTCACCTCAGATCCTGCTCCCCACCAGGCACAGGGAGCAGGGAGGGAGACAGGAGGAAATATGAGCTTTATTTGTTTAACATGGAGAAGCAAGGACAGGGATTAAAAGGATTTAAGATTCAACAAAAGGTGAATGCTAAATTGACACATGGCTGATTTAGAATAGAAGTTATCTGAGGAGGATTAGCAATGCAAGGGCAGCAGCACCACAGGGAAGGGAAATGGGTGGCAACAAGTGGATCCAATGCCTTGCACAGAAATAGGTCATTCCTAACAGCAAATGGAGAGAGCCACCAGCATCACTGGACAGGATGGATCACATCCATGGGGGAATCTGTATAAATAAGTCACAAGGGGTCAGGGAGGAGAGAGAAGCACGGCCTGAGTGTGAGACACAAAAAAGGTGCAAGGTCTGAAGATCATCCAGTGTCACCCCTGCCATGGCAGGGACACCTCCCACTGTCCCAGCTGCTCCAAGCCCCAATGTCCAGCCTGGCCTTGGACATTCCAGGGATCCAGGGGCAGCCACAGCTGCTCTGGCAATTCCAGCCCAGTTAGGAATTCCTTTCCAAGATCCCATCCATCCCTGCCCTCTGGCAGTGGAAGCCATTCCCTGTGTCCTGTCCCTCTGTCCCTTGTCCCCAGTCCCTCTCCAGCTCTCCTGGAGCCTCTCCAGGCCCTGGAATGTGCTGGAAGCTCTCCCTGGATCCTTCCATTCTCCAGGTGAGCATTCCCAGCTCTCCCAGCCTGGTTCCATGGCAGAGTTGCTCCTACCCTCTGAGGATCCTAGCGGCCTCCTCTGGACTTGTTCCAAGACATCCACATCTTTTTTATTTTGGGCTCTCCAGAGCTGGGCACAGCACTGCAGGTGGGGTCAGGAAGCCAAAGAAGCCAGGGGAGGTCTGGGATGGAGAGAAGCTTCAGATGGAGAGATCATTTGTAAAGCACTGAGCATGGGATTCATCTCCTCTGTTTTTCCTGGATTTTGATCCTTCCTGCCAAGACTAGCTGCCTTAAGAACTTTTCTAGACCAGACTGTAAAGAGTGAAAGCCAAAGCCTCTCTCCCTTAGTGGGAATCACCTCTGCTCACCATGGGATCCCGGGATGAGGTTTTACTTCGAGCATCTTCCATGACCCAGAGACATTTCTGGTTTGTGAAGCCTTTCCTGGGGACCCTGGGTTCATCAGGATCATGGCTTCCATGTCAAAGAAACACATCTGTGGGAAGATCATCGTGCTCTGAACATTCAGAGAGGCAGCTTTGCCTTACTCATAACCAGCTGCCTGCAACTCAGATAACCCTGCACTATAAACCTGGGACCTGCTGTGCCAGGACAAGAACAAAAGAAGGAAACAGGATAAAACCGAAAAATAAGAAGCAGCAGCATCATTCAGTGTGCAGCAGACAAGAATCTCCCTGTGCATCGACCCGAATTATCTTGTCATGGGCAGTTTGTTGTGTGTAAAATAACAATAATTACTCTTGGAGTAAATATATAAACCCTTCCCCATACATAAGTGTTTAATGAGCTGGTTTTTAGCTGTCTGTAGTTACTCAGGGTGCCTTCCTGCTGCTGTCCAGTCACGACAGCACCACGACAGATGAAACATTTAAATCTGTTTATTTCCCTCTCTCTCCAGCCTGCCCCTCTCCTCTGACGACACATGAACAATACACAGGACCCAGAGCTAATCCCACCCTGTCACTCTGCTTCTCTGCTTTTCCACTCTGCAGAAGCAGAGCTGGACTTGCTTCCTTTGAGTTGCCTTTTTTTTTTTTTTTCTCCCAGTGTGGCTCAGCAGGAGAAAAAAGCATCCTCCAGTTACAGAGTGATTTGAAGGTTAACACAACGACCTTCATCGGGCTCCTAAGAGGGATAATGATCTCTCGTTCTAATCAACAATGCAGACTCCTTTTGATACCAAAATAGCAACTGTTAAGTAAAGCCGATTTTTTCCCCCTCTGTTTTTTTTTTCCTTCCTTCTTATTTTCTTTCTGTTTCTTTTTTTTTTGCTTTATTCTTTGCCTTTTCCCTAACTCTGAGCAGAAGCTCAGAAAGCGAATTGGGAAATCCTATGAGCTTGAAACGGATGTGAGGCAGTGTTCAATTAGACTGTTGATCATGCTCCAATTCAATTAGTTAGGAGCTGATGCTAAGTTTGTTGCGGGGTCCTGGGGAGGAAAGGTGCTGACCCTGTTAAGATGATCACTTGTTGGAGTGGTTCCTAAGTGGTGTTGGATATGGATATGCACACAGTGCAGGATGCAGATAATGGCAAAGCTTTCCTTTCTGGCCCTGCTCTGGAAGGGAGCTGGCCAGCTCTGGGATCTGAAGGTATTGATGCTTAATTGCCATTTATCTGTGCATATCACACACGATCTGCAATGTCAACCACCAATGGCAAATGCAGATTAACTGGCTGTAAGTGATGTATTTACTGACACCCTGCACCTGGATGGGTTAATGCTGTTTATCTTCATTCTCTGTGGGTACCTGACCTGTGACAGCCAATAAAGTGACACACCCGTGCCCACAGAAAGGCACAGGATGATTCCATAATGCTGTGGTGTCCTTCCATATAATTTTGGGGTGCTTTTCTTTGCATAATCTGCATGGAGTTGTTGTTTCTTAAAACCTTGCATTTGGAGGCTCTGCCCCTGTGAGCACTATCCTCAGCAGGTGTGGGTACTCCAGCTAACCTCTGGTACACCATGGAAGTGTCCAAGGCCAGGTTGGATGGGATTTGGACCAGCCTGGTCCAGTGGGAGATGGCCCTGCACATGTTAAGGGGGTTGAAACTGAATAATCTTTAAGGACCCTTCCAACCCAAACCATTCTGGGATTCTTTGCCACTTCCAAATGAAAACTGAAAGATTTGTGCTGCAGGGTGTAATATTAATCACAGAATCATAGAATATCCTGAGTTAGAAGGGACCCAGAAGGATCATCGAGTCCAACTCCTTAACTGACAGTTCAACTGAGAGAATCTTGTTCTTTATCTTTTACCCCTGTTCCCAGAATTTGTCCAAAAAGGCAGAAAAAGGAAAATTCAGCACCACCAGGGGCAAATTGCATCCTGTAAGGACCCACAGTTCTGGTGCAAGCAGGGCATGACCCCAGTGCCTTATCAGCTTGAGGTGCAATCTTCTGCTCAGTCTGCTGACCATTCAGATTTTCATCATTCCCTGAGATCCCTCAGAGCCTCTTCCCCAAAGTTGTCCTTGCTCCTGGGTCAGTGCTGTGTCTGCTCAGAGGGACAGTGCTGGGAGCACTGGTGTCTGTCTGATGTGCTGTCCTTGTCCCTTTGGAAATGTATGGAAAAATGTGTCAGAACTGCTTGGGGGAAAATGTCACAGTATCCACAGGGTTGGTTTTCTGCCTGGGCAATTCCTGCTCTGGACTGCTGAGGTGAAGGACAGCTGGAGGGGGGTTTTGGCAGCCTTGTTTCCCACTCCCTGACATGCTGGACTGGGAGGTCAACACAGAATATCCAGGACTGTAGAGAGAAGGTAGGATGTTCTCAACCCATGGAGTTGTGTCCTGTCTCCAAAAATGACTGAAGGAAAATAGAAGATAGAAAAAAAATAAGAGTGGTATGTGGGGGCATTTTTTACCTCTTGTTGACTCCTAGGAGTAAGAGGCCTGAAATGATATTTTTATGTTTAATGCCCCTTCTACGCTTCTATTTCATCAATTTCCTTAATTTTTGAACCATTTGTATGTTCAGCAACAACAGCATCCTAAGACAAGGAATTTCACAGGTGAACTTCTAGGTGTGAAGTATCTCCATCCAGTTGTGATGAATTGACCTTCTGATGGTTCTCCTTTCTTCTGGGAGCAATCAGACCCTGCTTCCCTTTCCTTGTACCTCACACTCATCAGCAACCAATGTAAAATGGACCAGGTCTGCAAATCCCATACACAGCACTGAGGAAATGATGTTTGCTGGGATGGTGTGAACCCCACACACCACGGTTTGCATTAAAGAGGGAGGTTATATAGGACAAATGTGGAGAACAGCACTGGGGATCTTCTGCCAGGGTGAATTTGTGCATCTTCAGTGGAATTGAGGTTTGAATACAGCTTTACACCCCTGGTCCAGAATGGGAAGCTGGTGGGAGGATGCTGCTCCCCCGAGCCTGGGGGACAAGGCAGAGCTACCTGTGCTGTGTGTGAGGAATGTGTGGTCACCATCAGAGACAGGGCTGAATGATAGATGGTGACTTGAAATGTTTAATATTCCTGCCCTGTTGAAGAATGTTTCACATTCAGATAAAAGGAGCCATAAATCTTTCCTGGCAATTGAAGCTCTGCTCTACCACTACTCCTTCTTTCTTTTTTTTTTTTTTTTTTTTTTTTTTTTAATTGAGAACTCACCTGGAAAAGAAAAAAAACAGATGAAGAAATGATGATGAATCATAGCAGCCATGGAGCAGCCCAGATAAGGCACAATTTGCATTTTCATGTGATAATTTCCCTCTCTTGACGCTTTCAAATTACCTTTAAAACCACATTAATTCTGTCACCACGAACTCCACCATGGAGAGAGACCAGCCAGGAGAATGGCAAATCAAGGGGCTCTGTCTGGCTGTTCTGGGCCTTGAATGACATCTGGCACACATCTGGATTTGAGAGGACACTTGGGTGGCTTTATCACACAGCCCTTGTCCCTTCCAGGGGGTAAAGCCATTGGTCTGAACGGGCTGGTTTGCTCAGCCTGGCCCAGATTAAGCTCTGGAATAACAATTTTCTTGTGATGTACCAACATGTGCTAGGAGAGAACTGTTGTCTCACAAGAGCAGAGTCACCACGGTCAATAAATGATGAAGGAAAATCGGTGTCCCTGGCTCTTATGCCCCATCCCTGGAAGTGTCCAAGGCCAGGTTGGACAGGGCTTGGAGCACCCTGGGATAGTGAAAGGTGTCCCTGCTTATAAGAGGGGGTTGGAATGAGATAATCTTTAAGGTCCTTTCCAACCCAAACCATTCCACGATTCTGTAATTCTATAATTCTATGATTCTTGCTAAGACTAGTGGAGTGATTATGTATTTTCCTTTTTTTTTTTTTTTTAACAATGACACGGATTTGGCACAGAATGGAGCTGGTTAAACAGCCCTGCACTATTTAATTCTCTCTGAGTGGTCTGAAGAGAGCCCTGCCTCTGCCATGCTCTCAGCTGGAGGTTGTCATCACCTCGTCCTTATCCGAGAGGCACCGGCTGCACCCAGCTGTCTGTGATCCTGCTCCCCAACCTGTCACAGCCAAAGGGAGCCAGGCTGCTTTAAAAACACTTTCAAAAGTACATTTCTGCTACTCCAGTTCGTATCAAAGGCGGGGAGTTAGGAAGGAGCAGCACCAGCACTTGGCTGATCAGCTGGAGGAAGGGAGAGGAAGGTGATAAAGAGCTGCAGGTGCCTTTGGGAGTTGTAAGCACTTCAAGAAGCACAGCTGGAGCTGGAAGTGAATCCTGAGCATTCCTCTTCACTCAGCACTGCACAGCTGTAGCAAGGCTAAAGTCAGGCAGGTTTAAACCTGACAAGGAGCTTCTGGTGGATGAAGAAAAGGTTCTTTGAGAGAAGGTAACAGATTTCAGCATGTTTGATTCCAGTTCTACAACATTTCATCAGTTCAAAAGTGTTTGTCATGGGAGAAAGAAAATAAAAAAAGAAAAAATAAATTCTTATAGCATTATTTTTAAGGCCTCTGCATGTGTGTATGCTCTGGACAGGAGATTTTGGAAGTTAAAACAACCTGTTTCTTTCTAACCTTTCCTGTGCTCTGCACAGGAGATTTTGGAAGCAAAAATAACCTTTTTCTGACCTCTTCTATACTCTGGACAGGAGATTCTGGAAGTCAAAATATTCTGTTTCTGTCCTCTCCAGGACACAGCCAAAAATATTCATTGCTATTTCCCTCCTCATCCTAATAAAGAGCTGTGAATGCCCCAGGTAAGAGGCTTCATGAGATAACTGAGTACTCCTTAAGCTGTCTTGACCCCCATAAAAACCATCCCCACCATGGTCATCTTTTTTCCTGAATAATGCATTTCCCATCTGGTCCTGCTGATGATTATACAGGCTGGCCAAGCTCATCTTTTTTATGTGCTTATCACTCACATGGCTATTGATTAAGTGCCTTCTCCTTTTCCCTTCAAAGCTGAAGGCACATCTCTACATGCTCTGAAACAAGGTAGGATCAAACTCCAGCGTAATACTTTCTAAATCTCATGTCCATGAAATGCAATTCCGTGTGCTGGGGGAATAGGAGGCTTCCCATCAATGCTGGTGACAGATAAGTGGAGCTAACATTGGATTCTGACCTCTCTTTTGTGCCAGGAGATAAATGCTCATGGCACCTGAAACCTCTCCGTGTAACAGTTGCTGAGTGTAAAGGGTTGAGAATCAACTTCAGAAATGGAGCAGATATTTCTTATTTCACCATTAGTATCAAGCTGGAGAGATTTTCCACGAAAATGCTTCTCTTGCAGAGCAACTTCATCTAACTGTGACATGAGAACTTTCTCTATTGACCCTGATGGGGTTGGAGCAAAGGCTGCCATGGGTCACTTGAAACTTGATTTAAACTTGATTTATTCGATGACTGAGTGGGGAAAAAAAATGGAGAAGAAATAGCTGGGGCACATTATAAGCTGCAGATGCCGTGGAGAGAATGGAGCAGTGGCCATGAACAAGAAGAGGTCAGTGCCCTGTAGGTAATGCCATTGGGAATAACACTGGATACACACCCTGGGACGTGTCTGTGCTTTCCTTTGCAGCCCAACTAATGTGACTTTAACCACTGATAGTGAAAGGCCACGGGTTTTGAGCTGACCTCACACTGGGGGAGCTCAGGATGTCTCTGAACTCGCATGGGTGTCCCTGTGACCACCAGTGTCCCATGAATAAGGGGCTTGTGCCTGAGCTCAGCACTGGGGACACCCCCATGGCCACTGCCCAGTGAACCCCAGCCCTGGGTGGGGACAGGGGGATGGACAAACCAAGAATGAGGAGAAGAAACCCCAGCGTGGTCACGACACCCCTGCCAGGGGAGAGCTCAGGGTGGTGAAGGCTTTTAATCCCTCCTTCTCCTTCTCCATGGAGAAACATTGGATCTGACCCCTTTGGGATGAAGAGGAACACTGCCAGGGTGAGCAGGACAGCAGAGCTGGGTGATGGACACTGGGAAGGCGGGAATATCTCAGTACAGCACTTTTAACAGCATCATTAATGAAATTTTATTTTACTAATTGGATAACTTCAACTATTAGACTTTAAAACACTTATTGGTTTAGGAATAAATTTTTTACTTGGATAGATGGTCTTCCCTTTGTCCCATAACAGGATTTTGACAGCATTGCTAAGCCCTTTTATCACTCTTGGAGAGAAATGTGCCCTGCTGGTGCTCAGAGCATCTCGTCTGGAGACAGGGCTGTCGAAAGCAGGGCAGACAAATCTCATTCTGGAAGTGCCCATTTCTCTCTCCTGATTATAAAGAGCATCCAGACAGCTGCCTCAGAGGGTGATGCTTGCACTGAACTAGGAGAGGGTAGGTGAGATAAATCCCCGGCTGGGTGAATAAATTTTCAATTTGACTTCAGGAGAGATGTGAAGAACGCTCTGGGAAGCCTTCCCTGACGGAAGTGTCATTAAATCCAGCATGTTGGAGTGCAGATAGTCCCTGCTCCTCATTGTTCCCCTGACCTCAAACACCACAGAAAATATCTGTGTGCACCTTAGGGGACTCTGATGGCAGCCAAAAAATGGCCACCCATGTTTTTAGGAAAGAGAAACAAGCTGGAGTGAGATTTTAAGATGAAATTTCCTCTAGTGAAGAAATCCAGATCCATCTGCCACACCCCTGATGGAATAATTCAATAACACGATTCTCCTGATTTTGGGGAGATCCCTCATATGTGGGTCTTTGAAGAGAGTAAGATCTAAAACCTGGTTTTCTTTTTCCTTCCTGTTTTCCTGGAAATTTTTGTGAAATGAGTGGCTCATTTGTCAAAAACAGCTATCCCTCCTCACCAGACACACCCTGCCTTCATGCTCACAAACAGCCAAGGACTCTGGAAACCATCAGGAAAGGTGTTTCAGAGAGTAAAAGAAGGTATCTAAAATAGCAGATAATAAAGTGAATCACAGATTTTACTCTGAGTATTACAGAGAAGCTGAAGCCTCTTCCCAAATGAGTGGAGGAATGGTAAAGTGAAAAACTAAACACTGAGTTTGGTTTCTCCACAACTAAAATGTGGGAGATGCTGTGCCAGGATGTCAAAAACACCATGAATTTAGGTCTCAGAGGAGGACTAGGGTTTGAAGGAGAAAAAACGTGGGAATTTCTGTAGGTTGGACAGGCATTAGGGGCAGAACCCATCACTTCTCCAACTGGGCTGAGGGAAAAGCATTTTGGCTGGGAAATTGTTCCTCCTTGAGACTTCTTGGGTTGCCTTTGAAAGCAGCTGGAGGGTGCAGCTATTGGATGTAGATATAATTTCAATATCAACCACTCTGAGGAGCCCCCTAGCCTGGCAAATTTTGCATTCCTCAAATATTCCCAATAGCTGTTATTTTAAAGGGCGAGCAAGAAAAGGAGGCACGTTCACAGATCGATGCTGTAGAAAGAAATCCTGCAGAATTAGCAGAAAGAGAAAAGGGAGTTTCCATGACAACCACCTTCAACCAGCACCACCAGTGAGTGCAGAGTGTGAAAATACAGAGAGAAGAGGTAGTTTGGGGTGCAGCTCCCTGGGTGTGTTTGGGGGAGTGGGCATCTCCCTTGGGAAAGGATCAGGATTGCTCCCAGAGAACAAAAGAGTTCAGCAAGGGAAACTCTGAGGAGTTCTTAGGAGTTGAGGTGACTTGGAGAACCTGGATTTGTGTCTGGTGAGGCTCAGCAGGGCAGTGTGTGGTGCTCTGGTCCAGAGGAGATGGAGAAATTCTTGGGGAAAGCTCTAAATTCTGCACCATGCTGGGTGATCCAGTGCCCATCCCCATATTCAGCACCCCAGGGAACCCCTCCCAGCACTCATCCTGCACCCAGCACGGTAATCCCATCCAGATCCAGCCCTAAAAATGCCCAAACTGCTTCCATGGCCAGGTGGCCACTGAGTGACCACTCCGAGAGGGGCTGATGTTAAACTCCTGCCTTCTCTCTGGGAACAGACTGCATAACCTCAGCCTCTTGATGAGCATTATCCAAAGGGATTTCCATCAAAATAATTCCCAGGGGTTAATAAATAGACAGCAGTACCTGCAGGGTTGGAGTCAATAATTTCCAGTGTGTTGTTCCAATGTCATTGTTTTACTGCCACATAAACACATATATTAGAGGAGGGGGAGAATCGGCAGCTGTAAGTAATACAGAGAGGTTTGTATAAAAATGAATTATGCAAATATGATCTCCCTTTCCTTGTGAGCACAATAATAAAAATGTAAAATAAATCTTAATAGCGTGTCTCGGACTTAAAATGCTAAGGGGTAAAAGGAGACGGGGGAGGGTCAACGTTTGTTGTTTATTATTGAATTCAGTGCTGAATCCAACATGCCTAATGTTCTTGGAGAAATTGAAACATCTAATGTCAAATAAGATCTCCATGGTCTAATTCTTCATTCAGAGCCCTGGGGATAATGTATCCGACGTGACAATCCAATAAGCTTTCACATCTTCATCCATTTGTTTTCAGGGAGCCCTCACACCTCTGCATGAAAAGTAAAAAATATCTTTAAAAAGTCATTATTTCTTACATTGTAATAAATTTCACCAGATAAATAGGCGTAATTTAAGAAAGGGGAGGGATAAAGAAGGGAAGTGAGGCTGGGTGACAGATTGTCCACAATTTTAACATATAGGATTCAAGCTATCATCTATCTCTCTGTCTATCTCCATATCTGTCCGTCTGTCTATCCACCTATCCATCTTTATTATCCTGGTGACTTCCATCCCATCTTGAGTGAAGGCTGTAGGACTGCATCTTTGCTGGCGAAATTTCCCCTGATCAATCACTGCCTCTCCTCAGCTCCCAGGTTTGGCAGGCAGAGCCTGAGCCAAAATGAAAAGACAGAGGAGCAAAGGCAACGATTCCTGCTGTGGGCACTGCAGTCCCACCATGGAATCAGCAGGAGAGGACTGGCCCCTCTCTCTCCAGGAATCACTCAATTATCCAGAGGCACGGTGGGTGCATGCATCCCTTGGAGGGAACAATCCCAGAGTGGCAGGGAAGCAGCAGCCTGGGCTAAAAGGGAGGCAGCAGGGAAATTGGGCTGCTCTGACTTGAATATCCCCTGCTTGGTATCAAATTGTCCAGATGAAGAAGGGTTTATGGGAGGGACTGGAAGCAGGATGCTGGTGTGAAGTGGGATGCCGGATGCTGGTGCAGAGACATCTGCTGACCCTAATCTGGGATCTGCCCTGAGTATCAGACTCCTTTCAACTCTCCCAGCCAGGCACAGGATGCAGAACACGAAGGCAGAAATAGTTTTGAGAGACTTGCAAAAACTCCTTTATTCTCTGATGAGGTATTGTGTCACATTTGGTGACAGCAGCATCCCAGGGCTCCGATGGCAGCCTGCACTCCCAGATGGGAATGAATGTTAATGACTGGTGAAAGCAGCAGAGATCTGAGCAGAACCCGAGCCTCCCTTGGGAGTGGCATTTGGTGCTGTCCCACGGAGCCCAGATCAGCCCTATTCATCTATTTCCCTGCCGCGGATTTTTGCCACTTTTGTCGCTGTAATTTGCATTATTATCTGCCAGGTAGGAGTCGGGACTGCAGGGTTCTGCTGCCGGCTTTATCTGCATTCCCTGCTAATGGAGAGGACGGGAAATTAGAGGAGGACCTCTCATCTGTCACAGTGCTTTAAGGCTGGGACTAAGCTGTGCTATCAGAGCTGCTCCACAGCAGCACAGACACATCAAGGTAAACAGCAGCTCTCTGTTGCCTTTGGCCAGCACGCAGATCAGTCTGTTCCTTGGCACATTAACAAAGTGTTAATTGTTCTTTTCAGATGTGCTTTCCCTGCCAAACGCAGGAGTAATCCTGACACTGCCTCGCATCCTAGGCTTTGGGGTTTAGGTCAGGCTGGAGCAGGGGTTGTGGAACAATGAGCCAGCATTAGGCTTTCATTTGGAAACCCAAAGCTCTGCAAAGCCCCAGGGCTCAGGGATGTTGTAGCCAGCTTTGAAACAGAGGTGAGGCTTACTGAGAAGTTTATTAAAAAATGAAGAAGTTGAGAATGAACCCGTGGCCTCTGGTCTGCAGTGGATCTGGTCAGAGATTTCAAACGGAGGGTTTGGATAAATGAAAAGAAAAGAGAGTTTGTATAAAATGAGGTAGAATAGGATCGTGTTTTCAATCAGCTTCATTTGCAGCAGCAGTGGGAGCAAATTCCAGACTTTCTGAGGAGTCCTGAGGCTCAGTCCAGGACAAATCTGTGGCCAAGGTCCAGGAAGGCATCGTGGGCTAAAGTTCAACTTTCACAAGGAAACCAAGATTGCTTTCTTAGGCCTTAAATGGGGTTTCAAACAGGTCCCAGAGCATCATGTGCTCCATACAGCACCCCAAGCTAGTGGTTATTCACGTTTAGAGATAAGTTCTGTGGGCTGCAGAAGATTAAATAGGGGAATTATTCCTGTGGAATGTGATCACTGTGTGATTTTCCCAAACAAAGCTGCGTGAGTCTCCTGGTGAGCCGTGGGTTGTATGGGCTGGAAGTGTTTCTTCAGCTCCTGGGGGTAGATTCAGGGCACAACTCTCGTATGGGGCTGCTCTGTTTTGCTGTCAGCAAAGGATGAGTGTTCCTGAGGTATTCCCACATTGCCTGGCCTCTGAAAACACGTGGAAGCCGTGGCAGGAGAAGGTAACCAAAGAGCACAAGGCAGATGAAAGGGAGACGTTGTGTTGAGGCCTTCCTTGTCCCAAGAGAATAGAACAAAATGATTGCCCTGAGACTTTACCATGAGGTTTTCTGCATCTGGTTTTGTTTTGTTTTGTTTTTCTTTTCCTGGGAGAAGGGGAAATCCCAGCTTGGACTCTTTTATTTTCCCTCTCCAAGATGCCATGTGTTTTTGATCCCCATGTTTTTTACAGAAACAAACCCAGACACATCATTGAGGTGTCTGTCTCAGCAGCTCTCCTTCAGATCAGGGGCTGTCAGTGAGTTTTTCTGAAGCGGGAAAGGTGGGAATTACCTTTGGCTCTGGCTGCCCTCTCTCAGAACACTTTGTCAGGTCCCTGGTGTGATGTGCACAAGCTGAGCCCATCCATAACAGCGGAATAACTCCCCCTAAGACTCTTCATCCAAAAAGTCCAAAACAGCTTACAATTTTCTCTTTACCTGTAGCTTTCACTGCCTCACTCTGTATTTTGCAGGTGATTGAGAATCTGGAGAACAACAGGAAAATAGCCATATAGACTGAAAATAAACCAAAGCTTTTCTGGGCCAGAATGACAACCCCATGATGCAGAGAAGAAAAATTGATAGAGTTCAACTGAGTGGTGTTACCATTTTCCAATCTCAACAAAAATCACAATGCAATGAGATGTGGATTTCTGGGATTATTCTTCTGTAGTCCAGGAATCTCTGTTGATGTCCCTTCTACTGAGTCTACTTTGTCCCAGTTAAACAAAGCTGGAACTTGGAAGAAAGAGGAATTTCACCTCATCTGCACTGCATGGACAGAGAGAGAACAGGAGACAGAAACAAGATAGTCACTGGAAGAGGGAATAATTTCCAGGCAAAGAAAACATTTCAACTTTGCAAAGCACATTCATGTGTATGTATGGACTTCCATCATTTGCACATAATTTAGCAAAAGCAGGAGTGAAATACAGTGGAAAGTTTCAAACATGTAACAGAGCCATAATTTTCCTCTGAATTATGACTGAGTAGTTATTTGCTCAGGAAGACTTTCTTTCTTCCTTCTTTTTTTTCCCTTTCTCCTTTAACATCTCATTAATGTTAATGCAACCCCAGCTCGATAAAAATGGGAAGATAGGGCAATAGCAGCTTGGCAAATTTATTTTGTGAGAGCAATATCTTTGGTCTGTGTAAATGATTTTACTCCACAGCTGAGCAAAATGAGCATCTCTGGGTCCCTCTAAGCCAAAGTGAAAGGATCTGGAAGTGAAACAGGTTTTTCACTTTGTTTCTTGCTTCCAATGAGACTGAAAGGTGAGTTCCAACCTGGTGGAGCCAATAGAGGGAAAACGAAGCTGGAAATGAGGGAGGACAAGGCTGCTGGGGGGGGATCCAGGGTAAAAGGAACTCCAGGGCGCCATGGGAAGAGCTCTGCTCTTTGCCTCTGTTTAAACACAAGTTTTGCACTGTGCCTGTGGTTGGTCCCACCTGTCCTAGAGCCAGGTGAGCCCTGGCTGTTCCCATGGTCCCAGAAACTGGGGTTCCATAGATCCCCTGGAGGAACTTCCACCTTTCCTTCTGTGGGCTGGGGATTTCCAGCTGCAGATCTCCAGGGAGTATTTGCTTTTCTTCCACTGCTGAGCACATTCCAGGTCTCAGAGTTCACCTTCCTGTGAGTTCAGAACAGCCTTTTGTGCATCCAGGAAGGTCAGGGAAGCACTGGACAGATACAACTCAAGCAAACTCAGGATTTTCTGCCTAAAGCTTCAAGCTAGATCCTTCAAATCCTTCAAACCCATCACAGCAAAACCTCCTAGAGGCAGAAGAGAATGGATGGATTATTTTCCTTCTTTTTCTGTAAAAACAGGACTTTTTTCTATTTATCCAAACTCTACCTGCTCTTGGTGGAGAAAGACCTCCTGGGGGTGATTCAACCATCACTGGTGGCAAGCCCTGCTTTCCACTGTCCCAATTACAAGCCTGTCTTGATTTACAGCTGCAAAAAGACATTCAAATTTGGTTGCATGACAATGAACCCACAATTTCACACGTTCCTGGTGTAGATCCCTCTGTCTGAATTAGCTCTTCACTTGTCTCCCTTCACATCCCAGGGAAGGGATGGATACTCAGAGGTCCAGTTTGTCTTCCTGAGCTAAGAATCACAGAATAATTCAGGATGTAAAAGACCTTAAGAAGTCTGTAGTGCACCAGCATCCCAGACACAGTGCCAGGTAAATTTGGTTTCCTATAGGTCTCATCCAGCCAAGCTCAGAAATATCCATGGATTTGGAGCCTGGACTTTGGGCCTCTGCCCTGATTTTTATCTGTTGGCCTGAGGAAGAAAGGAACAAAGAAAGAAGCACTTCAGTGCTGACTTTGTCTTTGAAGTAGGTGCAACATCAGCCATTTTTGACCTGGTTTGATGAAGATGTCTTGTTCTGTGGAGCTGAGGTTTGGGAGACAACCATGCAGGGCTGCCTGGCAGGGAACAAGACATCCAAGACATGCATTGCCTGCCCAGTGTCAGACAGGACACCCCAACCACACAATGCCTGAGAGAGGGCAGCTGAACCAATTGCCAAAACACAACCAAATCATTCCTTCTCTTTCATACAGGAGGAACTGAAATGGCCTGGAATGTGCAAACAGTAGAAGCCTTGTTCCAAAGATTCTGTCATATCCTCTGGACATTGGCAGATGGAAGCCTCTATCCTGTTTTTCCTTTTTATTTCATTTTTAGTGCCCTACATCAGGACTACACCATCATTTCCTGTGCCAGTAGCACATCTAGCTGTTCCTCTCCACTTCTTGGGGAAGCCAGTGACTGGTCTCTTTATTAAAAATGTGAAAAAAAAAAATAAAAAGGAATGAAAAGTAGAAAGGTAACAATTATCTTTTTCAATCAACATTCATATGAAAGGTCTCTAAGAATAATAGCACTTAACACTCTTGAGCTCCAAAGTGCTTTTCAGACATTAACTAATGAATCAAGGAATCAGGGAGGGAAGGCAAGTAGCTCATCCATCTTGAGCTTTCCAACTGTCATGGGATTCAGACCAGGCTACTGCAACTGCAGGAGCAGGAGAAGCCAGAGGTGAAGGCACAGGAGTGTCTTCAGTAATCCTGGGATGTTTGAACTCTGGATTCAGAGTCCAGTTTGGGGTTCAGGAGTCTCCATTTCATTCGAAGAGAAAAGGCAGGTGGACCCTACAGTGTCCAGCCCAGTGCACATCTGTCCCTGCTGCCAGGGCTGGTTTTGGGGTCTCTGCAGCTGCCTGGAACTGGAACTGGGTCTGGCTGCACCTGTGACACTGCACTGCAGTCCTGAGCTCAGGCTCAGCCTGGCTGAGAGGATTTACAATCTACACAGACAAGGTTTAATAGAGGGAGACTTCACCCAGCAAGGGACTTCCTCAGCCACTGGAAATTCGGGCTGTAAAGAGGTGGGAAGACAGCAAGGCAGGGTCATTTCCACTTAATTCATCCCTGACAAAAGTATTTCTTCAGCTCCTGAGGATGGCAGCCCTACCACTGCCACCACCTCCTTGCCAACCTCTAAACACACCAATGCCACCAAGGCAGTTTCTTATCCTGAACTATTCTTTAAAACAACATTTCCTCGCTTTGTCCACTGATGAGATTCTTTCCTCTCATGTCTGACAAATCCTTCTCTAGAGCAGCAGGATTTTACCAAATCCCACCCTGACCCCATCTCCCTTCTTGTCTCACCTCAAGGAGCACCTTTACTCCATATATTTCCCAAACCTGTGTTTTTAATAAAAATCTGTGGCAGCAACAGGAAGAACCCCCATTCTCCTGCCTTTAAATTCTCAGTCCTGATGAGCCTTTAGTCCTTCTGTTTCAAAGTCGTGGATAGAGAGGAGTTTGACACACCACAAACACAAAATTTCCATTCTTAGGGAGGTACATTATTTATTGTTCAACACAGAAGGAAATAGAAAAGGGAAAGGAAAGGAAAGGAAAGGAAAGGAAAGGAAAGGAAAGGAAAGGAAAGGAAAGGAAAGGAAAGGAAAGGAAAGGAAAGGAAAGGAAAGGAAAGGAAAGGAAAGGAAAGGAAAGGAAAGGAAAGGAAAGGAAAGGAAAGGAAAGGAAAGGAAAGGAAAGGAAAGGAAAGGAAAGGAAAGGAAAGGAAGCACTACTTCTTCAAATGACTGCTTTAAGAAGGTATTTCCCCATGGATGGATATTTTACAGGGACTGGATCCAAAGTTTAGTCACAAAGTCTGTTCAAGAGGATGAAACAGGCAGAAACCCCCAATTTCAACACTCCCATGGTTTTGCATTTCATATTTGGTGGGAAACAATAAAACCAGAGCAGAGCTCATAAGTTTGCCTTGATTTTGGGGGGAAAATATTGAAGGTATGAGGCAAAACCCCAAGTAAAGTCCAGCTGTTAACTCTGCCACAGAGAAGGGAAATTTGGCACTCAGGGAAGATGGAAATGGGAAAAGAAGGGACTGAGCCCTTTTAAAAGTGAAGGAAAGAGGGGAAAGAAAACCCACTTTATAGCCTGATGAGGATAAAGCTGAGAAATTATAAACCCTTTAAAACAGCCTTTAGTTCACAGCATAATTGGATTTCATGTTTTGGCAGCTAGATGTGATTATTCCTTCCCAAATAAAACATTCTTCCTGTGAATGATGACCGTGTAGAATTACCATGCCTAAGGAGTTTAGTGAGGAAGATGCTTTGCTCATCTTCCATTTCTTTCACACCAGGATCTCAAAGCACTTTGCACGTGGTGATAGCAAATATTTCTCCTCAGTGTTTAATGACATTCCCACTTTGCTGATGAAATAGGGAACATCATTTAAGGATATCCTGAAGTTTGCACAACAGCTCAGAGAACCACAATCTCTGGTGTTCCTGCCTCCAAAATGACTTCAATATTCTATAATTGATGAGAAATCCAACTGTATTGGAATAATTTGCTTCATTAATATTAAGTTTCTTTTACAGAGCTTATTTCTACTCTGCTGTGTTTGTGGAGAGGACACAGCAGGACAAGGAGATTTCCCACTATGTCCCAGTGTGCACAGGATGTTTTTGTGTCCTTTTTAGGTTCTTTCTGGACCCCACAACTCAGAACTTGCAATGCCCAGGGTTTATTAAACACGGTGCATCTCTAGAAGAAATTTCATACTCTCGCCCTTGCCATCACATTTTCCCTTTTCATATTCTCTTGTTGGCTTGTCTCTGGAAAAAACCATCCTGGGATTCTGCTGGATTGACTCCAAATGCTGCCATTCACAGACATGTGGAAAGATAAGGAAATGCACAACTCGCTGAACTCAATCATAAACATTATCTCGGACAACAATAACTGCAGGCAAGGGGCCAAGAGGTGCTATGGTCAGAGTTATGCTCCAAAACAGAGTAAGGATTGTCAAGCGCCACAACAATTAGAGCAAATTGATTTCTTGGCCAAAATAATGGTGGTTTGGTTTTGGTTTTGTTTAAATTTTCAAAAGCTGCATGGAAACCATGCAAAAACGGGTGTGAGAGTGGAGAGCTCCTGTAAAATGTTAAAGATTAGGAAACAGAAAGTAGCACTTAGCTACTAATCAGGCTGGGCTTGGACATGGAATTATAGGATATTCTGAATTGAAAGGGATCCACAAGGATCATCAAGTCGAGCTCTAGAGTGAATGGTCCACACAGGAACCTAACCCACAGTCCTGGAATTATCAGCACCATGCTCCAACCCTGAGCTGATCTCAGGGTCCATGTCAGGCAGGTTAGACTCTTGATTTTACAAGAGTAAAATGTTTGGGTTTTTTTTTTAATTACCCAGTCATGATCATTAAGCTTGCTCAGCCAGGAGAAGGAAGTAGTTTTACAAGTTAGGAAACTGATAAAAGGATTGTTCTGTGGATTCTGCATCAGTCTGAGTGAGCAGGCAGAGATTTCCCTGTTGGGGTTTGGGTCTGCATCAGTCCTGTGCTCTGGAAGTCTCTGCAGCCAAGTCTCCACAGAAAAACCAAGCTGTTTCTCCAGGTGTGCAATGCACACAGCTCTAAACTTCCCTGCCAATGCTCTCCCCCGAAATTCTCTTTTTTAGCCCTGACCACCTTTCCCAGCAGGGGTGGAACACGTGGCAGTTCAGGTCAGAAAGTGATGCATCATGGAGAGGAGAGAGCTGTAACCTTTCATAAAGCTCACAGTCCTGCTCCTGAACCCAAACAAGCCAGTCTGGAGCTGCAGCAGCAATTTCATCAAGGAGCAAGGTGCTATAAAATAGCTCAAAGCAGAAAAAGGGAATACAGAGAGAGAAATACACCCAGGCAGAGCATAAAGTACCGAGGCAAAATGAGGGTCATATAAAACCTTAAGTCACACAGGAACAAACTTGAACGGTGGTGCTCATTGTCTAAATGAGAAAAAACACACAGGAAAGCAAGAAATAAAAGAATAGTTTCAGTAATTGAAATTTCAGGACAACACCAAGAAGCAGGCTGTGATTTACCATAGGTAAACATCCTCTCTGATACAAATCACCCCTGTGGCAAACATCTTGTAAACTTTATGGGCAGAAGCTCAGCAGTGAGAATACACGGCTGTGGGAGAGAGAGAAATCTCAACATTTGTTTTTCCTCCCAACCCTAAGCACGGTTTACAGGCTGGATGGGGAGGATGGGGTGGAGCTGCCCTTTGGATTGCAGCTCCCTGGAGAGCTGAGCAGCACAGGGGAGCTGAGTGACAGCTCTGGGGGGCAGCAGGTGAGTGGGATGCTCAGGAGGGGAGGATTTTCTGTCCACTTGTAGCACCTGGCACAACTTTTGTCAGTCCTGGTGCTGATTTATGTGGCTGTTGGGTGTGTGAGGACAAAGGAAAACTGAGTCCCTTTCCATGGAACAGAATTATGGAATGTTTTGGTTTGGAAGGGATCTTCAAGATCAGCTCATTCTGCTGCTCAGAGCCCCATCCAGCCCAGCCTTGAACACTTCATATTTAACTCACTTTTCTAGTGAGTCTCAACTGGTGGCCTCAGAAAAGAAACTTCAAGGGAAGGTGCTCCAGGCAAACTTGACCCTGAGCTTTGCAGCCCTCTGCACACAGAATGCAAAGAATGCAAAGAATCCTCCTCTTTTCCATCTCCACACAGGGGATGGAGTAATGCAGTTTTCTTCCCTGATACTTGGAAGCTGCCAGTCACTCCTCTGTTTCTGTGGGAAATGCAACCATCACAACTGGACCTGGAAAAACCCAGCTAGATGAGAAATTTCACCACAGGCTTTGAGCTTTTGGGTGTTTTGGTCCCATCCATTTCTAAAGAAATTTTCTTTATATGATCTTTAGAAAAAGGTATTTTCAGGATAGCTAGAATGGTGAGGTGAACTTGTTTGAGTGAACTTTCTTCCTGTGCCATAAAAGATGTTGTACAGAAGGTGCTGTGTGCTTGTGAGAGCTGGGTCTGGGGTGGGATGGGAACCCACAGAGATGTTCAGGTGCCAAGTGTGCAAGGCCAAGTGCATTGGTGAGAATTCCTAGAGATGGGAGCTGAAAGGACCAGGAGGGTTGTGTGTGGTTAGGGAAAAATCTTCCCTTGCAGTTTCTGCTGGGATGAAGGCTGCCTGGAGAACAGGGTGCTGACGAGAGTCAAGAGTTTGAAAAATCAAAGAAAAAGATCAAAATCGAGAGTTTGAAGTAGACAAATCTGGGGAGTGAATCTTGCTGTTCCCTTTTCACAGGTGGTGAATGAAGAGGTGAAAAACTCTTTGTGCTTCTTCCCAGTCCCCGTTCTCACTCTTGGTTTGTCTTCCTTCAGGTTGCTGCTGCCTTTGTGAAATATCCACCAGTCCTGAAAGGAAAAGTGATATTCCAGGTTTTCTGGGGAATGAGCTACAAGCTTGAGACAGCAGTCCTGGCTCTGGGGAAGCCCCACTGTCACCTCTTGCTTCTCTCCCCCACAGGTGTTTGAGACCTGTCTTTAACCTGGACAAGGTTCAGACAGTTTTCAAGGGCCAGGAGTGCCACAAGTTTTAAACATTTTTTGGGCTTGGTCCCAGGACTTGTATCATTTCCCAGAGAATTCCCAGTCTCGTGCACCCTCTTGTTTTCCTATTTGTTTTGTCAAGAGGTGCCTAACACCAAGCTCAGGAATGGCCCTAATTCACCTCTCTCACATTTCCTCACAGCAGAGAAAAGTCTTTGCCTCTTCTTTCTCCTCTGTCCAGCAAGGTCACGCAGAGACACTGCAGATTTCTCCCTCTGCAGATTTCCCACATCACCAGCTCTTTATCCTCTGCTGAGAGAGGACAGATGATTTGATCAGGAAAGCTATTTTCCTGCAATGTAGATTATAATGGAAATCTGGAGAACAGCCCTGACTCCGAGTCTCTGCAGCTTTATCCTTTTAAAAGCACAAGCCAATTAACCTCAGCCTGCAGGGAAAGAGCCCCTCTGTTAGAGGCTGGGTCTTGGAAAATGAGACGTTGGGGATTTAAATTCACAAGGCTCTGAAACTCCAGCCCAGGCACAGAGAACTCCCCCATGCCTGCACAAAGCTCCCCAGTGATGCCACACACGTGGACATGGGGCTCTACACGGTGGGGTCCCTGCCAGGGTCTCTGAAGCTCCCCAGGATGTTGCTCCACTTCCCTCGGGCTGCTGTGGGGCTCGAAGGGTCAGCGTTAAGGACTGGAATTCCTGGGGCCAGGGATATAATTCATATCAAAGTGGTTTGTGAAGGATGGTGTCAAGAGCTCTCTCACCTGGAGATGTTTGTGGAGGATAAAAAACAGCCCAAGGCCCAGGCTCAATAAAGAAATCACAGGAATGGTGTTCTCACCATGGGGAATGAAGGGCACAAAGACTAATTGGCTCCTAAGGGTTACACCACAAGGAAAGAACTCAGCTCATCCTGAAACAGAAAAGATGCTCATTCCTGGAAATTTCTGTTTCTCCCCCACTTCAGGACCTGTGATTGGCACCTGAGGGCTGGGTGAGCCAAACCTGAGTGTCACAGGATCACAGAATCACTGGTTGGAAAAACTCTCTAGGATCACAGACTCCAACCATTAACCAGCACTGCCAAGGCACCACTAAACCATGTCCCCAGGGGCCACATCCACGTTTCCTGAACCCTTCCAGGGCTGGTGGTTTCACCACTTCCCTGGACAGCCTCTTCCAATGCCTGACAACCCTTTCAGTGAAGAATTTTCCTTAATATCCAGTCTCAACCTTACCTTGTAGAACTTGAGGCTGTTTCCTCTCATCCTTTTGCAGGATGCCTGGGAGAAGAGACTGAGCCCACCTGTCTACAAGCTCCTGTCAAATTCTTTTTTTTTTTAATGAAAGAAAATGAATGACAGAGGCAGGGAATTTTCCACATCCCTGCTGGTCTTCCACATCTAAATGTTCTCTGCTTATCCCACAAAACTCCTCTGCCATCTGATGTGCTACCCTGGCACCAACTGTTTCCTCAGGAAAGGCAGGCACACACACAACACCCTCTCAGCAGACACCTCTCCCCAAATCATGCTAACTACCTGTCTTTGTGCTCCTTTCATCACAACAGCTCTTGTTTGAGACGTTCACATCTCCAGACATTTGACAAGCAGCTGAGTAAATGTCAACACCCTTCCAGAGGAAGTGTGGGATTTAAGGGAATTTAGCACTGACTGGGAAATTGCAGTCGGTTCTGGGGTGAGACTTTCTGGTTCCTACAGCTGAAGCCATGCCAGCATTTGAGGCCAGGCAGCAAACAATGCTGTGCCCATGGAGATGAGGGATGGACACACAAATATCCCTGCTCCTTTTTAAGTCACAACCTATGAGGGTTTTTTATGATGGGGGAAATGATTTGGGATTAGAGCACTATTCTGGAACACTGGAGAAACACAGGAAATATTCCCTGAACAGCCTCGGATGTGCTTCTAGTAGGTGGCACCCCTGCCCATTGTGGAACCAGGTGATCTTTCAGGTCCTTTCTGACCCAAGCCATTCTATAATTTTATGATTTAGTGGCTGTTGGTCTTTGATCCTCACCCAAAAGTTCCTTGCCAAGGTTTCTTGGACCTGTTCTCCTCAGGAACTCATTGTTCTGGCACTAAGAATAGTCTCCCAAAGAGAACACCAAGGAGTTGCTTCAGCACAGCCTCAGGGGAAGCAAATCCTCCCTGTTGATTGGAGCATTTCCCAAAACACAGCGTTTTCCATTGGCTCCAAATACTTTATCAGGCCTTTTCCTGTGAGTTCCTACAGCTTCCAGGCCCACAGTGCTGTGGTCACTTCCCTGCATGGGATTTATGGGCTGGGGCTCATCTTCCTAAAGCTATTTTGGAAATAAGCACTGCAGGCACCTTTCTCCTTCTTTATCCCTTTTGTAGGGAGGAAAAACCACTGTTATGGAGCAATCCAACTCACCTGGGAATAGATCCATGGAAAGGATGGCAATGCCTATTTCTCTCCTTCCACAGGTCCTACAGGGAAATCACTCTGGCAAATCTCACCTGTGGAATTTCTTCAGGAAATACGTCCATGATCACAGGGTGTTGGACAAGGTTCACTGAGCCACAGAGCTCTGGTTCTGCTTATTAGAGATATTTAGGATGATGTGGGCTTGAGTGATGATTTCTCCATGCAAGTTTCAGGGGTTGTGATCAGGGAGAACAGACAAGGGGATTCCCTTCCCTCTTGGCCTGTTGGATTCTCCATGAAGAGCCATTATTAATTTTAATTCAGAGCACAACAGGCTGGTGGAACCCCCTGCTGCAGGATATTAGAGTTTGCTGTGCCTTTAAATGGTGGCTGCACTCAGAGTTTGTGTTTTTAAGCAGTAACTCCAAGCCAGTGGGTTGAAAGTTTGCTGAAGCTCATTTAGGGGAGATTAACATTGGAAAACGTTTTCTAACAACACAGATAGGAACAGAATGTCCATGGGGAATGTGGAATGCCCCTTCCTGCAAAAAAAAGCCCCAATAAAGAGGTGGCAGCACAGTTTTGGATGTCCCTCAACCTGCCAGGAGCAGGGAAAGGCTTAAGTGATTCCTCTGCTGTAATTTCTGGCAGTATGGAAGTCAGGTTTTAAGATCTTTAATTTAAAAAAAAAGACAAGGTATTGTTGAATAGCACAGCTTGAAAGGGATCTCTAGAGGTGCCTGGTTCAACCTCCAGCTCAAAGCAGGGACACCTTCAAAGCTGGGTCATACCTCGCCCATGTGAGTGGCAAAAGATTTCTAACATAGAGTTTGCATCACCTGTGTGGGCCCCAGTGCTGGTGCTTGGCCAAGTTGTGAAGATTTTGTCCTTATTTCCAGCTGAAACTGGAAATTTCAACCAGTGGCTGCCAGCCCTGGCCATTTCACTGCTTCTCTGGGGACAGCCCAGCCTTTTCTGTCGCTGCTGGAGGGGGTGACTGCAAAGAAAAGAATTCCCCTTGCAGGCTGCCAGCCTTGCCCAGGCTGAGCACACCCAGGATCCTGCTGTTTCCTTCACAAGTCACACCCCCAGCTCACTAATGGGTTATTTCTTCTGCCATCCCAGGGCCAAAGGGCATCCCAAAATCCAGATCCTTCACTCCAGTGTTTACTGTGGCCTCCATCCCTCTCTGCCTCCAGTTGCTAAGCGATATCTCTGCTCTCCAAAGTCACTGACACAGACCCTTGGCTGCTGCATTTCACTATTCAATTTGCAATTTAAATTCCCTGACAGGCAGAAGCAACCAAGCTGTTCACTTAAGATTGCAAGAAGTTATATTGAAATCCAGGAAATCGCCAATGCCTCGAGCTCTTCATAAATTTCACTTTGATAATAATAAAGACAGAGGTTGGAAAAGGGGAGGAGGTGCTCGTGTGTGGGACAAAGGATGGAGCAGAGACAGTGAGGTGCAATCACAGGGGTTTATTTATGTTGGTTGTTCCATGTTCTCTCCTCCAAGACCTTGTGCTTCTGCTTGGGCTGGTTAAATACCTTTCAGTGAAGTTAAAACACTCCCTTTTATCTCTTTTTCAATCCTTCTTTTCTTTATTAGCATTTCCTAGAGATGGAGATAGGTTCCCTTTGCATCACCTTCTCCTTTCCCAAAACACCCACAGAGGGATTGTGGCATGAAGGACAACAGGGAAGTGTCCCTCGTCCCAGGCAGGATGGTCAGCCCTGGATATCCACTGCCTGTGGCCCTCCTGCCCTTCCCAAACTGCTCCCCAGAGATGTCCAGACCTGAATTTTGGCCACACACAGAGGATGTTGTATTTTGGTTTGGTCACCTGTGTTCTCCTTGGAAAGCAGGGATCCCACAAATCCATGTTGGGATTTGTTCTGTGTGAGGAGGAGAGTGGCATTATTAAATCAGAAACAGGCAGGGATCATTTGGAATGGGCAGCTCTGGAGAGCCTTGGGAAAAAGATCAGGAGCTTCAGTTCTGGGGGAATAGGAGCTGCCATGGGCAGGAGTTGGGTCCTGACAATGAGGGAAGGTCAGGGAGTCCCTTTGCATGGAATAGGATCATGGAGAAGAATCATGGATAATGGAATGGAATGGAATGGAATGGAATGGAATGGAATAGAATAGAATAGAATAGAATAGAATAGAATAGAATAGAATAGAATAGAATAGAATAGAATAGAATAGAATAGAATAGAATAGAATAGAATAGAACAGAATTTGATTCTCCTGCAGAGACATTTCCCGGCGCTGGAAGCCTCGGTGGGCTCGCAGCCATGGGGTTCTCAGGCCAGCAGAGGGAACTCTGCACCGCACTAATCTCAAATCCCGCAGCTGCAGGGATGGGCAGCAGCGGGGCTGGGGACACCGGGGGTTTGCAGCTCCCTGCCTGCGGGACAGCCGAGAAAAGGGGCTGATCCTTCTCCTTCTGTGCAGGGTGAAAGCGCCAGTTTGAAGGAATTCCACTTTTTGAAGGCGAGCAGCTCCACAGAGCCCTTAAAATCCTTTATGGATATCGAGTCCCCTTGGGTAAAGCTGGAGAGTGGCAAGGCAGGGATCAACCTCTGCCAGCCCCCTGCCCAGCTGTGGGGCAGAAAGGGGCAGGGACCTTCTCTAAAAACCAGCAGCAGCAGCAGAAACCAGGCAGCCAAATCCCCTTCCCCAGTGTGAGCCTCTGGGAGAGGGGCTTTGGTGCAAGGATTCTCCCTGCGGGGACAGGAGTGTGACACAGGTGACATCAGACACGACCACAGCAGGTATTTTCCAAAAAGTTGGTGTGGGTATCATCTTTCCCTCCTTCACTCTGTGTTTTTCCAGCCCCATGTCCACACAGGACAGAGTTTGGGCAGCCAGGTCACTACAAGAAGGTCTCAGAATTTTCTCATTGAGACTGTCCCCTTGGCAGGGGCCACCAGGTGCCCTCAGGGGAAGGACACAGCTCTGAAAGAGCTTGGTGGAGCTTTTTTCCATTCCTAACTGCGATGTTTTTCACCTTCAGCTTCCCAAAGTGCCGTGATCTTGGAAATTTTCCCCAGAGGCACCACTTGAATTCCTAGAGGATCTGCTCTCTGTGACAAAAAGGGACAGCCCTGAAGTTGCTGTTTTATACTATGGACACTGTAATACATTTTGGGAGACAACTTTCCCTTTTTTTTTTTTTTTTTTGCCTTGAACTGGGTGATATCAAGCTACAGACTGACTCTGAGGAGCAGCCAACAGCTCAGTCTCTTGTATCTTGGTTTTAAGAGCTCCAGTGGCCATCTCTGGACTCTTCCATCCCAAACACTCCGTGTCAGTGAGTTGCTCCAGAACCCTCAGGGCTGTGTTAAACACAAGGCAAGGTTAAACTGAGAACAGCACGATGGTCAGAAACCTGCCCCTGCAAGGCTGAAGTTTCCATTCTTAACTGCAATGTTTGAATAATAAAGGCTCCAAAAGTGAAAAAAAAAAAAAAAGGTGCTTGGTAAAAAGAAGTTTGTTTCTACTTTGTCTTCTTGCACTTTCTTGGGATTAAAACTGTTTTACTTTCAAAAGCCTATTCAGAATGAAGGTTTTGTGTTGCAGTAGCAGAGAGTGATGCTGGGCCAAGCTCCTAAGGGGCTTCTCCCTTCTTCCCACAACTCAGGGAATTTGACTTGGTGAATTCCCACCTGCTCCTGCAGCACCCACATTTCTTTCACTGTTCTGCCCAGCCAGAGGTAGGGTTGTCTCCCAAAGCCAGGAACATCACCAGTTTCACATGGGGATTCCTCAGGAATATTCTGGGCAGATTTTGAGAGTTAATGGAATTTGGGTGGAATTCTGGGTCCTCAGTCCTGAGTACTGCATTTGTTCTGGTGGAGGTTGGTGGCCAGGTCTGGTCACAGACAAGAGAAGTGACAAGTGCCCACCTAACCCTGGGAAGGACAGGGACTGCTGTGGGGACTCTGCCCCACATTTCCTCCCCATTATTCTCTCTCTCTCTGCTCTTGTTGTCCATTTCTGGATAAATTTTGAGCTTGGATTAACTTACTTTTCTCAGGTGCCTGAAGCAAACAGGATGCCACGTCCCTTCAGCTTAGCCACGAGCAATCCCATTCAGATGCTCCCTGTTCCAGGCCATCACAAATGCTGTTTCAGGTGTCCAGGATCCCCAAGAGGTTGTTGCTCTCTTTTCAGCCAGAAAAAACCTTGATAAAATCAGATTTTTTTCCCAACGTGTCTGGTATGGACTGGCTGCCACACTCCTCCCTCCTTAACCCCACCTCACCTGTGTGCAGGATGCAGGCTGGATTTGAGGCAGCACTTAGGGAAGGGCTGGCCTGGCATCCTCCCCTGCCTTTGGGATCAGGGAGCAGGCTCATCACACCACCCTTGTTGGACTCATTCCTCTGTTCCTGCAAAAACAAACAGGCCCCTGAGCTGCAGCGAATTGATTCTCCGTGCTGTAACTGAATTACAAGCCTGAAATGCTCCCTCTCTCTCTCCCCCTTTCATCTTCTCCCTTCTGTTCCTGCCTCGAAGAGAGGAGGAGTTTTCCTTCCAGTGAATGCAGGGATGGACAGAGGAGCTGGGCTGTGACCCATCACTGCCTCACCCTGAGGGACAACTCCACTTCTGTCCTCTGGAAAGGAAATTCAACATGGGTTGATGGGGAAAGGTCAGAAAAAGAGTCAGTGCAAGGACATGGATGTGGAAGGAGATCCTTCAGCCTGCAGGTTATCTCAGGAGGAAATTACCAAACCCTTTTTTCTGTCCCTGAGAGCTGTAGCAACATCCCCAGGCTTCCATGCAGGAATATCTCAGGGGAAAAGGTGGTTTAGGGGATGAGACTCAAGTTTTTCTGTCTTTAAGTTGAGATGGAGATAAGCACCTGCTCCTCAAGAGGTTTCCTTTCTGCCTTGTGTATCTCAGAGCCATGTGGAGAGAGAAAAAACTTCATCCCTGGCACAGGCATGGGAGGAACAACCCTCTCACAGACCCTGGAAATGTGGGGTCTGCACCTTCTCTGGCAACACACACTGGCCATGGTGACAGGATGCTCCTTTTCCTCATGCTCTGTGCCCATGTCCAAGTTTTGGCAAGTTGATTAATTCCTGGAAATTGTCTGTGCTAGGTTGGCCTTGCTGACAATCCAAGGGAAAGATGTTTTCCCCTCTTGTACCTTCATGATTTTTTTTTATAAAGACACAACTCTCCAACTTGGGGAGTGAGAGGAATAAAGAAAATCTGAGTGTCCTCCCGTGGAAAAATGTCCTGAGTTCAGGGCAGATTTGTCTTGTGCCTGGTGTCACTGGGGGAGCACAGGAAAGTGACAATCAGAATTTCAGGAGCTGGTTTATGGCTCCCAGAGAAAAGGCAGGAAAAATCCTGAGTGCCCAGAGTGGGGGCAGAGGAGCTGTGAGTGCAGCCTGGATTCAGGGCTGCTCCGAGGCTCTTGTCTGGGCTAAGGCTGTCATCAAATTCCCTCTGTAATCAGCGCAGAGAAATCAGAGCTGCTTTAGGGTGATTCAAGTCCACTTATCTCAGACACCTCTCTCAGGAGGCCTGAAATTTCCCTATCTCCTTCCACAGTGTGGAGATGGGGGCGAGGCCAAGGGCTCAGGAAAGAAGAGCTGAACTTGCAGGCAGGAAGAGTTACCGGGAATGCATCCAAGGCTGGGAGCTCTGCTCCAGATTTCTGCAGGCTCCAGAGCAGGCTCGGGGCTCTTGTGACCCACTGATGTCACAGCAGACACACAGGGTCAGCCCAGCCTTTCAACAGCAGGAACAATCGCCACTTCTCTGCCACCTCTGCCTGCTTCCAGCAGGTTCCACACACCCTCAGCATCCACCACAGCAGCCTGTTGTGGATGTACAGAGCCCCCTCTTCCTTCTTTCCACCTGATTTTTCCAGCCTCTCCCCCTTCTCACGCATCCACTCATATCCACAGCCAGAAATTCCTGTTTTTTTTTTCTCCCCACACACAATTTCCAACCCCCCAGCCCTGCTCCTCAGCTCCAGCAAGGTTTCATCTTTAATGGACAAGACAAAGCTGCCCAAAGGAAATGAGGAGCAGCTTTGCCCTGCTCTCCACGCCCGAGGGGATGCCAGTGCTCAGAACCAGGTGATAAATGGGATCCACCCGAAATTAATAAATAAACAAACCCAGAGGAGCAGCAAAGGGGAGCAAAACCCCAGGTTATCCCTGTATTACTCAGTCACCTCAAGGAGAGAGCAGCTATCTGCTGGCAGCTGGCTGAATCATCAGCTACCTAATGCTGCCTGCAATGAATACAGATGCTCCGGAATTGCCTCCACAATAAAGGCAGAGAAAGCAGCTCTGCCATCTCCAGAATGGTGGCTGACAAATTCAATCAGCAAAGCGGCTCTGAAAGCACTCCTGGCAAAATATGAAAAGGGAATTACAGGCACTGCAAGCCCCAGTGCCCGTTGTCTTCGTGGCTTTGCTGGGGAAAAGGTTTGGCAGTGCCCTGTCGGCTCTGTGTGTTTAACACCTCCTAATTCATCACAGCCACTTGCTCTTCGGGTGATTTATTTCATTTATTTTATTGCTCCCATTACTCCCAGAGCCTCCCTAGCACGGGAGTGTGCCTGTGATGGGGCAACAGCCCTCTCCATCATATCTAATGGCAAGAGTCTGTCACCAGGGGCCTGGAGGGATGGGAACAATGGGAAAGGCACGGTGGGATGGATGGACCACCAGGAGCATTCATCTCGGCTGTATGCAGGAGTCAAGGAGCCTGGCTTGCAGGACTGACATTTAGGAGTGGGATTTCTAAGGGGCTCCCACAGAACCCCACATCCATGGCCCAGTTTGCCCCAGCACAGACTGGGTGTGCCCAGGGACAGCTGTGCCATGGGAGCCAAGCAGGGCTTTGCCCTCAGGGCTGGGCAGTGCCACTGTAGCCCCTGGCATGTAGGTGTTTCCAGACCATCTATTTTCTCTGCTCTGTGCCCAGGGAAACAGGACCTGGCTGGTGCTCAGCCTGCAGTGGCTGAGGTTTAATTGATGGATGGCTCTAGACTGAACCACAAATTAATGATTACAACACCTACTCATTTTATATCTTTCTCAAGCTTAGGCTTACCAGGTTTCCAGCCCAGGGGAGCCCATGTGCAAGGGAGATCAGCAACCTGCAAGGAAAACATTCATGATTAACTTCCCCCCTTCCTCTCGCCCCTGTACCTGCTCTCTGTGCACCCTTGCTTTCACACACTCTCTGTTCATCCCAGCCCCACATGCCACCAGGCTCTGTCTTCCTTCAGCTCCTCAGGGAGGGGGGACAACCTCTGTTGAGGGACCAGGACTCCTGTCCCCAGCCTTGCTTTGCCCCACTCTGGGTGAAGCCCCTCTCTGAGCAGGGCTGTGAGGTGAAGGAAGCCTCCAGCTCCATGAGCTGCTGCAAAACTGCTTGGGCTGGTGGCTTGTGGCAGCCACCAGAGATGTCCTGGCTGGCCAGAGATTTTTTTGAAGATGGAACTGAGGTGTGTTTGTCCCCAGCACGAGAAAAAGCAGGAGCTGAGCTCTGGAGCTGCAGATGCTTTGGGTGGGAGGGAGCCCAGGACATTGGCACAGAGCAGGAGAGTTCTGGGTGCTTGTGTTCACCTGCAGGAGGATGAGGAGGAGCGTCGAGAGGGGAAGGTCTGGCAGGAGGAGGGAGGGAGAGATTCCTCCTCTCCAAGGCTGGGAAAGAGACCTCAAGCATCAGGTTGCCTGGCAATGGCTTTGAGGGTCCATAAATTGCTCTGAGCTGCTCACATCGGGAGCTGGCTCTGAATAAAAGCCCTTCCCTGGTCCTTTACAGATGGAGAGGAGAGGCAGGGGGAGATGCAATGGGATGCTGCCTCTCCCTCTGCACAAAGCTGCACTCGGGATGCTCCAGCCTGTTCCAGGCTCAGCCAAACACTTGGACCTGCTCTGGGGTGAGGGAGGGGAGCCAGGAAAAGCCAGGATGAGGGGAATTAGAGAGGAGGGAGGTGTGGTAGGGAAGGAAACCACTCCTGATGCCCAGGCTGCCTTGGCCAGCACCACAGATGGCAGTGCCAGCAGGGCTGGGAGGCACCTGGATTTGGAGAGCTGGTGGGATGAGCAGATTGGCTGGGATGGCCTCTGGGGAAACTGGGATCAGGAAATCTCCAGGGTTATTAAATGACTGGAATTACTAAACTGCTGGGATTGCAGCTGGGTGGTCCAGCTTGGTCTTGCAATTCTCTGTGGACTCAAAAAAAAAAAAAAAAACCCAAAAAAACCACTGTCCCCCTCTTTCTGTCCAAAGCTCTCCCCTGACAGCACTGGAGCCAACATTTTTCTGAGGTGTCCAGAGCAAAGCTGGACTGATCTGCCCCATAAATCCTGCCCCACCCAGCAGGGATCAACCTCCAAAGATTTTGTTGTCTCCAGCTGGCAGATCCACCTTCCCCTTCCAAACTCAACTGTACCATATGATAGTCAATTTAGAGCTAATTGCCAGCTAATTAATCCAGTTTTGCTCACTCCATTTCAATCTCCTTGTACTGCTGGCTGAACACTCCTGTGCATCCCACTCTGAGCCCTCTTCCAGAGCCTTTGCTCTCACCCCTGCTGCTGCCTGGGATGCAGGAAGGGAAACATTTGTCCTTTTAAAAGTGCAATGTGAAGGCACAACGGTTTGTTTTTGCAAAGACAGGAGAGAGCAGGATGCAGGGGTTTCCAAACCTTTTTATCTCTGGATACAGGAGAGAATGAACCACCTTGAATTACTGGGACAGAATGTTAGGGACAAGTTTGGCACTTTGGTTTGAATTCCTGGCTCTGTCAGTCTCTCATGTCCTTGAATCAGTGTAGATCTGATGCATGGAGAAATGGTTTAGGGGTGGACTTGGCAGTGCTGGGTTAACAGTTGGACTTGGTGATCTTAGAAGTCTTTTCCATCCTTAATGATAAGAAGAAGAAAGTCTGTCCCTTGCTTTCCTGCTCCCAACAACCTCCCCCTGTGGAGGGTTGTGTGGTTCATTAAACACCCCTCAGACACTCTGGATTTAGAGACAACCCCTGAGCTGCATGATCACACCAGAATAATGACTGGAATAAGGTGAAAACCAGCCAAATGCAACACTCCTTCACTGAGGTTTATCAGAACAGACAAAGCACTATCAGCATTCCCAACGTATTTCAAAATCCTGTAGCATTTAGGGAAAGTGATTTTCGGTGGGGGGCAGGCAGGGAAGGAATAAATCTTTGTGTCCATCACAAAATGTCTGAATTTGAGTCGGGCTGTTGTTTCAAGCCCTTGCCTCCCCATGGCTTTAAATGACAGAATCCACCCTGAGCTGTGCCAGGAGGAGCACTGGGATGCTGGGAGGCTGAGGGGGCAAATCAGGGCTATCAAACAGCACTGATGGGAGTGCAGGGCAGTGTTGGATCCCAAAAACCTGGGAGATTTGAGCTTTCAGGCACTGACCCCCAGGAGAACACTGCTTTTGACCTGGGGCCTTGGAGAAGGCTTCTAGATTTGAGTGATGGGAGTTAAAATCACGGGTGTGTAGTTAAATAGAAGTGTGTGATTTCACATGGTGAAGGGTTTTGAATTTGGATTTTTAGAATATAGTAATAGGGATGGGACAAGATGGAGGATTTTGGGTGATGTCTTGGTGCTCATCTTCCTTCTTCTCCATGGTTTCAGGCAGTATTTCTGGTTGGTCACTTAGTGTCACAGGAAGTTAGTTATTAGGTTAAAAGTATAAATAATATAGGTGTTTTTTATCTATTGGACTGTTTAGCTTTAAGAGACCTTGTAGTAGCTGGATCTGTCTCCATTTTGCTCACTTTCAGCTGGTGGCCAGAGGTGTTGCTGAACTTTCTGTACTTTTGGAAAGATTTAATAAACAACCAAGCCCAAACACAAGAAAAACCATTTCCTTCGTGTATTTTTTAATCCTGGCTCTGAGTGAAGACAGAAGAGACTGAGACAAATCATTAATTAAGTGGTGCAAAACACCACCACTATTACAGGGCAGAGCTGGTTTGTGTTCCTGTGAGATAACTCTGAGGGGTTCAGGTGCCTTGGGAGCAGGGATGGGTTTGGGAAGTGTCTGGTGACTCCAGCAAGGACAGCTCAGGTGGGAAGGGAGGGGATGGGGCTGTGCCTGAGCCCCTGGATGTTCCCTGAGCCCTCCCTGATTCCTTCCAGAGGCACCAGGTAAGGGATGCATCCTGTGCAGGCTGCAGAGCTCATTGCCAGTGCCAGCCCGGCAGAGAGGTTCAGCTGTTGGGAAAGATGGAACAACACCCACAGCATCCAAATGCAAGGAGAAAGAGGGGCAGGATGAGAACTTCACCTGTGCTGATGCAGAACGATGTGGCCTCCGAAGAGCTCTCACCTCTCTCATGGTGTGAGATCCAAAAATCCCAGCCTGGGTTTTTTCCCTAGTGCAGGTTTTTGTACATGGAGGGATGGGATCGGGCTGCAAATGAACAGCAGACTCTTGGAGTGGAAAAAAAAGTGCTGGAAGGGAAGAAGTAAGAGTGGGGCAGGAGACTGAGATACCAGAAAATCCTCCGTGAGCTGCCTTTCATACCTGCCCAGGTTCAGGGCAGGATATCTGCAGCCCATGAGGGTTGGTATCACCTTTGCCACTCCCTTGCAGGTGTCCTGGGTAACCTGAGTGTCTGCAGGGACACTGAACACCGATGTGTCAGGTGCTGGATGGAGCCCAGAACATCCTGACTGAGACTGCTCTCCACATCAAAGAACCTTCATTCCTGAATCCGTGTCAGTGCTCACACAGATAAAAGCTGGGTAAATTTATGGGCAGAAAAGCCCAGCCAGGGCTGTTAAATATAAAAAACTCTTTCTCAAAACATCCATGATCTGTGGCTCACTGGGGGCAAAAATCACACTTACATGGGTTGCTTTTTTTAGATAATCTCTTGACAGCTATTTCTGGTCACTCCTGGCAGTAGGACATGAGCTGGAATGATCTGCAGGATCTGCTCTGGCTGTTCTTATCCTTTAACTCCTGTCAGCTCTGTAAATGATCCCTTATTTATGTGAGCAGGGGCTCCTCTGGCAATTTCCTCCCAGCCACAGAGCAGAGCATGGGATCTGCAGCTTCCCTGATTTTGTGGGATCCCGTGGGACTGGTCTCAGCCTCCAAGAGCACAAGGAGAGCTTCGGGATGGAACTGTATTGGTGAGGTTTGCATGGAGCAGAGTGTGCCTGGATAGGCAAGAGGTACCCAGAATGGAAGAGAATCCACAGCAAAACCATTGTGATGTCACCTAAACTCTGGGACAAAAAAAACCCTCTCCAACAGCATTTGTTTAGTGTTCCAGAATTAAGGCATTACTTTATTCTGGCCAGGATGTGCAATAGAAATCACTTCATCCACACATTGCCCAGATGGTTCTTTGTTAGATTTTTCCCATACTTACCCATACAACCAAAGCAATTCTTTGGTTCAATGTTCATTGGTCCCAAATGACACAATGACTAAGGTCAGTCAAAAAAATTTTAAAAGTTGTATCATTTCCAACAGTGATGCTCAGCACTATCCAGGGTGGGGATGGAGAAAAACAACCCCTGGCCCCATTTCCATGTGGGTGATGTACAAGACAAGGAGTCTTACAAGAGGAAGGGAATTTAAATCTGCTTCCATCTCCACAGACGTTGTGAATCCACAACCTGAAGGAATAATCAGGGCAGGGTGGGAATACCCTGAGCTACTGTTTTAAACTGATTTTAGTCAGGTTTTTTGTTGGTCTTCGCCCAACAAAAGGGGGAAAGGAGCTGAAGTTTCTTTTCAAAGAAGTATTTCACCACTTGAGGCCTGATGAGTTTAACATTTCAACAGACTGGGAGAAGCACAGAAGACACACAAAAGATAACGACCATTAATGAACATCAACTCCAAAATCACCCCATGGTCCGGGACTCCTGGTCTGGGAAAGGAGAGATAAGAAGAATGAGGACCTAATTAACTTCTCAGGCGAAGGGATCAGTAACCAGTAGGAAACCAAATACTAAAAACTGTGCAATTTGGGACCAATGAACACCGAACCAATAAATTTCTCTGGATTTTGGCTGTATAAAGTTTGTGAAAAATCTAGTAAAGTGTGATGGAATGATTTTCTCTTCACAACCTGGGCAATGTGTGGCTGAAATGAGTCCTGTTGCACATCCTGGCCAGAACAGAGTCATGCCTTCATTCTCTAACACTAAAAATGTTGTTGGGAGAGATTTCGTTTTTCCCCCAGTTTCAAACACTCCTCTCATCCCAGAACACCTCACAACATGTCACAACTTCCCCTTCATCCCTTCCAGGGCGAGTCAAACACCTCGGAACACCAGTCTGAGCTGGCAGGTGCTGGGGGGGCTCCTCCTCCCTGGGAGCAGCGAGGCACAAACCAGGAGCTGATTTTCACTGATTTTCACAGCACCGAGGCCCTGGGGGGGTGTTAATCCACACCTGGGAAATGTCAGATCCACTCAGAGGAGCCCTAATGGATTGTTTGGTTTTCAGCAGAGGGGGAAGTGGGAAATGTGTGGCTGGTTGAGTCGGGAAATGAATTATTCCCTTGTGCCAGGCAGGATTTGGTGGTGACAGAGGGACACGTTCAGACATTTGATATTTGGGATGCTCTGCCTCGTCTCTCCAGGGAGCCAAAGTCTGGCAGCCACTGGCAGCAGGATGTCTGAAATGCCTTCTCCTTGCTCCTTGGATGTCCTTGCAGCTGCAAATAAAAAAGTTCTACCCCCTCCTGAACAGGCAATTCCTTCTGTCTCAGTCTCCCTCTGAATCTTGCTCCACAACTCAAAAATTGAATCACATTCCATGCACAGATATTTATACACACTCACACAGATGTACAAACAGAGAGCAGTAAATACCCTTAAAAAAACCCCAACAAAACAAGCTGTTTGCAAATGAGTCTAAATTCACGTTGAATTTAATGAGTAATTTAGAACAAGGAGATGAAAGGGGAATTCCAGTAAAATTAAAAAAAAAACAAAACCAAACCTTGTGCTTGGCAATTTCAAGAAGAATGTTTCAGGTGTTTCAAAGTAGGATTTTAATTCAAAGAACTGACCCAATTTTCAAAGAGGACAAGGACCAGAACTGAAAACATGAATATGGAGGAAAATGATTGTTCCATGTTGATTGAAATGTTTTGCTTTTAAAACCCAAAATGCAAACAAAACTGCTTGGTTTCAGGTCAGCGAATCACAAACATAACTTCTTCAGATTTTGTAGTTTTATTTCCTTTTTAAATAATTAATCTGAGTCAAAAGCAACCAACTTGGCCTTGTCACCTGTGGGTTCTTTTTCAGCTGTGATGTAAAGCAAATCTATTTCTGGCCATTTTCTAAGTCAACAAAGGAGGCATTTTCCTTGTTTGTATGATTTTTTTCTTATTTCCAGTACTGGGGGCACCCCACATCCCAGCACACTGGTGGTAGGGATTCCTTCCCAACCCTTCTGGGATGAATCTCGGATCACTCTGCTGACACCACACCTCCATGGATGGGATATTTCGATATAAACATGATCTGGCTGTCCCATATCATTGAGGCCATGCCCCCAGGAGCATCGCTGGATGCTGGGAAAGCTGTTTTGCTGCCTTCTGGATTTTCCAGGAAAAACAGAGGACAACAAATAGAAGTTGGGCACCAAGTGGAGCTCAATTTGGGAGAATTTAGGCTGAACTTGGGTTCATTTGAGGTTGTAGCTGGGTTTCACTGACAAACACCCTCAGCACAAACCCCATTGTTTTTTTTCATGTCTCCTCCTGACCTGCCCAGGTTAATTCCCCCTGAGCCCAGGGATGTGACCTCTCCATGCACTGGCACAAATGAAAAGTCACATCCTCCAGATAAAGATCAGGAGTTAGACTTTGCTCATCCTTGGGGGTCCCTTCCAACTCAGGATATTCTGGGATCACTTCCTCTTATCATCCTCATCCTCATCATCACCATCCCAGCATCTTGATCTTGAGCTTTTCAGCCTCTCAGCTTGTAGCCCAGAGTTTGAATAAGCAAAGAGGAATTTCCCTTGGAAGTCGAGAGCCAACATGAAACACTTCCCCCTCCACCAGCAGCAAACCCCCATTCCCTCCCCAGCCTCTCTGCTGATGTAAACTGGCCCTTCTTAGCAAAGATGTCATTTACTGGTGCTTGAAGGATTAAAAGCTTACAGAGCTGCCTGAATAAGGGAATTTGAAAGGAGAACTTTTTTGTTAATGAGAATGTTTTTTGCAATTATGATGCTTTTGGTTATGTGACATTTTAAATCACAATAGCATTGTTTAAAGGACTTAAGGAGCAGTCAGCAAAGCAAGTTCAGCAGAGCAGGAATATCTGTCAAATTCCTTGCTTGGAGAAATGTCCACCACAAATCCTTTCTGACTCTGTGGTGTTTCAAACTCCTGGCAAGGAAAATGATGTCAGGGAGTTCACTCCAAACATTATCCTTTTCCACACCTCAGGCAGCCACATTTGTCTCCCTGGTGACTTTTCCCTGGCAAACATTAAGTGTGCACCCTTCTTTTACTGGAATCTCCTGATTTACAGCAGATCCTCCAGCTCAGACACTCTGTGCAAGGCAAGTGACCCAAATTTGAGGGTAAAAAGTGAAAAAAAAACCCCAAGCCTTGTGAAACCCTCCCCTTCTCTATTCTAATGTGTCATCACAGAGCAAAAAAATAATAAAATTAAGGCATTGTTTTTCCTTTCTCTTGTGGAGTGTCAGTGATGCTTCTCTGAATTAAGGTCCTTTAAGACTGCTGAGAATTTGTTTCTTGCCTATTGAATTAAATTCTTCTGACTTCTCATTTCTGAGCTCCTGTTATTTACTGAAATTTTCTGGCGAGCTGGAACTGGCTTCGACAGCATCTGTCAACAGTTCTTGTTTAATTACAGACAAAGGGGAGAAGGGAGGTCCTGGGAGATTTTGGGGGACACAGACTCACCAAAATCTGCATGACAGGAAAAGATAAACAGGACTCAGTGAGCTTGGCATAAAATTAGGCAGAAGTCATTCTGGCAGGGAGGGTGCCTCAGTGTTGCTGAAGAGCTTTGAAACTGCCAGGATGCATTTCTGGGACCCAGGGGGATAGGAAACATCTCCTTGATTGGAGAGAAAGGGGAATTTCCAGAGCTGATCCTTAGAGAGCTGAGATTTCTCATACATTGGGTTGGATAAAGTCACTGCTGTCATCCCCCCCTGAATCTGAGACCTCAGCAAGAAGAAACCTGAATGTCTTTCACTGCATCCAGGATCTGGGATATTGGGGAATGATCTCCAAGCAGCCCTCACACTCCTGCCTTCTCACCCTGCCACTAACCAGGGTCTCCCCTACTGATTTTAAAGCTGCTCCTTCCCCCCAGCAGGACCCACACTCTGTGCCTGTCACCTCCTCCAGCCTTGCTCTGTCCCCAAAGTTATCCCAGCACATCCTGGGGTGTCTCCTGGGCTGCTCACAGTGACCCAGAGCTCTCCAGAGTGCTGCAGGTGGCCTGGGAGCTCCTCCACGGGCACAGTTCAGTTTTCCAACACCTTTCCCATCCCTGCTGGCTGCCCTGAGCTCTGAGCATCTCCCTTGGGTTCTCCCACATCCCTGCAAGGGGGAAAATCATCACTGCTGTGGCGAAACTGGAGGAGAAGGATTTCCCCTTCCCAGGGAAATCCTGGCAGCTCAGAGAGCCTCAGCCCCCAGACCCAGAGCAGAGAATTCACGTCCTGCCTCCTTTCCTTCAGCCCCTCCAGATACACACAACCTGGCACAAAACTGATTTTTCTGTCTGGTGTGGTCTGTCCCCAGACCCCTCTGTTGTCTCCTGACTACACGGAGCAATCCCAGCATAGAAATTTTAGGAAATGAGGCATCCCTGGAAAATGTGGGAGCTTAGGCTGCCTTGTCTCCCCAGCCCAGGAACTCTCTTGGCCTCACACCTCCCTCTGTGCCTGCACAGCCTTTCACACGCTCTGTGTTTGCCAGGGAGTGCTCCCATACTGCTAGAAATTATCATTATTATTATTATTATTAATAATAATAACAGTAATAATAAATGAGGCTAAGCACATCACCCCACCAGAACACTGACTGCAGAGCCAGCCACGCAGCCAAGAATGAGGATTAAAAGTAGGGAAGAAATCTGGCAGAGAATTACCTAATTTAGTACATTTGAAACTCAATAATTATTTCTTTAAAAATAGAATTTGCTGAAGCAACTTCTAGCTTTTAATTCTTTTCTTTTCCATTTTTTTTTCTTTAATCACTGCATAATAAAGTAATTAGTAATTTGTGTCACTTCTGTAATGTTTTTTTTCTTCTTACTATAATCATAAGGGGTGACACATTTTCACAGCACACTTTGAAAAAAAAAGTATAATGGAGAGAGGCAAAAAATCAGAGCTGGTATTTTAACCTTATCAAAATCAGTAATGCACATCATGCCTGCTCAAAATGATGATTACATCACTGAAGATAACTTATTAATTAGAGAAACCCGGGGTGGAGGGGCAGGGCAAACACCCTGGGACAGATTCTGGACTTAAGTGACCCCAAGGAATCTGCAGGATTCCAAGCAGCAGGAACACCAAGTTCCCCCCGAATATGAGGCTCAGAAGGATCCTGTGGATGTGTCAGAGGGATTTTGTAGGAATTCAGGAAGATCTTCCTTTTCCAGAGAACTCTGTCCCATCCCTGGGAGTGTTCCTGCAGTGTCTGGAGCAAGGTGGAGACATCTGGCTTTATCCCTTGTCCCAAAAAATGGATGTGAGAGAGACTCCTGAGCACTTAGGAGCCAAAATATTGCTGGGCTCCCTCTCTCTGAGCCTGACTTGGCCAAGGCTGGGCCAGCACTGCCAGACTGGGACAGAAAATAATATTGAATTAATTTGGCTCTATTCCTCCAGAAAAGCCCCATCACACACACCTTTAGCTGTGCTCTCACAGGTTTTGGATGGTTTTTGTCTCGTTCAGACCTCCCTGAGCCCTCTTAGCCCTGCCAAGGAGGTGAAACCACACACTTGGGCTGAGAACCTGTGCTGAAAGCAGGGACCCTTCCTCCCAACTCGTTATTTTCCAGTTTCTCCCCATAATGGTCCATGTCCTCCCTTCCCTCTCACGATTCCATGAGACAGGGCAACCATCCCAACAAGCAGACAAACCCTGAGAGACAGGCTGTGCTCCTCAGCTGCCCAAATTTTCTAAAAATATCGGAGTCAGGAGATCACAGAGGAGCAGCACGCTGCTGCTTGCATATTAATGCTGCCTTTAATCCCCCTCCATGAATTTCAGGGAGCTAAGTGGGAACTTGGATATCCTCAGGCTGAAGGGCTGCTCACTCCTGTCCCTGCCTGCTGACACTCTGTGCTCCTGCCATCGCCTCCAGTCCCTCCCTGCTGCCACCACATCTTCAGGTCACCTCCTTGTCCCTTCCCTGGCCTGATTTCCTCCCTAACGTCACACAGGAGCCATCACATTTCCCTTTGATCAGAATCTCACCACTCACAGACATCATTTACAAACACGAGTTAAGCCACATCCACTTTTTTTTTTTTTTTTTTTTTTTTTTTTTTTTTTTTTAGGAAAAAAAAAAAGGAAAGTAAGTTCAATTTGAAGCCTCTTTCCCCCAACTTTCTGCAGTTCTGGTGTCTCCAGAGGCTGGTTCTGAAGTCCTTGGGTTCAATAAAATCTCCTTCTTCAGTATTTGTGCCATATCTAGTTCAGATCCATACAAATTAATTAAAAACAAACAAACAAATCTCAGTTCTTTGGGTTGTTGTTGAAGCTGCTGCCTGAGGTGGCTGCACATATCCATGGCCAAGCCTCAAATCATGCCTGGGAATTGCACCAGAGCATGCAAACTAAAACCAAAACTAAAACGAAACTAAAACCAAAACTAAAACAACTAAAAAGCTAAAACTAAAGCTAAACTAAAACATAAAACCAAAACTAAAACTCAGCTAAAACTATTTCAGGAGCCTCCTAACCCCAAAACACTGCAAGGGCTCCTGTTCTATCCCCAGGAACTTTCCTGCTCTGTGGTTCCCATGTGAAAGGGAAGGTAACATATCACAGCCAGGCTGTGTTTGGTGGTCAGAGATTTAAGTCTGGATCTACTCCCAGTTTTGCTGGCTGGAATTAATTGAGTTTATTTCCCGTCAGAGCTCAGCGTGTGCAGCTCTAGCTCATGGCCAAGGAAGAGATGGGCACTTCTGGATTCTGATTAATCTGGCCTGTCCTGAGAGTAGCTCTCCCTCACAGAGGTGATTTTTCAGGAATATACAGGATGCACAGTGCAGAAGTAGCTGCAGGCACCAGGCTTTAATGAAATGTGTGAATCTTCCTTTTCCTTGGTTTCCCTGGACAAGTCACTATGTCTCTGTTTCCCAGCAGAGAAGTGAAGCATTTTTCTTTTTCCACCTCCCCAGAACAGAAAAGGATGTGGCACAGAGGCAGGCTGCATGTCTGACCCTCTGATCCTGCAAACCAAATATGAAATCAAATTTATTTTCATTCCCAGTGGCCTTGATGCACTGACACAGGGACCTGGCCATGCTCCAAAGCAGGAAAACTGATGGTCTCATCTCTCCAGGCACTTTGCAGCCTGCAGATGCCGTGGATGCACTGGTGGGTGTCTGCAATCCCCAAACAGAACTTGATGTCCCTTTCCCTGGTGGATCTGTGTGGTGGTTCTGGAGAGCTGTGACCTCTGTTTGTCCCCACCACCCTCCCGACCACACTGGGGACACAGCTTGGACGTAGGTGACAACCACACGTCCTTGACTCCACATGTTGTGGAGAGCACAAGAATTTTCTGACCATCCTTTCTGCCAGAGTTGAGCATTTCAGGGGCTGCTTTTTGGTTTGAGGTGAGTGCTGCCGTTCCCATTCAAATCCCTTAATAACCCGACTTAGGGATGCTTATTCTGAGTGTCAAAGATTATTTTAGCCTTGTGGAAAAAAGTATGAAAGGGGGAGAGAGAGATAGAGGGGGCTTGGGGGAGCAGTGGTACATTGAAATAAATTACAGAAAGATGATTGAATCACATTTTTTCCCTATCCGAATTTCTGGATGCAGCTGGCTTTGTCCCAAGCCATGGGCTGCCATCACCACAAAGCCCCTGTTCCTCAGAAGAGCTTGGGTGGATCTGCACAGAGGCAGGTGAATCTGTGGGCTGCAATTTCGAGTTTCATCTGAGGATAAACACCATTAGCCCCAGCTGGAAGGAAATCACACAGCCAACCCCTTTTTGTGTTGTCCTTGCAGTGTTTACCGAGGATATTTGTTTCTGTCTGAGCTATCTCAGAGTCCTTTGCATTGCAATGCCCTGGATTTCTTTCCCACTGAGTTAAATCAACATTCCAACAACTCCTCTGTCCCCTGGAATGAGCTGTGTGAGAGGCCAAGGCACAAATCATCCATCCCCACCCCTGGGGCAATATTTTAATGGCTGGAGGTGTCACCAATGACTGGACATAAAATCAGTGCTGTGGTTTGGTTGGTGTTGTTTGGTCAGAAGTTGGACTTGATGACATTTCCAGCCTGAATGATTCCACGATTCTGGACATCCAGATGTGTGCAGATGTGGGCTGCCTAAAGGCCAAGGCTCCCCAGGGAGGGCAGGGATGCTGGGGCAGGATCAGGGCTGTCTGTGCCACACTCAAACTGAGCAGCAGAAATCCTGATGGAGCTCCTGCTCCAACCTCAGGTGCGAACTGGGAGCCACCAGCAACCAGGACTGAAGGGCAGAGATGCAGGCAGACCGCTCGAGTGAAAGCATCCAACATCTGGGATCTCTTCTCCAAAACCCCTGTGCGAATTTCAGTCCTCAAAGGCAGACCAGACATGGATAATTCAGTTTGGGAAGCTGCTGGGGGGGGATGGGGGACTTTTTGTGCTGCTAACGAAGGAATCTGATGAATGTTTCCGTGCTGTGTGAACTTTGTGGCAGGAATCTGAACCATTTCAAACGGAATATTTACTTTCTTCCTACAAGCTCCAGTGCCTACAGTTGCCATGGGAACTCAGCCCACTCACCAGCCTGCCACGTGAACAAGGTTTGTTTTGTTAGGAGTAGTAATATTCACATTATTTTTGGTGTGAGGAGCTGATCATTGCCACCACTTATGTTCCAATAACTCTTCACTGTAATATCTTTTATAGGATTGTGCCCAGAGCTGTCCTGGTAAAGAACTGCAGGCAAAGGTGCCAGAGTGGCTCAGAGGAACCTTCCTTTCATTAGGATATGATCTATTTGCCTGTTGCTGCTGGGTCCATGAATCTCAGATTGTCATCAGGGCAACTCAGAGCCACAGATAAAGGAAAAAAAAAAAACAAAACAGAGTGGTGGGGAGGTGAGAGTGGGAGTCAGCACTGGAAGAGCCACAGAGCTAACAGGGAGAGTCAGGGACTGAGGAGGAGAAGATGAATACTGGAGGGAAGGAGCCTGCCCTCAAGTGCAGTTTGTCAGGCTCTTTGTAGATCTGGCCATGCAAAATGCAGATCTGGCTGCGATAAATGGAGCATGTAACACAGCACATCTGCAGGAGAGGATCCCTTGGCAAGTGACAGCCACAAAGCCCCCCCTGTTAGCAGGGGAGGACTGGAATAAAAAGGTAAGTTAAGACAGAGGGGGATAAAAAAAGGATCTGAGCAGCAGGTGAAGGTTTGTGCCATGCTGGGCTGGGTGATTCGTGCAGAGACAGAGAGAGAACAGGGAGTGATGGGCAAGAGCAGGGAGGGACAGGACATGGGGGAATGGCTTTAGACTGACAGACAATAGGGTTAGATTGGATTCTTAGAAGAAATTCTTCCCTGTGAGGGTGGTGAGGCCCTGGCAAAGGGTGTCCACAGAAGCTGTGGCTGCTCCATCCCTGGAAGTGTCCAAGGCCAGGTTGGATGGGGTTGGAGCATCCTGGGACAGTTGAAGGTGTTCCTGCCCATGGCAGGGAGTTGGAACTAAATGATCTTTATGGACCTTTCCAACCCAAACCATTCCATGATTCTATGATTCCATGATCCTGGCGTTCTCCATCTCTCTAACTGTGCTGATTTGCTATCAGGGAGATCACTTCTGTGCATAAATACATGGGTGGAGTTAAGACACAGGAGCATTAGGGAAAGAGCAGCATTCAGGATGGATTTATCTTATATGAAACTGCAAATATTCCACTTTGGCAAGTGGTCTCTCTTCCAAAACATCCAGAGATCTTGAACAACACATCAGGGAGAAAGGTTCAGGAATGAGAATTCTGAAACTTAGGAGTCTTCTGCATTTTTCAGTAATTGGGATCTGATGTGCCAGACTCGTAATCCATCCTGTGCCTCCCAGGTGCCTTTGGAAAACTTTCCATTTTCACAAGGGAAAATTGTGGGGATTGTGTCTGTGAGATGTGAGTGAGTAGTTTCAGCATAAATGAGGTGGAGGGAGAGCAGCAGTGAGTTGGCACAGGTGCCTTCCCCACCTTGGAAAGTGGGAGAATTATAATTTTACTCCAAAAATCCAAAGCTTTGATAAGAGCATGGCAGAGAAACGCTGTCCTCAGTCCTTGCCAGTGATTCCTAAGCTTGGGCACAACAGCAGCGTGTGTTGGGACATGGGATGTGTTTTCAGGCTTCATCAAACCCATGATGAGCCTCTTACCCTGCAACAAGTGCTCCTGTTGTTTGCAAACCGTTCCTGGTACCATCAGCAACATCACCATAAAAATAACACCACTCACGGAATGTGTTTTCCTGCTCTGCCAAAGTTCTCCCAAGGAGAAACCCAAAATCTCTCAAAAAAATTTGTCAGGGCATTGAGCCCTGAAAAGGCCACAGGCAGATCCCAGACGTGGGATCTGTTTTTGTAGGGAGATAGGACAGCTTGTGTTAGTGAACTATTGATTGAAAAATTCGGGTACCATCAGGTTTATGGGATGCACGGGCTGGTGATTCCCCTCCTTTGGCTATTTCCCTGCACTTGTCAGCCATCACAGCATCCTGTTTGCTATCCCTGTGCTTGGGAGAGTTCCCAGTGCTGTCAGCTTTCCCAGCTGGGGTGGAAGCAGTGCTGTGCACATTCTGCCATCCAGAACCACTCCAGAAGAGCCTCCCTTCCAGGAAGACCAGCTGGACCTCGGCACCCTCCAGCAGAACCAGCTGTGAGTGCAGGGCTACCAGCTGCACCAAGAGACTGTGAAGGAGTTTTTGCCAGTAGATGTTGACAAGGAGAGCAGAGGGAGTCAAAGATTTGACCATCAGCAGCTCAAATGCTGTTCTGGATCATGAATCCTGCAATGAGATCATTCAGTTACTCCTTGTATTAAACTCATATTAGAGCTTCTCAGGGCTTTGCCATAGTTACTGATCAATAGCAGCACTAACAAACATCTCCTCTGTCTGACTGCAGAATAGAATGGGTTTGTTTTCCCTTTTTTAACCCACAAACCAGATTATTATTTTTTTTTTCTGTAACAAGAGAGCTTTTATACATAATTACACCCACCATTCAATTTGTGTCAAGCAATATTCCTGGGTATAAATCTCCCTGTAATTGTTCCTGCAAAATAAAAAAAAGAAACCTCAGCAGGGTCAGTGTGGTGAGGAGCTGTAAAATTCAAAATGCTTTGGTTTCCTAGAGGGGCCACTTGCCAAGGTTGATGCTGCTGTATTGCTGCTCTCTTTCTAAGTCTGTCTTTGATGCAGATTATTCCTTTAGTAGGAATTTATCCATAGGGAGATGCAGGGACCTGGATTTACCAGAGAGCTTTTGCAGTGCAATATTGAGCAGGAGTGTTTTTAACCAGATGCCCAAAGCCAGAGGTGGTGGGATCAGCCTGAGTGGAAGGATGGAGCCCATCTCAGCAGCTGCAGTGTGGGCATCACCATGTGAACCTGTCACCCAACCTTTCCTCCCCGGGGAAAAGCTGCCTCAAGGGAATCAATAACCTGAATTATTCCAGTCAAAATCATGCCTTGAGCACCTGATTATTTTTTCCAGAAAGTAATTCAGACTGGATCACGAGGAAAGGTCTCCTCTGCATCACAGAACAGCAGGTGGAGTGGCTATTCCAAGAGCTGAGGGGATCATTAATAAGTATCTCACTTACTAATAACTGTCTCACTTACTAATAACTATCTCACTAATAACTATCTCACTTGATCACAGTTTCATCCAGTTTGACCCTGATCATCCCTGCTGCAAATCACAACATGTCATTAGGTGCTGGCTGCAGTCACACTGGATACCTTTCAGCGTGGTGTGATCGTGGTCTTGGATAGAATTTATTTGAAAATGTTTTTGAAGGCAATGTTTAATTAAAAAAAAAAAAAAAAAAAAGAAAAAAAAAAAAGAAAAAAAAGGATTTTTTAAGAATGACTGCTGCCCACGTGGCTCTTCCAAGTTTTCCTGTAGCCAAGTGATGTGGCTAATTATTGGCATGTATCAGCACACAGAACAATGAACAGCTGGAAATGTCACCCACAGACACAGCCCTGAAGAAGCTGTAACTCTTAAACGGGCTGAAAGATAAATAATTATCATTCAGCAAGTCTGACTGGAGCCTTCCTTAGGGCAAGGGTGGAGGAGGTTATAGAAACTTACTCAATTAATCAATTGGTCCACGTTATAATTAAACCCAAAGCAGAAAAACAATTATCGGGGTAAGTGCTGGTTAGAAGACATTTATTTTAATGACTTTGCTCCATTTCATTTTCAGTTGTGATGCACTTGATGAGATGAGGTGGAGATGAGGCTTTTCTTGTAATTCTAGACTAAAGAGAGCTGGATTATCTCTCCTTAACGGTGAGAATTCCTGAGATGTGTGTGCAAGGCTCTGCTCTCACATCCACACACTTTCCATCCCGCATGCCCCATTAAAACAAAGTGCTCTGAGTGTGGAACAGTGGAGCATTAAAAAGCCATTAATCATGGCTTTGTACTCCTTGCTGCTGGATGTTAATTTTAATTTACAGTCACTTATTCAGTTCCCCTTGAGCGGAGTGGCTGGCTCTGCTCCCAAAGGCCAGGACAATGAGGGAAGGGGGACAAAGTCACCCCAGGCAGGGACAGGGGGGTGTGGAGGGGCTCCCTGGGGATCCCATTCTTCTGGTCCCTCCTTTCTCTGCGTTTACATGGGGAATTTCATCGTCCAGATGGAGGAGCTTTCAAACTCTGCTGGAGGAGAGAATGATACTTCCCAGCTGCTCTTAAAAAGAAAATAAAAAAATAAATAAGGAAGGAAGGAAGAGGAAAATTGCTGATTAATCATGTCTGGCCCACGGGGTAACAATTACCATGTTAATTGGGGAAGAGCCAATAGTGAAGAAATCAGGACAAGATCACCTGGGCTCCTGCCAACCAGCTCCCACTTTCCAGGAGATAACTCCTGCAGTTTTGGGGATACAGGCACTGTCACCTATGTAGGGAGGGCCAGGTCTGGAGCTGCAGGTAAGGGAACAGAGAGCTCTGGTGGGTTGTGATTTATGTTGGGGTCCTCACTGTCCCTCCTGGGCTGCTGGGAAAGCTGGAAGTGACAATGCTCCTGGTGGGAACATCTCACTGCAGTGCTTGGGAGGAGCTGAGGGATGGATCAGCCTGGGGTGATGGATGTGTCCACGGGGTGAGGAGTTAGCACATGTGTCAGCTGGGCTGTTTGTAACATTTCCATCACACATATTTAAGTCATTTGCTATCAGAGAATTCTGGAATGGTTTGGGTGAGAAGGGACCTTAAAGATCATCCAGTTCCAACCCCATGCCATGGGCAGGGACACCCTCCACTATCCCAGGGTGCTCCAAGCCCTCTCCAGCCTGGCTTTGGACACTTCCAGGAATGCAGGGGCAGCCACAGCTGCTCTGGGCACCCTGTTCATTGTAATACAAACAAACTGTGACATTGGGCTATAACAGGAAGAAGAAAACGCCAGCATATTGTATTTCTTTAATAACAAAATCCAGTTTTGCTTATTCCTAGAGTGTCTACAAGTTCTGTTGCCTGTCCCCACTGTCCCTCATTCCCTTAGGGATGCTCTTTTCAGAGCATTCATTGCTTCTGCAAGTTAGAGTTTCTCGTGATGGGGTTCAGGGTTAGGGTTTTCCCTAAACAGGCGTCCTGCTTTTCCTTACACTGGAGAACGAACTTCATGGTTACAAGCCTGCAGGAAAACATGGGATTTTCCCACAGAATATGGAGAGCTCCTCCTTTAATTGCTGCTGAATGAGAGCTCCTCTTCAAAGTGCTGGTCAGGGATCTTCAATATACGGGATCTCCCATTTTAATAGATATATAAACGTACCCAGTACAAAGGGGAGAAGTGGACAGCAGTAATGTGAGATGCTGATTCAGTGTCCTGAACCTCTTCAACTTCAGCTGTATTGTTTGGTCTCATTTCAAAAGTGTCAGTGACAGGCAGACCAAAAAAAGACAAGATCTATGAATATGAGCACATTCTGAGGGTGCATTTCTGTAAAAGGAAAAAAAACTTCCCTGTCATCCACCTCTGGCTTCTGCTGCACTACATGTGGGACATGCTGAGCCCTGGTAAGGCTGTGCTGGTTGGCAGCAAGGAATGTCACACCCCTCAACCTGTTTTCCAAGGCTGATGCCAGGAACTGAGTTTTGTGACATGGAGAGTGACAGAAACGTGCCTGAGCGAGCATTGTCCCTGTTGGGACAGCACTGGGCTCGATTAGGGCAGCACATGCACCGTGTCTCCCTGCAGAGCATCCCTGGGAAATGGTCCTGTCAGCTCGCCCAGACTCCTGCCTGCAGAGAGCCTGATGGATGCCCAAGAGCCAGGGCACCCAGAGAGGTGAGGCACAGTCCTCTCCTGGCTGTGAGACTCTCTGAGAAGAAAGGGATGAAGAAGTCTCCATCTCCTGCACCTCCTCCTGCGAGCAGGAGGCAGCAGAAGGGTCCAGCATGGCACCAGTACAATCAGACACAGCTCTGTCACAGCTCCCTGTGTGATTCCACACTCTCTCTTCCCTGCCCATGCAGCCAAGCTGCAGGAACTGCTGGAAAAAGTCAACTCCGAGCTCGCAGAGCCAGGATCTCATTAGACACAGCAGGGAGGAGCACAGAAAACAAACACCTGGCGCCACCATGTCCCTTCAGCAAGGATGATTGTGGTGTAAAAGGCAAAGATTGTGGTCCGAGAGGCAAACCCAGTGTTTGCAGAGCACCCTCCCACCTGCCATGGGCTGGCACTGACAGAAGGTCTCATTACAGCCATCAGCTGTGGGGGGGGACACGATTTGTGCTCTCATCCTGGGCTCTGGGCTGGTCTCAGGGTCTCTGAGACAGCTGCAGTGTGCATGAGCAATAAGAGGGGTCTCCTATTAGCACCGACCTTTGAGGATGTGAAAGTGAAAACAGCAGAGAAGAAATATTAAAAAAAAAAAAAAAATCAAGTCCAAGCCAGTGGAATGTCTCTGGTTTATTTATTGCTGCCTGATTTCTTATTCACTATTTATTTATTTACTTGAAGGCGAGGTGACCTTCAAAGCTGCTGCTTGTCACTGGCAGCCTCTTGGTTGCAGGTTGCATGTTAATTTTGGCTGGGGCACTGACACTGAGCATCCCAGGCATCCTGTGGGGGAATCTCTGCCCCTTAACTTTAGTGCTGTTTAAAAGCAGAGTCTGTTTTGGGTAGCCAGGCTGGGTTTGGACGCCTAAATCATAAAAAGCTGTAGGGAAAATGTGAGCCTGGTCATGCAAATTCCCCAAATTTTTGGTTCCACCTCATCCTGTTCACGTGAGGGATGAGTGGATGTGACTCTCTGCCATAGAGGGACTCTCTGCATGTCCCACAGCAGATGTGGGAACATTCTCTCCCTCCAAACTCTGCCTTTGCATAAAAATCATCTGCCTCCCACAGATCCAACATGGATTATTTTCATTTTTAACAGCCTGTAAACCCAAACATCCTTTCCTCCAGCATTTCCGCTCACCAAGGATGTCCATGCAGGTCTTCAAGGTGATTTTACGGCCTCCAGAATAGCAAGGTGGCCACAACCACAGCCACAAATGCATCCACATTGTGTCTGTGGAGAATGACCAAGAGATGATGACAAGAGGGCAGGAGCCAAAGGAAAAGATGGGATGTTTGTGGTGTTTGCAGCACTGCCAAGATGCCAGCAACGATTTGTTGGCAGCCAAACACTTCAAGCCAGGACCTTGCAAGCCAGGCATCTCATTCGGGGTCTGCAGTGTGCCCTGGACACTTCCCACTTGGGACAATTCCCTTTATTATTGCAAATAAATTCAGTGCCCTGCTCAGTGTTCCAATTAATGCAGCAGGACCTGACTCTGGGCTGTTCTGAACACATGGAAATACTTCCCTGTGCTCTCAGACAGATGCCACACTGCACCCAGAGATGGAGGGGTTTTCTGGGAGGGAAAATTTGTCACCCTGGGTCTCACTTGTGCAAACAGAAAATTATGCTCCTTTCAAAAGCAGGGGAAATGAAGGCAGGAAATGAAGACATGCAAAAAATAAAGGCAGGAAACTCATTTCTTGAAGGAGAGGGGTGTGAATGTTCTAAAGTCTTCCTTTTCTAACCTTAAAAATTAATTATGGTGAAAATGATCCCAAAAAGTGGGCATATTGAATCCAAGATAAAGGAGCAGCTTGGGTGAACACACAACTTTAACTTGGCAAGTCTTACTCATAATTTTGGATGTACACTCCTTTAGGAGGAACTGTTCCTGTCCCTTGGCACCAGGGGCTGCTTCCGAGGTAAGAACAGAGCCAAAGAATGGTTTGGGTTGGGAAGAACCTTAAAGATCATCCCGTGCCCATGGGCAGGGACACCTTCCACTGTCCCAGGCTGCTCCCAGCCCTGTCCAACCTGGCCTTGGAAACTTCCAGGGATCCAGGGGCAGCCACAGCTTCTCTGAGCATCCTGTGCCAGGGCCGCACCACCCCCACAAGGAAAAATTTCTACCCAGTATCCCACCCAAATTTCCCCATTTCAGTTCAAAATCATTTGCCCTCATTATCATGTAAATGTACATGTAATTATCATGTGAAACCATTACCCAATATTATCAGTATCTGCTGGAGAAAAGTCACACATCTCTCTTTGACATCAGCCCCTTTATGTCCTGCAAGGGGCTCTGAGCTCTCCCTGGATCCTTCTCCTCTCCAGGTGAGCACCCCCAGCTCTGCCAGCCTGGCTCCAGAGCAGAGGGGCTCCAGCCCTGGCAGCATGACCACAATTCTTGAGGAATGACAAATACTCCAGGAGGACAGAAAGCCACTGCTCGACCCCCATAACTCATCTCCTTAGATCAAGAAATCTGGATTCTTCCCCATCCCACTAAACATCTCCTCTCCTACAGCACCCCACAGATCGTCTAATTTTTGACCAACCTAAGACCAGCTCTGCCATAGCAGAGCCTAAAAAAATTCCTAATAACTCATGATTGTTCAGCTCCACGGAAATCTTTAGTAAAAGGCGAAAGATTTATTCGATTTGAAGCAGAACCTGAGAATACGCCGTGCTCCCTTCCCCACACCTCTGCCCCCTGGGCTGTTCCTCTCTAGGACATGGTCACCTCCTTTCCCTCCCACTCTGACCCCGTGCTGTCCCCATGCCCATCCCCTGGCAGTGACACAGCCCAGCCCCGTGTCCCCAGCCCAGTGTCCCCACGGCAGAATTGGGAATTTTGGTCAGGGCTCTGCTGCTGGCCCGCAGTGCACCCTGGGTATGCAAATTACCCGAATGCTAATGAGGCACCGAAAATGAGCTCTAGGGGAACAGCAGGAAAACGCCTTTCATCACCTGGGCACGGGCAGGGACACGGGCAGGGACACGGGCTGGCTCAGCCCAGCTCCCTTTCCTAAGCAGCACAGAACCCCAGCATGGTTTGGGATGGAAGGGACCTTAAAGATCACCCAGTGCCACCCCTGCCATGAGCAGGGACACCCTGCACTAACCCAGGCTGCTCCAAGCCCCATCCAGCTTGGCCTTGGACACTTCCAGGGATCTCAGCATCTTGAAATCCTCCTGCTGATGCAGAAAATCAGACTCTTTTGGCTGTCTCTGCTGTGACAGGACTCCTGGCAGAAGCACTTCAGCTCCAGGCCTTGAATTAGATGATCTCAGGGCATGCACACTCTGCATAAGTTTGCTTTTATTAAAAAGAAAAAAAGAAAAAACTCATGGGCAGGAGTGGGAGAACTTCTGCTGGAAGGCAGCAACTCCAAGAGAGTCAGAGCAATTCAACGATTTGAGAAAAAGCCTGAGAGCAAAGCCTGGAATCGCTCAGAAGGGCTGGCTCAGTCCCTGGCTGCAGAAGCAGGGACACGTTGAGCGAGATGAGGACAGTCATTTCTCATCTGGGCATGGCACAAGTGGGGACACCCAGCTCTGATGTCTGTGCCTGCAAGGGAGCATCCAGTGCTTGGAGAGACATCAGGAGGGAGCAGCAAGAATGACTCAGAAATCTGGAGGACAGACTCTGAGGAGATGTGTCAAACTCAGTTCCTGGGAGCGATGCTGGAGAGGCACCTCCTTATGGAGATGTTTGGCTGATTCTACAGGGGAGTTTCAGAGGAAATGAAGGAAAATATTGCTCAAATCAGGCTGGAGAAAATAACCACTAAGGTGAATCAGGGAGAGGATTTAACATGCTGGGAAAAGGTCCCGAGGAAGCTGGTGGATTTTCTGTCTCCTCAGAACTCTGGAAATCAGGCTGTAGTTCAACACAAAGCACTGGACCCCCAACAAGAGCAAGTGGGGAAAAACAAATGAGTTCTTATATAAAGATATGTAATATTTATGATATTTTACAATATTTTATTTGTTAATTTAAAAAATTACAATTATTATATAATAAATGTAAAGTCCATAGTTAATTCTAGTATATAAACCTCTGAAATCAAGCCCAAATTCAGGCTAGCACAAAGGTGGTGCAGCTCAGTCAACCTTCCAGGTCTGAAGTAAGATCCAAACCCTCAGAGCACATTTAAGGCTCCATCACTCTGCAAAATTTAATTTTGCAGCCCTGCTCTGATCCAGCAGGGGATAAATAGCTCCAGCTATACAAAGGGGATAGGATGGAGCAGCAGCAGATGCACAAGTGCAGGAGAATGCTAAGCCTGTGATGTGTTGCTGCTGCTCTTGGGAAGAAGCACAACAGTTGTTTTTTGTTTTTCCAGGAACATCCACACTGATTCCATGAGTTGCTGATGCCCCAAACCGAGTGAAGGCTTGGGCAGGGGTCTACTTTTCTCTACTACACCATTTCCTCCATCACCTATTCCTAAAGATGGTCTGGGTGGTCCAAAGAGCTGAGCTTTAATTCCACTTCCCACCTTTCCCAAATTTCAGCTTGAGGGTTTTCTTCTGAGCCCTTCTATTTTTTTTCCCCCAAATCACCATCTCTTTCTCACTGATGCATATTCTTCTCCCTCTCCCACTGGCCTGCAGAGATCTTGTCCTGCCGGGCTCATCTAAGGCCCCAAGATCTGCTGTCAGAAATTATAAAGACGTTCCCAACTCCCAGGCTGAGCAGCCAGGATCGGGTTTGCAATCAGTTTTAATCACAAGTGTAACTGAGCGGATTGCAAGTGATAAACCCCGTCTGCTGTGATGTAATGGAGATGACAGCTCAGAATTAGTCTGAAGGTTATTTTTGGGGAAGGCAGAGAACCACAAAATTAGACTCAGTGCAGGGGAAAAAGAGAGAGGTATAAAGAGGGTGAGTGCTTCAGGCTCACACCACTAAGAGTTCCCTCCCTGCCAGGCAAGACAATAATCAAAATTAATTTGTGGAGGAAGGCAGGCACTCGAAGAGAAATCAAACAGGTGACCACAGCTGGCGTGAAATTTCCCAGGATGAGAAAGGAAGAGGGGAAGGAAACAGCTACCAGCTGTCCCTGCCTTCCTGAGCCTGCAGGAACAGAGAACCCTTGTCTCAAAATACTTGGATACTGAATACATGAGAAACAGCCCTTTGGAGGAAGGAGAAATCTCCTGGGAGCCAGCCTGATGTCTTTAAATGCATGTTCAGGTTAGTCGAGCAGCACATGGCAAGTGATGGATATCACAGGCTCCTGCTCCTGCCTCTCATTTCCACGGCCACAGATCTGCAGAGTCCCTGCTGCTGCTTCTCCCCTGCTCTGCTGGATCCACATCCTGGGTCCAGCCTGGACTGCTGTGCTCTGTGCCTTAAAACAGAAAATTAATGGCTTTATACTGGAATAAAGTAGGTTTAGATGAGATGTCAGGAAGAAATGCTCTCCTGTTAGGGAGGTGGGGCCCTGGCACAGGGTGCCCAGAGCAGCTGTGGCTGCCCCTGGATCCCTGGAAGTGTCCCAGGCCAGGTTGGACAGGGCTTGGAGCACCCTGGGATGGTGGAGGGTGTCCCTGCCCATTGCAGGGGGTGGAATGAGATGAGCTTTAAGGAAGGGACCTGGTTCATGATGTCAGAAGATCCCACACAATAAATCTGTGATTCCATCCTCAGCTAAGGAAGGTCACTCTGGATTTGTCCCATGGCAGTGGGGATGGGCACAAACCAAAGGAGTTTTTGCCTCTCTCTGTCCTGCCCTTGCTGGGTCACTTCAGGCCACTGGACCATCCATCCACAGCTCTCCCCTTGTCACAATGGATCATGGCATGGCCTGTTCCTGCAGCCTGTGTCCTGCTGCACTGCTGGTGTGCTCCCTCCTGCCCTGTCACATCAAATCACTGCCTGCCCCTGCCTCCAGCCATCTCTAATATTCAATGAGTCAGAAAGGAGCTGAGGCCAACCTGACCTTTATCAATAAGATGATGTCACCTGCTGAAAGAAAGACCTGATAAAGGTAAGAGCAGGCAAGCTGATATCCTTCCTGATGTCTGTGTCCAGAACTGTAAACCATGATAAAAGGATCTGTTCCTAATGAAAATTCAGCTACCTGTGCTGACCTTGGCCTGCTGTGTGGCTGGAGACAGGGATCTGTCCAGGGAAGAGCAACCTGCTGCATATTCACTCCCCAAATGAATTCTTGTCTAAAGCCAGCTTGGGTGAAGGTCAGTCTGAGTGGAGGAGAGGGGAAAGGTGGCCAGCATATTTCACTTAAATCATCTTTTGTTAAAAATGTACCTGGTGCATTTTTGCCCTAAAATCCTGCCAGCCTGTGCTCTTGTCAGAAGGAAGGAAATCCGAGTGAGCTGCTATTGTGGATTAGCTGAACTGCAGGAAAGCACAGGTATTTTTATTCAATTACAGCCTCCTTAGCCTGACTCATCCCAATCCCTTTGGGCAGAGTTATTTTCCCTGCAGATGATAACTCTGTGTGACTGCTCCACCTGTCCACTGTGTTCACCACAGGCTATCACTTCCAAATTCCTGTGTCCTGTGTCCAGCCCAGCTTGGGTGCTGCTCGTGCTGCTCCCCAGCCAGGGGCTGTCACAAGCAAACAAAGTTTTAGGGAATGTCATGCAGGGCACAGGGGTTGAATCTCCACTGGGTGTATGGCCTCAAATTATTGACTCCTCCTGCACCTCCTTGTCCCATGTTTCTAAACACAGCCCTGACAGCCACCTCCACACCCAGCCCACGTGTTCCCAAGGTGATTCTGGCACCAGCCTGGGTGCTGCAGCCTCTCAAGTGAGTGTGTGGCCCCTCATCACTTCCCCAGGGCTGAAGGTATCAGTGCTTCCAGCACCTTGGCTTGCTAATGGGCAACGTGAATCCATCATAAAAATGAACCTCAACCTCAGCTGAGCCTTCATGAGAGATGGAGAGAGAGGGAACAAGGCAGGGGACTTGTAGGGCTGTAAAACAGACCTGTCCACAGTCATTCCATGACCCTGGTGAACTTCATAACCTGAACTCCAGCATTTCTACTCTTTCAGAAGGGCTTTGCCTTCTCCAAACTCTCTTGTGCCTCACCAGTGAAAATATCCAGCTGTGTCCACAGCAGACAAGATTCCCACTGATTGTTTTTGCTGCTGGAGGACAGAGAAATATTTCTGAATCATCTTCCTGCCTAAAGTTCCTTAGACTAACTCAGTAATATCCCATAATAGAGTGGGGGAGGAGAGGAGAGGAGAGGAGAGGAGAGGAGAGGAGAGGAGAGGAGAGAAGAGAAGAGAAGAGAAGAGAAGAGAAGAGAAGAGAAGAGAAGAGAAGAGAAGAGAAGAGAAGAGAAGAGAAGAGAAGAGAAGAGAAGAGAAGAGAAGAGAAGAGAAGAGAAGAGAATGATGAAGGAGGTGCTGTGCCATGGATAAGGTCATACAGGAATAGCAGCAGTGCAGATCTCATTCCCTTTGTACTGTGACTCTGCTTCTGGGGCCTTATATGGTCCTGTAGAATTGAATTCTGGCACAGAAAATATTCTTTTGTATAGTTAAATCCTTTTCCTTTCCTGATCTGCCCCTAATTTGGAGAGGCAATATCAGCTTCATAACACAACTGCAGAGCAGTGAGGTTTGATTTGTCCTCCAACCTCCAAGAACTTGAGAAAATTTCAAGGAATTGAAATCCTGCATAACATAATTCAGGAAATGTGAAAAATTAATGTGGAAAAACTTCTTCATGAGCCTTGAAGCTGATCCAGAAAAGATCCAGAGAGCTGAAAGACCAGGACAAATTCCCTAGTTCTTCACCATTTATTCATAAAATAGTTGGGGTTGTAAAATACCTCTAAGATAATTGAATCTAACCATGAACCCATTATTACCAAGTCCACCACTAAACCAGGTCCCTAAGCACCACATCTACACATTTTTTGAACTCTTCCTGGCGTGGTGATTCCCCCAGTGCCCACTCCACCCTCTGGAGGAGACAGGAAATCAAGCAGTGATAGCATCACTCACATTCTGGGTCTACCCAACCCAGTATAGGGGAAAGTATAAGGTGAAACACTGGGTAATGCAGATATTTCTATATTCTCTAGAGAACAAAATCATAATTATTCCTGAAGTATCTTTGTATTTACTAGGGATCCCATGAATATCTTCCCATTAAGTTGTTTAACATTTTTCCATTGAGTAAACTTCCAGCATTTGCAGTGTCCCTGGCAAGGGGGGATTATCTCTTGATTAACTTCACCTTGTGTGAAGTAAGTCCTTTGTTCTGACCTGCTATCATCTCAAGCACCCTTTTTTGTCTTTTCAAAGGAAAAAGAAAACAATAGTTGCTCTCTTTCATCCTCTTCATGCCATTCATAATCTGATAGACTATTATCATACTCTGCTTCTGTCATCTCTTATTCAGATGAAATATTCCTGGAGTACTTCATTGTTCTGTACCTTTGATCACTCTATTGCCCTTCCACACATCTTCCCCAGCTCTGCTGCATTCTTTCTGTGGGGGGAACAGCACAACTGCTCAAAACATTCTCGAGGCAGACACGCATTGAATTTATACAGGGGTGTAATAATGGCTTCTATTTTGATCTCCATTCCTTTGCTATTAATTCTTAACATTCAATTTGCTTTTTGTCACCGCCACTGAGCACGGAGGTGACACATTCATAGAACTGCTCGTTATGAACACCAACTCATTCCTGGGTAAGTAATAGTCCATTCAAAGCTCATCACTGTAGGTAAAGTTAGGATTGCTTTCTTTTTCCCATGTGTACCACCCTGCACTTATTTCCCCCGAATTTTGGCTGCTCTTTAGTCACAGAATCGCTCGGCAGTGTGACATCACTCTGAGAGCCTCTCTCATCATCCCTCACTGTTACTGCCTCAGCAGAGGATTTCTGTCACCTCATTGCATCACTCAGCACCAGCACACCTGGGCTGCGTGCCCCTTGGAGCTCTTGCTCACCTTTGCAATAATGCAAACCCCAGCAGAGAGAACGGCCCTGTGCTGTTTGCTTCTCCAAGTCCTCGGGCACAGGCAGGTAGCCCTGGCACGAGGGCTGGCTCTGCCTTTATCTGTGGGATATGTGCTGCATCCAGAGCAGCCTGGTTTGGATAGGTGTTGGGAGTACAGAATGCAAGAAATTCTCAAAACATTGGGCCTGTAAATCAAAGCCTGGAAAAGAATACAGGATTTGAACTGAGGCCTTGGGAAAAGCTTCCAAGCTTAGGTGCTAGAAGTAAGCATGTAGATTTAAAGTTGAAAGCTGAGACGTGTTAAGTAGCAAAAAAAGCTTAGTTATAAAGTTTAAGATATAGAAAGAATAAAGTAGTTGCTAAGGTGACAGAATAGGTTTGTGTGTCCAAACAGGATGGGCTGAGAAAGCTCACGCTGTAATTAGACAAAAATTCTTAGTATTGGATTAGAAACATAAATATCCTTTTTGGCAGTGTTTTATTGGTTAATAAATCCTTAAAAGATCTTTTAACCATAACTCTTGTGGTTTCTGGTCATGCTCTCAACACCTGCAACAAGAACTCACGTTTTCTGCAGAAGATAAGAAAAATAAACCACACTTTCTAAAGCAACCAGAAGTCCCATCTCTCTGCCTCGTTCAGAAAAAGAAAGAATCCCCGTGGAACTTTGTATTGTGGGAGCAATAAGCCCACAGATAGGCTGTGGAACAGAAGTCTCTGTGTGTGTGTATCTGGATTTTTTCATCTGCTGCTTTTTACGGATGCACTCCTGACTTTGCGTGTGGCCTCACTTGGAATTTATTCCCCCCGGCTTTTTGATCACAGTAATAATCCCACTGTTAAAAAAAAGCCTTCCCCTTTAAATTCCCCAGTGCCAAGAAGTGAACTTTGAAATAGGAAGGTTAGCAAAGACTTTGGGAACAACTTTGAAAGCAGCTAAGCTGTGAGCAATCTCCTCGTCCTTTAATCAGATGCTCGGCTTTGCAGCTCCAGCCATCTTCACGGATTAACTCCCATCAACTTCCTGAACTGCTCTTATGGAAAAGCACATCAAACAGATGACTCTGCTAAGAAGGAATTAATCAATTAAGTAGAAGAAGGGAGGCCTGCTCTCTGCTGAGAAAATGCTTCTCCCTGCCCACCTCTTTCCTTCTGCCTTGCTCCAAAACTTGTTTTATTTATGTTAGGTGGAGATGGAATTTTGGCTATAGATTCACCACACACACAAGAGCTTCCCTTCCTGCCAAATTTCCCTGAGATAAATATGTTTTTCCTAATGTGTAACTGTGAAATTTTGGTGTGCATCTCCCAGTAAGCCAGACTGAACCATCTTGCACCGTCCTGCATGATGAGGGTTGTGGTGGAGGGTCTTGGCTTTTCTGCCTGCATGTCCAAGAGGAGATATTTGGGGTCTGGCATTTCCAGAGCTATCCCAAAGGCCACCTGAGTGCCCCAGTAAATCAGTTCTCTGCTTCTGCCTGGTTTTGGGTGAGCTGTGCAGGCTTGGATTCAATGTTTTAGCCACATAACAGATATCTGGCCCAAGCTGGTTTTCCAAGGGTTTTCTAGTGCCCATGGGGAGAGAGAGAGGAGTTTCCAAGGAGAAAATTGCCTTTTCCTGAAATAGGTGTGAACCAGGTGTCATGGAGTGATCACTGGAGGTGTGAAGGAAAAAAACCTGAGTGTCTTGGGGCCATTATGCCCTCATAAATATCTGTACCTATTCAGGCCACCCATCAGTCTCCTAAAGATGGATTCACAGTGTTTACCTCCTCTTTTTGTGCCAGTATAGGGAAACAAAGAATGCAGGTTCAGATGTCCCTTTTTCTCCCCCAGATCTTCTTCTTTTGACTTAAAAAGGGATCTTTCATGACAGCAAGAGTTATGAAATTATGGTGGTGCTGAAGATGGCATTTAAGGGAGGTTCCTCCCATCTGCTCATTATCGAGAGTGGAAAATTCCTGATGTTAAAGATTTTTGTAAAAGGCAAAGAATCTGAATTTTTATTTCTGAGCTGCCTTGTTAGCCTTCACTGCATCATGGCCAACAAGCATGGACATGCTCTGAGGAAAGCTGGGTTTGTGGCCTCTGTAAAAGCAATTCTGCATTTCTCCTGCTGTCTGCAGCAACCTTCTCCCAGGAAAAATCTATTCCCAGCTTCAGGAGCACTTGGAGCCCAAGTCACAGCTTTCATTAACAGGAGAGCTGGAGTTTCTCTTGCAGAAGTGAGATGATTTCTACATTTCCTTTCAGAAATAATCCTTGTAACCATGTCTAGGATAGACTGTGGTATGAGGTCATTCCCCTGTCACATTCACTCCATCAGATCAAGTGGTGAGGAGGCAAATTAACACTTCTGTTTCTGGTCCTGAAGGGAGGCTGATCTACAGGAGAGGGTGAGTTATATAAATCTAATTCCCACCCTAAACCAATTCCTGGGCTATTTATCCTCATTTTCACTGATGTTAGTGCTGTTATTTTTATTAAGTACCTCTTCATCCTCCTTGGTGCTTACCCCAGGTTTATTTAGGAAAGTGCTTTAATACATGGAAAATATCTACTATTTTTCAGCTTATTTCCAGCTGGGAAGGTGTTTGAAGTGTGGCTGTGCAGGGTTCAGGTGGCAGGGAGACAGAAATGTGTCAAAAGAAGCAGTTAACATCAAAACTCCTTCACACAGAGATCCCTCCTTCTTTCCAGAGGCTACTTCATCAGCTTCTGTGGGATACCTCTTATTTCTGGATACCACAAGAACACCAGTGATCTAATAATTCCTGCACAGCTCCTTTCCTGCTGTCACCCATCTGGCTCCATGGATGATTCATGCTTTTGGTTATAGTTTGGGAAAAAAACTCCAGTTTTTCACAGAAACATTAAATCATAGATTGGTTTGGGTTGGAAGGGACATGGGCAGGGACACCTCCCATTATCCCAGGTTGCTCCAAGCCCTGTCCAACCTGGACACAGCCTCTCAGAGTAACCTGCTCTAGTGCTCAACCACCTTCACCAAAAAATGGGGGTTTAATTTTTTAAAAAATTCCTTTGAACAGATTTTCTTTATTTATATGTCCAGTATGTCTGTGTCTCTCCTGCTTTGGGAAGCACTCCACATGTGTTCAGCAGAGGGGAAGGATCATCCCCCTCAACAAGCTGTCAATCCTCTTCCTTAAAAAAAAAAAAAAGTCCTTCTGCTCTGAAAAACCCAAGACCAGAAAGCAAATCTGTTTTTGAGAGCTGCAGCACACAGCTGAGCACTTTCAGTGCCCAGCACACTCAGTCCTCAGCTAAGATATTTTTGTAACAGGGAATTCCAATAAAGTCAGAGGATCTGCAGCATTTTTAAAGTTTCTCATGATCACTTTTGCAGCAGTAATCAGCGTTGAAATGGAAGAAATAAAAGGGAGAGGAAAAGGCGTTTTTATTTTGGGACTGAAAGTTAAGACCTTTCAGATTGTTCCATTTCCTGACTTTAATGAGCAGGGTATCTTGATCCAATCTTTTCACTGCATTTTTGTCCCCCAGTCACAGGATTTTTTTATTTTAAAGGACACAAACCTGTGAAGATTTTACCCAGCTCTGCTTGAGCCTTCTGGAAAATCACAGTTTTGGAGAGGATTGTGGGGAATAACTGGCAAAAAGACTGGGCCTGTGGTTTGTATTTGCATGTTCATTTAGATAAAAAAGAGAAAGTGGCTGATGGTAGAGAGGCAGCTCTGCAGGTTCAGTGCCCCTTCATTCCCTGACCCTCAAAAATCTTGTTAACAGGATACAGTCTGTCTGAAGGAAAAGAAACCTCTTATTTTTGGCTTAATTACAGTATTAACAGTTGGATCAAAATATAATACTCATTATTAGTCTAGTTATATAACACTCAGCAGAAAGCAGCACAGAAAAGCAGCATTATTAATGAAATCAGAAGCATTATGTGAAATACCTGTCTCTGCACCTGCTTCTACAGGTGCTGGTGGTGTGAGGATGCACTGCTGCCTAAAACTGATCCCATCACTGCCAGCAAAACACAGGAGAACACTCTGATATTGTTTGTTCTGGACCAGTTGTGGCACTAAACTTGAAGCCAGAGATGTCTCAAAAGCAACATGTGTTTTCCTGGAAAAGCCCTCTCCTCTTTGAGCAGTCCCTCTGCATCACCACCATTCCTTCCACACTCCACACGGTGTCAGGGAGTCTTGGGATTTTTGTTTCTCTTTAAAAGAGCTGAGCACGTGTTAGCTGCTATAAAGTTGTTTATTGTAAAGGCACATCAGTCTCAAAAGGCAAAAGTCTCAAGTATTAAAGTCCATGCTAAAGCTTTCAGCACAGAGTCCCAAATAAAAGTAAAGTCCTGATTAGAAGCAGAAGCAGCTCCTGGTGCAAAGCCCCAAGGGGCAGAAGTTACAGCCCAGTGCAGAGTCCTGAGCAGAGGCAGAGGCTGCAGCCTGGTACAGAGTCTCGAGAGGCAGATGCTCCCTGGCTTTTGCTTCTTCTGTTCTTCTTTTTCTTCCTCTTCTTCTTCTTCATGTGGTGGTAGTGATGATGATGATGATGGTGGAGGAAGAGAGAGTGAGAGAGCTCTCACTCCAATACACAGATTCTTATTTACAAATTACTCAATGAGCTAAAACCACAAATCTGAAGCATTTCTTCTTAACCTATTAGAATTCTAGTTTCTTAGTACAAAAGTTTACCTTTTATCTACACATATGGCCTATCTGTTCTATCTGAAAAATGTAAGCAATATTCTTACTATATTTTTATTATGTCTAAAACTATGTTTTGGAGCTCTCACGGAGACTTGGTTTTTTTAAGACTTGTTTTCTGCACTGATATCTAGGACTATGTTTTTGAGCTCTCACTGCAGCTTGTTGATCTCTCTCTGAGGAACCCAGAGATGCCTCTGTTTCTCAGACTCCACAAAGGAAAAGCTCAGCTTTCCCATCAGTGGGGCTGAAGAGAGCAGATAAAAGAGGAAGGTGGGTGAATCTTCCATGAGACAACCAGCTGCCCTTTATCCTGGCTGGGATTCCCTGAGTGGGATCCAGCTGTGCCAACACAGCCACCAAATGCCATGTGAGATGTCCCAGCCTGTCCTACCTGGTCTCCAGTTCCAGCCCAGGAGGGCACAGCTCTCCAGCTGCTCCTGTGCCCTGTCCCCCACCCTCAGGGCATCTCAGGTGGCACTTGGTGATGCATTTAGAAAAGTCCTCTGACCTGCAGGCCAGGTGAGCTGTCTGACATCCACTGTTTTTCTAAGTGTAGGCAGGAAACAGGAGATGTCTGGGGCTGTTTTTCTTCAAGCTGTTCCAAAGTCAGAAACTGAAAAAAGAAAGAATATTTCTTGATAGCTGCTGGGCTCAGGGACCTGTTTGTCTTGGTTTCATGAGAACATAATTGAAAGCCAGGCTGTTTTCCACTTCATTCTGTGTTTGGGTTCATCCCCTCAGCCATAACTTCCCACAGCCCCTTTTAATGATGAGCACAAAAGCCTGCATTTCAAAGAACATCTTTTCCTGTGGTTTTGGTCCTGCTCCTACAGAGACAAGCCTCAGAGCAGTACAAAACAAACACATTGGGTTTTGCCACATGGCAACAGCCTCCTCCTGATCTCCTCCTCAGTTTAAGAATTTCTCAAGCCTCTTTTCACTCACAGATGTGTTACAGAAGTGCAGTGTGGAGGATCAGAGATCATTCCCTGCTCTAGAGCCCAGAGGATGCCCTGTGCAGCTCCATAACCAGAGATGTCTCCCTAGAACGTGCAGTTGAGGGCTGCTGCCAAAGCACACCCTGCAGATATTTATCTGTGGAGTTTTTACTGGCTAATGATACCCCCCAGCACTCTTAGCTGAGCTCTGATGCTTTCCATGCCATCCTTTTCCTGATCCAGGGGATTGCTTGCTTCCACTCGGTGCTTTTAAGCAGTGTGATTTCTCCAAAGAGCTGCAAGGCTGTTCTCATTTTTGACTTTTTGGTCCTGACCTTGCCCCTGACAGAGTCACATTTTCCCTCCAGCCAGGAAAACAGCAAAGTCCACTTTGTGTGGATAAACTTTGTGTTGAAAATAAAACTACACCAAGAGCACAGTCACAGCCCTTCTGTGTCTGTCCCCACAGTGAAATATGGTTTTTCTGAGTCCAAAAATCTTCCTGTGCCTTGCAAATAAACTTGACAGTGAGCCCTCCTTCATGTTTTAAATCTGATGGCAAGTGCTGAAACACTCACCTGGCCTCTCCACCACAGCCTATTTAAAGCCAGGATGAGGAATCCTTCCTACATTTGCAAGACTTAGATGGTACCTGGATGATAGAAGTCTAATTTTAGCATGTTTTCCAAATCAAAGCCTGGGGAAGGTGTTGGTGATGCTGTCACTGGTTCACACACAGTGGAGAAGTTGAGAACTGGGGAGAAGTGGAGATGAAATCCCACTAAATCTTATTTTGAGATGGATCTTCTGCCCTGCTGCTTTGTCTAGTGCAGGTGTGGAGGTGTTGGGACACTGGGTGTGCAGCAGGCAGGGAGGGGCCCTGGTGGGTGTGGGAAGGGTTGGGACACCTTGGTGAGACCTTTCTTAAAGGATTCACTCATCAGGAAGGTGAGCAGCAGCTGGACATCCAGGGGTGCTGCAGGCAAGGGAAAGAGCCTGCAGTAAAAAAAAAAAAAAAAAAAAATAGGAGTAAATTGGTGCTGAGGGATGGGTATTGTGAGACCTCAGCTCTCTCCCTCATCTGACTGCATCTTGGTGAGGTGCCATTTTGGGACAAAAAGCACCACTTAAACACCCTTTTTTGTCTCATCTTGAAACTTAGAGGGAATTTTTCTGGTTTTCACCTCCAGCAATGTACTAAGCAAAGCCTGCCTTATCTGCCTGCTGATTCAGAGGCCTCTTCCAGACCCACATCACTTTCCTGCCTCTTTATATCCCAAATTTCTCCTTAACAGTGGTGGGGCAGATTTGATGTGGATGGATTAGGGACTGATGGACTTTATTCCACGATGAATGAACAGCTCTCTAGCCTTGACTATCAGGGTAAATGTGATCTAGACACAGCCTTGGTGCATTTGGTTAATTTTTTCTTTCTCCCTTGCTTGTTCCTTATTCTGACAAGAAAAAAGAAGGGAACAACAGAGGGGCTGCTCAAGTCCTCATCTGACAGTACCCCTGGAAGGTCAAAGGAACAGCAAATTGTGATGAGACTGGCACATTTTTAATTCTCTCTCATTACAGCCTCTGTTAAAGTACATTACAATAATTGCTTTAGTTCTGCTATGGTATTTTCAGGTCTCTTAATGCAGCTGTCAGCTCAGTGTGCCAGGAACTAACACCAGCAAAAAAAAACCCCAAAAACCAGAATTTAAAGAAAAGGAAAGGAGAAGAAAGACACAAATGAAAAACTGGTAGACTGGCAGAGAGGGGCCAGAACTGGGCCAAATTTGGGATGAGAGCAGGAGATGGTGAAGTCCAGGTTTGCCAGGGGTGCTGCTCAGATCCTGCTGCTGAGGGAACTCTGTGAGCTGGAGGCAAGGTTTGGATTCTCACATCTCACCACAGGGTTTGCACAAACCCTGGTCATGGAAATGGTGGAATTTTGCACCCTGCAAGGTCTGGCATGATGGGACGAGGATGCTGAAGAGGCATTTTGGATTTTGGATTTGCTTGAGAGGTTTTGAAGCACTCCTCCATGTGGGGCACTCATTCTAACAGCCCCCTCCTTGGGCATGAATTTGGGACTAACTCATCTCTGTGGATCTGCTGCAGGACTGACATTTACTCACAGCACATGGACCATGGAAAGGAAGGATTCATCACCCACATCGAGGTGTTTGCTCAGCTCAGGAACCCTCCCAGGAGCTGTGCTCTCTGTGATTTCAGCTTTCATAGAGTTATAGAATCATGGGAGTTGAAAGGGACCCTAGAAGGATCATTGAGTCCAACTCCTGGCTCTGCAAAACCCCCCAAAAACCCCACCATGTGCCTGAGAGCATTGTTCAAACACTTCTTGAACTCTGTCAGGCTTGGGGCTGTCACCATTTCCTGGTGAAGAACCTTTTCCTGGTACCCAACCCAAACTCTCCCTGGCACATCTCCATGCCATGGTCCTTTTTGTAGCCACTCCTGCATTATTTGTTGCCATTCTCAGACAAGTGAACCAGCTGTGCCTGAGCCCACAGCCAGCTTTGCATCCCAAATCCTTGTGTTCCTCCACATCTACAGCACCATCTGCACCCCAGATCAGCAGCTCCTCATGCAAACCCTCCCTCCCACCACAAGAGAGACCTCCCCACCCTCAGAAATGCTGCCCTAAACCACTGCCTGCTTCAGAAAACCATAAACAAACCCTTTAAAGAACAGACACTCCATCCCTCCCCACATGTGCACTCCAAAACAATCCAAACATGAAAACAACCCCTTTCTCAACCCCACACCCTTCCACACATGCTGTCACACTTTCTCCATTCCCACAGCCATCCCATATTCATTAATGCCTCCATAGGAATTTTCAACTGTGTGAAGAATTGTTCGTAATTATTTAACAAGAAAGAAAAATAAAGTCTCCTAAGCTGTCAGCAATCCTCCAGAAAACCAGCAACAGATCTGAGCACCATTTGGTCTAATTAGTCTTGATATTTCACACAACATATTTCTCAATTTTTGGTGGAGAAGAGGATTTAAATAAAACCCTCTGAGGAGAACAACAGGAGTATTTTTGTGGCGGGATTCAGTGGCAAAGCCAAAGGGAACTCTTAATCAACAAATGTGCATTTATATCCCTTTACTGAATCTTTCACAACAGTTTCTTCATCTTCTGCTTCTATGGGCATGTGCAGGCCTGGGGTGGGGCCAATCTGCAGCTGACATGGATCAAAATAGTTCTTTTGTCAGTATATCCTTAATTTCTCTCCTGTGGTGAGGTTTAAATCCAATGGTGCTGCAGGAGGATGGGGTCTGTTGGTGGAAGGATGTTGAGATTTACAGCACAAGATCCATGTGCATCATTCCCACCTCAACACCTTTGTGGATATCCACATGAATATCCCTGGATATTTCCACCTCACACTTTCAAGGCTGCAGCAAGAGCTGGGCTCTGCTGTCCCATCCCTGCAAGGCCAAGTTGGACAGAGCTTGGAGTAAAACCTAATCTAGTGGGAGGTGTCCATGGGTTTGGAACAAGATGATCTTTAATGTCCCTTCCACCTCATGCCTTTCTATAATTCCATGATTTTGTATCTCAGAACAAAATTATGCAGAGCAAGTGAAACCTGCCCCCACCGAGAGGTGCTTTCAACCCACACATGGTGTCTCCAGGGTTCTTCACATTCTTGGGTGGGCAACCAGATGTTGAGGTGACCCCCTCAAGGTGCCCATGCTTGGAGCAAATTACAGATTGTGCATGAGGTGTGCAGGAGAGGAGTGTCCACGTCCCCTCTGCAGCCAGGAGGGAGAAGATGGATGCTGTCATCCAAGAGGGAGGCAGGACTGTGGGTACCAATCTCAGCAGTGATTAGGGAAGGAGTCTGGACAATCAGCAGGGACACAACAGAGAATCTGCCTCTGAGCATGTCTTGGGTTGCAATACAGGATGTGACCAGGGGTGTGTATTCTATCACCATCTGTTAAACCAGCTGGGGCAGGGATCCTGATCTCCATGGGAGAGATCCTCTGTTAATGGGTCAGGTGTTAACCCAGCTGGGGCAGTGTTCTTTATCTTTTCCACAACCCATCCTTTCTCCAGGAGATCTCTCCTGTTAATGGGCCATGGAGTCCCAGGGCATGGCTGATAAAATTCCATCATCCCATTGGGAGATGCTCCAGCCAGGGGGAGGAGCCAAGCATTTCCTACCTAGATAAAAACTGAGATCTGGAACATCAGAGCAGCCTTTTCCACTGGATTCCAGAGGAAAACCAGAGCCTTCCACATCATCCCTGGAGCTTTGGAGGAAAACTGCACCTTGTGCAGGAGCCCTGCTCCAGCAGAACCACATCTGTCACTGCAGGAGGATGCAGCCACCATTTGGGACTGCACCAACCCCTGACTGACTGATGGGAGTCAGCTTGGATTCTGGCTCTGTCAGTGGTTTGTTTTTTTGTAATACTGTATTTCTATTTTAATTTTCCTAGTAAAGAGCTGTTATTCCTATTTCCATATCTTTGTCTGAGAGCCCCTTAATTTCAAAATTATAATGATTTGAAGGGAGGGGTTTTACATTCTCCATTTCAAGAGAGGCTCCTGCCTTTCTCAGCAGACACCTGTCTTTCAAACCAAGTCAGCATGTCACCCTCAGTGATCTCCATGAGGAGAGACAGGCCGTGTGGGCACTGGAATTTCTTGTGGTTCATCTCTCCCGGAGACAGCGTCCACTTCTCATCGCTTGAACGACAGCTTTAACTGCACTGATGATCTCAGCTCCATCCCAGCTGCCTGCAGGCAGCCAGGACACTCAGCTCAGGTGCAGATTTGTAGATTAAAGATACTCCAGAGGGGAGGGGAGTTTGGCTGTGCAAACAAAGATGTTCGATGGCATTTGTAGTTAAGGATGGATTTACAAACAGGCCCACACGTGAGTTCATGAAGATCTCAGCATCAATGTCAGTGATCAACCCAGGGCTCACAAAATCCTCTGCTTTGGGGTGACATAAAGCACTTTTTGGTGGCTTTAGGATTTTGTTGGATTTGGCAGGAGAATGGACACCCAAATCCCATGGAGACCCATTCCTTACGGACCCCCCCAACTCAGGTCTTTTTATGGTCTGGTTCACAGGCTGGTGTTAGGTCATCATGATCTCAAAGGTCTTTTCCAACCTGGTTGATTCTGTGACTGGAGATGCTAAATTTTAGATGGAAATATTCATCTGAGATGATCCCAGGACTCTCTGTGCAAGACAGAGCACAGTGGAAGGTTGAGCCCAGGTTCTACAAACCACGTCCATAGGAATGTGATGAAGTTCCCATGGAAATGGGAAATTCATCCCCAGAAATATGTGGGGTATTCTATGTGTCCTGCTGATAAAGATCCTTGGATAAATGACATTTCTGATAAACTCTCAGCTAACAAACTGCAAAAATTTCATATCAGCCCAAAAAAACCCTCTGCAGGAAGTTCAACAGCACCTATCCTAAGGACTTGAAAAGCATTTTCATTATATTCACAAAATATTTTAATTGATTTTTTCAACTTTTTTTTTTTGTTGTTGTTCAGAATAAAAACAACCCTCTGCTGTTAATTGATCCCTTGGCAGCTCCAGAAAAACTCCAACATTGTTTATGCAGAATTTTGTCAACCTTGGGAGAAAATCAGTCCTGGCATGAGCTGCAGCTTTTACCTCTGCAGTGTTAGGACTGAAAGAAGCAATAGTCACTAAGTAAAGGATGGACATCTTTAACATAAATACTGAAAAATAAAGCTTTCAAAGGACTTTGAAAATGAAGTAATATGAATTTCTTTCTCCAGACAGAGCAACTGAGGCCCAGAGATGAGGGGCCAGGAGGACATTCCCAGCACTGAAGAGCAATTGAGGTGCTGTCCCATCTCCTGGGACATCTCCCATGCCCAGGATTTAACATGGTGGATTCTGGAATCAGTCTGGCCCCCAGCTTGGGAATATTAATTTTCCAAAGTGCTTTCAAGTCTATTTTTCAGCTTATTTCCATAGTTAGGAGTAAAGGTGATAACTTACAGGTATTTTCCAAGTGTTTAAATTTAAAAATCTCTGCTTTAAGCTCTTAAGACTCATTATAACCTCAGGAATCCAGTCTCCTGGTAGATTAATAACCATTAGTTCAAGAAGCAGGGTCACAGAGCACATGGTGGGGACAAATTTAAAGATTTTCCTATTCAGCCATGAATACAAGAGACCAAAAGCTGATTTTATTCATTTATTTTACATGCTACTGAAGAAGGAGGAGAGGGGTTTTGTGGAAGCAGGAAGAGACGTGAAAGGGAAGATATTTAGCATCTGGATTGGAACCTGTCTGCAAGTTTAGCAGCTGTTTTTACCAAATGGAAGCAAACCTCCCCCAAAACAAACGAGCTGTGGTGTGTACAGTGCTAAACCTTCAAGGAAAAAAAGGAGAAGGATGTAGGTGAGATTTAAATTGGTTTGTTGCCTCCATCAGTGATCCTGCAGGGAATTTTGCAGTTCTTGAGAGGTTAATGTGGGTCCTGACTGTCCACCTGACTCAGCCTCCCTGCTCCTCTGTGCTGGATACGGAAATCTTTTCCATTTGCTGTCTTCAAGTAGGGAACAGCTCAGCCAGGGAGCGGTAATGGAGCCCAGCAGGGAACAGCTGTGTTCATCTGTTGCTTTGTGGATGAAAAATGTTGCCTGAAACACACAGAAAAAATCAAATCCCTGCTCACTGCAAGCCCTTTGTGAACCCCAATGTTTGGTAACTGTGAGGAAACTTTTCATGCTCCAGAGGGGAAGAGATTGAGGCTGTGAGAGGAGAGGTGGAAGAGTCAAAAAATACAGAATTTTTATCCCTGGCTGGAGATATCACCCAGAAATCCATCCCCATGGATCTACTCACTCCCTTCTCTGCCACAAAAGCCAAAGGATGTCCCTAAACATCATCTGGTATTGATGTCCAGTATCAGAGATGCAAATGACACACCAGGAGGTGAGACAGAAAATTAAAAAGTAAAAAATAGTTCATCAGTGGGACAAGGGTTTGGGATTCTCCAGGGGTAGGTTTTGGCCTTGCTGCATGGTTCAGGGCCGTGAAAGAACTGATGAACTAAAGGCAGGTAGTGGTGCCTCATTTTACACACATTTTTGGAGCAATTCTCTCCTCATAAAACCCAAACTGCCTCCAGGGCTCCATGCAGCTTCCCTGACCATCAGCTGTGCCTGTGCAGCTCTGGGGTTCTACCAGCACATTCTCCTTCATGAAATGGGGTTGGGCAGACACAGCACCTGGGCTGCACCTCCTTGGAATTCCTCCTGTGTAGCCTGACAAGAAACAGATGCTTGGGAAGATCCATCCATCCATCCATCCATCCATCCATCCATCCATCCATCCATCCATCCATCCATCCATCCATCCATCCTCCCTCAAAAAACAGAAGATGCCAAGTTGGAATGGACCCTATGGGATCATTGAATCCAACTCCTGGCCCTGCACAGAACCATCCCCACCTTGTGCCCGAGGATGCTGTGTTCTATTTTATCTTTTCCAATCCCCACTTTTCCCTGTCCCTCTTACACCCCCCCTGCAGTGCTCCCTGCCAGAGGATGTGCAGACACTCAGGACACACCAGCCTTGTTCCCACCCAAGGTTTCTCTGCCTCCAGGATCTCCCCACATCCCTGCCACCTCCTCCCCGTGCAGGCAGGAGCAGGACCCGGTGTTTTATGTGCCCTTGTCAGCAGCAGATTAATGAAAGCTGGGAGGACAGAGGGGGTCAGAGCAAATGAACCATGACCAGAGCCCACCACCACCCACCCCTCCAGCGATGATTTCTGCTTCCACCTCCCACCCTGACAAGGTGCAGGACAGATGGTGAGCACTGGTGATAAAAGGGACCCTGATCATTAAACACAGGGCTGTGATAAACTGGATCACATCCCTGGGATTTTCCCCATGGTGATGCTGTAATATGGAGAAGGCTGGGTAGGATTTTGGGCTTTCCACACCTCATTGTTTTGTCTAGCACAGCCTGGCTTTGTTTTTGCAGCTCCCTTTGACATAATCTTCCAAAATACATCTGAATTTCCTTCCTAGACAAGTGTCATACATTTCCTTTCCTTGTGCCATCTGAGATGCTCCAGGCTAGCAGATGTGACACAGGCTGAGACTCCCAAACCCTTTGGAAATTGTGCTGGGTCCAGGTAGAGAATGGGATGTCTAAAATGACACCTATTTGCAGACAACCCAAGGGCCTGGCTTCTCCCAGGCTCAGCAGCAGCCAAGTAAATTCTTCCTCGTGCTGGAAACATTCCCACCATTTGATTTGCACAATATTCCTTCAAATTTCACAGTTCCTGGCAGGTGGGAGGTCTGAAGTCACCCCTAAAAGTCATGACAGGTTTATTCACAGAAGGAGTGCCACCACCATTGGTTTATTCAAGATTTTCTGGCAGTAAGCAAATAAAAATGTCAGAGAGCAAGAAGTTATTTTAAATAGCTGAGGTTCTTAGCGAGATGAAAATTTATATTATTAATATGGGATGAAGTCACATTTGTCCAGGATCCCAACTTTCACGTCTGTGGCATTGCCTGCACCTTGTCATGGCATTTTTAGACTTAAAATATACTCCAAAAAAAAATTTAAAAATCTGTGCTGTGACTTAGTGGAAAAGTGGAGAGAAAGGAGGAAAAACTTTAACATTTGGGGATTTGTTTTGGTCAAATTATGCAGGCTTGAGTTTCCCTTGGAAATGTGTATTTATTATCTCTGTCCCAGCTGTTGTCTATTATGTCTGGAAACCTGAGAAGGAATTTGGATGTCTTGCACCTGGGGAGCAGGTGGATTTTGGGAAGGACATTGATTGGACTGAGGTGCTCCTGAGATCCAGCCCAGTCTCCCAGGAGCAGCTGATCACACGCTCCAAGTCTGAATTTTCACCGGAGATGGAAGCAGGAGAGGGACTGAAGAATGAGGAATTACAAGAGAGATAAGAGAAGGAGGGTAAAAAAAAAAAAATCCCCAAAGATGTTCCCAGAATGAACATCTGTTAGGAGGGTGTGTGGGAAATAAAATAATAATAACAACAAGAGCAGCATAAACAATTTGACTCTCCTACCTGCTTCTGAATCCCTCCTTTTCTCCCTCTTTCAGGAATAACTTGGCTGGTGATATGCTCCCTGCCACACCCCCAAGCTCTCTGTCAGCAAGGGAAAGGTTCCTGGTAGCTCAGAGGTTTGCAGAGCACATCCCAGGTGTCAAATGCAAGAGGAAAGTTAAAAGAGTGAGAAAAATTTGTTCAGCAAAGCATCAAAAGCAAATATTCCTTTGGCACTGTCATTGATTCCACACCTTCCCCACAAGTTCCTCACCGTTATTTAAATCACTTTATCCTGTTAATCCACAAAAGGCAGGTGAGATTAGGCTGGGTTAGCACAGAATTGCAAATATATTATTGGGATCCTTTCTGTGAAAACAAATAGGCCTTAAAGCACCTTAATGCCTGATGCCAGAACGCTGTGCTTAATTAAGCAGCTACAGGGGCCATTTACAAATGTGATTTCTGCATTGATTATCCATAACTCTCTCTGCAGCCCCTATTAACAGCCTCCTATGGAGAGGATTGTTTCCCATAAGTGGCTCATCCAGGGAGATGGGGTGCCTGCCTTTGCCAGGCATCTTATTCCAAACGATCAACCTGAAAATATTGACTAATCAGCAACAAATGTTGATAGGGGCAGAGGAGGAGGGATAAATCTCCTCGGGGGCTTGTGGGGGGAGGACAACAGTGATGAATCTGCAGATTAAAAGGCTGTTGCATTATCGTTAAGGAAGGATGGAATGTGTAAAATTGTTTTAGGCCACATCCCAAAGCTTGTCCTGTTTGTGTAGAAGGCTGGATAAAAGCCTTGCCCAAGGTAAGAGGGAGAGATTTGGGTGCCCTGTTGAAATGGTCACTCAATAAAGTGTCCAGAGGAAACTGTCAGGGTCAGGACAGGCTGGTTGTAAAACCCTTCCCAGGAGGATCTCAGAACAATACGCAACATTTTCTGGCATAAGTTCCCATTGATTTCTATGGAGCTGTTCTGCTGTAAATCACCTGCTTTCTGCCCTGAAATAACCAAGTTTTACAGCCTCCCTGCCAAGAGGGATAGCCAGGAACAGAGCTGCTTCTTTGTCTTCCCATCAGGAGCTGCTGGCTGCCTTATGGGCAGTTCGAAAAACAAGATTTGAGCAAAACTGGGAAAAAGGACAAAAGAATCCCCTCAAAGAGAGAATCCAGCAGGAAGGGCACACAAACACCTGTCCAAAGAACAGTTCCAAGGGTGAGGCATCCACAAGTTCTCTTGGCAGGAGAGAGGGATAGCCAACATCTCTAGCAACAAAAATAACATTATCCTGTGCAGAGAAAAGCCTCCAGATTTCCAAAGGCAGGGGTTTTTTTTGTGTGTGTGTTTGTTTGTTTGGGTTTTTGTTGTTGTTTTTGTTGGTTTTTTGTTTGTTTGTTTGTTTGTTTTTGTTTTTTGCAAAAGAAAGGACATATTCTGCTCTGGAAGGAACAGCCTTGTTCCCACTCAGGTCAGTGAAGCAAAGGCATCATCCCTCAGCTGATGGATGGAGCCAGCCCTATCTCTTGGAATTTTCCTGGGAGGACCATGGAGCTGGCTGGGGATGAAATCTGCCTCTTCCCAACTCCCTGTGTGCCCTGGGAAGGAGGGGGAAAGCAGCACAGAAGAAGAAAAAGAGGAAAAAAAAAGAAAAGAAAATAGGAAAATATGCCAATAATTTAAGAGACAAAGCTCCTGCCACGGAACCCAATCTCTTCCAGGCGCCCGCAGCAGCTTTTGGACACCTTGATTAATCATAACTGGCTACATATTATTTCCCTATAAGCAAACTACAATGTTACTCATACAAACAGCTTAATCTTGACAGCTGCAAAATGCCAGGATTTAATGTGGGATGGAGGGAGTTTTGCCATATGGTGCCACTCCAGGCCTGAGACGTTCTAATCCACAGCATATTGCCTGCCGGATACAGCCATTTCAGGGAATGCCTCCCTCCCCTTCTAATTGCATTTGTTGTCTTCAGTTCACGTTGTCTCCTCTTTTTCCTGCCAGCACAGAATAAATCAGTCTCTCAGGGGGAGCTTGGGTTGGGTTGTTTTCTTTTCTGCGTTTCTGTTCTTGAGAAAAGGGGGTTGAAAAGGCGCTGAGGGTTCTTGTAGGGCTCTGAGGGTCACACACCCATCCTGGCTGATCCCATTCCCAGCCCACTGTCCTGCCAGGTCAGGGAAGGATCCCTGATCATGTCCACGTTCACTGGAATTGCCAGATGGCTCATGCAGGGGAGACTTTTCATCTCCTGCTTGCTAATCCCCTTTTCTTCCATAAAACAACCTGGCATGGCAATGGTAACTTCAGCTTTTCCCTGCTCTTTGTCTGGAATTTGAGGATGTGGTCGAGTTTTCCACTCCTGTTTGGAGATGTGAGGGAAGATGTGAGCACAGAAGGCAATGCCAGGGTGAAAGAGGAATGCCTTGGGCTCAGGAGAGGAGAAATTGGCTGGTTTATGTGTGTCCCCAACTTTTTCCTCTCCCTATTAGTGGAATGTGTGGAAAATGCCCTAGTGCTGCTTAGTCCTGGGCAGGAATGAGGTGCTGTGGGCACCATCTGTATGGTGGTGGACAACAAATTAGGGAAATCCTCTGGATCCTTCATTTTCCAGCACCAGGCAAGAAAGGTCTGGGATTTTACACCAACTGTGATTGAAGCAGAACCCTGGGAACACACAGCTGTACAAAAATGACCCAGGATAAGTGGAAATCAGCCTGGTCACCAGCTTCCATGCAAGATCTCTGCTGTGCCTCTAACTCAGAATCATTTAGGTTGGGAAAGGCCTCATCAATTCCAGCTGTTAACCCAGCACTGCCAAACCCACCACTGGTCCATGTCTTAAACACTCCTGCCTGCACATCTGGATTTGCTGTCCCTTGGTTCTGTGCATCCTTTCTGACCAACGAAGGGATTTTTTTTTGCACTTTTCCATTTTTTACAAAGGTTTGGTTTGTTTGGACTTGTGATTGTCCTTTGCAGCTGCTGAAAAAGGAGAAAGTTTTGCCAGCTAAGCTATTACAGCTCCTGCAGGCTCTCAGAAGGCTTGGATGCATTTTCCAGCTCTGTTGCAGAATTCCTGTGTGACCCAGTTCATGTAATTTTTATAAGTTTCATTTTCTTTTCCTTATGAAAAAATAAAATAAGCAAGATGCCTGTTTTTTCTCCCTGTTCCATTGCTTTTCCTGCTGGTTCCTACCAATTGCTCTGTTCCATCCTTATGGAGTGGATAAGATCTCAAATTTAAGTCCTTTTCTCTGGCAGTGGTGTCCATCTTGCAGTCCCTTTTTATGCCATAAAGGCAGGATTCCCCATTGACACTGGAGGCAGGACAGGAAAGCCATGGGGTGAAATTGCAGCAGAAAGATCAACCTTGATATTAGGAAACAGTGAAAAGTGAGGGAAAATGGGGAAGATTGTTCTGACCCTTGGGACAATCCTGGTCGTTGCTTTGTCAGGGAACAAAACCATTGTCCAACTTCTTCCTGGATCTCTGGAATCAAGGGGCCTTTCCTGATGCTCTTGTCTTTTTTCTTTCCTCATGGGCTAAATCTCCCTGGTCACAGTCAAACCCCAGACTTTGCTCCCTCATGCCCAGTCTCCATGAAAAGAGCCCCTATTTCTCCCAGGAAGGTGCCTGAGGGCAGACTGATACATGATGCATTTTGTTAATCAGATCTGTGCCATGACTCAAATGATGGAAAGGCACATGGTAATTCTTTGGGCTAAATAATTCACGTTAAAGCACTTCTTTGTTGCCCCTTTTACCACATAAATCCATAACTCAGTGTGGAAAGGGGAAAGAAAGGTTAATTGCCCACTTGCCCAAGTGGAATTGTGATGGGATTCATCTTCCCCCATCTCAGATGTCTGATGACAGGACCCACAACTCAAATTCATGTCTTTTATGCAAAGCAATTTCTGCACAGCTCTTGCTAGGAACACAACATGAACAGAAAGAACTGGAAAATCACTGGGACAATTTTCCTGGCTAAAAGCCACTGAAATCTTGTGATCCTCGTTCCTCCAGGTGTGGTGCAAGGGCTTCACCTGTGCCCAGGGTGGGAGCTGATGGGGTGGGAGCAGGGTTAAATAATGGCTGCTCATAATGAACTATCTAAACATGGAGTATTGGAATGCTTTGGGTGGGAATGGACCTTAAGGATCATCTTGTTCCAGTTCCTGCTATGGCAGGGTCACCTTCCACCACCCCAGGGTGCTCCAAGCCCCATCCAGCCTGGCCTTGGACACTTCCAGGGATCCAGGGGCAGCCACAGCTTCTCTGGGCACCCTGTGCCAGGGGCTCCTCACCCTCCCAGCCAGGATTTCCTTCCCAATATCCCATCCATCCCTGTCCTCTGGCAGTTTTAAGCCATCCCCCATTGCCCTCATCCTCTATCCCTTGTCCCAAGTCCTTCTCCAGCTCTCTCAGAGCTCCTTTAGGTACTGGAAGGTTCTATCAGATTTCCCTGGAGCTTTTTCTTATCCAGGCTGCTTGGGGAGCTTCCATCAGTCCTGATTTTAGGGACCCTTAAAAAAAAAAAAAATCAACTCTCGCCCAGTTACTCAGACAAACCTTGTGAGCAGAGGGAGAAAGGAGCACTTCCAGACACCTCATCCTGCAGCTGTGGCCTCCAGGAGAAAATTATGGATTGTGCCATGGAAATGGGAATGATTTGGGGCTGACTGGCTCAGACACAAACTCTGCTCAGTGGCCAGGGGATGTCTAAGGTTAAACCAAAGGAATTCCAGCTGGAATTCCACACTGGGCTCCATTCAACACCAGACCAAACAGGTCATGGATAATTGTCCAGGATTCTTTTCCTGCTCTTTCCTCTCCTCCTGGCAGCAGATAAAGTTGTTATTTTAAGCATAACACATTTGCACACATGTTATGAGCAAGAAATCATGTCTGGGCTTAGCAAGAGTGAATATCCACACACCTTGTAAGTGCTGTCCCTGCTGTCCCCAAATCCACAGCTGCCAGCTCTGGAAAAGGGTCTGGATTGGAGCACACTCTGGGAAAAATGCTGCCTGGGACACTCATGAGGTAATTTTTGTTAAAAGCATCAAAAAAGGTTAAGTGAAGTTCATCTTCAACTCTTCTCAAGAAATGTATTTCACTATTGCTGAGAATATTAAGAACTGCACAAGCACACAACCTGTTAAACCTTAATTAAAATTGAAAAAAAATAATTTCGCTTTTAGATCTATAAACTGTGAGTGCAGAACCCAGAGAAGCCGTAAATTATACAAAATATTTTGTATCTCTCTATGTATATTTAATGGTATCATTATTATCCCCAATTGCATCACAAATCTTTGAAAATTTCATGAAACAGGTAAACTATTTATACTTTTTTTAATGCAAAATATAACAGTAATTCAGCACCAGCTCAGCCCTGCATGCAAGCCATAGGATTTGCTCTCATTTGCATATTGCTGAATTTACACAGTATGCTTTGCTAATTAATTTTTATCTGGAAGCCTCTAAAGCAGTGCCGTGTTTTCCCTCCTCCAAGGATGACTTGTGTGCTTGTCTTTTCCCAGGGAATGATTTAATAAGAGCGAGGGACTTTTCCTGGGGAAGTTAATGGGGTTCATAAATTCAAAGTGAAGAGTCTTCTTTATGGCTTGGGTGGTTTAAACAACACAAAAGATGTCCTCTGGCCTTGACTTAAAACATCCCTGTGAAGAGATTCTTGTGAAGAACAGGAGCTCACCTGATTTCAGAATCACCAGCACAAAGCCTGAATTTTTTTGGGGGGTGTTTAGAAGCAATATCAGCCCAACCAGAGAAACTCTTTGAGTCTTTGTGTTGCACCTGGAAACTCTTCCTGTGACACAGACTCTCAAAGCTGAGCTGATTGTGTGATAACTTGTACAGGTCAGCGTGATAATCCTGTGGCTTTCAGCTTCCAAACCATCACAAAATGTGCAGGAAAAATTGCTTTGGCCACCAGAAGAGTTCCCATTATTCTTTCCATAACCAGTTACAATGCAGTTATGCAAGCACCTTGCATTTTAATGTGAGTTTTTAATAGTAATTTCACTCCTTAAAACTTAGACTCATTTATGTTGGAAATGACCTTTCAGATGGAGTCCAAAATCAGCTTCAGCAAAATCAGCTGAAATCCTTGTAAATCAGAGGAGTGCAGATTTTGGAGGAGCTTTCTCCTCCCTTTATGATTGCAGCTAATTAACATAATGCTCTTTCTGCCTTCCAAAATGTTCATTTCATCCACCCCCCTGAATTTTGCAACAATTCACCAAAGAATAATCTCTAAAAGTGGCATTTTTCTGTAAAACTAAATTAGTCAGTGTCATTAGAATTTCCCAACACAATTGGTTCACAGTCAATGTGAACTCGTGGGTCCTGAGCTGGGTCCAGCATGGGGCAGAATTCAGAGTTTAATTTAAGTCAAGCCTTACTGCCAGGCCCTCCAGCTGTGCTGAACTCTCCTCTGACAGGCACTGGAGTAAAATCAGCACCTGCCTTAATCCTGACTGCATCTGGGTGAGCTGAATCATTCCCTGGAAATGCCAGGATCTCTCTAAAAGTGCCAAGTGGACTTCTATGTGGTCACTTACTGCACAGATGTTTATATTCAGTCAAAGGGATCCCACCCAGGTCTTCAAAGGATGGTTTGTCCTCATTTTTCTCACTCTGAAATCACGGGAGGAGCCACCAGTCTTACAAGGTTTTGTCCGAAGATGATCTTGGGACATTCTGGGTGACATTTGAGCAGCACAGCACTGCCCTGTTGCTGACAGATGTGCAACCTCCAGGCACTCAGAGCTGAACTGAACAATTCAGAATAAAAAGGGAAGCCCAAAGCTGACCTGTCCCAGTCCCTGATCCAGACAAAGCTGCCTCTGCCATGCTGAGCATGATCAGGTTGTGAAATATCATTGTTTTCAACACCAATCTCTGCACAAGATAAACAGCCTGATGCCTCCTCTTCTTCCTCCTCCTCTTTCCCATGATCCTGCCTCCAAACTTTGTTCTTTTCCCTGCTTTTTGACAGGCATTTCTTCTGGGGCGAACTCTGTCTGGAATTTTGGTTTGGAGCTTTTTTAACCACGGAGCACAGCAGAGAGTGACACAATTTGGGCTGTGGGGAAACTGTGGGGAGGTGAAAGTAGAATTGAAGCTGGCCCAGGAACTGGGAAGTAAAGGTTATTTCTTTAGATGTCAGCAAGGAGAATGAATCAGTCACAAGTACTTAAGGAACCTCAGGGAACAGTTCAGGCATATGTGATGCATGAAGGCAGATCTAATTGGGGTGATTTTTTTGGGAAGAGGTTCATAAAAAAAAACGTGCCTGTCTCCATGGCAACTGAACATGTAGCAGTGCACTTGGTCTGGCTGATCACCAGAGTCCTCAGCTTGTGACTGCCCATCTCTTAAATAAAACCAAATTCATTGTTTCCCATCTTTTTTTTTTCTTAGGCAGGAGCCTGACTCTCTTCTCCCAGTGTTACATGGTGATTTTTTTTTTCCTTTCAAGATACAAAAAGTTGTATAGATCCAGTTTGCTGGAAGTGCAGGGTGGGGAGTCCTGGACATCCAATCCCTTGGTCTCCAAAGAAAACTTTATCTCTTTGTTTATTGTGCATTAAATCTGGCCCAGATGGGGCACATTGTCTAAAAATCTTTGGGCCAGCACAGGCAGGGGATGAATCAAGCAAAGCAATCGTGACCTCACACCAAATCTGAGGACTCTGTCCATGGTTTTCATTAGTTAATTGAATTAAATCCCCACGTGGATCAGTGCTTATCAATCAGCAGGTCCAAACACAGCCAGAATCCTCTGCTCCTTCCTAAAGAATGGGGATGGATCAATAGGGAAAGCAAAAAGCCTTCTCCAGCACAAATATTAATATTGTCTCCAAGTTACTTGGTGTGGACTGGCAACTACAGGAAAGCAGGGAATATAAAAGATGATAAAAATAGCTCCATTGCAGCTTCTAAAGAAAAAAAACTCTTGAAAGGTTTTTGTTCTGAAGGAGGGACAGAGGTGCATTGTGGTGTTATCATTGGAGCTCTTCGTGTAGATCACTGGATTGGGGCAGTTAATTATTTTTCAGGATTAGCCCATGGATAAAATCATACAGATCTGCAGGACAGTACTTTGTGTATTGCCCACAATATATTAGCTCCTCTTTCAATTGATAAAATAATTAAGGGCTTGGTTGAAAGGGCCTATTTCTCTTTGTGGCCACTGGTGCCTGAAAGCATGAAATTTCAGGATGTTTTCAATACTTGTTCATTGAAAGAGGAATAATCAATTTTCTGCCTAATTATTTTCAAGAGAGCAATAAAAACTGAATTTGGAATATTTAAAAATGTAAAAAGTGCTCTGCATTCAAATGGCTTGAACTTTGGTGATGTACCATCATTTGCAGATGATAATGAAAATGTTAACCTTGGGAGAAATCATTTTGTCCACAAATTAATGACAAATAAGAGGAATATTATCTCCAGATTAATTGCTAAGTTCACATACTGCAGAGTATGGTATATTTAAGTTGTCACTTGGTTCTGCAGGTTATATAACTAACTTTTAATTCACTTTTCCTCATCTTGTAAAAGGTTTCAGAATGACAGAAGAGACTTAATAGCTTTCACTGTGGAATATATGAAAACACTGAGGAATGGCAGCAGTAAATGGATGGCTGAATAATCTGAGTGAGTCTTAAGACATATCCCAGTTATTAGAAATTAACTATTATGGCAGAAGAAAATTGATCAGCTACAATTTTCATATTCCTGAAGGATGATGAAAATGGAGATGATACTTTTAGGAACTCTAACTGATTTTATTTCTTTTCACAGAAAGTTAAAAGCTGATCTGGGTTGTGGGGTTTCTTGATTTTCTTTTCTTTTTTATTTTTTTTTTCTTTAATGGCACAGTCATGAAAGTAAAGCAGTCTGATGTTGCATGAGAAGGAATTTATGATATAATGAATTCGATGAAGAGTGAAGTTAAAACAAAAAAATGATAAATCCTTTGGTCACACTGGTAACTCCTATCAGAAAACAAACCATGACAAAATAGAAAACACAGAAAAGGATTTTAGTTCTCTAATGCTTGGCTTCACAATTTGATTTCAGCAAGGAAAATCCCATTCATCGAGAACCTGTCTCTGAAACACATTTACTCTGGGGCTATTTGCAACCCTCAGTTGTCTCATTTTCTTAAAAACTCATGGAAATTATGCTGGTCAGTTTTATACTAAATGCAGCATGGAAGAACTATTTTCTGGGGCAAAAAAAACCCACCCAAACTCTGGGCTTGCTGTGCCCTGAGCTGAGTGTCCCTGGGGTCACAAATATCCTGAGGACAAGGGCACTGCCCAGAAAATATCAGTTCTGTGTGTGCCTGGGCTGGGCACCAGGACAAGGAAATCAGTGTTTGGACAAGGAAATCAGTGTTTGGACAAGGAAATCGGTGTTTGGTTGTCTTTTCTTTATGAGCATGGATTTAAAAGTGTAAATTCCTGGGTGCAATGGGGTCTGCACATTTGTCCTCCTGCTGCATTTGTCCTCTGCTCAAGTCTAATTCATGGTGAAGGCCTGCCTGGCCAGGGAAATAATCTTCTCTTGCCTCATGAGATAAACAAATGGATTCCAAGTACAGACTGCAGAAATTATTGGAATTATTCTGCAGTCAATGATTGACTCAGGTACTGCAAGAAGAGCCACCAGCTGCTGAAATGGCCCCTGCTGGGATGTGAGCTCAGCTGCATTTGGGAAAAAAAAGAGCAATTGTGGTCATTTTTGTTGCCCATGGCACCTGACCAAGCATCCCTTAGACTTCAGGAATGGATTGTCTGGTGTTAAACTGGCACTGACACCCCTTGCAGGGCACCAGTTGCTCCATCCTATATATGGATTATTGTTGTAGATCTCACCCAGATCAAGCTGATAGTGCTGTAACAAGGTCCCTCCTGCCTGTGCAGCAACGTGCTTCCACAAAATCATTCAAGATATAATTTCTGAAAGTTTGACACCAGTGTCCCCAGAGTGAGATGATGGTGAGAAGATTCATTGCTTCAGCTGGTGGATAAAAGTTTGAATTTTGGTCATACAATCCTTAACAGATTTGGGATGGAATGGTTCTTAAAATTCATCCAGTGGCACCTCTGCCATGGCAGGGACACCTTCCACTGTCCCAGGCTGCTCCAAGCCCCATCCAGCCTGGCCTTGGACATTCCAGGGATCCAGGAGCAGCCACATCTTCCCTGGGCACCCTGTGCCAGGGCCTCACCACCCTCACAGAGAAAAATTTCTTTCAAATATCATATCTAGACCTGCCTGCTATCAGTTTCAAGCCATTACTTTCTATCACTTCATTCCCTTGTAAATAGTTCCTTTTCATAACATCCCCCAAAATGGTTATGGGCTCCTCCAAAGGAGTAAGGATAATGTGGGAAGGCAGGAAAATGTTTGTCCTCTTGCTAGCTGAACCATTCAGAGAAAAAGATGGTTTTTTACATCATTTAAATTCTAGGCATATTTGTGGTTGGTTGGTTTATTTGTTTCTTTGTTCACTTTCCCCCCCCTATTCATTCTCTTCCCAGCTGTACCATCTAGTTTAGATTTCATAAATCAGTAAAATAAATATTTTTTATCTGTCTTCTGATGGTTAGTGTGATTTTCAGATAACATCCCATCACTTTCCCCTTAGAGGTATCGTGATCCTACAATTGGGTCCAAACTCTGAAGAGCCCAAAGCTTTAACATAAGCTATAAAACACTTCAAGGGATAATGGGATATGCATCCACTTTCTCTGCATGGATGAGCCTGTGCTGCAGAGGTCAGGAGAAGGAGAGCTGTCTTTAAAACCCAGCAATAAGCAGGAAAACTCGTGTTGCAGGGAAGGCAGGAGCACTCCTGAGGTGCTGAGGTGCTGGGGAAAGGCTTGGAAGTCTGGAAGCAGGGAAGGACAGGGGGAATGGGGCAGTGGGAATGGGGATGTGGGAATGGGACAGTGGGAATGGGGATGTGGGAATGAGGCAGAGAGAATGGGGCAGTGGGATGGGGCAGTGGGATGGGGCAGTGGGAATGGGGCAGTGGGAATGGGGCTGTGGGAAAGGGGTTGTGGGAAAGGGTCAGTGGGAATGGGGCTGTGGTAAAGGGGATGTGGGAATGGGGCAGTGGGAATGGGGCTGTGGGAATGGGGCCATGGGAATGGGGATGTGGGAATGGGGCAGTGGGAATGGGGATGTGGGAATGGAGATGTGGGAATGGGGCTGTGGGAATGGGGCAGTAGGAATGGGGCAGTGGGAATGGAACAGTGGGAATGGGGCAGTGGGAATGGGGCAGTAGGAATGGGGCAGTAGGAATGGGGCAGTAGGAATGGGGATGTGGGAATGGGGCTGTGGGAATGGGGCTGTGGGAATGGGGCTGTGGGAATGGGGCAGTAGGAATGGGGATGTGGGAATGGGGCAGTAGGAATGGGGATGTGGGAATGGGGCTGTGGGAATGGGGCTGTGGGAATGGGGCAGTAGGAATGGGGATGTGGGAATGGGGCTGTGGGCTGGGCTGGACCATGAATCCAACAGCACAGCCAGAGAGGAGCTGGCTCATCAGGTTAATTGATGGCTGCTCACTCTGGCACTCACATTTTTCAGCCAGACCCCCGAGTGGAAAAAGAAGAATCCATCCTTTCCTGGATGTTAAATGATGGTGAGATGAGTGGCCTAGGAATTATGAAGTCCTCCCTTTGACTCCCTCTGGCTGCCAGCATTAATCAGGAGGTTGTCTGGGATGGGAGGTGCTTCCACCTGCTCCTTCCTCACAAGCCTCGGTGCTAAATCTCAGCTCTGCTCTGGGCTGGCTTCACCCAGGCTGGGCTTGGCTGCTCTGGAGCTTCTGGCTCCTTTATTGTGCATTTCTGCATGGAAACAGAAGATGGAGTAAAGAGGGGTGGGTTTAGGGACACAAAACCAGGTGAAATGCCTCAGTCCTCTGCTGTTATGATACCTTTATTATAAAGTCTTTTAAATAAAGGCATTAAGATCCACTTAGCTTGGTTTCTTACCTTATAGCTCTTCTGTACCTTCTGGTTCTGATGTTTTAACTGATTTTTCTTAATTATCAGCCCAAATTTATTCATGAGCTCTCTGATCTCTCTCTTGTGTTCATGGTGCCAGTCCTGCCCTTCCTGCCACTTGTCTGAAGAGGTTTTAACACCTTCTCTTGTTTTTATGCAGTCCAGTAAGATTTTTCTGAGTGGTACCTCCCTTCAGGAAATGAAATGTGGTGAATGTCCTCTCCTCAAATGCTGCCCCTCAATCACCTGATCAGCCCTTCCCCCTGTTTATTCCCAGGAAAAGTTAATTTATAGCTCCCATGTCCCAAATTGCACACTGTATTTACCTCTTCACCAACACGGAGATTGTGCTGACCTGCAAAGAAACTCAATTTCACACCAGTTAGAGAGGAAGAGTTATCAGGGAATATATGGGAGTGGAAGACAGATGGGAGAGGCTGGATATTATTCCCAAGATCGTGCACGAGACAGGATCCATCACATCTTGCACCATAAGGAAACGGTGCCAGCTCAACTTCAGCTCTCAAGGGTTCCTTTCAGGCATCTTTTTAATCAGCATCAAAGCAACTGGAAATCATGGCTTGTACCAGAGCTTGGAGATAGCAACCCCTGAGAGGAGTGGAGACAGCTGTGCCTCAGAGATGTGGGGTCCTGCCCCCTGCAGATGCTGCTGGCTCTGTTTGCATCTGCTGCACCACTGAGGGATTTCTCTGCAAATTCCGGGACCTGCCTGGAATTTCTCTGGCTGGGTGTGGGCATGGAATCATGGAATCACAGAATCAGAGAATCATGGAATCACAGGATGGTTTGGGTTGGAAGATCACTTGATTGCAACTCCCCTGCCATTGCAGGGACACTTTCCACTATCCCAGGGTGCTCCAAATCCCATCCAGCCTTGGACACTTCGAGGGATCCAGGGGCAGCCACAGCTTCTCTGGGCACCCTGTGCCAGAGCCTCACCACCCTCACAGGGAACAATTTCTTCCTAAAACCCAACCTAAACCTACTTTATTGCAATTTAAAGCATAAGATGGGCACCTCTCTTTGGGCTAACCACCCTCAGGTGCCTTTGCAGCCTGGGGAGTGCATGAGGCTTCTTGATTTAGGACCCAAAAGTTCTGACCTTGAAGAGTGCCAAGGATGAGATGCAGCCACATGTCCTGGATCTGGTTAAAAACAGGTTGGATGAGCCCTGTGGATATTTTCCCTTTTGAATGAGAGATGAGAGTGAGCTGAAAGGCAGCAACATCCACAGAAAAGGAGACTCAGAGTCTCAGGACCTGCTGGAGTCCTTGTGCTTCACAGCTGCCTCTCTCCACATCAGGATTTTATCCACAGAGCCCAGAAGTATTTTACATGCACATGACATTCCTCACATTTCAGGTTTGCATGGCCACTGCGGTGTGAGCAGTAATTTTTCTCGTGGTTGCTGCTAAGATTTCATCTCTGACAGTGGGATACACCTTGCTGGATATAATACGAGAAGCAGGAAGAATTCTGAGTGACTTTTTGTCTGCCAAGCAGGGGGTTCAGCTCTGTAATGCTACACAAATAAGTTCATTGCTGATTTGTAAACAGGGTTGTACTTGAGGAGGAGGAGCTGAAGGGTTTTCCTTTGAAGGCTCTTGTCAGCACTGTCTGAATGCAGCTGGCAAACAAATGCAAAATGAGATTTGATGGCATGAAGGGGAAGGTGGAAAATGAATGTAGGTGGAAAATTTAAAATGAAAATGTGAAGCAAACTTGCCATATTGTTTTTTTTCTTCTTTTTTTTTTTTTTTTAGTCGGATGGATTATCAGCAAAATGAATCGTCTTGGTCAAGGAGAGAGAGTAGTCCTGCCCTTGAGACCTTTAAAGAATGAGCTAAAAACTTTACATGCCTCTGTACCAAGCTAAGACAGAGTGGTCAGATTTCTCTGGAGGTCAGACAGGATCTACTGGTTTTAATACCAAGGAATTTCACCTTGCAGGGCAGAGCCTGTGTTTATGGACAGGGAAAGCAAACCCGAGGGCAGTAAGGGGCATCCTGAGAACTCAGGGAGCAATAATGGGAATTCTGCCCAGAGAAGCTGTGGCTGCTCCATCCCTGGAAGGGTTCATCCAGTTTGGAAGGGGCTTGGAGCAGCCCAGGATAGTGAGTGGCATCCTTGCCCGTGGCAGGGGGCAGGAATGAGCTGGTCTTTTTTTTGTCTCTTCTGGTCTTTTTTTGTCTCTTCCAACCCAAAGTGATCAGTGATTTTTGGTTCTCACACACCCTGATGAGCTGCTCACTTCCCCTTCTCCAGGGAATGGCTTCTCCCACCTTATGCTGCTGTTCCAATTTAACAGTGGTGGTGTTTTGCACCACTTAATTAGTGATTTGTCTCAGTCTCTCCTGTCTTCACTCAGAGCCAGGATTAAAAAATACATGAAGGAAACGGATTTTCTCAAGTTTGGGCTTCGTTGTTTATTAAATCTTATCTGAAGTACAGAAAATTCAGCAACACTTCTACCCACCTGCTAGAAGCAAGCAAGATGGAGACAGATCCAGCTGCCACAAGGTCTCTTAAAGCTAAACAGTCCAATTGAGAAATAACACCTATATTATTTATATTTTTAAACCAATAACCAAATTCCCATGACCCTCAGTGTGACACTGATTGTCCAACCAGAAACTACTGCCTGAAACCATGGAGAAGAAGGAAGATGAGCACCAAAAGAGACACCACCCCAAATCGTCCATCTTGTCCCATACCTATTACTTTATTCTAAAAACCTCAATTTTAAAACCCTTCACCATGTGAAATCACACACTTTTATTTAACTACACACCCGTGATTTTAACTCCATCACTCAAATTTGGGAGCCTTCTCCAATTCCTCAGGTCAAAAGCAGTGTTCTGCTGGGGGTCAGTGTCAGAAAGCACAGAAAGCTCAAAACTCTCAGGTTTGTGGGATCCAACACTCCAAGGGCCCCCAGGAGGTGCAGGCTCAGCCCCACTGCAGGTTCTTAGCTGTGCTCCCATGTCAGGAAGGGCAATGCACAGAAAGCAAAGATTGACCAGTTCTCCCTAAAAATAAAACAACAGTTGGAGGTAAAACACAGATCCTTGGCTCCTCTCCCTGTGGATCCTGTTCCTCCTCCTTCTCCACTGGGAAGTTCCAGGTTGGGATGATGAGAAAGGAAGATGTTTTTCCCAGATCTCCAACCTACCCCTGTGAACTGTGGGAAAAAGCCGAGTTTGTGATTCAAACACATCACAACTCATAAAGAAACATCCCAGAAAAATATGCAGAACTTTCCAGAGGAAGGAAAAACCCATAAAAATCCAGCTGACACAGCCCTGGGAATCTGTGGCTGGTGTCATTACTTGCCTGGTAAGGAGTCAGGACCACGCAGGGATCTGTCACTGCCAGGAGGCTCTTGAACATCTGTGGAACTGCAGCAGCATCCGAATGAGGAGGGACAGATTAATCATGCTCTGGACGTTCCTGGCTAATGCATCTTCCCTGGCAGCCTGCAGTCCTGACAGGGATGTCCTGAACTCTGATTTGCAGTGGGCTCAGCAGGGACACCCAGACAGCTGGGAGGATCTGGCCTTAAATGGCTTCATTTCAAAGTTGCTCTCTGGTTAAATTGCTTTCAAATGTTGCTAACTTCTCCCCTTAATCCCGGCTTTGAGAGCAGTGAATGAGCCTGGAAGGGGACACAAACAGAATTTGGAGCTGGAATAAAGGTTGGTTTCATTTGAGAAAAGCAATCAGCACATGGAATCAGAGTTCTTTTGGCTTTTGGGATCAGAGAATGGGGATGTTGCACATATAAAAGGTGAAAACAGGAAGCAGTTATAGCCCCTACAAACCCTGCTGGATCTGTCAGTCAGTGTCTGCCTCCCCCACAGGTCCCAGCTTTTGTCCCAATATCAGGAAAGGAAAAAGGAGGGGAATTAATTTGGTCCATTAATGAGCTGCACAGAATCATAGAATTATTAAGGTTGGAAAAGACCTTCAATCTTATCAAGCCCAACCTTTGAACAGTACTGTGCCCACTAAACCATATCACAAAATGCCATGTCCACACACTTTTTGAACACTTCCATGGCTGAGAACTCTATGAGCTGTGTTCACAGAAGGATTTACAGATTTTACAGATTTTAATGCTAGCTGAAGGTACTGGGGAGTCTTGTGTGGCTCATGGTAGGTGTGATAGGTGGTGGTTTTATGGACCCTTCTATTGTCTGGTGAACACTGGCAGTGATGGCTCCATCTCCTTCAGACCCAGTCCCACACAGATAATTTTTATACTGGATCACAACACTTTTACTGCCTGAAAAGTTAAAGTGATCTCTGTGGTTTCACCTCACACAAATAGGATTCACACAATTCTTGGCATCCCTTAAAGACTTCTCCTTTCTGAGTCCTCTGAAAAAGATGGAATTGCAAGGGATCCATCCCAGCCCCACATGAGGAATAACCAATCTGTCTGTGCAAGCGAGGGGCAGCAAATCCATCAGTGAGCACCTCGGGGGAAGTGCCAGCAGTGATGATCAGGTAAACTCCCAGGGGCTGAGATGAGGGAAGGCAAGGTCCTTGAGCTGAGTGCAGGAACAGCCTGTGGAGGCAGCAATTTTTGGTGCCGTGGCATTTCACAGTTCCCTCACATTTTTGTTACCTCACAGATTCATGGTGAAAATGGGGTTTTATTCAGTTTTGACAACATCATCTCTCCCTCTGCGAGACAGGCCATTTAAGAAATAAAGGTTGTATAACAGCATTTATCTGAAGGCTGTGGAAGAAGGAAATAAAATAGGGAGCAAAAGAAACTGTTTCTGGCTCTTTGTGAAAGCAAAGCCACAGAAAGCAAATTCAGATTCAGCCATCCAGGCTCCTCTTGGTGCCATTGGTGTTTGCTGCTGCCTTTAGAGGCATCCAGAACCAGAGGGAAATACCATGGGATAACCCACAGAATGACAGTGACACCTGACCCCAGGAAGAAGAGATTCCTAGATCTAAAATATGATTTCTAGGTAATTGTTGGATCCCACAAACCCGGGGTTTTTGAGCTTTCTGTGCTTTCTGACACTGACCCCCAGGAGAACACTGCTTTTGACCTGAGGAATTGGAGAAGGCTTCCAAATTTGAGTGATGGAGTTAAAATCACGGGTGTGTAGTTAAATAAAAGTGTGTGATTTCACATGGTGAAGGGTTTAGATTTGAGAGTTTTATAATATAGTAATAGGTATGGGACAAGAGGGAGGTTTTTGGATGTTGTCTCTTTCTGTTTTATTTCTTCTTCATGATTTCAGGTAGTTTTTGGTTAGTCAGTGCTGCAGTGTGGGTCACAGGAGTTTGGTTATTGGGTTAAAAGTATAAATAATATAAGTGTTAGTTCTTTATTGCACTGTTTAGCTTTAAAAGACCTTGTAACTAGCTAGATTCAGCTCCATTTTGTTCACTTTCAGCTGGTGGCCAGAGGTGTTGCTGAACTTTCTGTACTTTAAATAAGATTTATTAAGCAATCAAGCCCGAATACAAGAAAATTCGTCTCCTTTGTGTTTTTTAATCCTGGCTCTGAGTGAAGGCAGAAGAAACCTAAGACAAGCCACTAATAAAGTGGTGCAAACACCACCCCTGTTACAGGTGATTTCACTCCGAATTTTGATGCCATGCTTATTCCATCTCCTCTGATGAAGCAGAGCAGAGCTGTGGCCATTCCCTGCTCACCCATGGGAAGCCCTGGGCTCTGGACAGAGCATGGCCACAAACCCCAGCTCTCCTGGGCCACACAGGAGGGGTTTCAAAGTCACTGTGCCTTGGTTGTGGCACAACCAAAGAGCTTTTGGCAGCTTTTGTTCCCAAGCTCCACCTGCCTTGAACAACCTCATCCTTCCTTCAGGGGCCACAGGGAGCTGGAATTGGCACCTGGGAGTGCTCCCAAAGCAGCTGGGAGTGAAGGCGAGTGGTGTCTCGGGCCATTAGCCCTGGCTCTGTGCCACCCAGCCCTTCCACAGTGTCTGTCACTGTGATGGATGATGGCACAGCTCAGCTCGTCCCCAGCCAGGGACTCACAGGATCCTCCTCTGAGGGCAGAAAAGGAATAAATAGGGCGTGAAGGAGCTGTGGGGGAAGGAGGGAACTCCATCCCTGACCAGCCAGGGACATCACCCACAGCGTGCTGTGGAGCTGGGGGAAGGATAACCGGGGGTGGCAGCCAGAGGAAAGGTCATTCTCTGCAGAAGGGACATGCAGGAGGCTGCTGGAGGTGCAGGGAATGGGGGTGGGACAGGGAAAAACTGCTGGAGGTGCTGGGATGAAGCAGAGCTGGGGAAGGGCTGAAGCCAGGTGGGTGGCAGGGATGGAAAGAAGAATAAAGAGAGGTAGCAATATCACTAATTAGATCAGGAAATGATGGGTCTGAGCCCATCCCAGCCCCACATGGAGGCAAGGGGATATCACAGACTGATAAATGCCAGTTGCTGCAAGTTGCCAATGCCTTGGTAAGCCAGAATCCCAAATAAATCCAGCTGTGTTTGTTGTGCTGAAGGCATTTACCTCAGGGTGGGGTGACCATAGTGCAGGAAGGTCATGTCCACATATTTTGGTAAAGATCTCTCCCTAATAGAGCACTTGGTTATGTCACTGTGTGGCCTAAAGGTAGAATTATTATTTTCACTCTGCTTTTTGCATTTCAAAATACCTGACACATCTCTGAAAGTGTGTGTGAGCTCTTCGTGGGATCAAGAGCTGTGGGGATAATTTAGGACCATGTGGTGAAGGAAGCAACACCTGGGGAAATTCTGGGTGTAAGAAATCTCCCAAGGGAACAGCCCTTGGATTGTTCCTTTATGAAGAGAGGGATTGATCTGACACATACAGGCTGCAGAGAGTTTGGGAACCAGCACCTGGAGATGATCTTAGCAAGCACAAACCCACAAAAGTCTGGAAGTTCCTGATGCTTGCTTAAAAACCCTGTAAAAATCCTGTGTTCCTTCAGCTTCTTAAACAGAGGATGCCAAAGCCTTTGTGGTGAGATGAGCTTGTGTGATTTGTGAATAATTTTTCACAGAATCACAGAATGGTTTGGGAGGGACATTAAAGGTCACCCAGTTCCACCCCCTGCCATGGGCAGGGACACCTTCCACTATCCCAGGTTTCTCCAAGCCCCATCCAGCCTGGCCTTGGACACTTCCAGGGATCCAGGGACAGCCACAGCTTCTCTGGGCACCCTGTGCCAGGGCCTCCCCAACCTCCCAGGGAACAATTCCTTCCTAATATCCAATCTAAACTTATTTATTTCAGTTTAAAACTGCTTTTAAAGTGCCCTTTATGAGAACATGATACACCTTTCTAAAAAGTCTGTCTTCCTTTCCTTTCCTGCCCAAGCAACAGCAGGGCAGCACCAGCCCCTTTTCAGAGATCCTGATTGTTATTAATGATAATAACAGCACTTACAGGCCCTAATCAGAGCCAGGGCTGGGCTGGCTCCTGACTGAAACACCACACAGGCAGCACAGACACCCCTTACAGCTCCCTGTTCTTTTGTGACACTGTAGGAAGGTGTAATTAACCTGACACCAGCAAGAAAGCTGATTATTGATATTTTCCCCAGTCTTGCTCTCCCCAAATTTTCCTTTTCCAGGCAATATTTGAGATTCACCCTTGATTTTCTGTATATTCTCTACACACCAAAATGCTTCTCCTCCCTTCAAGTACTAGTAACTCTGCCTTGAAAGCAGAAATTTTGGGTTTATCAACTTTTATAAATCACTACCCAAATATTTCAGCACCTGTTTGATTTGTGTAATCCTATTAATTTCATTCAGGTTTAAGCCCTGTCAGTTATAAAACCGAGGCCTGTGATGTGCTGTAAATTTGAAAGCACATGAAACATTTGTGCCCAATTTAAGAGCAGTCTGATAAAAGAACAATTTGCTGTGCTGGAAACCCTTGAGAGCTGTGCAAAAACCACTCAGGTAAAGAAGTAGTAGCTGGAGAAATTGCATGTATGTTATAATTCTGATGATATGTGGGGAAACATGGTTCAGAGGTAAAGAATGTGCCTTGTAAAATTGTCAGTGACCAGCAGAAGGAAAACATTCTGGATCTGCTGCTGGGAGTGCACTGGACACAAAACGCCCTGCAGAGAGCTGGATCCTGATCCTGACACCCAAAAGACCGAGCTTGGAACACCCAAAAAATTATATCTGCCCAGCGAGTGCCACCCAAAGTGTCACCCCATCACCTGAGCTGGGATTTCACCTCCCTCCCACCCAGCCTGTCTCACTCTGCTGGCTTGGGGACTCCAAGCCCTCGAGCTCTGCTGCTGCAAGCTGCTGTTCCCAAGGGATAATGAACATATTTCAGGCAATCAGTCATTAGGAGCCTGTTTGCTTCCACTTGTGCCACAGCTGAGTCTGGGCTCCTTTGGGGAATTGTCTCACTTCATTGCCATGGAGAGCTCAGGTCTGAGGTGATCTTGCAAATATCGTGGATCTACCTAAAAAGTATAAAATCATTCTGCAGGCAAACTTCTGAGGCAATTGATGAGCAAACCCTGAATATGTGTTGGTCCAAATCACTTATCTCCTCTTCCTCTCGGGGAAACAAACAGATTTTTTTGTTTACCAAGGTAAAGCAGACTTGGGGCTGAAGTGGGAAGCCAAACAAACTCTCTTCAATATTGCTGCTGTCATCCTCACTGTCCCCACAGGGTTTCTCTCAGCCATCACCCATCCCTGGCAATTTTCCTGGGCTGTGAGCACTGAGTTAGGACAGATCCCCTGGCGAAGGGCAGGCAGGGTTTCAATATACAAACACTGCAGTGGCAAGGGAGAGCCCTCTGCTCTGCTCCTTCCCTGGGCAGAGAGCAAAGCTGGTGGGCAGCTAAAGGGAGGACCTGGCAAAGTTTGAAGCAGAACTTTTTATTGCAAAATGTAATGCTCCAGAGCCTTCTGGGCCCTGCATTATTTTGGGTTTTGTTCTGCTGCTCAGCCCTGTCACTTTCTCAGTGCTGAGATTTGTCAACTATATTTGCCTTCTCCTTTCTCCTGTCGTCTCTCACTGTAACACCATCCGTGGCAGGGGAAGAAAGAGGGAGGGATAATTCTTGAATTTCACTTCTTAAACCATTTCTAACACTCTGAATTATCTGCCCAGCCTCCAGGTGCTTCTGCAGAGCCACGGGTTTCTGTATTATATGCTTCCCATGTCTCCTTTACCAGCCCTGTGTGGGGTATTGCCATTTTTAGCCTTCTTGGGTCCAGCTGATGGATCAGCCTTGCTGATGAATTAAGGTGGGGAGGGTCCTCTGAGCCCAAAACAGGATAAAAACACAGTGAATAAACAAGATGTGCAACAAGCAGTAAGAATTTCATTTTCCTCTCTTGCTGACTGACATCTCGAGTGGCTCAGGCTCACCTGGGAACTAGGACAAGGCAGGTGAGTGCTGGGACCAGCCCAGCCAAGGAGGGATATTTTTAATTCTCTTCTCTCCTGCGTCCAGGTCAACAGAGAGAGAAGGGATCAGTTCACAAGACAAGGAGGAGAAGAAAAGCTGCATTCCACAGCGTGCTTTGGACTTGAAAGCTTTAGCACAAGAAAGAATAAGCCCTGGAGCACTACCCTAGCATAAGTTATTCCCACTTCTCCATTCTTCTCCCTTTCCCTCATTTTCTCCCCTTTGATCTTGACTTGCTGCTTCTGAGCCTTGCATAATTCCCCCTTGGGCAAGTGGAACAGCTGCAAACCTTCCCTTTCCTTCCCTGGGACACAGCCCGCAGACACTTCTCTCCTTTGGGTGCTGTGGCCTCGATCTGCCTTCCCTGCCCAGGTCCCCTCCAGCTGGGTCCTTCCAGGGTCAACCAGGGACATTTTTTGGCCTCAGGGGACTGGCCACGACTTTTCTCCTGAGAATATTTCACCTGGAATCTTTGTGATGCTGGTGGTTGACAAGTTTAGGGTCCACCTTCAAGCTGGCGTGGCTTTGGTGTCTGAGGATGGCTCAGCTCCTTCCCCACATCCCCAAAATTATTTTCTGGTGTCTTAGGGCACGATAATCCATCAGGGTTACTTATGCTTGAAATAAATTGAGTTTGAGAGGTGCTTCCATGCATTGCTGAGCCCATGGCAGCAAGGAGAGGAGAAGAGTTGAGGAATTTCAGTTCTGTAAGGCCCAAATTTAATATTATACTGCATTGCATTGTAATATATAATATAGAATATAGAATATACAATATAGAATTAATATATATTATATTATATATTATATATTATATATTATATATTATATATTATATATTATATATTATATATTATATATTATATATTATATATTATATATTATATATTATATATTATATATTATATTATGTTGTATTATATATTTTTATGATATTTATTGTATTATATTTATTATATATATAGTATTATATTAGTAAGTTTATATTATATATGATATGTAATATACATGGATATTCCCATTGGATGTTTCTGGAGTGATCTCTATACAGGTGGAAAAAGGCAGAAACAGGATTTTTTTTCCCCAAGATCATGCTGTGACTGGAAAAGGAAATATTGCTTCACCAACACTTATTGGCCTCATGGTTTTAGAAAGACTTTTGGGGTTTTTCCATCTCTCCATGTCACTGAGAAGGGGAAAAATGGGAGATTTTTCTCAGCACAGGGAAGTCACCAGCAGGACCAGGGAGCAATGATGACTGAGCTGAGCTCTTTTCAGCTCTTGAAGGGTTAATATGGACTTAAACCCAAGCAGAAGCCCCCAAAAACCTGCTCAGCAGGCCTGTGGGGAACCCCAAATCTTCCTTGTGCTCAGTCTTCTCCTGACAGCACCTGTCCAGGTTAGAACCCTCTCTCTGTGTGGTTTCCTCCCCTTGGATGCCCCTATTTTGAGTTACACTTTATCCTCATTCCTCTGGGATGCAGAGGGATTCCCATCCCTAGGAAATATCTGCTGTTCTTAAAGAAGCCAAAATCTAACCCTGAAAAAAGTCTCAAGTCAAAGTTTCATCCTCCAAAAATTGCTGCTGGCCCCATGCAGGCTTGAACTGTGAGACTGGACAGATTATTTTGGAGGTTTAATTCATCCCCCAGACTGAGAATTTGCCATTTTTCCTGTGAATTATGTCACATTTTCTCCAGCATTTCTGTGAACAGGATTTTTAGGGTTCAAATTGCTACAAAAAGCAATGATGGTTTGTTCTGCATTTAATGTTTCAATCATGATTTTTGTTTCTGCTTCCCGACTGGAAAGTTTTTTTTTTTTTTCTTTTCTTTTTGCTAATTGTGAATATTCAAAGACTTTGGCCATGTGCCTAGAGCTGTACACACTTTTCTGTGGCAGGTATTTATCCTGAAAATATTTAAAGGAGATCTTGGCAATGGTACAAACACCTTACTGCAGAAATCCCACTCCCAAGCAAGCTGACTAATTTAAAAAAAAAAGAGAGGAGTTGAAAGCCAATGATTTAGTGTGAAAATGCCTGTTCAGTTGCAACAGTGACTGAAAAAAATACAATTTTAAAGTCCAAATCTGTCATAAACTGGCCATGTATAATGCCTTAGGGTCAGCCCATGCTTCAAAAATAAAGATTTTATTTTCTTTGTCACTTTTGTCTAGATTCAGACTGCTGAAAGGAACTGCTTGTGGAGAATAGATGGAGCATGGATGGTCCTGCAGTCCTACCTCTTGATGACTTCTGAAGGCACAGAACATGTCCATAAATACCCTTCTTCATGGAAGGCAAGGTCTGCAGTGTCTTATGGGTGATATCTGAATATTTGCTTCCTCTTCTCCTCAATTATCTTTAAGGTCCCTTCCAACCCAAGCCACTCAATGACTCCATGGCTATTTTGGCTGGGTGGTGACATCTTTGAAATGGTCCCAGCTAATCTGAAATCATCTGCCAAGGAGCATCCACGGCTCCTTTGAGCCTCTGGAATAGATTAGAGGGATCTTCTCAGCACGCCCCTAACCCCAGCACTGCTGAGGCTGTGCTGAAGCAGATTGTGTTGAAGATAACCAGATGTGAGCAGAGAAAGGGGCTCAGTGGAATTTGGGCCGTGTGTGTCTGATCTCTGAGAGCCTTCAAGAGATCCTCCAGCCCCCAGTTCAGGCAGCAGCCACAGGTGAGTCCTTCAGGCCATTTCTGGAGGTCTAAGGCAGGTAAACTCGTCAGGTGAGTGTGAGAGGTCAGCAGTGAAGGCAGAGCTGTGCCAGATCATCCTGGTCACAGGACGTGGAATGAGTCACAGGATCACAAAATCATGGAATGGGTTGGGTTGGAAGAGATCTTAAAGATCAGCCAGTGCCACCCCCAGCCTTGGGCAGGGACACCTTCCACCATCCCAGGTTGCTCCAAGCCCTGTCCAACCTGGCCTTGGACACTTCCAGGGATCCAGGGGCAGCCACAGCTTCTCTGGGCACCCTGTGCCAGGGCCTCCCCACCCTCACAGGGAATAATTTCTTCTTAATATCTAATCCAAACCTGCCCCAGGTCATTTTAAAGACATTGCTCCTTGTCCTGTCATTCCACATCCTTATCATAGTTCCCTCCTTCAGGCACTGGGATTTTTTTATAGGATCTCCCTGGAGCTTTTCCTTCTCCAGGCTGAACAATCCCATCTCTCCCAGAGGGAAGGTAGCCTTACCTTGAAAATCCTGTTTTTTTAAGAATGAGTAAACACCAAATGAAAGCTCCTGTGTGCTCAGGACTGCTCTAGAGCTGTCACAGTGTTCTCCACTCCATGTGGGTTCCTGCAGCTTTCATGGCTCTCATTCAACCCTCTCATGAGGGAAGATTCAACAAGAAACTTTCAGCTGGCTGATGAAAATATCCAGCAGGCTTAAAGGTGGTTACAGGTGTGGCTAGAAGTTTATCTAGACATTTTCTCAGTCAGGTGCAGCAGTTTGGGTGTCCCTAACATACTTTCTTTTCTTTCATCATCCTCTTTTGCAGTTGAATGTAGCAATTCAAAAAACAACCTCCTTCCCACCCCTTTCATTCCCTCTCTGAAAGGCACACTGATTATTGGGTTTTTTTATTATTATTTTTAAGAGTAATCTAAGCTTTAGAAGACCTCTGCTGTCAGGCTGCTTCAGATAGTGCATTGACAAGTCCCAGCTAGATTTATCTCCAAGGATATTCAGTGCCTCCCAATGGCATTATCCTTCTGATAATTGAAATTCTGTCCTAAGGAAGAAAAATTATAGATTTCTAAAGGGGGGCAAGAAATAGCAAGGCAAAAAAAGTAAACCACAACAAACCTCTAAGACAATTCCCCAGGCTAGAAATCTGGAACAATGTTTTATTCCTTTCCCTTACAGTCAACTTCCCAAAGGGGCTGAATTGTCAAATATTACATGGGGTAACCTTAGTAATTAAAAAATTTATACATATATATGAAATATTTATACCACAAGGCTGATCACAATCCAGTTTACAGAGCACTTTTCTGCTGGGATTCACCACGACTTTTGCTAGTTTCTTATCAGTTGTATTTTTAAGAGTTCAGAGTTATTTTAATCCATTTGTTCCCAGATGTTCTGCCCCATAACACTTTGGGGTTTGTTATATGGCTTAGAGCCCACATATGACCCCACCTGTATTTTTGACTGGTGAAAGAACCTTCCCAGAGTGCTGTTTTCAGAGTCAGCAGCACAAGGTACCCTCAAAATTTGTACCACTTGTCAGGAAAAACCATTCCAAGTGTTCTGGAGCTGCTGCCTAAGTCAGAGCACCACAAACCCTTTGGCTTTTCAGCTTTGAGCTCATAGGAACATTTAAGTTTAAAAAAAACCACGGCAAATTTGCTGCTGGTTTCACTGTGGTTTGACATGGGTACAACTCTCTCCTGTCTTCAGAGGGGTTGGTGATCATTTATATCATAAAATACATGAAGGGTCACAGAAATGACAGAGAAGGTGCAGAAATCCCTGAGTCACTGAGAAATGCTGCCCTGCCATTTCTCACCTCGGCATGTCCAGCACTGCCAGGTCCTGCTTCTGGACCTATCACAGCAAATTCCTGAATGCAGGAGGTTGTAAAAGTTCTGGTGGAAGGAGAAAAAGGGATATTGAGAAAATATGAAGTGCCCAAACCCAGTTTTATCTTATTTACCCAGACTGACCAGCAGGTTTGGTAGAGGAGATGGGGTGACCAACATCTTCTAGTCTCAGCTTTGTGCCTGACCCTAGAACATCTTTCCTTTCTGGACTTTACTTTCCTCTTGCTGATTTAGTGCTGAGGGTATTTTATGATGCCTCCCAGCTTTAACTTCCAGAGGATTTGCAGTCTGGTTTGCCAACAATTGAAGGGAATCTTTGGGAAACATGGAGCAGCTCTGAAGCCCAGGGTGCCCAAAACACCCCACAAACAGAACAAGGTTGGGATCACTTTGTTTTATCTGAATTTTAATGCTGAAATATTCCAGACTGGCTTTCTGCTTGTAAATACCTGTGTGTAAATGCCAGCAAATTTATAAATGCTTTATAATAATTTTTTACAATTGTTTTTATAAAGGGGTGTCCCCAAGCCCCTCCTTGTCCCCTAAACCATCAAAAACAGTTCAATTAAGGGAAAATACCTTGTTTGGCCCAACTTGAAAAGAATCAGGGTAATGTTTTCAGTGAGGAAGTTTAATGTGGGTTGGATGTTTTCAATCTGGCTTGTGCCAGGGAATTGGGTTGTGAATAAATAGGATTGAGGAGTAGAGTGAGTGCTGCTCTCACTCTCCAGGGTGGAGGGAAGGAGGTTGGGTGTGAGTGGTCAGCACCCACTGCTTTCATGTCTCTATTAAGAAGGAAAAGAAAGAGAAAGGAGATGAAAATTGAATGGGTGGGGAAAGTGAGGAGCCCTGGGTGAAGCCTGGAAGCCCCATCCTGTGCAGATGGAAGAATGGCAGGAAAAGGGATGGATTTACAGCCCCAGATGGCTCCTTGCATTTGTCCTCCTGCAGACACACAGAGCCCCTTTGAATTATGGGGCTGTAATTCTGTTTGGGGACGGTGCATGGGAAGAGGGGGGGAGGCTGTGAGAGCTGTTGGGTGGTTTGTGACCTCCCCAGAAGCCCTTGATGGAATTCCAGCCCCATAACTCACAGCTGCCTCTTCTGGATCCAATTCACTCTGATGTGGAAGTGGAGCTGGAGTTGGGAGCTGTGCCTTGCTCCTGCTGGGAGTTAATCACATTGCCTTTGCTAATGCAAAGCAGGGCAGGTTTATGAGGCAGTTTCCCTGGATTCTGGCTCACTGGGGCACTGGGAAAGCACAGAGCAAACTTGGTGCTGTTATTGTAATTGGATCAGTGTCTGCACTTCTTCTTTCAGAGTCATTCATCACCAGGAAAGAGCACAGGGAGAGCCGTGGCATGGCCCCTGAGGTGACCCTGGTGAGCCCTGGAGATTTTCCTTTTGGTTCTTCCCAAGGGCTGAGAGCTGCCTGCAGGTTTGTCCTGAACTGCAGATGAGCAAAACCCAACTCAGAGCCACCAGTCCTGATCTAGGACGTGAGATCTGGCTCAATTCCACACCTGTGGTCCTGGTCCATAACATTTCAGACAAGAACAGGTCCTGATGGTACCTCAGGGTCTGTATTTTGGCACCCTAGTGCTCCTCCAGCTCAACAGGACACCACGGCCAGGACTAACTTGACACCAAGCAGTGATGTCTGACACAAAGCTGGGATGTCCTGGGACACAGCACTTTTTCCAGTGGATAGATTTCCCTCTGGCATCCTCTCTCTGCCCCCAAACTCTGCATTTCAAAACTTAAATCCAACTTCAGACCATTTCTTAGGGCTCATTCTCTTTCCCCACCAGCCCCAAACAATTAAACACCACGCTCTCACAGTCAGAACAGACTGAACCTTTAAACCACCTTCTTTTCCCACATTTTTTTACAAACACCTCCTGAGCCAGCAAACCTTTTCCCAGTATTTTTTTTTTTTTCTAGCCCTGTATATTTGGCCCTCTGAAGCCACAGTGTCTTAGAGCCTATGGAACAGAGAGAGCCAGACTGGATTCATTTTTATCCATGAAGGGAAAAAAAAAATCCATTATAGATTCTCATCCCAAGCTGTGGCTGGCCATTTTCTGGGAGAAAATCATCCAAAATTGTACTGGGTACCTGCTGAACACCACAGAAAACTCAGCACAGAGCCTGGTACTCCACCTTGACCTCCTTTTATTTACTAGCACAGATGTAGGCAGGAAAAACACGGTGCCTGCTGGTGTTCTCTGCTTGTCATGTTCCTGCCCACAACATGTTTGTGTGTCATGAGTTGTGGCTAAGTGCTGACCTGCCTGCCTGTGCTGTAGGAACGAGGGCTGCAGCCCATATGGCAAACTGAAGGAAAGCTGGCCTGTGGAGAAATCTTGGCATCGTGTTTGGTTTGGGGAGTTATAAGGTCAGCGAGTACATTTCCCATTAGAATTTATGAGAAGGCAGGAAATTCAAAGGGGTAAATAATAATAATAATAATAATAAAAACTAATATTAATAAAACAGTTGTTCCTCTCTCAATTTTTTTTCCGCCTTGAATGTCTTAGCTGAAGGCAAAAGACCAAATTGATTCCTGCTTTCCTCCCAAATGCTGCATTGTGGGAGCACACAGCACATGGCAGAGAAGTTCAGGGCTCTGCTGTGTGTATAACAAGAGAGTTTTCCTAAAACAATTACAGCAAAAAGGGTCAAGGAAAAGCCACTGCTGGGATTCATCCCACCTGGCTTTGGAAAAGCACAGTGCAATCCTCTGCAGCTGGGTGAGCTCCTCCCTGGAGCCAGCCAGAGGAAACAGCATTTCCCTCTGTCAGTCACTGATCTGAGATGAATTGGATCCTGGAAGTGCTCGATTTTCACTGGTGGCTGCACAGAGAGACAGGACAAGCCCCACAGGAGAAAACACCCATGGCCACTCAGAAAACTCCTCATCAGAAGGGGCGATTTTGCAGAAATCCTGCTCTGATCAACCTGATCTGGTGGGAAGTGTCCCTGCCCATGGCAGCAGCTGGAGCTGGATCATCTTTAAGCTTCCTTCCAACACAAACCATTCTGTGATTTTATGAATAAAGTCTCTTTGATCCCAGGATGGTTTTCTAGCCACTCAATAAGCTGGAACACCTTGGCAGGGAAGGTGGCAGGGCAAGGGACTCAGAGTTATGGTCCCTATCCTTGTCACCACCTTGGTGAGGTGCAGCTGGGGCTGAGCACGGGGAAGGCATCCCTTGGACAAGTGATATCCAGAGAGAGCTGGTGCTGGAGTTACTCTCTGCTGAACCAGAAAACCCCCAGGGTGGGGAATGGTGAGGGGAACATCTTAATGCAATCCAGGCAGCTGAACCTGGGAAGAGTCAGAAAGCAGGAAACTGGAAATAATAAAGGCAAATGGAATCCTCCCCAGGGTGCTGGAAATGGTCCTTCTCAGCTGACATCTGGGACTGCTTTGGGAAGCTGAGCTGCAGAGGGGTTCCCAGCTTTTACCTGGGAGATAAAATCATCTCTGAGCTTTGCAGGACCTTCTCCCCTGCCAGGTTTCCATGGGACACTTAGGGGATATTATTTACACCAGGGATGTCACAGACCTGAAGCAAATGGTCATCATTTCCTCAGGGGAGGAGCTGGAAGAAGGCAAGGATTGAGGTGCAGGAAATGGCTGTGATTTTTCATGGACCATAAAAGCAGGAAAGTTTTGAAAATGCCTCTTTTCTGTAGCTTGTGGGAGGGAGAATCCAGCATGGACAGAGAAACATCAGTGACTTTAGGGAAAGGATGTGGCACTTGGGGACGTGGTGGCTTGGCAGGGCTGGGTTAACAATTGAATTTGGTGATCTTAGAGTGCTTTTCCAACTCTAATGATGAGAAGGTGGCTCCTGCCTGCTTTGTAAATACCTACTTGGCCTAGAATATCCAGCTTAGTTCATTTGAGAGCTGGAACTGGGAGAAGAGGCTGTTGCCCCTGTCACACACATGTGACCACAGCCAAGGTCCCAGACTCTCCAGTGTCCCAGCAGTGATGCCCTGTCCTGCTGCAGACAGATCCATGTCAGAGGTTTTCCTCCTCCCTCCTACTCTTGCAGCTTTCATCAAATTCTCAGCTGAGCAGAGCCCACACATGCAATCCCCCCCAAAACAAACATTTTCCAGCTGACAACAGGGAGTTACCACAAGCCTGGAGTCGGTTTGCTTGGCTGTGCTCAGTAATTGCAGCTCCATTTAATATTTGGAAGGGTGTTTTTGTGGGAATAGTTGGTGTTTTGTTGTTTCCCAGTCTTGGCATGGAAGACAAGAGGAAACTGGTCCAGGATGTATCAACAGGGTCACAATATTGGTCCCAACCATGCCTTGCCCTATGGATTCTCCCAAATCTGTAACACACAGCTGTGACCAGTCACAGAAACAGTGACTGGGTGGGCTGGGATTGGTACTGGGCTGCAGAGAGCTTTGCTTCTGTGATTCCAGGCAATCCATTTCACCTCTTCGTGCCTCAGGTTCCTCTCCACCTTTTCCTTTTCCTGCCTGGTCTTACTGACATGGAAGCTGTTATTTCTACAGGGACATTCTCTCTTTTGTTACACAGTTTCTGGCGGAGACACAGCCTAAAACTATTCTGGTGGAAGTGTAAATAAAACCACTTTGTCTGAAAGGATATACTGAGATATTTTAGTTCAGGTTTAAACAATGCCCTGAAAAACAAAATACTTAGTAACTCTTTATTTAGAGGTGCTTTTGGATTTTACCCTAATCTCACTGATAATTCAGAAGAACTGAAACCTGAAGCTCTTCCTTGCACACAAAATTTTTTAGCATCAATTCCTGCAACTCACCTTGCAGGCAGGAGGGTGTGGTGGGGATGCTGGTGTGGGTGACACCCTGCTCTGCTGGGCCTGGCTGAGCTGCTGCTGGGATTGATGGCAGTGATTTGAGCCCCAAGCCTTTTCCTGTGTCCCAAGGAGCAGCTGGACAGAGATGTCTCATTTCCATGGCTGGAGGTGGTCACTTACAGGTGTACCTGTGCTGCTCTTCTATAGGTACCCAGGCATTGCTGAGCAGTACCAGGCTGGAGCTGTCAGAGCTTCATTCAACTCCTTTCCCTCTTTGAAATCCTCTCTCTCACTCCCTTTTCATGGTCTCCATGGAGTTGAGACTGTAGAAATCTGATTGCTTTCCACAAACCTCATGCATGGTTCCTTTTGTAGTATTCCTGAATTCGTGAGCTTGTCAACCTTTTTTTTTTCCTAATAGAGCTGATGACACCCCAAAAGCAAATGGAAAGGAATAACCTGTCTGATCCAAAAATCCAATAAATGTCTTTTTGTGTGACAAGGAAAGGAAAAGAGTGATGGCAACAAAGGGGAGGAAGGGAGGAAGGGAGGAAGGGAGGAAGGGAGGAAGGGAGGAAGGGAGGAAGGGAGGAAGGGAGGAAGGGAGGAAGGAAGGAAGGAAGGAAGGAAGGAAGGAAGGAAGGAAGGAAGGAAGGAAGGAAGGAAGGAAGGAAGGAAGGAAGGAAGGAAGGAAGGAAGGAAGGAAGGAAGGAAGGAAGGAAGGAAGGAAGGAAGGAAGGAAGGAAGGAAGGAAGGAAGGAAGGAAGGAAGGAAGGAAAGGAAGGAAGGAAGGAAGGAAGGAAGGAGCTTTTCCTTGACTTCACTTCACTCCCATTTGACACAGAAAGCAGCAATCACAGCCTGGGGCATTTTTATGTCTTTATTTTTTTTTAATAAACTTTATTCTATATTACAAATAGTTGGTTTTTTTTCTTTTTTTCTTTTTTTTTTTTTTTTTGTTCTGGACTGCAAAATAGGAATGCCTTATATTTACATACACAGGTATACAATTAATTATAACAAAGGTACAGAAGCTTTGCCTTTACCAAGTAACAACGGGATTCCAATTTAAATAGTATAGATTTTATTTCTTTCTTTTTTAACTAGGATCAATTCAAAAGAAAATCAAACCAACAACAACAACAACCTAAGAAAAAGGATCCCAACCTCCTTTCTAATGCTGTCTTGACATCTCTTCGAGGCTGTTAGTAACACTGTGGTGAAAGGAAATGTCTTTCCATTGATTTTTAAGTTGGAAGCTTTAGCAAAACAGAGAATGAGACTTCTGGGCTCACATGTATGTCCAAGACACGGGGTCAGACACAAGGAAGGGCCTCTCTTGTGACCTTAAATAATCCAGTTGCCTCTCAATTCCTTGGGGAAAACACTGGGAGCATTTAGCTAGCACCTAATCTCTCTGTTTCCTTACCCCAGCCTGGGCTGGAAAGTGGAATTTCTCCAGGGAACGGAGAAAGAGCAGCATAGAAAGTTTAAATAACACCAAGTTTCTCTTAAGATATTTCAGAAAGGACTTCAAGCTTGGACATGTGCCTCGATTTCTCCAACTGGCTCTTGTGCCTCAGTCTATCTGAAAGTGAACAGCAACTTCTCCACTGGGGAATGCCAGACCACACCAGTAAGAGACAGGAATGCTGAAAAGAGCCTCAATGTCCTGGTTTTCCCTCTGTTTTTCACACCCAAGTTTGCTTTGCTGAGCTTCCCTGCACACTGCTCTCTGCTGTGAGCATCCTTGAGGTGATCTGTTTCCAAGCAGAAAGAATTTCTTGAGGTAAACTCTCCATTTTTTAGAACAGAAGATTAAAAAAAGAAAACAAAACAACCAAACAAAAAACCACCCAAACAAAACCAACCAAACAATGAACAAACAACGACGACAACAGAAATCACACACGTGACAGGTTGATTAGACTAAGCAGCTTTATAACTTCAGTGGGGTCCTTGGTGGGTTTATTTTTCCAAGTGTAAATTCTGTTCCTTTTTTTAAACTTTTTTTTTTTTTGACATCTTTCTACAATTTTTTTTTTTTTTTTGCTGTAAGCCTGTGTCCCCTTGGGTTCTCCAAGTGTAGAGAACTGAGCCATCCCAAATAAAACATGGTTGACAAGCTCTGTTTTCAAAGCATTCTCCACAAAACAGTTATTCCCAGTAAGACAACATGATTTTTTTGGAGAAAGGGGCATTGCACAGTCACAGAGGTGAGGGAAAACTGCAGAATTCCACAGACCAAACACTACCCTAAAATGGAAGCTGCACCTGCTGCAAAGCAGGAAAATTCAGGCTGGGAATGGGCAGGAAGTTGAGGTTCACACCATGATGTTGAGGTTCACGTGTTTCAATAATTTCCTGCTCCAGAGCACACCAACTTTGGATGGCAAGAGTGAGGACATCCCAAAACCTGCACCTGCTCTGGAGGACAACTCTCACTACTTATCAAATGCACAGAGCAATCAGGAATCACCGAGGCCGTGTGGTCACCCAGAGAAGCTGTGGCTGCCCCTGGATCCCTGGAAGTGCCCAAGGCCAGGTTGGATGGGGCTTGGAGCAGCCTGGGACAGTGGGAGGTGTCCTTGCCCATGGCAGGGGGTTGGAACAAGATGATCTTTAAGGTCCCTTCCAACCCAAACCGTTCTGTGATTCCATGATTCTGAGTGTCCTTTGTGCAGACACAAATGTATGTCCCACTTAGCAGAGCTCTGGGACTGAGTCCTTCCAGGTTTCCAATCTTCCTTTGGAAGAGTCTCCCACATAGCAGTGTCTCTTCTCAGAGCACTTCATAAAGCCTTGGGGAAGGACAGATCTACATTTCATGTTTTGACTTAGTTCTGAACAATTGTCCTTCTGATATTGGCTGTTGTGTGCTTGGTTTTTTACCTCACAGGCATTCCAGACTCCAGGAAAATCAGAGGGGACTCAGCAGGAATGCTGACCACTGATTGCACTCTTCAAATTTGTTCTATTGGTTTTTAACAGCATTATTAAAAATAATGACAAATATCTGATTTTCTTGGTCTCATTCTCTTCATGGCAAACATTTTCCTGTGGGTGAATGCACAAGATCAGGAAACTTTGGTAATCACTTTTCAATCTAAGTAATTACCAAGCAAAATTTTGCTGGTAAATCTTCTTCATGACCCAATAAATTCTAGGGTCTTCAGTGTCAAAGATGCAAGATAAGACAACAGCAGGGATGAAAACTGGCATAGCCCTCTTATCTAATGGAGCAAAGCTGATGTGTGCTGGGTTGGACCAAACCTTTGGATATGTTCAGGACAGGATGAAGAGTGGGAAGAGAAGGACTGGGGCATGTTTTATCATTCAGACTCTGTGATCTTCGAGGTCTTTTCCAACCCAAATGATTCTATGATTGTACTCTATGAGAGGAAGGGGGCTGAATTTCTCCTCGATCATTCTCCTGCGCTGTCGTTGGAAGGCAAACAACGTCCAACACCTCCTTCCAGACACACACAAACTTCCCCAGCCTGGTGTTCACTGGAAGGCTCAGTCTGCACCAGCACATGGAATGATGGATCAGGTCTCAGATCACTGTCACTGACAGCTGAGTCCCACTCACAGGGAGGACACGAGGTGCTTGCAGAGGGATTCACCCTCTGTTCCTCCAACCCACTGGCAAAGTCCCAAAGCAAACCCTGCAGTGAAGAAATAATCTTGCCTCTCTCCATAGAATCTCAGAGAGTCCTCATGAGCTCCTTTTCCCCTGTTTCTGATGGTGCTACAGGTGTCAACATTAATTATTTGATTGCAGTGTTTGAGAAATGCTCATAAAGATCATCCTGTCATCTGGAATATTCTGGATATTAGGAACCTGTCCATGGGCTTCTAGGAACTTTGGCTCCAGTTGTCTCCATCTGGCTTGAAAAACAGTGTGGGACACATCTTATTTATCAGGAATTTTTGGTCAAGTGTGGAAAGGGAGGTGGGGGAAAAGAAATCAAAGGAAAAGAAAGCATCCGTGTTGTAGTAGGGCTCATTCTTCTGCTTGTGTCTTTGTTTTTAGTTGTATTTTACATGCACTTAAAAAATAGTTAGCTCAACAGGTGAGGCTGGGAAGAAAGATGCCAAGACTTCTCATAGACTGGGGGATTCTGGGACACTGGTTGGAAATGGGAAGGGCACTGAAGGGGACAGGGGAGGAAGCCCACGCATTTACATCACAATTCTGGCACATTTTCCAAGCAAAAAAGCAAATCCAGCTCAAACACCAAAATAAAGAGAAACAGAAAGACAAAAAGGAAAAGAAAAAGGAGATGAAAGAGAAGCACAACGCAGATTTTCTTTCAAATCCTGGGCATGGGGGAAAGAAGAGGGTGGAGAGAAAGCAGAAATGCCTAAATGGGAAGTTGGAAAGGGTTAAGACACCAATCTCCTGGAGCTTCCCATTTCCCCTAAGTGTTTCATTCTCAGTGTCTCTGAGGTGTTCAAGTTTTTCTTGAAAAATATATATATATAATATACAGATGAAAAACTCCGTACCAGCAAGAAGAAATAAAATAACAACCATGGAAAACAACCATAACAAACCAAAAACACAGCCCTGAAAACATCGAAAAGAAACAGGGTGAGTCTCAGATTTCCCCTGTGGTGTTCCTCTGACTTCAGTAACAGAGCAGGATCACACCAGTTCGTTTTGATACTTTTTTTTTTTTTTTTTTTTTTTTTTTTAGTTAAACAGCTTCTTCTTCCTCTCATGTGCGCATGTCCAGGCAGGATCGCCCATCACTCATAACCGCTTCCCTCCAAGCCAGCTCTTTGTCCTTAGACTCCTACCATCCAGCTGTGAGTACAAGGCATGACAATAGGGTCCATATTTATCTTTTGTGGCACTTTGTTTGTCAAAACCTTTGGTTTCTTCCTTTTTTATTTTAATTTTTTCCGTTTTTTTTTTTTTTTTTTTTTTTTTTTTTTTAAGTTTACGTACTTATAAAAAATACTGTGTTTGTGTTGTTGTTTGCTGTCATTTTCTTACCACTGGCTCTGGTGGGACTTCCCACTTTCACAGCCATAATCAATGGATCTGGAACATGCGCCGACGTTACTAAAATGGATCAACAGAACCATGGCAGAACCAACCAAACCCAAACCATCCCCAAATGCGCAGGCCTCTTCAAACTGCTGAGATGTCCATAAGGTGCATGATGAGTCCATCAGCTCAGCAATCCAACAGAAAGCAAGCAGAACCAAAAACAAAACAAAACAAAACAAAAAAAAAAAAAAAGAAAAGAAAAAGGAAGGAACGCGCACACAGATACACACGCACACGCACAAAATAATCGGAATTGTAATCAAGAGAGAAATGTCTGGGGGTTTAAAACCAAGACGTGTCCCTAAGTTTGCTGTTTCAACGTGAATCTGGTGGTTTTCTCCCCACAGACACGTCCAGTTTTGGACTGCTGTTCTTTGAGTGGTTTTGGACTCGCCTACGTGTGTATCTGCTTGGCTGAAGGAAACCCTCCCCACATCCCCCCTCACACACGCTCAGGGTCTGTCACTCCCAACAGGCTCTGGTTTGATAGCAAGGGACAGCAATAAACCCAAAAGAACTCGCTCTGTAATCAATTTACAGACCCTGCCTGCACCCCTTCCTCCCCCCAGGTGCAGAGCAGCCCCAGGCTGTGGCTCCCAGGATGGGGTGAGGTGGACGTGGGCTGATTCTCCAGCACTCCTCCATCTGCCAGGGAGCTCTGCTCGTGTCTGGGGGACAAATGCTGACCCAGCTCTTGCCTCCCTGGTGTACATGGAAGGTTTTCCACACCCCAAGAGTCTCTAATCATGGTGTATTCCAGGATGGCAGCCATGTGAGTGGAACAGCTGAAGGCAAAAGAGATGCAGGAGCTCACTCCCCTTTGGTTGGCCATGAAACAAGTTGAGATGTTCTGGAGAAGCTGAGCAGAGGATGGGACAGGGACAGGGTGATCCCCCACAATTGTCCCATGGTGACAGCGATCCCTGAAGGGATAAGAAGTGCAAAGAGAGATAAAATCCTTCCCAGGCAGCAACTGTGCCTTCAGCAAGGCCTGTTGGTTCCAGAAATGGAGAAGAGGAAAGGCCAGGAGTTGGCACCAAAAGGCAGATGGGCTCACAGCAGAGTTCAGAGACCTCCAGAAGACAGGCAGTTCGGCTGGGGGGATCTAGGTAGAAGAATTTTTTGCAGTGTTTCATTTGGATTTCCTCCAAGATTTCCTTCCAAAATGTGTGGTGACATTTCCTCGTAGGAGTGGCTTGGAAGGAAGGCTTTACCATCAGCCCTGTGCACCACCTCCCTTCACAGCAAGCATTTCAGTAACCCTCTGATACTCCACTGTGGGGAAACAGCTGTGTTCCAGTCGAGGAAACAAAATGGAAAGAACAGCTTAAAGAAGAAAAAAAAAAAAAAAATCCTTCTGATTCTTCTTTTGAGGCTGAGCTCCTTGCCTAGAACAAACAGAAGCCTGTGGCTCCTGCTTTCCAAGCCGAGGTGGGAACGAGGGGGAGGATGCTGTGCCCTCTGTTGCCAGGAGGAGCAGGACCACCAGCACTGACAGGATGCCAGTGAGCAGAGAGAGCTTTTTGCTGCAGTGCTATGACCAACAGGACACGACGGGAAAGACGGAGGAAAAATAAGAAGAACCATATGGAACACATGGGCAGGGGAGCATCGGTCTCCTCATCCCCTCTCGACCCCTTCCCTGCCCCAGGAGAGCAGCATCCCAGGCAGGATGAGCCCCAGCTCAGAGCTGTCCTGCTCTGGATATTTTCCTCTCCCAGTGGGTCTCAATCAAGAGATAGAATTGCAATGGCTCTGCAGGACAGGAGCTGGATTGGCTCTGCCCTCCAGGAGCCCTGCAGGCAGGCTGCCTTCCCCTCGGGGACACTTGAGTAATACTGAGTTCATTTCCATGTCCTCTCCAGAGGCTACAGCCCTTGGAGGGCAGTTAAAGCAGCATGGCAGAAGTTACCTCCCAGTTTCACCTCTGCAGAGGGAGGATGTGATGCTGGGGGAGGTTGGTGGGGGTTTTGTGTGTGTTCAATAGTTTCTCTTTAGGGCGAAAGGCAGAGGGGAAGCCGTGAAAAGGAGAGCTCCACCCGAATGTCTTCAAGGCCCCAGAGCCAAGACATCTCTGCAGTCTTTTCTTTTAACCCCTGGGGCTCTGTCGCTTTGTCCATAGATTTGGAAAGAGAAGGAAAAGAGAGGAGGGGGGAGAGGGAGAGAGGAGCGCTGTTCGGGTGGCTCTGCTTACAGCCCATCAAAACTTGCACTTGGTAAAGATGATGATCTTGAGTGAGGCACGACTTGGTTTATCCCTCCCAGGGTGTCCCTGGCAGGACAGTTCTCAGCTGTCTATGCTCATGAGGGTTATGACTTGTTCAAGTTTGTAGGCAAGTTTCTGTTTCCCAGCCTGGTCGTCTTGATCGAGGGCTCCGAGAATCTGGAAAAGGAGAGAGGAAGAAGTGAGAGGGATTTTGGTTTTTCCCCAAAATGAGTGAGTCCAGCATCTTAGAGCAGCAGAGGAGGGTTAGCTTTTTTTAAGGCAGGTCCCAGGCTTAGCTCAGATCAGTCAGCCAGGAGGGAACTAGGCAGGGAGTTTGGGTTTAGATCTGACTCAATGCAGACCTCTGGATTGCAACCAATCAAATAGACTCTTATCTTGGAGATCAGTTATTTATTTATGAGCTTTATCTATCACCTGGCCATGCCACTTGACATGCCCTAAGGGGTCTCACACAGCCTTCAATACATAGAACCATGCTGGACACCTTAAAGTCTGTGTTGGACCATTTTGGGGTGTTTTAGGGTATCTAGAATGATGTTGGGCACAGTCCTTAAGCAACTTTTGGCCACTTTGGATGTAAAGCTCATGTAGGGCTCCTCTCCAGTGAGTTAACATTTGACCATCAACTACTTCAAACCAGATAAGCCTGACTGAACAAGAGAGACAAAAATAACAGGGATCAAAAATAACCGAGAGGAGAACCGAGGAGACCCAAAATCCCAGATCTTCCCTTTCCAAACGCCAAGCCTTGCTTCTCATTCCTTAAATCCTTCACCCTCCCAGCCAGGATGCAGCCAGGTCTCTGTGACCCATGGGGGTGGGTGGGCTGTCCCCTGGCCCCCCAGAAGTGCCCCCAGGCTCTCACCTCCTCGCTGTACTTGCCCACGTAGGAGTAGATCTCGGAGAGCGCGCTCATGGTGTTGAACTCGTTCATGTGCATGCGGGACTGCTCAGCCAGGTAAGCATTCATGTCCTGGTCACTGATTGCTGGCATCTTGGCAATGTCTGAGTAGTACCTGAGGGGCACAAACACAGGTGTACCTTGAGGGGAAGGGCAGGAGCTCAAGGAGTGAAATCCACGAACAAAAAGGAGGGAAAAAAACCACACGTAGTGTTGGGCTTTTCTGGTTCCTCAGTGAAATATCTGCTCATGGGCTTCTTTTACAGCAAGAAAGGTGACCTAGCCCAAGTGGGCGTGACTGAGCACTAATCCTGAGCACCAGACATGTGTTGTGTTCACCCCAATCAGAGAATGAAGCCCCAAAGAGTATCCTGTAAACTTTCCCTCTGCCATCAATAGGAGCTGGATTGAAGCTGGATCACTTTGTCAGACATTCAAGAGCTTTTAGCCCTGCCTCTCATCCCAGAGAGACCTCGCTGCCCACTGAGAGCTCAGGACTTCACTCCCAGGCACAGAAAACCCCCAGATATTTGTATTTATCCTTGCACCATTCTCACCACTACATCCGACCTCACTGCTAACATTACTCACCTTCCCCACTCAATCCAGTCTATCCCAACAACTCTCTTGATCAGCATTTTTGTCCCATATTTTAAGCTGGCCTGATATTTGTGGAAACAGCCCTCAACTCCAGTCTGACTGGGAAAAATCTGCTTTTCCTAGGAGTCAGCAGCATTACCCTGGAGCTCAGGAGGACTGGGGGTTTATCCCAGTAAATATATATATTTATATTTTATTTATAGGATCTGGATTCCCCAGAACCATTGCCCAGCAGGCTCCATCTGCAGAGTGATGTCTCTTTAAGGAAGTTGCTATTTTTGATGTCCTTCCTCCCCTGGGTAAGGCAGGTCTTGGAGGACAAGGTTTGCAGAAGGTAATCAGTCACTGTCACTCGCAGCTGTGCTCTGCTGTCAACTGGTTAATTAGACACCATCATTTACATTTTTAATTTCTGCAATTTGACATTTTGTGCACAAGGAAAAAAAAAAAAAAAAGAAGGAGAAGAATTATTTAAAAAGCCCATAGCTGCAGCAATCCACAATTTTATAATTAGGAGGCAGAGGGGACAGGGAGCCAAAAGAGCTGACAGGTGTCCTGTAAAAAGCGTGGAGACACCTGCTGAGATGGAGGCTGTTTGCCATGCAGAGAAATTGGACACTGAAGTGATGTGTGACGAGGATCCTTGAGGTGGGTGAGTGGGAAAATACTCTGTGACAGAGCAGGATGAGCAGCTGCTGGAGTGTCCTGTGGAAGACAGGGCAGTGCAAGAGCATGGGGGGAACCCTTCCACACCAGGAGTCTCCAGTTGTGCTCAGGTTTTGTGCCCTTCCATCCCGCCCTGATTTACTGCAATGGGTCAGTCTCTGTTGATATCTTGTTTTTGGGGGTGGGATGTTGATGTAATCCTTGGGAGAGGGAGGCACAGGAGGCAGAGGTTTTTCTTGCCTGACATTTTCCAGAGCTAAACTCTGTCTCACCATAAAAACTCGCGCAAAGCTCATTAATTTTACTGCAACTTCCAGCAGGCACAAAAAACATCACTCTCCCTGGAGTCCTGGCATTTTGTCTTCTGACCAGAAGCCAGAAATCTTAGTCTAACTCAGTCCCATGGTCTAAATATTTCTCATACCCATTCCTCCAGTGAAAAGTGGTGTGGGTTTGTTTTTCTTTAACTCTGCCTGACCCACTGTCCCCATGTGGACATGGACAATTGTCCGTGAGTGAAGTGAGCATCTGGAAATCCCAGGAGGCCCTGTCCTGCAGAACTGTCCCCAGGAGAAGATGCTGAGCAGGAGGAACAAATATTTCTTCGACCTTTGCCACTCCCAGAAAAACTTAAACAGGTCTTTGCATCACCTGCTGGAGCAGATCAGATCTGTGCTGCACAAAGGGAAAGCATCAGGAATTGGTGGCATCCATAACATGGCTGAGAAAATAAGGAATCTCAGGGTCAAAGAACAAGGAATCTTATGGTCAAAAACCAAGGTGTGCCTTGGCACAGGAAAAAAAAATCCAGCTGCCACCAGCACATTCACAGACTTGTAGGGAAAACAGGCAGCAAAGCAGTGAAATACATTGATTTATGGCACCTGAAATGAGAGCAGCTCCTCATGAATGTTGGATAGGCACCCTCCTGATGGGTGAAATGAGAAGGGGGCTTATCACAGCAAAAATAAATGGGGTTGGTGGAGGAAATCAGAGGTGCCAGTCTGGCTCTGAGAAGAAGTTAAAATTCTCTTTTTCCTCTCTGGCTGAGCTGTCATCAAGTGGTGGCAGGATAGTGGGTGTAGGGACAGGGTGCTCCCAAAAACTGGAGCACAGACACCCGTATCAACTCCTTCTCCAAGTTTGTCCTGTTTCCTCTCCACCTGGTAGCAACAGATTCTTGAATCTGTGACTCACAAGGGTTTGAGAGCTCCCCATCCCTTTCCAGCCCTGCAGAGATCATTCCTCAGCAGCACAACATTCCCGTGACTCATCCAAACAAGGAAAAGCAGCAGGAAATGTTCCCTGGAGCCAAGGATGGGATGCACAGATCTGAGTTTCAAGAATCACAGTGTCAGGGCTCTGGCCATGACAGATTCCCAGGATGTGATCTCAGTGTTCTGGGATCACAGAAGTATCCTGGTCTGCTCCAGACTCAATTCCCTGGCATCACACACCTAAACAGTAATTTCCCATTAAACCAAGGTATTTTATGGTAAAAATAATAGAAAAAGAAGGGGAAACAAACATGTACCAATGTAGATAAGTGAGAAGACATAATGTCCTTCCATCCAAATTCTGCCATGGCCCAGTGACTTATTTATGCAGAAGAGTTCCTAATGAAGACATCACTGTGCTCTCTAAAGAAATGATGAATGTGTATATTAAAGCATCCTAGCAGGGAGATGCCAACATCCCTGCTGAGTCTTTATTTACCTTCAGTTCCAGCCCAGATCCTCAGAGGTACTTAGAGCCTCTCTGCCATTTGCATACCCCTAATGCAAAAACCACTGAGAAGCTGTCACCAAACCCCAGAGGCCCTTACATTTCCACTGCTGGAATTTGCAAGGCTGCCTGTGGTGCTTCCATCACCCCTGCAGCTGACAGCTCCCACAGCAGAGCTGGGCTGGGAGGCAGTGGCAGGGGCAGTGAGGTGCTCTGTCACCTGTGGAGATCTCACCTGAGATAGGGACAGGTGTTTGACTCACTTCCACAGCTAGCAGAAAGTTGGGAACACAACACTGAGCCCTATTCTCTCTGAATGAGACAGAAAGGTGGCAAAGCAAAACAGCAAATTTAGCTTAACCTGCCTCCAAAGGGTCAGGAGTGAGAATCCTGAGCAGATTTCCTGCTACTTCTGTACTCCAGCTTTTCTCATTTCCAGTGGATCCTTCCCCAGCTGCTTCCAGAATATCCTCAGATGAAGATCTGAAGATCCAGCCTTATTTGTCTGAGTTTCCCTGTATTCACAGGAGCAGCCTCCATTCTTACCTCAAGGCTCCTAATCCTCTGATGTGACCACAGGAAATTTGTTCATTCGGCTTCAAAAGGAATTAAAATTATGGGGAATTGGGGTAAACCCATCATTCCAGCACTCCAGCTCCGATGGAGGATAAACAGGCCATGGGATGTGTCCTCACAGGTACCACGAGCACAGCACCTCACTCCAGCCTCTTCAGCTGGAGACCCTCCATTGCCACTGATGGATGGAGAAAGATTTGGGATGTACCAGGACACAGCTGGTACTCTTTTACTGAAAAAATAATTATTCTTGTTCCTTCCAACCTCATCTTTCCCTAGCTTGCCTTTTGTTTTGTTTTGTGTTTTGCTTTGTTTTGTTTTCCCAAGGAAAGCGACACAACAGTGACCTGGGCATACATCACGGTGACCTGGGAATACATTTTGTCGTCTGTTTATCCAGGGATAAATGTTCTTTCTCTCTGTACCGACGGGGGGAAGGCTCCTTAGTGGAGCTGTTTCCCAAGAATGACTGTGCCTGCTGCCGCTCAGTAACTCATTAACTCATCAAAAGAGAAGAGAAAAGCCACGTTGCCAGTGCTTCCTCCCCAGCCCGAAATTTCCCAGCACAGCCCGTGGTTTAGGCAGCTTAGCATGGAGCTAATTGCCTTCCAAAAGATCTTTTTGTCATGGCTGTTGTTTGTCGCTGGGATGGGACTGCACTCATTAATAATCATTTTAGCATATGAAAAGCTTGTAACGAATCCATGTGCTGCAGACGGCAGACGCAATTACAGCAATAACATAATTAGAGTTATGCAATAGCCGGCTGTACCCAGACCACTGGAGGAGGGAGAGGTGTGTGAAAGGGATAGAGGGGACTGTTCCAGCAGGGAAGGGCTGGTGGAAAGCTGGGAACAACCAGCTCTGTTATGGGATGCTGTGAAGCAGTGCAAGGAGATGCTGTTAATTCTTGCACTGATACAGAACCGAAGTTTGAGTTTTCTGGGAAGTATCTGAGCTGCTGGTGAGGCACTGGAATAAATTTCCCCAAGGAAATTTGGGATGTCTCATCCCTGGAAGCATCCAAGACCAGGTTGGATGGGGCTTGGGAGCAACCTGGGATAGTGGAAGTTGTCCCTGCCCATGGATGGGGTGGAATGAGATGAGCTTCAAGGTCCTTTCCAACCCAAGCTGTTGAAGGGAACAATTCTGTCTGTGTGTGCAAGCCCTAGAAAGGGCAATGCTTTTATTTTGCCTGTTCATGGCTTTTCCTGCAGCTTCTGCCCTCAGAATAAAGAGTGGAGGTTGATGGACAGCACTGACTCAAGGGCTGGACAGTGAATTGGAGCACAGGGAGTTCCTGTGGGACAGGACATCACCCAGCAGCACCTCAGAGCAGAGGATGTGTGGGGCTGCACCCTCAACATATGGACACGTTTTCATTTTGCCAGCTGAAAGCTGCACTGTGTAAGAACAGCTTTTTACTGTGGTGAGAAAACATTGGGAATTTTTTTTTTTTTTTTTTTGAGATGAGAAGTGAAGAAACACAAGTGAGCAAAAACTGCCCCAGAGAGGCAGGGAATGAGCTGTACCTCCTGCCCTGGGGATGCCTGAGCTTTAATTACAGCCAGGGAGATTTTGGCTGCCCAGCAGGGAGAACACTCTGATGAGAAGGACAGGGAAGCACGGGAATGAATTGCCTGAGGACAGCAGAGGCTCTGTTGTTGGAGGCCTTTAAGAAAGGGGTAGACAAGCATCTGTCAGGAAGGCTTTAGACAGAGCTGATCCTGCCCTGAGGCAGGAGATGGTCGGGTTGACCTCCCGAGGCCCCTTCCAGCACTGCTTTTTGTTATCTCCACTGACAACACCCCCTGCCTTGACCTTTAGTGTGCTACTTCTTGAGCTTTCTTTCCAGCAGAGAGAGAGAGAGGGGGCACAGAAAACTCATTTTTAAAAGTAGAGCCAGGATTTGCACCTGTCCTGTGATGCTCTTTCTTAAAGCCCTCAAAGTTTCTCCTAAAAAACCTCAATAACTCACAGTGTTAGGGTATATGCAGCTTTTTATTGTTTTAAACTGGTCCAGTTTGTCTTTCTTTCTAAAGTTAGCTGCAGAGTGGCCAACAGACACCACAAGCAGAGATTTCCAAGTGACTTCAGAGCCCTGAAGCCCCAAGCTGACACACTGGGTAGGTGAAATCCCAAATGGGTACAGGCTGTCTGTTTTGTGTACTCCAAACATGCTCGTAAAGCACTTCCTAACAAGATCTAGACCTCGACATCTAAAGGTTAATGGGGTGCAAATCATAGCTGCTTCATGAATCATCAGATTAGAAATGTTTTGGGTTGGAAGAGACCTTAAAGATTATCCAGTTGCAACCTCTGCCATGGGCAGGGACACCTTCCACTGTCCCAGGCTGCTCCAAGCCCCATCCAACCTGGCCTTGGACACTTCCAGGGATCCAGGAGCAGCCACAGCTGCTCTGGGCACCCTGTCCCTTCCCCTGAGTAAAGAATGTCTTCCAAACATCTCATCTAAATTTCTCCCTTTTAGTTTAAAATAGTTCCCCCTTATCCTAAAAGTATCTATACTTGTAAAGAAAAAAAAAATTAGATGAGATCAGGGTCTCAGGAGTTGGGTAGCACCAGCTATGTCAGGCACTGTTTGCACCCAGGTTAACACAATAAAATGCAAATGTTATAATTCTGAATCCCACATATCAAATCACTTTAGGCTTCTTTTGATCCTGAACCTGGCAAACCTATTGTGAATGGTCTTCATTGGATGACTCTTAAGTTAAGAACACTTGTGATGTGTCCATTGACTTTAAGTTTTTCTTAGAGGGGCTCTTTTCAATGCACAATAAGCAGCCAAAAGGAGACTGAGTCCCTGCAGGGATGAGGAGAAAAAAAGAGCACCAGATCCTCTCCTTGCAGCCCTGCAGGTGTTTTGGGCACCAGTGTGAAATGGAAAAACTCTTTGACTTCTGCTTTTTGTGCTCTTCTCCTTTTCAGTCTCCCACATCCTTGCCTCCGTGCCAGGCTCCGGTAGGGAAACATCATATTGATTGTGATGCAGGCAATTAAATGGTGTTAATGAAGTTCAAACAAGTGTTATCATAAGCTTGGCAGCATGGAGAGAAATGAAAGGTCAGCCACAGCCCTTTGTCATTTTTCAGTGTGGTGTTGAATGCTAATGAGACAGTCCCAATTAGAACAGGCTCCCCTTTGTATTGCTTGGGGATTGCATCAAATGCTCCCAAGTTCTCCAGATTTCCAGGCTCAAAGGGGACATTTGAAGTAAACTTGAAAAGATGCAGATCTGAAGCTGCTCTAATGTAAATTCAGCAGAGCCTATGGAGTTTTACTAACTGAAGTCAGATGAGATTCTGCTCTACCGTTACTATTCTTCTCCTCTTTTTTTATTTTTTTTTTCAATAGACTCATATAATGATAATTGAAAAGCCTCCACTTTGTTTTAGAACTACAGCCTGACTCTTCATGGCTTCAACAAAAGTCAAATAGCCTGTCCCAATTTCCTGGGTTAATTGTCCTGCCTCATCAGGCCTCGTGTTCTGCAGCAGGAAATCCAAGATATGGCTGCACCAGGACACTTTTTAAACACGTGTTTCCAGGGTGTCTCATTTGAGCAGTGAACCCGTTTTTTTCCCCAAAAGCCAGAATTTCTCAGCTGGATTATTTCAGCAGGCAGTGTCCACCTCTGCTTCCAATAATGGCATAAAAGGACTATCATAAAATCACAGAATAGTTTGGGTTGGAATGGACATTTAGAGGTCATTTAGTCCCTCCTGCAATGAGCAGGGAACATCTTCAACTAAATTTAAGTGATGCACAATAATTTTTTTTATTGCTGTTGTCAGCAAATCCATTATCTTGAATAATTATAGAAATGGGCACTAAAACAACCAGCCTCTCAAAATGTCATGGAAGATGTCTATTTCTTATATAGTTTTCCATTAAGTCGACAGGAAATTGCAAAAATTGGTAAATTTAAAAAATTTTTAATTAGTCATTGTCATTGCATCCCAATTCTGAAGGCAACACTTGACTCATCACAAACAGCTAACTGAAAACGTGAGAAAATCCTGCACTAGAACAAGCCAAACAAACAAATCCAGTGAAGATTCCTGACAGTTTTGGAATCAAATCTCCAGTTGACCACCCTGTGGAGGTGGATGACTGGTGAGGCCAGAAGCTGTAACTCTTCACTTCTCAATGCACATTCCTAGGTGGAAAACAAAGATTTGAAGGATTAGAGGGATGTTCTGTCATCCCTGCCTCCTTCTCATGCCAAGGTCATTCCCTGCTCTGAGTTTTGTGAGTCCTAAAGGCTCCACACCAAGAAACCAGAGGTTTCAAAGGGATGGCTCAGCTCCATTCCCAGACCTCCAAATCCAGGCATGTTTTGATCCAGAGTGCCTCAAGTTGGGTACAATTTACCACTGGCTAATTACCCTCTTAGAGCTTCCTCTTTGTCACAGAAGTTCGTTTGATTTCAGGCTCTTCTGATTTACTCAACCTCTTCTTAAACCCCCTGACTTTTTATCTCCTGATTCACTCTTTGAAGAAGTCTAGTGGTCTTGAAGGATGCCACCTCCAGCTGATGTTGACTACAGAAATATCTCCAGTTGGATTTGGAAAAATTCCCTCAAAGCACAATTGCAGAATGGAGAGAAGGAATTCATTAGCTCGGGGTAGAACTCAAATTATATTTTATTCATCCCTGATAGGTTTTTTTCTTTCATCTCCCACAGCATCCAGGTGCCACTGCCTTGAGTCAGTGGAACTGACACACAAAAATAAAAGCAGGGAAGAAGCTCTAACCATATTCCAAAACCTGCAGTCTCCCCTTGGGCTTCAGTTCAAGTTGTCAGACATCAGTGCAGATAACAACCCAGCACATGCTGGGGACAGGAATCCAGGGCTGTTTACAAGCAGCAGGAGGTGTTATGTACCTCGTTTGCAAACCCAGTTGTTTGGGAAAACTTCCAAGGAAATGCAGCACCTATTGCTGAAGATCACTGGGCACTAGGATTTAACTCCAAAATGTTGGAAAGTGAAATCATTACTGGAAAAAACTAAAATGGAAACTGCAGCCTTTTGTTTATCCAGAGGGAAAAGAAAAAAAACCCAAACAAACAAAAAGAAAACACCCCCAAAAAAAACCCCAAAACCCAAAGAAATAAAAAAAACCCCAAACCCCAACCAACCAAACAAAAACAAAACAAACAAACAAACAAAAAAGCAAGCAAACAAAAATAACCCGTGTTTGTTGCATAAGGAAATATCCCATTCTCCATTTAAATACCTCAGTTTGTCACTCAAATGTAGCATCTCCCAGGATAAAATCAACCAGTTTGAGATGGAAAACATTATTTGTCCACAGAAACCACCCAAGCACATAGAATATTGCTAAAGCATCACTAGAGAATGACACCTTTGGGTCACTGTTGGTACAAAGTTGATTTCTAAATGGAACCTCCAACACTTGCTTCCCATTATCCAGGTCAATCCAGCAATCAGCCTAAATACACTCTGAGAAACTTGGACACGGTACCAAAAGTAGGTCATAATTAAGCAAGGTAGCTCATAAGAGCCTTGCAGGTTGCCTGGAAACGACATTTGCTGAAGTGTTTAACCACATCTAAAAATAATTGTCCAGGCAAATCACAGACCAATGGGAGAATTGTTGGAAAAAAAACCGAGTAGGGGACGGAGCTCTTTGATCAGCCACACTCCTGTCACAAAATGAGAGAAAATCATCCCCAGCAAAGGCAATACAGGGATTTATAGCACAGTGAGAGGTGTCTGCAGCAGCAGAGGCCTTGTACAACCTGCAGGACTTGGTATCAATTTTAGGCCATGCCTGGGAAGTCATCCAGAGGAATCATTGCTGAAAGCTGGCTGCAGTGCACAGGAATGATCTGTAGGATAAACCTGCCTTTGTATTTACAGAGCAGCCACCGTTCCCCATCTGTGCAGTTCCCAAACCTGTCAATAACGCCAGGCAAGTGCAGAATATTGGAAAGCAAAGCACAGCTCCTGCTGGATGAAGAACAGGATGTGCTGTTTGCTTGTCCTGGGGGAAACCCTACACAAACTGAAGCTGCAGGAATAGATGTTTTGGTTGTATTCCCTGTGGAGCAGCTTTGCCAGGCACTGACCCTCGGCACGGCAGATTGAAGTACAGCCACAGGTCTTGGAAGTGTGGACAAAATGTTTGGAAAAACCTCTGACCTGACATAAAATACCTGCAGAGCTTCAGTCAGCAGCCTGTCAATCATCTGGCATCTCACTCAAAGCACAGCAGAGCCTCCAGGGGAAGTTGCTGGGGGATAATTATAAATCCCTTGGGATCCAGGCAGTGTGGGGACCGTCACAATGGTGCTGAGAGCAGCACACCCCTTCAGGCCTGTGTGGAAAGACTGGGAAGCCTGTATGATTCCCAGGGCTCACACACATCACCTCCCCTTCCTTCCTCTCTCTCTGCTGCTTCTCAAGAGTTTCTCCTCAAAAGAAACAGTGATGGCAAACACCTTCAGCTCCCATCATTAATTAAATCCCCATCTCTGCTGCAAGGCACGAGGGAACAACAGGGAATCTCCAGGCTACCCACAAAGCAGGGCCTGGTTGTGTCACTTTGTCATTCCATGGCCAAAACTCACCTTTCCACCCAGTTCTTGTAGCTGGGGATGTCCTTGGCGTAGAGGAGCTTGTTGGAGGGGGAGTCCTTGCCCAGCCTGTGCTCTGAGGTGGAACAGGAGTCCATGAAGGTCTGAGCCACCACGGACAGGCAGGCGTCTGTGATGCTGTTTTTGTGGATGTCGAAGACAAACTGTGGGTTCTTGATCATGTTAACCCAGAAGCGCAAGGGGAGGCTGCAGGAGGGCAGGGAGAGGGGACACAGTCAGTGACAGCTCCCAGGCTTTGCTGTGTGACATCCCAGCAGCAAATGGGAATCAAATATCACAGCGTGGATATGGAGATTCTGGGATAAACTTTGCTACGCTATGAATTCCTCCCCTACAAAGCCTAGGGGTGGTAGAGATGTCACCTTTTGCCCCTGTTCTCCTTACAAGGCAGATTTTGTGAGTCTCAAAGTCAATACAATCTTGTTGAAGGTGCCCATAAATTAATGGGAGTACACTTTAGGTAGTGACAAACACTCTGAAACTCTCTGTGTTAAGTTGCAATGGAAAGTTGACCCTGTTAGTTGTTCCATCAGATAAAGACAGGCATTGAACCCACTAATATTATTGTGGTATGGGTTATAAAGCACTGGAACTGCCTAGAGAAGCTGTGGCTGCCCCTGATGTGTCCAAGAACAGCTTGGTCAGGGCTTGGAGCAACTTGGGATTGTGGAAGGTGTCCCTGCCCATGGATGGGGTGGCACTGGATGAGTTTAAGGTCCCTTCCAGCCCAAACCAGTCTGTGATTCCATACATTTGTCATTGAGGACTTGGCTTCCAGCCCTCACAGCAATCTCATGGGAAGAGAGGTAGAACACATGGTGTCCTGTGTGCTAGGACACCATGTCCTGTCACTCTCCACTGCTCCAGCTCAAGCCTGCACATGATCCCAGTACCCTGAGCAGGAAACACTTGCTATATGACAGTGAAAGCCCCAATGCCTCAAGGTAAATAAAAAAGGAACTGGGAAACAAGTATCCCAGCCTTTGATATGAAAATGTATCTGCCCTAACCAAGGAAATGCTATTCCAGTTGCAATCCAAAGCCCTTTCCCCCCTTTTTCTCCAAAGAGCAGCTCATTTGTATGAGATGCCCCGAGGTACCTTGTATGAGATACCTCCAGCCTTTGCCTCAAGCCTTTTTGTCAGGGCAAATGCAGTGCAGTGATCATGGCCCAGGAGCTGGGATGTGTCACTGAGCACAGAGCCCAGCTCCTGTCCCTCTCACAGGCAGATTGTTAAGTCTACCTTCATTCTCTGCATCTTTCAGCTTAGCAAATTCTCCTGATATTCAGGATGAACTCCCCACTTCCTCCCATTTGCTCATTGTGTTCACAACACAGTAAAAAATTAATCTCCAAATCTGATAGATTTTGGGTAACAACCTTCCTGACAGAGGGTTGACACTGTGTTTTCCTACACCTCTGTGTGTTCTCCTGACCAGCAAAATCACAGAACAAAGGCAAGGAAAGCCCACACAGGGAATCCTGTCAGCCAAGTTCAGGAGAAGAGGGAGATGTTGGAAAACACAGAATTATAGAAAGCTTTGGTTGGGAAGAGACCTTAAAGATCACCCAGTTCTCCACCCTTGGTGTAGGGACACCTTCCACTATCCCAGGCTGCTCCAAGCCCCATCCAAGCTGGACTTGAACAATCCAAGGATGAGGCAGCCACAGCTTCTCTGGACAGCCTGTCCCAGGGCCTTGGGGAAAAATAAGATTAAAAATGGCAATGAGACATGATGGAGTTGTGGGAATTTAGGCTGGGAATGGAGAATCATCACTGGGGGGATGAGGTGGATGAGCGAACCTTGCAGAAGTCCTTGTGCAGGTGTTTGGATGACAGGCACAGCCATGGTGTGGAGCAGAGTGTGTTTTTGTGTGCCTGGGTGTGGGGAGGGCATGGGGGACCATGTCCCTGCCTGGAAATAGTGAAGCCCTGTGATGTGACTTTGAGTTAATTTGATCTGATTGAACAGATTTCTTCACACTGCCCCTTTTCCCACAAACACACGCACTCTGCCTTCCCCCCTCCCTCCTTAAATAAACCTCCTGCTCATTTAGGCTGAGTGGCTGCAATCAGCCTTAGATTAGTGCCGCAGATAATGTTAATAATATGCTAATGTTTCATTAGTTGAAAGCCTCTTTGGTGCATGGGGTTTCTTTTTTTATGTCACCGGCGCTGTGACGATCTGCCAACAGCATGGCTAGGAAAAGGAAAAAAAAAAATGCATGAGCTGGGAGCCCCATGGCTCTCCTCTGCTGCTCCTTTTATAGTCCCTGTGTTTGCACAGGGGAAGGGGAGGGAGCCATTCCCCAGAGAGCTCTTTCCAACTCGACAGAGAAAAGGTTTTTCTCCACAGATCCTGGCTTTTCCTGCTGTCCCATTGCAGGGATGAGCAGGAGCTGGCAGCTGGAGCAGGGGGCTGATGTCACACTTTGACACTGATGTCACACTTTGACATTGATGTCACCCTTTGTTAGTCACTCTAAAGAAGACTCACATCCAGCTCCAGACCATTTGTACCATTGGAGATGCTCTCCTGGCCTCCAGCTGCCACCCAGAAGGGTTCAAGTTCCCTGTGGGAGCTCCACATCCTCTGAGGATGTTTTGGGTACCTTAAAATTCTCAGCTGGCCTGAGATACCTCTGTGTGGGCAAACAAATAGAGCTGGGAATTAAAACATCCAGTGCAGATGAAGCCAGTGGTGTTGAATCCTCTCCCATGCCTCCCCAGATATTCCTATGTGATCCTGGGCACTGTAGCAATTAAAAACTTCGTTTTTCCTCATCAAATCCCTCACAGATCCTAACATTTCCATGTAATACATGGCAAACTGGGACCTGTTTATCCAAAATTGCTCCATCCCTGATGAAATCCTTTGGATTTTGGGATCTTCTGACTTCTCCATTGGCTTGGCAAGACTCAGCCTCATCCTTTGAGCCCCACAGCAGGGCCCTCAGCTCCCCCAGCAGCCAGATCCCAAACACACTCCCCTCTGCTCTCCTTGCAGCCCAGCAGGCAGTGCTGGGTGTACTGGGCTGTACTGGGCTGTACTGGGCTGTACTGGGCTGTACTGGGCTGTGTCACTCACTCACCAGTTGCTCTTCCAGGTGTGCCGCACGTGGGGGTCGTGGATGTTGTGCTTGTCCGCCTGCTCATCCAGGAAATCAAACATGTACTTGATGGCCAGGGGCAGGGCACTGCCACGGTGGGCAGTGCTGAAGATGGTCTCAAAGAGGTCATCCACGAATTTCTGGAGGGTCCCCTGGTGGGAGAAGGATGGAAGGGAGGAAGAAAAGAAGGAAGAAAGAAAGAAAGAAAGAAAGAAAGAAAGGAAAGAAAGAAAGAAAGAAAGAAAGAAAGAAAGAAAGAAAGAAAGAAAGAAAGAAAGAAAGAAAGAAAGAAAGAAAGAAAGAAAGAAAGAAAGAAAGAAAGAAAGAAAGAAAGAAAGAAAGAAAGAAAGAAAGAAAGAAAGAAAGAAAGAAAGAAAGAAAGAAAGAAAGAAAGAAAGAAAGAAAGAAAGAAAGAAAGAAAGAAAAGAAAGAAAGATGGATGTTGAATTTTGGTACCCCACTGAAAACAGGGTGTGCCTGTGGATCAGACCAAGGTGTGGTTGAAAAGTAGGGGCCATCTAATATCAATTAAGCATGACACTACCTGGGCATTTCAATACAGGTGTCTTTAAGCAGGAATGTTTATCGTCACAAAAACCATTACACCTAATTTCCACAGAGATTCCTCTCTCTGCATCCCATCCTCAATGCTTTAGTTCATCTATGAGACAAAACCCAGCAATTTTCCAGGCTGGCCTTCACCCAGGGCCATCTTTTAAGCTGGGAAGAGAAGTCAGCTGGCTGTAGAGCACAGCAGAAGGTGTCATGGAGACAAAAATGACAAGAGAACCTAGAGAGGTGGGTGATTAATGTGTGACCAGTGTCCTAAATAACACAAACTTCATTCCCAAGAGGCTTCCTCATCTTTTATTCCCCACTGGCAGGAGAATCCCAGATCCAGGGCTTGCAGAGTCACCCTTGTGAAGACAGTTGACTTTTAGCAGGAAGGAGAGGAGCTGGAATATCTGAGGGTGACCAGGCCTGGAGAAGGGGACAGCTGAGGAGTTCCAGCCTGGGTTTGGGGTGGAACCAGGCAGGGCACATTTTCTCTGTCACCAGAGCTTCACAGGCATTTATGTGTGGACAAACCATAGAGCAGCTAAAACAACCAAAACTCAATTGAATCTCCAACAAACATTCCCTGATATGAAAATTTTCCTTTCCTGCAATATAAAACTCTGCCCTTTCTCCAAAGACCTAGGGAAGAAATGTCTCCTTTCTAGAAACAAAGCCCCAGGTTCCACCAGAGTGGCTCAAGTTTACCTAGAGCTAACAAACACTTAATTAGAAAGCTGTGGTCTCTGGCTGATTCACCACTTGATTTATTCTTCAGGAAACAAACAGAGGCACCTTTTGCTTGTGTGAGCTCCTGCAGAGTGAACAAAGCCCTGCAGCACATGTCTGACTCAGAAAGGGCTCCAGAGGGGCAATCCTCCTGGTCTGACATGGAAGAGCTGCCCTCAGGTTCAGTTCCTGGAGGGAATTAGTTCTCTACATGCTCACCCTCACTAATGCCTCTCTGAGGCTTTCAGGGAACAGGCTCTTAGGTATCAGAGGTCAGGGATTTACCAGAATAAAAATCATTGTCAGTTTAACAAAGTATTCCTGGGGATTGTGTTACAGCAACTGCTTTCTCCCTTTTCCTCCCCCAAATAGTCACAATGAGAGAAAAAAAGAAAATTGCTTGGCCCAAGAGGGGAAACAATAAAACCCCAACCTTCCTACTCTTTCTATTGCTGTGCAGGTTTTGCAGCCGCTTTCCTGTCATCTCCACAAAAAAAAACAAAACCAAAAACAAACCCCCCCCAAAAAACCCAAAAAACCCAAACAAAACCCGAACAAACAAACCAAAACCAAAACCACCACCACCAAACCAATAAACAAAAAAAAACCCCAAAAAACAAAAAACAACCCAAGTGTTGAGTTTGTGACCCAGAACAGAAAGCAAAAGCAGTCCAGTGGTGGGGAAGGGGCTGTATCCCCAGACAACATAAATCAGCACCAGTCCAATGTTTGTTGTTCTGCACCAGCTGGGGCTTGAGCCCTGGGGGACAACATTCTCCTTTCTCAATATTTTTCACACATTGTGTGATCCATAAAAGGCTCCTGATGCCAGGGAATGGGACATGGACCAGGGGCTAAAGACAAAACCACCTTTCCTCCAAATCCCTCTGCAGCTCAGACAGCCTGAGTGAGGCTGCAGGGAGAGCCAGACATCAGGAGCAAAACAAGCTGAGGAATAAATGGGTGGGGAAATCTGGAAAGTAGGACTTCAACTAGTGATGGAAATGTGTCTGATGGGCTAACTCAGGCAGCATTTGTGTGAACACATGGAATTGTGTTTGTGCCTATTAATACCCTGACAAAAAATGAGAAAAGTCTAAGTTGTGGATGTGTTTGGAGACTCAGGTCAGGATGACTTTGCTCTGTCCCCATTTGATTTAATCTGTATTTTCTCTCTGTGGATGCTGAGATTTCATGTCTCACTGTAAGGTCAGTGTAACCCTCTCTAAGTCATCAGCACAAGAGTCTTTAGTGGCCCAGGGGAAATGTGGAGAAGGATTTGTACCACAAAACTCAGGATTTTGTGGTATAGGAGCCATTTCAGACTGTGAGGCCTGACACATCTTTGAAACCTGCTCTGAGCACCTGCCCTGGCTCTTCACTTGCTCAATTTTGGTACAAATTACAAACCAGTATAATCGACACCTCCAGCCCCTCCTGCTGTGCTTTTTCCACCAATCTCATGGCCCTGGATTGTTACTCCTCGTTGCTTTTCCGGTGTCTCTTTTTGGACTCTGCTTTCAAAGCTCCAGCTCCTTCCCTACATGCTTGGAACTCTCCTCTTGTTCTATTTTCCTTCTGCTCTTCCCTTTTTACCCAACTTTGGCATCCTTTGAGTGGACTCTCACTTCTTTCCGGCGAGAAATTCCACCACACTCCCAAACTCTCTGTCCCCCGCCCTCACCACATACCTTGGTGGCCAGTAACCTGGTCAGGTAGATCTCAGAAACCATCTTGCTGCCTCGGTCACCTTCTTTTTGGTCTCCATGCTCGTGGTTCTTGACCAGGTGCCACATCTTGACGCCGCTCTCCAGGTCGGGGGTGATCATGGGGGTGCGCGAGCGGAGGCTGTCGGGGCTGCCCGTGTAGCGGATCATGTTTTCTGCAGAGACACACACCCAGGGCTCTCCACGTGTCTCAGGAGCTCTTGGGATTGGGGTTGTCAGGAATTGTGCTGGTGACGTGCCACCAAAAGCGTTTTTCAAAGCATTGCCCGCGTGGTTGGCTCAGCAAAGGCGAGAGGTGTCGCCAAGCCAGGTGTGATGTCAATGTCTACACTATTCCATTAAATGAGGTTCAAACACTGATTTCCAGCTGTCCATAATCTTTGTCTCTTACCACATTCCCTGGCAAGTGGCACTGTCAGTGTCAGACATGTCCCAGGACTGGTTTATGGGGTAGCACCAGTTCCTTTTAGTAACTTGGTTTTCCCATATTTTTATCTGTCCCATGCCATGCTGCTTGACATAAAAATATTGATGTCTCTAATGTGATCTTTTATTTAGCTCCTCATCCCCAGATGCCTCTCCTCCCTTCCCTTGGCATCAAAACAAACAAATTCCTGCCCAGCCATTCTCCTCACTCCCTGCTCCAAAATCTTGTTTTGACAGAAATCAGCCAGAACCCCAGGTGGACATCCACAAATTTCCTCTCCAAGAATAATTTTAGCCTCCAAATTTTGCCTCTCTGCCTCTGAGTGATGGCACAAGGCATTCCCCTCTCCCTGACCTTCCAGCAATGTTGCCTTTTCCAACCATAATTATCAGAAGCATTGCACCTTTCTGTAGCAAGATCTGAATCAGCCTCATTAATGCATTACCAATCGCTACATATTAATTATCAGATGGAATATCCTTTTTCTCTCTGGATGCTGTTTTCTTAATTGCAATTAACAATCACTTTTTGACCCACCACATCTCCTCCTCCCCCTGCCTCCTTCCCTATTCCCTCCTCCTGAAAAATCAAATGGCAAAAGAATTAAAGAAATCCAACAGAAATTAACCCCCCTCAAGTCTTCCTTTGCAAAGGTCACTGTGTCTTTCAGTAATTGCAACAACATGGCAAAGAGGATGAATATTAATAAGGCCTCATGGATCATTTATGTCCTTGGAGAAAGTAGAAGGGGGCACCCCTGGACATTGAGTAACTGCACTTTCCCTTAGGATAAAGGGAGTAAGAAGGAATGGAGATGCTTTCATAAATTAAAAATATGAATAAATTGATATGGCAGCAGCATTCAGGTTGGAGGGGGGTTTGCAGCACTCTGGTTGTACATTGGGGATCTTTTGCTTTGCTGTCCAGCATCCCCTTAGTGAGACTGGATGCAATTCTAGTGCAGGGTGTGGGAGGGGGTGGGTGACACTCAGGAGGTCCCTGGTTGGCCCTGCAGAGGAGTTCCCACCTGGTGTCCCTCTCACAGCTGTGTCACTCTCAGCTGCCTCATGGGGACAGTGGGAACAACAACCCACTGCTTGGAGATCTGCTGATAAAGACCTGAAACTCTAGGAGTGACATCTAAGAGGGAGGCAGTTAATTATACAGACTCCTCCTCTCATTAATGAGGGAGGAGAACTTCCCAAGAGCAACCCAACCACTTGGATCAACAGTTTGAACAAGGTGCCAGAGTTTTCAGATGGCTAAATCCTCCCCTCCTGCCTCATTTCACCAACTAATCATCTGCCCATCAGTCTCCCTGCTGGTGCTCAGAGTCTGGTGACCACTGTGATGTTTGGGATCTCTTCCCAGTGCTCTCCCAGTCCATCCCAGCACACCAACCCTTACCATACTTGCTGGCTGATGTCCGGGACACTGTGGAGTTGTTGACTGCGTTGTAGGCAGTGACTTGCTTGGAGACCAGAGCTACCACAGATCCATCTGGGACCTGCAGAATAAAAGGACTCGGTCAATAAACTTCTGAAAAGTGGCTGAGGACCATGCCCAGGGCAGCAGGAGCTGCAAATCAGTGTCTCTGTAGGCAGGGCACAGTTTTCTCTCAAAGCTTCAATTTCTTGCATCATTGAGTTGGTCTAGTAATAAAAAAGGACAAAAATCTGCTGTTTCACAGCCAGAATCCTGCACTTGGACAAAGGGACAATTGGTGACAAACAGATTCTGCTCCATTCAGGCCCTGATTCAAAGCCCAGTGATGACAGTGTGAGTCACTGAGTCATTTAGGTTGGAAAAGGCCTTTAAGATCACGGAGTTCAACCATTAACTCAGCACCACCATGTTCAGTGCTAAGCCATGTCCCCAAGGGTCACATCCAGAGGCCTTTTAAACACTTCCTGGGGTGGTTTTAGCATTAACCTCAGTAAATCTGACAATAGGTTCATCCCAGGGAAGCTCTTACGCAGAGCAGGAGCATGAGAACAAAAAAAAAATCATCTGAGCTACTTCAAACCAGCTTGGCTGTCCCATTAAGGTGATAAAACTGATGTGAAATGTCCCACTCCTTCCTCCTGGATTGCAGGTGATTTCTGGGTGCCTGGTTCAAAAATTCCTGTCTGCATTTTTTCCACCATGATCCTGCCAACCTCTCACCCTTCCATGTGACAAATGCACTGCTGGGCTGAAGGGACTGCCACAACTTCTTTTTCTTTGTGGTGTCAGAAGGTCTTGGAAGTGGAAAAGCAGCAGGTTTGGAGTGACTGATGTCAGGATGTCATGGGACAATGTTTTGAGAGGCCACAGGACTTTTTTAAAGGAGTCAGACTTTGCATTTCTACAACGAAGCAAATCATGTGGCTCCCATATCAGAAATGTTAACAAGCCCATGGCTCAAAAGAGCCATATCAGGAACATCTGTGATAAATAAGACATCATAAAGAGGAGATGGGTTAAAAAATCCCATCTAACGACATCTAACTCTTGTCTGTGTAATAATAATAATAATAATTAGCACTTGCATGGAGTTTTTCATCTTCAAAGCACTGCAGAGGCTAATTAAATAGCCCCTAAGCTATCATGGAAGGCAATTATTGGCTCTTTGTAGTTTTAGCCCCACACCACAGATGGGGAAACTGAGGCAAAGGCAATCTCAGTGTCTGTCCCAGCATGCTCCCTGTCAGCCTTCAGCACAGCCAGGAAAATGATATTTCCTGAGGACCTAGCCCAGCTCATCATACAGCTGGCAGCTCGTTGCCTGAAGCAAAGAAAACATGGAAAAAACACAGAGAGAGAGGAAAAATTATGCTTGGTTTGTTGGTGAAATAAAGCAGGAAACGTCCTTGCTCTGTCTGGGAGAAAAAAAAAATCAAAATCAGCCAGTAATGCTTCAGTCAATCTGAAGTGAAAGTTTTGTTTCCTTTTCAAATTATTGCTTGCTGCCTCCTCAGCTCAGCTCTTAAGTGACAAGAGAAAATAATCCTGTTATGAAGCAGAGGTGGCTGAGGTGTGATGGAGGAAATGACAAAATCGCCATCGGATCAAACTTAATGAGGTCTTTTTCATTGGTGCTTTTTTTAAGGGAGAAGATTTTGACCAAAACTCCACTTTTTTTTTCATCAAATCTACTGCTGTGTAAGACATTTTCAGACATCTCTAACCCTCTCTTACGGATTTCAGGTCATGCAGGGATGAAGGGAAGCAGAGCAGGTCACCTGGACCAGGTTAAGGATCAGAAGGAAGAGTTCCTTGTAGTAACAACTCCAGTGCTCCATGGTCTCCAGCCATGCTGTTTTCCAGCTCCTTTTTCCAGGCACCAAGCCTCCCTCTTTCCATTTTTCTCTCTTCCATCCTCCTGAACTCTGTTTGCATTTAAAGGCCATGGATACATTGGAAAAAGGGGCATGGAAAGCCTTGGATTTGATTGTCTACATGAGAAATATTAGCTCCTATTGTCCTCATCTCCTCTTCACCACCTCCACTCACCAGGGCTGTCCTTTGAGAGAGAAAGAAGATTTTTTCTCCCTACCCTTGGTTTCCTCTCTAGCATTGTTCAGGATAACTGGGACAAGGACAGGAGGGATGTGCTCAGCATGGGGGTTTGCCCAGTTATTGCCACTCAACCATTCTTTACCTCTGCATCTTAGAACAATAAAAATCACAGAATTATAAAGGTTGGAAAAGACCTTTTAAGATCATGGAGCCAAACTGTTCACCCAGCACTGCCAAAGCCACCACTAACCCATGTCCCCAAGTGCCACATCTACAACTTTTTGAACACTTCCAGGAGCTCTGATCCCACCACTTCCCTGGGCAAGAGAATAACATTTCGCTTTTTATTTTGTCAGAAAGAAGATCTAGCTTCTACAGATAGCCTCTCCCACAGGTACCTGGTAGTGTGCCAGGGTGTTGAGTCTCTTCCAGTCGTTCTCTATCTTGGTGGTGATGTCCTCATCCTGCAGGATCATCCTCGCCCCGCTCGCCTGCCGCCACTCTGCCACAACAACAGGGACAAATGAGAATTTCTGTTGCTTTTTTCCCAACTTGGAAATGAAACTCGAGATAATTTTAGTCATATTTAGCAACATCAGAGCGGATCTTTATTTGAAGGCCTTCAGGGGCAGCTGTGGAACGATGTCCACAAAAGTCCACCCCTCCCAGGGGAGAGGATATTTTTATAGGTTTTAGGAAATTAGCATAATTGATAAAAAGGACCAGTTAGGAGGACAAGTGGTGATGCAATTCCTCCCCAGGTCAAGCCCCTTCTCTGAAGTCTCCCCCTTTATCACTAGCTGTATTTTGTCCATGAAATATATCTCAAAAAGTTATTCTCAACCTTGGTTTCCATGAAGAACCAAGATAACACTGGGGGCCTGCACCTTCTGGGGCTTGGGGCTCTGGAATTTTATCTTTCTGCTTAGGGAAAGGCCATGGAAAAGTACTGGGAAAACTAGCCACTAATACAATAGGCTACAGAGCTATCAAAATATGTGTGAAGAATACAGGGAACATATAAAAGCAAAAAAAAAAGCAAAAACCAAACAGCATGACAGGGACAGAGCCCTGGCACTGCCTGTGCCCAGAATCCACGTGGACACACCTGTGTGGGCACAGCACTCATCACCTCTACACCCTGATTATTCACAGTGCTTAACTTTTAATTTGCTCACAGCTCTGCTCTGTTCCCAAGCCAGCCTGTCCTTGCCTGTGTTTGTCATCCCCATGAGACAGGAGCAAATGCCACTTGTTCCAGGGAGACAAATCCTTGTCCTCCCTCGTTTGGCAGCACAGACAGAGCCTTCAGCAGTGCCTGAGATCCATGTCCCTGTCAGGACCCAGCCCAGGGAGGGTCCAGGGACACAGCAGTGTCTGCCTGGGCACAGAACCAGTGCTGGGCTCAGCTCATGCTCACTGGTGCTCCCAAAATGATTCTTGCAGCTCAAATCCACTGATGGACAGCAGGAAGCCCTTAGGTACAGGCATGGCAAAAAGATTTTTGCTTTTTATATATTTTTCATATGTTTGTAGCTCTGTAGACGACTATTCCATAGTTACATAGCTCCTAGAGTTTTTCCTGCCCTTCCTCTTAGATTTCAGAATAAACTAAGCTTCGAACACATTCCTGAAATATTGTTTGGTCTTATTTTCAAGAAGAGGACCTACAAGAAGAACATTTTGTTTTCCAGTCATAATCTGAGAAGACACAAGAAAAGGGGCAAAGAAGCCCTGGACCAATTCCAGTGGGGCAGTACCCAGGGAAAAATTACCTAACCAACTGCTCTTCTAATGGGCCAATATTTGTTAGATATGATAATTTGTTAAACTTATAAAACTTGAAGAAAGGCAATACCGGGTGTACCCATGACCACTGGGACACCTGGAAGTTTCCAGATAAAGATCTGCTTTTTATTTTACTATTTTAACAGTGCTGCAAGTTTTTCTCTTTTGATATTAGGCAACAATAGCAGAGGCACAGAGAGGGGGAAAAACCAGGGACAGATCCAACCTCTGATCTGTGGAGGATGTAAATTTTACAAGAATTCAGCACCTGCCTGTAGTGCTTTTGGTATTTTCTTTTCAAAGAAAATTTGAAATTTTTTGTGGGCCGAAGGACTCCTGCTTCTGCCACTTCTCCAGCCTCTGCCCTGGAATGGTGAATTCCTGCAGCACTGGAGCAGCCCTTCACTTCCCAGGGTGCCATTTTTTTCTCAAATCTTGATGAACACTCCATAAAACGACAGAATCATTAAGGCTAGAAAAGATTTCTAAGATCGTGGAAGCTTGAGGAGGATTGGCACAGCTTTCCCCACAGAGCACTCACAGACTTGCCTAAAGCAAGGAAAACATGAACACGACCAAAAGGAGAGAAATTCTCTGTGAGGGAAAGCTGTGCCTTCATCATGGGCTACCTGGACCATTCAAAGATCTCCTCTTGGTTGTCACATTGCAGTCACAGTGACCCAACCAAACACAGCTTAGCCAGAGCCACAGCAAAAAAAAAAAAATCACCATTCATTTGCAGGAGTTAATTAAAATGAACTCTTGGATATGGAGACATCACCTGCCACCCCTGCTTGTTTTTCCTAATGTAAAAATGCAAGGACCGTTGCAAATTTCTTTTGGTTTCAGCACTTTTCTTATCACATAATTAAAATGCAATGGGAAAGCTGCACTTGCCTTTATTATTCATTTAAATTAGCAAGAAGAGGTCAGCAGCTGTGTTTACTGCTGGGTGTTACTTTGGCTGGAGATGCTCAGGGTGGGCAAAGGTTGTGTTGGCTGAGCACTGATCCTGAACTGCCCTTCATCTACTCCAGCTCCTCAGGTCCTCACCTACATCACCCTTGAGGAGTCTGAGCATGATGCTCATTCCCACCTGGAGCAGATTCCTGGGATCTAACTGCTCCCAGGCACTGCTTAGAAGAGCAAAAAGTGCTGAAGTTTGGGCTGGGCTGGGAAATGGGGCTCTTAGAAAGTGTCCAACTCAACTCCAAAGCCAATTCTGCTGTCACAGAGTGTTTCTTGTGTGCCTTCCTCACGGGGTCATGGGGACAGTGTCACTGTGACCTCTCTCCTTCATGGCCCTACACCTTCCTGTGGTCCTTTTCTCCCCTGGCTCACCTTTGGAGAAATACACATTTGTGTTTTGGGAGGGATGCAGAGGTTCTTGGTGTTGCACTGGGCTCTGATTGGAGGGTGAGCACAGCTTTCCTCATTCTGGGCTTTATTTGTATTATTTATTTGTATTCCAGGGCTGGCCAAGGTGCTCAGAGCAGATTTCCCTCTGATCCAGAGACATCCTGAGATGTTTCCTCAAGCCCTTTGTGCAGAGACTCGGGGGATTCCTGAGCCCTTTCCTTGGCCTTCCTGCAGGGAGGGGCCGTGTGAGGAAGAGTCAGGGCCAGCCTGACTGCACAAAACAAGGAGAAAAACCTCCAGGGCAGGCTTAGAGTCTCCAGTTTCAGTTTTGCAGCCTGATTTCCCTGCCCAAACACAAATCACTTCACCTCTGATCCTCCACTGAGCACCTGAGCAATGACAGGGGGAGGACCCCCAACTGTCCCCAGTTCTTCCTGGCCTCACTGCTCCCCTTTTCCATGAGCTCAGGGGCCACAAATGGATCTGGACCCCCAGATCTGGATCTGGAAATGCAAAGGGAATGGGAAGGGAAAAGGTGGCCCTGCCATCCATCTTCAGCATTAAGTGAACCCTGTCAGCTCTGTCCTGGCTGGCAGCACCCTGTCCCCTCTCTGCTGGGATCTGAGCAATCCTCTGAGCTGCCACAAAGGACAGACACACTCCAATCCAATTTGTTACACTTCCACCTTCCAGAGAGAGGGAGGAGAGGGGGAGGGAGGTAAAAATCCCATTAACTTTATCAAGCCTTCCAATCAGGAGCAGTGGTAAATGCAAACTCAGGAGACAGCTGCTGTGAAGCCTTTATATTTCATTCAGCAGATAGTGTATCTTTTTATTGCACGCAGGAATTACTTCTTCTTTGCCTTTTTTTTTCCTCTTTTTTTTTTCTTTCTTTTTTTTTTTTTTTTAAGAAACAACCTTTCTGTTCAACTTGACTGGGAAAAAGGAAATTCCAGGGGCCTTTGACAATGAGGTGTTTCTTTGAGCTGCAGCAATTCCTAGCCAGGGAGTGACTCTGTGGGAAAAGGGAAGATGGGGAGATGTCACCCTGCACCTCAAATCCTATAGAAAATGTTACACCTCCCTCATGCCTTCCCTGTGATCCAGGTCTGGGAAGAGAGGAGAAACTCAGCTCTGTTTCTGGGGTGGAGAAAGGGCCACCATGGCTGGGAATAAAAGCTCATCTCAAAACATGGAGCTGAAAAATGCCAGAGAAATATTTCATCCTGCAAGGAGTGATTTATAGAGTCATGGACTGGTTTAGGTGGGAAAGGATCTTAAAGCTCATCCAGTGCCACTCCTGCAGGGACACTTCCCACTATCCCAGGCTGCTCCAAGCCCTGTCCAGCCTGGCCTTGGACATTCCAGGGATCCAGGGGCAGCCACAGCTGCTCTGGACACCCTGTGCCAGGGCCTCATCATCCTCAGAGTAAAGAATTTAGTTCTTAAATTTTAATCTAAAACTCGCCTTCTTTTAGTTTAAAACCATTTTCCCTTGTCCTGACATTCCAGGCCCTTGCCCAAAGTCCCTCTCCAGCTCTCTTGGAGCCCCTTTAGGCACTGGAAGGTGTCTAAAGTCTCTCTGGAGTCTCCTCCAGGCTCTTCCCCAGCTCTCCCAGCCTGTCATCAGGAGAGAGAAATGCAAACTGTCTGTCATATATACTAAAGTTAGACCCAGTTTGAATGTTTCCAGTTTAAATGAACCCCACATCCCAGCACTGCAGGGCTGGTGAAATCTCACCTGACACGGTCCACAATGAACCTGAGACAGCATCACTGAGAGCAAACCAAGCCAGCAGCTCCCACCACCTCAGCACTGCCTTCCAAGAAGCATCCAAAACCCAGGGAAGAGCAAATGCCTCAGCATGAAGCCACATTCCTGTTTTTTGATCCTCACACCTTAATGTTTTCCCAAAGATGGGGTGTTTCATGTGTGGAGGAGACCTTTTAAAAATGATAATGACAAAAAGCACCACCGTGGAAAGAAGTCTTTACTCAGATAGCTGCAATTTGGGGGTTTGGACTAAAACTTAACCTCAGGGTGTCCAAAATAAAGGCTTTCAGCTGACAGACCCCTCCAGGAGTTGCCTGGGCAACTGCCAAACATTGTGACATTTGCCACACACACAAGTCCCTCTGCCTGCAGCTACCCTGCATTTAACAGCTCAAAACAACTCATTAGCTTGTTTGCTTTCTGCCATGTGAGCAATCTGGCCCGAGTGTGGACAGAAAGCCCAGAAAATGGTGATGGGAGCAGGAAACGATGCTGCTGTTTGAAAGTCATGGGTTTCAAGGCCAGATTGCAGCCATCTGCTCTGCCCTGCTCTGCTCCAGCCCCTCTGCAGCCCTGAGCTCAGGGCAGGCTGATGCTGAGAGCTCACTGACGATTCCTGAGGGCCAGCAGTGCTTTCTGCTCTGCCCTTGCTGCCTCCAGCATCTCTGAAGGATGCCAGGTGCCAAGGAGCAGCATTTCCTTGTGGAAAAGCTGGGATGGAGCTGTGGCTGTGTGGATCCTCTTGTTCCTGCTTCACCCATCTCCTCCCACCTTGTTATCTGCATTGCTGCTGGCCAGATTCTTCTACTGGATTCGGGTTTTGTTTGTATTTTAATTGTTTCTCACCCCCCAGCTGCCTGATCAGTGCTCCTGGCCAGAGCTGCCCATTAGCCAGGCTGTTGTCACTGTGGGCAAGTCTGTTCTCTGAAGGGTGCACATGCTCCTACCAAATTTCTGGAACTTTCTGCTCCTCAGCACCACTCAGGAGGTCATAGAATCACAGACTGGGTTGGGTGGGAAGGGATCTGAAAGTTCCAACTCCTTTTTATGGACAGCTTCCACCAAACCAGGCTGCTTCAAGCCCTGTCCAGTCTGGTCTTGAAGAGGTGAATGTTTCTTAAAACAGCAGCAATTCTGGATGCAGAATTGTCAGGCTCCAGCTGGGACCCTGCACACACACACTTCTGGTTCTCAGAACTACAGTGGAATCCAATTAATCCCCGTATTTACAACATGCAGGTAAAATTCCTGCATCCCATCATGGATGAGTCTCTCATCTTCCCAGCACAGCAAACACTTCCCAGTCACACCCAGTCTGAGATCTGAAGGATCTGGGCTCTGTGGGGCACCAGGCAGGTCAGGACATGTGCCTGGGACCCCCATTCCCCTGTGTGCTGTGCCCTGGCACCCTGCCCTGCCTTCTCTCATGCTCACCCCACCTCTCACCACTCCCCTGCCCACTCACAGCAGCTCCAGAGCCATCGTGGGGCTTTTCTGGATGATGTACGTGATCTGTTCTTTACTGCTGCTGGTTTTGGCAGCTTGTTTCGTTATTCTAACTGCCTTTGATGAGCAATTTCTGTCAGGAACTCCTCCCTCCCTTACACATACACACACTCAGACACTTAACTTTAATCCCTGACCTCTCATTCCTGCCTTCATTATTGCTGTGAATTGTTTCTTGGCCTCGGTCCATTCCTTCTCCTTTTGGTTCTTCTACAGCTCAGCTGGTTTTATAGACTCCATCATTTTCCAGCCCAGTCTCTTTCCCTGAAGGTCACTGAGAGCAAATTCTGGCAGATTCAGCCATAATGGAGTCCCCAGCCCTCCACCAGACATCTCAGCAATGCCCCAACCAGATTTTTCTGCATTTTTTTGTGGTATCCTCCAGGTGTGGTACCACACCTGCTTGTGGACCCCAAATTCAGACACCCACTCCTCCCAGCATCCTCACTCCAGGTATTCTTTTCCCAGGGGTCTTTGGCAAGAGAACAAGAACAGTCTCACTCATTCTTTTTCCAGACCCTTGCCCAAGATGAATTCTGTGGGCAGAAAAGCAGGGTACTGATATTTTTAAATCCTCAAGGCCAAAGATTTCCTAAGCCAGGAGCATAAACATCACCATAATGTCCCCTCTGCCCTGCCACTGTGATTTCTCTGCTTTGCAGGGGGTGTGGAGAGGGCTCCCTGCCCCAGCAAAGTGTCTGGATGGATTTTGGCCACCTCCCACCTCCCCTCTCCCCACCTTGGCCAGCAGCAATCTCCTACCCAGGTCCATGTCAGCAGCTTTGGGCCGGTGGGAGCAGGGCACGTTCTTGAAGATGGCATCGAGGATCTTCTCCTTGACCTGTGTGATGGTGTCACAGTTGAGGATCTTCACCGGGATCTCGGGGCTGTTGACGTTGTCGGGGTTCACACAGCTCAGCACCTGGGACAGAGGCACCACACACCTTTACAGCACACTGGAACCCCCTGGCTGTCCCCCCCCCCCCCCGACGTGTCTGTGTCCTACAAGAGGGGTCTAGGGTGCAAAAAAATGGGTGCCAAGGGTATTCCCTCCCTCCTTCACATGGGCACAGAGGTGTGGTTTCACACGGGGGTGTTTTCATTGTGTTTAATCATGGGGTCACAGAGGGGTTTGGGTTGGAAGGGATCATCCAATTCCACAGGCAGGGACACCTCCCACTGTTCCAGGCTGCTCCAAGCCCTCTCCAGCCTGGTCTTGGACACTTCCAGGGATCCAGGGGCAGCCACAGCTTCTCTGTGCCAGGGTCTCCTCACCCTCACAGGGAAGAATTTCTTTCTTAACAGCAGAAAACCCATGAACACCAGCTGAGGTTCTGGTGCTTTCAGTAAAAAATGTTCATTGAGGTGTCAAGGTGACCTAATTCAGGAGTGGCCTCCTTGCACTGCCACCTGGTTTTGATAATCCCAGTGAAAAGCTTTACATTTGTCCCTCTGCACAGCCGTGGAACTGAGCAGACCCAAAAGAATGTTATTAATCTGAAATGCAGGGCTTCTTAAAATCTTAAACACAAACCAACATCAACAACCTTTGCTTTCACATACAGAAGAAGAAAATCAACCCAACTGGAGAGGCCTCTCTTTTCTCAGAAGGAAAATTTAATTTTCTCCACTCTGTCCAAGAGTAAATGCAAAGCATGTGATGAGAGGGGGATACCTTAAGCACAGAGTATTAACAGCAATCTCCCTGCTAACCCTTGGCTGTGTCTCTGTTGACCATTCTGCTCATTTCTGGTTGCATAAGTGTGAAGTCTATAAAATTTTATAAACTTAGCACACCTTTGCACTTGAAAGAGGTGTTCAGTGATGCTCCAGGCTGTACATGGTCATTAAATGTTCCTGTGGCACTTTAACAAGTGCAAATAGGTTGGTTTTGATGCCTTAGACAAATTTTAATTGATTTAAATTCCCTTCTGTAGTATGCAAGAGGTGCTGGACTGTCCATCACTTTCCATCTTCACCTCCTAAAATGCAGTGGGAATTCAAAAATGGGGTGAAATCCTATCAGTGTAATTACACAGGCTCCCTTTGGTGATGTTATGCTCAGCTAAGAGGGACTCATGAAGATATTGCTTACAAAGAGCTCTGTGATCTTACTGGATGAAAAGGGAGATGTAAATAGGAGATATTGATTAGATCATAATGCTATTATTTGTATGTCATTTCCTGAAGTATTGAAAAAGCATCAATTCAGATCATAATAACAGCACAGATTTACAGTTCTGGGGCATCTTTCATCTCAGAGGATCACAGAATTGTACATAAAAGGTGCTGTTGAAATGAATCCAGTGTTGAAGGTCATTATTTGGAGTTGCCCTCTGCAGCTCTCCTGGGTTATGCCCATTCCCAGCCCACAGAAATCTCTTTCTCTGCAAACTTCGTGGGTACATCCAGAAAATCCCACCTGACTGCTGAGAGCCTGCACTAGTGATTAGTTTATGCTTGGACTTAATGATCTTAAAGATGTTTTCCAGCCAAAATTATTCTATCACTCCCCTGTAGGGAAATGGGGCAGTGATGGCAGCCTGGGACAGCTCTGTGGGGTCACACCTGGTTTTGGGGACCAAGTTACTCCTCAATTCCTCTCTCAGTGGTCTGAGCTCAATTCAAATGAGCTGCTGCTAGTCAGGGCAAGCTCTGTGGTGTGATAAATCTCTGATACAGACAGCTGGATTTTGGGTCAGTTGCCCACAGAAGCACTTGGTGTTCTTTAAAATGATCTGAGCTCTCCTGCCAGGCCAGCATCTGGTGCAGAAGACCCAACATCCCCTGCAGGTGCTGACCAGTGTCCCCCACACCAGTACCCACCATCCAGCTGGAAGGTGACGAGGGGGATTTGCTCTGGGTTATCCTTGAATTTCACAGGCTGACAACTTTAGAAGGTGTCAGGAAACCCTGCCTGAGTGGACCATGCTCATCCACACCCTGAGTACAGTAATGCTTGCTTTCCTCTTTTCCAGCTCAGCTGGAAGAAGAAGAAGCAGGGAAGGCAATTCTTCAAAGGGCTGTTCTTGTGTTTCAAGCACAGATGTGGCAGCTGATCACCCCTGGAAACCCCTAAACATCACTGTGTTCATTACAATGACTGTCAAGTCTCCCTCCAACATTTTAGGGAATTCAAACACCAGTTAGGGAAGCCAACTCCATTCCCAGAGCACAGTGGCTTTGCCATATATTCCCCAGGCTTTACATCATCTTTCCAGTGGCTTTTTCCAGCTGTTCTCGTGTGGACCATGAAACTTTCCTCCATATTCATAACAACCAAGCCAGCAAAAAAAATCCCACTGCTCCAGCAGTGCTGCTCAGAGACTTCAACACAGTCTTTGGTGTCAGCTGGTGGGGAAGAGACCCCATGATGGCCTGAGCTGTGTTCCTACAGGACTGGTCACCCTGAGGGAAGTTTTGTGATGTGGATCTCCTAAATGCAGTGTTGCTGCTCCACCACCCTCATTTGGGTTTCAAGGATGTGAATTTGGGCACTGAGAGGACACCAGCACTTGTTCTGTCACTCACTGAGGTCAGTGTCCCACCAGCTGCTGGGTCAGCATGGATGGGAATGGGAGTGGGAGCACATGGAGCAGTTATCCCCAAGCCCTGCTCTCCCACTGACTCTGTGTGACCTTGGGACATCTCATTTTCTCTGGATTTGTGTTTATTGACCTTTCCCTCCATCCTTGGGCGCTTTTTTTTTTATCTGCCAGCTCTTCCAGCCATGAGCTGTCTCTGAGTGTCTGTATACATGCAAAGCTTGGCTCAGCTAAGCCCTGATTTCCACTAGGATTAGTGGCATTTAAATAATAAAGGCACAGTTTGTAATTACTCACATGATGACCCTGGTTCTGAGTTTGAGTGGATTTTCCTGAGACCAGGACATCTCTGCAGTTCCTGTCCCAGGGACAGAAATCCTTCTCTCACTTCTAAATTAGGCTGGAATGTTCCATGGGGTTTTCATACAGTGAGGTTTGGTGGAGAAAAAGGAGAAAGACCCCAAAAAAGCCAAGCATAGGAAAGTATTCTGAGAATTATAGAATTGTAGAAAGATTTGAGTTGGAAGGAACCTTAAAAATCATCTCATTCCAGCCCCCTGCCATGGGCAGGGACACCTTCCATTATCCCAGGATGCTCCAAGCCCCATCCAGCCTAGCCTTGGACACTTCCAGGGATCCAGGGGCAGCCACAGCTTCTCTGGGCACCCTGTACCAGGGCCTCACCACCCTCACAGGGAAGAATTTTTTTCTAATTTCAAATCTAAACCTCCTCTCCTTCAGTTTGAAATTATTCCCTCTTGTCTTGTCACTCCAGGCCTCTGTAAATAGTCTCTCTCAATTTTTCTGTTGGAATTCCCATATTACAACCACTGAATCAGTTCTGGCTTTATTTCATTATTCTACATTTTTAATAAAAGATGTCAGGCAGCTCAAGGAAGGTAGAAGAAGGACAAAATAAAACAGAAATAAAGAGAAACAGAAACGAAGAACAATCCTATTCATATTCTGCTCCTTCTTAATCTCCTTCACCAGAGCTGATCTCTGCAAATCTGCTGAGATTCCTATCGGGATATATTTGTCTGCTCTTGAGATGTAAGAGGGAGAGCTGATTATCATCAAACAGCACAGAGCCAGCAGAGGAGAGCTTTGTTCAGCCTGATGTATAATTACTACCCTTTGCTGGCTGCTTTAGATCAAGCCTAAAAGGATCGGGGGGGATTTCCTTCAGTGAAAGTGATCATTCTGTGGCTGCATTTTTTTCTCCTTTCTGCTCATTTTCTCCATGTGTGATCAGGCCTCTGAAATTTTAGGCAGCCACATATAACTCAGAGAAGAACCACACTTCCAATTTAGTAGGAAAGTCACGTTTTTAATATGCAAAATAAAACCGTGGCTTTATTGAAGAATTAAGTTCACCCCCTCATCAGACTTGGATTCAGTCAAAGCTCAGGTCTAGACTGGAGTTTCAGAACACAAAAGGGCATTTCTAGTATCAGCCTGCCTGGACTAAAGTCTAAGATAGGTTTAAGACAAGGTAAAGCCTAAGACTTGTAACTAAACGATCTTTAGTGTCCCCTCCCACCCAAAGCATCCCATGATTCTGTGATTGGACACAGCTCTCAGAGGATTCTGGAGCTAAGTGAGATGAATGTCCCTCATCTGAAGGTGCAAATAAAATAATCTGATCAGTTCAGAGCATCTTCTGACTGTCCAAAAATTGGGATTCGCTGAGAATAAAGATGGGAAATAGAAAAATTACAAGGATCATTGAAGGCTTAGAAAGTGTTTTTCATCCAGCAGAGACTTAGAAGCTCAGTGGATTTAATGCATCCAGGGAAGAATGAAGGCCCACAAACACACTAAGAAGAGATATCTAATGCTCTTTAATTGATGCTCTTTAATCATGTGGGAAGAGGGTGTAATCTCAGAGCAGAAGCTAAAGCTGCACATATGCAAAGTGTATCTTGCACCATGCAGACAATTCCATTTTGAGGGAAATGGCTCAGTGACAGAGATTAGTTTTCTTTCCCTTGAAATCTTTAAATCAAGTTCCTTTTTCTTTGACTTGTTCTTTCTCAACAGGGAGAGCTGCACCAGCTCTAGGGCTGACCTGATAGGTCCCTGCACTGTGTGCCTCTCACTATTCCTTGATGCTGGAATCCTCATTGGAGAAACACATTTTTAAATTTTAATAGTCAGCCTTAGGCAGCATCACCTTACTAAAATGCAAAAATAAATCATGCCAGAGGGTCAATCACTGGTTTCTGCTCTCTAAATGCCCTTTAGGCAGAAGGTTCTGGAGCAGCCCAGGGGAAGGTGTGCCCAGAGCACTCACCAGAGTCTTGTAGTCGATCTGCTGTCGGATGAGCTTGTCCTCACTCAGTGAGTACCGAGCCTCCCCAGTGATGGAGTCGATGGGGCCCTTCTCCATCTGCTGCTTGATGGCACAGAAAAGGGAGAAGAGAGGCTCTCCAGCACACTCCTGCAGGGAGGAAAGGGAACCATGAGGTGAAACTACAGGCTGGAATTGAGAATCCAACCTGGGCATCTCAAATTGCTCATGATGGATACATCAATGGGAACCAGTCTGTTCCAACAGCACAGGATCACATTTGACCCTGATCCACAGAGTGCAACCAGCCCTTGGGCACACGGTGGGACCCTTGGGGATGGTCCTGTGCAGCACCAGGAGTTGGACTTGATGATCTTTGTGGGTCCCTTTAACTCAGCTTATTCTGTTTGTCCCTGTCATGGGACAAAGGTGTCAGTGTCCCCTGGCAATGCTGGGGCTGTTCAAGTGATTGTCACCAGGCCAGAGCTTGGCACTGGTGGAGCAGGTAGTGGGATGGGTCCCAAATGACCTGGGAGCAGGTTTGAGAAGGAGATGGATGGCTGGTGCCCCACCCTGGGTGTCTGGGCAGAGCCCACAGGCTCCCTGAGCACTCTCATGCTGCAGGCAAACAGGAATGCCCAGCCCAGATGTGCCCCTGGAGCTGTGTGGAGGTGACAAAAGCGTGGGGTGCAGCACAGGACAGCAACAAGCAGCTCCAGGCAGGCACAGGAAAGCTCATCTGTCCCTAATTTCTCCTCGTCATTCCCACTCACTGCACTCCTCTTCCCACACTTTTCCTGCCTTTCTGCACTCCCCCAGTGCCATGCACCCCCAGCTTTCTGCTCCTGCCTCCCTTCCCCTTCATCCCTCCCTTCCTCCTCCCTTCCTCACCCTCTCCTCTTGTGTCCCAACTCAACAACGAGCGAGGTCATTTTCCTCTGGTGTAAATCCCAGCGAAAACAAGTTAATAATCGGAAGCAAAGTGGTCCCTTTTTCAGTCCCTACACCTGTCTCCCACTTAATTAGCTTATCTGCCAGCAGCATATTGCTTCTGTGTGCCTGTCTCCTGCCCTTATCAGGTCTCTGTTCAGGCTAAGGCAAGAAGACAAGTAGCTGAGTGGGGTGAAAAAAGCCTATTATAAAAGCAGCTCTTTAGAGAGTCACCTCCTTATATCCTTTCCTTTCAGCTGAAAGCAGGGATCTGATACTGAAGTCACTGAAATTACCTTCCAGGGACCTTCAAAACTTTCCCATGTGCTCGTCCTTGAACTGGTCGTGCCTGGGGAAGGCTCAGGGGGATTGGGGTTTATTTGTAAAGCCTCAAATTGCCTGGCAGAGGTGGTTATTCTGTCCAAATGAGGATGTGAGGTGGGAGGATATTTAGCAGCTGCAGTGGGAGTGGGGGGAAAGGTGCAGAGCTCAGCTCCTTCTCAAAAGGCTGGCTCTGAGCAATTTGTGATTCTTGAGGCTCAGGGTGGGTCCTCCATAGGAAATTGGAATCCCAGCAGTCAGTGGCAGGGCTTAAAGACTGAAAGACTTTTTTAACTACACAAACCCCAAGGAGACCTTCCAGGAGGAATGAGAAAGCTCAGGGGGTGCCTCAAATTCTTCCACTCAAGTTCTTTCACACAGCTTTGCTGATGGGTGTCCCTCCACTCCTGGTGGGGCTCAGTGTCTCAGTACTGAGCTGGGGTGGAAGGAGATCTTCATCCACTGTGCACTGAAAATATGGGTCACCACATGATGGAGACCTCAGTCTGCTGTTGAAAGGGCAACATTTTCCACACAGGTCTCAGTCAGGCTCTGAAATCCTTCCCATTTTGGCCCTTAGATCCCACCTCTGTACAAGAGAGAGATCAACAAGTTGCCTCTCTAACAAAGTGTCTCTCTTTGTTCTCCCTGGGTCAGAAAATAGCCCATTTCCTATTAGGCAGTGACCTCCTTCCAGAGGCAAAAAAAAGCCTTTAACTTTATATCTGGGAAGTTTTCACCCCAACTAATCCTCACCAAGAAGAAATGCTTTAAAGCAGCTGTTTTTCCAGGCATGCTCCTCCTCTTACCTTGAGGAACTTGTAGAGGAGGAAGGTGAACCAGTTGGTGAGCATCTTCTCAGCCACAGACTCTGTCCTAAAGTGGAGAAAAAAGAGAATTGGAAATGAGTTAGTCATGCTGGTCCTATCAAAATACTGTCCTTGCCCATCTTCCTGCCCAGTGGGAAGTCTGGCATGGCACCACCAGGATTTAGCAGGTCCTAGGTTCCCTCTTTTATCTTTGGACTCAGGAAAACCTGCAGGAAAACCCTTGCTGCCCTGTTGATTCTCTTCTACAAGTCCCTGTGTACCTGTTTTTCAGTTTCTCCAACAACGAAAAGGAATTGACGACATTTGAGGGAATCTTCTCCAAGGAGCTCAAGAGAGGATAAATCCATCAAATCTGAGGAGCTCAGAGCGAGGCCATATGTCAGGGAGGCTGTATAAATACTCAGGAGAGACAGATCTAAGTCTCTGGGGAACAGTTATCTGGCACTGCCTATCTCCCTGGCATTTGGGAGTGATTACACTCCTCAATGTGTCACTGTGGCACGTACAAGGAGCTCATCCTTCTGCCCTTGAGCACTCTGTGCTCAGTCAAACAAAAATCCATCTCGAGCCTTCAGGGTGAGCTTCTCCTGCAGAAACTTGTGCTGGCTCCAGCCCACACACTGGAGAAAAACCAAGAGAAACCAGAGAAACTTGGAGAATCCAAGAAAAAAATAATAGTCCCTGCCTGGAAGAATTAAAGTGGGTCCTTCTTGTCCTGTCTGTCACCAAAGCCTTGCAGAGGTTCTTGCTTGTTGTCACTGCTTTCTCTCTGCCCAGAAAATCTTTTTTTGGGCCATAAATGTCATGTGGGATGAACACTGGACACAGATGAGGTGGGAAAAACACTTCTACCAGCTCTTCTGTCATACTCCTCCAAAACTGCAAAAGATTCCCTTTCAGAGACTCATGGGGAGGGTAGGGAAGCATCAAGTTGGATGCTGCAGCATCCAGCTGCTCCAAAGAGCTGTCTGAGGAGCTCACACCAACATCTGACCCAAGGCACTGAGCTGTTCATATGTTCTGTTCTGGTGCTGCTCAGAGCAGAACCTCCTTCTCTGACTTCTCATGGCGTTTCCAGGGTTTGGAACACTGGATGTGCCTTCTTTGTTCACTGGCTCTCCTTCCAAAGGCCACCATTAATTTCCAGTAAAGAGGATTAGACTTAGAAAAGAGCTGGAAGAAGGAGAAAGAGGAAAGATGGGATGCTCAGAGTGAGCAACAAGGGGAGACAAAGAGATGGAGAAAGGGGAAGGAAAAGAAGGAAATGAAAGGGGGAGGCAGTGACATCCAGCATCAGAGAAGAAGCACAGGCAGGGAGCCTGGGGGCAGCTGGAGGATGGTCACCAGCCAGGCTGCAGGGCTGGATCACATCAGAGAGTCAACTGACACCAAAGCAAAGTCCAGCCTCTGCCCCTGGCCTTGCTGCCCTGAATGCCAGGAAGTGCCTTCTGCTCCTCTTTTGCTGGTTCTCCACAGTGGGCTGTGTGCCAGATGAAAAAACTCCCAGCCCAGCAGGCACCAGAGATCTCCTCTGCATCCAAGCCATCCATTGCAATCAACTGAGGGCTCCTCAGAGTCAGCTCTGAGCTGTGGCAAAGGCCACTCATCTCCAGAAGACTCCTCCTGATTTTATTTAGGGCCCTTGAAGCAGGAGGGTTGGTTCAGTCGGTTAAAAAGAGATGAATCTGATCCTGAGGGGAAAAGAGGCAGCACTTCCCTAGGCAGGGAAAGGACATTAATTACAGAGCATTAGATTCCTAAATTGAGGTTTCTCACAGAACTGTGGAATTCAGACTTTAGACCAGGCCAAGAATCATCAATTCAAACTTGTATGAAACCAACTCTGTTGCCCCTGTTTTCCCCTGATTTTCACTAACACTCAGCCATGTGAGAGAAATGAGATCCCACAATGCAGCTGAAGACTCTCCACATGTCCATAGTTAACACAGGAGCAAGAAACAAAGCTGGGAAATCCAAGAAGTTTCCATCCTCTCCCCAGGGGTTTAATACATCATATATGTGCTATTCCTATACATCCTACACAACATGATTGGAGTTTTGAGGTTAAAAGGAAATGTAAGCAAAAATTAACATCTTAAGCGTGCAAAGAGGCCGAAACAAGGATTGAGCTTTTTCTGTCCTTATGAAACTTTCTGGAGGATCCAGAGGTGGATTAGTTCTGTAACTTTTGATCATTGACTACTGTCCTAAGTTACAATGTAAAGATGTGCCAAAAGTGTGTATTCTATCACGTGGTTAAAACCAGGGGGGCAGTGATCCTTATCTCTGTGGGAGATATTCTCTGTTAATTGTTCCTCCAGGAGATATCTCCTGTTAATGGGCCATTGAGTCTCAGTGCATGACTGATAAAATTACATCATCCCATTGGGAGATGCCCCACCCAGGGGGAGGAGCCAAGCCTTCCTTACCTAGATAAAATTTGAGATTTGGAACACCAAGGCAGCCCTTACCCACTGGTTTCCAGAGGACAAGAGCTACCAGGCCTTTCTACAGGATCACCACTTCAACAAGATCACTTCATCTGGACTGCTACCACCACCCTAACTAGCGGGGTGTCAGGTTGTATTCTGACTCTGTCAGTAGTTTTCTTTTGTACTATTGCATGTATTTTATTTTTTCTCATTTTTCCTATTAAATTGTGTTTCTGACTTGGAGTGTCTCACTGGTTTTGCTTTCAAACCAGCACGACTACTTTTTTGGTACTTTTTGGTTGGGGAGGAGATGGAGCAAGATCTCCATCTGCAAAGACGATGACGATGTTTTATGTGTGCACAACCTTCCCAACCCGGCTCCCTCCACGCCCTCCCTCCTTACCTCCGGAGCAGCAGCTTGGGGTGGTTCTTGCTCTCCAGGTTTTTGTCGATGAGGTCGGCCAGGAGCTGTTTGAGGACATCAGTGGCATACTCCAGCTTGCTCTGCAGCACCGTCATGATCAGCGAGGCCACGTTGCCGCGGTCCCGCATGGAGAAGCTGCGCTGCGACTCCAGCGTGCGGATGAAGGACAGCAGGAACACCTTGTTGTTGATCAGCTGGGCAAAGAGCTTCAGGCCCTTCTCCACTCTTTCCTGTCGGTAGCCAGGGACCTGCACAAGAAGAAAGGGAGTTTTTCCTTTTCCCTCGTTTTCCCACTGTCAGGCATCCTGCTGTCACACTCTGCTACCTCTGCTCTCATCCCTTCATCTCCTCAGCTAAGGAAAGACAGGAAGGGAATCCATACATCGTCACAGGAAGGGAATCCATACATCATCTAATGATTAGGAAGCCTGAGAAGACTCCCAGCTACATCCAGATGATTTTTCCAGTCCTGTGTTCCTCTCTCTGAACAAATCCCAAAGGGATTTCTGGTGCCTAAATGTGTTGCCATGCCACGTTATATTTTTATTTTAGTCAGACTGAAGCCTTACCCTGATTTCATCCAAAACTTCTTTCTCATTCCTGCAAGAAACCTGCTTACAGAGGTTTGGGGCTCAGCTTTAGGGAGCAGGGAGAGGCAGAAAGAGAGTGAATGGGAAAGAGAGCCCAGGGTGAGGTTTTGAGGAGATGAAGAGATGCAGTGAGGCAGTGGCTGAGATGGTGACCCTGGAACTGGGGCTTGGTTTGAAGACCAAGGCAGCTGAAGGTGTGAGAGGACACCCTGAGCTCCAGCAGAACCCCTGGGTTTGGGAGCTGAGGTGTTTTGGAGACAGAGTGGTTGATAAGTGTTTTATTTCTCAGCTGTGAGAGGCTATTAATTCATTTTTATATGGAACAATTTAGGATCTCAGTGCTGGCTCCACAGAAGTCTTTTTGATCCTTCTGGCTCTAGGCAAAAAAGGAACCTAAATAGAGAACCCCAAACTCACTCCTCCACTTGCTGGAGCTCTTCCAGCCCTTGAAAAGCTTTCTTGGAAGCTGGAGGGTCTCACCACAGAGCAACACATGTCACCAAGGCATATATGAATTAATAACCACCCAAATTTGGCACTTTAATACAAAATAAGTTGGCTTGCTTAAATAACCAAGCAATGCAAGGCCCCTTATAGAGTTGTTACTTTTTCATTCTGGAAATTAAAGTTCTCAACTCTTTTTGCATCCAACAAATAAATTACTTCCTAAATAGATTGAAACAACCAACAAACCACCACCACCCACCCCTCCAATGATTATTTTTAACTCACTTGCTTGAACATTTAATATTGTCTATCCCTGGGTTATTATGGAGAATTAAAACAAAATAACAAGAAAAGTATTTTGTGCTGCATCTGGAAGCAGTTAATTAGCAAATGAACTGGAAATAAGTAAGACCTTCTCACTGTGGGATCTGTGCTGAGGCCTTTTGCAATAAATAGCAATTCCTTCTGGGTGCAACAGAGAAGGGAACAGAATGGGAGCTGCCTTCATGTTGGTAGCCAAAGATGTTGACATTGAGAGAGCTGGTGAAGCTTTACAAAGGATTAGTGAAAAGAAAACAAAAAAATAAAAACAATGAATGGAATGAAAGGAAGAAAAGATCAAAGGTGTTGGATTGAAACATTAGCTCAGTGTGTATCTGCATAGGAGAGCATCCGTGCTAAGGCCTCTGCAGGGGTCAGATGCTGTTCTGTGATCAGCTGGATGGGGTTAATGAATGTAGGGATTGAAGCTGGCTGTGGGGATAATGGAAGTGTTTGTGTGTGCACACATGTGAGAGGGAGGTTCAGCACCCCTCGTTTGTTGGAGCTGCTCGTCCTGAGGGAAATGCTGGATGCCACTCAACCTGCACTCCAGGTCTGCATGGTAGTTATGTGCCACTCAGCCTCCTGCCCAGCCCCACAAGCCCTCCTTGCTGACAGATCAGGTTTTCTAATGTCTCTCTCCACACAGCCGGATGGGTTTTGGCTCTCCTGAAAGGCAGGAGCAAAGCGGAGCCGGCATCTCTGATTACACAGCCAGCCAAGCGTGGGCCAGCCTGTGCCAGCTCCTGCTCCTCCTTCCTGCCAACCTAGCCCAGCTCTGGCCTCCAGAAATCTCCCAGCCCCATGCCAGAGCCTCTCTGCAACTCAGAGCCTGCCAAAGACTTTGCAGAGAGCTCAGCCAACACCTTGGCCATGGTGTAGCTCCTGATTCTCCAGCCCAGGTATTCCTAGAGCAGAGCCCGTCCATCTGCCAGAGCATGGAGCAGATTTTACCTTGGCAGATCTCACCTGGGCTCCCATCACCTTCCTGCCACCACTCAGGTAATACAGGCTCCGTGTACACCCCAAAGTTTGTGAACAATGTCTCACTGTACTCCCATCTCCCTCCAGAGAGTCGGGGTGGAGGAGGAAGACATGGGCAGTGCTGGAGTGTGTGAAACAGAGGCCTCTCTGAGTTCCTCAGAGAGAGATCAGAATGCAGGGATTGAATTAAAAGCCTTTAGAGAAATTAAAGTATATTAAGACACACAGACATGAAATAGAAGGTGTAAGCTTTCGTTTTAAGTGAGTAGAAATATTATTAAGTTGCATAAATATGAAGTAGCAGTCTTAGTTTTAAGTGAGTAAGAATATATTTTAAGTGCTTTTAAAAAGTAAAAAGCCCTAGAATTTAGTGCAAAGTTTAGGCCTCAGTGAAAGTTCAAAAATTCGCTCCAGACATAATGAAAACATAGTAAGAACATTGCTTACATTCTTCAGATAGAACAGATAGAATTATTTGTGTGAATAGATAGAGATCTATGTGCAAGTTATGCTTAAGGATTAACACCATTTCGTACTATGGCACTAGAATTCTAATAGGTTTAGAAGAAATGCTTCAAGTTCATGTTTTTACCTCATCGGGTAATTAACAAATAAAAATCTGTGTAATGGAGTGAGAGCTCTCTCTCTTCCTCCACTGTCATTATCATCACTACCACAGCATGGGAGAAGAAGGAGAAGAAAAAGAAACACCAGGGAGCTCCTGCCCTCTACTCAGGATTCTGTACCAGAGCACTGCTGCTCCTGCCTCTGCCTGGGACTTTACACCAGGCTGCAGCTTCTGCTTTTATTCAAGACTCTATGCCAGGAAACTTTTAGCATGGACTTTGTCAGTTTGGGACTCTTTGTCTTTGAGACTGATGTGCCTCTACAAATAAACAACTTTACAGCAACCAACAACTGTTCTTGCCTCTTTGAAGACCTAAACTCATAACAATCTCAGCAGGGCAGGGAATGGACAGACTGACACTGTGGTTTTCTGATCTCACTGCAAATCAGAATGCAGCAAAGGTGAACCTCCCTCAGTGACAGGGGGTTATTTTTATAGGAGTTACCACAAAGAAAGCCTGGCCTCTTAATAGTGTGAGGGTCATGCAAAGCTGGATGAAACAGGCAAACATGCTCCTCTGTCATAAAACATGATTTCCTTGTCCTTGCATGGCAGAAAATATTAAATCCAGTCTAAAATCCAAGCCACAGAAGGTTTAAGACCACAGAGAATCTTAATTAAGTAGACCTAAAGAATATGGATTTATGAGTCTTCCAAATAAATGAGTGATCAGACGGAATTTAGCAGGTAATGAGTGACAAGATGAGAGGAAATGGACTTAAAGTTGTGTTGGGGAGGTTTAGATTGGAAATTAGGAAAAATTTATTCACTGAAAGGATGATCAGATGATGGGACAAGCTGTCACGGGGAGTTGTGGGATCACAATCCCTAGAAGTTTTCAAAAAGCTTGTGGATGTTGCACAAGGGGGTATGGTTTAGTGATGGAATTAGCAGCATTGGGTTGATGATTGGAATCCATGATCTTAGAGATCTTTTACAACCTAAACTGATCTAAGATGATCTAAGATGACAGCAAATATTTCCCCTTTCAACCCTGATTTTTAATGAGGACCTGTTTCACCCCTTGGTGAATGATCAAGTCATCACATCCCCACCACTGACACAGAATCTCTGGAATTCAGGGCTGAACAGGGAGGCGTGAGAGGAGCTAGAAGCAGGAAATATTGTTGTTTTACCTCCAAATCCCTCAGGACTGGATGATCCTCAATGCCAGGGAAGAGCACCCTCATGGTGTAGGTTCGGTAGTCGAGGAAGGGGATCCCAGCTCCGTCCAGGTCACTCGTCAGCTCATGGATATCTGTCTGCAGCTCTGCAAAGGCTGGCACAGAAACAGAACAACTCAGGGAGCAGTGACAACCCAGATCAGCCTCACCAGAATGGGGAAAGCATCCAACCCTCATGAATGAGAATAAAGAGAGGCAGCATGTGGAGAGGAAGAAGGTGGATGAGAGCAGGGTCACCTTTCCCACAACACAGCCTTTCCCCAGGGACATGTGCCAAGGCTTTCTGTGGATTTTGAATTATCAAATCCAGTTAGGAGAGGGTGGAGCAAGTCTGGACTAAGGGAAAACAGGGAAAGTCAGATTAGATCCAGGCTTAAGCCACACCTACAGGGTTCAACACAGTGGTATTTTGGCTCAAAGCTTTGTGACTGTGAAAGTGGTTAGTTTTTGTTGTTTTGCTTTTTTTTCCTTTACTTAGACTTAGCATTGAATGCTTGAGAGATGGATTTTTGTTTGGGCTTAGTTGTTTATTAAATTTTATTTAAAGTACAGAGAGTTCTTTAGCACTTCTAGTTATTAAGCTAAAAGTGAGAAAATGGAGGTGAGTTTAGTTAGTTACAAGTTTTTTTAAAGCTTAACTATTGAATTAAAATCTAACATCTATATTATATATATTTTTGAGTTAACAACCAAGCACTTGTGACTCTCACTGCAGTACTTTCTAACCAATTAAAAAAGTACCACTAAAAACTAAGAAGAAGAGGGAACAAGAAGGAAGAAAGAGACATCGCCCAAGAACTTCTATTTTGTCTCATTCCTATTACTATATTTTAAAACCTCAAATTCAAAACCCTTCACCGTGTGAAATTACACACTTTTATTCGAACCACACACCAGTGATTCTAACTTTATCACTCAAATTTGGAAGCCAACTTCAAGGCTTCAGGTCAACAGCAGTGCTCTCCTGGGGGTCAGTGCCAGAAAGCACAGAAAGCTCAAAACTCCCAGGTTTTATGGCTCCAACATGCATGGATGTCTCCCTTCTATGGCACAGTGTCATCCTGCCTCCCCCATCCTACCTTCTTTGCACTCCAGGGCCACCCTGGACTCCAGGTTGTCCATCTGCATCTGCAGGCGTTTGAGGGTGAGGTCGCTCTCCCTGGACTTGCGCTTGTAGGCGATGAGCACGGCCACGATGAAGATGATGAGCAGCCCGCCGGCCACCGCGATGCTGACGATGGCTGGCAGGCTGAGAGGGCTGTCTGGGGAGATGTACACCATGCCTGGAGAGAACTCCATGCCTCCTACACGAGCCTAGAGGGAAAGCAGCAGAGAGCTGCACTCAAGCTGTCAAACAGGCAGAGGAACTCTGTCATCGTCCTGGCTGAGGGTGAATGGTGACATCCCCTTGTCTCCCTAGCCAAGAGGGGAAGGATTTGGGTATGGAAGAGCTTAAAAACACTTGAAATGACAGATAGAATCACCTCAGTTGGCAGGCACCATGAACCCAACCACAAAAGGACTTGTGGTGAAACAAGTCGCCAGTCACAATTTCTCCATATCAGTTTGGATTTTTCATTCCCCATTCTGATGTGTTGTATGGTGCACTGATGTCACTTATACACACACACACAAAATACAGAGCTCAAGGTATGGTCTGATGGGTCCTAACCCCACAATCGGGCAGAGGACACCTGACCAAGTGAGTACAATGGGACTGCAGAAATCAGAGTCATTATTTTCTTTTGACTCTCCCACTAGATCAAACTGTGGGATAGTGAAAAGCCACCACATACCCCACAAAGCCTGGCCCATTCCTTTTTACAGCCCCTATCTTAGCCACACATTGCCAGGATGACTGCAGATGTTCACCAGTAGGAGTTGAACACAGCTTTTTGTTCTCCATGTACTTCCAGAAATTCCCAGAGCTGCTTCCAGCCTCTGGAAAAAGCTGCTGTGAAAGGGTCTTGGTTTTAACAACCAGAAAGGAGCCCTGCAAGCACTCCTGCAAGCCCAACAAAATGTTCTGCTGAAGCAAGTCCCTTAGAGGACTTTTTTACAACATGAACACCACTCCCAACAGGAATCCCACAGGAGACTGCTGGCTTCAGGCTACTACAAGGCTGTTCAAAGCTATTTGTAGAGTAGGCAAAGCTTGAGTGGTGGGAGAAAAGCTCTGCTGACCAGCCTGAAGTATAAAAAGGCTTCTGGGGCTGTGTTGTGTTTTGGGAATGCTGGCTGTAGATCTGCAGCAAGCGGGGAAGATGCTGTGCAAAGAGCTTGAAGGATGCTGAGCCCCATCACGTCACCCCAGCTGAGCTGTCACAGAGAGGCACAGCTGGCCCTGCACAAAGGGAAAACTCTTGCTGCCAGGCAGAAATGCACTCGAGACCCCAGGGCTGAGTGTTTCCTACTCCCATTGCACCTGGGACCACTGCAGTGTGCAATTAAACTGTTTTCTGTGGAGACCTTGAAACCCCGAACACAACAGTTTTCTTCCTCCATTGTGAGTTCTTCCTCACATTTCCACACCCCAGCCTGGTGTTCAGCCTTGTCCTGCATCTCACTGGCTCTCAGTTAATCTCCAGCCTGCCTGGACACTTATTAATCCCAGGGCTTCCCATATCTCAGCTCAGGCACCTACTCAGGTTTCCTCTCTAGGCTGCAGGAGGAAGGAACTGGCCCAGTGGGAGCCAGCAGAAGAGACTATGGAGCAGAATAATGAATTAATGAATTTTCCCAGGTGCTCTCCACCCCAATCCTTTCTGGGGACACGAATCTCAGTGACCATGAATCTCCTAGAACCTATTCCAGTCCCAGCTGCAGCCTCAGGGGAGAAGGTTGTTTTGCTCTACCACCAGGTGTAGGCTGCTCCTCAGTGGGTCCTGGCCAGAGACACAACTACAACTCTTATGTCATGGACAAGGCCAAAGTGAATGTCTGAAAACAGCTAATTTCCATCCACAAGCTGCTCTCATGCCATTTTGGGATGGGGTCTAGAGAGATGAAATGTCCACAATGAAAAACAAAAGTAATCCTAAACTGATATGTTCAGGTAATAGTTTCAAGATGACCAATAGCTACCATGGCAGTGATGGCCTGTAGGGCATTTTCAGTGGCCAAGGAACCTCAGATATGCAGTTGGGGATGCAGCAGTGATGAGTTTTCCCATCCATTTCAAGACAGAAGATCCAGCTCACTTATAAAGCCTGAGGTTTGTTTTTGGAATGTGTCCTGCTCAACTGAACAGGCAAACTGCCAAAATCACATCCTAATCCATGGAAAAGTTGTTCCCTTTTGCCCTAGACCACTGTCCCAAATCCTCCCAGCAAAATTTTCTCACAGCTCACATGCTTTCCTTCCTGTCAGTGGAGCAATAAATAGATTATTTCTTTTTCATTTTTTCTTTCCCCAAGCCCTGCAGCCAGATGAGTCCATTCAAGGAATACCAGACTAGATTCAAACAACTGCAATCCCAAATCCCAGTGCAGATCCATCCTCAAAGCTGGAAGAACAGCCTGTCTCCATGGGTGGGATTTCTCTCAGCAAATATTCCGTGTGCACATCCGAGTTAGACACTGCAGCATGATTCCAGAGTCACCAAAGAGGAAAACCACTTTCAGGATGTGATTTATGTGACACCTTTGACATTGGGATGAGATATTTCATTCAGTGGAAGTTCCCATTCCTCTCCATTAATGATAAAGGGATCTAAGCTCCAAAAAGCAGGTGTTCAAAGTTGGGCCCAGCATGTTCCCCTTTAAAAGTGGTTTCATCACTGGGAAGGTCTCACAATCCACAAGTGAAGCTGCCATGATCTGAGGGGATCTGGCTCTTGAAGAAGAAAGTCTGTGAGGCTGCAGTGTTATTGTGAGCTTTTAAAAGAAACAGAAGGAAATATGCACATACAGCCCTGCTGTGCTTCTTAATCCACCAAGTGGGTCTGGAGAAAGCTATTTTTACCTTCCAGAAGACTGACCATGAACCCACCAAACAACAACAATATGGCCATTTTTAAAGACTATTAGTCATGGATTTGTCCTAAATTACACTAATAGTTCTAAATGGGCTCTGTGTCAGAGCCCAGTTTTCTCCAAGGAAGTCTTAGTTAGTCCAGCAGTTCTGAAGGAGTGACTTTCCTGGTGCAAATTTGTCCTGGCTAAATAAAATTATCCCTCTAAGGATGAGATGAATCACGCCCTGAACTTCAGCTGCTGCATTTGACCATCTCTCCATTCATTAGACAGAGTCTGGTGTATTTTCCAGACTGTGTTTGAGACCAGCAACCCTTCAGATGTTTTCCACATCTCCCCTGCAGACCTCCTCTGGTGTAGCCACTTGTAGATCTTCCTCACATCTTTCTTTTCCTTGGAAACAATTTTCCTCTGAGTTTTAGTCATTCTTCTTTTTAACCATCACCCAGGCCTTTTATTTCTTTGCTATTTTTTTTCAAATACTTACCTCTGTCATTGTGTAAAAGACAGCTGAAACAGATCAAAAGCGTGTTGACATCAACGTGTGTCATTGCCACTGCTCCTTCACTTAGAAATAATCTCTGTGTTGCACCAGTTAATTCACTCCCATGGCTCCTTCTCAGCTCGTGGCCACCTCACTTTGCAAGAAAGGGTTTGCTCAACAATTTCCTCAAGGTCAGACAGTAAATCTTTGGCAGAATCAGGAGGAGGAACTACTGTCAGTTATCCTGGCCATCAAAGAGATGTTTGTGTGAAACATGGTGCCAGCCTGAGCAGCAGAGATGCTGTGCCATGCTGGAGGAGGAATTTTCCAGCCCTGATTCCAGGTGCAAAGTCCATCCTTGAGCACCTCCATCATCTCCTCAGTTTCCCAGCAGAATCCCACATTTGACCAGCATCCTCAAAAAGGGATTGGTTTTTAATCTTTGGCTTCACTTAAACTGTCCCAAGCTGCAGGAGCAGGGGAGCCTTCCCAATTAGTACAGCCTGGCCAGATGTCCATTATCCTGGATCCCCAGGGCTTGGTTATTGCTCACCTGGTTTGGAGTTTGGTCTCCCCAGGGTTGGCTTTGTCCATCTCTGACTAACCATATGTTTAACCATATCCATGAAAATGACAGGCAACATTTATTGCCGTGCTCAAAAGCTTTGGTTTTCACACAGAGAAAATCTCTCACTTCATTATTGCTCCTCTTGGAGAGTCTTAATGTGCTTTGCAATGAATTGAGAGTCACGGTGTATTTGCATGGCTGGAAAGGATTATTACCTCTATTTTCCAGATGACAAACTTTGGCACAGAGTATTAAGTAGCCACTACAAGAGATCCCAGCAGCAGCCACAAACAAGACCCAAAATGGTCATCATGAACTCTGCTTCCTAAAAGTTCCCAGAAAAATATTTTTCAAGTCAAACTCTCTGAGTCTCATTGCTGAGATAAATAAGTTAATATGTGACAGATACAGCTTTGGGGGGGTGCAACAGAAAAACAATTGTTCACAAGGAATGAGAAACACTGGTGTCAGTTATCAGCTTTTGTTGTTCCCACCCACAGCTTGGTACAACTCCAGGGTGTTTGCTGATATGATGTTTATCAAGCACCAGCATCAAGGAATTCAAATTATTGAGAGGAAAGTAAAAAAAGGAGTAAATAAATAAACGGTGAGAGGGGGAGAAGCTCTCTCTGATGAAATCAGAGTCCATTCTTCACAGGTTCCAGGAAGGATTTGTAGGACTAAGTTTTATAGGAGTCAAAACTCCAAAGTCCAGCCACATTATTGTCCACATCCTGCTTTTTTCTTTTTTCTCTCCTACATAAAGTCAAATTTTCGTCACCATCCTGTCAACAAAGTGATGGAGACTGTGCTGAATTTAACACTTTCATGTAGGAACATGCTACACGTGATCTCACATGAGCATCCAGGGTTCATACAGCCCATAGAGAAACAGAAGAGAGGCAAACTGTCCTACTGGGATTTGATCATGAAAGGTGTCTCACTGTCCACAAAGATCTCCAGGTCACTTTTCCACTGTTCCACTTCTCCAAGCTACCCTTGATGGGAGTATTACACCAAAAAGGGGCCCTGATGTTTCTGGGAAGGCAGACAGGGTGCAAACACCTTGGAGCCCTCTGCCAGATCTTCTCCTGTTCTGCTGTGCCCTCCCAAGCCACCCAGGGAGCAGAGGCTGAGGGTCAGGCATCACTTACCATCACCTTGTGCCTTCCAATGAGGTTTGGGGACTCACAGAGGAGCTGCACGTCTGACACTGTCACTGCACAGGGCTTCTCACCCACCAGAACCGTGTAGTTCAGTTTGGCATTGCCTCCTGCCACCGGTGGGATCAGATTCCTGCCCTGCACAGAAAGGAACATCACACCCCAAAATAACCAAATACACATCAGGAAAGAGTTTTCTTTCCCCCTCTGGCTCATTCCTGGGATATGAGTGTTGGTACTGCATTTGATAGGTGTGGATGCTGATCCCTGACAGTGCTCCAGGCCAGGTTGGATAGGGTTTGGAGCAACCTGGTCTAGTGGAAAGTGTCCCTGACCATAGCAGGGGGTTGGGATGAGATGAGCTTTAAGGTCCTTTCCAGCCTAAATATGATTCTATTATGACATTTGTAGTTCACCATTTGCTCACACAGAGAGGAAAAGCCAATTTAGAAGCTCATGCAGAGAACAGCATGAGTGGTTGCAGGCTCAAAGCAGTCACAGTGACCTGACCTGCTCCTCCCTCTCTGCAACTGAATGAGAAATGTTCCATCTAAGTCCTGCACAATAAAACCCTCACTAAGCATAGTCAGACAAATAAGTCAGACCCCTTTCCAAACATGCAAAAAGCATCTGCAAGTAAAATAATTTCTTTGCATATCCAGCATGTAAAAATAGTGATACAGAAATGCTGCATCATAAAACTCCTCTGTACTGCTGTGAAGTTTACAGAAATGGCAAAGGGCTGATTTGGGTTTAAACAAGGGCTAGATGAAGGTCTTGAATGTACAAGAAAGGAAACAGAGTTGGGTATTTCACTGTCAGCCACATTGCAAGGGTAGAAGATGTTCTCTGGTGAACAGCAGTGGGCACAAATTTAGGCTGCACACAGGAGTTCACAATTTTTAGTTTCGGGTGTGGGCAGTGCTTGGTGTTTGCTGGTGGTGACTCTGATATGGTTCCATAAGGGGCAAGAAATGGAGGAAATTTCTGGGGTGCAATCAGGATGATTTATAGGGGTTCTGGCAGGCACAGAGGGGCAAGAGACAGAATTTGTTTGTCCTTCCTCATCCAGTCCTTGGTTCCCATCTCACCTTCAGGATGATGGGACTTCCAGGCTTCAGCTCTAGGATCCCTGAGGGATTGAAAACCTCGAAGATGGGGTTGGGGTAGTAGGTGAAGTTGGTTTTGTTGAGGATCAGCAGGGACTGCACATTGTCAAGGATGAAGCCAAACTCCTCTGGGCGCTCAGCGAGCTCAGACTGGTGATTGGGGTCCACAGCCAGTGCTGGGGCCTGGCAGGTCATCTCTGTGCTGTTCTGCACCTCACAGTTCTGGGGAAAGAAACCCAAAACAAGGAGTGGTTATGGGAAATAGGGACCCTGGCAGGTCATCTCTGTGCTGTTCTGCACCTCACAGTTCTGGGGAAAGAAACCAAAATAAGGAGTGGTTATGGGAAATGCCCCCATCCTCCCTTTGGCTCTCAGGGAGAGGGAGGAGCAGACCCCCATGGTTATCCTGGCTGGTGCTCCACTGCTTCCAAACATTCCCCATCACACCATCAAGGCTGGGCAGGGATTAGGAAAGGCTTGCTGAGGCAGGTGTGTAGAGCAGTTTGCATTTCAGCAGGGCCTCCTGTGCCTCTTGAGAGAGCTCAGCCTCTGTTGCCAGCATCAGCATCTTTCCCTGACTTCGTTTCCTTCTGGAAATAGAAGTTTCTTCCTTTACTTTTTGCACAGCACAGATTAGTCAAAACCTCGCTACCCCCTTGGTCTCACACTCTGGTTGTTTTTCCAAAAATATTTGTGCAGTGCATACTCAATTGTGCTCAGGATTCCAGTTTGGATATCAGGTTACCTGAAATGAATCCCAGCAAGCTGGAGAAGCAAAGACAAAGGTGAAGGTCTCAGAAGACCCTGAAGTTTGGTTCCAGCCCTACCAAAACCCTTCCTTTTTATGTGTGTGCTTCAGAGATGAGAGAATATTTCTGGAAACAAATCATGTCCTCTTTTTTGGGCTGCAATAGGAGATTTCAAGCTCCAGAGCTGTCAGCCAGCCCCTGTCCCCACCGTGGTGTGTCCCCTGCCCAGCTCTGCAGTTGTACTCACATTGACATGCTCCTTTCCACCGTGCTTTGCCCGGATCTGAGGGTTTTGGATGAGGTCCAGGTGAGTTCCCCAGACAGCAATGGGAGTGTTGCCACTGGAGAATAAGAAATGGAAGTAAAGAATGAACCCAGCTAATAGATGTCAGGACTCATCACACCAGGGATGGGTGATCTGTGCTCCTAAATGTTGGTTGCAAGGTGCCTGACCATGTCTTGCAGACTCAGAGAGAGCGAGGGAAAGAAGAACAAAACAAATAATTTTTCATTCATTCATAAGGGGAGAAACAAGTAAAGACAAATGCTTGCTAAAATTGCCATGTCAGGCAGCCTCTGGGTGGTTCTCATTGTCATCATTCAGCAATCACAAGCTTTGGGGATGAGAAGAACAGTGGAGATTTATCACAGGATCTTTAAAATGGTCCACAGGCTGTATCTCCTATATTACCTCAATCAGTCACAGAATTATAAAATATCCTGAATTGGAACTCACAAGGATCATCCAATCCAACTCCTGGCCCTGCACAGACACCCCAACAATCCCACCCTGTGCATCCCTGTGAGTGTTGTCCAAACACCCCTGGAGCTCTGCAGCCTTGGGCTGTGCCCATTCCCTAGGGAGCTGTTCCAACCCAAAATTCCCTGACAGACACAGTCCCATGGAAACAGCTCTTGAGGATTCTGGGTTGAAGTCAAGAGCCCCATATCTAACCTGCTATCAAACCTCACCCTAACTATGACAGTGTCACTTTGGTGCCACCAGGCAACCCCAGCCCTGCAGAAATTAGAATAAATTGAGACAAAATCTTCAGCTTTGGTGTGCATCAGGCACTGGCCTGGTTTCCTTGTGGTGGTCCAGGTAAATCAGGATCCAACACAAACAGATTCCCAGCATCTGTGTCCCTTTGCTCAAAAGCCAATTTCTTGAGAAAGCCAACTCCCACAAGCCATAGCCCAGGGGCATCTGGAGGATTTTCTCATTTTTATGGGGAGATGTGCTGGAGCCTTCCTCACTCCCTGCAGTCACTGTCACCACAAGGAAACAGCTCTCAGAAACCCTTCTCTCTTCTCCCTGCTCTCAGAAACCCTTCTCTCTTTGTTCTGCTCTCAGAAACCCTTCTCCCCTTCCCCTGCCTCCTCCAGCTGCAGCCAGCAACTGTGGGATTTCAGGGATTGTAGGGGAAGGAGGAAGGAAACTGTAGGATCATTCCCAAGTTTCTCAGGGTTGGCTCCAAGAATCACATTAAGGAGAAGGGTCCACCACAGGCAGCTTTGGCCATCCCAAATTAAAGCAGCTCTGATCTATCAGGGTGAGCTCTGCTGTTACAGCATGAGGTGGGGGCAGAGTGATCCAGGGCTGAAAGGAGAAAAATTACCCAAGAAAGCCAAACCTTCACCTGTCAGGGCTCACACAGCCAGGACAGGAGGGGGAAATGTCATCAGCAGACATTTCAGACATCACAGCCCCATCTCTGAGGGTTTCCCAGGGTGAGGAGTGCTCTCAGCAGTTTCAGCACCTGCCTCTATAACTCCCTTGGGAAACTGTCCAGGATGCAGTTTATTTCCTGCTGGGAAGGGGAGGCCGTGTGGAAATCAATGGGATTGTGAAAAGAAAGCTCAGAATCCCTTTCCTGCCTCCAGGTAAAGCTGCACATACAGGAAAGGTGAAGCACGTGCATTATAAATGAGAAAACACCAGAGAATAAACACCCTGTGAGGGAGAAGGCAACAAATCTCCCCCGTTTCTGACCTTTGTTTTCAGTGTTCCTCATTTATCTTCCATTATTAATCAGCTGGGGAGGTAGGAATGAATACAAGCACACACAGAATAGCTGTCAGCTTTGGGTGAGCTCTGCTCCAGCCCCTGCAGTGACACCCACACTGATGGACCAAACAGTTTGGGTTTATCCAAAGAGAATTGGCACGACCACATCCTTCAGCAGATGCTCCTGGGACACCTCTCTGGGAGGCTCCTCATGGTCTTTCACTCAAGGACTGGACTGGTCCATGCTTAGGACAACATTTGACCTTGAGTTTTGCAGAGTAGTTCAAGTTTTTTCTCTCTGAAATCATCAGCTATGACAGGAAATTGTTAATGGGAAATTTTACAGGGCAAACCCACATTTTGCTGTTTCCATAAGATCTGGATGAGTTTTTTTTTGAATGCACAAGTCTGAAGTCACACATCTGCTTGCAAGAGACCTTCTCTTCTCTGCCTTACAGAAAAAAATACCCTCTCCCCAAAATTCAGCTTCCCTATAAGGATTCCTGACATCATCCAGGGAGAGCTCATTCTTCAAAACCCAGAAGTGTATAAACCAAATTGTTCTTTCTTCACCACCCTGGATCTTCTGAATTTTGGCTGTGAGCCTTTATATTAATAATAAAAAAATATTATTTTATTGCTATTATTACATAATTTAATAATAATATCATTACTAATATAATTAATCTCTGCTGATTCAAACTAGAAGGGATATTATATCTTTACTTGGCTGCAAGTTTTACGTGTTCCACAAAAATCCAATGTGTGAACACACCTACAGGTATTTGTGTCTGTATAAACACAAATCCTTTTATTTAATCAACCAAATCTGTGCACACAGTTTTATACCCACGTGTCAAAAATCCTCTGTTTGGGTTGGAATCTGAGCTTGCAGGTTCAGACCACAGGTAATAAATATGGCCACAACATCTGACCAGAGAGTGGGAAAGAAAAAAGGTAAAGCAGCTTTTTGTTTGCTGAAGACTTAAAATCACCCCCAAACCCTCTCTGGCATGAAAATAAAGTAAATAAAACTGTTTCTTGCCTTAAAAATTACCAGCCATTGGCATTTGTGCTGCATCTGGATGCTCAGCCAGGTGGGAGCAGAGCCTGGAGACCTGCTGCTGCCCAGCAAAATAACAGAGGTGCCAAAAGCTCTCAGAATTTAACTGTTTATTGCCCCCAAAGACCCTGAGTAGCATTTTCTGCCTGCAGACTCAGGTAATTGCTGGATGTAACTCAAATCAAACCCAGATCAAAAGTATTAATGGAGCCTCATAAAATTTTATGTACTTGCCAGCCCAGTGTGACTTTTTTTTTTTTTTTGGCTATGGAAGTAAATTAGCAATGATCTTTTCTTTATTGTCTTGAAAAATGGCCCTTGAAAAGGTTTTAAGCCAGGCTTGGAACATGCATTCACTGGTTTAGCAAAGCTGGTTTAGTGGCAATCATCTCTCCCTGGGAACAGCTCAGCCCCACAGTTCCAGCACCTAAAACTATCCCTGACACCCCAAACCCCCAGGGTAATCCTGGATGTTCCATCTTCTCTCTCCAGGGTTGTGCACCTTTGGAGTGACACAAAAGTGCTTAAAAGGAGGATGAAATTGGGTAGGTTTGGTTAAAATGAGGCATCTCTTAGTGCTCAAGTTGATGCTTTCTGATTTCAGATGAAAAAAAGCAAAGGGGAGAGGTTGTACCCAAAAATGCTCCATCACTGGAAATGCTCAAATCATCCCTGGAAGTGTTCAAAAGCTGTGTGGATATGTCATCTGGGGACACATTTTGGTGGTGGACACATCAGTGCCAGGTTAAGAATTGGAGTCAATTATCTTAGAGTTATTTTCCAGCCTTAATAATTCCATGAGTGATGAGACAAGTGCAGTCCCAGCCATCCATCCTAGCAGCTACAGACCCCACAAATAATCTACTACCCCCTAAACAAGCACCTCACCCTAATTTCCATTATTTTAGGATTTGGGATGGGAGATCCCATCCATCCAGGACACAGAGTCCCTGCACCTCCTGGCTGGGCAAAGTTTTGCTGACACACCTGAGGCATCTCCTTGGCTGCTCCTTCACCTCTGTTTGGCAGCTTCAGCAGAGAAATCACCTTTTAAGCAGCACTGAACTCGCTTTATAAGGGAATAAAGTGATTTCTCATTTCACTGATAACCTGGACTCTGACTGAAAATAAAAGCCCCAAATGGAAAATCCCAACACTAAAGCTTCAAGCCCAACGTGCAAGGACTCAATCCAGCTAAATCAGTAAATTCCCTCATGGTAATTAAAGGCACTAATTGATTTGTGAAAACATCTTTGGGATGGGAGCTGAACTGGGGGGATTTACAAGCCCTGCTCCTAATCCCCAGGGACTCCAATCAGTCCAGTTTGACAGGGAAGCAGAGAGCTGCCATGGATGAATGAAGGGAGACTAAGATTTCTTATTTTGTATCTTTTCAAGGAAATACCAGTGCATTTAATGACCAATTTCTCCTTTTCTGAGGCCGTTTCTCCAGGCTTCTGAGAGTTTGGGTATCACTTTGATGCCTTCCACAACCAGGGAAAGTGCTGCTCTCAGGCATCTTCATGTGAACCCCACAAATTCACCAAAGCAGCATCAAGGGGGTGAAGAGAAAAAGGGATCCCTAACGAGGAGAAAGGCTTTTGGATCGGGCAGGGAGCAGGGCTCCCGTTGTGTTTCATCCCAGGACAGAGCCCTGGAGCTTTCAGGCACTGTGGCCATACAGGCAGTGCTTAGTCCTTGATGCTTAGGCATCAAGTCCATGAGGGCTGTGGGAAATGAAGGAATTTCAGGTCCATGAGGGCTGGGGGAAAGGTAGGAATTGCAGCTTGCAAACTGTGAGAGAATGAAATGGTTCATGGCTTAAATATTGCTAAAATCATGGAAAATTCTGCCCACCGTAGCAAAGTGCAAAGAAGCAGCTGCTCATCTGTGACCACCGAAGCCACTCCTCCCCAAATACACCTACAAAGAGAATTTGGAGTGTGGAGGGAACTTGGGATAAGATAAACGTGATGCTATTGTCCAGTCCTAGGGAGAATGTGATACTAGAAGAGACACTGGCATGCTGGTGGCCCAAACCCTCAGGGCTCTGGCCATGGGCAAAGCACCCACCCAGGTGCCAGGGGCCAGCACAGCCCAGCTCAGGCTGCAGCTGCTGTTGGACCAGGTAAGGAAAGAGGCGAACCTTGGGAGGTGGAATTTTGTCTGTGATAACTCCCCTGCCCAGGGCAGTGCTGGGACATTCACACAGAGCCTGAAGGTGCTGATGGGCCAATTTAATAGGCCCATTTAATTTAACTTATCTGAGAAGGTGTCAAAGACTCCCAAAGTGTCCCATGATCCACAGCACTCCATCATTCAGGTGTCTTTGGTCCACTCTGCTGATGGGCCATGGTTGGACATCATGGAGCCAACTGGGCTGGTGCAAGAGGCAGCTGTGATGACTTAAAAAGTGTAAAAAAACTCGTGATCCACCACATTCCATCATCCAGGTGCCCCTGATCCACAGGGACACTCCCTGCTGGATGTTCCCACCTGAAGCTGGGTATGAACCCAATAGAGGTTGTGGTCTGGGGATTTTTATCATCATTTCTTTGGGATTCCTTTTGTCATCTGATGGATCCAGTCTGTGACCATCACTTCAACCAACAGACATCAGAATTGCCATGACCAAGTTTTGTGGATCCTATGAGTGGTGCAGTCTTTCTACTCTCATCCTTTCCTCTTCTTTCTTGTTAATTTTCTTATGTGATATTTTTAGGCTTTTGTGTTTTCATATTGCTAGAGATAATAACTAAATGGCTATGTAGCTGCCTTCCTCTGCCACTAAATTGTTTTGAAATAAACCTATATATATTTACAATATAAATAAAAATAAAAATAAGTATATATATAATATATATACCTATATATATATATATACACCTATATATATGTAAGTATATATTTATTTATATTTATAACATATACTTATAAACACTGATCATTCAGTGTCATTTCACTCTAATCCACCCCAGTTGATCTGCTGGCTCTGGGAAGTATCTCTGCACAAATTCTTGGAGGACACAATGCTTGGAAATCAGTTTTCTACACCAAGGACCAAAGTTATCAGAGCAGTGCTCCTTTAAAAAAACCATGGAAACTGGGAGAGGGTTCTCCTGGGATACTCACCTGAAGATGCTCCACTCAGGCTCAATCCTCAGGATGGTGGGATCCTCTACATATTCATAGTGCAGCTCCTGATGGATCTTGGCCTTGTCCACTCTCACAGACACCTTCACCTTCTCAAAGCCTTCATAGGAGGCTGTGGTGTTGCAGACAATGTGCTTGGTGGATCTCCTGGGAGGAGGAGAAAGTAAATGTGAACCAGGTGCTACCAGCAGCAAAATGCTGCCAAAACCAGCCCAATTATTTATTCTCATCTCCTGTGGCCCAAACCTATGCACTGAAGAGGTGAAACTCAGTGTGAACCATTTATGTTCCTGGAGCAGTGTCTGGGGAAGTGGCACTGGTTTAAATAAAACCACAAGAGCTCTCATCTCTCAGGACACAGAGTAAAATCTGAACCCCAAGGGCAGTCCAAACCAGGCCTCTCTCCAGAAGTATTTCTCTGTGATTAAATATTTGATGGATGTTTCCTTCCTGCCTGCAGACATGTGCAGCAGCAGCTCATAAAAGGGATGTTTGCACCTCAGCTTTGCAGTCTGGGATCATAAAGTTTACTTTGCATTAGGACTGTAAGTCTTGTTTAAGTGCAGTTTGCAGCATGCCCAGGACCTTTGGAAGTGCTAATACAGTGGGAAGCATTTTATGATTATATGTAAAAAGGATTCTGCATAAACCTTTCCTTTTTGGCAGGGCTCAAAACCAGCTCTAGGTTTGCATTCCTTTCAAAATGAGTCAAAAATCCAGGCACCAAATATTCTCAGTGTTCCCAGTCTTGTGATTTGTGGTGCAGCCTCATTTTATACCCCTAAAATGGGGCTGTAAGTCACCTTCAATGGCTGCACCCTCTAAATTCCCCCAGAAGACAGCACTCAACCCCTCCTAAAACTCCCCAGTCTTCAGTGAGCATCTCCAACCAGCTGTGGCTCCCACTTGGCATTTCAAATCCCAGACTGTGACTTCACCCTGCTGAATTTTGGATGCTGGATGGCTCCACAGCCATGACAGGCTGCTAAAGAGGATCCCCACAGCCAGCAGAGGGAAGGGCATTGCCCCAGGGCAGTGCTCCCAGGTCTCCTGTCAATGAGCAATTCCTCTGCCAAGAACATATTTGGGAGAAATGTGCCAACTTCATCTTCAGCCCCCATCACTACTGGCAGCAAAATGTGTTGCCCTGGGTGGTTTTGAGCTGTGGGAGCCCCTGGGAATGGGATTCAGACTGATTCTCACAGGGATCAGGGAACATCCAGCAGGTAACACTGACATTAAGCCTCTCTGAAGCGCCATTGAACAGGAGCCAACACAGAGCTAAAATGTTGCAAATCATCCATTTCTTAGCACTACAGGACTATTCTGGGATAAAAGGGAGGTGGTTTAGTACTTCAAACTGATGTTGTCAGATTTTCTTTGTCACCTCTACTAAAGCAGGGACATGAAAATGAATCTTTTAAACGACTCACTCCTAGAGCAAGTAGCAGAGCGCAGGACCGTGGAGAATTGTACTGAAATTTGACAAGAGGCCACGGGAAAAAGCACATCAAATACCAGTCAAAACAATGAAATAAATCGTATTTTCTCTCCCCAGAACATGGCCAGCAAGGCTGTGCATGGTGCAGAATGCACAAGTCCTGTTGCAGCATAGACACGGCCATGAGCAAAGGAGGCACTTGAAGGACAAGGTGTCAGGGCTGCAGGAGAAGTTTGCTGACTTTAATTGGCATTTAATCTTCACACTCAGGCGGGAGCAGCAGGAAGGGCTCCTCTGTACCTGTAGAAGAGGCAGGGCTGTCGTCCAAAGGTCACAATGACGTTGCTGCCAGCGTTGAGGTTGTTGCCTGTGATTGTCACCTGGGTGCCACCCGACACTGGTCCTCGCTTCGGCTTCAGGTCAGACAGGGTCAGGGTCTGTGGAGGCAAAGGGAGGTGTTGGAGACACAGCAGAGGAGCAGAGGGACCTTCCCCCTCCTGTTAGTGGTGGGGAGAGGGAGGCACCCCCACGGATTTATCAGGACTTCTGAAGTTTGGCCATGTCTTCTGGCTGATAAAGGAGCCTGGGGTGACACCAGTCCTGTCAGAGACCCTCTGCCAGGTTTGGTGGGATGAGTTCAGACCCAAGCCCAGCCTGTTCTCACCCCTCCAAAATGAGATCTGCCCTTGTACCCAGTCAGAAATACTCCTACAAAGACAGCTCCATGCCTGGAGCACCTTGGGTCACAATCTCTCATCCTCACTGCTTGTTTGGCACAGCTCAGGGGTCTTTTTGCTGTCACACAACACCAGCTCTGGGGATAACTGAGGCACTGAACTGGTATGATTGGATCTTAATGGGGAAGCTCCACCTCCAAACTGTGGAACTCACAAAAGATGAAAATTGTCTGGTTTCGAAAAGATCACTCAACTTTATTGGTTCTCAGAATCACAGAATGGTTTGGGTTGGAAGGGACCTTAAAGATCATCTCATTCCAACCTCCCTGCCATGGACAGGGACATCTTCCACTGCCCCAGGTTGCTCCAAGCCCCATCCAACCTGGCCTTGGACACTTCCAGGGATGAGGCACAGTTTCTTTGTCCTCACCACCCTCACAGGGAACAATTCTTTCCCAATATTCCATCTAACCCTGCCCTCTGGCAGTGGGAAGCCATTCCCCTTTGGATAGAGGAGAGCTGTGGCTCAGCAGGACATCTGAGTTTGTTCCACAGAGGATCCTAGAATCACAGAGACTGGAAAAAACCTCCAAGATAATCCAGTTGTTCTATCCCCTGCTGTGCAATTCTGATGTTCAACAACCCTTTCCATGAGGAAATTCCTCCTGATGTCCGTCCTGAACCTGCCCTGGTGCAAAAAGCCCACACATGACCCTAAATCCTTCTCTTCTCTGACTTGGATGTTGAGTCAGCCCCGAGCTGTCCTGCACTGACACATGGTGGTGGTGCTCCTGTCAAGGTGTCCTCTGAAATGCCACAGCCACAAAAGCAGCACTACCCCCTTCAACACCTTTTCCCTTTTCCTGCTGATCTTCTGAGCCTCTTTTCCCAGCCTAACACAGCTCTGTGTTAATATATCAAAGAGGGGCACAATTCCTTTAGAGGCCCCAAATCTCAAAACTCTTTTTCCTACCCTGCTACTCCCCCTTCTTCCCCAAATCAAGATAAAATACTCGTGCTCTGAAGGCACAGATCACCCTGTTACCACAATGCAGAGAGGAGACATCAATATTCAGGGAGAAATTTGGAGTTACAGTTTATTCTTTCATTTGCATTTTAATAGAAAAACTTTCCATTCAGTCCCAAGTGAAAAGCTACTATATGCATTTAAATGAAGATTATTTCTTTCCCCCTCTCTTTAAGAATGATGACACAAGTGCTTGAAGCTCTCAGCTCCTCTGAGTGAGCAGGTACATCACGCAGTCACCTTATTGAGCTTTGGAGACCATTAATCCATGTTTGTAAAACCACCTGACACACACCACAGCCCCACTCACACACACACAGACACCTCTGTTCCCTGGCCCCTCTGGTTTAATCATTTTGAAAAACAGCAGCAAGATTTCCATTTTTCCATTTTGCTCCTGTTCTAAATGCAGCTCTTGGAGAAAGGGCAGAACATGAAAATCAGACTTACAGCTCTGTAGAAGGATCTATTGTCAGAGCTGGGCACTCTATGTGTTTAAACCTGGCTGGTTTTCACCTGATGGTTTTATACTTAGAATCATGGAATTTTTGAGGTTGGAAAAGACCCCCTAAGATCAGCAAGTACAAGCATTAACCCAGCACTGCCAAAGCCACAACTAAAGCGCCTCTCTAAGCACCAGGAGCAATGATTCTACCACTTCCATGGGCAGCCTGTGCCAGTGCTTGGCAACATTTTCATCAAGAAATTTTCCCTAAAATCCACCCTGCCCTCCCCTGGCCCATCCTAAGGCCATTCCCTCTCCTCCTGTCCCTGTTCCCAGATCCCAAATCCCCCCGGCTGTCCCCTCCTGTCAGGGAGTTGTGCAGAGCCACAAGGTCCCTCCTGAGCCTCCTTTTCTCCAGGCTCAGCCCCTTCCCAGCTCCCTCAACTCCTCCTGGGACTCCAGACCCTTTCCCAGCTCTGTTCCCTTCCCTGAGGAGCTCAAAACTGGACCCAGGATTTGAGGTGGGGCCTCAGCACACTATTCCTGATGCCATTCCAGGTGCCATTGGCTTCTTGGCCACCTGGACACACCTGGCCTGGTGTTCAGCCACTGTCAACCAGGCTCTTCTCCACTGGGCCATTTTCAGCCATTCTCCAAACCTTGGAGTGTGACCTTCTGAGAATATTCTCCAAACCTTGGAGTGTGACCTTCTGAGAATATTCTCTGCCATTCTCTTTTAATGGGATAAAAACTGCAGGAAGAGTATGGAAATGCAAAGGGTGCACTTCAGTACTGCACCTTTATATTTTGGGCACTACCTAAAGCTCTGATGGCAATTCCCTTATTGATGGATACCCCCACCAGTACAAATTCCTGCTGATGGCTGAAGCTGGGAGGTGACTTCCCACCTGGGAGAAAATGGGTTGGGAATGGCCAAAGCCTGCACAGCAGCACTGCAGCAGTACCTGATTCAAAACTCATGGAGGAATATTTGAGTTAAAGACCCAGGGTGGGTTCCCTGGCCTCTCCTTGGGGTAGATAAAAGCAGCCACGGCCTTTTGAGGATCCTCACAGGCCACAGCCACACCAGGAATGCTCCTTGGAAAAGCACTGCTGTGTCTGGAGCCAGTCTGACACATGGGTTTGTGGCTCAGCTTTCAAAGCTGTGATCAACATTTAATTATTCACAGTGGCCTTCCTGAATATGGCACAGCACATTCACAATAAAACTCCAGGTTGTTCAGCATTTCCTCACTGGTGGGAGGTGGTGGAAAATGCAAAGAGGGTTTTGTGGATCAATGCTGGGCTGGAGAGTGACAACGAGGGAAAGAGGACAGGAAATTTTCTGCATTTCCCGTGATTTTTGCTCAGCTCGCCAACCCTTTCTTTCCTCCAGCATCTCCTGCACACAGGTTTTCCACAGAGAAGAACCACCAGAGCTGGGTCTAAACTGCCTCCCATGGAGCTTGTCAAGACCTTGGTTCCCATTCCATTCCTCCTGGGAACACAGCAAGAGTAGGATGTGACTCAGACACAGCTTGTGCACCTGAGTTTCCTTTCTAGAGGTTCCTCAGTAGCAGCAAGAGGGGAAAAGATGAAAGGGATGGATGGGAAATGCTCTCCAAAACAAGGATTATAGGAGCAGGCTCTAGAAATGTAGAGTTGCCCACAGCACCTGGACTGAGACACGATATTTTCATCTAAAGCCAGAATAAAGGTAAACTTTCTTCAGCACCCAAATTGAGAAGTGAATATCATATTTTTTTCGTTGAAAGACTGGGGCAATAATCACAGTAAGAAAATGAGTAACTGTGAAAAAAGATATTTCATTTAGATCATCATAAATTTCATTTCAGCTTTGTTTCCCTCTTGGCTTATTGTACTTTCTAATGCAGTTTGCAGGTTTTGATCACAAATGAGTTTAAAACAAATGAGCAGCTATTTGAATTTAAAAGTTCTAGTTAGAAAGGTAGAGAAGAACCATTCTGGCATCTCTAAACTAAGCCACCTCTTTCTTAAAACACTGAAATTAAATACTCATTTGAGTCCAAACCATCATGTCTTCGAATTCTTGCAAGATGGGGAAAGGCTGAACCAATTGGCTGACTTTGACCAAGTTTTCCTTCAAATGTCTCAAAAAGCAATTTTCCAGAAGATTTGCTGTGAGTCAGGAAGTGACATTTATCTCCCAGGTGATGCCCTTCCTTGGTTTTCAAACATCTTCTTCCCCTTCCAGCTGCCACTCACCGCTGCAGGATGCCAAGGCACGTTGAGATTCCTGCAACAGCAACTCTGCCCTCCTGGCAGAAAAATCCAAAAAAAACCACATCTCCCACTGTGAAAGCAGAAAGGGAATATGATGGGCAGGCTGGAGAGTGTCTGTATTTTGGGTTTGGGTTTGTTTTTGTTTTTTTTTTTTTTTGTCTAGCACAAAGGTAGCGAGGTATTCAGCAGAGAAAACCCTGGTGGCTCCGTGCTCGTGCCCTGGCAGCCGGGAAGGTGGCAAGCAGAGGGAAAAGCTGTCACAGATGGACACGGATGATCAAAACCAGACAGTAATTCCAAGAGTAGCAAAGGTGACACGTTGGAGTGTAATGTCCTGGAAAGAGCCCTTCTGGCTGCCTGGTAGGGGCTTTCTCTCAAGGTGTTTCTCTGCCCCCGCCACCGCCACACCTGAATGACATCGGAAAATGCAGAGAACAGAGAAATTTCTGTAGCTCGAGGGGGGAGTCCAAGACATTTGCATTCATTACAAGTTGCCTTTACCATAAAAAAATGCTCAGGCATGTGAATAATTTCAGAAGAGACCCATTCTCTTGCAAGAGTCGAGAGCTTTTGATGGGAACAAAGGGACCCTCTCATCTCAAACCTGCACAGATCTGAACAGATCAAGGCCAGACAATGCTTGCATGTCCCCAGCAAGGGGCCTTAGAGGAATAATCAGGTCTCTTGGACAAGGAACATCATCAGAAGGGAGGAAAAAAGCACAGGTTGAGTGTACAACATGTGTTTGCACTTGAACAGAAGCTGAAGCTTGCAGGTGCCTCTCGTTTCATCGTGGAGCATCCAAAACTGTTGCCCACCAGCACTGAGCCCCAGCCACATCCTAGAGCTCACAGCAGCCTGAGCTGGATCTGTCCTGATCCCAGTGCTCCTGGTGTGGATGGGATGAATAAACACCTGGGGGAATCCAAGAGGGAGGAGAAAGAACCCCAGCTGAGACCATCACACTCATGCTGCTGAAGATCCCGGGATTGTAATGATTAGTGGCAACTCCCAACTTTCTTCTGGAGGACACTGGTGGCTCCAAACAGAGGGTATTGGTAGCAGGAGCATCACACTCCCAAAAAAATAAGATACTAAGGTAATTTTCCCCTTTTTTAGCTCTTTTTTCCCCTTTCCTGTACAGCACTTTTAACTATTAATGAGAATTTTCTGTATTAATTTGGACCACGGCTGCATGGAACTGTAACTGGACTAATAATCTGGACTATTATTAGGTTGTTAAAACTTTAATTAGACCAGCTATTTTTGCTAGGAACAAGATGTTGAAAGGAAACGAAATGAACAATTTGGTCCACCCAGAACAGCAGAGAGAAGCTCAGAGGCTCAATGTGGTGAAGGACAATGGACAGAAGGAGCAGAGAGGACCAAGGAGAATTTTTTTTCAGGAACTTACCATGAAGTAGTAGAGCTGAGAAGACCTGGCCATGAACTCTGGCTTGCACTCGGTCACGCAGATTTCCACAAATCCGGCGTGCTGGCTGGGCTTGGCTTCCCCCATCTCACACACGATCCTGAGGGGAAAAACCAACCAGGAGCAGAGTTTGAGGGATGGTTTGGTGGTGCTGGTAAGATGGAATTGGAGCAGAGCACCCACAGTGCTGGGGGATGGACTGTAGATTACCCACCCTCTTCTATCCCATCCAGAATCCAAATTGTGGATTAAGTTATTCTATGGAAAGTGGTTTCTGTCTGAGTGCTGAGGTGGTGTGAGTCTACTTAAACACACAGAGAAATGTTGGGCTGAGGTCTGGCTTTGTCCCTCTCAGCTCCAGCTCCACGGAGGATGCAGCCCTAAGGTTTAATGTTCTCTCCTGCATTTTGCAGGCTTTTTGGCTTTTTAGGATTGCTGCCTTCCAAACTGGAATTGAACACCTCGGGGTGCCTGCTTGGTGAAAACCAGGATAACTTCAGGGCATTTGCCATGAGGATCACCTAAATAACTGGGTTATTAAATAAATGGATCATCCTGAGCTGTACGTGAGGAATGGCCTCTTCCATCTCTCAATTCCCAGGCTGGAATGGATTCCTTGGTGTGGGAAATAGAAAAGGTTTAGAACTCTCAGAAAGCTGTGTGAAAGCAAGTCTCAGGATGGAGAAATGCAAGAATGCTGAAGATGCAAGGACAAAAAACCATAGGGCTGTGAGCTGTGTAGAGACAGGCCTCAGGAAAACATGTTAAACAAGAGAGTAGAAATATGTAAGCTTAAAAATGAAGCTTTATCCACTGTTTTAAGCTATTACAAACAAGCATTGTTCAAAGCAAGATGTATGTGCAGCTTTATTAATTGGCCTAAGCAAGCTTGTCAGCTTTTAATATTATACTATTGGCTAGAAAGTTGTTAAAAGGCTTTGTAACAAAGAGAACTTCGCCTGCTGTTGTTAGCAGCTGAAGCTGTTCCATCTCCTGTGCTTGATTCTGCAAAATGAGACTGATTGTGATGGAATAAAGCTTTGAGACAGCTGCTCCAGCAGTCCCATCCCCTTGTTTGTGTATATAGATATATGTAAAGATAAGAGAAAGAAAAAATATCCCAGAAAAACCCAACACCTTGGAAGGCTCTACAGGTAGGAATGACATTAGGTGTGCTGTGGCCTTTGCTCTGCCACACACCCCACTTACTGCTCTGCTGGGATGTACCCTTCCACCAGGGGCTTGCACTCCACGCCAGCCACCTTGACGTGGGACGAGATATCCTGGAATTCCAGCCCCAGGTTCTCCCCACGGATGGTGACTCTGGTGCCTCCCTCACGAGGGCCTGTCACGGGGTTGATCTGGGGAAACAAGCCAAGAGAAAGGAGAACAATCAAACCAAGCACCAGAATCCTCTCTGGTGAAAGAACAGACAACTTTTGGGGATCACTAGGGATGCTTATAATTATAAATGCTGAGCAGGTGAGGGAACAAACCTACTTCAGATACTCTGAGTATGCAAAATTTTGCCCCAGACCTCATTTACTCTCTTTTAACTACTTGAGAAACATCCAGAGGTGAGTAGAAGATAATTTCTAGGCAGGAGCAGGGATTTGTGGAGCTGCAGCTGAGCTCTTCACTTTGTAGATGTGAGCCATGGAAGGGCAGGAGAGGGACACGGTGGAGAGAAATGGGAGAAAGAACAAGACAAGGACAAAAGGGGTTGAGCCAGTCACTTGAAATCCTAAATTCCCAGCCCAAAGGACATGGAGGTTTTGTTATCTTCTGGAGGTAGGTAATGGTCATGCATCAGAAATTCAGCTGAAAATGTCCACCTGGAATAAAACTGGCCAAGCAGGAACAGGGTGCTGGGTTGGGTGTGGAGGAGGTGGGTGGTGACTGAGACAGCAGCAGCTGCTGCTCTGTGCCAACACCTCTTCCTGAAAGAGCTCCAGTTTCCCTCCTGGGAGAGCTGGGGCCATTGGAAAGGCAGGCAGGGAACATGGACAGATCATTTGTGGAGCCTCAGCATGAGATGAGCAACCATCCCAACCAACCTGGGGGCTGCTGGAATGGTGTTTGCATCCCAGCCTGGCCCTGCACCAGACCCTCCAGGGTCTTCCTCCATCACCCTTGTCCGGAGCCAGGTGGGAATCAGCACTGGAACTGTCTCCTGAGCATTGGAACACCACTGGAATCACAGGGCTGGCCCTTAATTATCTCCATTCTGCCCTTCCAATTCTTCACCGTGCCCACTTTGCCATGCAACTGCCCTCCTGAAAAGGGTTCAGACAATTCCCTCATTCCCTGCTGCCCACTCAGGATGCCATGGCTGCCATCTGCCAGCGCTGGCACAGCTCTCCCTGCACTGAGCAAAGGGGAATTCCCTGTCTCAGGTCCATACCCACCTGCCCCTGGCTCTGCCAGGAGGGAATCTGGGGCTGGCAGCGATGCCCTGCAGTAGCAGTTGGGCTGGCAGGGAAAGGCAAGGCACTGGCCTGGCACTGACACTTCCCAGCACCCAGCCTGGCACCAGAGCTGGTGCAATTCCCACCCAAAGGGTGATTTTTAGAAGGCTCATCTTTAATGAAAGGAGGGAGAGCCAGGCACCTCTGGGGGATATTTGATGTTAGGATATTAACTTTAGGATATTAATTTTAGGTGTTGTAAACCAGCTCCTCAATGATTGTGACTTATCTCTGACTCTGCAGGGAACCAGGAGGTATCTGTGGTGGTTTTCCAGGAAAGAAAAAAGAAAAGGAAAGGGAAAGGGGAAAAGGGAAAGGGAAAATGGAAAGGGAAAGCTGTCTAAAGCACAAGATTTCAAAAAATTCTTGCTGTGACACAAAAGGCATCAACAGGAAACTTTCTTGAGCAAAGCCAACACAGCATCACTGAATCCTTCCCTGGGCAATATTTAATTTTTAAAGGCCAGCTTCAAAACCCACTTATTTCCTTAAATCAGGAGGGCCTGGGATTGTCCCAGGGTCACATGGAAGATTTTTTAACCCTGTTTCATAGCTCTGCCATGGATTCAACCAAGAAGAAGGTTCTACCAGGTTGTTTTCACAGCAGGAGAGGAGCAGCCTGTTCTATCATAGGTGAAAAATGTGGCATGAGACCTGTCAGTTTTGGAGAGGAAAATCCAGGAAGGGAAAGAAAAGCTTCCAGGAAGCCTCAGCTTCCTCTGGAAGACTCAGATCTGCATCCCAACTTCCAGTCTCTGCTCATATCTACTGCTGCTTGTCACTCCTAATGGAGATTTTTGTGGCTGAGTGACTCTCTAAGTCCTTTAATTTCCCTGAGTGGCTCTGTAAATGTCAGAGCTGGTACAGAAAGGGGGAGATCTGTGCTGGAGGGGGTGTGATTGCCCCTACAAGTGTGAGTACACGTGTTGTTCCTCCTGTTCCCTGCAGAGATCCAGCCCTGGCTCCTCTCCAGACTCTGGATGCTCCCACCCCACAGCTCCAGACCTACCATTAGCTGCAATATATATCCAGTCACTTGAGATTACTTCCATGCTAATGGCTCAGAAAAAGGCCTTCCAAGAGCTACTTAGGATTGCAGCAGGCAGCTGGAATATTTCATGAGCGAGTGTTGCAATGATCTGTTTGAGCTCAGAGAGTTGTTGGAGGAAATGCCAGCAGAATTTGAAGCACAGCCCCTCTGGAGCTGTAGGGTGGAGAATGAGGGGTTTGCTCTTCAAAAAGAGCCTGGAGATGAAGGATTAGGGTTAAAGGGAAATGTGGGTAGACCTTCCCTCTGTGTTTTGGATTTCTGCTTTAGTTGATCGTCCATCAGCTGCCCCATACCAAATTCTATCATTGTTTCACAAGGTCTGAAAATCTGAAAATATTTTTCAAATGTTTCCCCCAGCTCCAAGTGATTTTCAAGGTCTCAAAGCTGAATTTTCAGGTGTAGCTGTCCTTTCTGGCTGCCTGTGATTGGTTTCGTAGCTTCAAGTGGTTCAGGTGGGGTCAGAATTACCAATCTCAGACAGATTTAAGTAAAGTAGAGACCTTCACCTTGGAAACACCAGAATGAGCCATAAACATCAGAATAAACTGAGCTCCAGCAGTTCAATTGAGAGAGAGCTTTGAAAGCTGCTGAATGACAGGGAGATGGATCAAAACACAGGGAAAAGTGTTATTTTCAGTTACAGCTGGGAAAAACAAATTCAACCCAGCCTTTGCTCTCCCAAAATGTTCAAGCATAGATATTGGTTTAGGGCTCTTCCATAACACCCACACTTTGTGAATCTGAATCAAATACAACTTTAAAAAGCCTTTCTTGCTTTCTAGGAAAACAACCCACCTAATTATTCCTATTAAACCACCACAGTGGAGGCTGGATTTTCCTCTTTTGCATTTCCCCATATTTTCCCTGTTTCATTTCCCTCCTGGCTTTTCCCATTTGTAAATCAGGTCTGGCCACATTCAAAGGTGTTCATGTTGAGTGAGGCCTGGTGGCTGAGAGGTGCTCAAGGCAGCTGGAAGGGATGGAGCTGTCATTTTCAAGGCTCAGGTCTGTCCTGCTGCCCGTGCTGTGACCCTGAAAATGTGCCTGGAGTCATGGCAAAGGCACCCTAAGACAGCAGACAAAAATTAGATTTTGGGCCTGACTTGTCTCCCCTGCCTTCTCTCCCTTCTTCTGCTCCTTGTCTTTATGGTTTTCCTATTCTCCCATTTCCTTTTTGAACCTTTCCTCCTGCTTTTCCTTTGGCCCAGCCAACACAATCGATAGGGAACTTCCTGAAGAACATCATTATTCTGCAGGTCCTTCCCCAGCCCTCCCCTCATTCTCTTTATCTTAATAGGACAGTTCCCAACTTTTCCTACTCCAGGCTTGCTCCTGCCTCCTCCTTGAGCCTTCCAAGGGGCCACCTGACAATTGTACAGGGCTTTATTTGCTCTGTGAAGACTTTTTTCATGTCACAACATCAGCCAGGGGCAGGACAAACAAAAGGGCTCAATCTGCTGGAGTCATTGGTGGTTTGTTTGTTTTTTTTTTCTGGACATGGCTTTGTCCATGTCATGTTGCCAGAAAATATAAATTTCACCTTCTCTCTTACTTGACCTCCTTTTATTAAAGCCCCAACCTCTCTGGGATCACTCAACACCTCCTTCTCAGCCAGGCTGGCCAGAGGGGCTGCTCCAAGAGACTTTTGGGCTCCTTTGATTTATCCTCTCACCGACCATTGGAGATATCCCAGAGCATTTTGTCTCACCTTCAGCTGCTCCTCTGGAAGGCCAAGGTCTCCTAAGGGCTTGATGCCACCACATGTGCCAGCCCTTTTTGGGCAGGTCAGGTGCTCTGGGGCTGCTCAGGTTGCACCAGTAGTCAACAGCAGTTGCACCCAGGCTGCACCAGCAGTCTGTGTTTGGGGATTGTGGTGGGAATTCTGACACCCAAGGGTTGTAGACTCATTAAATTGTGTTCCTGCCTTTGAAGCCACCATGAGATCATCTCCCCAGAGTGCCTGAGGCTTTTCCTGCCCCAGCAGCACTCAGCCCTGAGAAATCAGAACTCAACCCCAAATCAGGGAAACAAACCAAGGGGAGGGAAACCCCCCGGCTTCTTGCAGATCCACGACTTACATCCGTGATCTTGGGGTTGGTGCACTTGCCCTTGGTGCTGGAGAGCTCCAGCCACTGGCTGTCCTGGGCTGGGCAGTGCTGCTTCAGCGTGCACTGGTTCTGTCCCTGGCACCAGCCACACTCGAAGTCGGGGTCGGCTTTGAGGCAGAGTCCGCAGCTGTCGCGCATGGCCCCGCACTTGTACAGGTGAACTGCGGCAAGAACACAGCAAAAACTGCACCTGAGACAGGCTGATGCCTAGAGGAGCTGGAACAGAGGCTACACAGAGTTAAGGGGAATAAAATGGGTGTTTATTGAGAGGCCTTCAAAGGCCACACTCTGGCAGTGCCAGTGCCCCCGCATGGATGGCTCCAAGATGGAAACAAAAGAGAGCTTGGTCACAAAATCTCACACCTTTATAGGTTTTAGTCCATTTGCATGCAGGAGTCAACTGTCCAATTAATAATCTCAAATAATGAAGTTTCATCCTTCTTGCTTACCTGCTTGCCCACCCTCCTTTTCTCATGTTATTTATGTTTGAAGAAATTGTCCTTGAGTCCTTAGCTGGACTAGGACTGTTTTGTCTTCAGTGCCCAAGCACAACAGAAAAACACCCTCAAGCAGAACAGAAAAACTTAAAACTTAAGTCATCAATGCTGGCAGCTCAGCACAGTGTGGCATGGCAGTGGCAGCAAGGGGGAAAAGGGTTCTGGGCTGCTCATGGCAGAGGTAGGGTGGAAACCAGGATGGAAGCTCTCCAATGGGGTGAGAAATGGGGGGGAAACATGGATATCCTTCTTGAAATAGAGCTCATTTGTTAGTTCATTCTTCATCAAAGGTGTTTTTGGAAGCTGAAGGCTGAAGGATGCTGCTCTCAGTATGGGGAGGGACTACAAGCAGGAGGTTGGAGGAAATGATGCTTGGGCAGTGATTTGGCCTCAGTCCCTTCGTTTTTCACAGACTGAATGTCATAAAGTGTCACCAACAGCCAGCCTCACACTCAGCACTTCATCCTAAAAGAATTTTCTACACCTGGCCAACCCACAGCTTAAACTTGGGTGTGAAACTCCCCAGAATTTTGTGTTAAGGGGATGCCACTCTGGTTTCCCACTTGACAGAAATCCCAAAAGATAACAGTAAATACACAATGGTTCATTAGGAGGCAGATTCCAGGGATTCACAACCAGCCTTTACCCCTTCTTCTGCTCCAGAATTTCAGTCTGCTTCCCACTTTTAAGAGGAGTTGATTCCACTCTAATACAGACAGCAGTGATTAATGCTTAGCTCCATTTTGGGCTGTTAAGTGATTAGAAGCACTCTGAGCTTTTTCTAATAAAGCCTAAAAATATTGAAGTCCTCCTACAAAATGAGATCACGTTATTTATTCTTATTTTACAGATGTAGAAACTGAGGCCTGGCTTGCACAGAAGACTGATAGCAGAATTCTCCTCCTGGAAGATGAAGGTGACAGAATCAAGGCTCTCAGACTATTTTTTTTTTTTACCTTCATTTGTGGGCATGTTGGGAGATTTTCTCTCTGTGCTTCTATTTTGCTGTGTCCATAGGTGACTAAAGTGCTGACTAAAAGTGACTTTTTATCTTTATACACAATCCCAGATCTCAAAGGCTTTGGAAATCTTTGTGCTGAAAAGCTCTGTCTCTCCATACCTTCCTCCTAGAAGTCAGCAAGTATTGGCCAAGGCAAGGAAAACTCAGAAACTCTCTATTTCTCCAGGCTGGGTGCAAGAAAAGTACCCAAAAGTATCCCAAAAGGCCTGCAAAACATCTGTCAAGCACAGTGTTTCCCAGACCTCCTGGAATACTCCTCTTTCCTTAGTTTTTTTCTGGGTTTCCTCAAATTTGCTGAGTTGTTCTGCTTGAGATGCTCCCAGTGGGTATCTCTGTAGGTAATTCAGTAGGTCTGGGTCAGTTTAGCATTTCAGCCTCCCAGCCCAGCCCATGGTGATGCTGGATGTGAAAGCAGTGGCATCTTGGTCACCTCTGTGTCCTCAAGAGAGTGTGGCATTGCTTCCATGTGGTATCTCTATGGGCACATGCCTAAACTCTCCTGCTGACCAAAAATATGATGATAATATCCAAATTGCTCATCTGGGATAGCCACCAGCCAGTGTTGCTTCCCAGATTTTTTTCCTAGTTATTATTGGCAACATTTTGGCTTGGAATAACCCAAGGAGGGCCTGTGCTAGAGATTATTCTTGAGTTCATTCTCTGGTGTGTTTTATGTTACTGGCACTAACAGTCCTAAAATACGATCATCATCATGATGAGATTTATTTTACTCCCACATCACCTAGGATAGCTCAATGCAGCCCAAGAAAAGGATTTACATTTTTGGTGTGGACCATGTTGTGTCAGGGTACTCATTTTATGGTAGCACAAAACTAAGCAAGGCTGGGCCAAGTGTCCAAATTCTGACCTCCAAGCCCCACTGTTAAAGGTTCTCACAGTCCATGGCACCGATTGGGCCCATGGAAGTCAGCAGTGTCCTGGAAAAAAAGCTTGGGGAAAAGGAGACAACTTCAGAATAGAGGCAGGATGGCATTTCCAACACAGGCAATGCCAGGGCTGGGCAGGAATCTCCAGCCTGTTGTGTTTGCTGAGTGGATTTACCCCTCAAAAGCCACAGTTTTGGGTTTTTGGTGCAGGAACTCTGCCATTCAGAGGGGGAGAAGGGCAGATGGGGTTGTGCCATGGAGAGAAGAGTTCCCTTCTGTGTTGCTTTCCAGCTTCAAGTGTTGGTGGGAATCTCAGCCACCACCCCTCAGCACGAGGGTGGGTGTGGAACAGGGTGACAGCACTGTGGGAGTACCTGGTGGGGACAGATGGAATGGGAAAAGGTGTGGGAAGTGTCCACAACAAGGTAGAGAGAGGGAGGGAGAGATTTCTGAGAGGTGATGATGTGAGAAGGAGAGAATCTGCAGGTGTGAGCTGCAAATGCAGGGCTGCCAAGGGGAGGGGTTGCCTGGGGGGAAGTTCCAGGGTGGAAAGACAAGAAAGAAGAAGAAGAAGAAGAAGATGTGGATGGACCATCCATCTCCAGGAACACCCAGCCTGCCTCAGGGTCATGGCTGGATGTGCAGCCCCCTCTGCCAGGGGCACATCCAACCTGTGCCATCAGTGGTGGTTAAACACAGGTGGCTTTCAGATCCTTTTTATCATTATCATTTTATTTTGCTCAGAATTCTCCTGCTGGTGAGCTGCAGCCTTTCTGCTCCCCCTCTGCCTTCCCTTGCTCATTACTAAATTGCCTCTGAGCAGAGAGCTCGCTCTCCTGGCATGTTAACTTGAAGAGCATCACTGCAGGAGAAAAAAAAGAGGGGGAGAAAAAGCTGGAGAAGGAGGAGCATGAAAACCAGACACGAGGATGCGGGGAGAAACGGGAGGCAGAGAGGGAGAGCAACACGAGTGGGAGGGAAAGTCGCATTTCTCAGGTGGAATGAGAGCATTGGAGGGCTGGGGGGAGGCACACAAAGCTCTCAAAAAATTGGTAATTTGCAGAGTGCAGGGAACAAGTGTGTAGCAGGCAGCACGGGGAGACGGTGGCAGCTTTGTTAAGTGTAGGGAGCGAGGGCCCGTTGCTAAGGTTACTGCTTCCAAGGACAAGTTGAAATAACTCCTTACCTTTGTTCTGTGCTGGGTTGTCAATGTTGAAATTCCCGTTCCACACGACTGTCAGCTCCACTGGCAGGCTGTTAATCTCCATCCCTTCGTACGAGTACTAGGAATGAGAGAGGAAAACCAAAACAAGCAAAAAATAAAAATCTTCCAAACCCAGACTAAGAGAGTGCCTGGAGGTGGGGAGGGGATGGGATGAGGCAGAAGGTGGTGCTGAACATGGAGAACAAGAGAAATGGAGCTGTCACTCCCCTCCCTGATCAGCAGGACCTGCCAGAATTCCAGGATGGTCCCAAAACTATGGATGTCCAACCATGCCCCTCACAAACCCCATTACCCATTAGATGAACATTCATAGAATCCCACAATGGGGGTGGAAGGGACCTTAAAGATCATCCAGTGCCACCCCACCCATGGGCAGGGACACCTTCCAGGCACTCCAAGCCCTGTCCAACCTGGCCTTGGACACTTCCAGGGATCCAGAGGCAGCCACAGCTTCTCTGAGCAACCAGAGCCTCACAGCCAAGAATTCCTTCCTTTCTTCAACTTAAAGCCACTCCCTCTTGTCCTATCACTCATAAAAATCTTCCATGATGGAAGTGTGTTTGCATGTGATGGACCTTAACTTGGAAATCCATTTTTTTGGGTGTTGAGAACAGCTTTGAAAAGTATTTTTTCCAAGCTGGGTGCAACTTTAGGGTGTAAATTACACATTTTGGGTCTTCCATCCAGCTGTGCCCCTGCTGTGTATTCCATAGGTGCTGAGTGTGTAGGTGAGGTTATTTACATTAGGGATGTCTTGAAGAACTCTTGGAAGCTGAGAGAGGTCTCAAAATTAGGGAAATCCCTTGAAAAAGGGGGAAATGGAGCCAGTGTGTAAGCAGAGACCTGTCAGCCTAACTTGGCTTTCCAGAAAGAAAGTACATCAAATTATTAAACAATCAATTTATAAGCACCTGCGAGATGATAAGGTGATAAAAATCAGCCAGCGCAGATTTGTCAAGAAAAAATTGTGTCAACCCAATCTAATTTCCTTTTTGACAGGATTAATGACTTTGTGGATAAAGGGGAGGCAGCCAGATGTGATTTATCCTGATTTTGGGAGAGTGTTTGCTACTATCCTACAGCAGATCCCCATAAACAAACCAGAGAAATATGACCTAAGAAAGGCCACCATAAGGTCTATACAAAAATTATTAAGCAAAAGAAATCAGATAAATCCATGTCAAGCTGGGAGGGTGCTTCAAAAGGGATATTGTCCTGAGTCTGGCATTACTCAGTATTTTCACTACTGACTTGGATGATTTCATGACACTGTTCTGGAGGGGGTGTAAGAACCTCCAACAGCAGGGTTATGAACTCAAAACAAACTTGACAAACTGTAGAACCAGGCCAAAATCAACCAAATAAAATTCAATGCTGGCAAATGGGGACTATTTTTCACTCGTAGGAACTGATGCAAACAACTCTGAAATTTGAGTGGCTGGGCAGTGCTGCAGGAGAGGGTCTGGGGACTGCTGGAGATCATGAGCAGACTGTAAATCAACAATGCCATATTGCTGCCAAAACCCAAACAGTTCTCATTTGGGGATGGAGCAGATAGAGTTTGTTACATGTGTAAACCTCAGGAGGCAATCACTTTTCCCTGCCCAGAACCAGAAAGGCTTCAGCTGGAGCAAGGAGTATCCAGTTTCCAGCAAAAATGTCTTAAAACGCTGCAAAAAAAAAATCTTCTGAGAGAGCTGGACAGATTTAAACAAACATTTGTCAGGGACAGTCAAGGTACACAGAGGTGACCCCAATGAAGGAAATGGAAGCTGCTCTCTGGAGGTCCTCCCCACTTGGTGCTGAGTGTTTTTTTCACCTAGATTTTGATTTATCCCAAGCCAGTTCACCCAGGGTTCATCCTGCTGCCTGTCAGGTCCCACTGCCTGCCTCCATCAGCAGCTTCCACCCAACACTTCACCAAAAAGCAAAAAGTCTCATGGTGGGAGAGGAGATGGTTGATTAAAGGACAGAAGGAAGGAGAGAAATATTTTGTGTCTGCTGCTATTGTTGACCACAGTGCAGGGATCTCCCACTGCACTGGGATCTACAGTGGGACAAAGTCCAACTTTGAAAGGAAAATATTTGCCCCACTACAAAGTTAAGCAAGCTTTTTATTTGGATGGGCCAAAAAAAAGTCACTGAAGAGTCCCTCATCCCTTAAAGTCTCATTGTGGTTATCCACAGAGATGCCAAAGCTCTGAGCTTTACAGGTAGGTTTTCCTGTGTCCATTAATTGCTGTATAATTGCAGAGTAAATGGCAACTGGTGATTTCTGTCCATTAGAGCAGAGTGGGAGCTGCTTGTACAGTAATTCCTCTTTGCACAGACTAAACACAATTAGCCATTAATCTGCAAAAACGCTGTGATTATGATCCAGTTGTAGGGAATTTATGGATATTTGTGGTTTCCATGGAGCTAAAGAGCAGCCAGGTCCTTTGCAGTAGACCCACCAGTCTCATTCAGGATTTACATTTTCGTGACACTTTTGGGTGTCACTGCCAGCAAGATCCAAGATGATGCAGAGCTGTCTGGACTCACACCACTGGCTGTTCCCAGCTCTGAGGAGCTGGGAGTAAGGATGAGGAGACAGCAGTGGGAAGGACAGGACCTGAAGAGTGGTGAATAATTAAACTTCTGCCACTCAGGGACATCTGCTTTGCACAGCACTTTGAATATGCTGATTGGGAATGGAAAATGCAATATATACAGAATAGCTGGTCATCCTAAAGTCAGAAGATGATTCTGATGAAGGGCCTCACCAGAACCTCGTGTGTGTTTTGGGATTTAGCTGGAAGTAGAGTCCAGGCAGGGCTGCCAAGGGACAGGCAGCTGGAATCTCATGGAGCCTTTCTTCCCATGGAAGATCCCAGAGCCAGCAGCAGGAGCTCAGCTGGGATTTTAGATTTTATCTGTCTGCAGCACCAGGGGCAAACACAGATTACACTTTTTAACCCAGCAGCCTTGCTCCAGACCTGGAAAGGGATGTGAGGGGATGAATCCCATGGAAAAGCTCTGAGGATGAAGCCAGCTGGGATGAGGATGCTCACACTGCCATGCCCAACCCCATCTGATGCTGCATGGGCTGCATGGCAGTGAAAACAGAGCAAATTGCAAAGGAGCAGCGAGGAAATGCTCCGTCCTCCTCAGACCACAGGAGCTGCTCACTCATTGTGACCCCTCTTCAAAGCCCACTGAACTCAACAGGAGTCTTTGAAAAGGATTCCCTCAGCCGTGACAATAAAATGGAAATGTGTTTCAGAGGAGAAGGGCTGGAGCATCGATCTCCAAGAGAGCAGTGAGAAGTGTTCATACCATCAGGGCTTGTCCCTCCACCTGTCCTTGCACAACACAGGCTAAACATCCCAGAAGATGTAAAATCTGACCCCTAAGTCTGACCAATCTGGATTCTAATCACAATAATCTCATCAAAGCAGAAAATTATGGGTAATTTGGGGACCCGACTGAGAAGGAAAGGCTGTGCTGTCTGGAGCACAGACTGGCTCTCCTCAGGAAGTGCCAAAAAGCTGCTAGAAGGAGCTGTTGTAATTCACAGGAGCAATGTTTGGAACTCACAAGTATCCCCCTTTTTTTTGCCTTTTAAACTCTCCAGTAGTGTCAGATACTTCTGCAGTTTGTGCAAATCCATATCCATGCCTGACACTTGCAGCATCCTGCCCTTTGGTAATTTGGCTTGAGCACACTTAGGATGATAAATCCAGAGTGGTTTCATTTTATTTCTCCTTTGTACCTCAAACATGTCCAATAATGGGGAAACTTCTGCAGAATTTTAGCAGAATTTTAGTGTAGGCTGTTTTCTCTGACACCACTTTTGTGATTAGAACTCAGATCGAGGGATTGATTCCTGTACTTGGCTCTGTCATCAACCCCTTGCACGATCCTGTGGAAATCACTTAATCTTTCTTTGCATCAATTTTCCAGCCATAAAAAGGCAGAAAACTTCTTGCTCACTGTCATTCTGTTTCCTTGGATCCTTTGCTTCCCAGAGCTGGGACTGAATTTTTATAACTGGGCATCACCCTGGCCAACAGAGTCCATGTGATGATTTGGGTTCCTCTTTCATTTAAATGTAGATAAATAATAATTAGAGAAGTGGATGCACAAGGGTGACATTCCCAGTGGGATGTTTGGAACTAGATGGTCTTTAAGATCCCTTCCAACCCAAACCATTCCCTGATCCTAAAACTCACAGCCCTGTGCTTGTCTTTTGGCCACCCACCACTGTGTTTTCCCATGATTTCTATGAATAGCTCCTCTCTCTGAATTTTTTTCCTCAGCTCTGCTTTTTATTGGAATTTTTTTTTTTATCACTCCCTTCACTGTGAGCCACACCACGGAGTCAAATGCCACTGAGATCTCTTGCTAAAGTGCAATGATGTGACAAATAGAACAGACTTGCTCTCCTGTCCCTAAGCCACACAGCACTTTCAGCTGCACCACCTCAGGTCTCACAGCACGCAGAGCTGTGAAGGATTCCACACAAAATCATCAGCAGGGATTTTGCTGCTGGGCCAGGCCAGGGGTGGGCAGGGACCAAGCAAGGATGTGGGACCAGCCACTGAAGCAGGTAATGGCACTGATCATGGCATGCTCAGGTGGGTCAGCCCTCCCCATCTCCCTCTTCCTCATGCCAAAGGCTGATAATTTCGGGCTGATTGCAGGTGCTGGGGCTCCCACTGCTCCCCACTGGGAAGATTGCACTCTGCCCTGATACATCCAGCAATTTCAGCCCTTCCTGCTGACATTTTTACTTACTTATTTATATGTCTCCTTAGCTCCCCTGCTTTTCATCCCCTCCCATGGCTCCGTGTCCAGGCTGTTGGCAGAGCTATCACAAGTGCAATAAGGAATGGCAGGAAGGGTCCCTCTGAGTGATAATTGTGTGCCTTGGGTGGTGTGACAGAGGACAAAGCCCAGAGCTGAGAGTCTCAAACCACTTGACAAGAACAATAATTGTCCCGAATGGTGCTGCCTGCGGTGACTTATTGCTGTTATCACATGAAATATCTCTGGGGAAGGCAGGGAGAGAGGCAAATCTGGCTCCTGACTGGGCTGAGCACCCAGGGACCGTCAGTGCTGGATGTGACATTACTGACACACAAACTAGTCACACCCAGGTGTCCTTAGAGCATCTTTAACTGAAGTTGGAGCCACTTTGAAAAGGTGCTCAAGCTGGCTCTGACCCCTGGTGTAAATCTTGACGGATCAGGAAATGCAGAGCCAAAGTTAAGCCTCTTTTCCTGATTCTATCCTGTGTGAAAGCAGGAAAAATCCTGAGATTTGCAAGTTTTTTTTCTGCGAGAGGCAAATTTGAGCTCCTGAGTACCTCGTGTGAGATGGGAGGGGGCAGATCTTGAGGCTCCTGCTGGAAAACAAGGCAGGGCTGGTTGCTTAGTCTAGCATGCAGCACCACCAGAAGGATCTGCTGGCAGGACAGCATCCCTCCAGGGACACACCATCACATCCTCCCACCCTCCCCTGGACCTTCTCCAAGCCTGCAATGCAGGTGCTACATTCAGTGCCTCCTCCAGCAACTCTGCTGAGTAAAAAAGCTCTGTCAGAGGGGCTCGGTTTGATTTGCAAACAGGCTCAGACAGCTCTTTCCAAAGCCAGGTGACCCCCGGAGCAGAGGCTCATTGTATTGCAGTGGCTCCTGCCTGAATGCTAATTCTGGCAGGGAAGGAAATAATCATGATGGAGACAGATCTCCAGCACTGCTTCCCTATTGTCTGGGTGCTCTGCCACCTGCTCAAACAGCCAGGGCTTCTCTGCTGCCTTTTTGTATCTTTCTGAATGTTGCTTTCTTTTGTCTGGCTCTCCCTTGCACATCTCTTTCTCTCAGTGTCTGGCAAATTCCAAGCAACAATGAAATAACATTTCTCAGGGAAAAAAAAAAAAAAGAAGAAGAATAAAGGCCTCAAAATAAGAGTAAGCTCCTTCAAAAGGAAGAGGAAGAAAAGGGGTAGAAAGGAAAGACAAGAGAAGGAAAGGGGAGGAAAGGAAAGACAAGGGAAGCAAAGAGCAGGAAAAAGGAGGAAAGCAAGGGAGAAAGGGGAGGGCAGAGAGGGAGAAAAGGCAGAAATAAGATTAAAAAGAGTTGATTTTATTCCCAAATGAGCCTCTCTTCCTGGAGAAGAAAGATGTCCACCTGAGCCAGCACCAAACACAGGCATCCTGCAGGCAACACTCAGCAGTGAGGCCATGGAGTGCCTTGGCAGGAGCCTGGGGCTCAGCCCTGCCACCCTCTGCAGCTCTGGCAGAGCCTTGAGTGTTCTGGCTTAGGAAAACAGACATTAAAGTCAAAATGGTGCTGTCACAGCACTCAGGCATCCTATGAGCCAATCCATCTGGGGACTCATCAAACCCCACTCCTCTGGTTCCAGGCACTGGAAACTTCTTGGAGCATGCAGGTAGTGTGGGACTAATCACCATTACCTGTCAAAACCAGTCTTTTATTGGGTTCTGCAAAGTGAGATGCTGAGGCTGGCTGAAGTTACTTTCCTGCTCAGCCCAGCTATGCTTAAAACCATCCTGAGATAATTCATTGGAATGCCTACGTGTGCCAGAGAATTCGTGACTCTAAGGGGTCATTAAAGGTCTGTCTTGTCTTCTAAGTCTCTTTAGACAGATGTAATTTCTGCCCACGACCATGCAATTCCCCCTTAGCTTCCACCATTTTAAAATAATACTTTAAAGAAAATGTGCATGCCTCCTTAACTTCCCAGTCCATCCATTTTAAACCTGAGACCTGAATGCTCACAGGTCATTAAGCAGTAATGAAAATCAGGGAGAGATGGGAGGGAGGGAGGGAAGGAGGGAGACAAAAAAACAAATAAAAAGGCACCGGTTGGGAAGTTGCTTGTTTGCAACAGATGTAAAATGTGTGAACTGCCTGTAATCTTCAGCCCTGCTTAATGCAGCAGAATATGTTGTGACAAGCACTGCCCAGCGTGGAGTGCCAGAGCTGCACTGAAGTGGCTAAAGCCTGTAATTAGCTCTTTGACTAATAAACCATCTCACAGTAGCAGCAATGAAAATGACTCAATGCATATCCTGGAGACATGAATCTCGTGGAGAAACCTCTGGAGAAGCAGAGACCTCCACTGCACGTGGGCACATCTCCTGGCTGCTGGCAGGTGACTGGGTTTGTCCCCAAATGTGACACTGCTGTGGTGACAGCACTGCCATGACTCACACAGGTTCCTTGCAGGGAGAGTCACAGCTCCTGCACGTCAGGTGGGGAAGTGGAGGTGGGCAGAGGCAGAGAGGCTCCTCAAAGGGCAGGTGAGGGCTGGAGGAAGGTGTGACTCAGCCCAAGGCCAGGTTGGATGGGATTTGGAGCAGCCTGGTCCAGTGGGAGGTGTCCCTGCCCGTGCAGGGGGTTGGCACTGGATGATCTTCAAGGTCCTTTTCAATCCAACCCATTCTGGGATTTTGTGTTCTCACCCTTTTTCTGACTCATTACATGCTGGCACGTGTCAGACTGTTTATATGGGGATTAAAATCAAACTCTCCCTAAATAAGCTTCACCCTCATGTTGACATGAACACCTGTCCCACTGGAACCCCTTTGTGTGGTGCTGGGGGGATATGAGCAGGTTAAGCTGATATTGTTGCCTGTGGGTCATGGCTGAGGATGGGATCCAGGGGCAGAAGAAACAAATGAGTGGTGGCCCCAGCCAGCCCAAGGAGAAAAAAGGGCAGTTTCAAGCTACCAGCCAACCTTTTCCTGACTGTGTTTGGAACCACAGAATCATGAAAGCAGGAAAAGTCCTCCAGGGTCATCAAGTCCAACCTTTGACTGAATACCCTCATGCCCACTAAACCATATTGTGAAGTGCCATGTCTACACCTCCTCTGGACACTTCCAGGGATGGTGACTCCACCACTGCATTCATCCTATTTCACATTTAACCACTCTTCCAGTGAAGAAATGTTTCTTAATATCCAACACAACTTGAGGCCATTTCCCCTTGTCCTATCGCTGATTGCCTGGGAGAAAATCCAGACCCCGACCTCACCAAAACCTCCAGGTGGTTCTAGAGACCAATAAAGCCTCCCTTGAGCCTTCTTTCCCTCAGACTAAACAACTCAATTATGTGAGAAGGGCTGTGACACAACCCCAGCTCCCTTGGGGACAGTGCTGTGGCCCCGTGCTCACCGAGGTGTTCTGGCACTGCACGCTGGAGCTGTTGAACCTCAAGGCTGGCACCCTCTGCTCGCTGCCCTGGATGCTCAGGATGCACTCGTAGCCCCTCTGGCCCGATTGTGGCTGGGGCAGGTTCTTGGCTTTCAGAGTGATGGGTTTGATCACCTCCACGGGCACCAGGATCTTCTCAGCCTGCAGCAGCTGGGGACAGTCCTGGGGAGAGAGCAGAATGTTGGGGTCTGAAAAACAGAGGTCTCTTCTGGGTTCCTCAGAGAGAGATCAACAAACTGCAGTGAGAGCTCAAAAACATAGTCCTAGATACCAGTGTAAAAAACAAGTTTTAAAAAACCAAGTCTCCGTGAGAGCTCCAAAACATAGTTTTAGACATAATAAAAATATAGTTAGAATATTGCTTACATTTTTCAGATAGAGCAGATAGGCCATATGTGTAGATAAAAGGTAAACTTTTGTACTAAGAAACTAGAATTCTAATAGGTTAAGAAGAAATGCTTCAGATTTGTGTTTTTAGCTCATTGGGTAATTTGTAAATAAGAATCTGTGTATTGGAGTGAGAGCTCTCTCACTCTCTCTTCCTCCACCATCATCATCATCATCACTACCACCACATGAAGAAGAAGAGGAAGAAGAACAGAAGAAGCAAAAGCCAGGGAGCATCTGCCTCTCGAGACTCTGTACCAGGCTGCAGCCTCTGCCTCTGCTCAGGACTCTGCACTGGGCTGTAACTTCTGCCCCTTGGGGCTTTGCACCAGGAGCTGCTTCTGCTTCTAATCAGGACTTTACTTTTATTTGGGACTCTGTGCTGAAAGCTTTAGCATGGACTTTAATACTTGAGACTTTTGCCTTTTGAGACTGATGTGCCTTTACAATAAACAACTTTATAGCAGCTAACACGTGCTCAGCTCTTTTAAAGAAAACAAACAACCCAACAGCAGAGAAAACTCACCAAGTCAGCACATGAGTTTCCCAGCCTCAGGAAGAGACCTGTGGTGCTTCCCAGCCTTCTCAGCTCATCTGGTTACAAAGCCTTTGCAGCTCCCTGGCCCTTGGTTTATTGCAGAGCTATGCAAGGAGCACTCCTGGGAAGGCTCAGATAAACAGGTGAAGAAGGATTGCTTTCACAGACCATCCTTTCCTATTCTCCCTGGCTTATTTCAGCCTCCAGGACCCAGGGAAGCCACCTCTGGTGCTTTTAATACCTGCTCCGTTTGTTCAGGTAATGGAAAAAGCAATCATGTTCTCTCCACGATTTAACCCAGTCACAATGCCATGATAAAAGTGAATAAAGCAAAATTCTGAGCACAGTTCCTCACTTCCCAACAGCCAACACACCACTATACAAAAGGCACAGCTCCAGCAGGACCTGTTGGAGCCTATGGAGTCAGGGTAGTTAAAAAGAGTTTATTTTGGCTCAGAAGAGGACAAAATAGTCATTACAGAGATCTAGACCCAGCTGCCAAGAAACAACTGTCACAAAAAGCATGGAGACCTCTTGGAAAAGCTTTCCACTGGCTCACAAAAGAAGAAATGCCAAGTGAGTGCTGTTAATGTGGTGCCTCTTCATGGGTCCCTCACACATGAGGTGAGCTCTGGGCACCCAAAGCTGCCTCACAGGTGGCTGAATTAGAAGTTTCATTAATTAGCACAGCTTAATTAGTTAGAGTGGCCATGCTCTGCTTCTTCACAGCACAGTCAGACAACTGCAAGATGTTCCTTCCGTGGCTTCTGGGGTGATATCAGCTCTTTAGGAAATTACTGCAGCCTTTGCCTGTCCTGCCCAAAGTTAAAGCCAGGTGCAGTTGGTGCCAGCAGAGACAGGGAACTGTAGGTGTGGGCAAGAGGAAAATTATTGATTTGGGGCAGAAAAGTAGGGAAAGGGACTGAAGGGTTCAAAAGTGAAATTTATGGCTCACTGAGAGCCTGGGATCTTGTTAGAGCAGATGGTGGGAGCATCTCACTGAAGCAAATAGCTTAGGGAGATAAAGAAATGGATTAGACATGTAACATCTGTAGTTACCAACCAGGGACAGAATTATGAGAGCCAACAATCTCATGGAGGATGTGAGCTCATCCCTGGCCAAGAGCAGGGAGAAAATCCAGTAACCACCCAGTGCATCCCTACAGTGAAGGCCAGAACCTTCCCCAGTCCCAAAGAGGATCTGGGGGTCTGTCCTAAGGGGGTGCCAGACTGAGGAGTCTGAAAGATGATTTTTAATCTGCACTGACAGGGTGATGCTCATGGTGGAAGTAACTGATGGGCTTCAACTGGCCTGGCCCAGGCTGGCACCAGAACCAGGACAGCCACTGGAGCTGGGTGGAGCTGAACCACCTTGGATCCAGTGGTTCTTTGCCTGAGATAATCTGGCACAAAGCCCGACTTGATGTGTGCTGCCAAGGCTTGATAGACCACCCCATTTAACCTGGCTGGAAGGTGGAAGGGTTGCAGGTGGGAAGCCCATGGGTTCCCCCATGCAGTGCAGGGATGAACTTTGTCACTGTCACCCTCTGCACTTTTGGGGGTGGAGGGTTGAGGAGCTACACCCTGTTCCATCACTCCCTGTCCTCACTGCTGTTCTGTTCTGTGCTGAAACCTCTCCAGGGAACTTCTAATGCTGAAACCCATTGGGTAAAAGTGTCACCAAAGCATTTTTCTTGATAAAAGAGCAAGGCTTAACCATCTGGAAATTCTTCCCAAGCTTGGGTTCAATGGTTCTACCACAGCATGGCACACCAGCATTAGGGCACCCTGCACTACTCAGCACGAGAAAGTGAGGCATAATCTCTAATTATGTTTGATTTAAGACCAATAAAAACCCCAAAGGGCAGAAGAAGGAGGTGGTCTAGGCTATATTAAAGAGTTTTCAGTGCTGATCACACCAGCAGATACCACATTTGGGACCTTATGGCTTCAACACCCCTGACCCTTCCCCATCACCTGCCCAACATGTCCTGGGGCCTCTGCCTCAGCTCCTTCTCTTTCTCCTGGCTCAAGAAAATACATTGGCAGCAGCCTCTGCACGTTTTTTTTCTCCCCAGCTCCAGGAATGGAGAGGGAGATGCTCTGGCAGAGGGAATCAGTGGGGCAGGAGGGTGGGGAAGCCCTATCTGCTGCCGAGCAGCCGTTTCCCAGGAGTGGGCATTTCACTTGATGTGTGTCACAGAGAAAAGCCTCTGATGGGGGCTGAGGGATGGAGGCTGCAGATAGTCCACTCTGTTACCTGCAGGCCAATCCCAGCTCTTCAGCCTGGTCTTTCTTGTGAGGCTTTATCCCGTCCCCCTCCACCACTGGTGCTGTAACCTTCCCGATAACACTTGTTTCAAGTTCATTAACGAGCCCTGATTGAGGCAGCCCCAAAACAGGGTTCGTTTGCATATAAAAAGCTTCGCAGTGCTGTGAGGAAGTTCATTATAGATAATTGAAGAGGCAAGCGCCATAAAGAGGAAATCCTCCCAATGTGGCTTTATCTGATTGACCTAATGTTCTTTCTAATTGAAAAGGGGAGGGGAAAAGGCAATTTCATTGGGTGATGTGCTGCATAAAACCTCAGAGCTTGGACCAGGCTCTGGGTTCAGATTCAAACACAGAACTCATTTTGCAGCCTGTGTCAAGCTTTGGGTGCCTGGCCAGGTTTGTACTTTTGAGGGGAAAACATCAAGCTGATCAGAGCAGACCCAAGCAGAAGGCTCTGTAAAAAAGTTATTTTGGACATTTTACAGTGGAGGCACTTTCTCTTCACACTTCTCCTTTGCTGTGGACATTGCCTGGGTTGGAAAAATAGAGTTTCACAGGATGTAGGGGAAATAAAATTGTAGACTACCAACAGCTGCAACAAGGACAGGCACAATCCCATCTCTCTTTGCCTTTGATATATAATAAATTAAATCTTTTGCCTGACTCTAAGGGGAGCTGGTTCCCAATCCAGAGAATCATTGTTGATTCATTTTGTGTGTGTAGCTTCATTCTAGTCCTTGAATGCTTTCAAATGAGTCATTCCATTTAAAATAATATCCTCCACCCTTGCCAATTACTGGTATCAGCAGCGATGCACACCTCACATCACCAAAATTTTGCCAATTACCAAGTCAGAGAGCTTTTGCAGTGAGAACGCTGCACGAAATGGGCTGTACTCATTGGGTCGATGGTAGTTTAATTTTCTTTATTTATAACTCCTCATAGAGCGCCTGCAAATGTGTTTTGTTGTAGCTTGCAGAAATAATAAAGCCTCAGAAATATGAGGACCTTTTCTCTCACATGTGTGTTATGGGCTTCATCAGAGCTGAGCCTGGGCCAGTCTCCAGTGAGAGCCATCGTGAGGATGCTGCTAAAGACAACGAGGAGGCCTCTCTGAGGCCGTGTGGTCTTAGCCCTGAAATAATTAGTTTGCTTTTTTTATGGTGCTTCATACATCCAGAGTCACAGTTTCGCTGTGCTGTTTCCCAGTATAAGCTGGAGATGACCAAATATCCCCAGTTCCTCTCCTAGGAAAAGGCATGTCAGGATGTTTCACAGCCTTGTGATACTGCACAGGTTTTCTTCCAACCTTATTTTGCACAGTTTCACTCTCTGTGGCTGTTTTTGGCCAGGATTATGATCCAAAGGCTCATCAAAGTGTTTTCTAGTTTCCAGTAGAGAAGGAATTTTATCTACCTTGGATATCAGGGAACAGGGAACACATCCATGAAGGTTTAATGCAATGAACCCCCCACCTACCAACAACCTCCACCTTCTACTGGTTCACTCATCTCCATTTGTGCATCTCCTGTCAACCTGAGCATTCAGGGGAGGGAACCTTCCCAGCTTTTCCTTCCTACTCCTCCCTCACCATCCCTGGTAGCATTGGCTGGATCTCCACTTTCTACAGAAGGAAACTAAAGCTCACCTGATGCTGAGGGCACTGGGGGCACCACTGGTCAGATTAACTCAACCCTTGGCAATGGATTTTCCCCCTTCCTTTCCCACAAGAGTAGGAGTCACCTCCATTCAGGGATAGACCACTAATTCCTTCATTGGTCCTTTATTTCTTCATTCCAGCACTAATTCCTTCATTACCCAAAGCATCCAGTTCCTCTTTTCTTCTACCATTAAAATCCATTTCATTATCCACAATTTACAGGGTTGTTTTAAAGACTTTCCTTTCAATATCCCTCATCCAGCAACCATCTTTGTGCCTTATCCAAGGCATTTTGCCCGAAAAACATAAAAGACCATACAGTGAATCCAAGTGACCAAGATTGACTCACTCAGACCCTTTGGGACCCCATAAGAAATGAAACCCAGAATGTTATTTACTCAGATATTACGTAAATAAATACATCTTTTGTTCATCTGCTCTGCCGAGCTGCAATGTTCTGTTTTCTCTGTGCTCCCTCTGGCTTTGTCACCCGCCCACTCTGCTGTAATCAAGTCAAGAGGGTAAGAGTTGAGAGGCAGGGATTGGGTTTTTATAAAGATATCTAGACCACAGCATCTGGATGCTCTATAAATTGAACTAGATTAAAAAAAAAAAAAAAAAAAGAACACACACAAAAAAACAGACCAAGGAAAGAGAAAAAGGAGAGGGAAAACACGCAAAAGAGAGACAAAAACCCCCTAACCTTTCATTGACTTTGGAGAAATCAAATTTCACCTGGATAAAATACAGAAAAAAAGCAATTTTATAAATGAGAGGCAGCAGGGAGTGCCTGGAATTTGTTTCCTGAAGTTGTCTCTCACACCTCTGCACAGTCACACGGGGTCACCACCCTGCACTGCTGCAAACCCAGGGCTCCAGGGCTGCCTACCTGGATCCTTTTAAACTCCTGCACAGCTTCCCAGATCCTGGATAATCTGGAGAAGGAAGCAGCAAGGAGCTCTCCATCCCCAGTGCAGGAGGAGAAGGGGTGAGTTACAGTCCACGCTGTGTTTACATTATTATACCACTAATTCTTAGCGTCGTAAAAATTATATTTAAAATTTACACAAACAGCGCTGGGGAACGTTATTATGTTATAAAGTGGAATCAGGTCAATGCCTTGTAGGCAGGAATCCAAGCTCCATAAATTTCTGGATATACTTCCCCCAAATTTACATCGGCACCAGCAGCAATCAAACCAGCTCCGAAAAAAGCTCACCCGGTCAAAGAATTTTTTAATGCACCATATATTTTATCTGCACTTCCTAAGTTTACAGTGTTGTTAGTTTGATTGATGGTGTGCTTATTTATTGGCACAGCAAAAGTAATAATACATGAGGAAAATGCTCCGAACTTTAAAGGCAGCTGATGAAGAGAAAGCAACAGGATTTATGGGAAGTGTAAACATCTGCAGAGACAACAAAGGAATAATTGAGTCCTTGCATCTCTGTCACTTCTGGTGGTTCCTTTCTAGTTAAGAGTCTTCCACGCACTCAGGAGCAAATTCCAGCTCTCTTCTGTAGGCATTGCAGGCTCTGGTGCCTGCAGAAGGTGGCTGGCCTGGAGGCTGGTGGCCAGGCTAAGGAAAAGATGTGGCCCTGTTTTAGCTCTGTGCCCTCTGGCAGCTGCACATTTCAGGGGTGGCTTGCACAGATCAGGGCACAGATTCCACAGCTGGAGGGACACCAGCAGATCATAAAATGGGATGGGTTGGAAGGGACATTAATGATCATCCAGTTCTACCCCCTGCCATGGGCAGGGACACCTTCCAGTATCCCAAGGTGCTTCAACCTGGCCTTGAACACTTCCAGAGAAGGGAGACCCAAAATTTCTCTGTGAGACTCTTGCAGAGCCTCCTCACTGATGGACAGCAGATCATCAGCTCAGCTGCCCTGGATCCTTGGCCTGGGTGTTGTGAAGGCTGGGGAGTGATGAGTGATGCTGATCACAGAGAGTGGCTGCTCCAAAGCAGGATTGAAATGAAGATAACCAACCTCCCCTGCCATGGCTCACTGCCCACTCCTGGTGATTGGGAGCAAAGTGATTCCCACCCAGGCAGTGCTGGGAAATGACCCAGGTCTGTTCAGAGCTTGATCCTAACCCAGGACTGCTCTGCCTCTGAAGTCAGTCCACACATCACTGCTGATGAACATTAATGATTTTACCCTCCTTTAATTCTTTATTAATAGAGTCTTTCTTAGCTGGTCCATTATTTCACGGGGATCAAGGTCAGGCTGCCATAATTATCCAAGCACCACATTTATCCTTTTTAAATAGAGACACAACATTAGCTTTCCTTCAGCCCTTTGCTGCTTTGACACACTCTCAGAAGGAGAAGTAATGATCCAGAGAGCAGGAGCCTTCTGGTCACTGGATTAGGGGAGTGGACTAGTGACAAAAATAGTCGATGGTTTTGTCATGAGGTCCATCTGCTCACTGGAAAGAGGCTACTGGGGACATGTGAGCAGCCTCAGTCCTGATGCTTCCTGGGCTTGGAAATCATAAATAATATGAATATGTGCATTGAGGAAGGTGCTGTGTGTGCAAGAGGCAAGAAAACCATGTATTTACTTGGGCAAGCTGTCTTTTGTTAAAGGAAAATCCTGGTTAAGCAAGAGAGCTCTTCCAAACAGCTCACACAGGAACACTGGATTGTGCAAAGCTGTTGAAGGCATGGAGCAGAGCACAGGCAGCTCATAAAACAGTAATTAATTCCTTCTCTAATTATGCCTGTATAAATCTGCACCCTTCCCAGCCAGCCTTCTGTCCTTCTATCAGGAGTTCTATCAGAAGTTCACAAGAACTTCCAGGTATGTTCCTGCCCATGGCACAAGGACTGGAATTAGATTATTTTTAAGGTCCCTTCCAACCCAAATCATTCTGATTCTGTGATAATGACATTGACCTGTCACTCCTCAACGAAATTCATTATTAACCAGTGCCAAGAAATGGGTTTGGCACCCATAAGGGATGTTATCCAACCAAAAATTGCTCAAAAGTGGGAGGCATTCCCATGACAGCACTCTCCCATGGAGATTTCTGGGGTCTGATGAGACTTGAGCCCAAGCTGTAGCACTTTCTTCCTAAGAGGACTGAAAGTCCATTTCTCCTCTAAAGCTGTGCATTTTTACAGAGTCAGTAGGAACCTGAGAACTCCAGACTCCGTGGAACTTTGAGAGCTCCAGACTTCATCCCAACGAGGCCAAGAATGGTCAGTGGGAGTTTGGAAGTGAACGGAGGAGAAAGAGGAACAGATGGGCTGGAGGTTGCACAGAGGTCACAGCAAACCCATTTCCTTTAGAAACCAGGACAGGAGCCCAGGGAGTCATCGTAGTTTGGTTTCCACAGTGGGAAGGTCAGGACCACGATATCCCAGCTCTTATCATCCTCTTCCTCCCCGAGATCCACAGCAGCATGAGATAACACCCAAGCCAAAGCAAATGGACTCATGCTCAAAGAGCAGGCAGGGAAGGAGGGTGTGGGCTCCTGGAGGTGCTCCAAGGAAGGCAGGACACACATTCCAGCCTCACCTCTTGTCTGCAGCCTCAACATCCTGAGAACGTTTCTGCTTGGCCCCAAAGCAGTGAATGCAGCTGATGCTACAATAGAGAAAAGCAAATTCTTTCAGCTTCCAAGCCGAGACATCACCCTGGACTGTGTGAATGGGGAATTGTCCTTCCTCCCTCAGACTGCGGGGTGCCACAGGGATCCCAGCAGTCCTGACAAATATCCAGAGAGCCAGAAAACCCTGTAGCCACTTGAGGCATTACAATAGCACTGCACTGAGCTGGGCTTTCAAAACAACATAAGCTCTTCCCGGTGTTTTTTCAAGGATGCTGTGTTGGCGGGGACAGATGAACATTACCCTGCTGCATTCTGAGATCACTGTGTCCTGTGGGATAGATAATCCTGCATGACAAAGATGAGCAGCCCAACTGTTATGAAAAACAGCAGGGACACAGTACTGAGCATCAGATGTTTCTTGTATCTCTCATTCCAACCAAGCTCCCTGAGTTGCTCCTCGAAATCATATGAGCAGGTCCTTGATTAGTCACTCACAAGGTGAGGCTGAGCTCTAAGAAAACAAGATGTGCATTAAGGTAGGATGCACTGCTCTCAGAAGAGCTTTTTCCTATCATTTCTCAGTTCCTGAGGTGGTTTGGGTGGAGGTCTCAACAAGGAGAGAAAGGATGGAGCTGTTGTAAACTGGGATAGATTTTGTGAAGACCCACCATGGTAATTATCAGAAATAGATTAGATATTAGATAGACAAGATATTAGATATTAAGAAAAAAATATTTATTCTGTGGGTGGTGAGGCCCTGGCACAAGTTCTCCAGAGAAGCTGTAGCTGCCACATCCCTGGAATTCTCCAGGCTGGACAGGGCTTGGAGCAGCCTGGGATAGTGGAAGGTGTCCCTGCCCATGGCAGGGGGTTAGAACAAAATTATCTTTAAGGTCCTTTCCAACCCAAACCAATCTATGATTCTATTAATTAATAAATCTCTGAAACCCTGCTGAAAGTTTTTTCAGAAATGGAACAAGTTAGCAGCCTTTTCCCCTGCCAGCTGCATGACTGCAGGGCAGAAGGGCTCAGAGATGGCAAAAAGATACCCAAAAAATAACAGAAGAAGCTGCTTCACACTTTTCTTCTTCTTCACCTCAGTGCAAGTCACTGTGACTGGCAAACAACAGCAAATGACCTCATTTGTTTGTAGGTGCTCAAAGGCTTCTTATGAGCAGCCCTCACTGTGAGATCACAGCTCCAGGAGCTAAGGATGGTACAAGCACCTATTAACTGGAAGTGCTTACCCAAATCAGAATTTGTGAGGGAATCAGGGGCATGGAAAGGTGAGCATGTCCAAGCCAACTCAGAGTCAGAAATACAACTCTCATCTGCTGAAATCAAACCTGTGGCTCTGACACTGGCTCTGAGCAGCATTTTCATGCTCTAACAAGACTCCCTGAACAAAGGGGAGCTTTTTGTCCAGCCTCCAATTTCTGTGTTTAATTTCCTCTCCTCATTATCTGAAGCACCCCCTCTGAAGAGGATGTACCCACTACAGGACACATCTCCTTTTCTGGGAAAGTGCTGTAATGATGGATGGGGGCTGGAATGCCACAGCCTGAAATGCCAAACCCCCAGGAGTCCCAGGGCACAGCTGGATCCAAACCATCAGCTGCAGCCTCCTCCTGGATCACCCCTGCCTTCCCTGGACACGATGCAGAGCAGACTGAACTCCATCACACGTGCTTGGAAACCCTGCTGAGAGTGAAATAGATGCTAAACACCAACCCCCTGTGCTGCAGGTGCCACAAAATGCCTGCAGATCCTACCTGCATGGGGTGGCTGCCTGTGCCCCTGCCTTGCCCAGCAAACTGCCTGCAGTTACTATAGAAACTCCACCTCACACCCTCCCCTTAATGATAGACATGTGCCAGGATAAATGTAGGGATAATTGACAAGCCAGAAAAGGGCTTGGAGCTCTGGGATTGGCCTCGCTGGAGCTGTCATTGCAGCCCCTGAGAAAGGAGAGGTGCATTCATTTGAGCAGGGATGGGTTTTCTCCTTTCTCCATGCTGAGGCTTCCAGCAGTCGCCTCTCTGGATGAGTTAAGTGAAGCTGGAAAGAGGAGAGGGATGAAAACTGAGCAGTTGCCACAGCAACAGCTGAAGATGCATCAGCAGAAGGGTTTTTGATGCAAGGGAGGGAGGAGTTGGCCCTTGGCCCAGCAGGTCCCCTCCCCAGTGCAGCCACCCAGTTCACTGGGGTGTATTTTGGGAGCAGGTGGGCGCTGTGACTTCCTTCTGCACCTTGAAAAGAGGATAAAACAGGACATTTGGAGGGCCTGGAAAACTGTCTGGGTTTTGGAGACCTTGAGGCAAAGTCCTCTCCCAGTCTGAGAGGGAGCAGCAGGATGGGGAAGGCATTGCTGAGTTTAGTACAAATCCCATGATGAGGAGACATGGACATGAAACAAATAAATTGGAATGGAATGGAATGGAATGGAATGGAATAGAATAGAATAGAATAGAATAGAATAGAATAGAATAGAATAGAATAGAATAGAATAGAATAGTTTTCAGTTCAAAGGGACTTAGTAGAGCAGAATAGAATAAAATATTGTATTTTCAGTTCAAAGGGACCTACAGCCACCATCTTTCCCAACTTCCTGACCACTTCAGGACTAACAAAAATGTAAAGCCTGATATTAAGGACATTATCCAAATGCCTCCTAGATGCCTGTCAGTTCAGACATTGTCACCCTCCAGTTTCTTTTTCTCCCCTTCCTTCCACCCCATTTCCAACAAACACCTTCCCAAGAAGGACCAGCAGCCAGGCAGAGCTAAATCAGTGCACTGGTGATGGAGGCCACCAGGACAGCTCTTGGTTTGGCACAAGGCAGGAGCAAAGCCCTGCTCTGCTCCTCAGCAGCTGCTCGCCAGCAAACAGCTCACAGGGCTCCCCATCACTCCTGACAAATGAATATTTGAAGCAGTTGTTCCTTTTATGTGGGCTTTGCTGTCATTAGCACGTACAACTCGACATAAAACACCTCAGTGTGAGATCTTTTCTTCTCTTCCCTTTTTAGGCAGCAGATGAAAATCCTTTTAATGAAAGGCTTGTTTGGGGGAGGAAGAAAAACACACGCATGCACATGTTGGCTGAGCAGGGAAAGATGAAAACCTCCTTCAAGGTAATTAAATGATTATGTATCTGTTAAACCTGGTGAATAACAGATTTGTTATCTAGGCTTGCTTTTGGCTTGTGCCATTTTTCCCCTACACAAAGCTAAAATCTTTGCAAGGCCTGGAACAAGATAATGTTCATCTTAGAGAAAAAGGCAGAAATAAAAGATTCATTCCTTTATCCCATCAACTCAAGCAGGCTATCCCAGCATCCCATCCTTGTACAGAAACATTGACATGAAAACTACTCCCTGGATCAGAGCAGGTCTGAATGGAGACAAGACAGATGAGGCAATCAGCACTTGTTAATTGATATCAGGAGACAGGTGTTGTTTCTACAGCCCCTGTCAGACTGGAGACCCTCAGATCCATTATTTTACACCTCAGTTTCCCCCCAGCTCTTGTTGACTGTCTTGCCCATTTACAGAAGGAAGTGGCTGAGCTCTCCTGCTTGGGAATTGTGTCAGGTAAGGGCTGATTTCAGAGTGGGAATCTGCAGTGCAATGGTTTGTGCTCAGACTCTGAGCCTGCACTCTAACTTCAACTCTGGCCAGCAGCAGATGTCAAAAGCAGAGACAGGATGACCCAAAAAGTGCACTCCCTTCAATCTCTGAGATGAATTTGGGAGAAACAACAACAGCAGCAACAACAATCCACTCCAGTATTAAAATGTCTTTTTTCCCCTCGTGCTTTCCCTTCCTGCCTCAGTAACAATAATATCAGCTCCCCTTTCTAAAGCAAGAAGTCACTCAGCACATTTCAAGTGAGTGGGCCTGGCTTTCAAAAACCTGCTGTAAAGGGAAATTACACGCCAAGGTGAAGTATTTCTTCTACAAATCATCCGGGGACATCATGAACCCTCTGTGATTAAGATCAGTGCCATAATCATAAATACTCTTGCTTTATGACTAAGCTGGAGCTCTTCCCTGGAGCAAACATGGGCTTTCCCAAGGCTCCCAGAGTGGCTGATCCAGATCTGTTACAGACAGAACTGATCCACCTGACAAGTGGCAGGTAAGAAAGTCTCAGAGCTGATGGGGAGGGAACAGGCATTTTAGGCATTTTCTGTCCTTTCTCCATCTCTGGTTGTTTTGCCACAGCCTGGGGCTGGGAATGGCAAATTCCAGCCAAGAATTCCCAGCTAGTCACGAGGATATCCAGTTTAAAGGCTGCCCCTGGATGGCAGGTAACAGCATTTTCTGGACAATGTGGGTCACAGCCAAAGCCTTTCTGCAGTCCCTCTGGATCAGTCTCACATCCATCCAGCATCCTGCTCTAATCAGCAACTCACACTACAGGGAAATACAAGCAAAAACCCCAAGATCCTCTCAGAGAACATGAATAAGGCCTAAATAAAAGATTGAGCCTGTGGGAGCCCAGACACTTGTGAGGCATCCTAAGGAAATGCTGGAGCCAGGAGGACACAGGGGCACAAGCCTCCCTTCAGAGCACTCCAGACTAGCCCAGGGGTGAGGGGTGCCAGCCCAAATGAGCCCCTTTGCAGCCCAGGCCATCTGGAGAGTGAGAAGCCTCTTCCCACAGGATGGCAATATGCTGTAGAAGAAAACAGAGAAAAAAAATCTCCTGAGGGTGGGCACAGCAAGAGAAGGTGAAGGCCACAGTGAGGGAGAGGGTGAAGGCTTGGTGTGCCAGCACTGATGACTCCAGAGGGAAGGAGTTTCTGGCACAGGTCCCTGTGACAGAGTAACACCTAAATTTGTTTTGGGAAGATGCCTGGGTTAATCTGCTCAGCAAACTCACGGAGAGACAGCAGATGGGATGGTCCAACCACCCCATGCTTCCCATCAGCATCTCCTCAAGATTTCCCAGCTTAGCAGGTACTCATGCCTGGCTGGTGGCCAAGCCTCTCCTCTCCTCATCCTCCAGGGCTCCAAATGCAGGCAGAGGAAAGGATTGAAAGGAGAATGGATATGAGAGGCCAGTGAAAATAGAGCCCCTCAAGGTGAGGGTGCACTTTGAGGTCTGCTGAAGGTGAGAACAGTCCTGGGTCACGTTGCATCACCAGGAGCCAGGTGAAGGTCTGGCTTGGCAATGAGGAGCCAGGCTTGGCTTCTTTAAGGTACTGAATGGTTACTATAGTTCAGAGAACTCACTCAACAAATAGGCAAGTGCACAGGACAGAAAACGATAGAATTACAGGTGACAGTAAAAAATAGGCAGTGGAAGTTTGGGTGAGAGCAGTGAGTCGGTGAGAAGATGGTTTTTCAAGAGAAGCGTGGGAGATAGACATTTGTTCAAAGTGCCATTTGACAAAATAAAAAAAAAAATAAAACCCAAAAACCTTTCTGGCCACAGAGTGATTGTAAATCTGTTTGTCAGAGTGCACTTGTGATGCCATCCTCCCCCAGTCCTTGAGAGCCACAAACACACACAGGGAATGAGAAGGACCCTGAAGCTGCAGGGCATTTCTCACACTGCCAGGCACAAAGCAAGCTCTGAAAGTTTTGGGGGTTGCAAGGCCTTTATCCTTGTAGATTTTGTCATCCCATCCCTTCCTCTGTGGAGCAAAACCAGCTCCTGAGCTTAGCAGATTATTCCAAATGTTGTATCCCAGGGGAATGAGATCCCATTTGTGCCCAGAGAAGACAAAAAATGCTGCAGCTCCCATTACCAATGACCAGTGTAACATCCATGTGTTGCATGATGCTGCCATTGCCTTGTAGATCAATTGTGGTTTTCCCTGGTCAGGTTTGTGCCTCTTCCTGCTGCCATGAAAATCTCACTTTTACGAGATCAGAAAGGGAGTACACAAAGCTTAGCAGGAATTTTCTGTTAAAGGGGGTGGAAGAGAGGAAAAGCAAACTCTACTGACAAACAAAGCCCCCCAGAATGGAGCTGTCTGCTGAAGAGGACATCTTTCAGAAACAGAACTAGAAGGGAGGTGATAAAGCTAAAAACAGGCGGAATTTGATGAATTCCTGCCTCCTCCTCAGTTCTGCAGAGCAACACCTTGGAGAAGATAAAGAGCAGTGGCTCTGCCATCCCCTGTCCCTCCCTAAGAAATCGGGACAAAGCTCATCATCTCCTTTCTGATGGACCAGGAGATCCACTGAGGTTTGTGTGGGGAGAGGAGAGGAGAGGAGAGGAGAGGAGAGGAGAGGAGAGGAGAGGAGAGGAGAGGAGAGGAGAGGAGAGGAGAGGAGAGGAGAGGAGAGGAGAGGAGAGGAGAGGAGAGGAGAGGAGAGGAGAGGAGAGGAGAGGAGAGGAGAGGAGAGGAGAGGAGAGGAGAGGAGAGGAGAGGAGAGGAGAGGAGAGGAGAGGAGAGGAGAGGAGAGGAGAGGAGAGGAGAGGAGAGGAGAGGAGAGGAGAGGAGAGGAGAGGAGAGGAGAGGAGAGGAGAGGAGAGGAGAGGAGAGGAGAGGAGAGGAGAGGAGAGGAGAGGAGAGGAGAGGAGAGGAGAGGAGAGGAGGAGCTGGGAAGATGAGTCCTGTCTTTGGTACAAGAGGCACACCAGAAGAGAGCAGGGATGGTGGTGGTGACATTGCATGCTGGAAAACTGAGACAGTGTCCCAGAAGATCCCACTCAGACAGAAAATGAGGTTCCCACAGTGCCTGGAGTGGATGGGACAGTAACCTGTGGCCAGCAGGGCTGGCCAAAGTGTGACAAGGCTCCATGGCAGGGAGGAGAACCTTTCTAGTTGGGATAACCCTGGGCTTTCCTCACCCCTTCACCACCAAGATCAGGGCATCAAACCCTCTAACTCCTCAGAACATTTTCCAGTAGTTACACAGAAAATCCTGAATCCTGGTAGATGGAGAATTCATGAGTATTTATGGCTTTTCCTGGTGCCAGAGCAGGTCAGGACATCTGAACCAGCACAAATGTGACAGCTCAACCAGCATTTACAGAAGGGGTGGGAGGGAATGGCGATGTCACAGGAGTATAAAGACACCACATGTGGGACCAGGAAGGAATTAAGTGGTTTCCTATTTGTATTCTCCCGAGCTCCACTTGCCTGCAAGAGCTCCTTGGTTACAACACCAGCCAGGCAGCGTTTGCAGCTCTGTGTTAAGACCCAAGCTCCAGTTCAGCTCAGTCAGTGGCAATCTGGGGGCAGTTGGATGCATTTGCCATTAGGCACCAAACCCACAAAGCCCCAAAGGTGTCCCAAACACAGCTGGAATCTACTGACCCCATGGCCAAAGCCCTAAATCCTCCCCAGGTCTCGGCAGCCTGGGGTAGGTAACGTCCTTCTCTCCTGGAGGAGATGCACGAGCAGTGTTTGCCATCCCTCCCAGACCTTTGGTGCCAGGAGTTTGTGATGAGTTTCCAGGGTCACACACTGCCTGTGGTGTGCAGGACGGAGGCAGCAGTTCCCTGAGGGTCTGGCAGAGCAGAGGGGAGAGGAGATCCCTGCAGAGGGAGAGGGGAGGGCGAGCAGAGGAGGGAAAGGGTGGGACTGGAGGTGGAGAAGGCTTTCTGGGCTGACAAGGTGACATCAGCCCTGAGCATCCCAGACGTGTGGCACATCCCCTGTGGCCCTGCCTACCTCAGGCATCTTGACTCGTCCCTCCTGGAAGGAGCAGGAGCTGGGGTCGTGGGTGCAGACGTGGCGGTACTTGCACCAGTGACAGCGATAAGGGCTCTCCACGCACGACAGGCACCTGCAACAGAGACACAGGGCAGTCACTCGGCCAGCTGGGTCCTCGGGATGCCTTCAGATTTAGCTTTTGTATTTTTCAGGTCCTGTAGTGCATTACTGAACTCTCTACAGGGTGTCAGTGAGCTCCCTTCACAGTCTGGTCAGACAGAACAATCCTTCCAGGACTGAGAGCCAAGGACACCTCACAGCCTCAGGCCCCAAAAGTAGAAACAAAAGTGAACTGGGAGGAGCAAACTGGGGGAATGTGACTTCATTACCTGAAGGTGTAATTGGACAATTAACCCCTGATATGCAAATAGAACAAATTTATATCTGCCAAAAAAACTCGTGACCACCATCCACATTGGGTGTAGCCTCTGTGGGCTCTTGCACTGCCCAGGGTGTATCTATTTAATTAATAACTAATTTAATAAATACCTACTTTATTCTCTAGTTTCTCTTTTAGGTAGCCAGTCCAAGGCATCACTGACAGCCTTTCCTAGAGGGAAGCACAGCCTGGAAAACATTGCTTTTGCAGGAGGACACAGGCTTTGCACTGACCCAGCACCAGCAGGATGGTGCTGGATTTGCTCTGGCTTGAGCTGGTGGTCACTGGCATCTCAAATGTCTCATATGATTAAATAATTTAGGTTGCATTCATATCACTGCAACAAGAGGAATAATAAATATTTATTGTGTTTTGGCTGCCCTGGGCACCAACAATCCCATCTGGTTAGTCTTACACATGACACAGAGCCCAGAGACAAAATGGGATGTACATAAGCCAGAAGACCAAAGATGAAGCAGGGAATTTTCTCCCTCTGTGTCCCACAGGTTTATTGGTGCGAGTTCTGATCAGGGTGATGAGGTTCCTGCAAATATATTAATATTTTTCATCTCAGAAGGGAAGTGAAGACCACTGCAGCAGGTGCCTGGGAAGCAGAGGGCATATTTAGGGCATCACCTACTCTAGGTGCAGGAAAGAGACACTCCCTCCATCTTACAAGGTTTTGCTCTCCTGTGGCCCAGGGGCTGTGCAGAGTCAGAGCTGCAAACACCTCCCCTGGCTGTGTTACAGCACTCACTTGGACCTACATCACACTTCCCTTCAAATTTAATATGATGTCTGCTCAGCAGCAACCAAACCCAGCTCTCTGCACATTCACCCTCTGGAGACCTTCATGGCAAAGATCTGGAGGGGCTGGAGAGTTTCCAGGGAAGGGAACAGAGCTGGGAATGGGTCTGGAGAACCAGGAAAAGCAGAGGGAGCTGGGAAAGGGGCTCAGCCTGGAGAAAAGGAGGCTCAGGAGGGACCTTGTGGCTCTGCACAATTCCCTGACAGGAGGGGACAGCCAGGGGTGGTCGGGCTCTGCTCCCATGGGACAAGTGCCAAAACGAGAGGAAATGGCCTCAAGCTGTGCCAGGGGAGGTTTAGGTTGGATATTAGGTAGTTTTTTCATGGAAAGGGTTGTAAAGCACTAGAACAGACTGCCCAGGGCAGTGGTGGAGTCGTCATCCCTGGAAGTGTTAAAAAGCACTTGGGGACAAGGTTTAATGGTGACCATGGTGGTGGTGCTGGTTGACCTGGCCTTAGATCTCAGAGTGCTTTTCCAACCTTGACAATTTTATGATTCTATGCAGCTGCAATACCTGGAGGAGACTTCAGGGAAGTGAATTTTCCTGGTCCTTATATTCCACCGGGTTTTTAATGGGCAGGAGAGAAAAACTCCAGAGCTCCTGTGTGAGCCCAACAGGCAGACACACCCTCTCCCATGTCTCTGTGAAATCTTGCTCAACCCCAATCCACTCTCAGCAACTTATTCTTCAAATTGGTAACAAGTGCTTGCTCTGATACATCGAATTAAAAATGGATAACGTATTATAGTTTGTCAAGTAAGAAACCAAAACATGCCATAAATATTTAACAGCACCATCTCTCCTGATCTCCTCCCCCCCAACGCTTGCTTTCTGACACTGTTTGTCAAAGCAGCAGGAACATGGAAATAGGATTTGCCTTTCCTTGTGAATTGCTGAGCTGCAGTAATTGTCTGCTTTTGGCACCTCTGACGGCTCAGTGGTGGGGACAGAACTGCTCAAGGGTGGATGAACCTGCTGCAAGGGCATCTTCTCCAGGGATTTGTGGGGCTGCTCCACTGGGGCAGCTCCTGAGCAGCCCTGGGTGGCAGCTAAACCCCAGGGAAATGGGGTGTGAGGCAGGAAAGGTGCTCACATCATGGGTAACATGAAGGAGTCAAGGTTCAGTGCATATCCTGCAGGAACCATAAGCTGTATTTTTCCAGACTGGAGGGTTCAAGGCTATGTTAACCATCTGGAGCAGGCTGCTGGTGGGACTGGCAGCATGGATAAGGGTTGGAGGTGCATGTGAGGAGCCAAAAATCCACAAAAGAATGAGTAATAGGAAGATAAGGGAAGATGTGCTGAGGGCACAATTCCGTTTTGAGTCAATTATGTGGCAAATTGCTCCTAATTTCATGTTCTGCCTGAAGGAAAAAAAAGTGATCCCCACACTCTGATTCATCTCAGGAGGGACCCACCAGTCTGGGCACCACACAAGTGACCCCAGCCCCTGGTCACCTCCACATTTAACATTTTCCTGAAGGACACATGGCCACGAGAAACTGGTACCAAAGGAAATAACATACGAGTTGTGGACGCTGCAGTTGTAAAAGACGAAGCTGGTGCTGGCAAAGGTCATCCCTGTTTCCTTGGACTTGAGCTGGAGCTGGACAATGTGATGGTCACCTGGGGGAGAAATAGGGCACATCAGGGTGTGAGTGTTTTGTTAGCCCACTTAAGCCCTGTTGGCCAGGCCACCAGCCTGAACCTGGAGCTGTCCCACAGCCCTTTGGCTGGGCTGTGCTCAGGAGATGTAAAAAGTGTTATAAAATCCCTCTAGAGCCCATTCTCTACAGCTCCATCTCTTATGGGTGATGGAGAATGTCTTCACCACTGGAATTATTGTGCCTGGGAGCAGAGTCTGGGCTGGTGGATGACAACAGGTCTAATTTCAAAAATGTAGTGACTGAATTCATCAAGTAGGAAAGTTAAGCTCAAAGAATGAGTGCAGATATCTAGAATTCAGAGATCATTAAAATATAATTTTGTCCTTAAAGTTGTTCCATGCTGCTGGTTCACTCAATGTTCCCAGAAAAAAAGGGCATGTGGACATTCCTTCCATGTTCACTCACCCCACTCACCCCAAGCTCCATTCCCCTCAGCCTCTGGCTGCAGAGAACCCATCTCAGGGTGAGAGATGTGAAATCCATTGCCCTTCCAGAGGGACCCACCCATTTCTGTAGCAGACCCCTTTTCACCTCAGCTCCTCCTTTTTTCCTCACCCCTTTTCCCACTGCTCCCAAGCTGGGCAGTCAGCTGCTGCTCCTTCCCACAATTCAGAGAGGGCAATCAATTACAGCAATTGCAGTAATTTGGTGGGGAAGTGACCCAGGTTTAATTCAAGATTTGCCTGGCTGGCTCTTTCCCTGCTATTTATAAAAGGACACAGAGTGATGGGACAAGGGGGAATGTCCTTAAACTGAAAGAGGGCAGATTTAGATGGGATATCAGGAGGAAATTGTTCCCTGTGAGGGTGGGCAGGCTTTGGCACAGGGTGCCCAGAGAAGCTGTGGCTGCCCCTGGATCCCTGGAAGTGTCCAAGGCCAGGCTGGATGGGGCTTGGAGCACCCTGGGACAGTGGGAGGTGTCCCTACCCATGGCAGGGGGTTGGAATGAGATGACCTTTCAGGCCCTTCCAAACTAAACCATTTTATAATTCTATTATTTCCCTCCTCACCTGAAAGATTCATTAATCAATGAGGCCAAAGCAAACTTGGCAATGGGTCACAATGAGCACCTCGTGCTCACTCACCTAATTTGGGGCACACACACCCCACACACCTCACTGAGCACATCTCACTGCCAGTGCTCAGCTCTGCTGCCCATCTGCTCTGCCATATTTAACAACTCTGCCAGCGTCTGGAATGTATTTTAAAGCAGGATGTGAGGATTGGATGGCCCCAGGTGTGATAGTCACACATCCTGTGGTTCAAATCCAGCCTCTGGCACTTTGGGGAGGGCTTGGTCTTTGCAGAGGTGCAGAGCAGCAGCTCTGAAGCTGAAACAAGCTGCAGGTGCCCTGAAAACAGATAAATCTCTCCTTCCTGTCCTGTCTCCACCTTTCACTGCTATTTTTGTTTGCTGGTTGATGACAACCTGGCCTGGGACAGATGTCCCAGGAAAGAATTTCTGGTACCTGTCTTGGCAAGCAAGCATGACTGATAACTCAGTGGGACTTGAAAGTGGTGACAATTTCCTGGGAGCTTTTTTTGGGACTGCAGTGGAGAGCACAGCAGCTGTGTGCAGCTCAGGGAGAGCACAGATGATGGCAACACCTCATTTTCTGTGGTCTGAGGATCCCCAGAGGCAAATTTTACAGTAAATTTTCACAGCAAGCCAAGGACAGAAATTGGCAGCATCCTCTCTGTCTCATGGGGGTGATAGCAGGGTCAAGGCTTTTATAGTAAGTCCCTGTAAAGAGTCACAGGAGTTCTTGAAATTTCCCAGAAAGTTTGTTAGAAAAGGGACAGAAAGAAGTGCAGGAAGTTGTGGATAGGGGAAGCACCCTTGGAGACAAGGTACTTTTCTGTGCTGGACCACTTTGGGAAAAGGAGCCAGAAGCAAACCTGGAACAGCTGAATGCAGTAAAGGCCAGGAATTGAGACAGAAATTGAGACACAGACTTAAATCTGGGAGGAGCAGCGTGAAATTTCAGACGGGATTGTCCAGCTCTGCAGGAATTTCTGTCTGTTACACGGGATGGGATGTGTTGAGAGCCTGTACCCTTGGTGTGTAACACCAGCCTGGCCAAAAAGGAGAGGGAATATCCCAGATCCATGCCTTGTCTTTGCTGGATACGGGCAACAGCCACTCGGTGGCAGCCTGCAAACACCTCACGTGTCACACAGAGGAGCACCTCGGTGCAGGTGCTGGGGCTGCAGCTCCTGAAACTCTCACATGCACACAGCCCGTGCCATGACGTGCTGCTCCAGCATCCCTCCTGCTCCCAGGGCTTTCCATGCCCTCTCCTCAGGCTCTCAGGAGCCAAATCCTGCTTTGTGAGGGTGCAGGTGTGGGGTGAGGGTGGGAGGGAGAGGTGCAGGTGGAGGAGCTGTGGGGATGCTCACCGTTCTCTGTGATGATCTGGGGCACCTCCTTGGCAGCTGGAGAGATGCACTGGATCTGGCTGCCCACCACCAGCCCATCCATCTCTGAGAGGTCCTCGAAGGTGCAGTTGACTCCAGCTGACAGCTCAGGGACGTTGTAGGTCTCCAAGACCAGCTGCAGGCAAAGAGGGAGGGAGAGAAGGAGAGGCAGAAAAAAAGAGAGAACGCTCAGCCAAACAGCAGAGCTGGGCCAGCAGGAGAGAATTACACTGGAGAGGTGGACAAAGAGCCTCTTGCTAGAGAGAGCATCCTCCTTCAGCAGAAAGCAGCGACTCAGGAGAGGGATGAGTGAGGAGGGGAGGACACGAGATGCTGGTGCTGACACAGGTGGCAGTGGCTGTGCAGGGACACCTGCACCGTGTCCCAGGGCTGGCTGGGTCAGTGCAGGGCAGGGGGTGCTCACTGTCTGTCATGCAGGTGTCAGGTTAGGCAGGGAGTCTTTGGAGCCAGCCGTGGGTTCCAGGGCTGTGCTGGCCCCCAGGGTTTCTGAGGAAGGTGACTGCTACTCACAAGAGGCACTCTGCAGACTCCAGAGAACCTGGAGCGCTCCAGTCTAACTCTCTACGGGCTGCTCTGCCAGCACCAGCAGGGGGGAGCACTCTGTCCCCAAGTTCCTGTGTGAGGAGAGTCTAGTTACAGCCTTCAGTCCACCACAAAAAACAGCCCTGTCTCTACAGGCACAGAAACCTCTCCTGCCCATCCCAACGAAGAACCTGTTGGCTCCTCGTGCTATCCTGGGGTTCCATATGGAAATAAAGCCATGAAGGAGGATTTGCCAGTGTTTTTAGAGTTCACAACACCCTCTGGCATCGCTCATGGTCATGGGGAAAGGAATCTCAGGGCTGGTTTCCACCATGTCCGTGCTTTGGAGGAGCACAGTCATGCTGCCAGCTTCCCAAAAAAAGGTCCTGCCCCACAGCTCTCCATCACTGAGGGTCCTGCTCGACTCACCAGGTCATGCCTGAGCACAGAGGGGCACCCCAGGGGACCCCTAGAACCTGGTATTTGGTGTAAATTTAGTGGTTTTGTGACTGAACACGGGAGCCAAGCACTCGGCACAGGCTCCAATGCAGATGCTCCCCACACTTGCCCCCTCCCTGAGCTGGCTGAGGCCCCCTCTGAGGTGACAGCCACTGAAAGGAGACACAGGTGCATGCTGAGGTGTTGTTTCTACCAGCACAAAGAGCAGGGGTCAGTCCAGGTGACAAAGCAGGACAGGATGAGAAGGTGACATAGCGCTCAGTGCCCCCACACACTGTGTTTTCCTCCTTTAGGGAAAGGTTGGAGCTGTTTCTCCACACTGAGGACCATCAGGGAGAAAGGCTGAGCAGACAGATCTTAGCCCTGGATGCCACTAAGCCTTTGTGAGAGTAGGATCATCATGGGAATGGCAAACGTGATTTTTTTAATTATTATTATTTTTTTTTTTTTAATCTCAGGGAACAGGAAAAAGCTTTGGTTATTTGGATGGATTCATCACTTGGGCTGAATCCATTCTTCCTGCTATCAGTGGAGAAGGGGAATCCATCCTCCTTAGCATGGAAGATGCAGGGGGAAGCTGTGCCATGCAGAAGATGACACTGGTAGGCAGACCAGTGCTTGGCCACAAACCCCATGAGCCAGTGCACACCCTGAGCAGACAAATCCTACATCCCACACTCCTGGGACAGCATGGAAAGCATGGAGCCTTCCCCCAGCAAGCAGCTTTTCTCAGAGAGCCCAGAGCAGCAGCCCTGGGCTGAAATGGACTCAGGAAAGATTTTCCAAGACCCTGTTAGTGCCCAAAATTTAGAAGTGTGGCTGACCACACAAAAACCTGCTCTGCCTCCATGGGTAAGAATTCACTGTCACTGAGGCTTTGCTAGAACTCAAGATTCTAGCATTCTAGAGATTTGCTAAGGACACCATCAACCCTGTGTTTGCTCCCCTCCTGGTTTGCCTCTGGTGACAGGATGAGCTGGGTCACCAGTTTAGCTGGGACCGGGCTGAGAGTTCCATCAAAATGCCCGTGCAGATTGTTGGGTAACAGCTGATAGCAAATTCTGATCCCAGCAGCTCTGGGCTGACTCACCCTGGGAGTAACCCAGAGGTAAAGGTCTCTTATTCTGTTATCATTTTCAGTCGCCCCGAGCCAGCCAGTCCCCCAGGATTTATTCCAACATGAAAGAACTCAACAGCTACTGAGAGAATACGGAAAAGAAACCTTGAACTCTCAGAACAAAGAACTTAAGATGTCTCAGATCAGTTTTGTTTGAAGCTTGGGGAAAGTAAAGTCACAGCGAAGTTAAGAGGCTGAAACAAAGCAACAATGATTGGACATGCAGGCTTTGAAAAGCTGATTTCATTATCCCTGGAGAAATCCAAACCTGTCCCCTGGAAGGTGTCTGGCAGCTGCATCCTGAGCAATTCCATTTAGACCTTTCAGGGTGTGGGGCTAATGACCAACTTGTCTGGAGATGGAGCTTTTAGGGCCTGGGTTACCAACTTAATTGCAGCCCAAATTAGCATGGTCAAAAAGACAGAGCACTGGTAGTTTGAGAAAAATGGTTTTTTATCTCCTTCTTGGAGCCCAGGAATGATCAGGATCATCTGCTGCTCTGGCAGCATTCACTGTGTGGTTTCCTTGGCTGCTCCCTGAGTAGCTCAAGGCCAGAAAGGTTAAACCTTGTGCTGTGGAAGTCACAGGAGACAGCAGGAACCCTGGAAGCCTTGGGTTCCTCTGCACAGCATCCTGCCTCTCTGCTCTCCTCATGCCTAGTGCTGGAGCAGGATGGAGTATTTATTAGAAGGAGGTATTTCCATCCAAAATGATGGCAACTTGGAGCTCCCTGAAATAATTCATATCATCCTTTGCTTGGCTGTCTTCCAGAATGCAATTCCTATCCATGAAAATGTCCCTTGCCTAAAGTTATTAATGAATTCCTGTCCCAGGACAGCACACAACGCTTGCAGGACACAGAGACCTGCCCTCACAAACAAGGAAGACTCTTCCTAGTCCATTTCTAGACTTCTACACAGAGATAACCAACACCAAAATATCCTCCTGTGGCAAATCTTCCTCTGCTCCAGAAGAGTTGCAGAGGAAGTTAAGGGGGTCTGGAGAACCTCTTGCTGCCAGTCCTTCCCACAGAATCCCTGGATGTGCCCACGGCAGGGGCAGGTTACACCCGAGGAGAGGGGTCAGGGGCTGTCTGTGCTCACCAGAACGTTGTACTGGGACACGGAGATGTTGTTGGGGTGCACGGTGAGGCGCACGCATTGCTTCATCTCCGAGGCGAATCTGCGCGGCTCGCTGGAGCGCTCGCACCGCTCCTTCCTCGTGCACCTGGGGAGAACAGGGACAGACAGGGACAGAGTGAGCACAGAGCCAGGCTGGCAGGCTGGGGACAGCTCCTGGGATGTGGGAGCAGCAGTCAAGGTGGGTAGAAAGTCAGCTCTGTGGTCTTCGGGACGGAAAATCACACTCGTGCTCTTAGCGCGCTCCGGCTGGTGGAATTATCCAGGATATCCTGAGCTGCAAAGGATCGTCATGTCCAACCCCTGGCCCTGCACAGGACATTCCCAAGAGCCCCACCACGTGTCTGAGAGCATTGACTCTGCTGCTGGCAGCTGTGGGACTGCTCAAGCAGGCAGGAACCCATAAGAGGATGGAGGGTGATGTGTGAAAGACTCATCCCCGCTGCAGAAATTGTCTCTCCACCCACACTGCAGGTCCAGCACAACCTTCCCAAACCCCCAGCCCTTCAAACCCTCCTGTCCAGGGGCTGTGGGACACCTCAGGCAGGGCTGTCCTTGTAGGGAAGCTGTGCACAGCCCGTGGATTTTGTCCCTCCTGAGAATGCTGCTCACTTTTGGTGCCTCTGGGCTGCTGGTACCTCACTTCTAGGATGAGGCCAGCCCCTGAAGCAATTATCTCTTCAGAATTTTTTGCCTCTGACTTGAAAATGTCTGACTAGAAGTGCTGAGAGTTGAATCTTAAAAATTCAGGTGTTCCCAGTAAGCGGCAGCTCAGTGAAATTTGTGGATGCACACACCTGGGCTGCACAAATGCATGAACTTCACACCACCCACTAATTGTTGATGTTTTCAGTGCTGTCACTACCCCTCCTCTCACCTGTGTGGTGCAAACACAACCTATAAAAGTGGATTGGTGGCTGTTTGCCCCGTTCCCTCCCAGGTTTGCACTTGTTTAACATAAAGCACATCTGTATTTCACTCCACACACGCTGCCGAGGCCATTGCTTCAAGGAAGGTGTCTGCCTGGAAATCCACAGGGTTAATCCAAAAGGACAGCTCCAGCTGCATGCCAATTACCTTCTGCCATTAAGTTAATGTTATGGACTTGCACAGGGTGTCTTCAATGGATTTTGTTATTAGCAGTGCTATTACTCCCCATTAAAACCAGCTATAAAGACCTAAGTGTGGGTGTTAAATTATTCACCCACTCCCAGACCTCAGAGTCTCACTTTTGAGAGAACCTGGGGGCTGCTGAAACTCCAAAATCACCCTTCAGCATCCCTAGTCCTTGGAGCAGAGACTGCACCCTTGTGCATGGGGATTTGCAGATGAGGATCCATGAAAACACATGCCAAAAACTCAATATATGGTTAATCCAAATGTTACAAAGCCTGGGGCAGCCTAAAACTTTAGGGCTTGGCTTCTCTCTAGTGACTGACTCTAAATCAAGTGAGCACCCCAACTCCAAACTCCAATTCCTCCATCTTTCTGGCAGAGGAAAGTTTTGTATTTCCAGAGGCAGAATCCATAAAGGGATATTTTGGCCATTCTCAACACACTTTGCAGGTTTGAGAGAGCAAAAGTAGCACTGCAGCTCCTGCTCTCTGTTCCCCAGGAGCCCTCATCCCATTAAATCTTCTCTGGCACTGCCACATGCTGGATCAGGAATTTTAAATGGGCACTCTCCAGAGGGTTGGACCAATAGCCCATTAAATATCCCCAAAACTGTAAGTTCCCCATAGTGGCACCAAAGCCAAAAGGCAAAATGCTGGCCTGAGATTTTTCCAAGCACTTCCATAAAACAAACAGCCACAGCAATCCCATTAAAGCTCTGCAGGGTGTGGGAACTCCTCTCCTGGGAATAGCTTGGAAGGGAAACCTTTTTGGGCTCAGAATCAAAACACAAGTGCCCAAATTCTTCAAGATGTTCTATTATCTCCCATTTACTTCCTTCAGCTGCAGCACAACGGAAATATCTGGATTTTCTAAAATTAAACAGGCAGATATCCAGGCTCAGTTCAAATCTATGGATATGGATTAAGCACCCAGGAATGTGGTTTATACTCCCAATCCAACCACTGAGCAGGAATATAATAATTCACATTTTACCTGCTGTTTACAGGTCATACACATTTAAAACATGTCACTTTTCAGACCAAACTCTTGCTCCATATTAGACTGATGTGCCTTGCAGCCTTGATATCAGCCATGAGGTGAAAATAATGTCATCCAAATAATGAATTTATGAAAAACCAAAGCAAACTAAGCCTGGGTTTAATGTAATGTTAAGGCTGCTGTGTCAGGGCCTCAGGAATTAGGTACTGCCAGACTGAAAGCAGCTTCTGTACTTCCAAATCTGCTCCCTGCACTCACACCCTGCTAGCCAGGTTTTAATTACAGGATCACAGGTTATTATTCCTTTTTTCCACGGTGACCTCAATTCTGCCACTTCCTAACTTTCACTGTCTGACTTTTTCAATGCAATTCCTCAGTTGGAAAAGCCCTAAATAGCTGTGCCTGGTATTTGAGTCTGATGATGGGGGAGTTCTGCTGAGCTGGACCACACTGAGCTGGGCTCTGGGGTCAGTGCCCCAGGTGAGTGACCACGGCTGCTTCAGGAATCAAATCCAGAGGGATGGAGCCACCTGGCAGTGGGTTTGGCAGGTTTGTGCATGCAGGAAGGAGTGGTGGTGGCTCTTCTCCAGAGCATTTGGTCTGTGGTTTCCCCCATCTCCTCTCCCACGGCCACCTTATCTCTCCTAAGCTGGAGCATCCTGTGGGTTCACACATCACTCAAGGATGTGTGAACATGTGTGAACCTCACCCAGCAGCTGAGGTTCTCCAGAGGCAAAACCTGGTGGGTTTTCCTGTGATGGATTATCCTGAAGGAAGGAAAATATAGGTTGGATATTGTGAAAAAAATTCTTTACTCAGAGAGAGGTGAGTCCCTGGCACAGGTTGCTCAGAAAAGCTGTGGCTGCCCCATCCCTGGAAGTGTTCAGGGTTGCATGAGGCTCAGAGCAACCTGGGCTAGTCCCTGCCCATGGCAGGGTGTGGAACTGGATGATCTTTAATGTCCCTTCCAACCCAAACCATTCTGTGATCCTACAGTTTAGGTGAGAAGAAAGAGATATCTGACATAAAGAAACCTTCACCCTCCAGCCTCCCTCTGCACTGCCAAAAATGTTCTGCCCTCCCCAAAGAGAGCAAGAAAAAGCAGAGAAAATTGTTCCAACATGTGCAGAGGAAAGTCTTTCCCTCCAGCACCAGTCTCAAATCCCTGGGTGGTGAAGGCTGAGACACAGAAACAAAAGTGACAAAGGATCACAGAAGGCGTCTGCCCAGAGGGGACGTGGCAGCCCCAGAAGTAAGTTCAGCAAACTGTAAATAGAGGCAAATGGGACTTTTAATAAATTAATTCTTCCAGACACAAGACCTTATAAAAGTGGTCACCTGGAAGGCAGCAGCCTGCACTCAGCAGCTGGGCTGAGGGATAATGAAATATCCCACCTCAACTCATCATTTCTGTTGTCTCTGGTGACAGTCATTGTCTACCTTGGGCTCTGTGCCTCTCACCTGGTGAGTTTATTTTTGTTTATACAGCAGAAAACCCCTTTTACTGCCAAATTTGCTTTAATAAGATATCTGTACCCCCAACATCCTGAGGGTGTCCATACACAGAGATCACTCTCACTGCCACATTCCCTAATTCCCTGCTGGTCACACCATAACTGGGTGATGTGTAGCTCCCACCCAGTAGCACCACATTCCACTTCAGGTCCCTAAAAGAGCATCTTCCACCCCTGAGCTTGTTTTGTTTGTGCAGACATTTCTCTGGATGTCTCAGCAGCAGCTGCTCTTTCATTGCCAGCTGTGTCTTTAACAATTCCAAGTGTCCTGCTTTGTCCAAAGCCATTAGCACAAACACTGAGGAGCTGTTCCTACCACTGAACCATGAGGAATGGTATTTCCTCCTCATCTCCCATTAAGAATAAATACCACTGGTGCTCACCCTCTGCTCGCCAGCCACCAACCAATTATTTTAATAATGTTAAATTAATGCTTTCCACTTCTCTTGCATCTCTCCTCCAAGAATCTCAGAGGGCTTTGCCTGCAGCTAATTAAACTTCAGCCATGAGGTTGGAATTAGCAGGCAGACAAAGGAAAGTGAGGCACAGACTGAGGGCAGGGCAAGGTGGAGGTCCTGGTTTGGGACACAAGAAATCATCATTAAATCCCTAAATAAGGGACCAAAATCTGGGGCCACACCCTGCAAACCCAGGCTGCAGAGGGGCCAGCCTCTTCCATCTCTGCAGGGATGGGAAGGGTTCTTCTGCCTTGCTGGGGTTTGGTGAAACCAAGCCCAGACTCTCAGTGAAGACACATCTCCATCCTATTGTAGACAAAAAACTCCAAATCACCACCCTACACACATAAACCTCTCCCAGCCCCCCCCCAAAAATGACCTTTATTTTTCACCTGACTGAGCCTTGCTTGATTATAACCATAACTGTTGAAAAAGGAGATTATTTGGATTCTGCTTTATTTGTTCTCATAATTTCCCAAGAAGCAGACTAAAAGATCCAACTTTTTGAATGTGAGACCCAAAAAAAGTCAGTTTTCTGGCAATGGAAAAGGTCTTATCTACAATTCTGTTAATTAATAACAAATTTCAAGACAAAAGAGTGGTGATTGGATCTGATCAGAAATTGCTACTCAGAACAGAGTATTTGGGGGCTTTTTACAAGTGGCAATTAGCACACGAAGCAATTATTTCTTTTTTCTTTTTTTTTTTTTTTATCCAGGGGAAAAATAAAATACCATCAAAAATTTTTAATTCTCAGAAATAAATCCTAAAGAAATGAATCCTTTTTGGAAAAGCCTCACCACTTGATGCACAACAGTTTTCTTTTGGCTCTGGGTGTTCAGGTGGGTTCTCAGGGAAAGAGAGGGATGTGAAAATCTGTGTTTGATGGCAAAGCTCAGAGACAGCTCAGTGGTTTGGGTCATCCCAGCAACCCCAAATGACACCTTTCCACCACCTCCAAACAGGTAATTTGCTGGAATCACTCTTTTGCAAAAGGTTTTGACATTTCAACTTTCATTTCTGGTTCTAAACAGTGACATTTCCCTGAGGGGATGAATTCTCTCACCCTCTGATGGAATCATCTCAGCCCCCCCTTTCCTCACATCTTCCCTCCAGTGCTGGGGGTGGAAATCAGGGAGCCCCCAGTCACACCAGTGAGGAAGGGTGGGATATTTTGATAGGATACAAGTTTCATGTTGGCATTCCCATTTTCATCCCCAAACTGTTGATTCCTGAGCTTTTTTGTGGTGTAGGGTCCCTCCACTTGTGCAAGATGGAGATGTTGCCCCATCCCAACCCTCGCCTCTTCCCAGTGGTGTGTTTTCATTATTTTTTTTTTACTTTTCTTTAGTTTTTCCCCTTAAAATTCAACTTGTTCCCTTCAGATTATCCGTCTGCCTCCCTCACTCACATCATCACCTCCAGTGGTCTCCTTTCTAGGTTTGTTGGATAGAGACATCCAAGAAAAAAAAATCAAGAGGAAGCTACAGAAGATGTAGGGAAACTTTTCAGGGAAACCTGATTAGGTCTCAGTTGGAAGATCATGAGTAGTCTCCCCTGTCCTGGATCAAGACAGAGTAAGAGACAATGATTTTCCATTTCTCCCATCTTGTCATCTCCAAGGGAAAATCTGGGAATTCCCAGCCCAGCCAGAGCCCATGGCAAGCCAAGTTGTACCTGCAGGCAAGAGTCAAACTGAGAAAACAGAACAGAACAACAAATTGGGAATCTGAAATCTAAGAGAGGGTGCAGGAATGACCTGGGAGCAGCTCTCCCTGTCCCTGAGGGGAAGGGTGATTTGGGGATGTCCCACCCCTGGAAGTGTCCAAGACCAGGCTGGACAGGACTTGGAGCAATGGAAGGTGTCCCTGCCATGGCAGGGGTGGCACTGGATGAGATTTAAGCCAACCCAAACCCTTCTGTGATTCTTTCATTCCTACAAAATGAAATTACAGAAACAGCGACTTGTCAAATCTTTGGCCTTGCAACACACCAGAATTTTTTTCCTGGATAAAGCTGGAGCAGCAGAGAACCTAGGATGTGACAGAGGGATTTCTGGCACTGCTGCAACCTTTGTGTTTCCCTTTATCTCCACGAAGCCCCAGCTCCTGGCAGAGGGTCACATTCCCCACACAGGCATGGGCTGATATCGCACAGGATGCTCGGAGCACCCTCCCAGCATCCCCAGGAGCCGTGTCCCTGCCCCGGCCGCAGGGGATGCGCTCCCTGCAGGATCAGGAGGCTCCGAGATGCCTTTTGGAAGGCGATCAGCAGAGGGAGCTCGGCGGAAGCCAAGTGCAAACCCCGGGAATGGCGTTTTCAGCCAGGACTGGGTGATACCTCCGAGTTTTAAGTTTTCTGCTCTGTTCTGCTCGGATGTGCTTTTCCGTTGTGCTTGGGTGATGAAGACAAAACAGTCCGATTCCACCTGGGGACTCAAGGACAGTATCTTTAAACTTCAAGCCCTAAGCATAAACAGCGTGAAAAGAGGAGGGCGGACATGCAAGCAAGCAAGGAGGATGAAACTTCCCTATTTGAGATTATTAATTGGACAGCTGACTCCTGCATGCAAATGGACTAAAACCTATAAAGGTGTGAGAACTCGAGACCAACCCCTCCTTTGCTCCCATCTTGGAGCCATCCAGGCAGGGGCCACGACTGTGGCACTGATATTGCTAAGGTGTGGCTTTGTAGGCTTCACAATAAATACCCATTTTATTCTCCTTAACTCTGTGTGTAGCCTCTATTCCAGCTCCTCAAGGCATCATGGGGACAGGAACCTGAGAAAGGGACAGGACAGAGATGCTTGGCTTCGGGAGGCTCTGGAGATCCGAGTTACCCGGCTCAGTCTCATCAGCCTGGTCCCTCTCTCAGGATGCCAGGCAATGTGACAGCTTCGCTCCTTACCGGGAAAAGTTTTTTGATTTCCCAGTCGGAAAGAAGGGTGAGGTGAGAACACAGCAGTTAAAGGAGTCTGGGGATGGATTAAGAGGTTTGTTTAAGCCCAAGTCTGAGCAATGTGCAGAGCCAGCTTTGGGTCTCCTGAGGTGGCTTTATCACCTGGGAGAGCAAGGCTGGGGAAGGAGGGAGCAGCTGAAATTTGCCTTTCCCTCTGCTGGAGCCAAAGCAATTTGCTGGTTGGAGCCAGGAAAAGGGAGAAGATTCAGTCCCACTGAATCATGTAAAGTTTAAGGTCAGTTTTAGCAGTGTTTTGACATTTCCAGGTTCCCTCGGAGTCCTGAGAACAGGAATGCCATAAATGTCGAGACACAGACATTACTGACCTTAAACTTTACATGGCCATGTGGTGACTACCCCACTCCCTCCCTGCTCTCTCCTTTTGGCCTCCAGGCTGCCCAGGGCATGGCTGAAATTTAGCTTTCCCTGGCACCAGAAGTTAAATTTGACCAACTGCCCAGGATACTCAATTCTGGACAGAAAGGCAAGAGATGCTCCAAGAAAAGTGACAAATTTGAGCTGGGATAATGCACAGGGTTATTGCTGGAGAACCTGTCCTGGTGCAAGTTCATGTGTATCTGAGGAAGGAGTTGAATCCTTTCATCTTTGGCTCTAACCACAAACAGGCTCAACTCCCCAAAAGCTGCTGTTTGGGATCAAAGATGAACTGGACAAAATGGGGAAAAGCCACCAGAGAGGGGAAAAGTAAAAGCTGTAGGGTCTTTAATAGGTGCTATTTGGGCACCAAGAGATCTGTGGATTTTTCCAAAGCGACCTGGAAGAAGAAACTCAAAAACTCTGGAATTCATTCTCTGGAGCTTTGCATGTCCCCAGGGCAATTTTTAAGAGACCACAAAAAGTTTCAGACCAGCATCCAAGGCTCATCCTGCTGCTCTTCTCAAGGTCCCAGCAGGGCATTCCTGGGGTGAAGGACCAGAACTCCATCCTTGTCCTCGGGCCGCAGTTTGGGGAGGGAAACTCTGCCCTGCCAGAGCCGCCTCTCCCCGCACTCCTCCTGCCCCTGTCACTTCGCCAAACGGAGCGAGGCTGCTAATTGCTCTGCCTGCTAATCTATTCTAATGCATGGTAATAGAAGCCGAGTTTCTGCCCTGATAACTCCGCCGGATTACGCTGCAGAGCCGCAATCCCCCCGCCCGCCCCTTATCTCTGTCCCCAGGTGGGTTCCTCCCTCCATCCCCCAATTGTGCGAGCCCACCCCCGGAGCCCCACGGGGCGTGGGTGCAAGGGATTTACTCCCGCATCTCCCGCCCTACAAAGCCAAGCGCTGCCCGGACAGCATCCCTCCCCCCTGCTCTGGGGGATTTCATGCCCCTTCTCCTTTCCCCCGAGCCCCCCTCCCCAAATTTCCAGAGCTGGCGGATTGTTTTAGCCCTGCTAACTTTGCCTGGGGGAGGCGGAGTTGGAGCATCACCTGCTGCCGACCCCCAGGGCTGGACAAAGGTTCAGAGGTGGCCCCAGGGACCAGCCCAGCTCAGGCATGGCTGGGGTGCGGCCAGGGACCAGAGGTTTGGGAGTACAGATGTGTGCACATCTGCAGGCACATCGGGGGGCTCATCTAGCCCGAGAGCATTCCACATGCAAATCCATGGAAATTTGGACCTTTTGTCCGATGAAGGAAGGGAAATGGTTTGCTGGCAAGGGGAGGGGAGGGAGTCTGTGGAAGGTAATGCTGAAATCCACTCCTCAGCTGGTTGTTATGGAAAAGTGGAATTCCTCCGTGAATTTATGGATAAGTGGAGTTCCTTTCTGAATCACAGGATCATGGACTCATGGAAAGGCTTGGGTTGGAAGGGACATTAAAGATCACCCAGTCCAATCCCCTGCCATAGGCAGGAACCCTTCCACCACATCAGGTTGCTCCAAACCTCACCCAACCTTGGACACTTCCAGGGATCCAGGGATCCAGGGACAGCCACAACTGGGCACCCTGTGCCAGGGCCTCCCCACCCTGACAGCCATTCCTAAAATCTACTCTTAAATCATTTCCTGCTGTAGAAGCAGCCTGAAAACAGCCAGCACCTGTGTGTGACATCTGGGAGGATGGGGATCTCCTGCCTCCATCCTCTGACCTTTTCCAACCTCCTGCAAGGGTCAAAGACACAAGGACAGAACATCTCTGAAGCTGCAGGGTCTCTGCTTTGCTGCCCCTTCAATCACATCCCTCCAGGTCCTTTTGCTGCTGAATTTACCAGGCACAACACGAGCCCGGTAGCTTAAAGCAGGAGGAGAATCTCAGAGCACAAAAATCACGAGCAGGAGGCAGAACTCGAGCCAAAGGCATGAGAACTGCAGTCAGACCACGGCACTGAGGTGGTCCACAAGAAAGGAATCACAGGAATCTGCCTGGAATCTGCCTTTTGCCATCTGCCTGTGAAAGGCTGAGCTTCAAAAGAAGATGGAAAAACCCCTGAAGGCTCAGCTTCAGCTGAAGGCTACCTGAGTAATACAAGCTCCTGTCTCTGAGGAGGCAGCAAAATAACTTTCCCAGCACTGAATTCTCTTTAGAGTCGTTTTAAAGAAAATTAAAAGAAGAAGAAAGCGAGAGAAAGGGAACGAGGTTGCTAGATAAGGCAAGTAATTAATGAACAAAATTACTTTTCCCAGAGAGCATCCTATCATGGTGCTTCCTATTCATGCTAATAATATTTGTGAGTGTCTTCCCCAGAACCTGGGTAGATAACACCTACACTCTCCCATGCTCCTACATGCTCTCCTCTGCAAGGGCTGATGCAAATAATCTGTTCAAAGGGGCTGAAGTTCTTTGTTCCTGGCCTGATTCATCCCTGAATTCTTCATGGGAGTTTCTCTCGAGTGACTCCAAGGAAAGTAATTTGGTGTTTTCCATGTCACTGTGGTCCAAATGCCAAATATCTGCTGATGAAGATGATGGGAGCTGCCCTTGCCTTGAGAAAGGTCAAATTTGGGGTGTGCTGCTCAGAGACTGGGGCTGATCAGTGGTGCTGAGGCTTCCTCAAGACTGCAGTGAGACCTGGAAGTCCTCCAGGTGGGAGGGTTTGGTGCCACTTCAGCCTTGTCTCTTAAAAGGCAAATGAGAAACGAGAACACAGAAAAAAAGTCTGTGTTCAAGGAGGTTTTCCAGAAGGTCAGGGAGCCATGGGAAGTGCACTGTAAGGAGTCCCCACTCACACAGACACTGAATCCCTGCCAGGCTCAGCCAGCACCTCATCTAATTGCTCTTTTGCTGTCAGCATCTGCTGTGCTGACTTGGAGGAGCACAGCAAGAAGGGAGAAGACATTCCCACAGGATAGACTGAACAGCCTGAACACTTTGCATCCAAATCCCTCACCCCTGGAAACCCCTTGAGCAGTTTTATCCAGAAAGGTTCAAGGCAGAGGAGGATCCCACAGAGTTTCTCAAACCAGATTCTCCCAACCCACTGCTCCTTTTGATCTTCATCAATATCTCTATTCTCACACTGCTGACAAGCTCCTTTCCTCTTCCCCATCCATCCATCCATCCATCCATCCATCCATCCATCCATCCATCCATCCATCCCTCTGCCCATGTCCCCCAGCAGCAGAGCCTACACTGATGGGTGCTGTAACTCCACTATTTGCTCCTGGCAGAGACAATTCCTCCCTCTGAGTCCAGACTTTTCTGCAGGAAAAGCAAAAATTCTGCAATTAGCAGCCAGGGAAACCACAGGGTAGCACGGAGGGAGTTGCATCAGATCCCCATTACCACACAGACCTGGCATGAGCATCTCCAGCAGCTCCATGGCTCTGCTGGGAGAGGAGACTCTGCAGGGAATTGGGAAAAATAAGCCAAGGAACCTCTCAGCCCAGGCTTGGAGTGTGAAATCAGTGGGATGGGATTTTCTACCTGAAAAAGGCACCCATGCATCTCCACCAACCCCACTCAGACCATGCCTGAAGCTCTGGATCCATCCCTAAGCTATTTGTTTCCTTGGAGCTGGGAAAAAGCCTGAGCTGGATGCACAGCCTTCAACAGGTGAACAGAGATCAGAAATAAAGGAGGAGCTGTGTTTCCATGGCAGTTTTCAGACCCTCACATGACCAATGCACAAGCTTTGGATCAGAGCTGGAGCTTCCCAGCTGCTTAAATCACCATTTCACCCCAACTCTGACAAAAACAACAAAAAAATTCTGCCTTTCACAGCTCAGCTCCTTCTAGGAAAGACAATTTGGGGGACAGGATAATAAGAGGGAAAATAGAGGAAGAAGGATTTTCATTTTAGTCTCACTTCTTTTCCCTGCCCAAGCCTGCTCCAGCCAAAAAGTCAGGGAACAAGCTGAGTTTCTCCTTCCTAAACCTCCTCTCGAGCTGGTTCTGCAGAGAGGGTTGGAGTGGAGGGAGCCATACAGAGCCAAGCCATAAGAAACAGAAGGACCAGGGCTCTAAAACATCCTAAAAACAATCCTGGCTTCATCCCACTGGTAGTTTAAACATACAGCTGAAAGGAATTATTATTATTATTATTATAATAATAATTATTATTATTATTATTATTATTATTGTTTTTGTTATTATTATTATTATTATTGTTGTTGTTATTATTGTTATTATTATTATTGTTGTTGTTGTTTTATTTTTATTTTTATTTTTATTTTTATCTTTATCTTTATCTTTATCTTTATTTTTACTTTTATTTTTATCTTTATCTTTATTTTATTTTTTTAATTTTAATTTCAATTTTTATTTTTATTTTTATTTTTTATTTTTATTTTTTTTTAAATTTATTTTAATTATTATTATTTTAGGAGTAATTCTCCTAAAGCAGTGAGGTCTGGCACACCCCACCTCTCACTGTGAGGCTCTGGGAAGAATTCCCTGACCCGAGGCTACACCAGGATCCCCATCTCACACTCCAGCTGCAAGGAAAACGCTGTCAGCAGGTGATGGATGGATTTCCCCCCCTCTGTGCAGGGCTGGAAGGGCTGGGTCAGGCACTGAGAAATCACCACGGTGCTGGGGGTGAGCTCCAGCAGGCTGGGCTTTGGATGCACACTGATGGAACTATCCATTATGTTGGATCCCACAAACCTGGGAGTTTTGAGCTTTCTGTTCTGGAGAACACTGCTTTTGACCTGAGGCCTTGGAGAAAGCTTCCAAATTTGAGTGATGGAGTTAAAATCACGGGTGTGTAGTTAAATAGAAGCGTTATTTCACATGGTGAAGGGTTTTAAAATTGAGGTTTTTAGAATATAATAATAGCTATGAGACAAGATGGAAGATTTTGGGTGGTGTTTTCTTCCTTCTTCTCCATGGTTTCAGGCAGTAGTTTCTGGTTGGAAAGTCAGTGTTGCACTGCAGGTTACAGGAATTTGGTTATTGTGTCAAAAGTATAAATAATATAAATGGTAATTCTTTATTAAACTATTTAACTTTAAAAGACCTTGTAATTAACTAAATCCAGCTCCATTTTGCTCACTTTTTGCTGGTGGCTAGAAGTGTTGCAGAGCTCTCTGTACTTTAAATAAAATTTAATAAACAACCAAGCCCCAACACGAAAAGCTTTGTCTCCTTCATGTTTTTTAATCCTAACTTTAAGTAAAAACAAAAGAAAATGAAAACAAACCACTAATTAAGTAGTGCAAATCCTACATTTACACCATTACACATTCCAGGTGTCCATCTCCCGGGATCATTTCCTAATTGCCTGCCCTTTAAAAGCACTTTGTTGTAATTTTTGTGTCCAGAAAAGCAATTTCTGGTCACAACTTGCATGGTGCTGCTCTCTGGGCACGTCTGGCAATGCTGGGTGAGCCAGACAAGCTGCACTGGGGGATGTGGTGGGAGTGACCATGGGTGTTGGAATTTTGAGGTTTGGGAGTTTTGAAATTTTTGTGGTTTTTAGTATTGATTTTTTTGTTTTTGATTTGAAGGCTTGGAGAGGGCTCCCAAATTTGAGTGCTGGAGTTAGAGTCACTGGCTTGTAGTTTGAAAAGAAGTGTGTAATATCACATGGCAAAAAGTTTAGAATTTGAGGTTTTAAAATATAGTAATAGGTATGGGACAAGATGAAAGTTCTGGAACGTTGGCCTTTCTTCCTTCTTGTTCCTTCTTCTTAGTTTTAAGTGGTAGTTTTTAGTTAAATAAAAAATACCTCAGTACATGTCACAAGTGTTTAGTCATTAGGTCAAAAGTATAATTAATATAAATGTTAGTTTTTAATTGGATAGTTAAGCCTTAAAAGCCTTGTAACAAACAAAATACAGCTCCATTTTCTTGCTTTTAACTTGTTAACTAAAAGTACTGTAAAACTCACTATACTTTAAATAAAAATTAATAAACAACTAAGTCCAAACACAAAAATCCTGTCTCTCGTGCTTCAATCCCAACTCTAACTAAAAGCAAAAAACCAAGCAAACAAACAAAAATATATATCTATTATAACCTCATAAAAGAGGTTATTCCTTCTGGCTGAGGCAGTGCTACAACACAGGCTGTGATGGGGGGATCCAGTGTGGGTAGCTGTTTGGAAAAGGCTGGGAATGCTGAAGGAGGCAGGAATTCAAGTGCAGTTTCATAGGAGACATCTTCTCCCAACATGATAATTTGTGATGGACAGGAGTCCAACTATGTACTCGAAGGGCAAAAAATGTCCTGCTTGAAGTCCTTCAGGATCAACATCCAATGCAGAATCCTGGATTCAAACTATCCATCTCATGGGCTGGTGACACAACTCAAGTTTTTAGTTGCACCTCCCAGTTTTTAGTCTCCCTTTCCAGGTAATAAGCAACAGGACAAGAGGAAATGGCCTCAAGTTGTGCCAGAGGAGGTTCAGGTTGGATATTAGGAAAATTTTCTTTATTGAAGAGTGGTTAAACACTGGAACAGGCTTCCCAAGAAAGTGGTGGAGTCACCATCCTTGGAAATGTTCAAAAAATGAGTGGATGTGGTACTTGGCTCTATGATTTAGTGGGCAGAGGGGTTTAAGTCCAAATTTGAGTCTGATGATCTTTGAGATCTTTTCAACACGAATATTCTGTGATGCCCCAGCAGTGGAGAAGGCTTTTATCTCAAACTGCAGAAGTGCCCTTGGTAGATTGGCAGATCCAGGGGACAAAGAGTGTTTGGTGCAGGCTCTGCCCCTTCCCCTTCTCCTGTGTACCCATCCCTCCAGCCCAGGGTGTTAAGTGCTGTTGGAATCAGGTGCTGTGCAGGAGGTGAAGGTGTTATTATTCAAGCCACTGGTTCCAATGAGATTATCCAGCCTAATGGAGCAGCTTGCGTGGACCTCCTCTAAGCCTGAATTTTCACTGTCAGAGGATCCCCAGTCAAGTGGAAAATTAGAAGGAGAAGGGAAGAGGGGGTTGTGGAGGGGAAAAGGGAGGGGATGATTAAGTCCTCTAGAAATTAATTCATAACTGGAGAAATGGAAATAATAACTCCCCAAGCTGATGGACAATCCCCAGCAAACACATTTCAATTTGGAAGCCGGCTCTGCTGCCAGTGCATCGTTTGCTTTCTGGCTCCTGCTGCTTCATTGATTCAATTTTCCACCCAAGGTGTTGACTTTGTCCTGGGATTGTGGCTCCTGCCAAGGCTCGAGCAGCTCAGAGTCCCCTCACTGCCCCTGGCTGCCCAACCTGCAGTGCCTGCTCTAGGGTAGGTCCAGTGGGGAGCACTGGCTCAAAGCACTTTTTAATTCTCTTTGGGTTTGGTTTGTGTTTTTTTTTTTTTATTCTTCCCCACAGGAATGGATCCCAGTATCCAACAGGTTTAGAAGCAAAGCACATTAAGTGTACTTTGAACTTGGTGGAGTTCACAGCCAACACCAAAATAACAAAATGTCCCTGTGCCTTCGGTGGTCTGGGATCCCACACACTGTCCAAGGGCAGGACAGGACTTGGTCAAAGCCTCTGGGCTGTCACAGCGGTTGGGTGAAGCAGCTTCTCAGCACAGTTGGGTATTTAATTCAAAGCCAGCATGGCTTTATTTAATAGCAGTGGCACAAATAGAAGATTGTCCCCTGTTGTCAGAGATAGCACAGCACAGCTTCATAAATGGTTTTTATGACCTGACTCCCAAAAACTACATCCTCAGCCATGAAAAGCCAGACCTCTTTCCCAAAATCTGTGTGGATCTCAGAAATTACAAAATAACAGTGCAGAGCTTTTGGTCACAGCCTGGTCTGGTGGGAGGTGTCCCTGACCATGGCACGGGGTAGGAGCTGGATGATCTCTGAGGTCTCTCCCAACCCAAACCACTCTGGGATTTTATGATTCTGTGCCAGGACACTAAACTGGGACATCAGGCTGAGTCAGGGACAGAGGATTTCCAGCTGACCCTTCCATCTCAGGGGTTCCTGAGCTCAGAGACCACCTCAGCCTGGCTGGGTTTGCACACACAGCTGCCCTGAGACAGCCTCAGATTGGGGCTGGAGAGAGTTAACAATTGTTTACCTGATTCCCCAGTGCAGTCCTGTGAAATGTTACTGCTTCCCAGAGGCACAAAATATAATTTTGCCTTAAAGGTTAATAGTATTCGACTCACTGAGGGAAGAAAGGAGTGCTCAGGAAGCTCTTTCATTCTGATCCCAGCCTGCTGCATTTCAGGTGGCACCCAGGGCTCTGGGCATTGAGGGGAGCTGGCCTCTCCTGGCCAAATCCTCCTCTCCCTCTCCTCCTGCTCTTTGGCAAGAAAGATCTCTTTCCAGGGACTCACAAGTTTCTAGCACTGAATTTAAATTAAAGGTACTACTCCTGACCTCAGGCAAGAGTCAGACCCTTACTCATGAAATGCAAGTGGATCTCTGTGCTTTGTGAGGATTTACCAACCCTAATAATGATAAATTCTCCAAAACAGAGGGGGAAAAAAAGCCCAATCCTTATGGCAGGGAAAAAAGTGAGTCCTCACATCAAGAGGCCAGCAGAGCCTGGGTCACTGCCCCACTCCAAGAACACTCTCAGTGAATTTGGGGATACAGATGCAGGTCAGAGGATGCTGCACCCACAGCTACCAGGCAGCTGGTAAGGAGACTGGGAAGATGCTTCCATGAGGAAGCTTAATGTGTTTTAAGCCTCCCCCAGAAGGAAAGGATGCTGGAAAACAAAGCTGCTCCCAGTTTATGTGTAACCATGCCAGGTGCTGCAGTCCATTAATTTCTTGCGGCTACAGAGGGTTCAGCTGAGCTCCAGAGTGTCTGGTCAGGGAGTGTTGGGTTCTCCTGGGCTGTGGGTGACATCTCACAGTATTTGTTGCCTCTGAATCCCGTTCCAGGGTGTTTGTGGTGGTTCCTGGCTGGATCAGACTGTGCCTGCTCACATTCAGTCCTCCCAAGCTGCCTCTGTACCCTGACCCTAGGGAATGGGTATTTCCTCCCAAACACAGCTATGGAACACCAGGCTGGCCTGGATGGATCCAGGGCTGTGTTTGATGCTCAGTTTGCGAGTCTGAGGCACATATGAGGCTCAGAGACCTTCTGCTCCACTCTTGCTCCTGCTTTCTGCTTCCTGCTGCCTCCCCAAGCCCTGCTTTGGGCTTGAATCACTCAAGGAACAGGCTGACAGTTGCCCAGTTGGTAGCCACGGACAGAAAAGCAGAATAATCACTGGCACAAATATAAGCTGCAGGGTTCTCCCCAAGCTCCATGAGCCTCCCAAGAGATCCATCACCTCCCCCAGCAGCTCAGGAGAGGATGTGAGCCATGAAAGGCAGCAGAAGTTAATCCTCGTGCTGTATAAACCAGCCAATAATATGCAGGACGTTTCCTATTAACCACCACACATCCAGACAATTACTCTGATTGATTCCAATCAGGTTTTACACCGGGCTTTATCCATCAGCACAAAGCTTTGCTGCCTGTTAATATCACGGGGAAAACCATTCCTAATGGAGGCTGCCAAACTCTACAGCATCAGCATTAAGCAGTCACAAGAATTGATGTAGCAAACTCAGCCTTGGGATGGCTGAGGGTTTGCAAACTGCATGGAAAATGCAATAAAAAAATCTATTGGAGCATCACACAACACCAATAACTCTCCCTGTGTTCTGAATGGATTTCTGTTCTGATGGGAAGGAGTGGAGAGATAAATGGAGAGAGATGTCTCCTGCCATCAGGATTATTACACATGTGTGATAGTAGAGGGATGGTGGATGAATGGATGGGCAGAAGATCTGGTTTATTCCCTGCTGCCTTTCAGCTGGGTCTGGGGACCTTTCCCTCTGTCCACTCCAGCAGAAATTCTGTTATCTTTGTGTTTTCTCTTGTTAACACATGTGCAGCAGGCACAGTGACCAAAAGGAGGGTGCTGAAGGTAAGAAACAGATACCAGTGAACTTTAGAGACATCAATCAACTATCATTTTCTCAAGGTGGGGAGGATAATTATCTTTGTCCTCTCTATCCCCTGTCCTGATGCCAAAAATCTCTGTGCAGCAGAGGATAAGGTGCACGAGGAGGATGCTCTGCCTCAAACTGTTCAACCTTCTGTTGCTGCCAGAAGCAGCATAAAAACATAAAATCATGGAATATTCTGAGCCGGAAGGAACCCTCAAAGATCATTGAGTCCAAAAGGAAAGTCCCCATGGGATTTTTGCACTTCACCTGCAGGACCTTCCTCCATAGGGAGGAGGTGGCCAAGCCATTCCAAAAACCACACTGAACACACCAGAGCCTTCCAACCCCAAACACAGCCATAAAATTGGCCATGAAATCACTCTGCAAAATCAGCAAATCAGTGACACAGAAGGTCCAGCCCAAAAGCTCTGCCTGTAGCACCTCCTTGGGCTCCTTTTAGTTAAGCACCCCAAAAATCTGAACCTGGGACCTACATCCCAAGTCACCCCTTCTGTGTTTTCCAGGCATCTTCTCCAGGATGTTTTCCAGCCCCTCCTGGATGCCTTATTGATGTGTTGCTGCCTCTTCTATTAGGAAAAGTACTCCACAAGCAAATGAATGCCCATGTCAGGGATTTCCCTGGTGGCAGTCTCAGGTGACATGTTCACTTCCAACCAGCCACTCTGCACAATCCCTGTCCCACACTGATATTCCCTCCCCCAGTCTGTTAATTGTTTACCTCCAGCATGAGGATTTAGCTGCTCTGGCCATAATGATGAGATGTTCCTCAGCCTGCTGTTAAATAAAACTTTAATTGAGAATCATGGGTAGGAGCTGGGGAGTTGTCCTTGCTCATCCCATGGCTGAATGTGTGCCAGTATGGATTAAAATATTTCCAGCACTTCATCTCCTTGGATTTTCAGTTCACCAGCACTAAATTACCAGCACTGCACCTCCAGTAGAAGTTTGTGATCACCTTTGCACATTGTCTTCCCCCAACATCATCTTTCTGGTTACTTTTTTCCCTGACTTGATCAGTTCTCCTCTATTTTTTTTCTTCCTTACCCAGCAGGAAAAGTACCCAACACTTCCAAAGTGCTATCAATATCACAAAATACTTTTGACCAAAGCCCTGGGTTATTTTGTCAGATGTTGAGGAGAAGAAGGAATGGCAAACAGCCCAGAGCACTGATCAGAAAACCTGGTTCAGCTTATTAATTTAACACCTGGCATTGGCTGCCTTGTGCAGCAAGGTCCATAATATGGATTCCAAATAATTAGAGGAAGGTCAGGGGCAGGTACAGACCTTCTGCATGCACTGAAGCAGCCAGCTCAGGCACAGCAGGTGGGAGATGCTGACCTCAGATTTATGTGGAGCCTCATTTCTAGTCAGTGATTCAATATCTAATTAAAGCATGTGCAGCACCCATGGAGTGATTTGTTGGAGCTGCTCTGAGGAAGCACCAATTGGACAAGAACTTTGTGAGAAGCAAATCCCTATTCCCACCCAGGAATAGCCCACTCTCTGGTCTCAAACAGCCCCTGAGGTACAGATTTTATTTTTGGTGTTTCTGTGATAACCTTGAATTGTTCCCTCTGATTTCATGAGTGTTTAAAGGAAAGAATTAGAGATTTCTGCCCACGGCCTTGCCAAGGAGAACAGGGGTGAACTGAAATGCTCAGCCAGGCCCAGGCTATTAATTCCAGCCCCAATTCCTTCCCTAGGCCCAAAAATCTAAAATTCAGAGGAGAAATCCTTACATGTGAGGAGTGACAGTGCCAGTTTGCAGTGACACATATATATAGACCTGAGTGGAGGCAGGAGAGAGACTCAGAGAGCTCTAAAGATATTTAATAACTTAATTTCTCTGGAACAAGAATCGTGATGCATCCTGAGAAACTCTTCTAGGGAGCTTTCCTTGTAACACAGGAGGAAATTCAGTGCTGCCACTTGGAGGCTCTGTGGGATGCTGGGTGATTCAGGTGGTCCATGATTATTTCCATCTTGCTGCAAGGTTGATTTTTTCTTTTTTTCTTCCAGCTTCCCTCCATCCCTTCTAACAGAGCTCAGTACCAGTTTGTGTTTGCTTTATGGATTCCTTTCCTTTCCTCCTCAGATCTTTGGCAATTACCACATGCAAGGAAAGGGATCCTCAGCACCAAGGAGGTGCCTGGGAAAGGGGAGCCAGCACCAGCAGCGAGTCAGGTCCCTCTCTGGCACAAGAACCTGATCCTGTTAAAATAAATCTTCCTTTATTCCCAGTCTGACCAGAACTGGTGCCCACAGTGCCAGCTCACAATGGGCACAGATCTCACAGTACATCCACATTCAGGGTTTTCTCAAATCTGTGATTAAGTCTGAGGTCCAGCAAGATCCATGCAGTAATTCCCTGAAGACTTCTTGCAGCTCAGCTCAGGGATTTCTCCACCCTCCTATCTCTCACGACCTTGTCACAGTGACTGGCAGGTTGAATTTTAGACCAGCTGGTGGCTGTGACATTGACACACCTCACACTGGAATCGTTTAGATGAGTGGATAAAGCTGCCATTCAAAATCCATCCTTAAAGCATCCCCCATCACACATCCAAAGGAAATCCATAAATCCAGCACATGTCCTCCCTGTATGCCGGGGGGGAGCAAAACTTTTGTGTCACCTTTTTGTTTTTTTTTCAGGATGTAGAACCTGAGATCAACAGGAGAAACATCCCTTGCCCGTTGAACATTGAATTTTAGATGGAAACCAGGAATCCTCATGCCTGATCTGCAGGGAAAAGACCACTTCATAATGAACCCAGCATGACAGCACTGATCCAAACTTCATCAACTGCAATCAAAGGCAGAAAAACAAAGAAGGGGATGGAGGGAGACAGCAAAAATGAGAGTCAAGATGAGCTGAGCATGCATTTTAATGGGGATTTGGACTCCCTGCTGCTGCTGCTGCTGAAAGGCTTCTGCAACAATCTTGGCTTCCCCTTCCTGGATTTGCTGAGCTAATCAAACACAATTCAGTGTGGACTGGGTGCCAACAAAATCCACAGCTGGTGAGAGGGAGTTTGGGAGCAGGACCACGGGGTGCTGGATGGGAGAGGAGCCCCTGCTCCAGGCAGCACAGGGAAATGGCCAAACACCACCCCAAAGAGCCAGAGCAGCCAACCCTGCCAAGAGCAAAGCCAGGGCCACCTCCAAGGCGTGTTGGGCAGGGGACAGAGCAGTTTGGTGGCTCCATGTCTGCAAAGGGCATCCAGACTCATCCTGGCAGGATGGGCATGGCCAAGGTGCTCATCAGGCTCTGCATCAGCAGCCCTGGGTCAGTGCTGGGGGCTGGACTAGCAAGGACACAGATCAGGGGGTTTTCATGAGCAAAATTATGTTTAAGAGGCTCTTGAAAATGCAGAAATGTAGAAACAGCTGCAACAGCTCAGCCCAAACATCCATAGAGCTGCTCGTTCATTCTCCCATTCCAATGGCAGAAAAAGATGACAAAACAAAGATAATAAAGTGAAAATTCTCCTGGTTTAAGCTCCCAGCTTCCAGCCAGCACTGGCAAGGGACTGCCTGCCCTGGAGCCTGCACTGATGTCATTGTATTGAACAGCTCTCAACAGATCTTTCTTTCATTAATTTGTCTAATTGCTTTCCAGCCAGTTGTGTTGCTGTTCTCCATAATGTGTCTCTCAGTGCTGCCCAGATGAATGATACACTGTATGAAAATGTCCTTTCTTCTGCTTGTTTTAATATTCTGCTTGATAATCTCATATAAAGTTCCCCAGATCTTGTGTTATGAGAAATGAGCAGTAATCATCCCCTCTTCACTTTCTTCATTGCCCTCCTGATTGTCTGGATCTATTGTGGCCCTCTCAGTCATCTCTCTTTTAAGATGAAAATTGCCAAGTCACACAATCTCTCCTTGTGTACCTCTGACAATCCTGAAAAACTCTCTCTAGCACCAATTACCTTTTCTACTTCATTCTTCACCCGTTTTTAGCTCATTTATAAATACACCAAACACCCTCAGCAGACATTCCCATGGGACCCTCCCAGATCCTCCCTCCCTCCATCACAACCCTTTATTCATGGTCTTTATTTCCCACCTTTGAACTGGCTGCTGATCTATCAGAGGACTCATCTTCCTGTCCCATGACAGCATTGTTGAGGTCCCTAGCTATGGGAAAAGTATAAATTCTTTTGTATTAAGCACATCATCCCTATCACATGGACTTTGATTTATTTAAAGAACAATTGACTCGTGACACCCACCGCCCTCCCCCAGAGTGTCATGTGCTTTTTTTATTCATCTATTCTTAATCATGGCTCAAATTTATGGGGAAAAAAAAAAATCCATAGAATCATAGAATCCCAGAATGGTGGCTTGGAAGGGATCTGAAAGATGATCTAATTCCAATCCCTCTGCCATGGGTGACTTCCACTATCCCAGGTTGCTCCAAACTCCATCCAACTTGGCCTGGAAGAGTTCCAGGGATGAGGCAGTCACAACCTGGATTCAAATTTCATGGTTTCAAATTCCAGCTCTTGGACCTTTCAGGAGTTAAAAAAAAAGAAATATATATTTTCTACCTTTCATTCTTCCATCAAGGCCAGAATAGGCAATGAGGTGCAGAGCAGATTTAATAACGTGGCAGTTTCATACCACGATTTCCCAGGACCTTGCAGTGAACATCACTTTTATGCTGTAAAAGCATTTTTTTGCTGAGTTCTCAGCAGCAGCCACTTCACACAGCTCGTGCCCTTTGGAAAGTAAACTTCCGGGGGAACCTCGTTAAATTTTAATCAGTTATTTTTTATGAGGTTAGCAATGTGTTTCCTATGTGGGCTGCCTGATGATTGTTTTGCAATTCACACCCCAGAGTTAGTGATCTTTTTGTTCTTTTTTTTTCTTCCAATGAGTGCAACTTCTAATTTTAAATAATGCCTCTTGACTTTGCCATTTAAGTAGGTATTTTAATTCTTTTTTCATTCACTTTTACTATTTTAGATCTCTCTTCATAGGTCATATAACTTCACAAGTTTCTTACATGATGTTCTTATGCAGGATGCTGTGAGACACTGCACCTTTTTTTTTTACCCTATCTGCTCCTTTTGCAAGCTACTGAATTTTATGTTGTTCCCAGTTTGAAGCTGAACTCCACAGTAATTTTTATTTATTTCTTTTATTCTGCCTCCACAGGATTTGAGCACCACGTGGTCGCTCTTTCAGAGCAATGTACTGAATATCTGTGTCCTGCAGCACATCCTTGGAGTAAATCAAGAATAAATCCAGATTTGTGTCTCTTTTCCCTGGGCTTACAGGTAGGAGCTCTGAGTGTTGTGACATTTGCTCGGTGCATACCAGGCCACTTGAAGTCTCTCATTACCACAATCTCTGCCCTCCCAACCTTTTGCATTTCTCTCAGCCTGTCACTGTCACTGTCACTGCCTTCAAGTGGTCAATAAACCAGCCTTAACACCGTGCCCTTCCCTGGGGACACCTTGTCACTGGTGCACACATTGACCTTATTTTCTTTCTTTGATTTTACATTTTCTTTAACATGAAAGCCCTTCTTTCATCATTTTGGCCTCCTCTATTGTTCTTGGGTGATTTATGCCATAAATGAGCTTCCCTTTATCGAGGTTTCAGGCTGTGTATCCCATTAGCATCTTCATTTAAAGCAGACTGTGCACAGGAGCAAGTATATATTTAATTCTGTCTGATTGCCTATTCTCATGTGTCTTGATTAAAAGGGACATTCATTTGGATTGATTTTTGATACTTTAACCTGAATTTTATCAAGTTCCAATCCAATTGCCTTCCAAGGATAAAGGCATGTTATGACTTCACCTTTAGACAATGAGTTTCAACCTTTAAAACCTCTTCCTTGCCTAATTTTTATTTAACTGGCAACAAATATCTTCCTTCCTCTGTCAGTTCCCACTCTTTGAAGAGATTTCCTTATTCCTTCTAAACTTTTCCTGCTCTGTTTTCTTAACTAATGCACTGAAACATTTTGTCTGTTCCTGGCTTTGCATTTGAGAAAATAAAAACGTTGATTTTTAGCCCATTATCTCAACTATTTGTGTCTTTTCCTCCCACTGTCCCTTTGCAACTGGGAGCTGTGGCAACATCCCATTAGTGCATTGAACAATACCAGGAAATATTCTCTAATCCCAGGGCCAAATAACATGATCTGATCACAGCCATGTTATTAAACTCTTTTAACTTCCAAAACACCTTGTGGAAACCCTCCCTGACCTGTGTAATTCCCAAACACGTCCAGGAATTGTTTGAAGGAGCGATAGCTGGCCCAAGCCAAACTCCATCCTAATAAATTTGCAGCATTAGGAATTTTCTCCCAGTGCCTAATAATATTCCATGGAGTTGTTTTAATTCCTGCAATAAATATATGTTATATGGCCCAGCACCACAGGATTCCTCCCACTGGAGTCTCTGGAGATGTTCTCCTGCCACCATTTAATGGCTTCAAACTGAGAGAGGGTGGATTTATGTTGGATATTAGGATAAAATTCTTTATTGTGAGGGTGGGAGGCCCTGGCACAGGATGCCCAGAGAAGCTGTGGCTGCCCCTGGATCTCTGGAAATGTCCAAGGCCAGGTTGGATGGGGCTTGGAGCAGCCTGGGACAGTGGAAGGTGTGACCATGGCAGGGGTGGAATGGGATGATCTTTGCAGTCCCTTCCAACCCAAACCATTTTATGATTCTGGCAGACCCACGCCTGTCTCTTCATGCCCAAAAATCTCTTCCAGCCCACCTGAAAGCCTCTCCTGTTTCTATTTGTGGGTTTTTTTTCTCCCCAATGCAAACAGAGGACTTGAAATGTCCTAACCTGGTAATCCAGGGAAAAGAACCTGCTCGACATTAACACTGCAAAATGCAAACCAAGTCAGCAGGAGAGGACACTTAGTCCATGTTCCCACCCCACAGAGATCTGTCAGTCTGCCCACCAGTGCAGTCACCCTGGGCCTGCTCTGGACCCCTCCAGGGTTACTCCAATGTAACCCTGATCAGATTTTCTGCTCCAAGGTGTCTTAGGTTGCAATACAGGATGTGACCAAAAGTATGGATTCTATCACCATCTGATAAACCAGGTAGGGCAGTGTTCTTTATCTTTTCCACAGCCCATCCTTTCTCCAGGAGATCTCTCCTGTTAATGGGCCATGGAGTCCCAGGGCATGGCTGATAAAATTCCATCATCCCATTGGGAGATGCTCCACCCAGGGGGAGGAGCCAAGCATTTCCTACCCAGATAAAATCTGAGATTTGGAACATCAGAGCAGCCTTTTCCCACTGGATCCCAGAGGAAAACCAGAGCCTTCCACATCATCCCTGGAACTTTGGAGGAAAACTGCACCTTCTCCAGGAGCCCTGCTCCAGCAGAACCACATCTGTCACTGCAGGAGGATGCAGCCACCATGGAATGGGACTGCACCAACCCTGACTGACTGACAGGGGCAGCTTGGATTCTGGCTCTGTCAGTGGTTTTGGTTTGTTCTTTGTAATACTGTATTTCTATTTTAATTTTCCTAGTAAAGAACTGTTATTCCTACTCCCATATGTTTGCCTGAAGACCCTTAATTTCAAAATTATAATAATTTGGAGGGAGTTTACATTCTTCATTAAAAAAAAAAAAAAAAAAAAAAAAAAAAAGAGGCTCCTGCCTTTCTTGGCAGACACCTGACTTTCAAAACAAGACACAGGGTCATGCCAATGTAACCCTGATCAGATTTTCTCCTCCAGGGTCATGCCAATGGAACCCTGATCACATTTCCTGCTCTGTTTGTGTTGGAAATGTGAGATACCTTCATGCTGAGTATCCCAAAGGGGCAGCTGCAGGAGTGACAGGTAGGCCAACAAATTCCCATCCACTTTGGGAGAGATGTTTCATCAGCAAATGGGTTGTACATGACAGAGACAAGTTGCTATTTCAGATATTTAGAGATGCTATAACACTGCTTGGCCTTAATTTTGGGCTCCAGCAAGCTATTGATTTTTTGATTCTTTATATTATGTTAATGATGTCATGATCATACCAGAGCAGCAATGTACTCCTGCAAAGCTCCAGAGTGCAATATTTAATAGATACTGTTAGTATTAATTGATTTTGCTATAATTCATTCTACTCATGTTTTCACGCTTAAGGCTTGGCTTTTTTGCTGTTTTGTTGTTTTTTTATTAGCAGTAAATTCCCTATGCATCCAGGCAGAATGAAAAAGTCAAAGCATTTACTTCTCCTCTTAGTTTTTAATTTGAGAATGGGGGAAGTGGGGAAGGCTGTCCTCTCCAGCTCACCCCAATCAATAGTAGATTAAGTATAACACTCAATAACAGGACTGATGTGCCCCTCAACAGCTCAAGAGGCCATCAAATGATATTTTGTCAATTGGACAGATGAGTTTATGCTGTGGGTCCACTCTTCTTCCTTTCTCATCAGCCCTTTCTGATCCTAATCCAGATGCCCCTGGATCCCTGGAAGTGTCCAAGGCCAGGTTGGACAAGGCTTGGAGCAACGTGGGATAGTGGAAGGTGTCCCTACCCTGGACTGGAGAATCTTTTAGGTCCCTTTCCACTCAAACCATCCCCTGTAATTCTGTGATCTTCTATCAGATAAAGCCAGGAAGGAATTCTTCAGGTCAGAATTATTTTTTTTTCTGTCCTTAAAAGCAGAGAGGGGAACAGAGAACAAATATTTACTGTTGCCCTACAATTCTGGTAAAAATTATCTCTCCACCACACAGAAAATCACTGTCATGTCCAGGTACACTGAGACCCTGCCCAGAGATACTGCAAAATTCAGAACCATTCTTGGAAATAAATTTTATGAGGCAGTAGCCTCAAGAGGGAAAAATCATTTCTGCTTTCTTGGCTAATCATACACTGAAAGTTATTTGTGAGTTTGTTTGCAGGGCTGGGGCTGGGTGAGGATGAGGGTGAGGAAGGGATCAGGTTGATTTGCTTGTATCCACGTTTGAATTTTCTTTTCTCCCTGACACAAGCACAGAGCTGAAGCTCTTGGCAAGCATCCCAACATCATCTTCCTCCTCCTCCTGTTATTAACTGGCTGCCTCTTCAGAGGTGCTGGGTGAAAAAGGGCCAGGGCCACCTGCAGCAAAGCCACCTCTGGCCCTGCCACCTCTCAGAGGTGCTCTGCTCTGATAACACCTTATCAGGCCAGGTGAGCTCTGAGGCTGGGAGCAGACAAAGCAGGCAAGAGTTACCTGAACTGAAATCCTGCCCTCTTGCCCTGCACAAAATAACCCCGTGCTCCCTGGCAGGGCTGGCTGGCATCCCTTCCAAACTGGGGTTGGCTGCCTGTTCCCAGCTCCTGGGGAGCCACAGGGAAGGACACAGGCCCAGGGGGCTCCTGTCCCTCAGCTACAGCTGAGAAAATCTGCAGACAAAACCTCTTTGTGGAGAGGGTTTGGGTCTGAAAGACAGAAGGAGTTTGGTTTTGTTGTGGTCATCTCCTCAGCTCAGCTCTGAGCCATTAAACTGGGGATTCCTTAATAATAATAATAATAATAATAATAATAATAATAATAATAAGAAGAAGAAGAAGAAGAAGAAGAAGAAGAAGAAGAAGAAGAAGAAGAAGTCCCCTTAATAATAAAGGGGACTCATTAATACTGGGCTCCCATTAACACAGGAGCTTCATTAATACAGGGCCTTCATTAATGCTGGTTTTAAACTGAAGGAGGGTCCATTTAGAAGAAATATAAGACTTTTTTTTTTTTTTTTTTAATAATGAAGGTGGTAAAATAAAGCAGAGAGACTATGGCTGCCCCTGGATTCCTGGGAACATCCAAGGTCAGGTTGGATGGAGCTCTAATCCACCCTCACCCCAAAATATTCACCAAGCTACCAAGGGAGAAGCCTTCTAGCCATGGGAAGTTAGACTGAGTTAGACTGAGATTATTTTCTTCACATGTCTCAATTAAAATGTAGATCTGCTTCACTGCCTGGGGCAGAGGGGCAGGAGGCATTGGGAATGAGATATGGGAGGGAGAAGCAAGGCATGGGGAGGGTTTGCTTCATCCCTGTCTGCCTTAACCCTTCCGGTGCCACCCCTGCTCTAACAGAAGGGTGCTCATTGGGATAATCCAGGAATTGCACGTGTGTTTGCACCTTGTCATTCTGCCAAGGCTCCCTCTGCTCTAATTAAACAAATTCAAAACCTACTCAGCCACTTGTGAGATGAAATTATTATTTTTGTGTTTTATATATGCTTTATATATTTTTTTTCTTTTTCTTTTTTTTAAACTGCAGTCATCACATGCATCTCCCTGCAGGACTCCTGCAATCCACCCGTTGTCCAAAATACTTTCAGCCTTAGGATCTCACACCCACTCATGAGGTGAGGAACTGTTTCTCCTGTCCTACAAACAAGGGGCTGGAACACAGGGATGTTAAGGATTGGAGTAATTTTAAGTCGGGCATTGTTTGATGTGGTCGTTTAAGGTTCCTCAGTAGCCACTAAAAGAAACTGGCACTTCCAGAGGGCAATTCATTCCACTGCCTTCCACACCTCGGGGTTAGGAGGAATGTGCTCAGAAAAAAATCCTTGTCTTCACTGTGTGCAGTGACAGGAAACCAAGGAGCAGATGAGATAAATCCCATCCTAAGTAATTTGTCCAAAATCATGCAAGGTACTGTGGCAGAGCAGGGAAATTAATTCTGCTCTCTCTTGCCTAAGGAAAATCCTGTAGCCAGTGGATCATGCTGATGTTCCTTTCTGAATGTACCAAGGGGTCCAGGACGTGTTTTCTCCAGCCAGAACCTGTCCCAGATCTTGTCTTACAGCAGTGACTCTCCTTCAGCCCACAACAATTCCCACCTCCCTGACCTCTCAAATCCCTTTATCCAAGTTAGGCAGAACCATCCTCCAGCTCCTCCACTCTGTCCCAGCAGAGCTTTCAGCTTTTCCCCTCCTCCTCAGAATATTTATTTCAACTTTTCCTCAGCTTTCTCTTTTTTTTTTTTTTTTTTTTTTTCTTTTTTTTTCTTTTTTTTTTTTTTTTTGCCACAAGACAACCAACAAAAAAAGATGTGCTAATTGCTAATGTAACTTCCCAGGCAGGGAAGAAAATGTTGGAGGGAAATGAAAATAAACCTGCTCTTCCTTCCATCACCAGGATGGTGATGGTGGATGCTTTTTCCCCAAGACACAGCCAGGTTGTTTGCTGTGGGGCTGCCCCATGTCCCTACAGCACACCAGGAAGCCCATTGCCAGTGGCAGGAGAAATTCACCTCTGTTCTTCACTGGGAATTTGGCCTCCCATGCAGAGGATGGCAAGAAAAAATGTTTTCTCTGAATATCCTGGTTTCTTTTCTTATCTTCTTACCCATATTTGAAGTGGAAAACAATGGAAGAGAAGATGTTCGAGAAAACAGGACAATGAGTTGCTCAGAGCCATTCAGCAAACAAAAGAAATGCAGATGTTGCTGGGGTTAGGAAGAAAAGACTGTAAGGAGGATCCCCCACAAAATAAAGCCCCAGAGCAGGATGAGAGAAGCAGCTTCAAGTTCAGAAGCTCCTGAGAACTCTCAGAACCTCCCTCCAGGATCACAGTTCTGCTTGGAAGGGAATCCTGAGCTGGAAGGGACCCACAAGGATCATCAAGTCCAACTCGTGCACAGAACACCCCAAAAATCCCCCCCTGTGCCTGGGAGTGTTGCCCAAACTCTTCCTGAGCTCTGGCAGATTTCATGCTGTGACCATTGACCATTGCGGAGACAGTTCCAAAAACACTCGATTTTTGCATCCAAAAGTATCCAAAAATTAAAAAAAAAAAAAAAAAAATCTCCCTGCTACAGAAGTCAAAGGGGAAAGCATCAATCTCTGCAAATCTGCTTGGGGGATGAAGTGCAGGGGGATGTGGGAGAAACAGGGAGAGTTAAAGACTGTGCTGGTGGCATAAAGGGATTTTGGGTGACTGGGAAGGAATTGGGAAGGAATTCCTGGCAGTGAGGGTGGTGAGCTCCTGGCACAGGGTGCCCAGAGAAGCTGTGGCTGCCCCTGGATCCCTGGAAGTGTCCAAGGCCAGGCTGGATGGGGCTTGGAGCACCCTGGGACAGTGGAAGGTGTCCCTGCCCATGGCAGGGGTTGGAATGGGATGATTTTTGAAGGGTTCTTCCCACACTAATGATTCTCTGATGGCCTGAATTTATGGGCAGGAGTGTGTGCAGATCCATGGAGAGACTGAGGCTGGATAAAGACACACCTTAAAGGTTTGCTGTGCTTTTCTTTAGGAGGAACTCCTCCCCTGCTCCATTCCCTTCTGAGACCTGTGACCGATGGAATGCCACAGGAGCAGCAGTGGCAGCACAAGGCTGATGTCCCCCCATCCTGGGGAGGGCTCTTTTCATGTGCCATTTTCCCTCATTGGCAGCTCATTGGCTGCAGAGGCACCTGACAGCAAGACAGATTCCCCAAAAGAGAGAGATTCCCTAAAAACAGCCCAGCGACTGTGACAGCTCCCTGAACCATCGACATTCCCTGACACTCACTGAGTGCCACAGCCCTGCAGCAAAGCCTGGCCCTGCTTCGCTGAAATTAGGGCATTGCAAGACTTCAAAATTCATGGGAGGAGTGGTCATGTTGCAAAACCCATGGAATTTTGTCCTTTCTGACAATTTGAGAGGGAAGAGGAGCCTGGGAGTTTTGAGCTTTCTGTGCTTTCTAGCACTGACCCCCTGGAGAACACTGCTTTTGACTTAGGGTCTTGGAAAAGGACTCCAAATTTGAGTGATGGAGTTAAAATCATGGGTGTGTACTTAGAACAGAGGTGTGTGATTTCACATAGTGAAGGGTTTTAAATGTAAGGGTTTTAGAATATAGTAATAGGTATAAAACAAAATAGAGGTTTTGAGGTGTTGTCTCTTTCTGTCCTCTTCCTTCTTCTTCATGTTTTCAAGTAGTAGCTTTTAGTTAAATAGTGCTACACTGCAGGGCACAAGTATTTAGTTAGTAGGTCAAAAATATAAATAATACAGATGTTAGCTCTTTATTAGACTATTTAGTTTTAAAGGCCTTGAAACTAGCTAGATTCAGCTCCATTTTGTATACTTTTAGGTGGTAGCTAGAAGTGTTGCAGAACTCTCTGTACTTTAGATAAGATGTAATAAACAACCAAGTCCAAACACAAGAAATTTGTCTCCTTCATGTTTTTAATCTTGACTCTGAGTAAAGACAAAAGAAAATAAAAACAAGCCACTAATTAAGTAGTTGAAGGGAAGAACAAGGAAGAACATCCCAAACTGGAGTTAGGCTCTATTGTGTTGCCAACATACAGAGCTCTAAAGTCACTTAGGTTGTCCTCAGGACCCCACCTTATCCTCCAGAAGAAAAGTAGACTCTGTCATATTTGTCAGCCCCAGGTGAACATCTCACACCTGATGTTCCCCTGTTGCAGCACACAGCAGGGATTCACTAAATTGAATTCTTTGTGTACGTAAAAACACTGTAATTCAAAAGTCTCCTTATATTCTCGATATATCTGTGTTTAAGCACCTGAATTATCCTTTATTTTGCTGCTTCTTGAGGTCTGAATCTCCCTGCTGGCTCTGTCAATTCAAGTCAGGGAATACTCGTTCTGTGTGACAGTCCCTGTAACTGCATCTCAGCTCCAGTGCACACCTGATTTTTTAGATTTTTAAGGCTGTTCGGGGTGGCCATGCAGTTTTCCCCTGTCCCTGTTCCCTCTCCTGTGGGATATGTAGATTTTTCACCCAGAGACCTTTCCCTGCAGGGGCTGAACTCTCTGCAACGCTAAACCTGAGCTGCCAATGTTCCTGTGACGGAGACAAATCCCAAGTAGGACACCAAACTCACAGGGCTGCACGAGGAGAAAGCTTCTGCTGGAACCCACTGCACAAACTAATTATCTTCCCACCCTTCCCCACTGCCCTCTAGCAAAATAAGCTAATCAAAGGAAAGGTTGTTATCAAAACACATTTACCACACGCCTGCGTCTTATGGCCCACAGTGCCCAGTGCTGTCCCTGAGATGCCTCAGGCAGGTACAGGCACTGAGATAATCAACCTGTGAAGGGCACAGCTCTGCCTGCACTGCTCAGCTCACCAGAGCAGGGAAAGTGTTCCCAAAAGGGACACCATGGCATTTAGGGAATGGACACAGCCATGGGTCTGTTCTCCAGGACGGGGGATCTGCTCAGATCTGGTTCAGAGGGGTTTATTCAATGTTGGCTGTAGAGAAGCAGGATTCCCAGGAGCCTCTGATTCACTCAGGGCTGTATCACCATCAACAGCCCAGAATTTCCTCCTTCTCCTCCCTGGTCTGAGAGCCCAACCTCATTCCAAAAGGCCATTGCAGAAATGTCACATTTGGGGCTATTTCCTCATTTCCAAAGGCCATTGCAGAACTGTCACATTTCCCTATCTCATATTCCCTGAGCTCCAAAGGTGTGAAGGGATGGGCACTTCAGCTGTACCTCAGCAGGCAGATCAGACATTCCATGGGCTCAGGGCACTTTGATGATCCCCTGCTGCTCTTTCCCTCTGAATCACCAGCTCCAGTTTCCACAGCTGCCTGGGAAGAAGTGGGAATTGCCCTGTGCCAAGGCCAGTTTTGGGAAGGTGACTCCACTTTCCCCTGCTGTCAGGTGGAAGGGGTTCTCAGGCCAGCTGTGACCTGGGAGGAGTCAAACCAAGCTCATTCATTCCTGACTTTGCCACCACTGACTGCCAAACAAATGACTGGAGACTTTAAAACCAAATTAAAAGCTTCAGATTTCCTGGAATTGCTTTCCTTCCCAGCATTTATGTTTTTCTTCCCATCATGAAGCAGCACAGAACTGGAACTCTCCTTTGCAGTGAGAAATGTCCACAAATACCTCGGACACACCAGGGTGTTGAACTTAACAACTGAAGTAGCTCTGAGCCTCCTCTCTCATGGGGAGGCACAGTCCAGCTGGGCACAGATTTCCAAGGAAAAGCAGGATTTGAGGTGGAAATCATATTCTCCATGTGGCTGCTCCATCCTCAGGAGGATTAGGACAATTTTCAGGTACCTTTGCCAACTGTGCAAAGGTAGAAGGCTTCAAGAGCTGTCCCATGGCAGGACAATGTTGGGGCAGGAAAGGATGGAGAAAGATTTTCTTTAAAAATGGCTCCAGCCGTGATTGTGAGACCCAGAGGGTGTCAGGCACTGCAAAAGCCTCTCCAGGAATGTGGTGATGGCACCAACCCTGCCAGAGCTCAACAAGAGTTTGGAAAACACTCTCAGGCACCTGGTGTGATTTTTGGGGCTGTTCTGTGCAGGGCCAGCAGTTGGACCTTGATGTCCCTTCTAGCTCAAGATATTCCCTGATTCTATGTTTTTTTTTAATCATTCCAGGCAAATGCAAAACACCTCCAAATTTCTGCCTTATTGGAGGGACTGCAGTTTGCACCTTGGGACAAAGCAGCACGGGGAGTACAAGGCAGGGATATCTGAGGGTTTGTAGGATCACAAACCCTTGCAAGAGTCAGGAAATCCCTCTTTTCTCGCTGCTAAAGCTCAGAGTGGCCCAGGGGTGGGTGTGATATTCCAAATTCCTGCCTTGTTGGGTCTCTGAAGCCTGACCCACACAGCTCCTTTCAGAAGCAGCACAGGAGGAAAAGACTGGGAAGCAAAAAAACAAGGAGGTAAAAAAAGGGAAAAAGAAAGAACAAAATCCTTCAGCCTGAAAGAGTCACGGGCTTTCAGACAGCAGAAAGTCAAAGAAGAAAAAGACCCTTCAAGGAAGGTCTTATTGCAGCCTGTGTAGGCAGCTGGGGTTACCTGAGACTCTCTGGTGGTTCAGAAGACTTTGACCAAGAAAGTGGAAGCCAGGGACGATCAATGAGCTCTGCCAGAGGCAGTGCATCAGGTTTCCTGCTGAGCCCAGGCACCCCGAGCTGCACTTTGGAACTTTTCCCTTTTTTTTTTTTTTTTTCCTCCTGGTCTAGCAGTGAGTCTCAGTATGGGTAACAAACTTCCCTCCCCCTCCACGGTGATCTCTAGAAAACAGCTTGTGTTTAAATGCTTTATTTTTTTTTTCCCCCTTTATATCGTGTTAGAAAGGAGAGTTGTAGTTTAAGGGTGTGTTTCACTCAGAGCTAGGATTAAAAAGTACCCAAAGGAAACGGATTTTTTTTTGTGTTTGGGCTTGGCTGTTTATTAAATCATATTAAAAAGTACAGAGCATTCAACAGCACTTCTATCTACCTGCTAGGAGAGAGGAAAATGGAGGAAGATTCAGTTGTTACAAGGTCTCTTAAAGTCAAACAGTCTAATAGAGAATTAACACTTTTATTATTTATTCTTTTAACCTAAGAACTAACTTTTCATGACCCTTAGTGTGATACTGACTGACTGACTAACAAGAAACTACTGCCTGAAACCCATGAAGAAGAAGGAAGATGAACACTAAAAGAGATACTACCTAAAATAATTTATCTTATTCTGTACTTATTACTATACTATAAAAACTTCAAATTTAAGACCTTCACCATGTGAAATCACACACTTTTATTTAACTACACATCTGTGATTTTAACTCCACCACTCAAATTTGGAAGCCTTCTCCATCCAAGGCCTCAGGTCAAAAGCAGTGTTCTCCTGGGGGTCAGTGCCAGAAAGCACAGAAAGCTCAAAAATCCCAGGTTTGGGGGTTCAACAGTGTATGAGTTGTCCAAGTGAAGGGGTGGAGAGCAGGAGGATGAGGAGGGTCACTCCCACACACTGGGGTGGTGTGTGCTGCCAGAGAATGGCATCAACCCCCTCTGAACAGGGCTGGTTTATTGTTGGGAAACCAAAAAATTCCCCTATGGCTTCTGGTGTGTTTTATAACAGCAGGGATCCAGTTAATCCAGACCAGCTGCACCTGAGGAATGGTGTGGGGGAGATTTTGGCCATCCCTTGGCTAACCCAGAGCCAAAGGCACCCAGGAAGGTGACTGGTGTGGCCCAGATGTGAGAGTCTGATGTCACTGGGGTGGGTGATTCCACGGGGTGAGGATGGGGTGAGGATATCTTCAGGAAGCCACAGGATCCTATTCTCAAGGTTCAGGAGCAGCAGGATCTGCTGTGTGCTCTGCAAAGGCAGCTGGGGTGCCTTGGGGAGGCTCTGGGTGCCAGAAGGACACACAGAGGACACCAGCAGCTCCTCAGAGCTGAGCAGAGGAGTGCAGGGAGCAGAGCCAGCTCCTGGCTCTGGTATCTCCAAGCAGGACAGACTGGAGATGCTTAAACAACCCCTGTTCCCTGCACAGCAAATGTCAGCTCCTCTAAACCAACAGAGCTTGTTGACTGCTTTGCTCAGTCTCTAGGGCTGGTAAAGACTTCTGGGGGAGAAAGAAATCACAGATGCCCAAATGTTTCACTCTAATGGAAAAATAAAAATAAAATTTAAAAAAAATAATAATGCTTCCTTTCAGAATGACTTTTTATTTTGAAATCTCAAGCAATTTGCTAAAAACTGAAATCAAACCCCAAAACGAGGACTTCCGAAGTCCAAATGAATCATTCTCCAATTACTAAATGGAATCAGCCCCTTCCAGAACAGCTTTCAAGAACATTTCTTATTAAAAAAATAATTGGCCACTGAGAGCTGGAGGGGAAAAAAAAAAAAGTTTTGAAATATCACAAGTTCTTGCAGAAAATGGGACTGTTTCCCTCTCTGATTGCAATTAATGACCTGCCAGCCAAGGAGTCCCCAGACCTGCAAGGGCAGATTCCAGAGCAGAAGGAGGCTGGTGCCTGGGGGTGCATCCTCCTTAAGGACAGCTTGTGTGTGTTCAGCTATTCCTCCTGGAATTAGATGGATGTTGAATGGGATGAAATGAGGCAGAAAAACCAAACTCTAGGAGTGTCACTAACACAGCAGAGCCTGGGACAGGTCTTTTTGCACCCAGCAGAGGATTTCCCTGTAATAAAATGTTGCCCTTCCCTATAGGGACGCTGATTTTCTGCCCCAAATTTCCATTCTTATGGCTAGGCTGAGGTGTTAAACACAACCCAGGGATGCTGTGCAGGGCTGAAAACCTGCATGGTGACCACATGCAGATGGACCAGTGAGTGTACATAGAATAACAGAATGGTTTGATTGGAAGGGACCCTCAAAATCATCCAATTCCACCCCTGCCTTGGGCAGGAACACCTTCCACTATCCCAGGGTGTTCCAAGCCCATCCAAACTGGCCTTGGACATTTCCAGGGATGGCACAGCCACAGCTTCTCTGAGCAACCTGTGCCAGGGCTTCCCCACCATCACAGGGAAGAATTTCTTCCAAATATCCAATCTAGAATTAGGAGGGCTCTTAGGATCTTGGATATGGGTGAGGCAGGAGTAACTTGCCAGGGGTTTAGGAGACTGGTCAGATTTGGGTGGCATCTTTGGACAGTGCTGCATCAGACACAGGAGGAAGCTGCTGAATTCATTTCAGGGTTGCAGAACACTTTGCTTTTCTCTCACCCCTCTCTGCAGCCCCTGTCCTGGCTGTGACATTGCTGTGACCTTGCAGCAGGCACCGAGTGCCAGCTTTGCAGCCTGGTCCATCCCCAGCCCCTCTCCCTCCCCCAGAGAGCCACATTTTCAATTTACACTGAGTAAATGATTCATCACTGCCTAAAGAGGCCTGAGCAGAGCTTGGGAGGGAGCAGAGCTGGGAAAGAGAGGGGGGGACAAGATGGGGGTGAAGATACAGAGATGGAAAGCTCTGGTGACCTGCTCTGTATCAGCTCCTCTGCTCGGGGCAGAAGCCAATCAATCCTCCCCCCTCTCTCCTGCAGCCGTCTGTGGGTCTGTCTGCCTCTCCCTCTCAGAGGACTCGAGTTTCTCGGTGTAAGGTTAGGACAGCAGAGCTGTGGAAATCGATTCCCCAGCCCTGGCACGCTGCCCTCGGCACAGACAGCCCAGCTCTGCTGGGAAAAGATGGATGGGGAGCAGTCCCTGCACCTCTCAGGTGGTGGGAGATGAGGACAGTGGGGAATGGGGGTCTGGGGAAGAGGGGTTGCATCAGCACTTGGAGGGAAAATCCCAAAATAAGAGAAGTGTGCATAGAAAAGACACAAAAAAAAAATGCTGTAACCCATTGGGAAGTCTCCACCTGTCTCCCAGCCCACCACTGGTCCTGTTGATGGTTTGTACTGGAGGAGGATGAGGGAACAGCGTGGCTTTGCCCACAATCCTGGCTCCCAGCCCCACTCTACCCAAACCTGGCCCAGCTGCCTCCTCCATACCTTCCACCAGCTCCCACATGTCTGGATTCAGCCTTGCACTGGAATCCCCTGGGATTCCTGACTGGGAGGGAAGAGGGAAGGGTTAGCAGCCAGGAGGGGAAATGTTTATGGCATTTTCCCCCAGGGATCCTCGTGCAGGAGTTGTTGATGATGTATCCCACTTGAGGAAAAGTCTGTTAATGAGTCTTGAGGGGTTGTGATGTGCAAAAATTTCTAATTAGAGACTCAGTATTCCAGTGTCCTTACCCTGAATATCCTGTGTAGCCAAAATTTGTTGAGTGGGATGTAATTGGCTCCTTTGCTCTCAGGGCTGCCCAAAAGGATGAAGAAACTGAGACTCAGAAAGGAAAAAAAACCTGAGCCTGCACTGAAACCCCCTCCCAAACTAGGACTGAAAATCAGATTCCTTAACTGTGAGGAAAACTGCAGGGAAGCAACAGACTTGAAGCAGGATTTGATAACATTTGCCTTCAAAGTGCTTCCAAAAACCCCACAGGGAATCAACCTCAGTGACCCTGCTGCGAGGTACATAAATAAGAGGTGTTTCTCCTTTCCAGATAAGGAATCAGAGGTTAAGTGATGGGGACACTGCCATCAGCCAGGTCTAGCCTCCAGCCACACTTCTCCTTCAAGGATCCCTCTGCACAGAGATTGTTTTTTTTCTTTTAACCCTGTTGAATCTGCCAACCCCACCCATCACCCTCCATTTCATTTCAATACTCCTCAGGATGAGCTGCTGCACACTCTGCAGCTGTCTGTGCCCCTTCTCTCTATTTTTTGGGATTTACTGCTGCATGTTTTGATTGTTTGTTGCCTCTGACCCTGGATGCAAGGAGATGAAATATCCAGCATTGCTGTGATACATTCAGTGAACAAATTCACGCCTTTCTGTGCTGCTTGCACATCTCTGTGCTGTCCCTTCACTGACAGCAAACACAAGGTGTCCTGGAGGATGGATGCAGGATGAGATGGGATGGGAACACATTCCAAAGCTCTGTATCAAATGGAAATATCCTCAGGTCAGCAGGATGAAAGTTTTCCGGGCTCTTACCCACCACACCACAATTCAGGACTGGTTTGCCAAGGTTCTCTTGAACAATCCCAGAGCATGAGTCACATTTTTGGACGTGTTTTGGGATGGATCCCCCAGATTGGATTTGAAACTAGGCAGACTGAAGTAGTTTTGGATGAGGGTCACACAAGCTGACAGAAGCAGAACATTCAGAGCATCAACAGAAGGTTGGAATGTGGTCCAGGTTTGCTCCCTTCTGTTCCAGCAAGGAGAGCTAGCAAAGTCTATCACTTCACCTGGATCCCTGTCTCCACCTGGAGAGTTTGCAGCTCAACAGGAAGAATTCAGGTGAACTCAGAGGGAGGAAATCAACACACTGCAAGAGCAGGGCCCATCAGAAAAACCCTCCAAGGCTGCCAAGGACACCGTGAGGTTTGGAGTGACAACACCCTGCAGAGCCACTCTCAGCTGGAGCCTTGGGTCAGACAGATCCAGCCACTGCTGAGAGGGGCTTGGCAAATGAGACCTCCCTGCCACTCAGAGCCAGGGCTCAGCCAAGCCAGCACCTCCCTCTCCAGGGCTTTGGCAGGAGGAGATCACAGGGAAAGGCTGCAGAGAGGCAGCTTCGGCATCGACAGCATCATTAAAAAACAAGGAAAAACAATGAACTGATATCCCAATATTGAGGACACCTGAATCCAGCACTCCTTGTGAGTACAACAAAATAATGGGAGAGGGGAATGAGGCCCCTGCTTGGCCTGTTAAACCATAAGGTCCCAATGAAAACCACCTTGGAGTGGATCCCATGTTGTTTACTGGTTGTTTACTGATTCCTCTCTAAGGGTGATGGAGATCACAACGAGTCCAAAAGTGGAGAGGTTCAAACTGGAGGTGCTGAGATAAGGACTAATGGTCATTCCCTTGAATGGAATGGAAACCACCAGGAAAATGTGACCCAGAGAAGAGCTGCTGGAGTGTTGAATTCAAAACTCATCAGGCTGCTTTGCTGGTGCAGTCAGCGAACTGTGGATCAAGCAGGGGAGAAGCTCTGCCCAGCCTCTACCACTCTTCTTTTCCCTCATCTTCCAAAAAAACCTCCTTCATATTAAGCAAAGTCTCTCCCCAGCAAATGCCAGAGACTTTTTTGGAGGTACCTGGCTCAGCCAAGGACTGAGACAGCATTTTCCCCATCTACCTTGATGCCTAAAGTTTTAGCTTTCATATTTTCCAGATTCTGTTCTGCATTAGTATATAACTCTGAATTTCATATAAAGGTGTCAGCAAGTTCCCTTCACAGCTCAGTCACACAAAACAATCCTTTTCCAGCCCCAGAACCAAGGACACCACTGCAGCTTTGGGTATAAAAAGTGTAATTTATACAAAAAGTGCAATCAACAGTGAATTGAGGAGAGCAATGTGGGAGGATGGGACTGCAGAACCTGGAGCTGGAATTGGACAATGAACCCCAATATGGAAATGAACCAAAACTTATAAAAGTGTGAAAACTCATGACTGGGATCCATCTTGGGTGTAGCCATGGCCGGGCTCTTGCACTGCCCAAAGTGAATCCTTTGAAGGCTTTTTAATAAATCCCCACTTTATTCCTTTAACTCTGTCCAGGTGACCTCTCCAGGCATCCCCTGTGCCCAGGTGATGGGGCAGGAGGGCTGGGATGGTGGCAGACCCCCCCCCCCCCAGCAGGTACTCACGTGTTATGGAGCACACACCATCCACAGTGGGGGTCCCCCGAGCCCAGGCACTCGCTGCAGGTTTCATGCTGGCTGCACGACTCCACGGGCACCCTGGTGAGCTGCGGGAGGAAAGGGAACAACCTGTCAGCCTGCTCAGAACAGCTTGGTGGAGGTGCCACCCTCCCTGTCCCCTTCCCCTGGTGCCTGTCCTCCCGCAGGAAGGGCTGGGCAGGCAGAGGGATGTGCATGGCAGAGGGATGTGGATGTGGATGTGGATGTGGATGTGGATGTGAATGTGGATGTGGATGTGGATGTGGATGTGGATGTGAATGTGGATGTGGATGTGGATGGTTTTCTCCAGAGCTCAGCCTCCTGCACTCCCTGTCCACATCCTGGTCCACATCCCCTGTGGCCTTTCCCTCTCCCTGAACCCCTTCATCCATTGCCAAATCACTTGTAGGATTTCCCAGCAATCAGCCAATCAGCCAGGCTGTGGGGATGTGGTACCTTGAAATGAAATTGATTCATTTCAACAGCAGATCTTCTGCAGCAAGTTAAATCCCCTGGATCTCATAGACTTCACTTGCAGGATTTCCCAGCAATCAGCACATCAGGCAGGCTCTGGGGATGTGGTATCTTGAAATCAAATAGATTCATTTCAACTGGACAACAGGAGATCTCCTGCAGCAAGTTAAACTCCCTGGATCTCATTGATCTCTCTGGTTTTTGATTCTGTTGCTTTCTGGCTTCCTGTGAGAGCTGAGGTCTTGTGATGTCTTTGTCTCCCTCCCATGACCTCCTGCCACCACCACTGCTGGTCCCAGGAAAGCCTTAGCTCCACTCCCCATTGCCTGTGCATCTTTCCAGCCATCACTTGTCCCATCCCTGGACAGGTTGCTCCCACCAGGAAAGGACAAAGGCTACCAGGCTGGATATTTTCTTGCTGTGGCCGTGCTTTTGCAGCTCAGAAGGAATTAAAGTAGGACCTGAAACACCCATGTACTGCCAAAATATCACATTTTATCATCTATTTTCCTTTTATTTTTCCTTTTTAATTAAAGTATTTCAGCGAGAGGTTTCAAAGGCTGAAGGGACTGCCCAGCCTGACCTCCTGTCTCACAGACCAGTGCTTTTGATTCCTCTTAGGTTTTCTAAGCCCCTCTCAGCTTTTGAAGCCAAACACACAATTTGGGCCCAATGACCTGATAGTCCCTTTCCCATTGAATAAGCTTCAGAGAGCTTCTGTAATATCCAGTCAATTGCTGGTGTCTTCACCCCAGTTCCTGTCAGCAGGGAGAGTTTATTCCCTCAGATGACAGAGTGTGGAATTATCCTGATGAAACACCTCTGAGAGCTGCCAGCTCCAAACTGCAGAACAGTTACTCCTGACAAATGATGAGGGAATACACCTGGATCCCAGGGACATTTTTTTTTTTTACTTGGCACAACATTCAGGAGAGTTTGAGCTGTGCAGTGACAGACTAAGATCCATCTTGACTGTGTCTGTAAATGAACCAAGAATTGGTTTTTAATTTTTTTTTAAAATTTCAATATAAATATATATCAGGCTAAATTCCAGTTCTGTATGAAGACCTTTTCTGGCTGTATCAGAAATTGTTTTTCTCGCCCCTACCCACAAATCCCAGTTGATAGTCTATAAGCAAAAGCTGAAAACGTGCAGTTTTGCCTCTGGCAAGTGGCAGAAGCTTTAGAAAACTTCAGGTAGAAACACGATGGGGTTTATTTACCATTGCACCACTGCCTGTGCCAAGCCACCCAGAGGAACCAACTGTGGCTACTGAAAGCCTTTAATGAAAAAGTGAGAAAGGGGAGGAAAAAACTCAAACAAAAACCAAGACAAACTCACTTTTCTCAACTGAATAGATTGCCATGAGCATAAAAACGTAATCAGAACAGATCACAGAGCATGAAAAGTTAGAAGAACAAGACAGGGAGAGAATAACTCAGACTTCTCTAATTATGATGGCCTTGGCAGTGGTGAATTAATGGTTGGGTTTGGTGATCTTAAAGATCTTTTGCAAGATTCTATAAAAAATTAAAGTTGTTTGGCCATGAATGAGGTTGTTCCACCTTCCTTAAGCTTCTGATCAAGAAGGTATCACCTATTCATGAAGAATAAATTTTATGCCTCAGGGTTTCACCCAATTAAACTTGTTGAACCCAATAGTCTGTGTTGAATCCAAATTCCAAAAAGACATAATTTTTTTTACAAGAAGATACCAAAAGGTGGAGGCATTATAATTTATTATGTTGGCCATTTCCACCTCTTATTTCCACCTGAGAAAAATATATTGTGAGTTATTTTATCTCCACCACATCAAGCTTGGCCATGTCTGCACTGTGACCACCAGAGGATTCGAAGAAAAAGCAGATAATTTAGTTTTGAAAGACTTTAAAACTGCCATTCCTCAATCCAGATGCAATTCCCACCTGTTAATTAGAATTTTGTGAGCACAGTTGGGTTTGGCTCTGCAGTTCCCACCCAAACCACCCTCAATTTGACATATGGTGCTGCTTGATTTATCCTCATTAGCTCTAGAAAGTTCCATCCAACCTCATTTCTGAGCCAGTTTGCACCTGTCTGATAGAAGTGAGCCTTGGTTAAGGAGTTTAGATCAGAAAATGAACTTTTCCAGCACCTGGTGATGCTGGCTTGAATGTTCAGAGTCAAAATCCACTTGTGGCTCTGATATAGGTACAAGAAAGAAGTCCTAAAGGACTGAAATTTGCCATTTCTTGGCAAATTGTTATAAAGAAAGAGTAGATAAAAGGAGGTCTCTGTATGTTTTATTCTTATTAGTTAATTAGCCATCAAAAGATATCCAAGCTTATTCCATTGGCAGGAGGAACCTACTGGGAACCAGGATCTTCATCTCTGCAGAAATGTTTCCTTTTCAGTGTGTTTGGGTATATTTTGTGGGATATGAGCTGTTTTTAGGAGCACACCTGGCTTGTTCTGCTGCCCCAGAGCCCACTGGGATGTGCCACGAGCTTCCCACATCCCAAATCCTGTCATTCCCACCAGAGTGTGTCCCGTGTCACCATGTGCATTATTCCTGCCCTAAAAGTCTTTTCATGAGTTCACCCCTAGCAGCTTTATTGTGAGATTAATTAAAACTGTACCACGCTGATAAATGTCTTGGGCTGGAAGTGTCAGACCTTCCAATTAATGAAGAAAGAAACCACAAAAAACAAAGGAGCTGCAACTGAAAGAAAAGCCACCTAAGGGTTGTCTGCTGAAAAGAGGAAGAACAGTGAGGAAATAAGGCACATCAGAGGTCTTATTTTCCTTTTTTTAACATAAACTGTAATTAATTCAGCTCAGCTTTCCATGTTGAAGGGTTTGAGAGCTGACTGTGTTCCTGCAGGGAGCAGCCAGCTTTTTGTGCTGCCACTAAAATATCAGAAAAGGGAAGTCCATGCAGCCTCCCAGGTACAGAGCCTTGGATGAAGGGACCAGGCAGGGCTGGAGGTGGAAATCTCCATGGCAAACCAGGCTCTGGTTACTCCTTCCACCCCTTCTCCATCCTTGGAATGTCTGACAAACTCTTCAAGGTTCTTTCCCAGCCTTGGTGAGGGTCCCTACCCCTGGTTCTTTGTGGGAGTGAAACCTGGATTCAAACATTTTGCAGCAAATATCACAGAATTCTGGAATATCCTGAGCTGGAAGGGACCCACAAGGATCATTGAAGTTCAATCCTTAGCCCTGCACAGGACAACTCCAAGAATCCACCACGTGCCTGAGAGTGCTGTCCAGATATAACCAGGGATTCAGCAGGAGTAGAAAAGGAAAGTGCCCTTCATTTTGGGGCATTAAGAGTCAATTTGGAATAATTAATGTTCCTGCAGTGGGCACAGCTTCACTGATATTTCAGCCTCAGATCAATGTATGGATGTAAGAACAGACTGCTGTTGTTCTCAGGGCTTATACCCTATATATTAGGAAAATACAGGATATCAGGAAAAGGTTCTGCCCCCCGAGGGTGGTGAGCACTGCCCAGGCTCCCCAGGGAATGGGCACATTCCCAAGGCTCCCAGAGCTCCAGAAACATTTGGACAAAGCTCTGAGGGATGCACAGGGTGGGATTGTTGGGGTGTTTGTGCAGGGCCAGGAGCTGCACTGGATGATCCTTGTGGGTCCCTTCCAAATCAGGATATTCCCTGATTCTATCCCCACATCTCCCCATTTTATCAAGGAGAGCTGGAGCTGAAAGTGAGGTCTCAGCAGCAGAAGGAGGAGCTGTCTCCATGTCTCTGAAGGTTTATGGCATCTGAGCAGGCTTGAGGAGGAAGTTCAGGTAACACCTGCTCAGTGAGCACCAGGTTATTTAGTACAACATAATTAGGCTCTGGGTTCATTGGAATATTGAAGAGATGAAGGTAAGGTCCCTTCAGATGCCTGCCCACACCCCTGGGGGACATCCAGGAGCTGCTGTGCCATGGCAGAGCAGAGGCACAGATCCTCCCTGACCCAGAGTGAGGGGCAATCCCAGAGCCAGGGCCGGACAAGGGGAAGGTGAATCTCGTGTCCTTCTCAAGGGCAGAAAGGGAAAAGTGAGCAAGCCCAGCTGCCATGGCTGCAGCAGGATTTGAAGTGATATTTCACCTCATCAACACATTCATTCACTGGTCCCCAAAGAAATCATTCACCAGTTTCTGGCTCACAAGGACATCTTAAAAATCTGGCAAAATCTGCGAAGTGCTGAATGGTTCAGAGCTCAACTGTTCCTTCAGAGTGTCTCACACAACACCTCACCTCTGATCCTGCCTAAATTCCAAACTGCAGATTCTCCAGCTCCCAGCCTCCCTTCCCCTGCCTATTTCTAGTATGAATGAGTTACAAAAAGTCATTTAAAACAAAATGATTGAGTTTTTTTGGATCTGATAGACAGTAACAGCTAATCCTGTTAGAAATTTGGCTCCTGCTTCTGCCATTATATATTCACAAAAGCTCCTGCTATGTGCTCAGTCACAATTTTCTGGCTCCCATTTTTGGACTTTTTTTATTTCAATATACATTGCTTCTTTTCCCCCTTAAACTGCCAACATTCTGGTCAAAACCTGAATCACTGCTCAATCTCTGTTGTTATAATTGGATGTTAATACAGCAGCAGGATTTATTCAGTCTGATGGACTAAGTTAATTTAAATGTACAAAAAGGCATCTTAAGTAGCCAATTTCCTTCCCAACAGTCAAAAGATACATTTCCAAAACACTGAACAGTGGCTCTGTCAAGCCATGTGGGTTCTGTGAATGCTGCTATCTTTCGAGGCTCAGCCAGCCCCGAAAAACTGCAGAAAGATTAAGAGTGGAGCTTATTTGATTTCAAAGCCCTGAATAGAGTGTTCATGATAATACAGTTTATTAAATAGAGGAAGGCAAAAAAACCCACCTGAAAGAACCACAGGTTGAAGCACTTCTGCACCTTTAACAGTCAGTGAGGGTGTTCAGTCACCTGCACAGCATCCCAAGATGCTGATTTTATTCTGGCCTGAATTATGGACAAAGGGACTTGGATTTCCTCTGTCATGTTTGATATCCTGTGCCTTATTACCTGACCTACAGACCCAGTAAAAAAGCAGGAGCAGGGACAAGCAAAGCCCAGGGAGCTGAAGCACATTATTTACCCTGGTGAGAAACAGGACTCACACACACACAGGGAGATTTCAAACTGGTGGGGACAGAGATGAGGATCTGGGTTTGATTCCAGCCTGGCACTTCTGCAGGATAAGCACATAACTTGCCAGTCCCACCGGGACAGGGAATGTCATTTCTCATCAGACACCTGCAAGCTCTGTCTCTTCATTGCAGCCCTCTTCCCAGTAAATCCATGCTTACATCCTTGGAAAACTGGGGGCTTTAATTAAGAGCGTTAATTGGAAGCAGCAGTAGCTGTCAAGGACAAATGACACAATAATTAAAGTGGGGGTCAGTGTCCTGCCACGTGGCAGGATAAATTACCTGACCAAATATCCTTGTCCACCAAGGGCCCCCTTCCCCCAGTTGTGTGTTGGCTGTTCCTCCTCTTCCTCTCCTGTCTCTGTTCTGGGCACCTTTGGTGAGAGATTTCTCCACCCTGGCACTGCCAGAGCAAATCCACAACCACACAACCCTCACACCAACAGAGGTACAGCAAGAAGAGGAATAGAAAGATCTGATGCCCACAACCTCTGTGGCAACAGCTCCAGGAAACTTTGAGGTGAGGCTGAGTGTTGGCAGCTCCCATCAGAAGCTCTCAGGATGAGATCGCTGCTCCTACAGCAGTGAAATTTGCTTTGCACACCTTGCAGTGCAGTTCTTCTGTTCATACATCCCTTAGCAGGACCCTGCCCTGCAGCTGGCTCAGAAAACCCCTCAAATCAGGGGTTTTCTATGTAAACCATGCTGGGCTTCATTTCTGATCTATCCAATCTGTCAGTCTTGCAGCTTGTAGGGAACAGCTCTGTCATGGCAGGGGTGAAAAGTGAGGGCTCTGCCTTCTCACTAAACTCTGTCTGCAACATCAGAGTCTAATTCTAAGCTAGAAACTCTTGCCCTGTTGAAGGAGAGACCTTTTGCAGGGCAGGATTTGCCTGCTCTCTGTTGTAGATGTCAAGCAGGGATGAGATAAATCACACCCTGGATGTGCCTGTGTCTGTTCACTGAATAAAAAGGAGTCTGGACAGCCAGGTCAGGTGGAGACATTTATAATGTACACCACAGTCACTGGGTGAGGTGACTCCCACACTTCATTTTCTGCTCTTCCTCAAATTTTGTCACTGACAACAATCCTCAAATATGTTCAGGCCTCCCCTCTTCCTAATTGCAAATAACCAGTCACAATACAAAATATATTAATTTCTTGGAGAGTGCTGTAGGATCCTCCATGTTCCATGGCTTGTAAACCACTGCAGAACTCTGAAGCTCTTGTGTGGTGACAGGGGCTGTGTTTGAACAGGAGCCTTTCCCCATCTGTCACACCAACCTCATCCCTGCTCTCTGTTCTGCCTGTATTTAAAAAGGAATAGACAGATAATAAAGATTATCTCAGCCCTTTCCTTAAAAGTTTGGTTCCCACTTTTCCCTTTACAGCTGCTCAGCCTCCACCCAGTCCTGTCCCTTCTTCAAAGAATTCCTCCTCTCTGTAGTGACTCCCCTCCCAAAAACATCACTCCAGGAGGAGCAGGGGACACAGCATCCTGCTGGGAGTGTGGTTGGAATCCTGGAGGCTGAAAAGTGTTTCAACACACTCAGAGGTTTCAGCTCAGCTTTCCATCGAATTCCCTCATTTTTCCCTTACTAAGATTGCCAAACCCTTCCTTCTTCAGCTGGGATTGCATCCCATTGGCACAAGGCAGGGAAATCTTTAAATTTCCTTGTAAAAATCAGAGTTCACCAGCTCAGAGGTGTGGAAAGAGAGAGAGGTGATTTTACCCAAACCTGATGAAACCAATCACCTTCTTCCTCACCCTACAAACCATCAGCTCTGGTGACTTCCTCTGCCTGCAGAATTCCATCCTTGTTTCTCCCTGCTGCATCCAGGTAGCTTCACATCCCCCTGCCTTGCTCACACTAAATCCTGATCCCCTGGTCAAGTGTTTCACTCTGTAAACTGCGAAACAAATGAGGTTTGGATAAACATTTGTGTTCAAAAGCTTTCAAAAAGAGAGCCTCATGTCACGATTAATGCAGGGCCAGCCCAGGCTTAATGAGAGCTGGTGCCTGTATGGCCACTGGAGCGTGGCTGCTGAGCAAGGGAAAGATTGTTACCCAGGCTCCAAAAAGGCTATAAATAGATTTAATTGGGACCTGTGAAGGAATTCATGCCACTGCAATGGGTTTGTCAAAGCCCAGCATCCCTTGAAGGCTCCTGGTGGAGCCTGGACAGTTAAAATACTCAGGGAGAAGTTAAGAGTTGTTTCTGCTGGGGATGGTGCTTTCCAGGTCGTGTTGTTCCACTTTCTTTCCAGATGTTCCCATCACAGAATCAGAGAAAGACTTGAGTTTGAAAGGACCTTAAAGATCATCTGGTTCCAACACCCCATCACGGGAAGGGATCCTTATCCTAAATTATCATCTTCCTATAGATTCCTTCTCCTCAGCAGCCCTCTCAAGTATCTCATCATGTCCATTCCCATCAATTCAATCCTGTCACCACTACAAATCCCATCTTTACACATTTAATATCTGCCTGGGCTATGAAGTTCCATCCTCATCCTCATCCAATTTCCAGGAGGAACTTTGCCTCCTCTCTCCCACAGCACCTTGACCCTCTCCCAGGTTTTTGGTTCCACCACTCCTGACCCAGGCAGTTCCTGAAGGACTGTGCTGGTCAAACTCCCTTGTGCAGGACACAGTCCCTGCCAGCACTATCAGGAATTGTGGCAGATTGATAAATGCCCCTTTTTTCAGCTACAATCAGATTTTTAATGCCCCATTATTCCACACAGGAACAGCTGTACTGGCTGGGATCAACACTCCATGTATCCCAGTTCCTTCAGCCATGGCCTAAAAGGAAAGCATGACCAGGATAAACACATTGATGTCCCCAGAAGCTGCCCAGCCTTTGGCTATTTTCATTCAGGGCAACTTCTGCATCTTGTCTGTCTCTCTATCATAACCCAAAGAGCAATTTATTTATATATATTTTTTATTTGGGTTTATCCTTGAAATTGCACTGTTGCATCCACAGCATGCTTTACCAGGGATTTTCACAGATCCAGAGCCCACAGCTTGAAGGAATCACCTGCTTTCATTTGTTCAGGACTTGATTTCTCAACAGTTTAATTTCATGCCCTGTAATTCTTGTATTTGCAGAGGTGTTGAGCAGCCAGTTCCTATCCATCCCCTCCTGCCACTCCCAAGTTTGCCAATCTCTCCATATACCTCAGCCCACCTCCTTCAAGGCTGAGGAGCTCCTGCTTCTTCAGTCACCTCCCACATGGAAACCACCCTGTACCTCTGATCACAGAATCATTAAGGTTGGAGAAGCCCCCCAAGGCCATCACTGGCCATGTCCCCAGGTGCCACATCCCCATGGCTTTGGAGCACTTCCAGGGATGGTGGTTCCATCACTGCCCTGGGCAGTCTGTTCCAATGCCTGACCACCCTTTCCATGAACAGATTTTCACTCATACCCAACCTAAACCTCCCCTGGTACAACTTTAGGCTGTTTCATCCTGTTCCCTGTTCCCAGATCCCAAATACCCCCGGCTGTCCCCTCCTGTCAGGGAGTTGTGCAGAGCCACAAGGTCCCTCCTGAGCCTCCTTTTCTCCAGGCTCAGCCCCTTCCCAGCTCTTCCAGCTGCTCCTTGTTCTCATCCTTTCTCTTTTAACCATTTATTTACCCTTTTTAGCCACATATTGGGCAAAAGGAGAGGCTACGTGGTGGCAGAGCTCATCTCTTTCTACTCTTCACCATCTTGCCCCTTCCCCTCCCTGATCTCACCAAAAACTATTAAACCACTGCCTTTAGCAGGGTGTCACCTCTCAGGGCTGTCCACATCCCTCAGGCTCATCCCAGGTGACAAACACAACACATCAGATTGACCTGTGATTGTTTTATCAGAGGCAGGTGACTCATAAAACTTGATTTAGCTTTTAGCTGAGTGAGTGTGGACTGCTCACACAGCTCCCCAGAAGCCCCATTTCTTGCCACAAAAAGGGGCATTTGGATTGCTCCCAGAAACCCTCACACACATCCCACTCCAAATTTTCTCCTCCTGTCACTACCTCCTTTCCTTTTACACCTCATTCTCTGTGCAGTGCCCTCAAATCTCTGTGACAGGAGCTCCGCAGGCAGCATCAATCAGAGTGATAACATCAGCTGGAGAGTTCTGAGGTCACACTGCTTAATCTGCAGCCCAAAATCTTCAGATGTGAGGCAGGGAGAGCAGTGATAACGCTTGCCTGCAGCTGAGCCTGAGCAAACACACAGCAACCCAACCCACAGCCCCAAAATTGGGGCTTTCAGGGCTAGCACAGCACCTCTGCCTCTGCAGAGCTCTCACCACCAGCAGCCTTCCTGAGGCTTCCACTCAAGAGTTAAGAGAATTCAGCGAGGAAATGTGAAGCAGGCTCTTCCAAGCCTTTAAATTTATATCTCAGTTTATTAAAGGAGAGAAAAGCAGACATCACTCCCTGCTCAGCTGGCACCTGTGGGAGCCCCGAAAGTTTTTGGGGGGTAATTAGTGCTGCCAAAAGAGGCTGAGGTGCAGGACACTATTTTGGGGCACATCCATTTGTCTTCAGATATCCCTGCTGCTTGTTTCAGCGTGGAATTAGAGAGAAGAAGATCCCAGCCAAGCCCAGCTCCCTCTCTGTGTGGTTTTAACTCACAAAGGGGGTTTGAAATGCAGAATTCCTGCTGAGTGCAGTGAGCGTTGCTCCATCCCAGTGCCCATATTTCAGGGGATGAAGCACTACACGTGTTTTCCCAGCTTTCCCAGGCATTCATCTTGCCATAAAATGAAAGCCCAAGGATATTTAATTCAGGGATCATATAAATGCATAACTTTTGAGATCAGAAGGGACCACTACATCATCTGTCCTCACCTCCTGTACATCACAGGCCCCTACCCACCCACTCTTAGACTGAATCAGATAATCTGGGTTTAGCTGAAGCATCTTGTCATAGAAAGACCTCCCATTATGATGTGAAGATACCAGGAAAGAGAGAATCCTCCAAATGGCAGCTTGTCCTAGCAGCTAATCACACCATAAAAAGCTTTCACATGCCTTACTTTTCATGTGAATTCACCAGGCTTTGGCTTCCAGCCACTGATCTTTATTTTGGTTTTCTTTTCCAGGTTGTAGAGCTCTTTAACCTGCTGTTTTCATCCCATGAAGATGCTCAGAGATCCTGATCAAGTTATTCCTCAACCTTCCTACTGATAAATTAACTCTGAGATGCTTTCAAACCCTATGAGGACTTTCCCACTTACTAAAAAAAAATAAATTTATGAGTCTTTATTCCTTCTTTTCCCATCTGTCCACAGAGCATGACAGCTCTCCCACTCTCCTGCTCTCCTCCAAGGGTGCAGGATGATGTCAACCTGTTTCTACAACAGGCCAGATGAGGAAAAAAACCCTTTGGAAGGATGTGAAGAAACAAGCCCCTCATCCATTTCAGTCAATGCTTTCTAGGACATGTCTCCCACTTCCCAGCCTGACCTAAATTCTTTCCTGGGAGACAGCAAAGTTTGTGTTTGCTTTGTCTGAGGGAGCTAAAGTTGCCCAACCTGGTGATGGTTCATGCTGAGCTAATCGTTGTTCCACTGAATATTTTATCTGTGGGATTTAATATCAACCTCCTGCTCATTCATGGAAGTTTTCAATAGATTTGGGCCCAATATTGATCCCTGGAGAATACTACTAGGAAAACCCTCAGGCTCTTTGAGAGCTGCCAAGTATTAAGCCATTTTCAGAGATCTCTTCATGCTATTTTTAGAGTTTGGGACTTTTTTTTTTTTTAATGGGAACAGGCTGTGGAGTTGTCTCAAGCACTGTGTGAAAAGGTAAAAACAGGGCATCCACAAAGAAAACTTCATTATTTCCTTCAAGAATGGATCACCTATGTCCTCACAGATTGAAAAATGTCCTATTTTTTCATAAAATCATACTGCCCAGATATCATTTGGCCTAAATCAGGAGCTTCAGATTTATTCAATATTTCTTAATTACCTCTTCTAGCCCTCGGGAATCATTAGGGCAGGAAGCTGGATGCTCCTAAATCATGAATGTATTCCCCAGTATTTTGGATGTAGGCTAATTCAGGTCTCAGGTGTGCAAGGTCATCCTCAGAAGAGCCATGCATTAACCACAGCCTGTTTATTGTAGCTTTACACCTAAATTCCTTGGTGAGGAGCCCAAAGTTAGACAGGATCAACCTGGGCACTATAGAGTTGTAAAGATCTCCTGACTCCTGGTAAGAACCCTAAATTTAGGCCTCTGCACGACCCCTAAGCTTGTGCAGCAGCACACAAGGTTCTTATTTCTCCAATTAGTTTCATTTGCACTCTGGTGATTTTTTTTTTCACATTTCACTCCAGCCAAAGCAGAAAGACGAGACTCCCACTGCACCTTTCTTTTTATGGAACAGCAGACCTGGCGCCCAGACTTCTTGGGGAAAAACAGCTGGCATGAGGCTCTGCAGAGAAACACAACTTTTGTCCCTGCAGAGAACTATTCAAATTTGATTTTGGTGCCGTATGAACCGGGGAGATCCCGTTTCAGCTCCTCTCTGCCAAGCCCTGAGTTCACAAACGCCGCAGCTGAGCAGAAATGATGTCCAGGGGGGCAGGGACAGGGGCTGGGGATGGTGTTCTTGGATGACCACAAGATCAACGCTGCCAGCTGGCCTGTGCACAAAGCACAGAGACCCAGGAGACCCCACAAAGCCCCTGCCAGCTCCATCCAGGTGGTTCCCAAACTGGCACCCTGAAAGAGAGAGGGATTAGCCCGCTAAGGCACCTTAGAGGAGCCCTGCACCTCACAGATCAAAGGCACTCCAGGGCTCTGGTTACACCTGCCTCCCTCGTGGGCATCCCTTACAAAAGGCTTTGGGCTGGGGGATTTGCTCAGGTGCATTTCACAGTGCTCACCAAAAAAAAAAAAAACAAATAATACAAGCCCCAAATACCTTTTTGTCCCTGGTCACAAAGGAGGGAGCCGTGCTTGGCGTGTAATACAAGGGGACAGAAACAAGAGCAAGGAGCAGTGCCAGGTGCTCAGAGAGCACCTCTGAAACACGAGACACCCTGTGCAGCTCAAAGGATTCTCTCCTGCCCTCCACCCCCAGCAGCCGGGAGGGAGAAGCTTCAGCCCCAGCACCTCCCTGCAGGGCTGGCTCACAAGCAGGTGACATTTCTGCCTCTTGGCAGGACACTGCTGACCCTCCTGAACCCTTTTATCCTTGTGTCACCCTCATCTCAAAAAGATGCCAGTGGCTTCAAAGAGTTTGGAGTCCCCTGAACCCCTTTTTCCATGTCTCAACCTCTTCCCAAAAATAAGCCAGTGACTTCAAAGAGTTTGGAGTCTCCTGAAGCCCTTTTCCATCATCCCAAAAAGAAGCCAGTGGCTTCAAAGAGTTTGGAGCCTTCTGAACCCATTTATCCATGTCTCATCCTCATCCCAAAAAGAAGCCAGTGGCTTCAAAAAGTTTGGAGTGTCTTGAACCTGTTTATCCACATCTCACCCTCTTCCCAAAGAGAAGCCAGTGGCTTCAAAGAGTTTGGAGTCTCCTTGCAGAGCTCCATCTCAGTAGCCCAGGTGACCTTCTCATTGCTGCTCTTTACTCCTCCTTTTCTCCAGCACGCTCACTACATGACCAGTGCTTCCCATGTGTGGTGTCTCAGCCCCTTCCAGGAAATAAATATGGAATAAAAATCACCAGGGATGAGAAGAAATCCAGGCCTAGCACTGATGTGTCTGCCTGGAGGTCAAACACACTCATCCTTCTATTGGCATGAGAATTGACAGAGGTTTTATTGAAACAATCTCTGTCTCAATGCTCAGCCATGGCCTGGCTAAGAAACCCTCAGAGTGGCTGAAGGGCAGGGGAGCTGGGTAAGCTGATGTCCCTTCTCCTGAGGGCTGGACACTGGCTCTGGCCTCCTTCCAGCCACAACAGACTTGTGGCATGTAGTGGTTTAGATTTGTTAATTTTAATATACTCATTTTCTGCTGTGAGATAGGATTAGGAGTAAAAGCAAGGCAGGCCTAAAACTTAAAGGGTGTAAAGAAAAATGTATTAACAACATAAAGAAATGATAAATTCAGAATAAAACCTTTAGCCCACCCTTCCTTTTCTCTTTCATACTCTTTTTTTTTTCTTAGCAACAATGTACAGAAACACTTTAGTTAGTTACTTATTTAAAAATAATTTTTTTAGTTCATTTTAGGGAGAGGAGTCTTCCCTTGTCAGGTTATAGGGACTTCTCCACAAGAAGAAAAACCAGAAAAATAGTTTCCCAGGCTGTTAACAACCAAACTAGCCTCCAACCAATCCTATCAACTCACAGAGGAAGTTCTCAGGGAGAAAACTTCAGTGGATGCCCTCTTCTAAATGCAAATTAATGCAAAACCAGCACATGGCATCCATAGGATCTGCAGAGATGCTGATGATCCCAAATCCCACTCGTCCTCAGCCCTTCCTGTGTGCACACACCCCCAGCCTGGCAGGCAGCTCACAGCATTTGCAAGCCCTGTCAGGTTTGGACAGCACAGCAAAGGGGCTGTGGGGAACATTTCTTTTATTTATCAGATTCCATTTCACACCGGTGAACCATAAAATTATAACCACAGCTTTTCCCGGGCTGTTCTGGATCTATGACATCTGTCTGTCTGTCTCTCTCCTGCCCACACGGGTGCAGCCTGGTGGCAATAATGGATGTCCTGAAGGAGCAATTTCACCTCTGCTTGTCGAGGATTACAGCCTGCCTCTTCCCCAAGCAGCAATCCCTGCCCCTGGTTTATTAACCCAACAGCAGGCGTGGAGAAAAGCTCTCACCCAGCACAGGCAGGAGAGTGGTTTCCTCAGCATTTGTGGAGAGCAGGAAATTAGGGATGTGTTATCAGGTTCAAATCTCGCCAAAATAATAGGTGAGGAGGAGAATTTCCTTCCAGCTGCCTGGGATTTTACCTAAGGAGAGCTGTAGATGTCCTGCTTTCATGCCAGGAGTTGCAGTATCACCTTTTTGGCTCGTGTTTCAGGTAAACACAAGAGTTCATGCCCCTGTTCCTTTATCTCCTCCAGAGAACACTCAGATTTTATAGATGTTTGTCCCAAAAGGAGGTGAAGGGAAAGTGAGGTTTGACACTTATTTTATTTCTTGTTTCAACCGTCACTCCCTGAATCAGCAACTCCAAACATCCTTTCCTGTCTGAAGATCTTATTTATACCTTTGGAAACAGAAACAGTCTGGGAAGAAGGGAATACAAGCCAGGTAGGAGCCCAGCTCAAATCCCTCCCTGGCCAGAGACCCACATCTGCAGGACTTATTAAATCTCCAATTCCCTCCATGCAGCCAAAGCATCTCTGAAATGGACACAAACTCCATCCAGGACTATTTCTGCCCATTCCTTATGAAGGGAGGTGGGGTAAATCTGGAGCAGGTTATTTTTTCTCCCCCCTCCCATGCACAGCAAGAGTTAGATCCTATTTGCAGCTCCCAAGGATGCTGTGAAGCTCCAGGACTGGTGGGACTGCCTGGTGCTAACGGGGGGTGTTTAGAAAAGCATGTTGTGAATCCCTGGAAACATTTAGCTCAGCCAGTTTGTTTTCCTGAAAGATATGAAATATTGCTGAGCTGAGGGCTCAGAGCAGACATCTCCCCCAGGAGCTCTGTGACCTGAGTTATGCAGATCACATCAGACAATCACGCCAGACCCTTTCAGCTTTCAATTCCATGAATTTATAAGTAGTCACCAAATAGTTCCAACCATAATTGTCAGCCTGGGCTAAAAAGAGCTTAGCTAGGCACGCAGGCTTTATGTGGAGTGAAAAGTTTTTATTATTATTATGATTATTTTTATTGTGGGCGAGTTTTGTCTCGCTCAGCTTTAAACTCTGATTTCTCCATCAGGATGCAGATTTCACAAGACAAGTTGCCTGACCTGGTGACCAGGCCTGTAATGGGACTGGGACAGTAATTGCCATATTTGCCAGACAAGGATGAATTGCCTCCTCCAGATGAGCCACACAGACAGCAGAGATGAAGTTATCATTGCCCCAAATGTGTTTTGTTTTCTGCTGACACATAAACATCCCAGCAATTAGTTTGCTGTGTTAGGGCTCCTTTTTCCACCTCATTTTCCTGAGGGTTTATATCAGAGTTTTTTTTGTGGGCTATTGACAGCACAGGCTTTTAAGACAATTCTTAGGGAAATAATGACTTAAAGAGTGGTCAGACATTGGAACAGCCAGCCCAGGAGAGTGGAATCAAACCCTTGGAAGTGTTCAAAAAACACCTGGATGTGGCATTTCTCTGGTGTTGGCCTTGGCAGTGATGGGTTAATGGTTGGTCTCAATGATCTTGGGGGGTTTGTTCCAGCCAGGATGATTCTCTGATTCTGTGGCAATTCCAGCACCCTCAAATATTAGTGTATGGATCTGAATTCTGTGCTGTTTTGGAATCTCTTCCAGATTTAGAGCATTTGTGATGCTTGAAATTCTGTGAAAGAGGAGGATATTGACTGGTGGTGTAAAAGATATTTACCAAGTTGAGAGTAATTAATTCAATTCCTTCCTAATTAGACCAGGTAGCCGGGCTTCCAGAAAGCCCCCAGTCCTCTCCTATTGATTTCATAGAAACACAGAAGGGTTTGGGTTGGAAGGGACCTTAAAGCTCATCCAGTGCCACCCCTGCCATGGGCAGGGACACCTTCCCCTATCCCAGGGTGCTCCAAGCCCTGTCCAACCTGGCTTTGGACATTTCCAGGGATCCAGTTTTTAATTTTCTCCAAGACATTGGTCTGTAGCATCACTGAAACCATCAGTGGTTGTTCCTACAACTTGACCTCATCTGAATCCCTAACTTCAAATTCAGAGTTGCCCATGAAAAGTCATCATTTTTTTTTAAATTTATTTAATAGAGACTGAACAGTTCCCCCTAGATCGTGTCTGCAGAAATCATAATCCTTTAATAAAATAATCTAATTAATTCATTTTCCTATGACTCGAGACAGGTCTGATCTCAGTAAAATTCCATTTCACCAGAACATTTAGTTATAGTTTAGCATTAACTTCTCCATTTCCTTGGCTTTGTTTGTGGTTTTTAATTTATTTTTTCTACAATTTGTCAAGCAGAAGTTGATGCATGGCCCTCCTTGCAAAGGATAGCTCAGAGACCAATTAGTCAACCCAGGGATGGGCAAACTCCTCCTAACAGAAACTGCAGGACTGCCACAAAATGGCAGCTAAACAAAGATCTATCTAGCTTTTAAAAATATTAACCTTTTTATTGACACTGCCATCTATCAGAAGGTTTATTCTCTGAGTGACAAGGTGGGAGCAGCCAAAAGCAGAATTAAAGACCACCAGCCTCCCCCATCCTCCCACAGATGGGGAGCAAATGCCCAGGGGGACTTTTAGGCATAAAGACTCACTAAGAAACCATTTTGGCAAAATAACGGAGATTAAAGCATGATTTAGAAGCACAGTTTATATCAAATGCTTCCTTAATTACTAAGAAATTGACAGATTTAATAAAAACTAATATCCAGCCCTCTCCATCTCCTTTTTCTGCTGTCAACTCCAGCAAGATGCTTCATAAAAGGTGAAAATGTCCTACAAAAGCCAGGGCCTTGTATTAGGTATCTGTATTTTCTAACACCTAGAGAATGGCTTATAATCTGAATAATTTAAGTCTTCTAAATGTCTAGGCAGTTATTATTTTTTAAATTAAAAATCACATCAAAGCATTAAGCTGCAAAACGTTTCATTTTTTGGAGGTTTTTTTTTTTTCTGCATTTGCTTGCAAATGCATCTCCAGGAATGTTGTTTAGAATGAAAGAATGAGGATTAAAACATAAATAACAGCCTTAGTCCTTGTCCTGGGGAAATTCTCTACAACAATGGAGATTCAGCCACTGCAAGGGCTGAAATTAAACTTCCACGGGGAGATTCTGGCTCACAGAATTCAGTCCACCAAGCCCTGACAGATTGCAAGGAGCTGTTTTTAGGCTCAGCACATCAGAGAGGAGGTAAAAAACTTGCAATTTGCAAGTTGTGCACCTGAACTTGGAAATGCTGAGCTGGTTTTGGAGCAATAAGAAGAATCTTTTTCCAAATAAACCTTTCCCTCAGAAAGGAATTAGAGGATCAGGAGTTATGCTGGAATTACCTGTGGTAGCAGTTTACCTGGGAGGGGTGAGAGGCGAGCAGAACTTGGACCCAAAGCACAGGAGATGAAGGGTCTGAGGCAGGATAATCCTCCAGAGATCATAATTTGGATAAATATATATGAACCAGCATTAAAAAGTCATTAATTAGCAGAAGTCTGGGAGATCTCTCTGGCACAGCCTGTCCCTGCTTGAGAAATCATTGTCCCTGTTACAAGAGATCACTGAAATCCTGGATTTCACATTCTGAGAGGCAGAAAGGAGTGAGGACAAGTAATTTTCACCTTTCATGAGAACAAGAGATTCTCTTCAAGCTGTCCTCCAAAAGGAAGGAAATCAAAACCTCTCCTGGTTGTTAGACAAGAATTCCCAGGTTTGGTAAACAAAGCTGAATTCCCAGAGCATCACTGAGCTCCTCTGGCTGCTGGATGTTGATAAGCTCAGGACAAACCCCATGGAAAATCGGGAAAGGAGTGGGGTCAGAGTGCAGCTCCACCTTTAACAAACTGGTTTTCAGTTTTTACCTTTTCTGTTTTCTTTTCTCCAGGTCTCTGCAGCCACTATTGCTTCATCCAGCAGGACTGGAAACTGCAATCTGCTCAGTGGTGTTTGTATGGAAGGATCTCACCTGTCTGTGAGAGTTGTTTCCTCCTTTTTAGAGTTTAAAAACACCAAAAACACCTCAAAAGAAAGATTTGCTAGAGAAGCTGCTCTGTTCTTTTCTCCTCAATTTTTTTTTTTTCCAGTTAAACTTTAAGGAAAGGCTGAGGATTGCAAATGTGATATTTGGCTAGGAAGGATTCTAGCATGAGGAGCCACCACTCTTCCTCTTGGTAGAAAAGACCAGTCTATTTAGGGTTCAAACCCATCTGTTGCTCCCCCACTGCAGCTCCATCCCTTTTGTTGCCTGGCTGCCAACGAGAGGATGCCACTTTCCTTCATCTGCCTCAAACCCGTGGTGCTGCCGATGGAACATCACGGATTATTCCCTAAATCTTGATCGTGTGAAGATGTGACATCTCAACAGAGCTCCCTGCCAAAGCTGTGTAAAAAACACTCCCAGCTGATGCCACTGTCACAGACAGAGACATTTGCCTGGGAAATCAAAGGCTGCTGCCTTTGAAAACAGGAAAAGGGCAGGCAAATAAACCTCCTCCTACACAGCTCCCTCCTCTGATATTGCCTGTTACCTGCTGCTGTCTTCAACATTTAAAGCCAGCTCCCCACATCAGGGGTATTATGTCTTCCTGAATCCAAAGGAATTTCAGATTTAAGTGGCAAAACCTTCAGATTCTGGGGTGTGGGAGACCCACTTCATTGTCTCTTACTATGGAATCATTATTGTGGGGAAAGACCTCCAAGACCATCAAATCCAACCTTCAATCAAAATACCCCTGTACTCACTGAACTGTAGGGTGAAGTGCCAGATCTGCTCAGTTTTTGAATGTTTTCAGAGATGGTGAGTCCACCACTGCTTTTGGCAGCCTGTTCCAATGCTTCACCACTCTTTTAGTGAAGAAATTTTGTCTAATATTCAACGTGAACCTCCTCTGCCACAACTTGAGGCTGTTTCCTCTTGTGCTGTCACTTGTGTGGGAGAAGAGCCTGACCCACTGACCCCAACCTCACCACAACCACCTTCTAGGTAGTTGTAGGGTGTAGTAAAATCTCCCCTGAACATCCTTTTCCCCAGAAAATAATAGGAATTCTTCTTGCTGGCAGCACAAAGCCCCACATCTTTTACTGAAGGCTCCTCATGCCTGAAGGTGGAGAGTGAATTAAATCTCACCTCTCATACTCGGAGTAGAAGCAGAACTACTACTGTGAGTAAGACTTGTGCTACTTCACCTGCATTTCTCACCCATTTCTAATCAAAAAGAAGGTTCAGCTGACGAGTGGACATTGATGACAACCAAAGCCATCAGTGCAGACGTGGTTCAGGTGCATGAACTTCCCCAGTTTTGGAGGAATCGAGCACACACACGTGAGTGAAGTCTTGAATAATAACATTTCAGCAGTTCTCAGATGACACAGGAGAGCTGCAGAAATGTCAAACCTAACCCCATTATTCAAAAATAGGAGCACACGATTAGACAAGCAATTATACACCGAGGAGCTTAACATAAATTGTGGGTAAAAATATCAGAAACAATTTTTCAGGATTTAGTGAGGGAAGCACCTTGTAAAGCATAATTGGATTAGAGGAGACAGCCAGCGTGGATTTACAAGCAGGAGGTCTTTTGCTTAACTAACTTGTGGGGAGTTCTTTGAAGCTGCAGCATTACTGCCAAGGTAGGCAAGGGAAATGTAATAGATGTTATGCACTGAGATTTCCCAAAAGCAATTGGAGAAGTTGTACAGTGAGATTATCAGCTAATGGAAGCAGCCGTGCTGGAAAAGTGGGCTGGCTTAGAAAAATGGCTCAGAAGCAGAAAACAGCCAGTGTGTGGGCTGGCTTGCCATGTTCCCTCTCAACCTCAAAAGGCAGTGATTTAAGTGCTTGGCCTGGGGAAGAAGGAGGTGGAGGGCTTCAGGCTTGGAGATCTCCTCTGCTCGGATTTCAGAGAGCTCCCAGCCCTTTGCAATGTGCAAATCTCCCAGCAGAGCTCAGTTTATCAGTGCCCAGGATGGGGACAGCCCAGGGAGATCATTCCTCCTCCAGACTGAGGTACAGTTCAAAGGCAGCACAGGCTGCTCACAGAAGGAAAACCAACTTTTCCCTTGTCCTGAATGAGTGAGGAAACTGAGGCACAAGCAGGAAAAGGTGCCTGAGCTCACCCAGATCAGTGCCAAAAGGAGCACAGATCCCTCTGGCTCAGCACTCCAAAGCAGAAAGATTTTTTGTGCAGGTGCAGGGTGAGCACAGCCTGTCCTTGTCACAGGAGAGGCCACCCCCCCAGGGAAAGAGGAAAGATTTTGGGAAAGAATGATGCTTCAAGGAGTGAGTGGGCAGAGGGGGGTGGTGGCAGCAGAGCCCTGCAGCAGGAGCTGCTCTGCTCTCAACCCTCAGCTGTAGCCACAGATGAATTTCATGGAGTCACAGAGTGGTTTGGGTTGGAAAAGACCTCAAGGATCATCATGATCATCCACCTTCCACTATCCAAGCCCTGTTCAGCCTGGCTTTGGACATTTCTAGGGATCCAGGGCAGCAATAGCTTCTCTGGGCACCCTGTGCCAGAGCCTCAACACTGTCCCAGCCAGGAACTCCCTCCCAACATCAATGTAATTCTCTCCTCTTTTAGTTTTAAGCCACATCCTATGAGGATGTGTCCAGTAAAAAGCCACTCTCCCTCTTTCTTATAAGCTCTCTTTATAAAAAAAGGGAAAAGCCACTGAAAAGCCACAATAAATTCTGCCTAGAGCCTTCTCTTCTGCAGGCTGGGCACCCCCAGCTCTCCCAGCCTGGCTCCAGAGCAGAGGGAGCATCTCTGTGGCCTCCTCGGAGTCTGCTCTGAGATCTGTGGATTTCCATCAAGAGGAGGTTAAAGGAGAGGATAAGAGAGATGGGATTTGTATCACAGTCCCCAGAGCTCAGCCCAGGAGCCACCTGTTCCCTGGGTTCCCTTTTCCACACCATGTCTCAGTAGCAAGCAATATTTTGCTTCCAGACCCAGCTGCTTTTCTTGGCTGCCCTTGGAGCCTCCAGAGCTGATAACGTTGGGATCCAAGTTTGGGGCAGCCCTGCTGCCATCCAACAACAGTGGGATCAGCACATTCCAGGGACTCTGCAAGGCTTTTATGGGATCAAATCTGCAGAGCCCAGTCCAGCTCACAGAGCTCACCCTGCCTCTCTCCTCCTCCAGCACTGCCTGTCATCCACATCACTCCTCCTGGCATCCTCATTCCCTTCTTCCCTCTTCCCACTTTCCCCCAGAAACACGACTCATGTTTGTTATGGATCATTGTATTTATAAAATTTAAGCTGGAAATCAATTTTAATTACCAAAATCAGAATGCCATGTCAATAAATCACCGGGGGCCTCTTGGAGACACGGACAGAAGGCTGCACCTGGATGTGGAGGGAAGGGGAGACAATGGCTCATTTTCCCATCAGGCCCCTCCCTGCATTCACTGGACAATATTCATCAGTGCCATTTGTTTGTATTAATATGAAAAGAGGTATAAAAGCGACATGAATAAAACCAGAACCAGTTTTAAGCAAATAGTGTTGGCTGAAACTTGGTTTACCAATGACCTCCTGACCAGAGCTTTTTAAAAAAAGATATATTTAGGATAGTTGTGATTACCCATCACCATTTCTACCAGAGTCACCCTTACTGGGACATGTGCTGCTTCAAGAGATTTTCTTCTTTCTATTCCAACATTTTTCAAGACAGGCCCAAAGCTGGAAGAGGAAAGAAATTTCCCTCTCCTGAGAAAACTCTAATTAAAATAAAAGCTTGAGTTTAGTCTTTTTTTCATGATGCATAACTGCCAAGGACTTTCTGCATCTTCCCTTGCAAAATTAGACCAAGCCTGATAAGGCCAAGTGTGAGGGACACTTGGTAAAAAATTGGGTAAAAAAATTGTCTTCAAAGAGCACCTGGGAACAGACACACATTGTCTCATCCATCAGAGCTCTTCTCCCTTGGCTCTCAATTCCCATCTAGGCAGGGTACCAGGAAGCAAATAAATAAATTGGAATTTAATGGAATAAATGGTAAAAGCCCCACCTTGGAGTCCCATCAGAGTAAAAACAGAAGAAACATTTAAAGCCGTTCCAAAAAGAGAGAAGTGAGAGATGGAGAGTTCAAGAAAAGCCCAGAGACTTCCTCCACCCTCCTCCTGCATCCTGGATGTGGGAATTGCATCCAAACTGGAGAGAGTCAGACAAAATCAGACTCAGATGGAGACAACAAAGCTCCTGTGAGGAAAAAGAGCTTCCTTGGCAGTCAACAGAGACATTTCTTGCAAAGATAGTTCTTTTATCTCCCTGGTACTTTCATGAGCACCCAGATGATGCTGCCAGAGAAACGGGGTCAGCCAGGGCCAAGCCAGACCCTCCCACCAGAGGTGATAACAGCTCCTGGCTGGATCTCTGGCAGGTTCCTCTAGTGCTAAACCCTCAGGAGTTATTGGAGGTGATAAATTCCCCCTCACAGCCCATCTCTTCATGTTTCATCTCCCCCTGTTCCCCCTGCACGGATGACACACAGCTGAGTCCTTGCTGGATGCACCTTCCAGGTCTTGCATCCCTTTTTTCTGCAACCCCACGAGACCATCTTAGTTCTCTGTCATAAAGAAGGAGAATTTTGACCAACTGAGCCTCCATGCAGGGCAGGAACACTCCCTGAGCGAATCAGGGTGCAGCAGGGCAGGGAAAACCCAACCCTGTGTCAGCAAGACCCCAGTGCAGATGAGCTGGACCGCGGGAACGAGGCGGATTTTTGGCAGTCCCTGCTGGGCCCGGTGTTTTTCCCAAACACAAGTCTCCTGCCCTTTTTTTTTTTTTTTTTTTTCTGCCGTGGGTGGCAGCAGGAGTGCCAGCTGTTGGAAGTCTGTGTGCTTGTCACCCACCCACGGCCCCACGTGTCCTCTCCCAACGTTCCAGCCCGATGCTCGAGGAGGAATTTTCCGGGAACGAGCGACTGCAAGAGAGGATGACTCTGCTCCTTCCCAGATGGTCCCGATTGCCATGATCTCCTTTCCAGAGTGGATTTCTGTGCTCAGGGCCCTTCCCAGGCTCTAATATTAGCCAGGCTCTCCATTCCCATGCTCACCATGGGAGTTTTACTGGAGGCACCTGCAGAAAAGAGGCCAAGGCTTTGCTGGATGGTTCAAAAGAGCTTTGGGTGTGAAATAGGAGTTCTCAAACCCTCCTCCCACACACCCAAACTCAGGAGGGAGAGGAATTTTCTCTTTTATCTTTTTAACAACCCTAAAGACTAACAAAGGACCAGCAGGTGGAATAATGGCTCTTCTGCTGGTGTTTGAGGACTTATGGAGGTGGCACTTGGGGACATTTAGGAGTGGCCTTGACAATGCTTTGCTAATGGTTGGACTTGAAGATCTTGGATGTCTTTTCCCACCTAAACAGTTCATTGATTCTATAGACAAATAAATAGAAGGATTTTCTGGGTTTGGTTGTTTTGGTTTTTTATTTTTTTTTCCTGGTTTGGGTTTGTTTGGGTTTTATTTTCACTTTAATAAATTTACACAGAGACACAGAATATTTTCTTCCTGGAAAAACAGAGAACAAGACACAAATTTGGTCTCATTTTCTTCTCTGAGCAATGACAAACAAGTTTTGTCTATAAATAATAGACTGATATTAAGAGAGAGATGAATACATTCATGAAAAATTTTGAATGAGGTAAAAAATAAAAGGCACAATTGTCTCTGTGACCAAAAATATATGTCTTTGTTGGTGCCTCCAGAACCTCCTTTTGCATTTGGATGCTGATTTCTTGCATATGTAACTCATCACCCAGCAACTGCCTCCACAGCACATACATGTGTTTTATTTTACATATTTTTTCAAGTGGATGAACATTTGACCCAAAATTCCTTATGAAGGCAGGGCATTTTTTTTGTTGGTTGGATTTTGGGTTTTTTAATGATAATTATGAAAAGAAAAAAAAAAGGAAAAAAAGAGAAAAATGGGGGAAACAAGAGTTGGACTCTTTCATCTTTCTGTATGAGGTTATCATGACACAGGACAAGTCAGAGCAATCATCCTTGCAGGAATGGCATCCAAATAATGAGATTCCAATGAATTTCTTATTTCCTCTTTGCTTTTGCCAAAGTTTCAATAGTTCAGTTCCCATTTTGGTTTCCTGCTTCAGCTGAAGGATGTATCATTGCTACTTGGCAGGGAAATTTCACTTGTGGATGGTGTTTTTATCATATTTAGACATTTTTCTTGTTATCAGCATGGGGATTGTTTTATTATCCAAACATGTACAATGATATCAGTAAAACCCTCTCTGCAAAAACCTTCAAACTCCTTTAGGGTGCCTTGATGCAAGATGCCAAAATCCCTTAAATGCTGACTTCCTCTTCAGGTTGCCTTTGGATTTGGGCTTTAAACCTCACTGGAGCCGGCTCTCGAGACAAGGTTTTTTGCTAGCCTTCAAGAAGGTGTTTTCTAGCCCAGAGTGGACACCTTGATGTGTCCCCTTGGTGGAGACATTAAAAATACCTGAGCCCCTCTTCCCCTTTGCTCTGTTTCAAAGAGGAGTGCATTCAGGGAAGTCTCTGGTTTGATTTGGAATTCTTTTTTTTTTTTTTTTTTGTTAGGAGATTGCCACAGTCCACTCCCACCTTGCAGGATTGAAGTGTTATCAGATCCTGTGGGTATTCTTGGGAAATAGGGATCACAAGGCTGAACTGTCTCAGCTCACACACCCAAAAAAATCCTTTCAAACATCTTGACCTTGCACACCCAAATCTGGGTGGAAGTTAATTCTGCAGAAGGGGATAAATGCAATGCCCACTCACTTCTGTCACACTGAGCTGGAACCTCTGCTGCAGGGACAGAGATCAACCAGATGTGACACTGTGGTCCCAGCCAGAACACCACATCCATGGTCACACTGCACACAGCTCCCTCTCATTCCAGCCTTCTCCTCCTTGTCCTGGCTCCATTTCAGGGATGGGTCAGTTAATTTTTCCTCCTGGCCATGATCAAAAGCAAGGCCCAGGCATGGCTACAGATCTGATTTGGCATAGTCTTCTTAAAAGAAACAATTCCTGGAGCAGTCTGAGCTCCTGGAGAACACTCAGGCTGTCTGACAGCTGATGCTGTTTTATGCACTCAGCTTTCCTTTCATTCACCAGAAATGTATTGCATTAAGATTTATTAAATTACATTTATTAAATTAAGAAATAAACTTGAGGCGAGCTGCCTCCATTTGCATAATGGGAGGCTGTGCAGCAGATGGGGAATGGGGACCGTGGGCAGGCAGGAGCCTGCAAGTTTGGGAGATGAATATCCTCCAGAACCTTCTCCCAGTTGTCTCTGAATGGAAAATAACCACAATTTCCATGGGCTGGGTGGTGACAGCAGGGTCAGTGGCAGGGGACAATGAGCAAACTCCTGGACCCCAGCTGGCTGGGACAACCTTATCTATTCAGCTTGTTCATCTGGAGTTGGCTCTTATTCCCAAACAAACCTTTGGAGGACTTCTGGAAAAGCAGAGCAAATACAAACAAATGTAATTTTCCCAAGAGGGCAAATGCTGCTCAGATAATCACACAACTCTGCACAAATAAAGCTGGCAGTGATTTCTGTTCCAATTCAGCAAAGTGGAGGAGAACCGCTGGCCAGAGGAAGTCCTAGGTCTCCTTTTAATTAACTGATTTGTTAATTTTGATACCTGGAAATTATCTCATCATCACCTGATCAGTGTCTGGTTAAATAACAAAGTCTGGAAGACAAACAAGGAAAGGCTCCTGGGGCAGCAGAGAAAGATGATGAAATTAGGAGCAATTTATGCTTCATAATCCTGATCCTGCTTTAATAAACAGTTTCATGCCAGGTAAGGATCCTGTAGGTGGCATGAATTGCTCTGTCCCCACACAGAGGCAATCCCAGCAAGACTTCCAAGAACCCTGGCCATTAGTCAATTATTTACCTGATTAGCAGATTCCCTGTTAAGCTGCATATCAGGTATTTATCATTGAAATTAACTTAGAAAAATGACTTCACAATTGCAGGGAATTGCTCAAAGCCAGCTGGAGAGGCACAAAACGAGATTCTGCTTGGATAAAACATCTCAGCTTGTCCTGGATCTATTTCCTTGTGACTGATCCCATCCCAGAACTCCAGAGCACGGAGCTTAGAGAATTGCTAATGCTGAGCCAGATGTGGTTTATCACAGAACCACAGAATGGCCTGGAAGGAACCTTAGAGATCATCCAGCTGCACCCCCCTGCCATGGGCAGGGACACAGGGAACCTTTGGATACCAGATCCAGGAGGATGGGAAGAAGGGATGGAGCAGGCAGAGGGGAAAAAAAGAGAGATGAGCATCAGGTGAGGGGAAAGAGCTCAGGACAGCAATAGCAAGGCCTGAAGGCCAGGAGGTCAGTGAGCTTCAAGGATGAAAATGAACCACTGAACTGATTTTCTGCACTTCCACCAAGGTCGTTCAGCACAGTGGGAAATTGGGCCACGTCTGTTCCACTGACAGAAGGGGGTTGGTACTTTTGATTTTGTGGTGGCTTTTTTCAGCTCTAAGTAAAACCAAAGACTTCCCTCTCCCATGAGAGAGTTTTTAAACTGTCTCCTACCTATTGCTGAATTCCACAGTTCACTGATCATCAAACAACCCTTCTCCCACAAAAAGCTGCTCATTAATGATCTCCAGGAAAAACAAATCAGATTTTACTCATTGATTTGAACCTAAACTGGCCACAAAGATAGAATTAAGATCAGCTGTGGAGAAGTGGTCAGACCTCCATCAGCAAATTGTCAGTCGGGGTGGTTGAGTCCTGGATTAGTTAAACCACAGATCCACAGTGGTGAGAGGCTGCTGAGAGCTTCTCCTGACACCTCTGTGCCACACAGAGCTGGCACTGGGTGGACTTTGGAGTTAAAACTCCCCAGCCCTATGGAGCATCTGGTGTGCAGATCTCCTGGTGCTAATTCCTCACAGATCAACCTTCATTAGAGCAAATACCTGACAAGTTACAGCTCCTGCATTCCTTCCTCGGAGTTATATTTAGTTTTATATTTATATTCCTGGTTTAGCTGTATCCTTGTGTTTATTCCCCCAGGCACGTGTTACAGCCAGCTCCAAAATGCTGATATGCTCTAGGTGTTGGTGACAAGATGTAAAACCTGCAGGGCTGATTTTGCAAATGCTGCTTGCACAAGTTTTGCAGTCCCCACCCTGGGAAAAGGTTTGCTTGCATTGCTTGCCTTCAATTTCCATTTGTTCAGTTTAGTAAAAATGTCATAAACTGGTAAAAGTGAAGGAAAACTCTGTTCTTCTGTGCACTAAGTCTCAAAACTCAACTTTCATTGGCTTCTCCTCTTACAACGTGGTAAAAATGTGACTTCCATCACCAGAGCTCACACACTGTGGGGAAAACCTTAACACTATAAATTGTATATTTGAGTTCAGGGCTCATCCAAAACCACCAGTTTATGTGTCCACAGAAGTTAAGTTAGACTTTTGACTTGTTTACACACAGGCTTTGCATGAATTTAATTTAAACTAGCATCTTTCAACCAGAATTTAATTTCAACTAGCATATTTCATCCTGAGCATGTTGTTCATTGACTTTTATTTCAGATTAAAACTTCATTTTGTTGTTTTTTGGTGGTTTTTTTCAGCTGAGCTACTACTCTGCATCATCCAACAGCAGCTAAACAGACATGGAAACTATGAATAAATAAATAGAACAGCACCATAAAAAATGCTGAGCAGATCTAAACACACCAGTTTAAAAATGGACCCTGGGATAAATCTTGAGTGTCTGGGGGCGTCTGGATTTTAGTGTGACACCTAGGAGTGCTTTAAAAATCTCTTACTCTGCTTTCTCTTGAGAAAAAATGATGGAAAATTCCATTCAACTCTTAGCCAGAGCTGCTGGACATTGATTCCCTGGAGAGAAGGAGCTGGGAGCCTGAGTTCAGCATGGCACTGTGTGATTACACTATTTTCTAATGGATACTGGGCATCAACAGAGGAAGGCAGTCCTCTTCTGCTTAAAGGATCAGAAGAGAATCAGAAGAGACAACACAACAAGATTCTTGGGGCAAATCAGGCATTTGTGGCCATCCTGGAAGCACTGGCATGTGCATGTTGTCCCATGGCATTAAAATGAAATCCCTGACTCCCAGCATGTTTTAATGCATGATTCACCATTTCCCCTGTGGGTTTTTTTTTTTTTTTCATGTGTTTCCCTTCAGGCTCAAAATCTCCACTTCTGCATGAAAACACCTCCAAGACAAACAATTTTTCAGGGGCAGCAATTTAAGAAACAAGGAGGAACGTGCCCCACAACATGAGCTGACATCTGTAAGGCATGGAAAACTCATCCTTCCCAGAAAACTCATCCAAGAGAGCCGAGCTGAGGTGGGGAAGGTTTTTCCTCTGCAAGGAGGGGAGAGGAGACAGCATTTCCCTTCTGTCCAGCCCAGTGCAGCCATTCTGCATGCTGGGTTTGGGACATGGATCCAAGGAAAACACGTTATGGGCAGAACTGTGGGAACAGGGGGATGTGGGAGTGATGCCCAGAGAGGCTGCCTGGAACACAGGCTGGACAGAGTTAAAGGAATAAAGTGTGGATTTATTAAAAAGCCTTCAAAGGATTCACCTTGGGCAGTGCAAGAGCCCAGCCATGGCTACACCCAAGATGGATCCCAGCCATGAGTTTTCACACTTTTATAAGTTTTGGTTCATTTCCATATTGGGGTTCATTGTCCAATTCCAGCTCCAGGTTCTGCAGTCCCATCCTTCCACATTGCTCTCCTCAGTTCACTGTTGTTTGCACTTTTTGTATAAATTACACTTTTTATACCCAAAGCTGCAGTGGTGTCCTTGGTTCTGGGGCTGGAAAAGGATTGTTTTGTGTGACTGAGCTGTGAGGGGAACTTGCTGACACTTTATATGAAACTCAGAGTTATATACTAATGTAGTAAAGAATCTGGAAAACATGAAAACTTAAACTGAAGGCACCAAGAGCACGAGATGTGCTGCAGTGCCATGAGGATGCTCTGCCGTGGCACCACGTGTCCAAACAGTGTCACACTCACAGCATGGCAGGGTGGCACAGGGATGGGTTGGGAGGGTGCAGGGGCAGGGTGTGGGTGTGCAGCTCTGGGTGTAGGGGCTCAGTGAGATGAGGTCCTTGTGGTGTCTGGGGAGACACAGCCCTGTCAGAGTTTTGTTTGTATTTCACACGTTTTGCAGCCTTTTTGTGCTCTGTGTTTTGTGGAGCCTCAGCCTGGTGTGTTTTATGATTGTGTGCCCCAGCTCAGGCACTGATGCAGTGATGGGATGGTTCAGGTTGGAAGGAACCTGAAAGATCATCTCTTTCCACTCCCTGCCATGGGCAGGGACACCTCCCACTATCCCAGGTTGCTCCAAGCCCCATCCAACCTGGCCTTGGACATTTCCAGGGGCAGACACAGCTTTTCTGGGCACCCTGTGCCAGGGCCTCACCACCCTACCAGCCAAGAATTTCTTCCCACTATCCAAACTAATCCTTCCCTCTGTCAATAAAAAGCTATTGCCCCGTGTCCTTCACTCCATGTCCTTGTCCTAAGTCCCTCTCCAGCTCTTCTGGAACTTCTTTAGGCACTGGAACATCTCCCCAGACCCTTCTACAGCTGGAATACCCCAACTCTCTCTGCCTGCCTTCATAGGAGAGCATCTGTTTGTAATCTGAATTGAGGTTTGTGCTTCAATCACATGAATCCTGTAATAATAATGTTCAAATACACAATAGAGACAGTGCTGTTATCACACCCTGTGCCAGGCATGTGTGTGTGCAGTGTGCTCCAGATCCCTTGCAGTGTCCAACACCAGGGGATACTTGACAGGACAAAGTCCCCTAAAGTGTTGTCTGGTAAGAAAAAACCCTATTTAAATGCGCCCATGTCACCAACAGAGACACAGTGTGACATTTCCACTGCCTGGAGGGAAAATATTTTATGCAGCTGCACATTAGGATTGTCAGACAAGTCAAGGGAAAAGAAGATCCATCCTGCATCTCATCTCCAGCATGGGGATGGCAAAAGCAGCAGTCTGGAAAGCTCAGCATGCATAAGACACTCTGAACCTTCACTCTCTGTCTCAGTCCTTCCAAAAAAATGTTATGAGCCATGGAGGGAGGCAGGAGGACAGGAAAACAAAAAAGCAAGTAAAAGAGGAAGTTATGAATGTGAATATAAGTGATGAAAATAAAATAACAAAACGACAAAGCTGTGAATGTGATCAGAGCAGCTGGGTTGATGCACTGCCCCTGACAATGTTGGGTGTCTCACTTCCATCCCATCCCTCACCTCCTGAGTCTCTTCTCTTCCTGCATGACTGAAGGATTGGTGCTCTACTCTTAGAAATTGCATTTTCTAGCACAGACTACAGGGATGCCCACAGGAACTCAGACTCAGTAGGTCCAAGTCCCATCTCAAGCTCATCAACCATTTCCAACCCATCTCTTGCTCCTCTCTATCTGTGTCTTTGTGTATAAAATGCTAATGGAAGGGAATAGAATGGATTAAATTGCCACCCTTCATTGGATCAACTCAAAATTGAATAAATCAGGCACAGTTTTGGGCTAGACTTGAATATCCACAATGTTCTTTCCATTTCTTTTGCAGACATTTAAGCTGATTATTAGATCTGCTACAGGGTGATACTTCCATTTAACTCATTTTCTCTAAACACATTATCTGACTTGTAGGTGTAGAAAAATCCCCCCACATTTTTCCTGTGGCATATAAAGGCTATTTATTCCTGGTTTTCTTAATTATTATTCACAGTAAGCACTTGCTGCATGGCATTTTGGCATGTGCTGCTAGGATGGACTTGTCCATTGAGAGCAGAATTAAAACTCTTCCATAGATGCAGCATCAATAGATTTAAAATCCCTTCTTGGCTGAGGTATCCCAAAGGAAAATGATAAAGTTTAGTAGCAGATGATGTCTGGAATATTGGGCAAAAGCAAGGGTCTCTTCTGTAGGATCCATCACTGCACATCCCAGTGTTCCAGCAGGATTCCCAGCAGAGGGGAAAAACAGTGGAAGGTTGAAAATGGTGACTGAGAGTTGTTTCATTTACCTCTTTTGCTAAACAGAGGCAGTGCAGTGAGGGAGGTTAAGTCATGGATAAAGCCAGGTATGCCATGGATGGGAATTCAAAATTCACAAAAATAAGACCATCTTATGGTCTATGGAGTACGTCAGAGGGGAGTAGGATATCAGTCCCCAAAATGTGTTGCCTGGGCCACAGTCAGACCCCCAACATCCAGTCCAGTGTCCTGATGACCCTTTCAGAAGGACAAGTCACCAGGAATGCCAGGCTTTGGCTCCTGGAAAGGGGAATAGAAAGAAACAGTCCTGTTTCTGAGCTTTGTGGCTGCTTTGAAGAGAATTCTGACATTTCTCTGCTGCTTGCAGCGTCTGGCAGCACAGAGGAGCAGCAGGCTGGGTTGTTGACTGTCCCTTAACGTTGTCACAGTTGGTGTGTCAAACACGGTTTGGGACCACAGAGGGATTTGAGGAATTCCTGCAGGGTTTGATCAAGACAGCCGTCTGCCAGGCTGGCCAGGTGTGTGTGTCCATCCAGGTCACAGCAGGATGCTCTCTCTGGGACAGCTGTCCTGCAAAGGCCTCTGGAGTTTGTTGGAAAGTGAACCAGGACTGCTCAGCTCGGTGTGAAATCCCTGGCATTAAATGACACGGGCAGCTCAATCCCTGATTCTGCAACAGATGGAGTGAATTCCAGGCCAGCCTCTGCTTTGCAAACACTCCCAGGAACAGCCTCCCCATCAGCAGAGCTGCTGCTGCTGCCACTGACTCACCACAGCATCCCAAATTCCACACATGGCCAAGCACAGACCACAGGGAATGTCCTTGTCCCCATCCCAGCCGGCTCAGGCTCTGCCCCAAAGGTCAAAGGGACAAGTCCTTCGGTGTGAGAGATAAAAGCAGCCCTGCTCCTGCCAAAATAGGCTCTGGGCCACCCCTCCTGGGAGGGAGGTGGGCAAAGGGTGGATTTGAAAGCTCCTGGCTGATTACAGCTCTTGGCTGTGCCTGATACTTTGAGTGCTGGGTGAATCCCTCGGAATTCTGGGGTCAGAGCATCCTCCCTGCAGAGAAGCTGCAGGATTTCCCTGTGGATCCATCACCAGGCACACACAAAGGGCTCCCAGCCCTCTCATTCCACCTCTACCTTCCCCACCCTGTGAGGAACCCCTGAGCCATGACACACCCTGGGGACTGAGTGTTGTCCTTGTCACCTGAGGACTCCTTCCTCCACCTCTCTGCTGAGAGCTTCTCCTCCTTCCTGAAGTGTTTCCTACAGGGGTAAGACACAGCTTGGACAGCTTCATAACTGCCCATCCCTCCCTGAAACTGGACCTTTATGGTGATGACAAAAGCCAGTCAGGGACACAGTTTGGCTACAGGAGCAAGATTTCCTCCTGAAATAGTGTCAGAGTGAGGACGGTGCTTCCCCCACATCTCACAGGGCACCCAAAGAGCTGAGATTGAAGAGCTGAGATTGATTTGGGGCACCAGGGCTCCCCAAAAAACCCAGGAAAATTGGATTTTATCTTCATTCTGTGGTGTAATCTGACATCTGCTGCTGAAAACATCTCCCTGTGCATACCATAATTTATTTGTACTAATAGCACTGATGAATTTATGGAGATAGGTAAATGGGAAGAGTGTTCTGCACCACTGTAACATTTTTTAACCTATTCTCATCTTTTCTATCCATATCATAATTTCCACAATTTTTAAAGAAAGTTCAAAGAAAAAATAAAAGTAATTGTCCAAGCTTGCAGGTGGCCAGTACAGCATTCCAAGACCTTTCTTCCCATTCTTTAATTTGACTCAGATCTAGAGCTTTCCCTCTCTGGCTCTGACCATTTAGCTGTACAGAAAAGGCTTTAAAAATGCAATTTCAGGCCAGAGAAAACCCTGTGCTTAGAGTTTCTCTTGCAGGATATGCTCCTTTCCCCCCAAAAAAATAAAACAGAACAGCAGAAGAAATTAAATTATCAATTCCAGCCTCAAAATAACTCCTGTAACAACTTGCTGCTGAACCAGGTGACTGAACACTCACGCCAACACCCCAACATGTGCCTGCACACAGAACCCAACTCCCAGGTCTCCTTCTGTGCCAGTTTTCTGATCAAACTCCCTTCAGGCACCATCAGTTTCATCTTCCCTCACCTACATCAACGTGTTTCCCTGTGTCCATGGTCATTACAGGCTTTTGTACCTTTTTGCTCCCTTTAGTTCCCTCTTCAAAGCCAATCCTTTCATTCCCACTCCATTGTCGTGGAAGGACTCGGGACTTTTGACAAAGGAAAATGACAAATTTTATTACAATTCATCTCATCCCCCTCCTTTCCCCTCCCTATCCACTGGCCCAGAATGTGGCAGGAGCTGTGATGCTGCAGGGTCAGCACTGGAGGCTGCCTGCCCTCCAGTTTACCTGAACATTGCATGGAATTAATGGATATCACAGGAAGAACAAAGGGCATCCCTACATCAAGGGAAAGCTGTAAAAATCACACATCCAGCTCTCCTCAGAAAAACCTCCTTTTCCTTTTTTTTTTTTTTTTTTTTTGGTAGAAAGATCAGTAGAGCTTACAAATCATCCATCCCTCTATATAGATATATTTGGAAACTACTATTCACCCCAAAATAAATCTCTTTGCTAAGCATAAAACCACCTGAGGACACACAGTAGTTTGCAAAAATCTTATAAATATTAGGTGTCTTTGCCTCCTTATCATTATTCATCTCCTGGTGCTATGAAAGTGCATAATAAAAATAATAATTAAAAAAAAAATCTTACAAAGGACATTATTTGGAAGAACAGGGATCATTTAAAATCATGACCTGTGAACCCAAGGGTGCAACCAATGGAAACTGGGTCAAAAATACAGAGCAAAAGTGTTCAGTGGGCACAGGAAATAATGTCAAAAACTGGGAGAATGTTGAAGCTGTACAAAGGCAGAAGTTAGGGGAAAAAATATAGCAAACAAATTTTCTCTTGTTATGCCTGCCAGCCCTCAGAATAAATCTATGAACTGGGATCAAACTGAAATTTGAATATTTATGGGTTTTTTTCCTTCCCCTTACCAAAAGGATATTAACGAAAACCAATGAGAATTCAAGTGGTCTGTAAAGGGAAAAATAATTTCATTTTAGTCTCCTGCAAAGAAAGGGAAGAAATGAACTGCTATATATAAGTGAGGAGAAAGTCAACATGTCTTTAAACAATAGTTTTCAGGACAAAATATGCATCCAATATGCAAAAATAAATTTAAAAAAAAGTGTTTAGAGGGTAGTTGTTGTCCAAAGTGGTTGAACTCCACAAAAACACAGACTCTTCCTTTCCAAACAAACTGACTCCTTCAAATAACCCAACTTTGTTTTGTCCTGGGTTTTCTCTTTCCAGAGGACAAAGAGGATCTCCCAGGGAGAGCAGAAACACAGAGTTCCTGCAGAGGGGAAAATCCCTTTGCACCCAAAGACCAGAGCTGGTGATTTGCATGCTGGAAGCAGAGCCTTGCAAAGCCAGGCAGGGTTCCTGCTCTGCTTTTCCCAAAATCAGCTCTTTTCCATATCCAGCAGTCCCACAGGACACGAGCAGCAGCAGCAAAGCAAAGCTGAGCCCACACAGTCCTGAAATCCATTTAATTAGTCCACCTTTCCAGCCTGCTAATGGTGAATCCAAGCTGAATCCCAAGGGGATTTTCCAGCAGCTTGGCTGTGAGAGGAGACTGCTCCCTGTTCCTTCTGTCCTTGAAGAGGAGAAAGCCTGGACAGACACTTAAAGAGTGACAAACTGTGTCTGGACAGATTTGTCCTGCTTACCTAAGTTGGGTCCAGACAGAGGACAAATTAAATCACATTTATCTGCTCCTGCTGCTTGTCAGAACATCATTCCCACTCTGCTTAGCTGGAGAGTGTCACCCTGTCCTCTACAGAACCACCCAAATGAAGAGCCATGGGTAGAATGAACCCTGTCAGGGTGAGGAGAAATGAGAAAATAATAAGTCTTAGAATTATGGGGCTTGCCTAGAAAAAGGTGGAGCATCAACAGCTCCAAGAACTCATCCACCTGCCCTTGCTCCAGAAATAGTTTTGCAATGACTTTTTTTTTTTTTTTTGTCTTGGAGCTGGACCCTCAGCACCAGTGCCCACCTGGATTTCTCTTCTCCATCCTCCAAAGAGGCACAGCACAAACACATCCCACACACTCGCAGGTACAGGCAGACACAGACATGGGGATAAAATTGAACGTGTGAAATGCCCGTGGCTGTGTGCAAACAAGCTGTCCATGCTCCCTCCTTGGAGAGCAGAGGCAGAGGAAGGATGGGAGGAAGGACCCTGGGAGGGATCTGGGGAAGGATTAGTGGAATCCTGGTATGGACACCTAAGGAAGTGAGAGAGGTCACAGCATGAAAATAACTCTGCCTCTCCATCCACTCTCCATCTCAGGTAACAAATCAGATGAAAATCAACATCACAGAATCACCCCAGAATGGTTTGGGTTGAAAAGGACCTTAAAGCTCATCCAGTTCCACCCTTGCCATGGACAGGGACACCTTCCACTGTCCCAGGTTGCTCCAAGCCCCATCAAGCCTGGCCTTGTACAGTTTCAGGGGCATCCAAAACTTCTCTGGGCAACAAGAGATGTTTCCATGGTAGACAAAAGTTAGTTGAGTTTTCCTTGGTGTGTCTCAGCTTCCTGGGAGCAATTTGCATTCCAGCACAGGACACCAGAAGAAAGCAAAGCCTGAGGTTTGCTGCCAAAATTCCAAATGGATTTGAAGGACCATGACTGGTTTAGGTCTGTTTCTATTCTACCTGTAGAGCCTGAGGATCCAGTTAAAGAGGTGAAGCCATTAAATTTACAGGCATTTTAATTCTAAGCAATTATATAAACCCTATCTGCTTGTAGAGAAAGCCTCCCTGTGTCAGAGCTAATATTAATTTTAAATCTCCAACCTTTTCAAATTAATGTGAAACTGTAAGTTTCCACATTCTTTGATTAAACATTCTGCTGTGTAATGACTACTTTATTATTTCCCCCCTCCAAATTACTGATTGTTGTCTTACATTACAGCCTCATTGGTACTTATTAAATTAACAAGACTTTGAAACACTTAATGAATCAAAACTCATCAAGTGTTTCCAAAGTTAATAACTAATCTAAAGATTCTTTTTTTTCCCCTTCACTCTATATCTGCATGTGAATTTATACATTCCCCACACAATCGCTGAAGTTCAGATGGTCCTAATCTCATGAAAGATTTATTACCCCATAGCTCAGTGATTTATTCAACGTTTGCTGGAGCAACACGTAGCATGTGTGAGGAAGGGAGGGAGGAGGGTCTCTATTTATTATTTCATTTCCAAGGCATATTCCAAGTTCTTGGGACCCCTCTGTGTCTGCAGACTGGAGCTGAATAACAAATTTGTGGCTGTTAAATTGGACGTGGAAGCTGGGGGTGCACAAAGGATGGCTGAAATCCAGGGAAGAGTGACTGCATAGTGACAGGGACAGAATAATGGAGAAATTGGTCCTCTATGCTCTAAACATAAAACCAAAATGGAAAGGGTTTGGGTTTTTTTCAGGATTGTGAAAAACCAAACAAGCCTTCCCATCAGATGGAAAGAGGAAAATTAATGATACAGGGGAGATGTGCTTGGTAGATTTTTGGGAAGGGTATGGAGGTACAGCATGAAACCCAGCAAGAACCACTAGGACAGCATCCCTATTCCCAGGCTGTTCAGGCTGGAGAGGAGAAGGCTCCAAGGAGACCTCAGAGCCCCTTCCAGGGCCTAAAGGGGCTCCAGGAGAGCTGGAGAGGGATTGGGGACAAGGGACAGAGGGACAGGACACAGGGAATGGCTTCCACTGCCAGAGGGCAGGGATGGATGGGATCTTGGGAATTAGGAATTCCTGGCTGGGCTGGAATTGCCAGAGCAGCTGTGGCTGCCCCTGGATCCCTGGAATGTCCAAGGCCAGGCTGGACACTGGGGATTGGAGCACCCTGGGACAGTGGGAGGTGTCCCTGCCATGGCAGGGGTGGCACTGGATGAGATTCAAGGTCCCTTCAAGCTCAGACCATTCTGTGATTGTGTGAAGTCTTTTGAGAGCAATCCCTGGAGCAGAACCTGTTCCTGGGGAATAGCTTGGTGAGCAGAAAGCAGAGCTTTTCCAATAATCCAATAACTCCAATTATTCCAAATAATTCAGTAACCCCAGCAGAGATGTCTCCTGGTGAGCAGAGCACAGGGAAATGCCCTCCCTGCTCCCCTGCACCCACAGACAGGGGCTGGCTGTGCTGAGAATGGAAATTACCAAGATGTGAAAGGGAGAAGGAAATGCAGGGAAGGGAAGGGGAGCAGCAGAGAGCTGGCAGGATGACCACAGCAGCACATTTCAGCCTCCAGCACCAGAGCAGGCTCAGGTGCTCAGCTGCCCATATGGAGCCTCCTGCACCTCCAACAGGATTTATGCTCCATCCATATAAATTGCATCTCTCTGCCAACACTGTGATAAATGTACCCTACAAAGCTCCCTCAGGCCCCACTACCCTTTTCCCCCTGCCCTGCACCATCTCTGTGCTCAGCTACCTTGGGGCAGCTGGATTTGTGATTATCCACTCCAACACCCCATTAATCTCAGGCTGCCTTTTACACGTGTAGGAAGAGAGATCTTTGTGCAATGACACTGCTGTAAAACAAGGAGCCTGAAGTGCAGCCCTGCTCAGAAAGGGCTCATGAGCAGCCACAGGGGCTGTGATGAGAGCCCAGCAGTCCAGGCTGAGAGAAGAAACCCAACCCAGCCATATGGGGCTGGGTGACAAAACCCATCAGGAGGACACGGGAGAGGGGAAATTCACCCTCAATTTGTGCTGCAGCAGCTGAGACCCCAGAGTGGCCTTTTAACTGGATTTTACACCAATTCTCTCTGATGCATTGTGAGGAGAGAGGCAGGCACAGGAGGGCCGTGGTTCAGCCCTGGAGGCAATTGTGGAGGAAAATGCAATTACATCTGGCTGCTGAACTTGCCCTTGCCTTCCCTGGCTGTACGAGCTGGGCTCTCGCCTGGGAAAACACATATGCAAAAGGAAGGGATTGGAATAGATGGCCCTGCCATTCCTATCAGTGACCCTGTGCCCAGGCTCCCTATTCCCTGGAAAAATGTTCAGGCTATTCCAAGCCCAGAGAAATTGCAATCAGGGCAGGTGGAGCTTGGCCCAGCCCTCACTGCTCACCATATTGCACAAAGCACTCTTGTCCCACACTCTGGAGATATTTTAGAGCAGTTTCTCCACAGACTGCACTGGAATTCCACCCTTCCACTCCTCCTTTCTCCTCCTGTGGGCTCATCAAGGTGTGGGAGGATGAGCAGCCCGTGGCCAGGTGTCACAAGAGCCACCACTGATGGAGGACAAAGCAGAGGGAAGACGAATCCTCTGTGAGAATCCAAGTTTCCAGCCAGGTTTCCTTCCACGGGAGTTAGGGTTTACCTCAGGAGCTGACTGGAACTAAATTCACCCCCAGGATCTCAACAACATCTGCAGCACACACTGCCCTGGTTTGGGCATGAAAATTCCCTCTGCCTCTTCTCCATGCTCCTCACAGCAGTGATGGTGTTACTTCCCTCCTAATGGCAGTGAGTTAATTAATTCATGCATGTGACATGAATTACCACTATCACCTTCCCTGCTCCAGTTTTCCCTCTTGATCCAGAGCCTTCATTTGTCCTGAAACACCAAGATCTGGACTGAAACAGGGACAAACTGAGCTCCATCTCCATAATTTATGTCTGTTTCCTTACAGATTCCCAAATAAGACTGAAGTCCTCACATGCCTGGTGCTCAGTATTTTTATCAGACCATGACATGTGGTGATTTTTTTAAGGTCAGAGATGAAGTGAAAGTCGTCTGCCTTTCTGGCACAGTGTCCTCCCAGTGCTGGTGAGATGTGAAACCAGATGTCTTCACCTCCAGGCTGGTGTCTCACCCCAGAGATTAAACCCCTTCAAACCCAAAGCTCTCTTCCTGAGGGTTGAGCAAGAATTTGGATGTGGAACCCGCCAAGGAGGAAATCTTGAGCCAGAGACAACACAGAGCCCTCCAAAATACCCCAACCTGCCAGCAGTGTCAAGTAGTCCATAAATTATCCTTGAAGCCTTCTGGTTTTAATCAGTCCCAGTCCCTGATTACTCTTGGAACGTGACTCCAGGCCCCTGCATGGAGTATTTATCTTGCATTAATTAGATTAGAAAAGCAGGGGTATTCAATACACCAACTAATCAAGTCAAGGGATCAATACAGCACGTGGCCGAGCCTTCCAATGTCCTCACTCTGTGAGATGACAATGAATCTGTTCCAGAAGGTGCTCAAAAGAACACTTGGTGACTTAACCAAGGGGAAATCTGAAGTTTCACCTGTCTCCCCACTTGAGAAGAAGGAGATGGTGCTGGGGCATAAATAACCATTCCTGCAAGGCAGAACTGGTGGGGCTGAGCAGTAAAACACAACTCCAGATCTGTGGCCAGTGTGGAAGGGTAGCCAGGGCTTCAGGAGCATTAATTACAGCCAACCTCAGGTAACCCTGAGGCAGCAGCTCCAGGCCTTGCTGTAAGGAGAGTTTTCTCAGGAATTTCGGTGCTCTGTGCTTTAGCCATTGGGCCATGACAATACCGAGTTATTTGATGAGTAGTACAATAATAAATTAATAAATAAATAAATTAAGGCAAAGAAAAAGACTTGGCAGCAGCCATCAGCAGATGATGGAAGTGCAGCCTGCTCTGTTCCAGGCAGTGATGACTTACCCATGGAGGAATGGGCTTACTGAGCATTCAGGGCACTGATTATTATGTTACAGGGCTGAAGGGTGGGGGGAGTCCTGCCTGAGAGACAGAAACACAAAGAAAGGTGACCCCGAGTTCACATCAGCATCAAGCTGGGGCTGAGAGCCTGTCTGGTGAAGCCCTGTGGGCTCCTCAGGACTTATAAGAACAGTCTGCAGAGCTGTTTCCACCCACAAGCCATCCCCTGACAAGGATGAGTGGAGAGGAGCCCCTGAGCTGCAAGCACAGATTTAATGTGAAAGACTGTCCAAGCAACCTTTTAACCTCCTGCTTTCCTCTCCCCCCTCTTCCGGAGCTTTCATTACTGATAGAAAATAAGTTATTAGAAGAAAGGAAGTTGTTAAATCAGTGGCTGCTCTCTGGTATTCCATATGCTATTAAATTGTCATCTTGGGCAGAGGGATGCTGGTTCCTTGTTTATAAAAATAATAAGGTGAGAATGGAGAGCTCTCACTTGATTCTGTCTTTTTTTTTCAACCTTTATGATTTGTCCAACATGATTTCTTAAACCAGACCACCCATTTCCATGGAGTCATGGAATGGTTTGGGTTGGAAGGGACCTTCAAGATCATCTCTTTTCAGCCCCCTGGACAGGGACACCTTCTACTAAAGTGTGGAAATGATGCCTCTAACTCAGAGATTATCCTTCACAGAGAAATTCATGTGAGGGTGAAGCCTCTACCACCTGCCTCAAAAAATGGGAGAAATTGTTCCCATCACTCACTGTCTGGAGGGAAGTGAAATTCCTGCATAAGTGGCATCTTTGTAAAAAATAATTAATTTTGTTCCTCCTCTTCTCAGCATTTGCTTCACACCAAAGGGGCTGCATTAAGGGAAGTCTGGCACTCGTCTCCTGCATCCCCCTGGCTGGAGCTCCATCCCAGCCCTGCAGGGTTGGATGTGCTCCCTCCTCCCTCTCCTGTCACAGGCAGAAGCTGTGCAGTGTCTCTGCAGATCCAGCTCCCACTCCAGTTAATTTTCTCTCTCCCTGTGCAGCCCGCAGCAGTTGGAGCCTGCACTGAGATGTAATGATCTCCTGTTTTTGTTCTTGTGAGTCAGACTCTGCTCAGAACAAACCTCTGAGCTCATCCCAGCGTGAACAGCTGTTTCTGGCAAAATGAGGGACAACAGGCAGACAAAGCTGCTCTGGCTGTTTGTTTCCTTCTTCTTCAGGAACTAAATCTTCCCAGTTAAAGTTCTTGAGGACGGCCATTAAGTTTATTGAGCTTGCAGGAGGTCTCAGCTACAGCTCACTGTTTTGTGCTGGGCTGTTTAGAGCAATGCTGCCAACATTTAATAACCTGATGGGAGAGGAGAAAGGAACTCGATTGCAGTTGAAGGGTGAGGTTTTTTTGGTTTTTTTTTCCCCAGGAATTATCATTAAAGAAAGGAAATGCTCTGCAACTGGAAACATGGTGGATGTCAGAGAAGAGATTTCAGTAGTCACAGTCACTGCAGGCTCTGCTTCCCTTGGCTTCCATGAGAAATCTTGTCAGAAAAGGCTGGATTAACAAGATTTGGTGTGCCCAGGGATTTATAGGCATTGAGAATGAAGGAGCTCCTTTACAAACTCCATTTTCCTTTACTACCTGTGGATCCCATGAATACACAGGGCTAGGGATGAGGTGAAAACCCCAGATCTGATCTTCCTTACAATTGTCCATAATGAAGAACTTCTCCTGGTCTCTTCTCAGCCTCCAGCCTGGGGAGCAGATGGAGAAGAGGTGGTGATGTGCCCCAAATTCCATGGCAAGCACAAGCCTAAGGCAGAAATCTCCAGTGCCTTGGTCCCCTCTGCTCTCTTCTTTCCCAAATCCCCCAAAAAGCTGGAAAATCTGCTTTTGTTGATGTTGAGAGAAAAGGGATGATGAGGAACGTGCACACCCCAGGGTCACTACATGGTGTATCCTCCTAACTCACTCTGTTCTTACTTCATCTTTCCTTCCTGGGAGCAGCTGATTTATCTTTATTATCCTCCTCTGTTGTCACTGTCATTAAATTTTGTTGAGCCAAGAGACTCCACTGTGTGCTTTAGTAATTCGATCAGGAGGGAGGGGAAGCAGAGCTGAGGTAATAGGCAGCATGGAAGAGGTCAGGAGAAGCAGCCAGTGGCACATTAAGGGAAATACAGATCTGGGCTTGCTTGGAAATGGTGATCCTGGAGCGTGCCTGAGCAATGGGCAGCAGCAATCGGGAGCAGCAGTGACCCTGTGCCCCTCTGCCTCATCTCCCTAAGACCTCATCTTGCAGGGATGTCACATCCCAGGTTTTAGCCTGTCTTTACCAATGCAAACCAGCCCCAGGAATCAACAAGAGAAGAGCTCAGGCGTTGCTTTTCCCAGCTCCCTGTTTTCCACGTGAATTTGTGCGTTGTTTCATTTTCAGCATCAGCCATTAAACGAGCCCAGTGGCAAAGCAGGCGTTTATCCCTGCTATTTTATTTATGTGGCAAGGTTTCCCTGCTGAGAGGAGAATCCCACAGTGTTTTGCCCTCGAATTGGGCCTGGCTGGGATGGAGTTAATTTTCCCAGATCCCTCACAGTGCTGGGGACTGGCAGATGGGAAGGTGTTGGTAACACTCCAGTGTTTTGGCCACAATATCAAGGCTGTCTCTCCAACATTTCCCCCTCACCAGCAGGCTGGGGGTGGGCAAGATCCTGAGAGGGGACACAGCCAGGACATCTGTCCCAAACTGACCAGAGGGATGTTCCAGACCATATGGTGTCTGCTCAGCAGTAAGAGCTAAGAAAAAGGAGGAAGAGAAGTTGGATTTGTTAGTAAAATATTTGTCACACAAAGTGAAGTCCTCCTTCCTGGGAAGTGTCAGGACATCATCTGCTGATGGAAAGCAGAGAGTAAATCTTTTGTTTTCCTTTGCTTCCGTGCACAAGTCTCGTTTCTGCTTTATTTAACTGCCTCTATGCTGACTCACAAGATTTTTTTACATCTCATTTTCTGTCCTGTTGAGGAGGGGAGGGATGGACTGGTTGGGTGGTGGGCACCTGGTGTCCAGCCAAGGCCAGCCCACCCCAGCCCTGCTGCACACTTGGAGTAAAAGAAGTTCTGGTCCACATCTAAATGGACAAGAGGGGCAGAAAATCCAGGGAGAAAGGAGTTTCCAGGCACTGGAAACGGAACTATTTGATATCCTACAGATCAGAATAATAAAGAGAGAAAACAGAAATGATTTACCTCGGAGGTCAGTGGCTAAACCCTGTTTGTGGAAGCACCCAGGCTGTTAATGCAGGTTGGGTGAGACCCTGAGCACCCTGGTGTGGTGGGAGGTGTCCCTGTCCATGGATGGGCGTGGATGAGCTTTGAAGTCCTTCCAACCCAAACCATCCTCTGACCCTGTGACTCTGTAGCCCCTCAGCTACAATAAGAAGATAACCCTGAATGTCACTTTTTTGGTATTTCTAAGGCAGACCCTCCAAAAGCCCACACAGATTAGGGGTGTTTTTGTCCTTTTCTTCTGGGTTTATTTTCCCTGGTGTCTCATTACACTGGGTAATGTTATAGAGTGTCTTGTGGTCAGACACATCTGTACATGCTGCTCCCCCACCCCAGGTACACACCTGGATGTGCATGATAAGAAAACTGCAATTTGCTAATTATAAAGTCACATAAAATCATATTATTATGGTCCACTGCACAAACCCCACACGTGTTTGCCCATATATGCACATACAAAGAGGACACAGTCCATCTGGTCTATTTTAAATGGCTATTTATAATGAAAAAAAAAGCTCTCCAGGAACCCAAGTGACCACCAGTCCTGCTCTGGACAGAGGTGTCAAGAATCATCATTTCTGTTGGGTTATGAAGGGAGCCTGCAGATCCAAACAGAAGGTTGGATCTCTTTTTTTGCAAATATTCAACTGGTTGATCTTTAAGGTCCCTTCCAACCCAAACCATTCTATGATTCATGTACAGATAGAAAGAAATTACATCTCTTTGTGCCTGTTTCTTGCCTTCACATGCACATGCTCTCCCACAACTCAAATGCACACACAATTTCATGGCTTCCCTGAAAAAAAAAAAAAATTGATATAATGAGAATATACACAAGATGTCCTGGATCCCATGTGCACTCTGGGCTATCTAAAGTCTAGCATAATAAACTGCAATTTCATCGGAATAAATTATTTATTAGTTTTTGAAATTTTTTTGGAAGTTTTCTTTTTTTTCTTGAAGCTCATAAAGGCAACAATGAAAAATTACTCCAGAATTTATTCATTCTGCATGCTGGGAGAAACATTGTGTGTCTCTGTCCATATGCAGATATAAAGCAGACCACGCTGTGATCTTGTGTTGTTACGAGCAGACTGCAAGTTCCTGCACGCCACAGAAAGAAGCAAAATGCCATAAAAATTAAAGGAGCAGTGCAGGATTGCAGTATTTTTGTGGGCACACAAAAAGGAAGAGGTTCAGTTTGCTTTGGGTACTGCAAATGGCTGCTCATTTTCAGCTTCTCTAGGCTGGAGCTGATCTTTGCCACATTTACCTTGAGGCACCGAGGTGCTGTGCTGGACCTGGGACACTGCCCCAGAGTGTGACCAAATGCACAATTTGTTGTGATGAGGATTTGTTGTGATTAGGGCTGCCCTAAAATGTCTCTGTGCACAAAACTCCTGTGAAAACCCCAAAATCCTCCTCATTTTTCACTGCAGTTTCCTCTCTGGCCACAATTCTTAACCCTCCCCGTGGTCCCAGGCTGGTTGGTAGCAACATCACACTGGATGTGCCAAAATCTCAACAGTTTCAAAGTTATTTTTCAATTTTACTGCTCTCTTGCAGCTCTGTTATTCCATTCACAGACCATTCCCAGCTTTCCCACTGCACCTCTACCAAAACTTGACAGCACCTGTGAGGTTCCAGTTATGATGATAAATGGACATAATTTACATTTTCTTTTCCTTCAGTTTGGTTCAAACTTTAAGTCCATCTTTAGCTGTTTCTAGGCCCTTAGCACTTGATCTGGGCTTTTTGTTAAATTTATCTTCTTGTTATACAGAAGCCTGAAAGTGTTCAAAAAATGCATGGATGTGGTTTTTAAGGACATGGTTTGGCGCTGTGCTCAGCAGTGCTGGGTTAATGCTTGGACTCAATGGTCTTAGAGGGCTTTTCCAACCCTAATAATTCTGTGATTTGAAGAACAAATTTATGCATTGAAGCACAACTACAATGTTTAATATCCTCCAACATCGAAGGATCAGCAGCTGAATCAGTGCAGTGCCCAGAAGGTTAGAAGAGAATGGAAATAACCCAGGAGATGAACAAAACTTTGGGAGGAATGTCCTGATCCTTACTGCAATTTGTCCATAAGAACCAAGCCAAGGAGCTCCCACAGGGAGCCATTCCTACAAATTCCCTGTTTCCCACTGTCTGAGAAACAACCCCACAAATGTCCTTGAAGGTCTTTGCCATGGATCACTGCTTTTCCTAATTTCTCTGGAGTTCTTTGTCAGCACTTTTGCCTCTGGGATCCCCGGACACATTTCCTACAGCAGTGATGTGGGTTTGGATCTTTAAAGGCTTGGAACTGAGGGCTAAAAGATTTTAATTACTGGAGGATTAGTTGCAGTCATCCTGCCACCCCTTGATGTCTGAGCCATGCTGCTGATTCCAGGTGGGTTCTGTGTCCCTGGAGTGGGATCTCTCCTTTACAGAGTGCCTGGGAGCCAGAATAGGAGGAGATGACAAGAAAATCTTGATGGCTCTAAAGTAAAGCACAGCTTGAGTTTGGCAGAATGTTCAGTCCAAGCACTCAAGACTTAAAGCTGAAGAAGTGATGTAATTATGTGACTTCTCAGAATCCATTTCTGGCCATTCTTTGGGTAGCAGACCCCAAAATCATCACTGTTCAGGCCACCTCAGGTGCTCAGAGCAATGACCTGGGCAAGCTGGGGACAGAGAGAAATAAAAGAGGAAATGCTGCATCCTCCCAAAGGGATGACAATGAATTCCCTAGGGGGAAAAAAGTATTCATTGCCCAGCAGAGACAAAGCCATGTGCTGACACTGTGACAGAATGATTGGAATAATTGTCAACAACCTGGTCTCTGCTTTGGGTGTGAGCCTTGGACAAAAATCTGAGCTGCTCCTTGGGGGCAGAGCCAGTGTCTTCAACATCTCTGTAAGGATCACAGGGAATCCTGAGGGGAAAAACCATGGACACTGGAGACAAGCCAAGATCCCGTAGCTGTGGTATAGAGGAGACTTGAAGTAAAAATCATTTTTGACAGACATTGCAAATAACTCCCTAAAATGAGCTGCTTTGGCTCGCTTTGCAAGCACTGCTGTGGAGCAGCTACTGCTGAGGGTACCTCATGTTTTCCTAAAGTTGAACCTGCAGGAAATCAAGTGTATTTCACCCTGAAAGGGCCAATTTCCCTCTCCCACAGCCATCAGGTGTCTGGATGCCTTGTCTGGATGCTTTATCCGTTTCACCTGCTCAGAAGGGAGGATGCCCCCAGATTCGTCCCTCTTGGATGGTTTGGATGGTGCCAGCTTCAGGCAGAGGTTGAAAATGCTGCCTGCAGCCCTTTTTGGCAGGGAATTCACAGCTGCAGCTCTGCTGTGCTCCCCTCTCATTGATAAAAGGTGTCCTTTCTCACAGGGCTCACAGAGATAAGTGCTTGAGGGATGCCCTTGGTGCATTTGCAGCTTTGCCCCAGTAGTTTTATGGTTATTGGCTGTAGCTCCAGCTTTCTCAAAGGAAGCCAGAATTAAAATAGCTTTCTATATTCCTTGAGTACCTTCCATCATCCCTTGGCAGCAGCCATCCCTTCACATCCTCCTCTCAATGATGTTACTGGCACCAAGCACGAGGCCCCACCATTCCCAGCTCTCTGATGCACTTAATTAAAGCAGAATCACTCAATAATTCTGTTGTGCTTTCCTGGGCATCTGCTTGTTCACCTCTCGTGTGCACAGGCAATTAATTTTTAGCTTTTCCCCTACAAAGAGATTGAAATAAGGAACATTAATTCCAGCCCAGCAGGAGGGAAGGAGGACACTTTGCTGGGGGGTGAGTCCACCTGCAGGGCTCTGCCCCTGGATTGGGAGTGCTGAGTTGCCCAAAGGCTTCTCAGAGTGCTGGAAGTTGGAAGCGAGGGAGGTTTGGGAGATGAAACAGTTCTCCTCTCCTGCCCAATTCCATTAATTCTGAGGATAAATTAATAAGCTTGTTCCTGCCTGGAAACCTCATCAAAATCAGTGGCCCTGGGTGTTACATAAGAATAAATGCCAGACCCTGCTGCAAGGAGATGTTTGTGGCCTTTAGTGACTTGTGGGGGATCACATGGAGACCACGTGGAAATCACGACCCCAAAACTCCTGATTTGTAGATGGGGTATTTTCATGAGGTCATTCCCTCTCTCTCAAGCTTAAATTAAAAAAAAAAAAATAATAAAATTAGGCAGAACAGAATCATCATTTTCCCCTAGCATTTATTGAAATGCCATTTGAATGAGAGCAAACAATGCTTTCTGTTCCTTTGGGTAACTGATATGGACAAAAGTCCATAAGAACAAGAAAACTGCAGCTCTGATCTACTTAATGGATACTAGAGGCACAAAATGCTTTCAAATGCACACAATTATTTTTTTCCTCAGCTAATTGAGGGGGTGAAAGCTTCTTTCTAGGAAATATGGTAATATATATTGATCAGAAAAAAAATAAGCTTCTATACCAAACCCTGAGCACGATGCAAGGTTAAGGGACTTTAATTAATGAAAAAGCTTTTTTATGAAATGATGCCACCACTCAAGGAGAGTGTACACTGTGACCTCCAGTTAAGTGGGGACACTTTTTGATTATGACACTGCTCATACGAGCATCACTCACTCCCTTTCTTGGCCAGATAAATATTGATCAGACCTCCTGCCAGCCCGGGCTGCCCTGCTGAGGTGACCACCCCAAAAATGTCAATCCCAGAGAGGGATGTTTTTCAGACCTGCCACAGATCTGTGAAGGCATCAACCGGCAATTGAGTGGGATAAAATCTTCATTGGAGAGTCAAACTGGGGCTGGAAGTGTCCAAGGGCAGGTTGGACAGAGCTTGGAGCACCCTGGGACAGTGGAAATTGTCCCTGCCCATGGCAGGGGGGTGGAATGAGATTATTTCTAAGTCCCCTCCAACAGAAAACATTCTGAGATTCTGTAACTAGATTTAAAACAACAAAGAAAATGCACTCACAAATCCCGTGCCCTTTGCTCCTGAAAACTGTTCCTCTGCATTTATTTTAGATCCAGACTCCCACAGTTACCAGACACCCAAGCTGCCATTGAATTTAAAGTCTCCCAACTCCCCTTGTGCACCTGGATTTATTTACTAGCTGCTACAAGAACAAACAGAAATATAAATTAGCTCATTTTTTTTTTCACTTATTTTGAAATCTGCCCAGCTCGCCTTGCAAATGGAAATATAATGAATTTCAACTTCAGTCAGAAACAAGTTCTTTAATTGTTCAGTATATTAGAGCTACACTGTTTACAGGATTATTCCTTCTTAGGAGGCACAGCCAGCTTAGACCAAGTCCCTAATGGATGGTAAATTGGCAGAAATCTAACCTGCAGCAGTGATTTTGCTACCTGCAAGGCAATATATTTACTTCTACCCCACTGGGATCCTTCTGCAGCTCAGACTTGCAGGGGATGGATGTTAAATTGTCCAAGGAGACAGGATGACCATGTCCAAGGGCAGAATGGAGCCTTGGCTGCAGAATTCAACTGAGGAGCTTCAGTAAAGCAGGGAAACACATTTATCTTCTATTATCAACATATGGCTACAACCCTGCCTAAAATGTCACCTGGAGCTTCTTTTCCCAGCAGGACAGAGGAGACCCAGTCAAGCCCACTGAGGATGGAGTGACAAAGTTATCCTGCACTGATCTCCAGTGGGAAGAGGAATGTTTGTCATGGAAAACTGCTGGTGTGTTTGCATTTATTGCAACGTTTCTGCTGTGTCCATGGTAAATTTTGGCTGTCCAAATTCCTTAGAGAGCGAGGCAGAGCCAAATGGGGAAGGACTGCTGTGTGCTGGAAGTGATTACAGCAGGCTCAGATGCTGAGTTTAGAGAGAGGCACCCAACAAAGAGCCTCATTAAGGCAGGGAGAAGTGGACAGCACAAAACAACCCTCCAAAAGGAGCACTCCCTCCTCCTCCTCCTCCTCCCATGTTTTTATCTTGCTTCTGTGCAGTGAGTTTGGGAGAGGCCAGCAGAGTCCAGAGGAGATTCAGAGAAAAGCAACATTATCCATTGAAACATCAGACAAATATCGACTTCTCCACTAAGGGCTTACTCAGACGCCCTCAGAGAGTCAATATTTGGTGGGGAGCATTAAAATTTCAGAGCTCCTTGGCCAAGGTGACATTCTACAAGCAGGAGAGATGTCTCTCACAGCAAACCTGCCCACCAAAGCCTGCCAAGTGTGGGCAGAGATGGTCCAGCTTCCTCCAGCCCCTGGCTGACAGCAAAGACACATTCACATCTGCTGGATGAAAATCCTCCTGCTTGGTGTTGAAGTAAGAAGTCCCAATGTATCCATCAGAAAGAAGGAAAAGGAAGGGCAAGTCTGGACACTTCACGAATAGAACTGATCGTTCAGACACACTGAAAGGTAAATTTTTGGCATTTTAGCCCACGAGCACATGCTCTGTAAAGGCCAGACTCGACCCAGCTGCAGGGAAAAGGGAGATTTCATGCTCTGCAGGAATTGTCAGCCCCCAAAAGCTTTCAGAAACTCGTGGCTGCATTTCCTGTGCATTATACCCCATTATGCAGATGCCTTAAAGTACATGTAAATCACATCAAGACTAATTGTGAAGGGCTTTCGGTGGTGAGCAGCAAAGTGCTTTGAGATGGCTCCTGAGATGCTCCACCAGCCTCGTGCCTTTGCCCCTTCCCCTCTCCCTCCTCTCCCTGCCTCCACTCATCCACGTCCTGGGCTCTGGCAGACAAGGCCAGCAGGGCTCCCTGGGTTAATTAAATCAGCCTCGTTTGCTGTCTGGAGCTCGAGTGACAAATGTGTTCCCAGCCTTGCCCTGTCAGAGGGAAGGGTGGCTCAGGGCTCTGTGCTCACATTGTCACCCAGGTGGGGCCACCACAGCCCAGCCCTTTGGTTTTGCAGAAATCGCCAGCACTGCATCAGAGCAGTGATGCACCCATCAGTGCAGCAGCACATCCTCACTGTGCTGGAAAGCTCCCCCTTGCCTGCTTCCCTTCCTGGGCTGGAATGAGATGTCAGGGGATGATTGGGAAGACTGAAAGGGACAGTTCCTCCTCCTCCCCACTCAGGCTGTGAATGCCAGGCTAATTTTATTAGCCCAGGCACTCCATTATCCCCAGAGCCCATTTGCAGATGCATTACTGGAATGGTGCTGTGCCCTGCCAGGCACAGGCTGCCTTCCAGCCCAGCCATGCTTCCCTGGCAGATAAGGTGATCCCGCTGGCTTTGGATATAGAAATGTGTAAAAGTGCCAGGTAATGCCTCTGTGATGTGACTTTCCTCTTGCCCTCTGGCCTGGCATGAACATCAGAGCACATCTCCACATGTGCAGCAGGTTCAGGGACTCTGTTCTGTTTTTGATGAACTCATCCATCCTCTTCCTCATCATCTCACCCCAAACCTCTTGTGTGGTGGGGGAAAGAACCTTAATTCACCCCCAGCCTGCTCCAAATCCCACACAAAGATGTTAGGAACACGCTGTAGCCTTTCATGAAATCTTTGAAGAAATTACTAATAATATATAAATATTATCTGTTTACATATCATAGAATGGTTTGTGTTGGAAGGAACCTGAAAGATTTTCTCATTCCAACCCAAACCATTCTATGATATGTAAACAGATAATATTTATATATATTTATATGCCATGGACAGGGACACCTTCCATTATCCCAGGGTGTTCCAAGCCCCATCCAGCCTTGCCTTGGACATTTCCAGGGATCCAGGGGCAGCCACAGCTTCTCTGGGCACCCTGTGCCAGGGCCTCCCCACCCTCACAGCCAAGAAAGTCCTCTTATATCCAATCTAATTCTGCCCTCTGTCAGTTTGAAGCCATTCCTCCTTGTTCTGTCACCAATGTTCTCATAAATATATATATATTATATGTACATTTAATAATAAATAAATAATTTCATCACTTCCCTGTTCCACATGACTATGTTCATGGGTAATAGGAGAAAAAGCACCATCTCAGACTAAGAGGAAATGACAGAGTCAGAAAAAAACATTTTACTTCCCCCCACAAATGGATCACAAAATTCAGGATGACTTTTGGCAAAATTTAAAAAAAACCTCCTACATTAATATCTTGGAGATGCAGGATGGTAGAAAATAAATAACAAATGCAAGCAGAAGGAGACCAGAATTTTCCCATTGAAATTCACAGGGTATGTCCAAGGACCTGACCCAGCTGAGAAAAAACATTTCCTCTGCCCAGTAAAAATGCTTTTTCTCTTTTTCCAGGATCCTGGGGTAAAACTGTCAATGCTTAAACCTACAAACAGTCCCTCTGTTTTAAGAAAAAAAATTATTCCTAAGTGCAGTTAGGAATAAATTTTGAATCCTCCTTCCTTCCAAACAGCACATGAGGAAGCAAACAAAAGGCCACAAACTCAAAAACACCCATCAAACACAAATTCTTCAGTATTTAAAAGATCTTTTTGCATCTCCACCATTACCACTGCTCCTCTAAGCAGAGAGAATCCCAAAAGTGTCAGAGCACTGAAGACTGGGGAAAGGAGTCCCTGCAAATTTTGGGCTGTGCAAACTTTGTGCCACAAAAAAAGTAGTGGATGGATTGGTTGTCAGCTGAACAAAAAAAATCTGGAAAAGAGGAAGAGGGAATGTTGAGTTGTGTGGGAGCAGGGAGAGCCTACAATGTTTGCCACAAGCACTTTTTGTCTGTTTAGCTATGAAAATTAATGAAAATAAATCATCAGGAAGGCAATAAGTGGGTCTGCAGTGAAGGAATGCTGATCCACTGTTTACACATCTAATGTTTGTTTGGAGACTCCACAATCTCCACAGGATGCTTCAGTGCATATGGTGGTGTCACTGTATTGCCTTTTCCCTTTTTATTTATTGATTGAGGATGTGAAAGTGTTCCCAAAGCCCAGAATTGGTTTCCAGAGGTTCCTGTTGATGGGAGCAGGGTGCACCTCAGGAAAACCAGTCCTTGAAGGAAAGAACCTTAGCAAATGGAGAGTTCTCATGGTGTAACAGCTACAACAGGTTGTAACCTCTGAGGCTGTGTCCATGTTATGGGATAAATGAGGTCAGTGACCCTCCATTTTATTTTTCTCACCTTTTTCCATGAGATAAGGTTGAAATATCCCCTCCAGAGGCTGCTGCCAGCTCCCCAGTGGGCTGCTACAGCTGTCCCCAAACATGTACCCACTCTTCTTTTCTACTCCTGTTTATTAGAAGCTCTTCATTCATCAAGATTTTAAATGTTTAATTAGCACCAAAAGCAGAAAAACACTAAATGTTTGACAGCTTGCAATGGCTGCTGTCCTGTGAAGTATGACAGAATCATGGAATGGGTTGGAAGGGACCTTAAAGATCATCTCATTCCATCCCCAGCCATGGGCAGGGACACTTTCCACTGTCCCAGGTTGCTCCAAGCCCCATCCAGCCTGGCCTTGGACACTTTCAGGGATCCAGGGGCAGCCACAGCTTCTCTGGGTACCCTGTACCAGGACCTCTCCACTCTCCCAGGGAAGAATTTCTTCCTATTATCTAATCAAAATCTCCCCTTTTTCAGTTTAAAACCATCCCCCCCCCCCCCCCCTTGTCCTATCACTACCTGTCCATGTAAATAATCATTCTTCCTCTTTTTTTACAGCTCCCTTCAAGCACTGGAAGGCCACGATGAGTAGCAGAGGCTCTGAACCCTCAAATCACACAAATCACACAACCCTGCACCAGTCTGGACAGCTGTGCCTGCACTGAGAAGTTTTTTTGTGCCTGTCTCACACTAGTCCTGAGTACAGAATATCAAAATTACAACTCATTTGGCTCCCTTAGCCTGCAAATGGAGCAGCTGCAGCCAAGCTGCCTCTCAGAAGCTGTCACTGGCTGTGGTCATCCCTGAAACACATCCAGGACTGTCTGGGAGACACTCCCAGGCCATTCCTGGTCCCATGGCACAGGGTACCTGGCTCCAAGGTGTGCATACACACAGTCCTGAAGCCCTGCCAAGCACCAGGAAAGCAAAATGCCCACTTTTAAGCACAAATTTTAAAGAGAAATTAATTTTAATTTTTTTTCAGCTGTCATCAATCTAGAAGCAGAAATGCAAAGCCTGGGAAGGGATATCACAGATCCCTGTTGACGTGGGAGATAAGATATCACCAATCCATGATCTGAAATAAAATGTTCTCCCAAAAAGGCTCCATCCTTGCCTCCTTGGTGGGCACAAACTGGTGGATTTTCAGATGAGCAGCACAAAAGGTGCATTTTTTTCTCTTTGCACACTTGAGATGGACTGTGCAGAGATTGAGGTGGATTTTCCCAAAGGTGTGAGCTCAACCTTGGGAAAGTGCTGAGTGGAGAGATCAGTAATTAGTGATGGATAGCCAAGGCCATTAGCTGGAAAGAAAAGCAAACCTGCAGCATTCTCAGCTGCAAAGAAAAGCAAACCTCCAGCAGGCTCCACATTCCTTCTCTGCATTTTCCTGCCTCCTGACAGCATCCCGACCACCCCTTCACAGCTCAGCTCTGCTCTCATCCTGGCATTTCCAATCAATTAGACGTGTCACCACTGAATTTCTCTGCTAATTACTCCAGTTTATTATGTCTAAAGCCAGGTCAAATGCAGAATTCCCCAGGTCAAGCGGGGTCACCCAGACAATCAGTTCCACATTTTCCACAGCAAAAGAGATCCCCACAATCAGTCACTGCCAAGTGGGTCCTAATGGCCAAGCTGCCAGTTCATGGCCTGAGGTGGAAATCTCAGAGGGGAGAAAATGCTCTTGGAGAGGAGGAGGAAACCTCCCAGTGTCCAGGAATGGCTTGGGTTTATTCCCTATCAATTTGAATGGAGCCATCCTATTTTTGGGGTGATGGAGAAGGCTGAGGTCTACAGGCACGAGGCAGCATTTGGCTTCACTGCCAGAAACTCTTTGCTGTTTTATTGCAATTAACCAAAAAAAAAAAAAAAAAAAAAAAAAAGGAATAAAGCAGGGATATAACTTGTGGGAATAAAGGAAGCTTTGTCCTGATGGAGCCCAGGTCAGTGCAAACATCTCCTTCTTTCCAGTGCTCCAACATTAATTATGTGAATCACCCTGGAGTCCACACTCCATTAAAACACATTCCTGGGGTGATGCTTGGGGTTACCTTCACTCTGAGGGGCAGAAACTACTGACACATGAACTCACAAGGTTCCTTCCAGAGAAAGCTTCCCAAATTCTGTCATGAGGGCAGGGATCTTGTACAAACACTGTCTTTCATCCTCGAGAAATCCAAAGGGCTTTGCAAGTTATAAATCCATCACGAAGGCATCCACGGATCCAGACTCTCAGAGGAGAGGCACAAGAGCAGGTATTTATGTAGGAGCTCAGGACTAGGGGAAAAGATGTGAATTCAGGGGGTGAATTAAAGGAGAGGATTCCTAGGAATGATGTGAGAAATGCTGCAATGGGATGAGATGGTAAAACTAAAAGTTTAAGGACCATTATAATCCCATTATTTAAAAAAAAAAAATCTCGACACTGCCTTTATCCAGGCATTGACACATGGGACATTTGGCAGAGGAATTCCCTTTTCTATGTGCAACATCCACAGAGGGGGCAGGCAAACAGCCACTGATTTATCCACACAATTTTTTGCATGGATTTTTCTGTCCCCTCAAATCTTCCCAACCACCCAAACACAAACAAAAGCCAAGTTTACACTACAAACTAAAATACAGCAGAGTAGTAGTGCTTAGATTGCTGGTTCAGAATATCTTTCTAAAGGAAAAAACCAAAACAAAACAGAAAAACAAACAAAAAACCCACAAACAAACAAAAAAACCAAAAGCAAACAACAAAGCAAGGCAGACTAATTTAGATCTCAAGGATTCCCATTACTTCTTCATCCAGTTAGGAAATAAAACAAGAAAATAATTTTCAGGGTAGCTGAGTACTCTTGTCTCTAATCACAAACTAGAAAATCACAAGAACTGGGAAGAAAATCCAAACCCTGAAAAAAAATGGGGAAAAAATAACCTTACAGCATGACTTTAAAGGGTTTTTTTAATAGAAAAGAACATAAAAGCCAGTTTGCCTTTCAAGGGCAGGTTCTGGAATGGATTTCATTTTCCAGTTCCTACTATATATGATGATAATGACTGTATCAAGTAATATAAAGTGATGAAAGATATTTAGCAGGGACCTTACAGCAAAACTCAAAGCCATGAGTGCAGAAGACACAGCAAACTCGGGAGCATTGAAAAAAATTCTCCCTGAGCCTTACAATGAAATTCCTATTAATCCACTAACATGGAGTGTGCTTAGGAGTTCAGGGATATCACATGAAAAATAGAAAATGCATTAGAAAATGATAACTCTGTGCACTTATGGTGCAAGGAAATGCCCCGAGAGGGCAAATACTTGCCTCAAAGAAAGTAATAAGACACATGAGCCTGTAATAGAAATAACTTTGGAAGAATGTTTTAATTGCAGTAATTAAGAGAACGGTCTCAGACAGGAGCTGGGAAAGCACTCAAGGATGTGTTGGGTGGAAAAACTCCAACCCAAGAGGTGTGGACGTGCCAAAAATGCCAAATCCTGCCCAAATCCCCCTCCCTGGGAGCTCAGGTGCCCAGATTTGGAGCACCAAAGCAGAGGATGGTGATTACCAACCTCTGAGTGAGCTGAAATGCAGGATCTGAGCAGGGCAGAGAGAGGAGGGAGATCTCTCCCTGGCTGTCAGGGAGATTGGAGCAGACAGATGTTTAATGGAGTCCAGGATTACACATCTGCCAGGCTTCACATGTAATCACCAACTCCTTAGGTTTCCTCTTTCTTCTGCCCTTCTTCTGGGTCTGCTACAGGGTCAGGGGCTGGGGGAAGGGAGGAGGGAGATTTTTCAGATTTCCAGCTAAATTCCTTGAGCTGTCCTTAATACTCTGACCTAGTCCTAGCTGAAAACACAAGCTCCCAGTCTGACAGGACTCAGGGAGACAGGAGTAGGGGTTTTTGGGTTTTTTTTTGTTTAAAAACATGAGAGGGATGCATTAAACTCCACATATCCACCTTCTTTCTGCCAGAACAGCACAGCAGTTGTACTGAGCAGCCTGTGTTTGAGTCCACAGAGGAACAGCAGCACAATCAATAGTGCCAGGTGACCCCCAGGCCGTGTGCTGGGCAGCACTGTGCCCCAGGGGACACGTCTCCATGGCTTCCCACCCTCACCCTCTCCTCTGGATCGATAATCCCTGCCTTTCCTCACCCAGGCAGTGACTCTGCAAGTGCTTCTTGCATTTCTGGGCATTGCTCACTCCTTCCTCCACCCTTTTTTATTTTCTGTCTCCTGTGCAAGGCAGGGGGGAGCTGCCAGCAGAACCCCATGAACTAGAGGGAGCAATTAAAACTTTAAAACACGGTGCAGGAGGAAGGAGACCTGGCTAGACTGAGTGACCCATCCCATTCCTCATGTCCTGACAGCAGGCAAAGCCCTTCAGGTGTGTCCCCCACATGAATGCCTCAAGGCAAGGAATCCCAAAAATTAACTAAACCATCCTTTAGAGAACACAGCACCCTCAGCCCTCTCTGAGAATCCTCCAGCTCCTGTGCTGCTGCTTTGAGCAGGCTGTGGAGAAGTATCCTGGCATGGGGACGTGGCTTTTTGGCAGGCTGAGAGATGGATGCTGACATTAGTTCAAGCCAAATGCAGATCCACAGATGGCACTGGGAAAGCTGTGGTTCTACCCTCAAATATTGAACACGTAGAACAGGCTACAACTGGAGAGTTCAGGCACAAATATGCCACCACTGTGTCTGAACACGGGTCTTTTAGTGTGACAGGCAATAAATTGTGTTAATGTGGACGAAGTGCACCCAAATCCTGGCCCAGGGGTGATCCAGAGACTCAGCCCTGATGCTCTGCTCTGTCACAGGCATCACCAAGGATGTGTTCCTGTGCTCATCAGCTGCAAAATGTCACCAGCAGAGCTCTGCCCCAGAGTTACAGGAATTCCTGTCCTGCCAGCAGGCAGAGTTTAGACTCTATCCACAACTAAGATCCATGAATTCAAAGTGCTGCAGCAGCTGCAGATCCTCCCCCACAGCTGGACCCAGTGATTAATGCAGGGAAGTAATTTCTCTGGGATGGAGCAGGGATGGTTCTGGCATGGATCAGCAAAGCCAAGCACGAAGCAAAGGGATCCCAACCTGCATTTTGTGTGCAATCCTTCCCTCCAGTGAACAACTATCAAACTGCTCCCTGCTGGTCCTCCCCACACAGCTTGGGCTTGTCAAGGTTCCTCTAGATGGGATCAAGGAAGCTTTAACTCATGTCACTTAGAGGACAGGGTGGCTACAAATTATTCTCTGAAGGAGCATTTCCCTCTCTGATACACAGCAAAGCTCAGACTGGACAGCTGATGGTGACAAAGCAAAAGTTCCTCTGAATTTGGGAGTCAACAAATCTTTCCAGCTCTCATCAGGGCATGTACCCAGGTCAGGAGGACAGCTGGGCTTTCAATAGTTCAGTGGCAGGTGCTACAGGGAGCTCCAAAAGAGGTCCTGATCTTGGAAATATCTTCTGTACCTTCAGGGCACATGGAGTTACAGAGGTTTGCCCATAGCTGATGTCATTGAATCATGAATTCTTAGAATATCCTGGGTTGGAAGGATCATCAAGTCCAATTCCTGGTCTGCACAGGACCACCCCAAAAATCCCATTGTGTGTCTGAGAGTGCCAGGAGTCTGTGAGCAAGGCAGGGAATGATTCAAGGTCTCCCAAATCCTGGGCTGTCTCCCAGCCTTTCCTCCTTCCCAGTGCACTTTGCATAGTCCTGGTTTTAGGGCAAAGAGAGGCACTTCAATGCAGCATCAACTGGCTCATGAAAGCCTTTCCAAAGCATAAAAAGAGCTTAATAAATAAAAAGAGCTTAATTCAAGTGTGACAAGCCCAAGGCTGAGGGACAGTGAGAGCTGGAATTCCAGCTGCCCGTGTGTCTCATGGGATGGAGACAGCCCCAAGTGGAATTTCTTCCCTTGCCATGAACGATGCACTTGGGACACCTCCAAGCCCTTGGATCTGTTCCTCTCCTGCTCAGCTCAGCTTTCTCAGTTATTCCCATCCCTTCTGGAGCACACAACCAGCCCAGCAGGAGGTTAAGGGACTCCCTGCTCCCTGAATTATCCCAGCTTACTCCAAAACACCCACATGAAAGCAGCAAATGAGTTAAAATCAAGCTAAATTATGACCTTTTTTTTGTAATAATTTGCCTTTTGCTGATAAAGAATTATTTCAAAACACTCAGCAGCACAATGCACTGCAGTTTTGCCAGTGGGCCAAATCACTTTTATCGTTCTTGGCTGAGAAACACAGGCATTCTCAAGCAGTGTCTTTTCCATCCTTAGCTGAGCATCCATGTGGGATTTTCCATCCATTCAGGCATTTCTCAGAGGGCATCTGACCTTATTTAACAGGCCCTTAATTAGGTGAAAGCAAATGCGAGGGACAGCAGAGTTCAGCCTCTGATGTTGCTGAGGGTAATGAGGAATATTCCAGGGGCAGCAAAGAACAATCCAAGAGAACAAAAGTTGCCTTTGCTGCCAACTGGGATTACACTCATTGCTTGATAGGGATTGAGTGAACTCTAGGAACTGCTCTTCCCTATCAGTTTTGTGCAGGATTGCCCAAGAGCAGGGCAGCTGGCAAGGAAATGGGTGGTTTGGAGTTCCTGTACTTTGGGGGGTTTGGAGGGAGAGGAATGTGGCACATTTTTGCAAAGACAGTGAATCCAACCATGTTTTGGGTGTTCTAGAAGCTCTGATGGCCCTGATTTTACATAGGATGTCAGTCTGGTTTAGGAAAAGCCAATTATGGAATCATGGAATGGTTTGGGTTGGAAGGGACATGAAAGATCATCCAGTGCCAACCTTGCCATGGCAGGGGCATCTCCCAGTGTCCCAGGGTGCTCCAACCTGGCCTTGGACACTTCCAGGGATCCAGGAGCAGCCACAGATTCTCTGGGCACCCTGTGCCAGGGCCTCCCCACCCTCACAGCCAACAATTTCTTCCTAATTGCCTGATAATTAATCCAAGGAAGAGATGATGCTGCCAATACCCTTCCAGAAATTGAGCAGTGAAGTTCTGCAGAAGACCTGACCACCTCCCAAGAGTGGATGTGCACAGTGGTCAATCTTTCACAGCCCTTTCTAAACCAATACTCCAAGACAGCAGAATAACAGAAATCTGCAACAACAGCACCAAAATTTACAGTTTCTGGGTGTCTCTGCTGCTTTTAAATCCCCAGGTCAAAAAGTCACACCTATTAGATAATCTCAGCTTTCTGTTTTCAAACAAGATCTTTCTGCATTTTCTGATTCTGGCCCAATGATGAGAAACGTGGTCTGCACACAACCTGATGGCTCACAAACAAACAAATGCAAATTAAAAGGAAAAAAAAATAAAACTAAAACAAAATCTCCTGAGTTATTTTTAAAACTTGTGATCTTGAGCCAGTGTTTCTGGGGACAGCCTCAAACTGACAATCTCCTGGAAACAGCCACTCCAAAGCCAGGAGTTAATGCCACTTGATATCTTGTGTAAAGACCATATCTGAAGAAATTAAGCCATAATTAAGCAAACTTATTAATGATTGCTTTAACTAATTGATACAATAACAGAAGCAGCAGACAAGATTTTAATCAGTGATCATGAAACCAGAAGTAAACTGGCCAGACACCCCCTCCTCTCTGGCAGCTAATTTGCAAACAATAATTCTGCTGCTGATAGTGACTCAGAGGCAGAGGGGAGAAGAATAAATCTCAGGAGACAAATAGGTAGAAGCCTTCCCCATTTTAATGAGAAACAGACACAAAAAGGCCAAGAAGACTCTGTCAACATGATTTGCAGTACAGTTACTTAATTTTTACCAAATGTGCTTTCTGCCACGCTTTAGTTGAAGTACATATTTATTTGATATTTCGCTGGCAAAGTTTAAAAGAGCCTCCAAAATACCCATCTGCTTCTGCTACGCATGACCCTACCAGTCTCACCTCCGACACACTGTAATGGTTTTAGGGAATGATAACATTGCACACATGTGATTTATTCACAGATTGTGGGTGACTTTCTGCTAATTTACAGGGGGAAAGCACAGCCTTCCACTGGAGCGTGAAGCTGACCCACAGAACAAACCTGCCTGCACAGAGAGGGACAGCAAATCTCCTTCCCTGAGGCAAACACAGAATCACAGGATGGTTTTATAAGGGACAATAAAGACCATTCCCATGTCACCCCTGCCATGGGCAGGGACACCTTCCCCTATCCCAGCTTGCTCCAAGCCCTGTCCAACCTGGCCTTGGACACTTCAGGGATGGGTAGAATTGCTCATAAGTAACATAAGGTTGCTCAAAACCTGGTTGCAGAACAGTCTTCCCTAACCTGCAGTAAACCAAAAGTAAGAGGAAGCTCAGAACCTCGAGATTTAAATAATATGAACTTGACACCTCTTGCCCTTTATCTCCTGGATTTTGAGCCTAAATTTGAGGTTATTTCCTCCAGCTCTTCCCTTTGATCCCTCTGTATCAAAAGGAAGGGCTGAGATTCCTGTGCTGGAGTTGCTTCCATGTGTTGCATCAGCTTTGCAAAATTCTGGGAGAGATCCAAGAGTCCAACATGCTGACATAGAGTTATTTAGGGGGTGATGGAGGTGACCTTCCAAATGTTAGCCCACAGGTGGGACAGGGGAATGAGCATCCTGCACCTCCTGGTGTGCAGAGGTGGGCTCTGTGTGTGTCAACACTTGAGCAGCAAGGAAACGAGGAGATGTGGTCAGTCAGCAATGTGGAGACAGCTGGGAGGGCAGAGAGCAGAGAAACAGGGATGCCAGGAATGCAGGAGTGGTGGAAAAGCAAGTACAAGCCTGGAAATGAGAGGAAAGGGCTGCAAAGGATCAGAGAGAGAGGCAGGGAGAATGAGAAAGGGCTGAAAGGATTATCTGCATCCCTGCAAAGAGTTCCAGGGAGAAATTCAGAGATGATTAGGTGAGAGGGGGGACCCAAGGATGCACAGACACGTGTGATGAGGAGCAGGGAAGATGCAGAGAAGCTGCAGCAGAGACCCTCCTGTTCCTCCAGCATTTCCCATCTGCTCCTCATCCTCTGGGAGCAGCATGTGAGGCACTGGGCTCCTCTGCACACCAGAAACATGAAAAGGAGAAAGAAACAGTCCCAGCCTCCAAAGTACTGACATAAGAAATGTGCAGAGGAGATGCTCACAGGGCATGCAGTGACAGGACAGGGGGAGAATGGCTTCAGACACGGTGAGTAGGTTTAAACGGAATATTGGGAGGAGATTCTTGGCTGTGAGGGTGATGAACACTGGCACAGGCTGTCCAGAGAAGCTGTGGCTGCCCCATCCCTGCAAGGTCCAAGGTCAGACTGGAGGGGCTTGGAGCAAGCTGGGATAGTGGCTGTAGCTCCCTCAGAGGGTTTGTGAAGGCTGGAGTTAAAGGGATGATCTCCTGATGGATCCTGACAGACCCCATGTGTGCACCAACCCTTCCCTGCGCTGTCAGCAGGGACTAGAAACGAATTCACACCTAAAACACAGAGATGTCCACACCTCTGGGAGATGATGGGACCTTTGTCTGGGTTTCAGTGACACATCTCCTCTGCTCCTTTCAATCACTGTCCATATAAAATATGTATTTCTAGATAATGGTGAAAAGCTGTTGCATGCTGCTCCTCAGAGCATTGCACATCTGATTGACTTGCAAGCATTGCAAGTGCTGCTTGTCACCTCCCAGTGTCCAGAGGAGCTGCAAGGCAGGACTTGTTTCAGGCACAGACCACAAGGCTGAGCTGGGTTCCATCTCCCTTGGAGCCCAGGGAGTTCAGCTCCAGAGGAAAACCCCCCTGTGCAAACCAAGGACCCCCAAGTTCACTGGGGAAAACACTCCCATGCAGAAATCTACCTTAAAAAGGCCAGGGGATTATTTTGGCAGCATGAGAAAGATGTTCCTTGTATCCAGATTTACAGTGACAGCTCTTTTCAGGTGTTCCAAGTAAAAGAGTGCCTTGCTGGGATGTCCAGAGCTGTGGTAGGACTGGGACAAGCTGGAGAAATTTGCTTTATCACTGGGGCTTCCATTCTTGTGGGGGGCTGGTGAATGGTGGAGCCGAGTCCAAAACATAAGGTTTGGAGCACAAGTCCTGTGAGGAGTGGCTGAGAGAGCTGGAGCTGTTTAGCCTGGAGAAAAGGAGGATCAGTGGGGACCTCTTTGCTCTTCACAGCTCCCTGAAGAGAGGTTGCAGTGAAGTGAGGGTCTGTGTCTTCTCACAGGCAACCACTACAGGACAAAGGGAAATGGCCTCAAGCTGCACCAGGGGAGGCTCAGGTTGGATATTAGGAAAAATTTCATCAGTGGAAGAGTGGTTAAGCACTGGAAGAGGCTGCCCAGGGCAGTGGTGGGGTCACCATCCCTGGAAATGTTCTGAACACAAGCAGAAGTGGCACTTCATGATATGGTTTAGTGAGCACAGGAGTATTTGGTCAAAGGTCAGACTTGATGACCTTAGAGGCCTTTTCCAACCTTAATGATGTTATGATTCTATGAAAATAGCTTTTAATAACTACACAGGTAAAAACAGAACCACTCTTCTCTCTGGGGCACAGGCAGGGCTGAGCCCAGCAGGCAGAAGAAGGAGAAACCTCCTCCTTCCCCAGGGATGGCACAAGCCCTGGTGCCTGTCAATCTTTAAAAAGGTCAGGTTAAGTCATCAGCCCCCTGCTCTCCATCTCTACAGATCTCCCAATAACCACAGTGGGCAGAAAATACCTCTGAAAAGTCACATCTTCACCCTTTTACAAAAGATCTGTACATGGCTTGTAGAGTGGGTGGGGTGTTTGCTCCCCAAGGGCAGCCTGCTCATAATCCTGCCTCCAGCAAAGGCAAAACCCTGCACCCACTCACCGAGGTTCTACAAATATTAATTTATTCAAGCATTAAAGTGTTTCTATCATGAGCACACAGGTAGTGACTGCACTGCTGAGATGGCAGCTCTGTCACTCACATCACCCTCCTCAGATAAAATCAGATTTGGGCAAAGGCTGATGTAGTGCTGAGTGTTCCACAGTCTCACATCAGATTTTAATTAACAATAGGCCCTGCCTTTTTCACCAGCCACTCTCACAGAGGCACCCATGGGGGTCAGAGAAGGGTGGGAGGAGATGATTGATAAATCACAGGGGGCTCAGAGCTCCCTGCAGGGCTTGGGGTCCTAAAAACAGCCTTGAACAGCCAAGCACAGAATGAATCTGTTCATGCTGTCATGGTCAGGGAAGTGCAGGTAGCCAATGGACCAGCAAGAAGAAGTTTTTGGAACTCTCCGGAGGAAAACTAATTGTTCCTTTTGTTCCAGATTTCATGTTTGAAGGATGTGAACATTTCTGTCCCACTGCCCTTTCCCCGAGAGGTCTGGCACAGCCCCTGGGAGTGTCTGTAAATCTGAAGGGCTGTGCAAAGGCAGCAGTGGTGTGTGAGGTGACCTCAGACACGGAGCAAACCTGAAAACAATGGGCTGGCTATTGGTGCATTCATTGCTCTGCCCCAGGGCTTTGGCCCTCAAGGAGCCCCATTCCATGCAGAAGGAGAAGGAAAGGAGCCAGACAGTAAAAGGATGAGGAAAAGGAATGGAGTCATGCTCAAAGTCTTGCAGGAGCTCGGGCATCACCTGCCTCCAGCTTCTCACCCCATCCCAAAAAGTGACTGGAGCTGTTTTCACTTCAGGACTGGAAGTGAAATCCCAGCCTTGCCCAGCATGGAGCAGATGAGAAGGAATCCCAGCTCTGTCATCCTGCCCTTTCTCCTGAGTTATTGTATCTCTCAGCCTCTTTAATCAGGAGGAATTTACAGAGTTGCTCCCCTCCCCACACCAAATTTTAGGTATAAATATGCACAGTAGAGGGAAATGGTAGGAGACATCCCAAACCACTTTATTTTAAGTGGTGCAGGCAGAAGAAATAACACTCGTAGATTAAAAACTACAACCAGTAATGCTTGTTTAATAAAGCATTGAAGATGTATGGGTGAACATGTCCCACTCAGACTGGTGGCCTCCATTGAAGGGGCACTGGAGGGCAACTGCCATCACCCTACCACAATCCCTCATTGCTCCCAGCCTTTTTGTGGATCTAAAACTCCTCAAGAGCATCTATGAATCAACCAGGTATGACAGCTCAAGTAATCCTTGCACACCCACAGGATTAATTATAAACTATGGATTTTTCATGTAAAAGTAGTTCTTCCTCCTACCCCCACCCCAAGCAGAAAACTTCCCAGGGCCAAGAATTCCACTGCAATCAGCCAGGATTGGTCCAAGCTGGTCCTTCCCTGGAATCTGGCTGCCAGCATTTTCCATCATAATGCTGATAACACAACAGGAACACCACACTAAGCATGGCCTGCACCCTGGCAGGCAGCATCCTGCACTCTTGCTCACTGTGTCCCAAAGAGGCTTCAGCCTCTCCAAAAACTCCAGTTGGTGCCAAATCATTCAGTGCTGCACCATCCTGTGGAAGAAAAATGCAGGAGCAGCTCCTTGTCCAGCAGCCAGCAGGACAAAACAACTCTGGGGGTGGCTCCTGCCCCCTGAGTTCTGTGCCTCTGGCCCCTCAATATTGCAAAAAGTAATAATAATAATAAATTAGTAATGAAAGAATAATGAATAATAAAACATGCCATGAGAGTTTATGAGCATAAAAATCCTGATGTTGCCAACGGAGCACACCCTTGTAGGAACTGTGGTCACTGCCAGAATTCATGAGCAGCCCTGATGCCCACAGCATGATGGAGCTAAAAAAACAAAAGCACCACAGGCTGCTGGAGTTCCTTACCTGCTTCTCAGACATGATGTAGAGGTGCTCATGATCCATGGAGAAGGCCATGTCCCGGAGGATGGGGCCAGTGTCCACCACCTGCACGATCTCATACTCCAGAGTGTTCTTGGTGGTGCCATCCACACGGATCTGTGCAGCAAAAACAGGGGGAGAACATGAGGATTTTTTTCCTCCTTCCACTGGAAACAAATAATTACACAACCACAGAATGATTTGTGTTGAAATGAACCTTAAAGATCATCTCATTCCAAATCTCCTGCCATGGGCAGGGACACCTTCCACTATCCCAAGTTGCTCCAAGCCCTGTCCAACCTGGCCTTGGACACTTCCAGGGACAGCCACAGCTTCTCTGGGAACCTTCTCTCTCACCACCCTCACAGTAATAAATGCATTTATTTCTAATAGATATACAAAATAATCGTTGGACAAACATTTTGTGGCCCAGGCCATTCAGACAACAACCACTGCCAACAAAGTGAACTTTTCCCAGCCTCCTCACCAAAAGGATAAAGCAGATTTCATCACTTCTGCTGGTCCCATCGACACAAGAGCACTGTAAGAACAATGCAGAGCCTGCTGGCTTTTATCTAGCATTGTCACTGTGCTCCTGTCACCACCTGGACAAATCTACCACGCTCAAAATGATGGCAATGAGGGAAGGATCTGTGGTGGTGATGAGCAGAAATAAAAATCCACACAAATCTGCAGGAGTGACTCACTGGAATGCTACTCAGATAATATTATTGCTCTTATTGCTAACGTTCCACGAGGCAATTTATTACTGCAGTGTTCAGTGCAACACAGACTATTGCTCTTGCTGATTGTATATATCAGGTATTGAAATCAGTCTTGCACCAATGTGGCACCTTATGATTGCAGACACATCTCATAACAGAGTGTCACTTAGGGACATCAATAACTGGGATTATGAGGAGGAACCAGACACACAGCTCCAGTCTATCCCTGACAATGATCCAGTGATACAGAAGAAAACTCAGAAAACAACTGACTTTTCTTTGCCTGCTTGAAAACAATTTCTAGAGTTTGGGCTCAAAATCAGCTGGAGAAGGTTTGCAGTCCATTTCAATATAGAACAAGTCATGATAAAATAGCTACTCTCAGGAGTTTTCCTGGATCTTGTGAGGCTCTGTACAGCAGCAAACCCTACAGTCATGTTTCAGAGGTGCATCCACATTCCTTATCTCCCTCTGTTTCCCATGTGTTGCCTTTCACTTTCTGAAAATGTTCTGTCCTGCAGCAACACAAACACCACAGTACCTTTCCCTAAAAGAAACAAAGTTGTAGGAGATCTTCACCATGCCCCACATTATAATCTCCATTCCTTCCTGACCAAGGATTCCCAGTCTGCAGTTGGATAGCTGAGCAAAAAGCACCCTTCCCATCCAAAGGAAATAACAAGCTGTGGAGAACTTATGGTGTCAAGACCTGTTCCCACTGTTCCCTGGCACAGTCCTGGAGCTTGTTCCTTCTGTATCAACCTCTCAGCCAAGAATCTGAGCCTGAATCATCTTCTGAATTGGAAAGTCAAAGAGAAGGGAAAGGCAGGAATGATAAAGGGTCTGGGAAGTCTGTATGAGTAAAGGACAGCAATGATATACAGATTGTTATCTTTGTCCTTCCTTGATGTACTCACCTGCTGTGGGACAACAAAGGAATATGATTTCCCCAGGAAAGATAAGGAAAATGAAGCAGAAAGGAGCTAGAGGGGCTCTCTGTGCCAGCAAAGGGTGTGGAGGGTGCTCAGGGATGCTCAGATCCTATGTGTTATCCATCAGACTCCACAGAAGTGGGAGCACGTGCAGGCCCTGGCTGCTGGGCTGCTCCAATGACACAGGAGGATTTGCAGTTAATTTGTCATCTTGATGGAGCTGCTGATGACAGCAGCACACGTCCAACATCAGCACACAGAGAGGTCAGGGCCTGAAGCCCAGCACTGAGCATCCCTGACACACACAGAATTCAGGGTCTGAAACCCAGCACTGAGCATCCCTGACACACACAGAATTCAGGGTCTGAAACCCAGCACTGAGCATCCCTGACACACACAGAATTCAGGGTCTGAAACCCAGCACTGAGCATCCCTGACACACACAGAATTCAGGGTCTGAAACCCAGCACTGAGCATCCCTGACACACACAGAATTCAGGGTCTGAAACCCAGTACTGAGCATCCCTGACACACACAGAATTCAGGGTCTGAAACCCAGCACTGAGCATCCCTGACACACACAGGATTCAGGGTCCAAAGCCCAGCACTGAACATCCCTGACACACAAAGAATTCAGGGTCTGAAACTCAGTACTGAACATCCCTGACACACACAGAATTCAGGGTCCAAAGCACTGAGCATCCCTGACACACAAAGAATTCAGGGTCCAAAGCACTGAACATCCCTGACACACAAAGAATTCAGGGTCTGAAACCCAGCACTGAGCATCCCTGACACACACAGAATTTGGGATCTGAAGCCCAGCACGGAGCATCCCTGACTCCCACCAGCTCTGACTGCCTGGGAGAAAGGGGCTCACTCATGTCCATGGTCCCTCACAGGGAGATTCAGCTCCTCTGACTCTTTCTTCTTGAAAGTGTAAATCACCCATGAGGTCAAGGACAAAGATGCCAACAGGATTGGGCTGAGTCCTTCCCCTTAGGATCTTAGGGGACAGAAAGGGGGCAGGAAGGGCTGCAGGACAGCACAGGAGGCTCTGCCCTGAGCACATCAAATGCCCCACAGCAGGAGCCTTTCCTCTTTCCCACTGAGGCTTCCCAGCTCCAAGTTCTCCCTGTCAGGGAGCACTCAGGGAGTTTTGTCTGCTGTCTCCACTCTGCCTCCCCCCAGTCCCTCGTGGATTCTCATTCCCATCAGAGCATCCTCACTCTCTCTGCTGACCCTTGTGCTAAACAAACCTCACAACTTCGCTGCTTTGACCTTGATTTTCCAGCACCACCAGGGTCAGATCTGCAGGCCACCAGATATGTAAGCAGCCAATTATCACCCCAGGGCTCAGTCACTGTCCCCAGCTTTTGCCAGGCCCCATTAGAGGGGAAGGAGCTGGGAGATGGAAGAGGCAGGCTGGAGGAACAGCCGGCTGGAGTTAACAAACCATGGAGACAGGAGGCACAGCCCCCAGGGATCTCCCCCTGTGCATTTGGTGCAGGTAAAAGATTGCAGAGGCTTCACACCAGGAATACAGAGCTACTCGGAAGTGATTTAACAGCTATTGCTGGCCTAATAGCCTGAAAAGTCATTATTTTGCAGAGGGGGAGGGAGGGAAGGAGGGACAGGGCAAACACACACACGTGTGCTCACACAGCAGCTCTAAGCACAGAAACCCCTCTCTCCAGTTAAATCTAGTAGTTCATAAAAAGGGAAATTCAGAAAAAGGCCAGAAAATCTGGCAGACACCAACCCACACTGCACGGGGCTCACACAAGCTGTGCAGAGGTGATTATTGGAAACTACAGCCAGAAGTCTAGTCCCTAACTCCAACCATCCCTTTACCTGTCTCAAACCCTGTCTTTCTTATGCTGGACCCCAGCACAGAGTCCTGAGGATCTCCACCTTCCCTGCACATTATTCCCAGTCCTGAGCATCAGACAACACAACTGCAAGTTCTCTTGGAGATTTATTCCTGGCTCCAAGGCTCCCTCTAGAACCAGGTCACTTGGGTTGGTGAAAAAATTCAAAGAGTCTGTGAAGGAAAAATGGGAAGATTCTCATCAAAGCCTGCAGGTGATCAGGGACACAGATACAATCTCTGCTTGGAAAGCTCCCCAAGTTTCCAGCTGCAGGGAATTTGGAGAATGTACCACCCATGCCCTCTGTTCCTGCTCTCCTCTGCTGGCATCAGCCACAAGCCTCACCTGGAGCTGGGGTGCTGGCATGGATGGAGATTTCTCCTGACTGAATGATGGGCATTCCTATATTCAAGATGTTTTTTTGTGGGATGAGAACCTGACTAACAGTCCAGTTGGGATCACTTTTGGGAGCTGCCTGTGAACCTCTTCAAGGCAAGAGGAAAGGTGTTGGAACCCTGAAACCTGGGAGTTTTGAACTTTCTGTGCTTTCTGACACTGATCCCCAGGGGAACACTACTTTTGACCTGAGGCCTTGGAGAAGGCTTCCAAATTTGAGTGATGGAGCTGGAATCACTGTTGTGGAGTTAAATAAAAGTGTGTAATATCACATGGTGAAAGGTTTGGAATTTGGGGATTTAGAATATAGTAATAGGTATGGGACAATATGGACATTCTGGGGCATTGGCTGTTCTTCCTTCTTGCTCCTTCTTCTTGGTTTTAGGTAGTAATTTTTGGTTGGACAGTTAGTGCTGCACTGCAGGTCACAGGTGTTTGGTCATTGGGTCAAAAGTATAAATAATATAGATGTTAGTTTTTAATTGGATAGTTAGGCCTTAAAAGACCTTGTAATGAGCGAGATACAGCTCCTTTTTGTCATTTTTAGCTTGTTAGCTAGAAGTGCTGTAGCACTCACTGTACTACAGATAAGAATTTAAAAAAACCAACCGAGTTTAAACATGAAAATTCTGTCCCTTGTGCTTCAATCCCAACTCTGACTGGAGGCAGAGGAAAGAAAAAAGAAGCTAGTCACTAATAGGAGGGGAACAACGAGTGACAGAGGGGGCTCCAGGACCACATGAGAGCCCCAAAACGCTCAGTCCACCACAACCCATCACCTCCACAACAGGATCATCGACCTGCTCTCACTTCCTGAATGTCTGTCCTGGACATGCACACCCCTGAGACCCCCAGATGCTCAGCTCAGCCCCCTTGTCCTTCTTTAACCCAACACATGTGGGAGCTCCCAGGGCCCAGCACTCTCAGGCTGCACATTAATCCTTCTTCTTCCTGGAAGGCTTCACTCTCTGGGCTTGGCTCTGCAGAGCTGGCTGCTATTAAAACATCAGCATGATGCTTCCTGAAGGTCAACTACCAAGGGACCCATTCTGGCAGCTGTTTGTTTGTTTGTCTGAGCATTATCTAGGGCTGGCTGTTTATTTACATCCATTGAAGTATCAGACAATAAATATCCTCTCCCAGTAGCAAACAGATGCTTGCACTCGAATGTTCTGGCTAGAGCTGACTTCAAAACGATCTCCTTAATGAGCAAATAACACTATTAATCTTTAAAGACACAGGCTCTGGCCTTCTCTGGGCTCCCACCCTGGCCATGGCTAGACCCACAGGCATCCTGGCAAGCAGCCCAGGGGGCTGGTAGATGAAAGAAGGTAAAGGATACCTTCCATCACTCAGCTGGTGCTTTTCAGTGTTATCTGGGCCTCCCCAGCTACTGAGGGATCCACGGGAGGCTGATGCTCCAGGACAGTTTCCCCATCAAGTTGGTGGCAGATGCCTCAATCACACTTCTAAGAGGGACATAGAGGTTGGTATCACATAGTTATCAAAGAGAGGGACACAATAACCCTCTCCAAATCAAGGGGATGGACTCAAAATTGTCAAGGAAAGAGCAGTGGGATTGGAGGACAAAAGGAATTAGTGGTAGCAAGCACTTGGTGCCTTTGCTGGAAAATAAAGCATGATTATGGCAAAAAAGAAAATATCTTTAAACTCAGCAGAGCAACAGAAACACCTGCTTTCCAGAGAGAGCCACATACCTCTATTAGCACCTCCATTCTTTCCTATAAAGTGACATTTCCTACTAAAATCTATCCACATCCACTTCAGGAGCTTTACTCCAGGCCCATCAAAGCCTGACCCCATAGACTGAATCAGTGTTTGGAGCATGTTAACATCATCCAGTTTTGGTTTATTCAAGAAAAAGGCTCTGGCACAGATTGCTCAGAGAGGTTTTTTATGCCCCATCCTTGGAAGTTTTCAAGGCCAGGATGGGGCTTGGAGCCTGATGTAGTGCAAAGTGTCCTTTCAAAATTATCTTCAGACTCCCTTCAGAAACACACTCCTAACCCAACCTCCTGCTACAACCTCACTTCTATTTTATTTTTCCAAGCAACTTGGACTGGTCTCTGTCAGCAAAATTAAAAAAAAAAAGGATCATTTCCACTGTGCCAACTGGGCTCAGCTGTTTCCTACTCCTCTAAAACCATCACCTCCTGCCCAAGAGCATCATTGCTGGCCCACCAGAGTTAAAATAAAGTCCCCTTCAATTAATATCTCTGTATAAAGCAGTTGAAAACCATCCAGGGCTGCTGTGGTGGGGAGCAGGATCACGCTGACCGGCCAGGCGGGCAGCAGGAGCAGACGCTGGGTGGATGAGAGTCATTACAAATAATTAAATGAATAACTAAGCAGAAGAAGAGCTTGGTGAGCCATGGCACTCTCAGCCAAGCCATCCCTGCCCACCACTCTGCTTTTGTGCAGCGTCAGCAGCCCCTGGGCTGATGGAGTTCCAGGGAATTCATCATCTCCTGCCCCAGCGCTTCCAGCAGTGCTCGCTCAAGTCAGGCTGGTGGCTTATTTTGGCCATGAAATTGCCCCAGTTCCCAGGGGAGGGGATTAAATGGCTGCCAGGAAGATTGCAAGGGTGGATTTCAAAGGGAAAATCCTTCAGGTCACGGAATCAGGCCCTGCTACCTCTGCCTGGGTACTGCCTTTGATAGTAGGGAAAGTGTTTTGGACAGGGAAAGAAAGAGCTGGGGGGATCAGCTTTGTCCTCCCCATCCTTCCTTTGCTGTCCCTGCCTCTCCTTCTTGCAGGGCATCTCACTGAAATCACCATCATCATTCCTCACGGTTGGATTAAGGATCTGCAAGCACCATTTGCAGGAGATCCAAGCAGCCCTGGAGCCCAGCACATCAATCCAGGCTGCTCTGAGAAGGGCCCAGCCAGAGCCTTACGACTGCACAGGGGCCACTAATGCTTCATTGCTTTTCCAATAGCAGTTCCTCCCTGTTTTATGAACCTAAAGCTCCCCAGAGGATGCCAGGACTGCTGGCTGCTGTCACTGGCATGGAGAGGGAGAAAGGACACAGCAGGCAGTGTATGATCTCATGTCAGGCCCTTCTGAGGATCACTTATTCCTGCTTTTCCATTGATTTGGGTTGCACGATGGAGCTCTATTGATCTCAGCAAAAACAGGGAAGGGGCCGGTGACACTCCATGTTCTGCCCATTCCCCTCCCTTTTCCAGTAAAATAATCAGTTGTAATTTGCCTAAAGCCTATTAACAGGAGATCAATTCCTAATAAAACATGGCATTTCAATAGCCCTGTCTATCCAGGAATTCTAAAGGCCTTTAGAAATGCTAATTGAAAAAGCAAAGGATAAGGTACCCTGAACTCCTGTCTGAGCCAGCAGCCAGCAGCTCTCTCTCTTCTCCTGTACACATGTTTTAACGTGCTGCTTGCCTGGACAATGCCAGCCCATCCAAACACAGATCTCAGAGCAACTCAGCCTTGTGGAGAGTGGGAGCCTGGAAAACCAGGTGTTTACAGTGTTCTTGGAAAGTGTCCTGACAGGAGCCACTCTGAGCAGAGGTGAGAGCTGATCCGGACAGGAGAGCCATGGAATCATGTAATGGTTTGGGTGGGAAGGCACCTTAAAGACAATCCATGGCAGGGATGGCATGGGCAGGGAAAACTTTCACTATCCCAGGTTGTTCCAAGCATCATCCAAGCTGGCCTTGGACATTTCCAGGGATCCAGGGGCAGCCACAGCTTCTCTGGGCATCCTGTGCCAGTGCCTCACCACCCTCACAGGGAATAATTTATTTCTAATATCTAATCTAAATCTCTCTTCTTTTCGTTTAAAAGGGTTCTTCTTTGTCCTATCTCTATCACCCATATAAAAGTCACTCTCCCAAAATGTAGGTGCACCTGAGTGCACACCACAAAACAGAAGGGACAGCAAAGCAGGTTGGCCTTGCAATCCCATCAGGTTCCTGGTTTATATTTCTTTTGTGCAGGAGGTCTCATGTGACAGAATCACAGAATCATTAAGCTCGGAAAAGACCTTCAAGATCATCAAATCCAATTTCACCAAACAAATCTTGTTGTCAGCAAACGAGGCTTATTTGTACACCTAGAGCACAGCAGCAGCCAGGGAGAATGGTTCTTCAGCCACACAATTCCCAGGGCCTTTCCTCCCAGCAGCAATGCAGGGTTTTGAAGAAAACAGCTTTCCTGGAATAACTGCTGGCTAATCCTGATCATCTGCAGGCACTGCAGGGTAATCCCCACCCCACACACCCTTGGCCAGGGGCTGGCAGGGGGCACTGGGGTTTCGCTGGGCAGGGCCACAGGGTTTAATCCTGCACAGGAGTCACCCACTGACCTCTGTGTAATCCTGGAAAATTGGGCCAAACACAGCTGTCCTGGATGCTGGATGGGAGAACACCCCTGAAGAGCCAGCACAGCACTGAGGGGCAGAGCAGGGCTCCTGCTTCAGGAGGTCCAAAAGAAACATGGGACAAGGTGTTGGTGGGCATCTGCTTTGTTTTCTGGAGACAGAGCTCCTGTGTGTTCTGGTTTCATGGTGGGTCACTGTCTCACACAGATCCAGCACAGTGGGATCCACTGGAATCATGGAATCATAGAGTGGTTTGGGTTGGAAGGGATCTTAAAGCTCATCTCATTCCAACCTTTCATAGGCAGGGACAACTTCCACTATCCCAGGGTGCTCCAGGCCCCATCCAACCTGGCCTTCGGCTCTTCCAGGGATCCAGGAGCAACCACAGCTTCTCTGGGCACCCTATGCCAGGGCCTCCCCACCCTCACAGGAAAGAGTAATATCCAATATTAATATCCAATATTAATTAATATCCAATCTAAATCTACCCTTGGTCAGCTAAAAGCCACCTGCTTTGGGCCAGAGAGTCATTCAAGCCCCAAGAAAAATTCCTAGCTGACAGAGATCCCCTTTTTTTCCCAGTCCACAGCACAGGACTGCTGTCCTATCCCACTGTGGATCTCCACTAACACTTATAATAAGATATACTCCTATCTGCAATGAAATTATTAATTAAATTGGACAAAGAGAAAGACCAAACTTCTGTCCAAGCCCTTCATTCTGGGCTTGGACATCACCTAACACAGTGAGATTCTGACTGCTGCTCCCAGCACCATAAAAATTAATAATTACAGCTTGAAGTGCGTCCAGTCAGGCTGTACCTGAACCTCAGGGCTCATCCCAAAGTGAAAGAGCTGGGAAAGGGAAGGACAAGGCCAGGTCCCTCTCCCTGAGCAGGGAGGGCTGTCAGGTCCGTGCAGCTCTCACATGCAGGAGCCCATTGACAGATGACATCATTTTTGAGAGCATGGTTTACACACGCTCCCCCGGCGCTCCCTGATTGATAAATTAGACACTCATGAGCCATGTGCTAATCAATGCAAATCATTAGTTTGTAACAACACAAGGCAAGCTCGGCACAGCTCATTTTTCAAGGTAATGGCCTGCCAAGCATCCGTGTTCAGCTCCAGCCCTGCCAGGCAATCCATTAAAGGGCTGCTGGCACTCACCTATGGCTGAGCCCTTTGCAGTCCAGTCCCACCAAGGACTGGGCTCTGCTGCTCAGAGCAGGAGCTCCAAACCTGCTGTTCCCTCTCCTTCTTCTCCACAGCTCCTGCCTCTGCTGCCACCCTAGACCCTGATATTTGGAGTGCACTTGCTCCCACAGACTTTGGGCATTTGTTCTCCACTTACCCCAACCCTGCAACCTAAAGTTAAAGCTATTTAAGCCTGAAAAGTCATGCTCTATCAATGGAAAATGAAGGTGGGTACTCAAGGTGTTGACCTGCAGGTGTGTCCTAGGAAACTCCAGCAGTGGCATCTCTAAAGGACAATGACTGCATCAAGTTGTGCTTGGCCAAATAAAGAAGTCATTTGAATGCTCCAGCCACCAGATTTAACATCCAAATTTCTGGCTTCAGGCTCTTACAGGTTTCTGTCCAGCTGAGTGAGTGCTTTGGGGGAATGAAACTCCATCAGGGACGGATATGCCACCACTGACCATCCTGTCAGAGCACAGGGAGGGGACAAGGGTGGGACAACTCTGCTCCTGCACCACAGGACCCATACAGACTCTGTGTCTGCCTCCCAAACTCTGCAGGATTTCAATCCCACTGGCAACACAGCAGTCTCTTCATCCACGGGTCATTCTCAGGCACAAATCTTGCCATGGGTGCTCTGCAGAGCCACTCCAGGTCCTTCATGAAAAACAAGGATTCTCTATTTGACATTCCCAGAGGTAAAGTTCAGGTCTCACAGAGAGGGTCCTGCTCTGGATGCTCGTATTTATGATCCCAGTGGATAATCTCAAAGGTCATCCTAGTGCCACTCAGGTGCTTCTGTTTCTCCCAAACTGGTGGAGTTTCTTTTACAAGGCCAATATTTTGGGAACTTGCAAACTTTTAAATATTTATGGCTGTTATTGCCATCACTCCTGGCTCCTCATAAAGAGACTGTAAATGAGTGCTTTGGGTCACAGTGGTTCTGATTGAGATTAAGGGAACAATAATGAAAAAAAAAAAGTATGAAAATTAAATTTTTACATGTGACACCATGGGTATCTGCTCGTGAGCTCCAGAACCCAAAATGCTCCCTAAAATCTGCTCAGCTCTTCAGCAGGGGTCAAACCGTAGATAAAAATAATTCAGACAAGTTGCAAGACCAGAAAAACTCAAGAGTTTTGCCTCAGAAATACCCAGAAGTGCAGCCTGTGTGTGAGCAGGACTGGGCAGACACACAAAGATCCCAACGCAGCTGGCCTGGAGCACAAACCCTTCTGTGGGACAGCTCAGAAACTGAGGCAGGGAGTAATATGGGATGGAATGAAGACAGATGCACCACAGCACAGGCTGGGTGATGAATACAAGTCCTTCATAAGTGTGTGAGGGAGCAGATTCCCGCAGGGATGAGCTCATCCCGCCGGGAACGCCGTGACCCCGAGGGTTGGGAGATGTGCAGGGCAGCACCACAAAGGATCCTTTGAATGTGGCCAGACAGGGAGAGCCTGGAGACACCCACGGGTCCTCACTACACTGTGGCACTTGAGAGGGAGCCAGCTGCCCTTTGGAGGTGCAGGAATTCTCGTGGATGCGTGGGAATTCTCATGGATACACGGGCAGAGGGGAAAACGTCAGCACAGCGGTCTGAAAAAGTGGGAATATCCAGGCAGGAAAAACAGGAGGTGTGGAAGCACCCAGAAACACCTGGGAGCTCCAGGATCATCCTCCTGGCTTGAGGATGTGCTCAGCAAAAGACCCAAGGGGTGATGCAGAGATGAGCACACACACGTGTTGACTTAAAACGACAGAAAAACAGAATTATGGAGTGCTTGGGTTGGAAGGGACCTCTAAAGGTCACCCAGTTCAACAACCAGGGGCATTTCCAACTGGGTCAGGTTGCTCAGAGCCCACTCCAGCCTGGCCTTGAATGATTCCAGGTGCATCCACCACCTCTCTGAACATGAGCCGGCTGTAAAATCTTCCTTAGATCTCATCTAAATCAACCCTCCTTCAGGATAAAACCACCACCCCTTGGCCCATCACACCCAGCAGAGTCTGTGGAGAGCACAGGCAGTGCCCCAACAGGATCTGCTCCCCGTAGCAGATAACCCAGGGAATCTGATCCCAAGGGAGGCGTTTCCACACCTCGGGTGGTGCAGTGCCCTGGGCAGCTCCAGGCATCAGCAAGGGCAGCCAACTCAATCACAGCCTGTCACATTCAATCTTGGAGATAGAAAGACACATTTGCAATTTCCCTTTCAAGCTTAAGACAGGCAGATCAAAGCTCCTGCTTTGCTGAGGATTTGGGCACTTTCAACACTTTCTCTGAAAAAAAAAATAAGCAACAAATCAAAAATCGCATCCCAGAGATGATATCACTGGTCAAGTGAGATTGGGTGTTCCTGCACTGATATTTGTGTCAGATGCTGGTGCTAAATGACTTCAGAAATGCAGAGTGATGGGCTGTGAGTGCATCACTGAAAACAGAGAAATCTGAGACCCACAGTTCTTTCCTCACCCCCTTGCTGGGAGCACTGGATTTGGGTGGGTGGGTGGAATGGTGTCTTGGGAACAATTCCTGTCAGCAAAATGGGGACAGGTTATCTCCAGGGCCAGGGGAAAGGGGAACCTGGAAGAAAAGCTGTCCCCAGCCCCTTTTGTCAGCTGGCACCCCTGGGGCTGAGGGTGAGACAATGAGGTCCCACATATCTCTGGGCCCCACTGACAGGGCTGGGCTCTGCAAAGGTTATTGTGATTCAATTGCTGGCTTTCAGCTCCTGGGCTTCTCAATGCCAAGGTGACCTATTAAGAACTTAATATCAGATAAAAAAAAAAAAAACAAACCATCCCTCGAAGCTTTTTTAACCTTCATAATCTATGTTTATCCACAGAAAATAGAAGGAGGAGAGAAAAAGAGAAAGTGAATGCTTATCTTCCAATATTGCCTCAGATAAAAGGGAAGCACCATCTGGGGACAAAACTTCACATTTGACCTTTCTCCCCTTTCATGAAAGCAGCCAGAAAACTGATCCAGCACTGAAACAGTGGACGAGGCCTCTTCCATTCACCTCCCATGGACTGAAGGATGCTCCCAATCTACCACACGTTCCTCTATTTTTGTCTCTGACACCTGACCAAGGACACGACTCTGCAGCCCAGCCTCAGCACTGACCTCCTTCCTCCCCATCCAGCCCCAAATTGAGCAGCACTGACCCCAGCAAGTCCCAGCCCTTCCACCAGCCAGCCTCCATCCAGAGCAAACCCCTCAGCAAAGGTTTCACTGAGGCTTTTGTCTCTCCCCTAGAACTCCTCTCATCTCCCACTGGTCCCTCATTAGTGACCCAAAGATGTCTCTCATGCTTTTTTTCCTTCCAGAAAAAGTGTTGGTCCTCTCCATTCAGAGAATCACAGACTGGTTTGGTTTGGAAGTGACCTTAAAGATCATCTCATTCCAACCCTGCCATGGGCAGGGACAGCATCCCTGGAGGGATTTAAAAGCCATGTAGCTGTGGCCCTTGGGAACATGATTTAGTGCTGGTCTTAGCAAAGCTGGGTTAATGGTTGGACTCAATGATCTTCGAGGTCTTTTCCAACCTTAACAACTCTATCATTGTATAATTTTAATTATTACTTCCAATAGTGCAACAATGGAACATATCCCCAGACCCTTAATCACAGGGGTTCCTGGCACATCAATCAGAATTAACCAGAAGTGTATTCAAACCCCTTGATTGAATTATCCAAAACTAATTCAAATGAATTTTAAAATAACAGGGTGGCAGGTCCATTTTTAATGTCTGTAAATCACCAGCCAGGACCATCAGTGTGAAACTCCTATTCAGAGGGAAAGAAAAGGTGGGAATGCAGAGGGTGAGGGTGGCAGGGAGTGATTTCCTCTCAGCCAAGCACAGCCAGCACCAAGCCAGGTCTGTGGGAGAGAAGCTGAAGATGCCATGGAGGGAGCAGAGCCCTCCACGTGCACTCCAAGGGATTAGGAGGGAAAACTGCTGGGAACTGCCCTAAGGAGCTGTATGGCACCGAGGACAAGGCACAAGGCATGTTCAAGGGAGAATTAACAGAGCCAGGGGGATTTAGGAGGGGAGTGCTGACATTATTCCACTTAGGCAGAGGTAGGAGGCTCCTGGGAGGGGAGAAAGGCTGCCTGAGCAATCAGACCCTGGATCAGGCTGGTGAGGAGTCAAAGTTGCCCCATAAATTGGTTAGAATGGTACTCATGAACTTAACACCATCACAGCGCATTCATCCAGCTCTTTTCCACAGGAGGCAAAGTAGGAATGGAGGGAAATTCAGGAATTAGAGAGTCTGGAAAAGCTGAGCACAAAAGGGACCTGACAGAGCATTTCTAGGGATGCTTCAACTGAGCCACAAGGACCACAGCCCAGCAGGGGAGTCAGAGCAGAGCTGAGAAGTGTCACTCTCCTTCCAGCTTACAGGTCTGCAGCTCCCTTTGTGCCTCAGATCTTTCCCCAAATTTGTGTCAGTACCAGAGCAATGTCCTGCCTGAGGCAAACCAGCCAGGTACTCTTCCAATGTCAGAGACTGAGATGTCTGAGGTCCAAAGGCAGCATCCCATGAGTTGCAGGACTCCTCCATCCTCTAAAAGTCTGGGGTTTGCTTTGTCACAGCTCATTGTCACAGCTTTGTCACCTCTGTGCAAGCTGCTCATCCCTGGGACACATCAGTGGATGTCCTGCCTGAAAACCTGTGGGGACAAAGGGCAAACGTTGCTGGGGTGGTCACTGCCATAGCCCAGACACCCCTGCTGGGTTACAGAATCACAGAATCACAGAATCACAGAATGAACCAGGCTGGAAAAGACCTTTGAGATCATCAAGTCCAACCTATGACCAGACACCTCCTCATCAACTAAACCATGGCACTGAGTGCCACATCCAGGCTTTTTTTTAAACACATCCAGGGATGGTGACTCCACCACCTCCCTGAGATGATTCCAGTGCCCAATCACGCTTTCAGAGAAGAATTTTTTCCTGATGTCTGACTTAAACTTCCCCTGCATATTTGGACAGCAGAACTGGGGAAGAAACTGCTTCCCTAAGACAATCACGGCACTGCTTTGGTTGAGGTCCCCCAGGTTCCCAAAATGGATATTTTCCCACTATTTTGAACATGTCAGTCAAGGAGGAGAGCATGCAGCCAGCTCAGCTGCACCTGTGGTGAAGGGAAGGTGATGGAAGAACAGCCTGGGCAGCATCTCCTGTCTCCACAGCCATCCCCTCTGCCCCGGGCAGGGAGGGACAGCAGGATCGTGTCCCTCATACAAGCAGAGGGATCACTTTCCTCTGGACCTCAGGGTAACCCGGGCAATGAAACTCGACCCAAAGCCACTTTGACATCACTTCGTGGCTGGAGACAAAGCAAGGTCAGGAGTTCAGCGTCAATACAGCGAGTGCCAGTCAGGACACAAAAGCTCCGGGATCAGATTTACCTGCTGGGGAGGGAGGGCATTGAGATGCATAATTACTGCTCCTTTCATCCCTGCTGCTCTTTCCCTCGGTTCACACGGCTCTCCTGGCTCTGTCCTTGCACGGTTTGTGTCCCAGCAGGGTCCCCCCCTCCACGGCCACACCAAAAAGGTGCTGGCACAGGAGCTGGAAGGTGAGGGGTGTCAGAGCTGAGCCCCCCCTTCACTGGAGGTTCCAGCAGAATCAAAGAGCAGCCAGTTATACCCACGATCAGCTCCAGCTTTGTGGTGGAGTAAATCATGGAATCACAGAATGGGTTGGGTTGGGTTGGGTTGGGTTGGGTGGGATATTAAAGCTCATCCAGTTCCACCCCCCCTTCCACTGTTCCAGGCTGCTCCAAGTCCCAATGTCCAACCTGGCCTTGGACACTTCCAGGGATCCAGGGGCAGCCACAGCTTCTGTAGGAAACATGTGTCAGGGTTTTGGGAGGGACCACCACTCTCCCAGCCAGGAATTCCTTCCCAATATCTAATCTAATCTAAATCTCCCTCCTTTAGCTTGAAGCCATTCCCTATGTCCTGTCCCTCTGTCCCTTGTCCCCAGTCCCTCTCCAGCTCTCCTGGAGCCCCTTTAGGTCCTGGAATGTGCTGGAGGCTCTCCCTGCATCCCTCTCCTCTCCAGGTGAGCACCCCCAGCTCTCCCAGCCTGTCAGCAAGGTTACCCCACACCAGCAGCACCAGAGACTGCAGTACATTCGTGTGTGCTGGTGGCTGCAGCTAAAATAAAAAGGACCTTAAACCTCCAAAGTAGGAGCAACTCCTTTTCCATAAAGTCCTGCCAGAGTGGGATAGTGTAGTTGTTTCCCAAAGTTTGGGGTATTATTTACTGAAATCCTGAGTTAAGGAGACATAGCATGCAAAACTCTGTGCATTTTGAGGTACACACTGACCTTACCCAAACAACAGCTTGAAACATCTGCAATATTGAGGATTCTCTGACAAACAGACTTTTTACAGGAATTGCCATTTGCTCCCTCCTTCTCAAACCCTCATCTCCTTTTTAGGGAAAGCCTTCCACATTTCTGGCGTTTTGTTGTGGTGAAATTCGATCAGTTCCACCAAACTGAAACAAAGCACAGCAACCCCAGGTTTGGGGATCATCACAACCCCTTGAGGATGCTCCACAGAGCACTGGGGAAAACTGATTGACAAATGCTTTGAGCTCCCTTGTTTTATTCCTTCTCTCCAGATCTGCCTCATAGGACAGAAAAGGAGGGGAGAAAAATGTTTTTTAAGAGTTATTGAACCAACCCTTCCCAAGCTGCATCAAAAATTTCCCTGGTCCATGAGAGATGGCAAAAAAGTGGCTCTGCCTCAACATCTGGCACAAAAGGAGGGGAAGGAGAAGGGGCTGTTGATTATTTTTGGAAATTACCAACCCAAAACTCTCCTTTTTGGCCGGAGCTTCTCCACGTGTGCAGCAGATGGCGCAGCTGCAGTAGCTGTCCCACTGCCACCTGTGTCCCCAGTGTCCCCATGCCAGCCCCAGGACCACCCCAAATGCTGTCCCTCTCTGTCTGGGGGTCTCGTCCTGCCCTTTTTTTGTCAGAGTCCGGCACCGTGCAGCCCCCAGCACTGGATTTTAGCACTCTCCAAGGAGTTCACAGGGATGAAAAGCCACCAGCTGTCCCAAAGAAGGGGACAGACCCACAAGGGATGCAGGAGGCACAGCTCCACGGCGCAGAGATGGATGTGCCATTAAAGCCCCACCTCGGTGCCTCCTGGGGCACTGGCATCATTCACAGCCCTGAGCTCAGCCTGAGCCCTCCAGCCCTTCCCAGGATGTTTAAAACAGGGTGAGACAAAGGACAAGCCCCAAAAGGGACCATGGGGAGCAATCCAGGGCTGGCTCAGGTGCTTCATTTCCACAGCAGGAGGGGAGAGCTGCATCCCTGGTGCAGGGCAGTGCCAGGCTGGCTGATGGAGGCCAGACCCCAAGCAGCTGCCCCAGGAGCCAGCAGCCAACCCCCTCCCAGTGCCTGCATCCTCCTGGGCACGGCTGCATTGATGGCACAAGGCTGGAGCTTCTCATCATGGCCTTAATGGTTCCCACTGGGCTACTATTTCTGCCGGGCAGTGACAGAGGAAGGCAGTGTGGAGCCTTTATTTTTGGGACTCGGGGCTATCTTTGCAGGCTTTGTTGTTTAAAGGGCCAAGCCTGCTCCCTGTGTGACAATCGGCTGCTTCTCCTCTCATCTTCAAAGGCTGCAGCTAAAACTCATTACTCTGCCAATTTTATCCCGGGCCAACAACTCCCCCCATCCCTTTTGTGTCGAGGAGCAGAGCATGATCCTGCCTCTGCTTCTCCTTATTTTTATATTCCTCCTCTCCTTTTGTTACTCTCTCTTGGAGGAGGAGGAGTTGGTCTCTTATAAAAGGGAGACATTGGTGTTTTCACACAGACCTCTTGGCAGCTGGGAAGGAAAACACCAAGAGGAAAATATTATTCTGCGTGGAAGCATCTTGGCTGTGACAAACCATGAGAGGAGGGACGTGGGGTAGGGAGGAGGAAGAGTTAAAGGAGTTATTTTGGTTTTTATTCATTTCTCTGTTGGCAGTGGCCTTTCCTCACCCCATCCTCCAAACTGGGAGTTCTTCAAAGCTTCCTGCCCTTGGCCCATGGCCTTGGGAGAGGAGCAGGGACAGCCACGAGCCACCAGCTGCCAGCTGCCACCTTTGTCCCTGTGCTAGCACTAAAAGCACAGCTGGGAAATGCCTGCTGGATTTGTTTCCTTTTTTTTTTTTTTTTTTTTTTTTTTTTTTTTTTTTTTTTTTAATTCCTAGAACAGTCACTTCTTTTTTTTTTTCTTTTTCCTGGAAGAACATTTTTCAAACCCAAATTTGTCCAGTCCTCCCGTGCAAAACTCGCTGCGTTTCATCCCGACAGCCACAGGGTGTCAGCAGCTCTATGGAGTGGGTTCCTAAAGGGATTCTCCCAATTCCTGGAGATGTCCTAGAGATGGACCAAGGTTTCGGGAAGGGTCTCATCCTGCCCTGTCCTCCCAGAAGAGATTCCAGTGGGCAGAGAAGAGCTTTGTCCCACAGGCTGCAGCCAAGATTTGCTCCAAGCCCTCCACACAGAAGATTTAGGGGATTTTAGGGTGATGTCAGTTCTCCCCCAGAGGAAAAAAATATCCAAAATGATCCATGAGTTGGTGGCATGTCCTAGCACAGAAGGGTTTTGAGGGGCAGATGGGGATTTGGAAAGGGAAAAAAAATCCAGAGGTGACAGGTGTGACAACATAATGGACTAAAATTCTGAATTCCCGGTTTTCTGAAGGTTTGAAGCCAACTGCCAGGAAATATTCCCAGGGGGACATTACTGGGATTGGGGACAGCCAATTCCCACATTGAACACCACCTGGATGGCCTCGTTAATGCAGAGGTTGGGAGTTTCTAACCCACAGCCATGAGGTAAAAACTGCCCTTGGCCTTCCCAGCTCCACCTGGGCAGGGAAGCAGCAGGGAAAAATCCATGGGCACACCCAGCCATAATCCCTGGTGGTGAGGATCGAGTCCTGTGCCACTCTGCCTTTCCTTGTCACTCATTCTGTGCCTCAAGTGTCCCATCTGTCATTTGGGAGCAGGGAAATCTCCCTCCCTTCCAAGAGCAGGAGAAGGAGCTGCCTCAAGGATGGATGAACATGATAGAAACCCTTCAAATTCCACGATAGAAACCCTTCAAATTCCACGTTTCTCACAACACTGCCCCATTTACTGCCCTGACTGGGACAAAGTGAGGTCTCACTTGTAGCAACCCAGCTCAAAGCAGGATCTTTTCTGCAAAGAAAACTAAACCAACCTGAAAACAAACAGCTGAGGAGAGAGCAGCCAGGCTCTGCCTGGCTCCAGAGACATTTTTGCTGTCACCAGTCACCTGCCTGCCCTCCAGGCACGCACTAAATGTGGGATTCATCTTGTTTAACATGGTCTTCCCGAAAATTAGACATCTCTCCTAATGAGTCAGGCAGGTTTCCCCTGGAGTGAATGGGAAGAGACAGGTTTCACCAAGGGGCGATTTGTGCCATCCTAAATAGGTGTGTCAGGCAGATGGAGTGAATTGCTTTCTGGAGATGCCAGTCTCTCTCCATTATCTATAAAATGCAGCTCATTTCGATTCAGTGCTGATGACCAGCATTTCGGTGAGACAGATTTCAGCCTGAGTGAGTGTCTGGCATCTCTCACAGATGGGCCAGCAGCCCTTTCTGGCTGTCCCTGGGCTAAAAGGTGTGAGGATGGGTTAGGGCAGATAATCTTAATTTTGAGGGCAGTGTTTGTTCAATGTGTCCTATTGCAACAAGAGGGTCCAAGAACTGTACTTTAATCTCTGTTTTTCTTGTCACACTCAAGTGGCACAGGGTGGGATTGTTGAGGTGTCCTGTGCAAGGCCAGGAGTTGGGCTTGATGACCCTTGATGTCTCTTCCAACTCAGGCTATTCTATAATTCCACAACGGGGTCAGTTTGAACAAAATTCGACCAATTTTCAGCCCTCCATGACCCTGGTTCCTGCATTTTATGGTTGGGAATAAAATGCCACAGACAACTCCAAGCATCGATTCAGGTGCCAAAGCACATTGATCAGCTGTGAGGGAATCTGGAAGAAATTAGAATCATAAAATCATTAAGCTTGGAAAAGATCTCCAAGATCACCAAGTCCAGCCTTCAACCAAGTACCAGCACCCCCACTAAGCCATATCACAAATTCTATTTGCTTCTTGAACACTTCCAGGGGTGATTACTCCACCACTTCCATGGGGAAACTTGGTTCCTGCCCCATCCAACACCAAGTGTTTGGTTTGAAGGGAGATTTGGCAGCACCTCATACAAAGCTTTGGCTCTGCCCATCATTTCCCACAATCTCAGCTCCATCTCCATCCAAGTGCCTCCTTCATGGGGGCTCTCTCCAGTTCCCTTCTCCCCACACTTATCCATGTTTTCCTCACCATCTCACATTCAATACCAGTTCAAATCCACTATGGAGCACTTTTTGCCCCTGCACACCTCTGTATATTTCTGCAGCAACCCAAAAAACTCTCACAAAAGCCTCCTGTGCCTCCTGCTGTCCCACCAAATTCCTCCCAGTGGGAGGAATTCCCAGCACCACTGGCACAAGTGGAGAGTACCAGGCTCCCAACATCTGCCAGGCACATTTTCCATCCCCTGCAAGGGGCTCTCAAAGCAACCCTCAGCTGGGATGTTTGTACAAACATGTGTGTTTACTGTGTCAACACACATTAGAGAGCAAACACATTAAAAGGAAAAGGAAACAGACTACGAGATGAGGCCTCTCCAAACCTCACTCTGCAGCCTCTCAGGTTGATGGGGAAAACTCTCACTCCCAAAATTTCACCCTCAGCTTCTGCCTGCCCACACATCCACAGGGATCAGATCTCTCTGGCCAGGAGATATCTCTCTGCTGGACACATGAAAATTCAAATGTCTTTGCAATAAAAGGATATTATTGGTTCAAAATCAGGGGGAAATACAGCTGGGATGGAGCAGGGAGTGTGAAGGACAGTGAGAAGCAGAGGAATGCTGCACAAGCACAACTCTGGTTCAATCCCAGCCATCCCCAGTGCTCTTCTGCCTTGCTTGTCATGAAGTTTAACCTGAAGGCATCCTCCTCACCAGAGTCCCAGGAGCCCAATCCCTGGGGAATTCTCCTTGATACACGATCCCCAGGCAGGAGCCAAGTTCACACAGACACAACCAATATTTAGCAAACCTCCATTTTTAATTTTTTCTTTTCCCCCAACAGGCTGAGGAATTCCAGGGTTTTTCATTCAGAGGATGCTGCAGCCGGGAAAAGCAGCACTGAGATGGAGATAAAAAGATGTTTAAAGAAAAACAATTCCTCCTGACGTGTCACATACTGGATCCAGCTGTTCCTTGCATTCACTGCTTCCTCTTGAGCACAAATGCACGTGTGAGTGTGCGTGAACACACAGGCAAGACAGACAGAGGTAATTATAAAGCTGGAGCCACCTAGAACTTCCCAGCTGTCAGTCCCAGGAAAAAAACATCATGGTTTAAATGCAGAGACTTCCACCGCTTCAAGTAAAAGTAGAATCTCTGCTACAAGATGTGAAAAGCAATTTAAATATGTCCTGGAGAGGACAAGGGTCTGGAGGCTTGATGTAAGTCCAGCAAAAAAGAAAAAATATTGAAATCAAAATCATAAAATCATGGAATGGTTTGGGTTGGAAGAGGCCTTAAGGATCATCCAGTTCCATGGGCAGGGACACCTTCCACTTGCCCAGGGTGCTCAGAGCTCCAACCAATCTGACCTTGAATGGGTTGGGACATCCACAACTTCCCTGGGCAACCTCTGCCAGGGCCTCATCACCCTCAAAGGGAAGAATTTCTTCCTAATATCCAATCTACACCTATTCTCTTGCCTAATGCCATCCAAGGACATGGGGAAAAACCAACTGGTGTGAAAGTTTTCTGGGTTTATCCCACAGCATCAATGGCAAAATCATCTCCTAAACTCCATTCCCTGCCAAGAAAAGCCCCCAGGAGCAGGCACCCAATCCCCTGTCGGTGCAAAGCCCAGCTCAGAGCCAGTGCAGCAGCAGGATATGGGAACATTCTCATTTGGGAAGCAGGGGTGGCCCCATTTCCAGGAACCCAAATCCCAGGCAGGTTGTGGAAGTTTTGCACTGCACATCCTCAAAATTCCCATGCCAGACTGCCTGTCAGCAGAAAGCCTGGCTCTTGGAAGGGCAGATCTTTAAAGAAAAATCAATGCCAAATGATGTGATTGACACTTCAAAAGGTGTTTGGCACCTTGCTGAGGAAAACTCTCCATTGTTTTCAGAATCCCTGACCCAGATCCTCTTGCCTGCCTCAAAACCACCTTTCCTTGCTTGTCCACTACCTGAGAGATCCTGGGCATGTGGATGCAGAGTCCTGGATGCCACAGGCTGCTGCTGCTGAGTCCTTCCCATACTGGGATGCAGGAGAAAGTAAATGTAGGTGAGCAATGTCCAAGAGATCTCCTCCTCCTGCTGCCTCTGGGAATTCAATCCCACATTTGCAGAGCACCAACCTAAGGCAGCCTGAGCTTTTCTAGAGTGCATCAAGCTCCTGGGAGCTGTGGGAATACACCCAAGCCCTTTGGCTGGCTGATATTCCCTAAATGACCATGATGAAGGAAGAAGGTTGTTAAATCAGGAAAGGCTGTGAGAACATTGGAGAGCCTGGGATGCAAGGTGAGCTGGATGAACAGAAGGAATGGTTCAGAAAAAGGAAAAGAATGGACTGGACTCAGGGAGGGAAAATAGAAAATACTGCCAGGCAACAAGAACTGAGAGCACAGTCAGAGCAGGACTCGGTGGCACTGATGAAAAGGGGGATAAATGTGCTTAAATCAGCAGTGCTGGGCTGCTGCAGGAGATACAGACCCCAGTCCCAGGGAAAATGGGCATGTTGGCACATGGCACAGTCCAGCTGCCCTGATGGTCCTGCCAAGGCCATGAGTGGGGCACTCCAGGACACCAAACTCAAAGGGGACCTGGAGAGCCTGAAATTCCATGGCAACACAGGAGGAACTGGGGAGTTGTTTAGAGGGGAAGCAGAATTATCAGCTTCAAATGTGGAGCAGAAAAATGAAGAAAATAAATCTTTCTCCCAGTCTGGGGTGGGTAGTCTGTGGATAACAGTAGGGAGGCTGGCTTTAGACACTGAAGAAGCTTTTTAGTGGTTTGGGGAGCTTGGAAGTTGATGAACAGGCTGAAGGAGCTTCTGTCAGGTGGGATATGGGTAAAAGGGGATCCTGCCTTCATGGGATGGGCTGGACAAGCTCTCAGGTGTCTCCCCACCCAATTATCCACTGTTTTTGGAGAGCCTCCCCATGCACAGGGGAGGTTCTGGCTGGGGCTGACTCTGCAGCTGCTGCTTTGGATGAGAGGAGCTTCCCAACCCCGCTGAGCTGGCAGGGACCCAAAGCCACCTCCTAGAAATGACAAATCCCTGCTCCTCACCCCTGCTGGCTTCATTCAAAGAGTGGATACTGTTCAAATTAGCAACCACCTGCACTTCCAGGGAGCCCTCCCGAGGACATTTATCCTGGGGCATGGGCTGCATCCTGCTGCACTCTGTTGTTCTTAAGTGCTGCAGGAAAACAAAGCACTTGTTAATTGCTTCTTTCCTTAGACACCATGGGATGTGTTTTTCTGGGCATGTGGGGGCAAAATATGGCAAGGTTTTTTTGGGGGAATAATGTGGTGTTGTGTTTTCACAGGTTTCTGCTTCAGCCTATTCCATCTGCAGCCCTCCTGGAATGATTAAACAGCACCAGCACACCAAAGGATATTTGTCCATGACAGAGAATGGGAGGCAATGGAGACCAGTCCCTAGAGTCCATCACAAATCCCACCAGGCCCTTTTCCCAGCACAATCCATGGAAAAGGTAACACCACCTGCAGAAACACCCTTTAGGATTTCTCTCACACTGTGCAAAAACACCTTGGAGACGGTACAGCATCTCCTGGTCCCCAAAAAAACCACACAGCAGCCACACAGGACCCCTGCTCGGTCAGCCTGGAGACAGGGTGAATCTATTTAGGTGGAATTTCACTTCAGATGCTGGATTTAGGGATGGCTGCCCAGGTTGGACCTACAAGACCCTCCCAACACACAGATGGAGAAGGAATGCTGTGATATCCATCCCCACCTGCAGCTCCCAAACCTCCCTGGTAATGGAATATGTTGAGTCAGGTTTCTTGTTAACAACTCTACAATTCACCTGAGTGGGTGTGGAAGGTGTGATGGTCACACTTTAAATGCTACAAAGATTATAAAATCGGAAATAAGCAGAACTTCTCAGTGTGTCTTCTCCGGATAGCCAGAAAAAACAGGAAAAAAAAAAGACAAGTGTGCCCTGAACTCTCATCCTGGAGAGAGCAGGTCTGAGCTTCAAGACTTCAAAATAGTAAAGAACACACTCCAAACCAAGCTATTGAAAAGGTCTTGTCAAATAGATAATAGAATCATTGAATGGTTTGGGTTGGGAGGAACCTTCAAGATCATCCAGTTCCAACTCCCTGCCATGGGCAGGGACAGCTCCCACTGTCCCAGGTTGCTCAAAAGCCATGGAAGTGTTCAAGGCTAGGATGGACAGAGAGAAACCTGGCCTAGAGTGTGGCATCCCTGCCCATGGCAAGGTGCTGGAACAAGATCTTTAAAGGCCTTTTCAAGACAAACCATTCAACAATTCAATGATTTTAAAGCAGTTCACATGTTATCAAACTCCCAATCCTTTCAGCAAAGTGTGTGATTTTATAGGAAACTTGAGGGAGAATTTCATCTGATTCAGGCAAGATATTCCCTAAACTAGAGGCTGGGGAGGTAGGACAGACAGCCTGAGGGTTATTCTGCACTAAATATCTGTTTCAAGTGTTCTAGGTTGGATGGAGCTTGGAGCAGCCTGGGACAGTGGAAAGTGTCACTGATGATCTTTAAAGTCTCTTCCAACCCAAGCCTTTCTATGACTCTGTGATACATCCAAATCCCAGGTTGGATGATGGGACAGAGAGGAGCAGTGATCTTATATTAATTGATCTTATTTAACCCCTGCTAAATTTAATCCAAAGCAGAAAGTTGGCTGCAGCCTCACATCAGCTTAAAGCTGCAGGGTAATAACAGATGTGGAATCCCCAAATGAGGGCCCCAAGCAGGGGAAAGAGCAGAACAGAATGTTTGAGGCTGCACACATGTGCCACTGCCATGAGTCATGTGCAGCCATGTGTCCAACCTCCCTGCCAAGGAGAGCATCCAGCAGCCAGGCTGGAACAGGTCAAGTTTGGCACTGCTGGGACCACAGGGGACATGAACCAGATGGCAGAAACTGAGAGCATTTTGGGTTTGGCACGATCATAAAGGAAAAGGTGCATTTTTGGAGTCATGTAGAGGGTGGGTGCCTTATCTCAGAGCACATAAAGGTGCTTCATAATTTCTCTGTACCACTTGTTTGCAAACCTTGCCCACCCCATGCAGCCACCAGTGCAAAACCCCTCGGTCCTGATTTTATCTGGCTGAAGTTTCCCATTTTAAGGACACAAAGGTGCAGAATGGGAGCTCTATCCCCTGGGAGAGGGGTCAAGGAAGCTCCTGTAATGCTGTGTGCCCAGCAAAGTCAGGCTTCTTGCTGTGTGACACGCTCCAGCCCAAAGCCTCCTGCAGCACACGCTGAATATTTATGAGTGCAAGACAAGGATCAGCACGACTACACGACATAGGTTGCAACTTGGCAAAAGGAAAGATAAAAAAAAAAAATAAAACTGGTTGGATGGAGGAGGGGTGGGATATCAGCTCTGGATTTGCCAGCTTGTGGAGAGAAGACAGAAGCAGGGTGATGCAAGGCCATTGTTCTGCTGGCTGTTCACAAAAAGGAATGCAGTAAATACATCCATGGACCATAAAGTGCCCCTGCTGCCACAGCTGAGTGCCCAGGAGGGACCTCAGGCTGGTGGGGACATCTCAGCTCAGACATAACGAGATGGGTCAGCATTAACTTCACACCTCTCAGAACTGGCACTAACAAAATGTGATGGCAGCTCTTGAAGGTGTTTTGTCCCATCAGCTCCATGCACCTGTTTTTGAGCAGGATGAACCACATGCCAACCAGCAGCTTCCCTGATATTCCCTGATAGCACACCTGATATTTGCTGTGAGAGGGGAAAATGGGCTGGATTTGAAGCACCCTGATGGAGATGACGGGGTGGGAGAGCTCTGGTGTGACCTGCTGGGTTAGGAAATTGCCCCTTGGAGCTGCCTGGAGAAGTGTTGCACCCTGCTAGGAAACCGGCTGTGATCCACTCTGAATTTCAGGTGACGAGGGACTTCCCCTGGGGCAGGGCAGGGCTTCAAACCCTACCTCCAACTTTTTGAGGTTGGGATGTGGCTTGCACGCTCACTCCTTCGCCCAGACTCTCCCAAGAAAGCCCAGCCTAAGCACAGTGGTGCTTCCTCCACAGAATTCCCAGCACAGGGAAGCACAAACCCTAACAACTGGCCAGAGCTCTCGGTGTCGTGGCCACTTTCTCTGCTTGAGCAGCCACCTCATTTATCCCTGAAGCTTCCAACCTTGGCATCTGCAACCTTGGGCTTGACTGAGCCAAACACTGCAGAATCACTGCTTTTGCCATCTCAGGAGGAATGGGAATGTGGGGAGGGGGATTTGGCTACAGAATGAACCCAGCCACCAGCCAGGGAAGGGCTGTGCCCCTTCCTCCACCAGGATGCCACTTTGATTCTGCTCCTTTTCCCCAGCCAGCTGGAAACCTCCGGCTGCACAGGATAATCCAGGAGGCACCAGATTCCTCTTCCCCTCTGGGACTTCCATCCCGGGAAGAGGCAGAGCACTGGCAGGCAGGGTCCAGCCTCCCTCGGAAAGTTGTCAATGTGGCAGGCAGAGTCCTGTCCCCACTGCCCTCCCCTCTCTCCTCGCATGCAGAGCTATTTTCAGTCCCACTTGTGGCCGCCTTTGTGATTTCCCTGGCAGAGCTGCGTCCCTGACATCAGAGCAGAACAACAGGCTGCTGGAAACCCTGGGAGCACGGAGGTGCCATCCCCCTGGCTGATCCCACAAGATGATCCCCGCTGCAGGATCCCAAATCCCCTTCAAATACGCAGGAGCGTGTCCCAAAGGGATTGGGGAATAGGCTGGATCAAGGAATCTCTCCTTGGTGCAGATATCTCACCTGGCTGATGTACAGCTTAAACCACGACCAGCATTCCAGTGACAGCCAGTTTGGGATGCTTTCATCATCCAAAGAGCTTCAAACAGTGACAATAAACCAATTACTGAGATAATCTGTGCTTTTAAGTAGCCTAAAAATCACCTGTACTGGCCACATTTGAAAACCCCAAGGAAGAACGTTGGTTGAAGGAACTTCTGGCTCAGCTGCTCCATGGTACTGGCCCCACCATCAGCAGGAGAGGATGGATCCACCCAGGGATCTGTGCCAGTGGGACACAGCCCTGGATGCCTCCACGCTGAAAATTGAGGCTTTGAGCACAACGTGGTGCCACAAGTGACATCAGCCTGTCTTAGCTGGTGGCTCCCAGACTGCCACCACTGCCTTGGATGGTGGGAGCAGGATGGAGAGCCAAACCCCTGCCCCACGGGGCATTCTCCAGACAAACAGCTCTGCTGGTTCCTTTGCCACTGCCTGTCATCAAAACAGTCTGGAAAATGTCTTGGTGATGGCCATGCCTCTTCCAAAGATCCTTCTGTGAGTGATAGCAGGGAAGGAATAGAAGATGGGCAGGAAGGAGCACTAAATTCACCCCAGGGAGATGGTGCCAGCTGGCAGATTTGGTGTCCCAGACTTTGGCGGAGCCATGGGACAGTTGCTCTATGGCAGCCTCATGTCTGTACCTCCCTCAGAAGGTTCTATAAAAAATAAATGCAATAAAAGTGTGGGAATTAAGGCAATGGAGGAAATGCTGATGTAAGGACAACCCAAAGATCTGGTGGTGTCACTTGCCTTCACACCCCAAATGGTTGGAGCCAGCATTTCCATGATGTAGTGGCTCACCTTCAAAAGCAGAGAACTACAGATCCAAAGAGACTTTGGGGGTCTGAATCAGGAGGGACCTGAAGAGCTCCTGGTTACACTGCAAGGACCTTGGCTCCTCTTTTTCAGTGTTCTCTTACAGAAGAGCCTGCGACCTTCCCATAGGAAAAGTTTGGTGCTGACCCCATGAGAGTCTGTCCTGAGGCTCCAGTGCCACAGCCTGTCCCAACATCACCCCAGCAAACAACCTTGAATAACCCCTGTTAAAAAAAAAAAAAAAAAAAAAAAAAAGCCTTGAATAACCCCTGTTCTCTTCCCAGCCAAGCCTAAATCTCCTGAGAAACAGCACCTGGGAGAGAAGGGGACTGCAGCCAGCATTTGGCACCTGATACTTCTTTTTCTGGAAGGTACTGAAGTGTCTCAAGGACACGGATGGGAACAGTACAGCACATCCGTGAATGTTTTAGGATCTTCCACCTTTGTTTTGACACTGTGTCTTGTGCATAATTATTCTGAGGCACAGCCTGAACTCTCCTGCTGCTTAACAGGAGGAGCCAGAGCATCTTGGCAGGATCATTTTGAGCGAGTCTGATGTTGGGAATAACTTCTCAAAGCAGCAAAACCACTGAGCTCGAGAGCCAGCAATAAGTGACGGAGAGCTGGGAGCTGACTTGGACACTGAATCCTCAGGAAGCAAAGGTAAACATCAGCCAGAGGTTTTGGCCAGAAGAACTTACCCCAAATCCATGGTTATCCAGCACTAAAGAGTTACCAGACCCCGGGGTTCATTTCTTGGGTTCTCTCTTGGGACACTGGTGCCCTTCAGGTTACCAGTGAACACAGAACTTCATCGTTAGGGTCCCTCACCATCCTGTGGCTCTGTGATGTCTGAGACCACTCCTTTGTTTCACACCAAGTGTTCCAAGCTGAGAACCCTCAGGACTTTTGAACAGGTCACTCCATTCCCAGTGGGATGCAGATGTCCAGTGCCAAGTGGACAGGTCAGAGTCTGTCCATGTCTGACTGCAGGGGGTCCTGTGCTCAAGCACCAGTGGCTTTCTGGTTTAATACACAAATACTCTGGTTTAATTAACTCTGGTTTATTACACAAAGCTGGAGACAACCAGCTCAGGACCACCTGACACCCAACACATACTTTTCTAGCTCTGTAATACAATCCAAACAGAATGACAGCTTGGAAAAAATAGTTCTATTGCACCCTGACTATGACATCTACATCTCCCTGCCTCTTGTGGGGCAAATACCACTGCTGGAGGGCTGGACTGCACAAATGGTGAGGGTCAGGTCTGTCACATCACCGTGATTAACACCTCATGCTTCACAGTATTGAGCATTATTACAGGTGACAGCAAGATTTGCATAGAGGTGCAGCATGTGGCCACCATCCCACATCTGGGCTCGCTCTAAGTGGGTTTTGTTTGTTTCTACCAAACCTCAGAGACTTTGGTTGTGCTCCTGACAGGAATTTGGGTTTGCTTAAGAGGTAGAAAAAATGTTCAGCCTTCACAGACCAACAGTGACTGTTGGAAAGGTGATAATGAACCTGGAGTAGCTGTGCTCTATATTCCTGATCCATAGGGACATACAAAATGCAAGCACTCACATTCATGAACCCTGTGACCCCAAGAGCTGAGGTTGTGTCCAACATTGGTGATATAACTGTGTGGGATAAGCCCAGCACTGGCTGCAGAAGGGACCCCAGACACACAAAGCTGCTTCTCCCCTCTGGGCACAACTCGTTTCCATTCTGCTTGGCTTCCCCACACCCTCAGGAGGGGCAAGGGGCTACTCTGCCCATCAGGCTGACAGGACTGGATGGGGAATTTCATGCCTGCCACTGCCCCTCCAGCTCGAGGGCAGGAGGACACAAAAGAGCTGCTGCTGATGTGTTTCCTCCTGCCTCCAACCAGGCAGCTCTGCCTGCGTGGGGCCAGCTCTGACCTCCCTTCCCCATCACTGTTCAGCTGTGGCAAGACAGCAGGACCTCCAGCCCTCCCTTTGTCTTAGCCTTATCACAGACACCAAGGCTCACCTGGAAAAGGGTCTGGAAAAGCCCAGCCTGGCTGAGCACCACACCAGATTGCAGGGGGTGGAGGATTGCAGGTAAGGAGTGGCTGGAGCTGCAGGAATTAGGGACTGAGGAAAACTCTGACAGGGAAAGGAGAAAGGTGATAAGCAAGATACCATCACACCTTCTTTGTCCTCGGGGCTGGAAGCACCTCTGGCCCTCACCTCCACCTGGATGCAGCTTCAGCCTCTTTGGTTTTGATGATGTGGCAAAGCCAGAGGACCACAGCAACTTGCAAATCATGTGGCTGCTGGTCTCGTGCCCCAGCAGAGCTGATCCCTGCCAGACCCAATCCTGGCTTCTTCCAGGGTTAGTCACTTTTTTTGGCAGCTCTCCATCTGAGCAGCATCCAGCTAAAATCCATCCAGGGATGGATCTGCTCTGTGCTGTCTCTGCAAGAGGGAACTAAGCCAGCAAACCTCAACAGCTCAGAACCAGCCTCACCTTGCTCTCACCTGTCCTGTTCTCTTCCCCTCACATGCAGGTGCCTGGCTCCCAACCAGCAAAGCTTTCTGTCCTTTCAGCTCTGGCTCTCTCTTCCCATTTCCCACCCTTCTGTCCCTTCTCCTGTTTTATTCTTGCCCCTGTCCACACACAAGCAGGTCTTCTCCAACTTGTACCAGTCCCTTTTCGCCAGGCTGTGAGAAGGGCTGACCACAGAGAAGATGCCAACAAGTTCATTTAGGGCAGGAGACTTGTCCCACACGCATTTTATTTTATTCTGACGCATGGGGGGGAAAAGTGCCAACCTCCACATCTCACCCCACCATCCCGGGCATGGGGGATACCTGAGCCTTAGGAATTCCTTCTGGAGGGACTGGCCAGTCCCTTGCCCAGCTGGCAGTGGCTGGCGCTGAGTCTCTGTCCCTTCCCAGGAGCATTCCTGGCTCCTCCATGTGTTAATCAGCAGCTTTGTTCTGCATCACCTCACTGTATAATAGCAGCAGGAATTTACACGGCCACAAACGAACGGCGTGGGCGAGTAAGCAGCACAGAAAGCAGACATGTCCTGGTGCCCTCTCTGGAAGGGGATAGGGAAATAGATATTGGGGACACTCAGCTTGCCACAGCCTCTCCACCCTGCCAGCTGGGCTGTGCTGCCACCACTAACAAGTTGCTTCTCACTGCCAAGGATAACAGAGCCACAGGCACCCAACCCCACACTCTGTTCTTGGCTGCCTGAGGAACCCGAGTCAGGAAGGATGGGTTTTTGTGGTTTTTTTTTTTGTTTTTTTTTTTTTTTTTTTTTTTTTTTTGCACTTGTCATTTCTCAAGGAGGGAGGAACATCTCTCCCAGCTGCTTCGGCTGAAATCCAGTTTTTATGTAATCAAATGTGACCTCTAGCTGTCTGTGTTTAAGGCTGCCATCGCTGCGATATCATTCAGACTGTTAGGACTAAGTCATCCATCTCCTCAACTATAAATACCTTCTAATCATCCCCAAGGACCCGCCGTGCCTCGCAGATGAAGATGCCTGGAGAAAAGGGGGGTTCGGCTCTGAGTATCACTCCACTCCTGAAACGCAGCTGCCTCTGAGTGTGGAATGTACAGCAAATTTTTTAACAGCTTCTGGTCAAAGTTACCAGCAGAAAACCCACGGAAATTGCCAAAAGGATGGAGAGCCACCCACACCCAATCTGCAGGCAGATAATAGACTGTGTTAATACAGGCACTTCTGCAGAAATTATGTGCAGGCCAGTTCTGCATGTTCGTCTCACGTTGAATCCTGCTTTGCAGTGCAAGACAGGGAAAATCCATCCACGCTATTTTGGACAGCACCAGCCACTCCTGCCAGGCTCTGTAACGTGAGGTGGAAGAGAGATCAGAGCAGACACAAAGCCCTTGGAATGAAGGTTCCAGCAAGAAACCCAAACTGCCGACTCTTATTTACTTGTGTTACACAGTGTGATGTTAATTCGACAATTAACGCTCGGGCTGATAATTGCTGGTCCCACCTCCTCCGAAGCTGTGCACCTGCTCCCCCTTCCAGTCCTGCACTCCCCAGGAATCCACAATGAGGTGAGGCTGCGGCAGCTCTGCTTTCACAGCCCGCAGGATTCGGGACAGAAATCCCCAAGTTTGGGTGAGATGGATGTGCATTAACACGAGCGCAGCCGCCTCATCTGCAGCGTGTGGCAGCAGCTTCACAAATTCCTCTCATTCACAGACATCCCTCTCAGGCGCCAGACAACTCTGCTAACCGGGATCCACTGGCACAGCTTGCCTTGAGAGTCTCCTCCTCCTCCTCCTCCTCATCATCACCCTCAGCCACCATCGCAATGGGACACTCATTTATTTATTTATTTATTCATTTATTTATTTATTTGTTGGCCGGTGGTTTGGGGTTTTGCCTTTGGTTTGTTTTTTGGTTTTTGTTGTCTCTCTCCTTTGTTGGAAGGGAGGGGAGATTGTGTTGTGGTAAATAAGTCACATCCTCCTTTTCCTGTGCAGTTGGCTTGGAAAGGATCTTGAAGACCATCGAGTTCTGACCCCCTGCCTGTCAGGATGGACAGACAGGACAGTGCTGTTCCCAGGCTTCCAAATGGATGCAGATGGAGGTGGTGGGAGCTGCCAGCTGAAGGATGTGTAAGATTTCCCCACCAGCAAGGTCAGGGCAGGAGGAAACCACTGACAGTAAAGAAAATCTCGGCTCCACAGGTGCAGAACAGCCCCGTTCACACCCACCCCTAAAAACCCTTTCTACCTGTTACAGCTGTAGAACCTGCATCTTGTAGAACCCCAAATGAGCTCTGCTCTTCCTGTCAGCCCCCTCCCCTCACCCTTAAAGGATAAAATGTCCTGTCTAAAGAAGGAAACCACTAAAATCATGTTCTGGTGAAATCATGCTCTGCTCTCCGTGCCTCCCAACCTCTGTCTCTTTGCACGCAGCTTAATTAAATTCATTAATGGCACAAAGGAGAATCCTAACAGCTTTGTTTTGTTGTGAATTGTAGTTATTTGCCTCCCTGAGTGTTTGCAGGTTGGGGTGTAAGAGCAGGAGCTGTTTCTGGACCTGCTCAAATTTGCCAAGCCTGTTGCAGCTCTGCCCAGAAGCCTCCAAGGGTCTGCCCTGGGCAGCCTGACCTCTGGTCGAGGAGCAAAGGCAGGAAATTCCAGAGTCCAAGGAGAAGCCAGGGAGGCAGAGAGTCCATCTGGGAAGCCAGGGAAGGTGGTGGATACCTGCCTGTGGACACCTGGGAGAAAACACGGAGAAGAGGGCAAGAAAAGCTGTGTTTTTTCCTCCACTTTTATACTCTGTTGAGAAGTCACAGCATTCCCAGCACTGCAATGCTGGATAATTCGCCATGGAAAAGCTGCAGCAGCCTGGCTGCAGGGCGTTTGGCATTAATGTTCCTGTCAGGTAGGACCAGCAGGATTCACAGTTAAATGGCAGAATATGGAAAACAAACAAGGGACAACACAGGAAGAATACAACTTATTCCCAGCCTGGGCCAACAGGTTCACTGCTGGGCTGTGGGATAATTCCTGCCCCCACAGACACACAGACTCCTGCTCTCTGTGTTTTTCCACACTTGAAAAACACCAAGAGCAGCGAGGGAGACGACCCAGCCACAGAGAGTGCACAGACCCCGGCAAGACAGGAGGAATAAGTGCTTTTTCTTTCCATGTTTCCTTTTATTACACCTTTTAGCACCTAGTGCAGAAGCAGTTTAACACCTCCAGGGTGGAATTAGAGGGTCCCAGCGCACCCCAGGAGGGGTGTGGGCACCTCTCTGCAGAGAACGTGCTGCAAAAGAGATCTCCACTTAAGGGGAAATTAATGGCCTTTATTTCACACCGTCTCATTCCTTTTGTTCCCAGCCATCCTGAGGATGCTCTGAGGGTCTCCCCCAGTTGTCACCACGTGCTGCTCACCAGGTCACCCCACAGAAGCCAAATCCCACAGAGCAAAACCCAACCAGAAGATGGGGGCGCACCAAAAAGGTTCCACCCCGCAGCAGGAAGTGAATTGCTCCTCCTTCACTCAGGGCCACTAAATTTCCATCAAAGTCAAATCCCTGTGCAATACAGGGTGGCTTGTAACAGGGATGGGAGTGAAACAACAGCTGGGGTCTGCACCTCTTCTCCTACAGCCCTGCCCCTTGCCAAGGGGCACATCTGTCCCCTGATTGTGCATCTGTGGGTGCATCTGTCACTCGAGCCCTGTCCCTCCTCACCATGTGGCACCACACTGGAGGAGTTTGCTCAGCAGCCTTTGAAGTTCGATGCCACGCCGCGTTTATCATCACTAAGGGGACCCTCCACGCTGAGAAAAATAAGGGCTGGGGTCGTGCTTGTGCCTTGAGGGACTGAGCAAAGTGGTGTCAGCCCTGCTGGCTCATTAATCGCCTCAAAGGAGGTGTTGCTGGTTTTTCTGGTGGAGGGAAGGTGCTGGGGGGAGTGCAGGAGCACCGTGGTGCTCTCGAGCAAAACGTCAAACTGCAAATCCTGGCTCCTCTGTTAACTCCCAACTGGAATATGAAACGAGCCACATCCACTTCTGCTGTCCCCAAATGACATGGCACAGCTCGGGTTTGTGCTTTCATATCCTTTTGCTACGAAACCACAGGGATTACCCCAACTCTGCTTACTGAGGATGGGGTTTGGGAGGTGTTAACCCTTGGAACAGCTCCGGGCTTCACCTTGAGACCCAACACATTGGCTCATGCCAAAATCACATTGGCAAATGTGCTGGTAATTAGACAAAGTGGGCATTCCAGGGGCGGGGATGGTATTTAGCATCCTCCCAGAGACAAGACCTGCAAACTGCCTCCAGCAGCAGCAGACAGAGGAGGCACGGCAGCCAGCAGCAGTGCCAAGAGACAGAATCCAGAATTCCAGCTCTCTGGCATGGCTGACAGCCCAGAAGATACTGCAGCCCCTCTCTGGATGCTGGCTGAGGAGTCAGGAAAGCACAGCTAAAGCTTTGACAGTCTGCCACCTTCATTGTGCACAAAATGCTCCTGTGGGCTGCTGAGAGGTCTGGGGGCACACAGTGTGAGCCCCTGTGTCACCAGCCTGGCTGGGGTGCTCTGGGGACTCCACAGCTACAGAAGGGACCTGTGGGGAAAATTCTGCTGGAGCTGGGACAAGAGGGGGTGGCAGAGTGTACCCAGGGACTGCTGCGTGCAACAATCTGTGGATAAATGCCTGGGCACATTCGAATCCTGATTGTAGAATTAAAGAATTATAGAATGGTTTGGGGTGGAAGGGACCTTTTAAGGTCACGTAGTCCAACTCTCCTGCAATGATCAGGGTCACAGCTTGATTTTGGCAATGTTAATGAACCCAGGGCTGTTCATCAGATATTTAACAATTTTTATGTTTTAGAGGCATTATGGTCATTGTTAGGAGCTTCAGGAAGAGCCTGGCCCCATCACCCTGAGTGCCCTCCCAACACCAACCCAGAGGGCAGAATCCCTCCCCAGGAGCACCCAGCTCACCCCAGTTTCCCTGGCAGGCCATGCCCACTCCTGAATTACCTCAGAACAAGATAAAACCCAGCAAATTAACCATTTCCCTGAACCATCTTTTGAGGAGGAACCTTCGCTCACCATCCTTCACAACCAACAGAGAAAAAGAGTTCCCACCCCATTACATTGTTCCCCTCTCCTGTCAGGAGGGGATCCCCTTTTTCCTCCAGCTGATTCCTGAACCACCCCACGATCCACCAAACCCCAGCAGCCATCCCCAGTCACTAATTTTGCTGTTTGGGCTCATTCTGCACGGTTTTGGGTCCCATCTGCCAGGCTGCTGCCTCGAATGTCTGTGAGGTTTAGGAGAGAGGAGCCCAGCACTTGGCTCTGGGCTCTGGAAGTGGCTCTGATGGCAAACACGGCTCTGTCAGCCTGGTGTGGGCAACATCTGCTGGCCCAGCCCTTCACCCAGCTGCTCTCCCCACTGCACACTAAAGCCTGCTGAAGGACAAACAGGATTTTTCCCATATTTTTAGGCTGTCTGAATGTACCAGGGCTTTGATCCCAGCTGCTGGGTCAAATTAAAAGAAAGTCAGAAAGCGCCCGACATAAAGGTCGGGCTTTACCTCTAACTACTGACATGTGGTAAAGAAACAGAAAACATGGATTTGCTGGGGTTTGGGGCGTGCATTCTTGCATAATTTGAGCAATATTAAGGGCATTACATGTGGTTTGTTGCTGTTATGTCCTGCAGCCATGGAATGGTGTTGGTTGGGTTTTTTTTTAGTTTCCTCACAGGCCTTTGCAGCGAGCTCCAAGAACCAACTGTTGCTGAGCGAACTTTTGAACCTCTGCAAAAGCACAATGTGTTAAATTGCTAGAAAAGGGGCAAACAAATGTATGATGTTCTGTGACATCCACAATCTGCAAAGCTTCACTCCTTTGGACTTCCCAAGGAGAAGAAAGGGATAACTGAGACATTTTATGTTTTAAACAATGACGAGCACAGTAATAGATCAAGACTTTAAGGCAAGTCAAAAGCCTTCAATACTTCAATTATGAGTTGTTTAATAAAACAGAGTCAATTAATTTGACCAACTAAGGAAATTGAGCGAAGGCCACCCTTGCATGGGTGGAGAAAAATCCCAGCATAAAGCTAAAAATGCCCCCAAGCCCCCCAGCCCGTTGGGTGGAGACCTGCACCACCAAGTGAAGCAGCCTGGGGAAGCTTTTGTGCTCTGCTTTCAATAGACTTGAATAACTCCATCACTCCCCTTTTTCACGGGGCACAGAAGAAAACCCTCTTTAAGTTCAGAAGAAAAGCAGCACCACCCTCGAGAGGGGATGACGGGAGGCTGTCTGCTCCCCCCCTCAGCCTCTCACCCCCGAGTCCTGCTTTGCAAACAAACCCAAACTCCCTGACTTCCCAACAGCTGCTCCCAGTCTGCCCGGCTCCCACATGGCACAAGCCCCCCAGCCTTCTGTGCAGCCCCGGCATCCTGCCAGCTCCCACCAGCACTGGCATCCCAGGAGCTCCAGATCAGGACAAGGAATAGGGGGGGGGGGAGATGCTTCAGCGTGGATTTGTTCCATCATCATGTCATAATTGCATATTGTGGTATTTTTTTTTTTTGCAAATATTAGGGTGGATACTGCTGAAATGGTTTTTAAGGTATAGTTTTCTTTAGGAGTAACATAAGCTGATAAAGTGTGTCTGTAGTAAGTGAACTGCCTGCTTGGTTGGGTAACTCCCAGTGAAGACACCTGCTATTGATATACCAGTTACCATCTGTAGAAAATGAAGACCACAGCACAAATTAAGACTGATAAGAAAATTAAATTAAAACCACAGCCAAGAAACACACATCATCTAAAAAGGCAGACTCAAGGAGTGGCCGTGCAAAACAGTTCCTGGAATATGGAAAATAGTTTATAGAAAAGTTTGAAAATGTGTGATGGGTCTATGAATATGCAACGGGCTGCTGAATTTAAGGGGTGCCTCCAAAACAGCAGGGGTGCTCTTGGCTGAATGGCTGTTACAACCTCTTGCTTTATTGTTTGTCTCTTATTAAACCTTTTAAAATCTACCAGGAAAGTGAACCTCGTTTTCCACGATCAGGATGGCCCTCTCCAAGACAAGATTTTGGAAGGAAAAGATTTTCTCCCTGCTCCCCACGGAGCCTCCAAAGCACTCGTGTGCCTCCTGTGCAGCTCGTAAATGCCTGCTTGATCCTGCAAGGTGCTGCTGGCTTTCATCTCCCACGGAATTCTGTGCTCACCAGAAGAGGGGGTCCCGGGTGGGGAAAAGAATTTAACAGATGCTTGCAAAGGATTAAGAATTTCCACTGCTGGGACTGGCAGGGACACGATCAGAGGGAGAAGCTGTATTCAAACTGCAGTGAGAAAGCACCTCCAAAAGTGGATTAGAGGAGTGTTATCATCCAGCATGAGCCTCTCCTGGCAGGGATGGTGGCAATATTAGAATAATCTGTGCACCTGGTGCAGCAGCAGCTCTGCAATGAGATTAATGGACGTGCTGACAGGCAAGGAAAACTTTGGGGAACAATCTGCCCTGCTGCTTCTTTTAATTCCCTCCTGGCCGTGGCAGAAGGGGGAAGAATAGAGGATTCAAGAGGAATTTAGGGTTGTGCATTGGTATTTCCCATGCAAAGCAGGAGAGGCTGGGAAGCTGCTCAGAAGCACTTCACTGCAGGATTTAACCTCCCTGCCTTGGTGGTGAGGAGTGGCTGTGCACACATTTAATGCCATGGTCGTTCCCAGGATCAAACACCCTGGTTACAAGCCAAGGAAAAAGTCTCTTGTTGGTGTTCATTTGGTCAGGGTTAATCCACACCACTTGTCTCCTGCATTTTTCTTACTTAAATGAGAGATTAGTGAAGGGAAATGGGTCAGGTAAAACAAAACTTGCTTGACCTGAAACAAAACATGTTTTTTTTTTCCTCTCTTCTGTTCTTAGTCTTTTATTATTATCATCAAAACCAATGTCACCACCATGCTGATGTTAATCAAAAATATTATAGCTGGCTGTTTTGTTTCAGTGAATTTTGAAGATAAGCTCAGTTCCCAGAGGAGTAATTCACAAGTTTCATTTCAAAACCCTAAACCCACAACATTTTCCAAATTCCTATCCAAGCCTTGCTTACAGATTGCTTTCATTGGGGAAAAAAAAAAAAAATCGCCTTGAATTTGATGCAAGTTTTCAGTTAGCATCACCCTGCACTTTTTGGTGATTAAAATAACGAGGAGAAAGAGCTTGCAGCAGCACTTGCACACTCCATGGAATGAAGTGGGATCTCCCAGCCTGCTCCAACGGGGTTTGTGCAGAGCACAGCCCTTCCCGGACGTGTTGGATTTACAGCTGATCCCCACACGTGCCTGGGAGGTGCTCAGGGTTTCTGGGTGGATGGCAGCCAGACCAGAGAGGCTTTGCAGTGGTTCTGTGCTTTCCCCAAGGAGAGAAACCCACTGCAGATTTATATGGAAGGGATAAAAAACCCCAGAAACAGAAAACCAAAACCACACATGAAAACCTCAGACCTCAAACACCACCTGGACAAGGACTCTAGGTAGGAAAATGAATCTATATACCCAGAAATCCAGATGCAGCAGGGCTTTAACCTGAAGGCAACTCTATTAATTCACCACAGCAAATTCCTGCAGTGTGCAGCAATTGTGACAGCTCGTGCTGTTACCCACCCGAGGACACACAGCGAGACAAGTGCTGGCATTTTGGAAGGTTTTCACCAAGCCATGACCATCTGGGCTGCTGGATACACTTTTTTTTTTTTTTTTTTTTTTTTTTTTTTTTTTTTTTTTTTTTTTTGTCTTCCAGATATGCTTATCCATGTAGTATCTAAGCCCTGAGCAGGTAAATCAGTCAAAGAGGGAGGTCTGTAGTGGATATCTTCCATTCTCAGTCTGGTTTTGAGCATCCCTAACTGGGGTGGGACGAGCTCTGAAGGGCAAATCAGTTCTAGTTTGGAGGATGAATGACACCAGGACACTGCTGTGTAATTAGAAGTGTCTCAAGCAGATGCAAGAGAAGCTAATCAAGCACTGCTTCACAAGAGTGATCATCAGCCCCATAATTATTATTATTCAATTCCCAGGAGGCAGAGACAAGGGGACTTCTCCTTCACATGACGTGTCACACAAAAGCAAATCAAAAATCACAGTCCCTGCCCAAAACTGCTCCTGGCTCTGGCTGTCTGCACCTCTCACCCACCAGCCCAGGCCATCCTGAGCCAGCTCATGCCTGTCTGGAGGGCAAAAGGCAGGGAAAGCACCTGGGAATCCTTTCAGACAGCAGAGGCAAGGTGTTCATCAGGTGCCAGTGGCTCCCTGGGCTGCAGCCCTGCGTGGCTGTGATGTCAAAAGCAGATGGCTCTGTCGTCAGGGGGGAGGTGGGGCTGCACAGCAGATGGGCACTTCACAGACAAAGATCCCTCTCATGCAAATTGCCCCCGATGATAATTTAAAAAAGAAAAAAAAAAAAAAAAAAGAAAAAAAGATTACACAGAGAGAGGGAGAGAGAACTGGAGAAAACATCTGATGTGTGAGCAGTACAGTCTCTAAATAGAATATTTTCCCATTTTCCCATGAAGCATCAGGAGGTTCTTAAACTCCTAAGTGTTCATTTAACTCCTCAAAGCTCTGGTCTCACATCTCCCTTGCACTTTGCTGCCCTAGGACACGACACCCAAAACTGCTGCCTCTGAGTTTATTTCTAGAAAGCCAAACCTTGTGCACCTGTTTACACACAGAACTTAATATAGCAGATTATTAATAGAATTTAATATAGCAGATTATTTTCTTAAAGGAATTTCCATCCCAAGTGCCTCCAGGGAATTTACAGCCAATGCAGATCCAGTGTTAGAAACCAACCAGTATGCCAGGTTTATACTTCAGATGGGCACACTGAGATTTTAAACAGCATAATCAGAGTTAATTCCTCCCCTTGGAGCACCACAGAGAGACAGAGAGATGGGAAAGTTCTTAAAACCAGGGAATAGTTTGGGTTAGAAGGGATCTTAAAGATCATCCACTCCCACCCCATCCATGGGCAGGGACACCTTCCACTGTCCCAGGTTGTTCCAAGCCCCATCCAACCTGGCCTTGGACACTCCCAGGGATCCAGGGGCAGCCACAGCTTCTCTGGGCACCCTGTGCCAGGGGCTCACCACCCTCACAAGTATTCCTAGTTAAAATCCAATCTGAATCTCTCCTCTCCTAGTTTAAAACACTAAACCCTTGTTCTGTCAGTACCTGCCCATGTAAAAGTTTCAGTCGATACAGGGACAACTCCTCCTGTGCACCAAGTTCACACCCAGTTTACAGCAGTGATGAGTGAGGGGAGAAACCAGCACATACCTGAGAATATCAAGATTGCTATAAATTAAAAAGTACAGAAAATCCCTTAATCCACTGAAGACAAGCAGCTAATTCTGGAATAAGACACAATAGCAATTATTTGAAAGTTTATTCAGCCTCTGAAATTCTCATAGATGTTCCCAGCGTGCCTAAATGAGTGGTGAACACAGCAAAAGTAAATATACAAATAAAGCCACAGCTTCAAACCAAGAAACACCATCAAATATGGGAATCAAGGAATCATTAAAGCCAGAAAAGATCACTGAGTTCAACTATTAGTCTGACACTTCCATCTTCAGCACTAAACCATGTCCCTAAGCACCACATCTACACATTTTTGGGACATTTCCAGGGGCAGTGATTCCACCACTTCCTGAGCAGCCTGTTCCAATGTTTGACAATCTTTTCCATGAAGAATTTTTTTCCTAATATTCAATCTAAACCTCATGTGGCTCAATGAAACCATTTCCTCCTGTCCTGGAGGTCACTGGAAAACAAGACCAACCCCCCAGCTGTCTACAACACCAGGGAGTTGTGGAGATCAAAATGTCAGGAGGAGCAGATGTATTTCAACCTGCACCAAGCAAACAAAACGTGTTAAACTCAATTCTCCATGCACAGACATGGGGAGATCTAAATAATGCATGTGAGATCTATTTCTCCCAAACTAGAGCAGGTCCCAAGTGCTTGGTCCATCTCCAGTCTGGTGATGCAAAGAGGTGAGGGAATTTTTTAGGGATATCAGAGGAATGCAGCTGATGGAAGTGGGGAGCTGCTGTTCAACAAGCAATGGAGCGTGGTCTCCCTAAGGGCTTGGGCAGCCCTGCTCTCCAGAGGTGGTGGCAACTGAAAAGTAGAGATGGGACAACCTGTCACTCTCAGAAGAGTCTGGGTGGCCACAAATTACCCTGACAATAATAAATGCGGGGATTTATTTTGGGGAAATGGCATGTCTGCTATAGAAACTGGAGCAATGTCCTTTCCCAGCCCCACTGCCATGGATGCTCCCAGCTCCTCCATCCCTCTGCTCTCCCCTTCTGCCACTTGTGATGTGCATTCATGGGTGCCCAGGGCATCGTGTCAGCTGCTGAGCTGGACTGGCATCCCCCAGGATCCTGGAAACTTCCAGGAACAGGGGCTGGAGCTAATGAACCCTGGGCAATGAGTAAATAAATCACATCCTGCCCTGTGCCCAGCTGCAGCCAGGACCCTGGTGACAGCTCGGTGACAAGGGATACGATGGTTTTTGATCCTTTGCCTGCAATGAATGGCACCGTGGGGCTCTGAACAGTGAGGAGTCAAGGCTGGGAGTGCCAGGGATCATCCCACATTCTGGGATCCTTTTAATTCCCCTGGACATGAGATTGCTGCCCACATGGCAGCCTGGACTCCTGCTCTGCCAGCACCAAGGAGGATGAAAGGACAGGAGAGTGGGAAGAGGCAGGAAGAGAGATGGATACAATCCATCAGGTGATGCTGGAATTTTGGACACTTTGCTGGCCCAATCACTCGAGCTGCTGAATGCAGAGGGAAGATCAGCCTTGGGTAAATCCCTGCTGGCAAAGAGTCTGGATGATACCAAATATTACTGGCCTGAATCACTCATTTCTAACTAATTTCTTTCCCTGACACCTCTGTGGCAATGAAGCCAAACCCATGGCACAAGAGGTTATGGCCAGCAGAGGAGCAGGCACATCCTTCCCATGTCATCCCTGGTCACTGCTCAGGGGTTAATGCAGGTTCAGTTCAGGCTGCTGTCCCAAATGAATGAACAAAGAGGCACAGAAACACACACAGAGTGATTTAGGATATCACACCAGGCCCCTCCCAGTCCCTGCTGCCACCACTGCCTGTTCCTTGGGCTCCCAGTGGCATCGACAGCCACGGGATGAAAATGAAACCAGCACCACTCTGTGGCTTCCAGTTTGGAGCAGGCTGATGTCCAGCTGGCCTGGAGCATGAAGAGAGTGAGACCAGAGGTGTCTGCATAAAATGGCAAAGGTGGAACCCTGGTCTGGCTGGAAGAGGTCAAAGCAATTGGTCACCAAGCCTGGGTGGAGCAACCTTGAGGGCACAGACCTTCTGAGTCCCTGCAGATGCATTCAAGCCACCTGCCCAGGGGGACATGTCCCCCTTCACTGTAGCCAAATCCAATTTTCACCACAACAATCACACAGAATCACAGAATATTCTGAGCTGGAAGGCACCCACAAGGATCATGGAGTCCAGCTCTTTAATGAATCCATATGGGGATCAAACCTTCAATCCTGGCATTATTGGCTTTATTAGCACCATCCTCCAAACAACTGAGCTGATCTCAGGGTCTCCTTCAGCCTGAAGTCATCTCCAGGTTTGTCTTCTGAGACAAAAATAGCAGGGACTAACTCTGAGAAGTTCAGATCAGAGCCAGCAGCAGATTGGTGGCAGTTTGGATGGTGGATTTTGGTGCAGAATATCAACTCTGCAGTGGCCAAACAAATAGTCTGGCTCATCACTGAAAGCTCCTCAAAACTGAAAGATTGGGGATTTTGGGGCTCTGTTTTGAATCCATCATAGTCAATATCAAGTCTAACAGAGATAATTCTTATTTCAAACACAAGTTGGTTCAAATAGGAGGCCTTAAAAGCTGCATAAATTATTACTTTTTACTCTTCTATGCTTTCTGATTTTTCACTTTTTTTAAAATTTTCCTTTCTGAGATCTGACAACCCCTTTCACAAGAAATGATCCTAGCATAGAAGAATGAAGTCAAAACCAGGGTTGTGGTTGGTTTTACCCCACTGAGCTTTAGCTAAGCCACAGTGTTGAGCTGGGCATTGTCATCTCAGGATTCCCATCCAGTCAACAGGAAAAAGACAAATCCCTTCCCAGGGCAATTGACATCTGAATTACTTTCTGGAGATTGTAACCATAGAGTAATCGGTGCATTGACTTTAACCAGTTATTTTTAAGTCATTTCTAGCAGCTGGACAATGGGAAATAATTTCACCTTCATGGGATCCAGCTGTACAGCCTCTTGTTCCTTCTAAAGCAAGAATCTGACTGTGGGTATCTGCTTGGAAAGGGGTGATTCTGGGAGAGCTCATCTCTGCTGCTTCCCCAGTATCCCAGGATATCTAATTAGAGAAAGTCAACCCTGTGCTGGCCACCTTTGAAAATCCTATTTGTTTACCCAGCATGTTAACAACCTCACATTTAAAACAAAAAAAATTCCACTGAAATGGCCACTCAGCAGCCTTGTGTGCACTGGGAACATGCCCAGGCAGCACGGAGAGAGATGTTCTTCTCACCATTCAAAGATCTCACCTCTCCAAAATTAACCCTTGGAGCATAGGACTAAAAATCCCCTATAAACAAAGTAAATTTTCCCTCCTCCTGAGTGTTCAACAACATGTTTTGGCTTTGCCTGCAGTCCTGCTCACCCTATGCCTGTCAGCCACCAGATTTTATTAAGAATTTATTTTCTCTTGCATGAGAATGCATCCAAGATGTTTCACACAAAGCCAACTTCACCTGCACGTCTGCGAAAAGCTGCCCCTATAGAAATGTGATCCCAAGAGTTGCCTTTATCCAGTTGCTAATGGATGTTTAGCGTGTGAGAATCCGTATCTGCCGAATTTTGAACATAATAAGCTTTCTGTGGGCTTTTCATATAAGAGATATCGACTGGAAGTAATTCAGAGAAGTTATTCAGCAATTGCTTGGCACAACAAAAGAGCTTGAAGCAGATTTACTGCCAGTTGACAGCCTGCATGCCACACTGGTGCAGCTGCCCACTCCTCCAGGAGAATTCCTGACGTGCTGTTGGATCTGGGCTGGCCTACCCCACCAAGATACCTTCAGAGAAGAAACAACTGGATTTTGAACAGCAAAAAAACCAGCCCAGTTGAACCAGTACACCCAGCTATCACCTCTGAAACCAATAACCCGATTGATTTATTAATGCATTTGCAGGATCTGCAGGCTGTGGGTGTTGGAAGGAGAAATTCACAGTGAAGATGGTCTCGAAATCCAAGCAGGGAAGCCAGCAACACTCATACAGGGACAGACACACTGCAAGATAATTCATTTCTTTCCCCATCATCTGTCATTTGGATACACACATACTATCCTCCAGGCTTGCTCCCTACGTCAAGCAGCACTCCGGCTGCCTCAGTGCAAGATTTGGCTACTTTTCCACCCTGCCAGGGGTATCTTATTCCAGTGTCTCATTCCCTGGCAGCTTTGAAGTGTCACAGTGTACAGGCTACAGCCGTTTCGAGCAGGTGCAGCCTCGCTGTGGCTTTACAAGGATGCATTTTTTGCCTCTTTGCTCTGTGAACTCGGTGCTTCACATCTGAAGTGTTTGTGGGCCCCTTGCCAGGGCATTGCTTTCAGGCTGGATCCCAGTTGAACGTCCCTTGTTTTCCTGCCTCCTGCCAGCAAGTGCCATTTTTCCCTTTTGAAAGTCTTTGCTGCAGCAGGTGGAAGAGGGTGTAGGCTCAGCGAAGTATGCACAGGAAAAGGCAGAGGTGGGGGAAAAAAGGGTGACAGAGGCTGGTTCCAGTCTCAGCACCTACTTGTTTTTGTGTGAGTTAGAGATCAAAGGAAATAAACCCAATGGAGTGGTTTGATTATCACAGGGGCAGAGGGGAAGGATGGAGAGGATGAGAGCTGGGAGATCTCCCCTCCTTCACCTCCTGCAGGGCATCTCTTCCCCAACCCCTCACCTCATCTGGGAAACCAGATGGTTTGGAGAAGGAGAAAAAGATTTCCTAATGATGGCGTGGTGGAGCAAAGGACCTACAGAAGGCCAAGGAAAGGAGGAAAGGTAAAAACAGCATCAAAGAGAGGAGGAAGAATAAAAGCACTTCTTTGCTGATCCACAGCTGAGCTGGGCAAAGTTAGATTCAATAAATAACGCTGACATTACAAAGCTCTTGTTAATTCATTTTTCTACTTGTCACCCCTTTGGATAATTGGCCTCTACAACAAATGGTGGGGAAGGAGGTTGGCTTTTTTTTTTTGTCTCTTTCTTTTTATTTTTTCCCTTCCTGAGAGGTACAGCTGGGATTAGGCAGTGTGCTACAGCACTGATGAAATAAAGAGAATGATCCAAACCACTCCAGCTTTAATCCAGAAGGGTCACTGGTGCTGGGGGATGAAGTGAGACCTGGTTGTCTCTATGGCAACTGAACCATCATGGAGCAGGGATTGACCTGGAGCCTTCCAGAGAGTTTGGCTTTGTCCAAGGCACTGTCTGGTGTGAACTATTCCCTGTCTGCTCTCCTGATTCCAGGGAGGATTTCACAGCAGCTCAGAGTTTATTCGGAATTCATGGAATTGCTGAACCCTTTGGGTTGGGAGGGACATTTAAAGGTCGTCTTGTCCAACCCTCCTTCTATCAGCAGGGATGTCTTCAACTAGAGCAGGTTGCTCAGAGCCTCATCCAACCTGACTCAAACATTTCCAGGTTTCTGGATTCAAGTGTTTCATTTGCAATCCCAGTGTTGGCTTCTTTGTGTAAAAGGAAAATCTGAGTTCTTGGATGGGTGAGGTCTGAAAATACGACCTCACCTACTTCAAACTGAGGAGGGCCAGTCTGGAAGCAGCCACCCATTTTATGTACACCACCATAGAGAAAACACTGCCTCGAGGGGTTCCAGAATACAAGGAGAAACCAAGATAAAGAAAGGAGGCTGGAAATCAGCCACAGAGAAACTATAAGACAAACAAAAAAGTTCAAACTTATGACAATTTTTTAATCTGATGATTCTCGATGCTTGACTCAGGATTTCAGAACCTGAAGGGTTGCCCTCAGATGGCCCCAGATGGCCACTGGCTTTCAGTGCTGCTTTATCACTCCATGAAAAGTTCATGGAGGCAACCATGGCTTTGAGCATCTTCCTTCCTATCCACCAGAATAATATCTCTTACATCCAATCTAGCCCTGCCCTCTGTCAGTCTGAAGCCATTCCCTCTTGTCCTGTCTCTCCAGACCCAAAGTCCCTCTGCAGCTCTGCTGGAGCCACAGGAATGTCAGTCTTTGCTGCTGGGCAGCATTCACGAGTCTTGGGGGATCACAGGTAAATAAGGGAGAGAGGAAATACCCAGAACCAATGCTGGGGAAAGGCAAGGAATGGAAATTTCTAAATCATGTCACCTTTTCCCATGGAAGAGCATTCCAAAGCCCAGTCCTGGACTGATCAGTGCAGGAAAGGGGCACAGGACACACCAACATGAGTTGTGGTGCTGGCACAAAGTTTTAAAAATGAGGATGGGAGTGCAATTTCCCGACTCGTGAGGCTCTCAGTGCACAGCCTTTGGAAATAAATCCATTTCCCCCTTGCTTCTCCCATTCTTCTATCTTGCCTCAATAAACCAGAGACATTTAAGAAACTTTAGGAACCTTTCAAGAAGTTTGTAAAGCAATTTATTGGGACAAGGATACTTGTCCACTAATAAACTGGATGACTGAGTCACTCTGAGCTTAAATGTGCAGAGCGCAGAAGGAGCCATAAAAACCTTGAAAAGAATCCTGAACAGCTTCACTATGCATATTAAAAAAAAAAAAAATCACATTTTTATATCTAGCATTTAAATGCTTCTAGGATTAGAAATAAATATGACACTTCCTAATGCAGACCCAGTCCCTTGGATCAGAGAACTTCCATTTCTCCATCTCGCATATAAAGACATTTTTAGGCCCAAGAAATTTTGGAAACTTGCCCGTCCTGAGCTATGGGAAGGATTAGGCAAGGAATTGAAACTGCAAATTTTGGGGCAGGGATGAGAAGTACAAACCTTGGCAGATTAATTTCATTTTTCTGTGTCCTTGGTCGCTGAGGATGCACAAGAGTTTGGGGGGTCAGAGTGAATTCAGGGATGTGGAGGAGGGGTCAGATGAGCATTCAGTGGCCACGAGGAGTGGTGCAATTAAACACCACGTGCTCCATGAGATCTGGCTGAGGGGTCAGGGAAGCTTTGGATGAAAGCTTTGGGATGGAGAAGACGACAACTCCGTGCCCGTCACCAGCTCCACTACTCCAACCTTTCCTTCCCTCACTGCCCTCCAGCTCTCCCTGCCCCCTCAACCCCAAACACCCAATCCCAGGCATCCATCCCCCACCCCTGTGCCTTCTGCCCCCATCCCTGAAGGATGGATGAGCTTTGCCAGAGCAATCTGGCCCTGGCTGGAGAAGCTGCCGAGAGCGCGCAGCCGGAGCGAGCGCGGCAATCGATTGGACACGGGACATTACGGATCCGCAGCAGCTTTGTCAGCCCGGGCACACGTGAGGATTAGGGCATTAACAAAGCTCCCTTAACCCACCAGCCTGCCCCTAGGTGGATGGGGGACAGCTCTGGGCTGGGCAGGGATGGGGATAAAGAAGTGGCAGCGTGAAGTCGCCTCCCGTACAAAGGAGAGGAGGAATAAGAGGTCCCGGAGACACAAAACTGCCACCTGGGACTGCCGAGCCACGGCGCTGCTCATCGGGGCTCTGGGCCAAATTTCCTACCAGTATAAATCTGTTTGATGCCAGGAGAGTAACCCAGAGATGAATTGGACCCGATGGGGAGGGTTTGTGGCCTTTGGTTGGGCAGGAGAGCGGAGCTGTGCCAGCTGGGGTGCCAGACTGCGTGACTCAAAGGGGTTTAGGCACCCAAATCTACTAGGTGCTCCCAAAAAAAAAAAAAAAAAAAAAAAAAAAGTGTTTTCTCTTATTTTAATCTTTTTTTTCCTCTTTATTTTTTTTTTCTTGAAGGCAGCTTTAAGGGCCTCTGTTTACTATTGTTCTTAATCGAAAAATAACAGTAACAACGTGCGAGTACAAAGGGCCTTTTATGTTTCTGCCGAGGCTTTTATCTCCACGCATTTTAGTAAGTGCTATATCAAAATCACCCCGCCCAGCCCCGAAATTCAGTCATCTGTGGATGCAGAGCAGCAGCTGGGTAACTGTGTGCAGGAAAGCTGAGCAGCATCCCAGGACAGCCAGGGCAGAGGAGCAAGGGGTGAAGCTGGAGCTGACAGCCCCCCTCCAAATCAAATGGTACCTCAGAGCAGATGGGCTGAGCAAAGGCTTCAGCAACCAGAAACAGGTCCAAGCAATTGTAGATTAAACATTGCAAAAAAATTTCTCTGCTGGGAGAGTGGGGAGGTCCTGGCACAGGGTGCCCAGAGAAGCTGTGGCTGCCCCTGAATCCCTGGAAGTGTCCAAGGTAAGGTTTGATGGTGCTTGGAATAACCTGGGATAGTGGAAAGTGTCCCTGCCCATGTCAGGGGATGGCACTGGAAGATCTTGAAGGTCCCTTCCAACCCAAGCCATCCTGTGATTCTCTGATTCTAATCAGCATCTTGAAAAGATCAGATTTCCACCCAAACAAGCTCCTTCAAAGCATGCCCAGAATGACCATCCCCTAAACACTGCAGTCTTTATCTCCTGAGAACACCCTGCAGAGAAAGGAAGTCTCACCCAGCCTGCCAGATTTCAAGGAGCATTTGGACAATGCTGGTTTAGTTTCAGGTAGATCTGTGAGGAGGAGGAAATTGGACTTGGTCTTTGTGCTCCTTTCCTACTTGAGATATTCAATGGTTCTGTGAAGTGTTAATGCTGGAGGCTGTGGTCTAACAAGGCTAAAGGAATCAGGGATTTATGCAGTTTATCCCAGAGAACAAGCTGTGGGACAATAATGAGGCTGTCGAAGAGAAGTTTTCTGAAATATCCTGAATTTATATAAAAGAATGAACAAGTCCCAAGCAAGCCAGGGAAGAGGGCACCATGGGCTGCTAAGGGACACTGCAATGTTGGCATAGAGGGAGGGCTCAGGGAGGTTTAGCAAACCCTGAAAGAGGGAAAGTTTTAGGGGTGTGGATGGATAGATAGAAAGTGCTGTGTCTCTGAAGCTGTCAGTGAAAGGCACCTGCAAACTCTTGTCCTGAAAGTCAGACCCTGAGCTGGGACTGAGTGATGGTCAAGGTAATGATTTTGACCACGGTGCCCAAGAAAAGTAAAGCACAGAAAACCTGAAAGAGAAACCAGATCCTCTGCAGGCTGATATTCACTGCTTTTTCAGATTCCAGCCTGGGATGTTCTTTAGAGAGACTTCCCATGGCCAGCAAATGAAGCAAGTGGAAAAGAGGCAACCTGCTGAGGTGAGCTGTCTCCTGCCCCTGCTTTGGAGACAACCTTTTCGTTCCTAAAAAGGGAGCAGGCATGTGGTGCCCCGTTAGAAAAGAAAAAGGGGCCAATTCCCTCATATTAAGCCTGTTATTAGGCTCAGAATCAAATTAAACCACAGGACTTTTCACTAGCAAAGTGCTATTTTAAGGCTTATTAGACTATATTAGGATTGGCATAAATTTCCACTGACATAATATAGGCCTTTAATTGGATTTAAGGGCGAGGAGGCTGCATTAAACTAAAATCAGTCCTCGCAGAGGGAAATTGGGTATTCTCTTCACAACTCCTCTACTTTCCCTTGGCGTGGATCCCAAGCAGCTGAGCAGGCTGGGTAACCCACTGAAATCCAGATGCAATTGCTTATAGGCTCCTATATCAGTTTGATAAGCAAGTGGCTGCCAAAACACAACACTCCCCACTGCTTGTTAGCCAAAGCCTGGCTGCCATGGCCAGAGCTCTGCTTCTCTGGGCAGAAATGGCATTTTCTTGGCCACAGCCTCCCTGCCAGACTTCACATGAAGTATTTGCCCATGAAAGGTTATAATAACAAAAATCTCAAAGCCAAGACCTTGGCTTAACCTCCAAAAGAGCTGAGAGCATCAGAGCCACAGGCAGTAATGAAAACATAACCCCTCTGGTCCCCCCGTGCTGGGAGTGTGAGTCAGGAGTCACTGCCACGACCTGCCTTGTTTCATGTGTCCCCTGATTAGACACGGGACAGTCTCAGGAGCTTGGAGGTCAGGGGCTGTCTGTGACACGTCCCTCCTTCTCCCAAAAAAGCTGAGCCCAGCCCCTGAGACGTGCACAGACAGGTCTGACACTCCTGGCATGTGAAACGTGGTGGGTTTTACACTCAGCAGTCCCCAGGCTACTCCCCTCTGAAGAAGCTGTTGCAGTTTTTATTAAAGTAATTTTTTTTATTTATTCATAAAATGTGTTTATTTATAAAGTATGGTTCATATATTTATTTAATTTTATTAAGGTAATTTTTATTTTCTGTCTGCTCCTGAGCCACCCACTCCATGTGAAATATGGACAGAAACGTGGAAACTTAGGAAGGAGAAAATAAAACTTAAATACTAAGTGGAGCACCCCAAGTTTGATAGGGGCAGAGGCCGAGTGATCCTTCATCCTGCACCTTGAGAGAAGTCCCTTATTTGACATCTAAATGGGCCAAAACTGGCTCTACCAAAAGGCATCTGAGCCCTTCTCAAGCCTCAGAGACACACAGGAACCTTCCACCACAAAAATTCCACTTTGTACATTGGTACTTGATGCTAGGAACTTATCCACATCCCAGTGACATCTTGTGACAATTTTGTTAAACAAAAAAACATCTTTTTTTTTTTTTTTACAACACTGACTGCTCCATGCCTGGCTGTGTCAGGGATGGGTTTCCCATAAAGTAGATCCTGCAAGGGGAAAGCAGTTTAAATCCAGGTTCAGCCAAACTTAAGGTTTTCCTGACAGGATCCTTCAAGATCCTTTCTTCCCATGGAGTTTCTAGAGAAGCTTTAGAGTCTTTCCTCTCCCAACCCATGACCTCTTAAGTTTTGGGGGATGCTACCAAAGCTTCCCTTCTGAAATTCCCAGTCCATAGTCCCAAACATGTTCATCGTTAGTGGAATATTGAGAAAAGGAGTGAGTTTGGTCCTACTCTTCAAAGACATTTCAAAGGATGCTCCCAGGTGGGGATGGACATTTTAGTAAAGTAGATTTCAGGAGAAATTTTGTTCTTTCATGTTCCAGATGTGGGTGCATTTGTCCACTCGTGGGGGGGTGTGTGGTGAGATCTGACATGTCACAGCTCTGCAGCTGCAGCCCATTAGCACAAACATCGAGCTGCCCAAGGAGATTACTGTTTTCATCTGATGAAACAAACCTTATTCCTTTTCTAACAGCCTGGGGATTGCTTCAAGATGTATCTGGGGAGCTCAGACAGGCCAAATGGGGCTGATGGATCCAGGGTGGCAACACAGCCCAGCAATGCTCTGCGGCTTCCAAGCAGCCACAAACCTTTTGCTGCCACATCCCTTCCCAGTGGCCTGAATGGACACGGTTTTATCCCTGCTATCCTGGCTCCCTGACACTCACCCAGCCCAGTCTGAAGGATGTGAGACCATCCTGCCACTCAGGGATGGACAGCAAAAGCTACATGAGAGTAGCTGGAGCTGGACAAAAATCTTTGATTACACTGAGATCTCGTTCTTTGTGCTTGGCTTTAACCACATCTATAAGAAAAGCACAGATCACTTCATTGGGCAGTGCCCAAGGGAGCCAGAGGAAGGAAAAACACAGCTGGGAACCCCAGCCTGCTACTGAACATCAGGAATAAAGATGGATTTGCTGGCTGAGAGTCACAGCTGTGAACTTGAGACCTAAAAGTTCTCTCTGAGCAACCTCCACTAATCATTTGCCTCGCCTGCAACCAACAGAGCAATGTTTGTAGTGCAGACATCATGGAAAAGTGCCCTTGCTTTGGGGAGTAACTTCTCAGTGGTTGTAGGGATCTTTTCCCTTCAGTTTGGACTGAGAAAAGCCTGTTTGGGAGGTTTAGGAGTTTTTTGTGATCTGTGCAACTCTGCAGATGAGCCACAGACAGGCCAAGGAATGGACCTGCAATGCTTTAAAGGAGTTTCTGAAATAAGTGCCACTGACATGGGCTCCTTTGGAAAAACACCTGAAAGGGCTGCTCTGGTCTCTGCCCTAGATGCTCCCACACCCTTTTGGTCCAGTGGGAAGCAGGTGATTGAATAGGAGGAGGGAGCAGGAACTTGAAGCAAGCTGGAGCTGCCTCCTCAGGGCATTCCTATTTTTAATGCTCCACATGATTCTGCACTTTCTGGCTCCAGATGGGACCCAAATACCAACAGATCAGGGAAAATGCTGTCCTCATGATATTCCTGGAGTAGCCCAAGTCAGGGAAATTCTAGACAGAAGATGGATTTCCCAGCTGTAGAGAAACTGGGTCAAAAATTTGAGCTCCTGGGTGCTCTGCTGCTGCCTATGGCCAGTTCTTGCCAGCGGTGCCAGGACTGACCCAGTGCTGCCAGAAAGCCAAATCAAGAGGGGGAGATGATTTTCCAGCTCTGCTGCACTAACAGACAGCTTGAGAGATGCCTTACAAATGCCTTTCTCCTCTCCTCTGCCCTTGGATATGATCTCAAGACCTTCCCCAGGAGTAGAGAACTGTTTTTCTCTGTTCTGCAGCTGAATTCTGCCTGAGCAGGAAAACAGAGGCTGAATATCGAGTCCCATTTCTGTCAGTCTGCAGGCAGCTCCCTCCTGAGACACAGGAGAAGTCCCATTGCTTGGGGCATTTAGAGTTAGACTGCCCAAAGCTCCTGGGAGTCTCCGTGGGGAGACAATCTCAGCCCTGCCTCTGGAGAGCTGAGCAGACCTAATAAGCCTTCCCTGTGTCTGATTTCTCTGATCCTCTGATTAAAGTATGTTCATATCATTTGCATTTGAATTTGCTTTTATCCACCCCCCCTCCAATGCCAAAACATGTAGGCAGGCAGTTCAGGAGATGATGTGTTTATGTAACTGCAAACTAGGTTTATAGCAGTTTAATTAGTATTAATTAGTATTAATAACGTCACCTAAGCTTAATGATGCCAATTATAACACAGTAAATATTTCTTGTTGGATTACAAGTAGCAATATTGAAGGATGAACTTTCATGCTCGGTCAAACTTTCTAAACATATTATTTAAAAAGAGCGATAAGACAGTTTGCTTTTCACATGCGAATAGTTCTTTTAATCTTAAGGAAAAAAAAAAGGGATAATTATTGCAAATAAATATTTGCAAACGGGAAACACTGTCCCATTTGACAGCACCTCTCCACTCCCTGCTTCTGCTTCTAAAAACTGGGAGGGGAGAGTGGGGTTGCCCAAGTGCTCCAAGTGAAAACAGCTCTTTAATACCCTAAAAAGGTGATTATGAGCTGCTGGGATGCACAGAGGGGGAGAAAGGATCAGAGATCTGCAAGACAGGAAGATCAAGATTACATTAATCTCCTTAAGATGTGCTGTATTCTTTTAGGAACTGTGGATGCAGAGGAGCCAGGGTTAGGAAAGAGCCTCTGGGTCATCTGGGCTGGGTCTTTCACAGGACTTCCACTTTGGCCCCAAGGCAGCTTTGGAAGGTGGCAGATGGAAACAGTTAAGGCAAGTGAGAGCTGTTTAAAACCCTATCAATAAGAGCCCCTCTCTGCCCTGACCATGTAGGATTATCCTTGGCACTGTCTTGTCTCTCAGCACTGCTCACCCTTTCCTGGGCCTGGTGAATTTGTCCCACTTCTCATTCCTATACCCTGGATTGCCTCTGTTTGGGTCCTGGCAATGATCCAAATTGAAACTTCTGGGGTAAGAGTTCTCTTTAGTACCTTAATATCTTTAACAATTATCTGGATGAGGGGACTGGGGGCACCCTCAGTCTGTTTGTGGAGGGCACCAGGTTGGGTGGGAAGGCTCTGCAGAGGGGTCTGGACAGGCTGGATCCATGGGCTGGGAACAACTGGGATGAGGTTCACCAAGGCCAAGTGTTGTGTCCTTGGTCACACCAACCCCAGAGGGGCTGGAAAAGCTGGGAAAGGCCCTGGGGGTGCTGGTGACAGCAGCTGGATGTGAATCCAGATGTGCCCAGGTGGGCAAGAGGCCGAGGGCACCTGGATTTTGCCAGGAATGGAGTGGCCAGCAGGGTTAGGGAAGTGACTGTCCCCTGGGCTGGGCACTGCTGAGGGAACACCTGGAATTTGGGGTCAGCTCTGAGCTCCTCAGTTCAGGAAGGACATGGAGGGGATGGAGAGTGGCCAGGGAATGGGGCTGGGGGGGCTGGGGGAGCTGGGAAGGGGCTGAGCCTGGAGAAAAGGAGGCTCAGGGGGGACCTTGTGGCTCTGCACAACTCCCTGACAGGAGGGGACAGCCGGGGGGATTTGGGAACAGGAACAGGAGGAGAGGGAACAGCCTCAGGCTGGGCATGGGGAGGATCTGGGTGGATATTGAGAAAATTCCTTCATGAAAAAGGGAATTAAACATTGGAAGGGGCTGCTCAGGGCAGTGGTGGACTCACTATCCCTGGAAGTGTTCCAAAGCCATGTGGATGTGGCACTTGGGGACGTTATTCCATGGTGGGTTTGGCAATGCTGGGGGAATGGTTGGCCTCAAAATTCATCCTCAGCCTAAATGATTCTATGATAAGATCCTTATTTATACAAAATGATATAATAGAAACAGACTGGCTGCATCCTGACTGTGCTTCCTCAATATCCTCTTCCTGAACTTGGAATTACTAGAACAGCCTTGAGAAATGAAAGACCATTCCAGTTTCCAGCAGGGAAGTGCTCTTCAGAAGTACTCCAGAAATAGTTCAAGAATATAATATAATAAATATATAATATAATATTATAAAAATATAATATAATATAATATAATATTTATATTTTATAATATTTATGCTACATTTAAAATTTTTATTTATAAAATAAATATTTTAAATAAAAATTATACCAACATAATTTTCCTGCTGTTGCTCTTTGGTTCCTTCCACATCACTTTTCTCCCCTGGGAACTTTCTCATCCCACTTTCCTTGCCCCAGTCAACACTTCCTATGTGATTCCTGTCAATGAGCAGGAGCAAACTTCACTTGGACTTGTTTTATGGAAACTGGGAGAGTTTTCAGCAATGGTTCAATGAAACCGTGCTGGAAACCACGTCCCCAGGTCACAGCTTAGGACAAGGCACCCTCAGGAGGTGCCACTGATCACTGAGGTGACTTCTGTGCCAAAAAAAAATGACAATTGCAGAGGTCTAAAATGCAGGGATGGGAATCCCAGCCTTAACACCACCACTAGGAAAGCCAGCAGGTCTCACAAAGAAACCAAGAGATGAGCACAACTCCCAGATCTGCCTCCTCATGGCAATGTCCCCACTATGGACGTGACATTTTTCTCTCTCTGATTGCTGGGTTTTTGGTTTTGCCACACAAAGGTGTGCAGTGAGGGAAGAAGGAGAAGAGCAAAAGGGTCTGTGGAGGGTAAGGAAGGGGTAAGGGAGCAGAGGGAATGTCTTTATCCACAGCCTCACCACATGATTTACAAAAGGGGGCAACTCATCATAAATAAGCTGGAGCTCCTGGGAACAGTGACCTAATCAAGATGTATAATTGCATACCTTATCTAAATGAAAGCATCATTTCAGAAATGATAATGTGCATTGCTGTGGATTCAACTGCCATGGAGTTCAGCACTGAAGGGTAATTATAATGTTTAACAAATATATTCCCTTTGGGGGCCTGCAGTTAGAGATCCCATGTCCTGGTTTCCCCTCATGGTGCACTTCCACCACCAAATTCTGAGGGTTTCCTCTCCCTTCATTGATCTTCCAAAAAATGGTTGGATCTTGTCCTGGAAGGTGAGAGGCACAGATTGCAGAAAAAAAAAAAAAGGAAGAGTTAAATAAGAAATGAACTAAGGAAAAAGGTAGTTTTAGGGGAAAAGGAGAAACCAAGCACAGCAAACAGCACAGAGATCTGACAATTTTGGGTTAAAGGCTGTGACCAGACTCTCCCCACCCCACAAGGATGTTCTCCCCTCTAACAGCCCCTGCTGTCTGGATATTTGATACAATTCCTCAAAAACCTCTTTGTTAATTTTCTCCCCTTCCTTCTCCTCATATCCCTGAGGATAATTCCTGTCCCTCAGAGGGGAAAACACGGCTCAGATTGCTCCAGGTTGGTACCATGCAGAATTGATCTGCTACACCCAGCATGAGAGGAGGTCTGACACAAACAGGTGCTTTTATATTTATGCCTCTTATTTATTTTGTTATATTTATGCAGAAGAAGGGCACAAAATAAGCAGAAGTACAAAACAGCTTCAGAAAAGGAGATATTGGACCAGTAGCTTTTAGCCTGGAGAAGAGAGAAGTGTTGAGGTGTCTATGAAATCACAGATCAGAGGCAGAAAAGAGCAAACATATTTTCCTTTTCTAGCACACAGGAGCAAAGGGATCTGGCAGAGGCAGCAGCAGGCAGCAGGTTGAAGACAAAAGAAGGGAAGCACTTTTTCATCCAGTGTGTAATTAAATTACAGAACTGGTCTGGGCAGGATGTCAGGCAGGCCAACAAAATATGAATGAATTAAAGAAAAAATAAATTAAAACTCGGATGATTGAAGGAGGATGAGTCCATTAAGAGCTATTAAACACTGCTCAGGATATAACCTTCACCTCAGGAAGTCCTTACACCACTGTCTGCTGGAAGTGCACAGGATATCCAGGACAAAGAGTATTAAACTGAATTTCCATGTTCGTCTCCAGCACCAGGACAAGGATTATTAATCTGAATTTCCCTGTTCATCTCCAGCATGTGCCCATGGTGCAGTTCAAGCTCATCAGTGCTCACCACCAACGTTCTTTGGCCTCTCCACTGCAAAAGTGCCACAAAAGGGGCAGAGTGACAACAGAACTGCCCAAGGATGTTCCAGATCTCCCTCAGAGGCACAAGCAGCACTGGCTGCTCCATGGAGATGCCTTAGAAAATATCCCATAAACAGACTGCCCCACTGAGCCCCCACTCTGCCCCAGGAGCAGGAAAACCACCCCAAAAAACATCTGCTACTGCAGTGGTGTCCTGGTTATCCCGTGCTGGATAATCATGGATTAGCTCAGGTCATTGCTGCTGCAGGGAGGGATGAGCCCGTGGAAAAGAAATATTTTTTTTATTATTCTTTCCTTCTATCTTTTTCTTTTCTTTTTTTTTTTTTTTTTAACTTCATACATGATGGATGAACTCAGCAAGAAAGACAATCTAGTTTAGAGACAGATCTGTCAGCTGCAAAATAGCTGATCCTGCTTTGGGTTATTAGTTGGGAAAACAAAATTGAGCCAGCACTGTAGTTTGAGAATCTTTTTAAACCCACATTAATAAAAAAAAGAGAGACAGAAAAACAGAGAGAAAGAGAGTGAGAGGGGAATTTGGTTAGATGAATAATTTTTGTGTCGTCTCCAACACTCTGATTAAAGTCTTGGTGCCTAAATCAAAGATACCAACAGCAACCTTAAAGGAAGACTGAAAACAATTTTGTGCTCTGCCATTTTTCCCTCTGCCTGTGTTTCATTATATAGAAAGTTTTATTTTGTCCTCTTTTGATCTCTGAAAGCAAAGAAGCAAGAGGGAGGTAGGGAAACAAAAAAAAAAAAAAAAAAAAAAAAAGCCACAAAAAAAAAAGTGACACCAATCTCGTTTGCCTCCTTCTCCCTGCCTGCATCGATAACTCAATTGGATCAGAAGTGAAGCGCCAGCAGAAATGAGCTGAGCAAGGCACCAAATGAAAACCAAATGCTGGGCTGCAAAAGCAATATTTCCAATAACACCAAATTACTGGGCTGGCTCCACTCCCTGCCCCCATCCCCTCACAGCCAGGCTGCTGTGGCCACCAGGGCAAACTGTGTCTGCCTCAGAGGGGACAGGGACACTCTGCCCCTCAGCAGCCCTGGAGATGCATTTTTTGGCATGAGACTGGCAGTTCCTGTGGGACATTAATCTGTATAAATAAAAATCTATTTAAAAAATAAAAATAAAAATAAAAATTAAAATTAAAATTAAAATTAAAATTAAATAAATATAAGTAGAAATAGAAATAGAAATAGAAATAGAAATAGAAATAGAAATAGAAATAGAAATAGAAATAGAAATAGAAATAGAAATAGAAATAGAAATAGAAATAGAAATAGAAATAGAAATAGAAATAGAAATAGAAATAGAAATAGAAATCTAGCCTTGGATCCCAGGCTGCCTGGTGTGTATGGAAAAATGGATGCATGAGACCAGTTCCATTCCCAACTCTGCTGAAACACGTGCTGGACAAGTCACAAAATCCCAGAATGGTTTATGTTGAAAGGGACCTTAAAGATCATTTCATTCCAACCCCCTGCCATGGGCAGGGACACCTCCCACTGTCCCAGGTGGCTCCAAGTCCAACCTGGCCTTGGACACTTGCAGGTCACAGCACCACTGTCCACATAAAATCACAGAATAATTTGGTTTGGAAGGAACCCCAAAGATCATTTAATTCCAACCCTTTTGCCATGATCAGGGACACCCTCACTGGACCAGGGTCACACATATATCTATATTTACAAATTAGGAGTGATAACACCCCTCCTCCTTTATTAAACCTTTAGAAACAAATGTGCAAACTGCTTAAGAGTGGGAATTTTTAAAGTGATCAGCCTTAACCTTAAAAAAACCCCGAAAAACAGTGAAGATTTCTGCTTTCAAAAGCCTTCTCTTCATTCCCTGTAGCCTTGCAGTTCATCTGCCATTGCTGGGACAAGGCTCTTGAGACACACAAGAGGATGAGGGAGATCCTTCATCCCAGCCCCATCCTCCCATGGCTGCTGCCCTTTCTCCTCCCTCCTCTTTCCAGGTGTTCCTCTCCCAAGTTCTGTGGGAGCTGTCTTGTGTCTCCCAGCCAAGTGACAAATTAAATGCTAAAATCCAAAGGGAAGTGATGATTTAAGTTTTAGCTTTTATATTTTTCAGATTCTGTACTGTATTGATGTGCGACTCTGAATTTCATATAAAGTGTCAGCAAGTTCTCCTCACAGCTCAGTCACACAAAACAATCCTTTTCCAGCCCCAGAACCAAGGACACCACTGCAGCTTTGGGTATAAAAAGTGTAATTTATGCAAAAATTAAAAATAACAGCACACTGAGGAGAGCAATGTGGGAGGATGGGACGACAGAACCTGGAGCTGGAATTGGACAATGAACCCCAATATGGAAATGAAACAAAACTTATAAAAGTGTGAAAATTCGTGACCTGGGGTCTATCTTGGGTGTTGCCTCTCTCAGGCTCTTGCACTGCCCAAGGTGAATCCTTTGAAGGCTTTTAATAAATCCCCATTTTATTCCTTTAACTCTGTCCAGTCTCTGTTCCAGGCAGCCTCTTTGGGCACCAGAAGGACCTTCTGACACACCCAACTATCTGCCTGAGAATGTGGGTTAATGAATTTGGGATTCCTGTTTCAGGAAAAAAATCCCATAAATGTAAAGTCAAACATCACAATGGCAGAACAAGTGCCTGTATTTCCCCAAATATGAGCTTCTCCCACCAATGACCACTGCATTTGCAAACCACAGAGTGGACAGAGAGTGAAGAAGACATTTCCCAATCCTTCATGCTGCCTACCCAGGGACACAAACCCTTCCTGATCCATCAGCTCTCAGCAGAAGAACCACAAGCTTCAGACACGTTTCTGTTCACAGCATCCAAGTTCTGAAATAGCAGCCACCAGTTCCACGTAAAAAACATAATGGGATGCAATAATGGGATGTCCTCAGGTTTTTACCTCAGCACATGGATCATCCCCACCCAAGTGATTCTCCCCTCTGAGAGGCACCAGGCGATCCTTGCACGTGTGGGCTGGGAATTGTTTGGCCACGCACGTGGAGGGAGGGAGGGACCCATCAGCATTTGGATCCTTGCATTTTTATGTCCCAGAAGAGGTGGAACAAAGAGGAGCCACATCGAGGAGCCCTGCTTTGCCAAAAGCCCTCTGACACCACTGCTGGTGTTCAAAGCCAGCCCAGCTCCCGTTGTGTGGGACACACCAGGTCACCTGCCCCCCTGGGAGCCTTCTGTAAATGCACCACTTAATTAGTGGTTTGTTTTTATTTTCTTCTGTCTTCACTCAGAGTCAGGATTAAAAACACGAAGGAGATGAATTTCTCGTGTTTGGACTTGGTTGTTTACTAAATCTTATCTAAAGCACAGAGAGTTCTGCATTGCTTTTAGCTACCAGCTAAAAGTGAGTAAAATGGAGATGAACCTAGCTAGTTAAAAGGTCTTTTAAAGCTAAACAGTCCAATAAAGAGCTAACACCTATATTATTTATACTTTTGACCCAATAACCAAACATCTGTGACCTGCAGTGTCACAACCACAAACTACTACTTGAAATCTTGAAGAAGGAACAAAAAGAAGAGACAATGCCCAAGAACTTCCATCCTGTCCCATACCTATTACTATAGTCTAAAAATCCCAAATTCAAAACCCTTTACCATGTGAAATGACACACTTCTAACTACACACTCATGATTTTAACTCCATCACTCAAATTTGGAAGCCTTCTCTAAAGCCTCAGGTCAAAAGCAGTGTTCTCCAGGAGGTCAGTGCCAAAAAGCACAGAAAGTTCAAAATCCCAGATTTCTGGGTTCCAACACCTTTCCACGCTGCTGCCACCCCAGGGGCTTTCCCCACTGCTTGAAGAGCACTTTTGCTGCAGTTTTGTCCTCTGATTTCTCACCCCACTCCGAGCAGGCACAGAGAGTGGATGAATCCCTTCTCCCAGTGATGTTCCACCCCTGGAAATCTCTGAGCAACCCAGGTCTCTCCAACCTGCCCTGGTGGTCCCATTTTGAGGAAGACCCACAGGAAAGCACACTGGAACTCAGCATCCACCTCTAACACCAGGAATTCATCCAGTTCATCCCAGGGATAGAAGGGCCATGAGATAACAGCCCTTAGAGGATACAGGAGATGTGCTCAGAATAGCACAAATCCCTCAAAAGCACAGCGATACACTCTCCCCACCTTCTCCTCTCTGGAAGTTCATTAGGAAGGGAAAGGAAATGACCTTACACCCTGAGAAGGTCTCATGGACCTTGTGAGAGAGCAGCGAGGTCTCTGCAGGAGCTCTGGCATAGGAAGAGGCAATTGTCTCATTAGTTTGAGTTGTATGTTTGTTTTTCTGACCACTGCTGCTCCTTTCAACTCTCCTCGTCCCCTCAGGCAAAAATCACTTGCACAGGCTGTATTAAGCTTTTCACTAAGCCTCCTCTTTGATTACAATTCCCAGCAAACCACCAGGGTGCAAGTAACATAATTAAATACCTTGCTTGCTCTGTAAACAGCCAATCCCCAGAGAAGGTAACCCAGGACTCCCCAGATGGGCTACCCAGAAAAACTCTCCCCACCTTCCAGGTGAGACTGGAGAAGCCACAGCAGTTGAATTTCTGTCCCTGAGTCACGATCCCACCAGGCCATGCAAAATGCCAGGAGTGGAGTAACCCAGAAAGGATAAAAGAAATCGTTTAAGAGATAAGTGACTCGAACTGATAAAAAGTAATAACTGTGCAAAGTGTGCAGCCAGCGCTCGTTCCCTGCCCTGAATGCATTGCTTTGAACATAAAACTCATCAAAAGCATTTGGTTCTCGTACAATTTCTCCAGAATGCCTAATCTAAATATCTAATCTGTTCCTGACAAAGCCCTGGGAATGGCCTGAGAAGGAGCACAGATGTAATCCAGCAGTGCTACAAAACCCTTCCCCGTTAGAAGAAATAAAGAACTACATTAGAAAATCCCTCCTCGGACTTCACCTATCTGGAATACTGCCTGGGAATGCCAGAGGTTTCCCTGTTGCTGTCTCTGGAGAGCCTTCCCACAGCTCCCAGGCACGGAATGGATCTCAGGAGGATAATTAAAGCAGCAAACTCCAGGCAGAGTGATGTGTGGATCAGAGCACCTGTGGGAAGTGCTGGAGGGATGTTCCCTGGGGAAGGCTGAGGTGAGTCTCTGAAGACTGGGGTGATCAAGCACACGGTTTTTAGTGAATTTTGGTGACTTCTGCAATTATCTGAGAGAAGGAGAAAAAAGTAAGGGGAGAAAAAAAAAAAGAAAGAAGAATCCTCAGGCTTCATGAAGGAAGTTCACAAGTTCACCAGGGAAGATGAATTATGGAGTTTTTTCACTTCCATCTCCTACTTCCAACAGTCAGTGCCAGTCTGGATTTGTCCCCCTTTCTGATAATTCCACTACATCATCAGCTACAGAAAATCTGCAGGAGTCCAACCAGATGCAAGTTTTGAGAGGAGCTGAGGCTCTCAGAGGTCCTTTGACATCCCAGAAATGCTTTGGGATGGGCACAGGCAGCGTGGCCAGGGCAGAACAGGACACCAGGTGTGAATGTGAACTGCATGGAGCCATCAAAGAGTGGAACTGAACGCTGTCCCCAAGGAGGGGATGGCACCTTCAGCTCCAGCAGACTGGTACAAGGACTCTTGCTCAGACCTCTGCAAGAGCTCCTTGGTGCTTTCAGAGCAAACCATGACGTGCCTGGCACACCATGAAGCCCAGATGTCCTCCAGCACCTGGGAAAACCTCACTGAACACCACCTCCAAAAAGTGAAAGCAGAAGGAATTCAGGCACAACACCCAAGACGTTCTCCTTGACACACAAACCCAACTTTGCTCTCCCTTTTCCATCTGCTTCCCTCTGGGAAGGGGGATTGCATGACCCACCAGAGCTGATGGGAGTCTTTGATGCCATTGTGCTAATTTAGAACTTCTATGGGGCCTTCCTTAAACAATCAAACATTTGGGGTGATATGGTTATTAATTGCCTTTTCAGCTGTTGCATTAAATAATGAGACACCCATACGGAATTGGGGGAGGGGGAGGCCACAGTAGCATAAAGGAAAGGAAACCAGAGAAATGTGAAACTTTCATGTGAGATAAAAACCTCATAACACTGTTATTATATCCCTCTGCAGTCAGGCAGTCTCCTGGTTTTAATAAAATCTCATTTTCCTTAAATTTTCCCATGTGGCCAACCTATTATGTGTGGAGTTTAATGTAGCAGGATATGATCTAAACTTAGACTCAGGTGGTCCGAGCCCTCTGGAATAGACAGGCTGGATTGTCAAGCCCTGATGGGGAATATAAACAGCAATAAAAAAGCTCTTCCCTTTTTTTTCCCTTTCTTTCTCTTTTCCAAGATCTGAAAAGACCTTACTATATTCAATTAATGGTCCAGCCAGCAGTTCAAATCAAAGAGACATGCATGCAGCCATGAAGGGAGGGAGCACAATCAACACTCACTTCCCCTTGTTAGAAGCAACAAAGAAATTATAAAAAAAAAAAAAAAAGTTTCAAGATTTTTACAAATTAGTAATTGCTTCATTTTGCTTGGATTTTGAAATTATTTTTATTTTCAAGGGTATGTGTTTTTGTGAACCTCTCCTGTTCTATTCCCCTCAGAACTCCTTTAGGTTTTCATTAGGATAGGGATATCACGTTCATTAGGATCACTGGTCCTGATGAATTCATTTTTGTTGTCACATACAATTCCTTAAGTGGATTTCACTCATATTTCCAAGGGTGATCCCCTGTCACACAGCATCACTCACCAGATCCTTCAAAAATATTCCTGAATTGGGATGGATTTCAGTACAGAGAAACATTCTCTGCCACAGCACCACCCGAGAGCATGGGGGCATTTTGTTTTTTGGTTTTATTGGTTTGTTATCAAGGAGGTATTCCATTAAATTGCATGTTCCTAAGAGCAGCTCATCAAGAGGAACTTCCAGATCTGATGCAGCACTGAAGGAAATTCTTTGTTCTGGCTGTAAAGCTGAGTCCAGCCAACTTCTGATTTTATTTGCAGCATTTTTTGCCCTGTGATATTTCTCTACACATTTCCAGGAGGCACAACCAGGTTGTTGCTGCAGAAAGGAGAACATAGGGGACAGCTAAACAAGACATAATGGATCTGTGGTGCCCTGCTGAGCATCAATTTAGGAATTTCTGGCCCTGCTTTCAGCCTTCCAAATATAGGATCTCACAGTCAGAGATGCCCAGGATTAACTGGCAGGATCTTCACTGACTGCTCATCCCAGTCAAGGTCAAAACAAGTCCCTTCAGAGCAGGACACAGGGGAAAGGAGCCCTCTCATAACCAGGACTGAGCTCCCTCCTGTTCCTGGAGAAAACCACCACCTCCACCATGGCCCCTCCATGCAACTTCAACAAGGGGAACCCAGATGGTGCAGAAAAAACAGCCTAAAATAATTCCCAAAAGCAGAAACAGAGTTTTAAGAGGCAACTCGGCTCTTTCAGCCTGGAGGAGACTGAAGGGAGGCTCATCAAGGGCTGCAGGTTTCTCCTGAGGGGCAGCTCCAAGCTCTGCTCTCTGTGACCAAGGACAGGAGACAAGGGAATGGCTGGAGCTGTGTCAGGGAGGTTTAGGTTGGATGTCAGGAAAAGTTTCCTCATCCAGAGGGTGCTGGGCAATGACCAGGCTCCCCAGGGAATGGGCACATTCCCAAAGCTCCCAGAGCTCCAGGAGTGTCTGGACAATGTCCCCAGGGTGTCCAGGGTGGGATTGTTGGGGTGTCTGAGCAGGGCCAGGGGTTGGACTGGATGATCCTGGTGGGTCCCTTCCAGCCCTTCCAGGATATTCCATGATTCTGTGGAACTGCAGCTGCCTTTTCTAACTCAGAGTTTTGAAGGTACCAAGTGGGCAAAGGTGCAAAGAGGGCAGGACCATCTCATGTCACAGGTTGGGAACAATGGTCTTAGGAGTGAAATCCCATCCAGCTCCTTGCAGAGCTGCAATAATTGCTGCAAACCAGCAATCCTCTGCTCCGTGTGGTTTATACCCACCTTGTGCTTCTGTAAATGGTCCTGGTCAGCAACAGATGGGACCTTTGGGGACTCATCAAAAGCTGCAGATATTTTACATCAGACCTGGGAATTGCACCTTGAACTCCTAAATTGCAGCCCAAAGCATTAACTAGGGGCTCATCCACTTATATTAAAACAGTGGAAACATTGCCTCCCTGAGGACTTGTCTTCTGGAAAAACTCACTGCCTTTAAATTCACACTCTGTTACGCTCTGGAAGAACGTTCATATGTCAACAGCTAAGCAAAAATGATTAAAGATAACTGTTTCCTATTCCCCTGATTGTAACAACAAAAAAAAATAAAAATAAAAAAAAAATAATGGCATCAGACAAAGACAACCTCAAAATCCCTTTTTCCATTTCCTACATGAATAGACACAATGGGGTACCCCTAGCCCACAGCATTCCCCATCAACCTGCTGAAACAACTCATTCAGAGTTGTTTCAAAATACGTCTGGAAGGAAGAAAATCTTTTTGAATGAGCACCTTTCAAGCCGTGTCAAGTGAACACAGGCTTTGTAAGCGAAGGGGCGTTGAGCAAGATGCAACTCATCAAGACTCAGAATGCAGGGCTTAGATCTGAGGCCCAGGAGGCCATTGCCTTCCAGATAAAATGCTCCGAGGGTTTTGATCAATCTCAGATAACGCTGAACCCCAAGAGGGAAAATTAGCAAAAACTGGTCAACTGATCTCCCAGTCTAGCAACAGCATAAGAGCTAATCTCTCTTAATCTGATTCAATGGACTCGATTTAACATCTCCTGCCCTTTCATTCTTCATGGGGAGCAGAGAGGGATGAAATCAGCTCCTTTCCGCTCTCTGATTGAGCTCGGGTCGTGCAGACCTGACGTTACCCCCTCCTCTCCCACCCACAAAGTGCCACCCCAAGACCATTCTGGCCCTGCCATCTAAGATTTCACCCCACCTGGCAAACAGGGAGCCCTCCCCTCCGTCCCCCCGCTGTTGCCCCCCACGCTTTGAAGTCTCTGGGAGTTAATTAGATCACTTGATTGGAGCAGGAAAAGCAGGATACAGCCTAGAGCAGTGTTTGCTTACGGGGGAACTCGTCCTGCCTGCCTGCTTGCTCTTCATCAAACATGAATGTCAACAAAACCTCACTTTCCTCTTTCATGAATTTTGAAAGAGCTCTTTCTGATTTCTGTTTTTTTCTTCTAATTTTTTTTTTCCCTTCATTTCTTCCTCCTCTTCCCCTGGGATTCTAAAGGGAAATGGTTGAGTTTTATTACAGAGGTCACTACATCAGGCCTGTGAGTTTGATGGTCCACAGCCTTCCTCTTTGCTTCTTGACCCCCTGTATAAAATGATTAAAAAGCCAATCATAGAACAACCCCCCACGAGAGAGGATGAGCAGAGGCTGCACACAGACCTCAAATGCAGCAAAGAAAAGGAGCTACACATCCCTGGGAAGAAGAAATGGGCACATTTCCCTTCCAGAGACCAGGAACACCCCTGGATGTTTAACACCAGTCAAAGCCATGGATGAGGACATCACCTGGGCAAGGCAGTCTCTGAAACACATCCTAATGAGCCATAAATGATGAGAAAGTTGTAAACAACCAGGCTGTGAAATTGCAAGTTTGGCATCTGAATTCACCCTCTCTGCAGCACTGGGATTGAGTTACTTTGGGCACTTTCTTCTGCTGGGATGATAAGATGAGCCTGACTGATTTCAGTCGTTTCAGGGTCTCACTCTAACAGATCTGAGCTGTACTATTGAGTTTTCCAGACCTGTGAGGAAAATTTTAATTCCAAACAGGAAAAAAAAAAAAAAAGTGGAAGACTGGGGAGACTTTAAAATTGTGATTTTTCTTTAATTTGCACCAAAGTACATTTTTACCTTTATCTGACAGCATGGAGATAATATTTTTACTGCACACAAAACCCTCATTATGAGAACTTTTCCACTTAAAATTTATGCTTTTGCTTTTTTTTGCTTCTTAATTTTTTTTTACTGAAAGCTATCTCACTTTTATTCTTCATTTATCACACTCTTTTGTTACAAATACCAGTAGAGTGGCTCCCCTACACACACTTCTCCCATTACCACTTTGTTTCTATTGCCCTTTCTCTGTTTATTGATTACAGCAAGAGCCAATCTATTTTTTCCCTTTTTTTTTCCCTCTTTTTTTTTTTTTTTTTTTTTTTTTTTTTTTAATGGATATATATCACTGAGCCTTACAGCCACAAAGAACAGGCATTTTGAAACTGGTCTGAGCTCCACATGCTGAGTGGGCCAACGAGGATTTAATTCAAAGGCTCCTAGAATCAATACTAGCCTTTGACTTGTCCTTATTTTATCCTTGTTGATGGTTGATGTCTGTTGTCAAAACTCCTGGAAGGCGTCTGCTGTGATTTGCTGTAGTGGCTGTGGAGACTTTAATGAGCAGAGTTGTTCTTATATTTGAGATCACCTTCAAAATCCATTACCTGCTCTCACTAGAGAGATCTTGGAAATCTTCCACATGGAGAAGCAACCAAATGCCTCCTGTTGCACCGTTTTCTCTTTTATGGTTGGATTTATCCTTCCTTAAATTGGCCACTTTGCAGGCCACAGCTCTCATCACCCCTTCTAGCATCCCTGAGGAGGGCTTGGGGACATCCAGCCTCCTGCATCCCTCAGGTTCCAGCCTGGCAGGCCCACATTTCACCTTTGTCTGGTAGTTTTTCACAGGAATATTTCAAAGAGCATCCCAAGCTGACAAGGAGCCATCACCCTCATGGCTCTGCCCAGGAGACAATCAAAGGCAAAGATTTACCCCAGGAAATGTTCTCTGGTGAGTCACACACAAAACCCCGTTCCCAGCTCCTGGTCTAGCACTGACCTCACGCTCCACAAGCAGGAGAACTTCAAATCTCCTTTTAAAGAGCTCATTAAACCCATCCCAATTCTGCCTTTATTCAGACAGAACAGCCCAACTTCTGATAAAAGCCCAGGATGAGACTGGATCTTTATCACCCTATTTTGGTCTCCAGCCCTGAGCAAGCTGAGAAACAACATTTTTTCCTGGTACTTGTTTTAACTGAACCATAAAAACTCTCTCACCAGCCCTGACCACGAGCCCCCCTGTTTGGTGAATGAGTGTGTTCCGTGTAATTTACCTTCTGCTTAATCGTTCTCATGCACACGTTAATTGTTCTCCTGCATGAGCAGGGTACTAATCGGGGCTCAGATAACCCCTCCATCCTACTTTACATGCTGCTTCACGCTTTCCCTTATTTTAACTGGAGCCGTTTTTAATTCCAGTTAGGAAATTGATTATTCACACTTTTATTTGCCTTCTTTAAGAAGAAAGCGCAAGGAGCGCGAGAGGAATTGTAAATGCCTGGGTTAAGACCAGGAATGGAAACCCTGCATGTCAATGTGTGCCTGTGGATGTGTTGTGTGCAGGAAGGGACGGGCAGGGAAGTGTCCCCATCGTGGCCCTGATCAATATTTGGGATGCTTTCTGCAGCCAAGATGCTGAGGCCAGGTCAGCAGGGCACAGAGCATATAAAGCTTTTTAGGTTGGCAGAAGAGCTGAAGGGTATCAGAGAAAAAAATGTCTCAACCCAGCACTTAAACTGCTTTGGTTTTGCATGTGAAGCTTGTGCAGATCTCAGGGCTTCTGAAATTTAGGAGAGAAGCTCAGCTTGGGAACATCAGAAATGAAAGTGGGGCTGTGCACCAGGTGGGTCAGTGGAAATGGTCACAGAATCACAGAATGGCTCAGGTTGGAAAGGGCCTTAAAGATCTTCAAATTCCCACTTTGCCATGGAAGAGCATCTTCTACCAGACCAGGTTGCTCTGAGCCCAGCCCAGCTTGGCCTTGAACCCCTCAAAGGTCCCCTGGCCTTGGTCAGAAGGGAAGTGTGGGGCTGGTTTATTCTCAGGGCTGGGGTTTGCTTTGGAGCAGGTGGGTGTTGAAGTCAATATGCTGATCCCAAAGCCCTCCATGACCCCTCAGACCTCACAGAAACCCCAAACTCAGGCTTCACTGTGCTTCCCTTCATCCTGAGCTGGTCACTCCTCTCCCTCTGCCCACAGAGAAACGGGCAGCTCTGGGCACCACCCACCTGAGCTGTTTGAGATGGGATGAGATGGTTTCTGCTCAGAAAAAAGTGGTGTGGGATGACTGCACCCTATGGAGACATCACAAGGCTTTTGGAGACAGCCTAGGCTTCATGAGATGTCCTCCAGAGCATTGGAACCTTCCAAGGGGTTTATAGAAAACAGAGGGAGGCAAAAGGATCTGCTGCAAAACACACAGCAAGAGCAGATTTCAGCTATGGAAGGAAAGCCAAAAGATACTGGATGTGCCCAGAGAAATCCCTCCGCTCCAAAAAAAAAAATTCTCTATAATCCAGGTGGCCCATTCAAGGCTGCAATTTAAGTTTATCCTCACATTCCACACTCCTGTGCAGCCTGAGGTCTCCAGATGAGCACCACCCTTCATAATAGGACTCAGTGAGTGCTCGGGAAAATTGGCAAATTCTCTCTCAAAGGAGGAAAATTGTAATTCTCTGGTAAATTTGGGCTGTTGTTGCTGGAGCAAAGGAGGACAAGTAACCAAACCACAGCAATCACCAGTCCCAGCTGGTATATTTTCTTTTCCAGTATTCTTCTTCTTCATTTCATTGGTTTTTTTTTGCTTTTGATAGAAATACCAGAAATCTCCGCATAGTCCACATTCTTCTGAAAATAAAACTTGCTCAGTAAAAAATCTGGCTTTGTGCTGAAAACAATAATAATAATAAGGAATAAAGCTATTTTAGGCAGATAATTCTTGCCTGGCTCTTATAAAATCCTAGAGGAAGGATCCAGAGCCTGATTCTGTGTTCACATGCATGGACAGCCTTGGCTTCCTCTTGCACACTTGAATCCACCGAGGTCAAATCATCAGCCTGGTTACATGATGTGGACAAACTCCACCCTTGGGATAAGAAAACACACCAAAAAAAGAACTTTTCTTTCCTTTTGACCTGCTTAAGACTCAAACCCAGGAGTCAGGAGCCAGCATGGTGCATTCACAGTATCCAGCTATTTCACCTCTGGCTGGACACGCTCTGATGGAGTAACAAGAGCAGCAGAGTCCAGATGTATTTGAAATAGGCTGGGTGTCCCTGTGCAGAGCACAGCAAAACCCTGCTCCCCGAGCCTGGCAGGGGCAGCAGCATCTTTATTTCAATCTAGTTTCTACTTTTCTGGTTGAATGCACCGGGAAGTTCCATTATCAGCTGTGGAATGTTTGGTGCTGCTGAACTGGAACTGTGTTCCTGATATCATCGACCATTAGGAACCAGGCTTTGCTTGTGATTTCCCAGGCACCTTCAGGTCTCTATTAAACAAGAGAGGACTAAAACTGGAAGCTGTGGGGATTTGAGGGCTCCTGCATTGCCTGCACAGCCAGGCAAGTCCTTCTCTTTGTATTTACAACACGCTTTAAGCTCCACTTTTAGTAGCTTGGTTTTTCGAGCGAATAGTTGAGGACACAAATAAATGTTCTTTCCTGCTCTCAGCAAGAAACACTGCCAGGACATATCCTGTCCTTTTACTCTTTTTCCCTCCAGTCAGTGGATTGCCAAATCCCAGTGGGATAAAATTGCTTGGATGTGGGCTGAAATCTCAAAAATCAAATCAGTTTCCTCCAAATGGGTGCAGTTTGGAAACACCAAATTCTGCCTCAGTTTTTCTTCCCCTCCCCAGATTGGAAGCTGACCAGCAGGCAAGGAGTTACTTTGATAAAAGTGGAGGTGACAGCACTGGGTCCATGAAAAACCAACATCTGCCCTCAAATTTCCCTTGAAGTAGCAGATATTTTAGGTACTGTCTGCAGACAACAAGCCTCTCTAGAGAACATCTGCTCTGGTGAACACCAGTTATGAGTTCTCCTCCTGGAAACCTCTATAAATAACAATGCACTGAGGGCTGGGTAAAACCTCATTAAATTTGGAAAGCCTGAGAACTGCTCTTTGCTCAGCACCCAGGGAGGGGAGGAAAAGAGAAGCAGTAGAAGGCAATGCCCAAAACCAAGTCCATGTGCAGTGTCAGAAGAGAAGCCCCACAGGCCCAAACCCAATTGGAAGGCACATGGATTCAGATACTGGGGGTTTGATGAAGTGCCAGAGACATAAAGAAATCAGGCTGGGCTCCCCATAGATAGCTGGAAGGGTGAAGGGAAAGTTTTTTAGGCAAAGTGCTAACTAGAAAAAGGAACCACAAGCAACTTTACTCCCGTTGTTTGACTGCCAGACGTATTCAGGGAGCAGAACTTTATGCATCCTTTATACGAGGCTGGGATTTCATCAAAGGGATAATAACTGCATCATCAATTTCTCCTTTGAAATGAAACCCAAACATTGCCTGAATGCAGAAGCCAACAGCAGTAGCAATAACAGTGCTGGAAAGAAGTCTGTAATTGCAATGCCATAAACCATAATCTTTGTTTTAGAAATAACACCTGCTCTCCAAGTGACTTACTCTCCGTGGTACCACCTCTACAAAGTCCCTGCTAGCAGTGGCAGCCGGCTTAGGAGCTCATATAAAACGCTCAAGCACCCCCGCCTCGTGAAAACATATTAACTAAATGGAGCTGCAGGCTTCATTCCTCTTTCCTAGAAGATGATTCCTGCCTCCAGCTCCACTCCTCGTAATTTATTTTCCCTTTTTAAGTGCTGATATGCACGCTGCTACAAGAAAAAAAAAAATGCTTTTCTGATTATAGTGGCAGAGAGAAGGCTGCAGAGCTGCTTTGCTGCTCTGCATGGGAAACTTTAGTTCACTTCTCTCCAATGAAGATTTCTTTTTTATCTCCTTTGGGTGTTTTCGTTTTTGGTTGGGTTGTTTTTCAGTTGGTTTGGGTTTTTAGTTGAAAGCTCAGACATACTTATTATCCTCTCCATCAAGCAACCTCACAGCTGCAAAAATGAGGGGAAAGTTATTAGCCCAGAGAGCAACAGGGACTTATTTAAAGCAGGGAAGGAAGAGGGTTTGTGCAGCTCGCTGGGAGAGGATGGGAACGGAGCAAATGACTGCTCTGAAGAGGGGCAGATGGAGTTCAAGCCACTCCAGAGTTCAGGGCAAAGTGAACAGAGGATTTGTGCAAGGTGGTCTGGGCTGTAAAGCTGCTTTTCCTGCTCCTCATTCGTTTCCCTGAACCCATCAGAGAATATCCCGAGTTGGAAGGGACCCACAAGGATCATCGAGTCCTGCCCTGCACAGGACACCCACAAGAATCCCACCATGACCCTGATATGAAAATCATGGATAAAGGATTGCCTTTTTAATCAGAAACACGGCAAATCAAGAGTCTCTGTGTGAATTTGCACTACGAGGGGGCACAACCCTCTTCAATCCCTGGTGATTTTCTGTTCCTATCCCTTTTTTTCCCAGAGCTGCCATCCCAGAGCTGGAATCACCATCCAGTAGCCAAACCTTTTGCCAAGAAAACCTGGGTGCAAGAGCTGAATTTCATTCTTGCCTCAGTAGGGTCTGCCAACAAATTTCTTATTGACCACAAGGCTTCAAATTGTATGTTTGGAAACTCCCTTGTGGTCAATGAGACTTTAATGGGGTAATATAAAAGGGAGAGCAAAAGGCAACATGGAAAAAAAAAGGAGGGAGTGACAGGTAGATGCTGCCTTTGCATAAGGAGGGGGGGATTTTTGGGATTGGAGTAAAACTCACCCAAAGTTGCTGCAAGAAAATTACTCTGCACATTGCCTGGAGCCTCCCAAAGTAACAGGAGTTTCCCACTGACTTCAAAAGGCTGTAGACAAAACCCACGGAGAGGTTTTTCACTTCCCTGTGCTGACAGAAAACCCAAAATTGCAGGAACTGAAGAAAATCTTCTCCTCCATTTGTGGTATGCAGGGAATCCCCAGATGGGCTGTTCCTGCCTAGTACAGTTTTGTCTTTAGGAGAGGCACCAGGAAAATGGACTTGTAAGGAAACTTGGAGTTCATCCACAGAGCACATAAAGAAAAGTACAGGTGATTCTGGAGCACTGCAGAATCCAGGCTTAAGATTTAGGTTAAGTCTGGATCCCCTTCTTCCCCTGCCTAATGCTATGCCAGCCTTTGAGTAGCATCAGCAATTCAGGAGGACTGACTCAAACTCAAATCAAACTGAGGGCTGAGTCAAACTTCATTCATCACCAAGATGTGAAACAGGAGAAGCCTTTTCCTTCATGAGGTTGGAATAACAGCCAGGACACACCTCACATTCACATCTGCCCCAGTACTGTGCACTGATTTAAATTCTGATGTGAGCTGTCCTAAGGATCACAGAATCACAAAACCACTGAGGTTAGAAAAGCTCTCAAAGGCCGTCGAGTCCAGCCCTGCCAAGGTCACCACTAAACCACATCCTATGAACCAAAACCACCCAACTCTGCTCCAAAGGCTGTGTTTTCCTGCCCTGAGCCAAGGACCAAGCCCAAGAATGCACCCTGGTACTCTCACTCTCCATGGGCTCACACCACCAACCCCAAAATCTCAACTCCAGCTTTCTCCTCCTCTTCCCACAGCACTGACAGAACTTGTGGCTTTTCTCTGCCTCCAGCCCCGGTGCTCTTTTCCCAGCTCTCTCTGTGGGACTTTTGTTCCTCCCAACAAAGGGAGACGCTCTGTTCCCCAGCCAGGGAGCTCCTTTTCCCGCCTGGGTCCTGATGAAAGGAGCGACACTCGAAACCAGCCCGGATGGCTCTGGCCCTGTTTCTAATTAGCACATCATCTGTTCATTTCTAAAAACAGCCGCCTGCATGTGTGCCTGGAAGGGGAGCTGCTTGCAGCAGCATCTCCTTCTCCAAGCAGCCTGGAATCAGCCTGGCTGGGCCACCTGGGCACGCACCAGGGCATCTGACGTGGTTTTGTAGCCCCAAGCCAGCCACGGGGCATCCAGCAAAGCCAAGCAAGGTGTTTTCCCCCAAGGGGAAGCAGCTGAGCAGGCAGGCTCCTCATCCTCTCCACCCAGGGAGCTCTCCAGGCCATCAGGTCTTCTTGGAGTTTCTCTCTATGCTTCAAGTCTCCTGTTGGGATGCCCAGCCTGTGTCTGGGCACTTCAGATTGACACCTGAACTGCTTTTACACAGGGCACAGATAACAAAGAAGCAAACTGGGATGGGGATTTATGGTGCAATTTTTAGCTGGAAACAACGATTTGGTCATTAAGGTTGGAAGAGACCTCCAAGATCAAGTCCAACTATTATCCCATTTTGATTAATTTATTTTCTTTACAATAATATCCTGAGCCAACCTTCCTTCCTTCCTTCCTTCCTTCCTTCCTTCCTTCCTTCCTTCCTTCCTTCCTTCCTTCCTTCCTTCCTTCCTTCCTTCCTTCCTTCCTTCCTTCCTTCCTTCCTTCCTTCCTTCCTTCCTTCCTTCCTTCCTTCCTTCCTTCCTTCCTTCCTTCCTTCCTTCCTTCCTTCCTTCCTTCCTTCCTTCCTTTTCTGTTGTTCTTTCTTTTTTTTTCATTTCCCCCTCTTTTTTTTCATTTTCCCTTTTCCCGTTTTTTCCCTCTTTTCCCCTTTTTTTCCCTTTTATTCCCCTCTTTTTTATATATATAAATCCATTAGGCAGCACAGCAGGAGCTCAGCCATTGAGGAACTTTCTGCGACGCGAAAATCTCGTGTGCCGTTTCGGGGAACAGATATGTGTGGGAGAGAGGTAATTACTGCTCTCAGTATCTGTCTTTGGCTCTGGAATTAATCCACAGAGAGCACTGAATTAACTCAGGAGCGGGGAGATCTGAGGATTGTTCCTGGCAGTCCACCCCAGCCATGCCGGACCTGGTGCGAGCCTTTGGACAGGAGCCAAGGCTGACAGAGAGCCAAAGGCAGGGCTGCAGACACAGACAGGCTCTGGGAGGGATGCACACCAGAAATTAGGGGAGATTCGTTGTTCCATGCACCCTCCCAGATCATAAAGAACCCCAAAATTTTCATGTTAAAGATCTGCCCTTAAATCTCTCCCAGGAAGAGAGATGAGGGTGAAATGAAAACCATCAGGAGGGAAGGAAGAATCAGGTCTAGGTCAGCAAGGCAGCATATAGGACCAGGAAAAGGATTATATTCTCTCCATCCTGTCTACTATTTCACATCTGAGCCCAGTCTAATCCAGCCTCTCCCGGGCTTTATTTCTACAACAACTTTATTTCTACAACAATTTTTTAATTTTTTTACTGTGAAACAGCCACTGTGCCCAGTGAAACCTCTGTCTCTCTCTGGAGGGAAGTAGAAGGGGTCTAAAGATAACAAATATATGGTGGGAGGTGTCCCTGCCCATGGCATGGGGACTGGAATGAGATGGTCTTTAATGCCCTTCCAACTCAAACCATTTTAGGATTCTATAAAAAAAAAACAAGCAGAAGTTCAAAGAAAGGACAAAGGGTGACGGGTAAAATTCAGATATTTGGGTCCTGTTGTCTCTCAAAGCTTGGGTCTTCTTTAAAGTGAGGAATCAGAGATGGGAAGCATAAATCTGTATATGTGTTGTACCTTTCATTATAGTCTTGAATTAATAAATGAGTCAATCCTGGACTTTAGGGCTGTCAGGTAAATATTGGATGTGCTCCAACCTGGATTCAGCTTCCTACAGGGAGCAGGGGCAGCCTTTGAGCTTAGGCAAGGCTCCACATTTTGCTTATGACTTCTCCAAAGTTCACATTCTAAATCCAAGTTCAACTGGCAACAGAAGACACATAATCCCGACCCATTGCTGATCCCAGGACTCATCCCTCCCACTCATCAGTTTTCAGATTCATTTGGTCTATCCCTGCTCAAATATCCCTGCTCCTCTGCCAGTGTGGGATGCTCCACATGCCCAGAGAGGTTGGCTGGGCAGCTCCAGTGCCAGCTCTGCCAGCTTGCCCACATGACACATCCGTGGCCCTCTCTGAAGGTATCGGGGTTTTGTGAGCTGTGGGATTTCCCTTTTTTGTGATGAGCACAGCTCATCACAGACCAAGATGTGATTTCTCTGAAGCTTTGCCCAACCAATCTCCAGCTCGCCATAAACCCCTGGGGATATTGAGCTAAACTGGTCCAGATGGCACTGGAAGACATCAGCAAAGTCACTTCCAGCCCAAGAAAGGGATGTCCTTCCAGGGGCTGCCCATGCCCAGATGATGACAAGGAAAATCAGAGCTGACCTGACAAGGAAACAGAGCTTTCCCTCCCCTCAACATTGCCTCTGCTTCACGAGACTGTTTCCAAACCTATCCACTCCCTTGCTTTTCCTTTCACAGTTTCTTCACAGCTCCATCTCAGCCAGAAGTTGAGCCATCTGAGCTCACATGAGAACGACTTTTCAGATGTGAAATCTGGCTCCGTGGCAAACCTGACAATCTCAGAGGCAATTTGGGCACGTTGGGTTCACCACCAAATATCCCAAGGGTTCATATGTGTGGCCAGAGAAGATCTGCGTCTCGAACAACTTAATGAACCCGATGAGATTTGTCCAACATGGCACAAATCTTCTTAAATCTGTGTCAAAAATCTCTCCCTTATAAGCCATATTGCCATTCTCCCTGGTGCAGTTCACCTGGCAGTGCCAGCTTGGGAAGATCCAGTCCATACTGAAGGATATCATGGCCTTCCTCAGGCATCCATGAGCACCCTGGAGAAACAGGGATACAGGAATACAAGGAATGCAGAGTAAACTACACCAAGTGACCTTCCCCACACCCCGAGAGGCTGTGACAGGTTCTTGTGCACGAGCTCCCAGCGCCTGATAGAGATGCTGAACAGCACTGATTGAAAAACCTCTGGCACAGAATTGCCCTCACATCACCTCCGAGCACGGCTGACATCCCTCAGCCTGCTCCAGGCTGGGAAGAATCTGCTGGATCAGTTTGCAGCCATTTGTCATCAGGAGAACTGGGAATCACCTTTGGAATATTTCCCTCCGAGCATCCCCGTGCCCTGCCCTGAATGTAAACACAGCCCAGAGCCTCAGCTTGCTTCCCACAACTGTCTCAACCAGGTTATTTTTATCTCTGGTCCTCTCTGCGTGAAATAAATCAGCAATCTATCCTTTGCCCACGATTATTGAATGGGAGAGCTCTGCCTGTGAGTTCTCAGCAAGGAAATTGGGGAGGTAGCGACAGTTCCCATCTGTGCCCTGCCAGATCTGCACCTCAGTTCCTCCTTCCCTAACAAGGGTGATCACTCAGCACCACGGGGGGATTGTGAGCACAGGGATTTGGGAAAGGCTTAAGCATGGAAGGGAGATTAACGCAGCCTTGAGCTGGCTGGGAAACGTGGGGAGCAGCAGAGTGATATTCACTGGATCCAACACTCCAGTGAGGCAAAGTCCAAACAAAATCCAAACACTCCAGTGAGGCAGGACAGTGCTGCCTTTCCTTTCACCGATATGGAAAGCTAAACAAAAATTTCCTTAAGATTTAATCTTTTATGGGTTTTTAATTTTTTTTTTTTTAATTCTCAGCTGGACCACAAGTGGCTGATGATTTCCATGGAGTGAATGGCCCTCCTCCCTGGGAAAAGTCTTCTCTGAGGGATTACCTGTTCTGAAAGGCAGGTGAATCGAGGATGCTGCATTGCTGGAGCCCCACAGATCTGGGTTAGCACCCCCCTTGTGACAGGCTCCCCATCTGACCTCGAACATGTTGCTTAGAGGTTCATCTCAGAGCCGATTAGAGGATTTAAAATAATTTTCCTTCAAACTAGCAGGAAGGGTTTACTTATGGGTTGTGGGTTTTAGGGTTTTTTTTTTTTTTCCGTTTCTCTTAAATCTGTTAGGTAGCTTCAAATATCTCAATCCTAATCTGCCTGGGTTTCAGATGCAGCCATGCAGCAGATGCAACTGCTCTACATAATCATTAATGAATTTCAAGTTTTTTGGACTGAAGGCATGGTCCCCATATAACAATTTCACAGTCCGACCAGATAAACTGACTTTTCAGAGTTTCATTGTAAAAATGAACATAAACTGTGGTACGTGAAAAAAAAAAATCATCTGTAAGGGTTCTGAAAAAACACTTTGTGAGAGTGTCCAGACAGAAATGAGCTGCAAACACCAAGCAGCTCATCCCTTCACACCAATCATCCTGCCCAGCAGGACTCAGAGACCTCAGGTGACCTGGAGCTGGACAAGATTTATAAGTTCTCCTGTGGAGCTGGAGCTAAATTTGCTATGAGATCTCTTGTGGGCTCCACCGAAGGAAGCAATGCAAGTGCAGAGAGGAATAGAAGTCATGCAATCAGCTGGCCAAGGGCTGTATTTCATTTTGTCTCTTAATATTAATGTCTTTTCTGGGGCCAAATTAGAGCACAGGATTTTGTGATACTGGGGTGTGAGTTTGTATCTGATCCTGAGATGAGCAGGAACAGAGCTGGGTGGGATCTCAGCAGATAAATTCCTGCCTTATCCCCCATCACTCTGGCTTTGACATTTCTGCCCTCCAGCTGCAGGGACTGGGTGATCACAGCCTTTATTTCAGCACTGCCAGAACGGGGTTTAGATCTCCTGCTGCATTGTGGGTGCTTGTTTTGCTCTCACGTTGAGAGGACTGCTCCAGACAGAGGAATCATCAATGATCTTAGAGAAAAAGGATGGCACCTTCTGTGAACTTTTCTGTGTGACCTCCCCAGAGAAAGTTGTGCTCTCAAGTTCATATGTTGTTAATATCCTCCACGAGGAGGAAAACACAGCAGCTGGTCTTGTGAGAGTGACTACAGAGAGAAAACTCCCAGCTATGGCTCAAGTGTCATAGAAGAGGAAAATATTAGTAAAAACCACATCAAGCTTTTGGTGGAGGTGGGTGAATTTCATCCTGTTTCTCCTGAGTTCTGCAAACACAGAGATATGAAAGCACTGAGACAGAGATGAGCAAAGCAGATCTCAAAGCCAGTATTGAACACCAGGATGACTCTGGTGCAAGTGCTTTGGGGTTTGAGTTGGTTTGGAAATTGCAATTTGCTTTCACCAGGAAAACGGGAGGAGAACAGACACAGGGAGATGAGGGAGGTGAGGGTTTACTCTGTTTAGATTATATTCCTCCATACCCTGAATTTTCAGTGGGGATGGTGGGCAATGCTGGGCTTAAGAATGGGCTGATAAATATTTAATATATAGATAATATAGATAGTACTCCCATAAAGACAGAATAAGAGGGCATAACCCATTTTGAAAAACACAGAACCCACCACCAATGCCTTTGAAAACACCCAGGATTTCCTTTCTGCTGAATCCAGCACACCGTCCCCATCATCTCCTATAAGACTTCTCTAAAGCTCCTAAATTTGGCAGCTGTCATCTACAGGAGTTACATGATCTGGAGCTAATGCAATTAGCTGTGACTTTGAAGGCACACAGCAGCTTCTCATCATTCTCAGAAGAGCCTTAGACAACTTGGGGACAGCAGCCAAGCTCAGAACGACTGCCAGGAGTGTCATGTGCTGTTCCAGAGCTGAGAGAGTGCCTGCAACAGGAGCCTTGAACAGATTGGGGAAAGGATGGAGCAGGGAGGGAAGACAGGAATGAATGAAGACAAAGAGGGATCAGCATCAGAGAAGGGAGGGCCACAGGTTATGGGGTCAGAGTGCAAAGTGAAGTGAAGGGAAAAGGGAAGGATGGTGGGAATGAAGGAAGATGGGGCATGGTGCATACAGGGGGTAAGGTGAGCAAAAAACAATCTAATTAATCAAACTGGGCTGGCTGGGGGAGAGAATTTAGATTGGGAAGGGGAAGGCAGTGCATTGATATTGGGAAGCTGGGTTTAGTTTGAACTAACTGTAAGAAGCTTTTCAAATGCTGTCATTGATGGTTATGATTGAACATGGCCTGGCAATAAAGGTGGCATCAATAAAGTGCCATCAAATGTTGGAAAGGGACATTTGTCTGCAGCAGATCACGGAAATAAATCAAGAAATAGTCCCCATTGGCCTGTAAAGCTGTTCCAGTTCATGTGGTTGGGTCTTTTATTAGACCTGACACATCACAAAATGTTGTAATAACTCCTTCCAAGGATCAGGAGTTTTGCCAGATGCTCTTAGAGGTTCAATCATCTTCTTTCATCTTATTTCCAGAGAGGCACCAATGGTGCAACACCTTTACCAGGGAGTCTCCACCACTGGGTTTGGAGGAGCAGGGTCCCAGCTGGACCAGGACAACGATTTTGTGAATTTGGGGGTGTTCTCCCTGAGCACTGGGGAGGAAGGCAGTATTCATGCACAGCTACATAGGCAGGAGCTCTTCAAATTAAATGTAAGGATGAAATGTTTTACAGCAGGGATGGTGAGGCACAAATTGGTCAGAGAGGTGGTAGATGCCTAAGACCTGGAAAAATTCAAGTTCAAGTTGGACAGGGCTCTGGACAATCTGGTGTAGTGGAAGCTGTGGGGCTGAACTACACCTTGGAAGTTCCCTTTCAACCCAAATTATTCTCTGATTTCATGGATGGAAAGGGTCAAAAAGAGCTGTGACATGACAGCAAACCATAACAGCATTCCTTAGGGTTTCCAGCTCTTACTCTATGTCTGCCAAGCCAGCAGGACTCCCAGATCCCCATTTTCCCCCCAAAGTGCACACACATTTCCAGGCTGATCTGCATCACTCCCGAGCACCCCGTGTGCTCAGGGTGGCTGTGACTGATGTCACACACAGAGCTGTCACACTGACTGGGGACAGCTGGGCTTCTTGGCCACACAGGATCCCTCTGTGGGACGTCTGTGCTTGCAGACAGCGTGTGGCACCTGCAAAGTAGGCACAGGCAGAGCCTTTTGGCGTGGGGAAGCCTGCCAGGATCCAGGAGCCACGGAAAAATTCAGGATTGCCTCCAGCTCTGCAGGGGGAAGAGCATGCCTTCGGATGTTCCCTGTGTGTGAAAGTTGTAGCAGATATCTGAGCATGTTTCTGCACTGGGAGTTGGTTCTTAGAGCAGCTCGACAGCGAACAGTGCACAACGTCCCTGGTGTTATTCTGAGCTCTGCAATAAGGTGTGTGTGAATCCACGTGTCTGTTTTCAAGGCTATGGTGTTCATACAAGCTGAGAACAGATGATAACCCAGACAGTGCCACCTGTTTTCTGTGGCATAGAAAGGAGCATGGAGCTGTCCCTGGGTGGTGTCACAGCCCCACTACCTGGACACGTTCCACTTGAGGTGTGTGCCTGATTTTACAACCCAAAAGAAAAGACCAGCCTGGAGGCTCACACCTTCCAGGAAAAGGAATCACAGAATCACAGAGTGGTTTGGGTTGAAAGGGATCTTAAAGCTCATCCAGCTCCAACTCCCTGCCGTGGGCAGGGACACCTCCCACCAGACCAGGTTGCTCCAAGTCCCATCCCAACTGGCAATGAATGTATTCCTACGAGGAGTGACTTTGAGACTAGAGGGTCTGGGGGAGGAGATTTGTCAGAGGGGTGGTAGGTGCCTCATCCCTGGAAAAATTCAAGTTCAAGTTGGACAGGGCTCTGGTCTAGTAGAAGCTGTGGGTTGAACTACACCTTGGAAGGTCCCTTTCAACACAAATTATTCCATAAATCACTCCAGCTTCAGGCTTAGACCTCATAAACCTAAATTCCAACATCCCACTTCCCTCACTCCTCAGTGCACACCACAGCAACAAAGGGCAGAGCAGAGAAGCTGCTGCAAACAGATGCTGATCTAACCAAGAGATTGGGACAACCAGGCACGGGAAGATAAGCAGGTGTCAGCATCCCATCACCTGTGACACCATCCATCCCTGGCAGGCTGAGACAGGCTGTCTGCACACAGCATCCCCTCCAGGATGCTGGACCACAAAAGGGCTGGGCTGACATGCACTGTGGTGGTGCCAGCCATGAAAAAAGCCCCATGGGGGGGGAGGAGAAAAGCATCTTCCTGTGGTTTGCAAGAGGAGTCTGCCTGTCTTCCTGCAGCAGCTCGAGGAGGCAGCTGGGATGAGGATGGAGGGAGAGACGTGTGACCACTCCAGACGTTCTGGAGAGATGAGTGGTTCACCCACGGCACACAGCTTCCCCTGCCAGAGCTGCTCAGGTACTAAAAGCTGCACAAACACTGTCTGCAGTGCGAGGAGACTGGCAACTTAATCATTTAGCACTTTAGAAAGGGAAAGAAAACTTGGGAGTAAACATATTTTTTTTTTTTTCCCCCATAGCAGCATCCTGTGCCTTGATGGGAGAAGATGACAGCTCTGAGCCCAGCCCTGTGCTGCACCAGGCAGAGATCACAGCTGGGGCATTTCTGTGAGCTGTACCCACCCTGGTATAAATTAGATAGAAAAGGACAGGAAAACTGAAGCCAATATTCCCAGAACAGCCAGGACTTGGAGGTTATTAACCCCTATTTTCTCATTAAATTCTAGCTTAGACAAACACTTTTCTCTCATCTAATGTAACCCAGAGAGATGAGTCACTTCTCCCCCTCCACAGCTGTCAAAAGCACTGCTGGGCTGTTCCCCCACTGCAAGGAGAACAGGTTTTCTCTCCGGGGTGCAGCAGTGTGGGATAGACCAGAGCCCTTCCCTGTGGCCTTTCCCAGATTTGGTTGTTCACAAGGAATTGGACTCTGTGATCCTTGTGGGTCCCTTCCACCTTGAGATATTTTATGATTCTATGAACAAAACCTCCCATTTTAAGCCTAAAAACCTCACAAAGGATCATACTGGCCACATCCAGTTCCCAGTGTCACCACGTGTACCTTTAATTCGGTGGCTCTGCAGAGCATCCACTGCACTCACCATGATGCAGAGTCACCAAAGTGTTTCCCAAGACTGACAGCATGAGGATAAAAGCTGTAAAATCCAAATGCCACAGGAGGAAGGGAGAGAAGGACACTGCCAACACGGACTCCTTGCAGCAGCTGCTTAATTTGTCAGGTAGTAATTCATTAGGTCTTAATACACAGGGTGGATTTAGAACAATGAGAACTGAGCAGTGCTCAGTGTACACATCCTGTGACGTGCCAGCAACATGGAACTCTCTAGACAGCCACAGATTTGTTATGTTAATACCCCCTCGTCTCCTTCTGAGATTATCAAAAGGCAAGTGCTGTCACGCAGAAAAAAAAAAAAAAAATTACAGTTGGGGATGGATGGATGTGAGTGGTGCTTATTGCTCATGCACTGCTGGGAAGGCGCTCAAAAGAACACTGAAAAAAAATTGAGGAGGGAAAAAAAAGGGATTTTACCATTTTTCTTCTGATTTATGGAATATCCCCCAGCTGGGACTTTCTGGACCAGACTCTGACTTTAAGAATATTCTGGAGTAACAGCATGGATTCCTACAGAGAGCTGCTCCAGCCCAAGATGGAGTAAAGACGGTGGGAATCCCACCTTCCCTCTGGAAGAGAGGCTGCCCTCAAAAGCTGCAAGCCCCAGGGAACGGGGCAGTGTGGGAGTGCTCAGAGCCTGCAGGCAGAGCCCACGGTCCTAGACAGTGTTCAGCAAGATCTTCTTTAGTTATCAAGCTCCTAATTGAACTAATTGAGCTCCTGCAATTTGCAGGAGTCCACCCTCCCCTTGCCCACCACGGGAGGCCAGAACTTGAAGCCAGTTTGGTCGCACAGGGCACGACGTTTTCCACAACAAAGGGGAGATGGAAAATGTTGTTGCTCCTGGACCTCTGAGGGTCTCCCTTTGATTGTTGCACTTCCTCTCGGTGTCAGCACTTGTGATATTAATGATGTAGGCAACGGGTCATTAAAAACCATTCGGGAGGGGGGATGCAGCCACCTAACGAAGGATTAGAGCCCCGGCGTTATTAAAGAGTGAATATTCACTCTGTCCAATTAAAGGGATCTTTGCCTAATAGCGGGAACACCGCTCCTCCAACTCCCCTCTGGCAGCAAAGCCATGGAATAATTTCATCACCCTCCCGAATAAAGCTGAGGAGACACGGAACAAAGGAGCTGCTTTCCTGCATCTGAGATGTGCCCACTCCAAAACATGAAAGTGGCGCCGCTCGGGGAATCGCGGGCTGGGGAGCTTCACAGAGCTATTGCAACCCAGGGAGACTGGTGGCTACAGCAAAGGGGACCTTCAATTTGAAAGTGCCCTTTCATTTTCTTTGAATGTTAATTGGATTAACATTTCAATTGGTCTGAGGTGTATTTTGGCGTGTGTGCGATAAAGGCGCGCAAACACAAGCGCTGCCGATGGGAGAGGGAGTGGGGAAAGAGGAGGATGAAGAGGAGCATCACCCACAGCTTCTTCCCCAGCCTTGGGGAAAGCAAGGTCTCTTTATTCAGAGCTGTGAACTTGATCTTATCCCCAGTCTGGAGTGGTGGGAAATCCTTACTTTTTGGTTTTTGTTTTTTTTGTCAAGAAGTACCATTGATACAAAGACAAAAACAACAATGAGCTGTGCAGCAGGAGCAGCCAAGGAGGAGTTTGGTGAAATGAATCCTGTGCAAGCCCATGTTCCCTTAGAGGGCAAGGAATAAGAGCTACAAAACCAGAGTCACCTCCTCTACATCCCTCACCAGAGCTGCTCACAATTTACAGCATCTTCCAGTATCACCAGTCCAAGAGGTCAGCAAGCACCAGTCTCCCTCAAAGAGATGGAGCACAAAGAAAATAAATTCCAGCTCCTTCTCTGGCATCCTTTGCTCTCCTGGCCCCCAAAATGACCCTGCTTCACTTAATTGGACCCCACCTGACCTCCAAACCCACCTCCACCTGCAGAGCTCAGAGCAACTTGCCTTCTCCAAATGAAATCCCTGCCCATGGGGGTCCCAAAATCTGCTGCCAGCTCACGTATCGCTCTGCTGTTCTCCGAGCTCCCAAAATTCACCTTGCCCAAGCATGAAAAGAGAGCCCCTCTCCCCGCCCTCTCCAGGTTATCAGCTGTAATCTCCTCGAATGAAAAGCACAATGAGAAAAATGCAATATTATTACGGCTACTTTCCCCTCCGGAGTTGAATTTAAGGAAGGTAAATAATTGGCATAAAAGAGGCTTTTGAAAAGCAGGTCTCTGTACCCATTTGTTGTGGATTTCTGGCAAATGCATCACACCCTGCTCTCTCCAGCAAACTCCATCACCATCTCATGGGGAGAGAGAGATTAAAAAAATAAAAAGCTTCTATTTATTATAAAACTTTAATTGGCTTTAAAGAGTGACTGTCGTGCTGCCTGACACTTTAAAGTGTTCTGTACAGTAGGAGACACAGAACATGAATCACTGCACTTGTTTTTCATCGTCTTTCCTGCCACATTTGCTAATTATTTAATCTCCTGTGTCATAAGTGGGTCTTTTGCTCCTTTTCCTGCCCTTTTTTTTTTTTCTCCTTTCCAATTCTCTCCCACACTAGAATATGGAGCAGGCATTACCCTGGCAGTTTGAGTGCCAATAGCAGGAGATTTGGAAGGGTCAGGATAGGGGGAAGGGTTCAGAAAATGAGTTAAACATGTGCAGGGGTAGAAGATCATCCACAGCAACTCAACATAACCATCTCAAGGCAACTTTTTGTATGAATTCTTCATCTTCTTGGTAGAAGGCAAGGGCTAGGCATCAGGTCCCCTCTCTGCTCTTATCCCATTCCCATAATCATGGTCATCATTCCTGGGGGGATTTAAAGCCATGTGGATGTGGCACTTGGGGACATGGCCAGTGATGGCTGAGGAAAGGCTGGACTTGATCTTAAAGGGTTTTTCCAACCTAAACGTTTCTATGACTTAATTCCATGATTCTAAAAGACTTTTCCACCCTGGACACCACCATGATTCTATGTTGGATATGGGATGTTGGCCCCAGGCTGGGAGAGCCTCTCCTGACTCTTTTTGCCTGTTAAATTCTGGTCAGCTTCAAGCTCACAGGTAGTGATGTTTGCACAGGTCCTGTTCACAAGGGACCAGGGATATTTGTGGAACAACTCCCTGAAGCACCAGAGAAGCTTTGTTGGGACAGAGCAGCTGCTTCTCTCCAATCACAAAAAAAGAAAAAAAAAAAGTTTTTCTCTGCAGAATAAGGGGAGCAACACCTTCATGCAGCATTTCCTACCACATCCATCACTCTCTGAAGACAAACACACTCTGCTCTTCATCCCTGTGACAGTGTCCTCCCCATGGAGAGAAAACATCACAGAATCACAGAATTACAGAATGGATTGGGTTGGAAAGATCTGATTCCAACTTCCCTGCCATGGGGATGAAAATCCTGATGGAAGCTCTGCATCCACCAGAAATTCTTAGAAGATTACAGAGAGTAGAAATGTAATATTTGCAGTTTTTCTAGTTTGTAGCACTGAAACAGAGGTCCTAGAATAATGCAAGATATTCCAGGATAAAAGAGAAAAGCCCAAACCGACAAATGGACAAAGTCACAGTCTTCTTTTTATACACTGTAACTAACAAAATCCTCCAAAAGTAAAAAACAAACAAACAAACAAAAAACCCCAGATTTTCAGCTGGAAGCTACTGATGCTGATGTAGGATCTGTCTTTTGGAGGTTACACCAGTCCCTCAAGGAGAATGTGGCTCAGCAGTGCCTCTGTGGCATTTTCCACTTCCAACAGGGACGTTTCCTCCATGGCAAAGCCTTAAATAACAAAAGTGAGGGTGAAAACCTCAGCAAGCCAGCAAGACTTCATCCACCTTCCCACACCTCAGGGCAGGATCTGCAGGGTACAGACCACCTTCCAGCTGGGAAAAGTTTCCAAGTTGTCAATTCCCCATCCTGGAAGTGTCCAAGGCCAGCTTGGATGGGGCTTGGAGCAACCTGGGGCAGTGGAAGGTGGCTCTGCAGGAGGGTTGGAAGGAGATGATCTTTAAGTTCCCTGCCTACCCAAAGCATTCTGCAATTCTGTGATTTCCAGTGAAATCATTTCTCCTCTGCCTCTGTTTCCCAGCTCCCCAGGGCTGGCATCCCCAGAGGATTCTCCCCTCTTCCAGGCTGAATGCCACACTGGGATTTATCTCTTGGCAGCAGAGCTACGTGGCACAGCAGCTTCTGAAGCACACATGGCCCTCCTGGAGAGATGAATCTGGGAAGGGGACAAGAATTCATCCCCCCCCCGGGATCACCACGTGCAGTTTGGGGCTGCTGAGTGGTGCCTCTGATTGCAGGCTCCTGAAAGCTGCCACAGGAGTTGGGAGCAGGGGAGGGATGAAGATGAGTCTCAGATGTTTGCAGAGAACAAATAATAACAGCACTAATAAGGCTGCATAATTTTATGGCTCCTGCTTCCCCATCTTCAAAGGGCATCCCACAGGTTTTGGCAAGGCCCTGTGAAGCAGGAGCCAGCCCAGGGTTCAGCATCAGCAGGATTTAAGGAGTGTTGATATCAATAATACAAACACTGGAACACAAACAGCCAGCAGGGAGAGGCTGGGCCTGGGGACTGCTCGCCAGGGAGGAGAAACCCTAATTCTGGGTGCTGTGGAGGCAGAGAAAAGGGATTTTACTGCTCCAGGTAATAACTGAGCACCTTGAAATGAGAACGACTCCAGGGCACTGCTCAGCTTCGTGTCAGGGGGTGACAGCATCACTCATGCCCTGCTCCTCAGGGTGTGACAGGAGATTTGTTGCCCCACATTCCCTCCACCCTGTGCCTCCCTTTGAGCCATCAGAGGGTGCAGCCTGGGGAAAAGCTCCACACTGTCCCAGCAGAAAGGCCCAGGTCAGCTCTGGCTCCTGAGCTGAGGTTCCCCAGTGTCCCCATCACCCCTCCAGGTGCTGGAGAAGCTCCTGTGCTGCAGGGAGCAGGTATTAGCCATACATGGCACCTCTGCCAGGTGCTCTCCTGCACTCACAGCCCTCAGACGTGGTCAACAACACTCAAAGGCAACTGAAGAAGGGATTTCTGCACCCACAGAGCCTCTCTGGATATCACAACCCTCCCCAGATCCCTCGTGCACTATGAAAACAACATGTAAAGCATTATCAGTGCAGGGCTGCTGGCACAACTTACTGACCCATCCAGGCAATCAGCTTATGATATGAGGGATGGGATCACGCTGGCTGAGCAGGCACAGCTGCTAATGTTATTCTTGTTCATCAGAATATTTAATCCTACTTTTTTTTTTTTTTAATAAAAATAAATCCTCAATGACTATTTGCCTGAGGCTTAAGTTGGAGCAGCTAATGGGGGGGGGTCACGTAAATGAACCCTCTTTATGGAGTAGTGAACAGTAGCAAGATTGCTGAGCTCGGGTTGGAAGGGCAGGAGAAGCCCAAATGTGGGAGGGAAAAAAATTCATTCACGTGTGAACCTATGTAGGGAGAGGTCAGGAATTGCTGCAGCTGGAAAAAAATCCCAAATAAACAGTGACACAAACGCTGGGGATGAGAAATGTGGCAGGTTGGAGTAAGATGGAGCAGAGCCCAAAGGAGAAAAGTGCTGGGCAAGAAATGAGGCACAACTCTCCTCTGAGCCAGGTTTCTCCCCCAGCCGCAAGCCCTGGGATGGCACTGAGATTCTGAGACAACATCCAAAACCTTCCTCCTCCAGAAACACGGGGCTGCCTGGCACAGGGCAGCAAAGCTCATTCAGGACAGCAAGGAGCCCGTGCAGCCCAGTCCTGGTGCCACAGGAGGGTGTTGGCACTGTCCCACCCTGCAGAGACCTGTCCTGAAGCCTGACACCCTCCCAGCACTCCAGGGAGCTGTGCACCGGCAGATCCCGAATTCCTGACACAGCCCACCAGCCAAAGGAACCACGGAGAGCCTTGGAAAGGGGTTAAAAGGCTGGAAACCTCAGCCAGCTGATGGAGAGGAAGAGGAAATGCCAGAGGGGCATATCCGAGCCTGAGCAGGCAGCTTCACCATTCAATGCTTTATTTTTTTGCAGCCTTTTTTTCTTTATTTTTGTTTACAGCCCCAATCCTCCTCCTGCTAGAGCAGCCAGAGCAGTTCTCACCTGCTTTGCTCTGGGCATTGCTGCCCTCAGAGCCAAGTTTGAGCTCAGAGCCCCAGCATCACACGAGTCCTGAAGCCAACAAGTTTCCAAGGCACGCCTGGAACACAAAGGGAAGCAAAGAAATGCTGGAAGATTAGACCCCGAGCTGAAACTAATTGTTCAATAAGCCATGAACAATCCAGCCTTGGTGCAGTTTGCTTCTCTGCCTTTCATCTGTGGGAAGGAAAAATAAACAGCACGAGGAGAAGGGCAAGAGGTGCCAAGAGCCAGGACAGGGCTGGAAAAGCTGTGTCTGAAGCAGGGTGGGGCTGGGATGCTCCCTCCTCACCAGTGAGCTCCTTCAGCAAGGCTGGCAGGGTTTTAGGCCAAAGAAGGCTTGATTGAGCTCAAAATAATTGAACAGCATCATTCCAGGGCCAGCAACATGGGAGTGTAGTCCACGAAGCAGATGAGAAATCAGACTTTACATTCAAGGCTATTATTCCACGAGCAGCAGCGACTCATTCAGATCAGATTAATTGACAGGAATAAAAAAGAATATGTTGATAACTCCGGACATACAGGACGTTTTTATTCACGCTGGAAAGAAGCCCAGATGTAATAGACTTGCACAGACACCTCCCCCCTCTCCACGGAGTGGGCACCATCAGCAATTTTTTTTTCCTGATCCTTAATAAACCACGGGCAGGACAGGATCTGGGGCACACGAGGCAGATTTGCTGGTCTTTGGCCTACTGCAAAAATTAACCATCCACCCAACATATGGGTCCCAGAGAGTCTCCTGCAGAGCCCACTCCTCCCTCCAACTCCCACCCCCTCAAGGAGGATAATCCCCTTATTGTTATTTAGAGACACAGAGGTGGATCTGATCCGCAACCCCAAAATCCCCGTGTCTGGAAAGAGCTGAGGAAGAGATTAGAGATTCACCTCCCATGAAGGGAAAGAACTAAAGAGTCACATCCAGACTGCCCCGAAATCTGTGAGCGTCTGAAATTTGGCCCCAGACCCAAATTTCTCAGACACAGCCCGGCTCCATCAGCACTTTGGGGCTTGCTGCAGCCTAGCAACCAACAGCTGATTTCCTCATGCGCTCGGAGCTTAAGGAAGAAAAAAGAGGATCAACTTCAAAACAAGGACAACCTCTGAGCAAACAAAGAGTTGTGGCTCGTGAAACATTGATGTAAGGAACAAATTTTTGATGCTGCTGGTGGTGAAATATTGGCACAGGTTGCCCACAGAGGTGGTGAATGAATCCCTGGAAATGTTCAGGGTCAGCTTGGACAGGGCTCTGAGCAACATTTTCCTGTTGAAGAACATGGCAGGGGCGTTGGACCTGGTGATTTTTAAAGGTCCAACCCCAACTCCTGATGGAGCAAATTACAGAGAGAAAAAGGAGCAGCATCTGTAAGTCAAGATTGCCAGATGTTTTCTTTCCAAGCACAATCCCAACCCCACTCCTGCTCATTTGGCAGAGGAGGAAAAACTCTTGGGCACAGGACCCAAAGATTGGCTGCATCAACCTGGTGCAATCCTGCTCTCTCCTGATTCATGGCTCAGGGTGTTGGACACATCCAGGAGACAAATCCCAGCTCAGAGCCTGGCAGGGAAGCAGGAGAGATCCAAATATTTCATCACCTGAAGAGAAACCCAGAGGCAACTTGATCTGCTCCAAGAAGGAGTGAGATGAGCGTGATATCCTGGGACTGGAAGGGACACCAGCTCACCTTCCCAAAGTCCCATCATTTGGGATGTTTTCACCTTCCCAAGGTCCCATTATTTGGGAAGTTTTTACCTTCCCAAAGTCCCATCATTTGGGATGTTTTCCTGCAGGACAGTCTCCCAAATGCTGCCTCCCACAAACAAATCTCTCTTCCTTTCACACATGGTCTCAGTGTCACCATACAAGTATTAGGTAAAGAAAGGCACCTTTTATTCCTTCTCAGAGTCTGTCATTCCTGACAAAACAAGAAATTCTGGATTGCTTTGCTCACACTCCAAAATCAGTGCAAGGTAAGATCCAGAGGGAACTGAAATGCAGTGAAAACTTTCTTTCAGCCTACCAACCTGGAAAAAAAGAAAGTCTGTCAGTGTGCCCCAAAGCAGCCAGGAATAGCTGGGAGGGAGACGAGAGGTTGGAGCTCTGAGGTTTTTGGGGAATATCTTCCCAGCATTTGGGAGTGGGAGGTGCTGCCATGTGCTGTCCCTGATTCAGTGCCCAGAGCTATTCTAGAGAACACACACTCCCTGCTGGAGATGAATTCCCACCTTTTTTCCAACACTGTTGAGGCAAACCTAACTCTTGTCTTCCCAGATGCCTTCCTGTATCCCTAAATCCTTGCAGGAATCAGCAGGGAGCTCTATTGACAGGCTTGTTGTGGCAGCAGAATTAACTGCTGGGCTGATTTTACCATCCCAACCCATCAATCCCATTTTCCATTATTAGGCACCTGTGTGTTATGTTCATTGATTCTGGGCACTAAATTTCCTCAGGGGTTAACAATATTTTTAACACACAGGCAAAAATCCATGGAAGCTTTAAGAATACTCAAGCCCAAGATTCCCAGAGGTCTCCAAGGCCTGTGTTTTCTTCATTTTACACAGACACATCAATATATCTCCTTAATTCCATCTCATTGTTCCTCTTGTGTAGTGTGTGTTCCCGCTGGACAGAATTGAGGGAGTTTTTGATGACAGACAGGGGGATTCACTGCCCCACTCTTGAGGTCCACCTTCTATTTTTGGGAGCTTGGTGGCCAGGCTTCAAGAGCAGAGTGAAAATATGTCCAATTCCCTTGGCTCTCACAAGAAAAAAAATATATATATATAAGCATTAAGGTCTCTTGTGGATGCAATGTGGCATTCCAAAGGGATCCCATTAGAAAAGTCTAATTAACAACCTATTACAAAATGAGATCCAGAGAATATCCCCATTAGCTAAGCAAAGATGGGCAGGGATTTTAACGTGCAAAATCAACAATGAATAGGTAAATGGAGTCTAAATGAACAGTCCAGGGCTGAGGAGAAGAGCAGAGGGACGACAGAGCAGAGGAATGGGAGAACACACAGAGAGGCAGGAGAAGGAAGAGGCACAGAATAGCTCAGCAGGAGGATGGAGGGATGGATGGATGGATGGATGGATGGATGGATGGATGGATGGATGACCAGATGGCAAATGTTGGCAATTCCACAGTGTTTGACCTGGACTTATCCTGGCTCTTTACCCCTCAGCACTTCCCTAAAAATGGCATTTGAACATCAAGTCAGGCTCATAAGAAGAGAATCAAAAAAAGGGAAAGAAACAGCTACAAGGGGGAAAGTGCTTCCCCAGAAATGGACCCAATCCCAATCATAATCCCAATGTCTTAAAACCTGGAATCTCACTCCATTCCACCAGCATGCTCTAGAGATGATTTAACAGGTCCTGAATGGTGGATCACTGGTGGGGCACCAATTTTGCTGCCACGGTGCTACTCTGAAAGCTGAAGAGTTTCTTAACTTCTGCAAAGTCACATCAGAACATTCAAAACCCAAATCTGGCCCATTCAGAGCTCCCATTTACCTTCTGTGCAGAATGCAATTTCCTTACATCTGTTCTAGCCAACAAGCAGACAGAAAAGGGTGAGACACTGAAGGCAGGGAAGACGGGAACAGGAGCTAAATGATGGCTAATGGGCAACTGATGGAGTGGAAGGACAGATGCAGAGAGAGATTAATAGAATAGATAAACAGGCATCAGACCCCAATCTCCCAGCAATTACAGTCTGCTCTGGATATCCTAATCTTCTGCAGTGTCGCTCTCCAATAAGTCCAGTTAAATTAGTTATTATCCCTCATTTGTGTTCGTCCCTGGAATTATTTTGGTGGCGTGGATCAAAGAAACACCACGGGCTTTAATGCGGCGTGTGCTGCCGAGGAGTCAGAGCATTAGAAAGTGCTCCCTGCTCTAATGCATTCCCGTCTCGTGCCACAATGGGGATCTTTAACTTCTAATTAGTGCATCCCAGGATCTGTCCAAACAACCCTGCCGTGTCTTTCCTCACAAACACAAACACAGATGAGTTTCCCCAGGGACCCGGAGCCAGCTCGACACCTATGAGAGGCAGCAGTGTTCTCACAATTAATAAAGCATGAGCAGGCACTAAGCAGAGCTGAATCGAGCTCTGGAACTGCAGCCTGTTTGTTGTACTTCATTTTCCCCTTTCCCATTCGATCCACTAAAAAAAAAAAAAAAAAAAAAAAAAGAATTAAAAATTTCTTTCTGCAACTGTAGCGAAAAAAAAAATTAAAAAGACAAAAAGGACAAAAAGGATCTCATTACACATTTAATTTAAAACTCGATCAGCAATTAGGATATTTATGGACTGATCACCTGCCAAACGTTATGGTTTGAATCAAAGCTGCTCTGGAGTGCTGCAGTTAAAAATCTGGTGTAGTGGAAGGTGAGTCTGAGCACAGCAGGGGCTTGGAATGAGATGGCCTTTGAGGTCCTTTCCAACCCAAACCATGCCATGATTCTAGGAACCTTAAAGGAGACACAGAGTTTGGGGATTATTTTTTTTTTTCCCCTCTGCTTTGGAAGATTCTTTTAATTTCAAGGTTTAATTTAGGATATCAAACAAAATTAAGGTCTTAGACCATAGCAAGAAGGTCTAATTGGAAAACTGAAGTTATACATTCATGTCACCTGAATTTGGGAGCAGACCAGCCAGAGCTGGTTTAGAGGAACATTTACAAGCAAACATAGCTTGGATTCCCAGATCTGTGGCAGGGTTTTGTCTTTAAAGACACAAAAATAATTAAAATTAATCCTGAACAAACAGCTTCTTCTCATTCTGAGCAAGTCTGTGTGGAGTTCAGCAGCTCCAGAGGCCCCAGTGGAACTGGCCAGGCTATCAGGAATGGCCCAGGGGACAGCCCTAATCTGCTTTGTGACATGCACAACGCCCATAAACAAATGATTACGCTCCTGTGCTTGAGTCTCCCTAATTTGCAAAATGTTGATAATGATCAGGGCTAATTGAAAATTTCCCATCTAGCATTATTAGGATGGGGAATGGGGATTTTGAATGAACCACTTGCAAAAAGCCCAATTTCCCCCATCTATCTGATTTTTGACAGCAAAACAAGCAAACAAACAAACAAAAAACCCAAAATGGTCTTAAGTCTTTGGATAATTTTTCCATGGAAAACAGCATTTACTATTTTCTGGATAATTCAACGAGTTCTCAGGGTTCATAAGGCTTCTGAGGGTTCTTTTATTGCTCTTTTAAATAAGTACAGATGCTTTATGGGGAGGCTCAGTAGAGCAAGCTTTATTTGCAGTGATCATGCTCAGGCCTCTGGCCAAGTGTGACTTAAATCTGAAGAAAAGATGTGGGAAGAGGGCACTTCATTCACTAATGAGAGGGACATCCAGATGATGAAGAAATTGCACAAAAAATGGCTAAACCTTGTGGTTTTTACACCTGATCCCACCAGGATTTGGAGGAGCAGTTGCTGGCAGGGAGAAGAGCAGGTCTAGACCCTTTTTTCCCTGTGTTTTCTGGAGGACTGGGTGGCTACATCTGTAGATAAGCCAATAAATCAGATCAGAGCTTATATTCCCCTTGCTTCCTAAACCAGCTCACGTCCACACTGCTACCAGGGCTGAACTAAACTGCTCACCTGGGGTGAACTCCAGCCCAAATTACCCCAAATCTTGTCAGGGCATGAGCTGAGAGCTGGGAATTAAACTCTGGGGACAGCCACGGGCTGCATAAATTCCACTTATCTGGTGGAATTTCTGTCCTTGGCACAGCCAGAAAATCCAAGCCAGGCTTTACATGGGACATCTCTCCAGCCCTCAGCAGGGTGGGAGATCCCAACAAACCATCAGCAACCTCAGATTTGGAGGTCAGGGCTCTTAGGCACCTGCCAAAATTGACTCCATGCACTGCACCTGCCTTGATGTCCAGCCCAGCCAGGAGTAGCCTTCATTAAGGTTTAATTGCAGGGGTGACCACAGGGTCTGGGGCCAGCAGTGTCACTTCCATTAAGCAGATTGTCCCTGTTTAGCCTCTGCTTTTCCTGGGAGAGCAGGGCCAGGGGAAACACACAGAGCAGGAGGACACAGCAGCTGCTGCATCATTGGACTGACAAATATATAACACACAGCAAAATTACCAAGCAATTAATCAAGGAGAATAATTAGGAGAGCCCTGATGGAACCCACGAGCAGAAACATGCTGAAGGCAGGGGAAGGCTTCTGTCAAAATGAGGGGACATTTGGGATCAGGCAGCAAAAGACACCTCCATGGGCAGTGAGGTTTGGACACCTACACCCTACCCTACAATATGCCTTCAAGCCTGGCCTCTGCTCTTTTTTTGCAGCCTAAAAGGAGCAGAGAAGCTGGAAAATCCACAAGGAGAAATATCACTGACAAGGGTTGAGGTTTCAAAGAAAATTGGTTCCAGCAGGACTGGATTTGCTGCTGCCTGAGAGCTCAGGATCCTCCTGTCAAAACAGACTTGATCTGAAATCCCAGCTCCCAGCTGAGTCACAGCAAGGTTTAGGTCTAACACCCCAACTTTCTGTCCCTGCAGCTGGGAAACCAGAGTTATGTGGCACCCCAGCTTCTGATTCACAGCAAATTCCACAAGTCTGGGCTTCTGTTTGTGTTTGCTCAAGTGGATAAAATGTCATATTTGGGTACTTCTATGAGTGAGACTGGGAGGTTTCTTTATTGTCAATGGGGAGGCTTTGCTTTCGGGTTCCTTAAATGAACATGGCAGAAAAACACACTCCTGGCAAGGAAAAAGTTCATTTAAAGAGGCAAAGTACATAATTTTACCACCTGATCGAAGACAAAGCAGCTGCTCTACAGCACAAAAGCCTCCCCAAGAAAATCAATAAGCCCTCACAGAAAGTTTTATAGAATCATGGAATGGTTTGGGGGTGGGAAGTGACCTTAAAGATCATCAAATTCCAACCCCTTGCCATGGACAGAGACACTTCCCATTATCCCAGATTGCTCTAAACCTTATCCAGCCTGGCCTTGGACACTTCCAGGGGATCCAGGGGCAGCCACAGCTTCTCTGGGCACCCTGTGCCAGGGCATCACCACCCTCATTGTAAAAAAATATTTCTTATATAACTTATCTAAATCCAACCTGCTTCATTTTAAAACCATCCCCTCTTGTCGTGTTGCAAAAAGCCCTGATAAAAAGTCTGTTCCCACCTTTCTTCCAGTCCCCTTTAGGCTCTGGAAGGGGCTCTGAGGTTTCCCTGGAGCTTTCTCCAGGTGAGCACCCCCAACTTCCCCAGCCTGGCTCTGAGCAGAGGGGCTCCAGCCCTCTGAGCATCCTCTGAGCTCCCACAGGCTGCTCCTGTGTCTCTGCTTAAACACCCCTTCCAGGCACTAAAACCTGACCTCTTGGCAACCCAAAACCCTTCCATGGCTGCACTGGGATTTTGGGAGCATGGTAGCCATGGACAGAGATGTTTGTTGGGTGGAAAGAACCAACACCCCATCCCATCCTTGGACACAGAAATCCAGCTGCTGCTGCTTTCCATGCATTGCTCCCCTCTCCATGGGCTGGGGCAGAACAGAGGTCCCCACACTCAACAGTTTCATGCTTTAAAAAGAATAAAATTGTTTAAACCCGGTTTTTCTGGGTCTCTGGTGAAAGGCTCATAAACTCTCACCATAATTCAAGGGCTTTGCAGACCTCATGTGCTCCTGCTGCACGTGCAAGGGGAATTTCTGCCTTCCCAACATCTGGCCACACACTTATTAAACAAATACCTCAGTGCAAAGCTCAGCTTATAAAGGGCCACTCCTCCTGCAGAGCAGGTTCTCCTGCCAGCCCGTGCTGGAGTCTCTGGTGTCCTGTAACAGGGCTGTGCTCACACTGAGATTTGCCCCAGGTGACAGCTCTGATTTGTGTCTCTCTGCTGTATCCAGACACTGCTTCCATCAACTCCTGAGAACTGAAAATCTTTCCTCCTGCTGGAAAGAGAGATGATTTCCTTCATTCATCCATGGGCTGACCACTGGAAACTTTGCTGGCAGAGGGAGATGCTGGGAGGCAAAGCTCCCTCCATCCTACCTCTGGCAGGGCTTCATGCTGATGTTTTAGGAAAAAGCAGCTCAATCAAAGCATCCACAGCTGTCCAGATGATCCATGCTTTGCAGTAATGCAGGAGAGGTGGAATTTCAGCTGGTGATCAGCTGAGGTTGGGCAGCCTTGTCATTCAAGGAGAAGAGAGAACATGAAGGTCCTGAGTCAGCTCGCAGCATGATCCAGATTTGGGTGGGAAGGGACCTCAAAAATCAACTCATTCCAACCCCTGCCGTGGGCAGGGACACCTTCCACTGGACCAGGATGCTCAGAGACCCATCAGGGCTGGAGGAGGGGGGTGAGAAGTTTCATTCCTCTACTGATTTCACACAACAATGCCAAGAAGTCTGGTAAAAAGGGAAAGTGACATTTTATTTTGTTTAAAGGCCCTTAATGTGACTAAACTTAAGTTCATCCACATGGGAAACTCGACAGAATGGTACCAGCTGCCTGGAGTGCACTGGGGTGAGACCATCACCCCCCCAAAAAATCCAGCAAAGTCTGTGCCATGCTGATCTCACCAGCTGAAGGCTCTCAGGGTGCTCGGGAGAGAGGGAAATAAAAATGATCCTCCCTGCCAAAAAAATGAGGAAACTGAGAGAGAGAGAGAGAGGGTGTTCCCACATCACCCAGCCAGGCAGGGATTGCCCCAGTGTTCATTCATTAGGTGATCACATCCTTCCTGCCAAGACTTGGATTTGTAATCCCTGGGAGTGTATCATGGATCCCTGAATTACTCAGAGCAGGTGGCATTTCCAAATTAACTCTTGCAGAGCTATTGCAGGCTCACTCCAGACACTCATTGCTGTGTTTGGTCCATGAGCTCTCTGCTGAGTAGAAAGATCTGACCTTGAAGAACTCTTAACTGTGCAAGATTAGACGGCATTTAAACCCCAGATGCAAGTTTGCAAAAACAATCATTATTGAAAATAATTATAATCGCCTTATTTCAGAATAAGCCACTGAGTTTTCCGGGAGAAAAAAAATAAAAAAAAAGCTGCTTATCAGAGATCTCTGTATGCTTTAACTCCAAGACTGGAAACCTCATCTAAAGAGCAAATTGTCATTCTTGCAGCTAAAGTGTAGGCCAATTTCTCTTTAATAGAATAAGATCTTCCTTGGAGGAGATTGTGTGTTGCTGATAATTATCTGGTGACACGTTGGGGTTTAGCAGGTGGATTAATTTCATTTTACATTATGTCATTAGTGCCACTGGAGGGGCGTGTGGCTGCATCCTTTTGGGCATTAAGATGAGGAATTTGTGACGTATTTTACAGGCAGTAGAAACAGCTGGGCTAAAAACAAAACCTCCGCTGGCTTTTTGGGAAAAGGCATTTCCTGTGGATCATGTGCTGTCATGTCAATCACAGGGAAAGGCCATGCTCAGCCTGTTAGCTGAATTTGAAGGATGCTCCAGGTGCCCAGATCCCTGTTTGAGGCTCAGGAGACCTGGGTGTGATCCCAAAGTGCAGCAAACACCGACACAAAACTGGATATTATGAGATGAGACATCCTTGAAGGCTCCCTCCCACCTGCAGCACCGAGGAGCTGGGAAACTTCCTGCCCTCCCCAGCTCTTGCTGCCAAACATCCCAGACCTCTTGATCCTGCCAGAGCAATTTTCTGTGCACTCTGCTGCAGCCTGGGCGTTCAGCAAACCAAATGACTCCACACACCACGGGCTTGTTTTAAAAAAGCTTCCCAATCTATCCACCCCTGCTTCCCAGAAGATTTATTATACACAGGCACACGCCACGGAGGAAACAAGAGGCTGCTGCTCTCAGAATATTAAACAAATAAATTGGTTGCCCTCTAACACACCTTTTTTTCCCTCTCACAAGATGACCCAGGCTACTGAAAAGCTAATCCAGCTTTCTACAGACTGGGAAAAGAGAGTGTGGAGTTCAGTAGGGCTCAGCTATGGAGCTCAGCTCGGATAAACAGCAAAGGTGGAAAGCAGGAGGATGAAATGGCTCTAAAGAAGGATATTGACTGATTATCATGAGGAATGTCTGGAAGAAACTTGAGTGGTGTGCACAGAATATATACTCAGAGTAGCATCTATTAGACTCTGAAACACTCACCAGGAGAGGGGGAAGAGGGGAAACTCCATTACCCAGAGCAGGACATTCCAGCTGGACAAAATAAGTGAAGAAATAACCTGGCTCTGACTGGCATTACCATCCCTTCACCTGCTGTGATGTGACTCCAGAGTGGAGCTCAGAGATTGCTGCCACTCTGAGAGGCTGAGCCTCCACAGGGGTTGGAGGGGAGAGGCAAAGTTTGGGTTTATATGATTTCACACCCTCTCCAAACCAACCTGCTCCAACACAACATCCAGAGGCTGCACCAACATTCCCAGGGTTTATTACCTCTCTTCAAGGCCAGGTTTGGAGTGACCTGGTCTGGTGAAAAACGTCCCTGTCCATGGCAGGGGATGGAATTGGATGATCCTGAAGGCCCCTTCCAACCCAAACCATTCAACAATTCAATGAGAAAAGCAGCCACTGATTCAGCAGTGGGTATTCTCACTCATTTTGGGGGGCATGGGCCATGCTGCCAGACCCAACAGGGCTGGAAGAAGGAAAGCTGCTGGGTTTGCAGCTGCTGGGGCTTCAGGACACCCTGGATGCCACTGCTGCTCCCTCCCAACCACAGCAGCTGAGCACAGCATCTTTCCATGGTGGAGCTGGCACTCTCTACTCCCTGGGCTGTGCCCATATTTTGGGCAGCTCTGGTTACAAACATACATCATTTTCATTTCCTTCTCTCTAACCTAGAGCTGGCTGGGTCAAGGCAGAAAAATCCAGGTTACTGGACCACATTTCAGAGGTGAGGACAAGTTGTTTGGCCTTGCTGAGGGCAGCAGCTCCTTTTTATGCTTCATCCCAAAGTCCCCAGGAGCTCAGCTGGATGTCACTGGACCTGCTCTCCAGCCTCTCTCAGCACGTGGAGCCTGGTAGGTGTTTAAGCATTTCTCTTGAAAAAAAATGACAGAGCCTGGGGCCCAGGCTGGCGATGAGAAATGATTCTCATTTTTGTGAGTGCCGTGGGTTCAGCCGAGGTCGATGGCAGCGGCGCCGAGGGAAAGCCACTGGAAAATACAACTAACTTTGCCATCACTCACCTCCTCCTTCCTCAGCAGCCTGTGGGCTTTGTGCAGACAGCCAGGGAGTGGACAGGCTCAGAGAAACAGGGGTGCTGGAGCAGTTTGGGCTGAGGGGTTTGAGCTCTTTTCCATCCAAGGATGAAAAGGGCAGGTGCTGCCAAAGACACTGATAGCCACAACACAGCCCAGCAAGGGTGTGACCCCTCCAAGCCAAATTCATTAAAAAAAAAAAAACACCTGCAAGTCACCACACAAATATTATAGATGCTACAAAACATGTATTGACATAAAATCACACATGGTGCAGGCTCTGATTACACCTGCACATGCACTCACTTGGGGTTCATGATGCATCCCTTGCTTTCTAACCCCTCAACAAAGAGCATCTCTCTGGAGCACTGTGAGAAACCTCTGCTGCTCCCCAAAAATAGTCCCCAGTGTCATGGATGGCAAAGCATTCGAGCAGCTCACCTGTCTCAGGCACCCCTAATTTGTGGAATTAGAGCTAAGCAGGACCTGCTTATTTTAATGAAACACACCCCCACCCACCCCAAACAAAACTCTCCTGCCATTGTGTGTTTTTACATTAAGAATAGAGGGGAGCTGATGAGCAGGATGACCGAAGAGTGAAGTTAATTGGATCAGCCAGAGTTGTGTAATGCTGCTGCCACACAGCCCATGGTCACAGCTGATCCCTGAGCTGTGTCCCCTTGGCTCCCTGAGCTCCTCTGGCTCTGGTTAGAAAAGGTCCAGGCAACTCAGCCCTGCTCACTCGGGGTGAGATGTGCTGGCAGTCTGAACTGGAATGCTACAGGGAAAGAGGGAAAGAGGAGCAGGGATGGCTGCCAAAGGAAGCACAACAAAAGCCAGCCCCAGAAATTCAGTCCCACATTGAAGGCAAACCTGAATTCTGTGAGCTCTGATTCATTTGCTTTGATTTCTCTATACAATCCATTTTCCATTAAGAAATACCATCAGTAACACACTGCTGCAGGTTGGGTTTTTAACTGTGTTTTTAACTTTCAGCTCAAGGATTTCCCTTCTGCACCCGTGATCTCTGAATCAAGACTTGGGATTACATTCCTTACTCATGTTTGGCTCTGAATAAAGATGAATATCCCATTTTTAAGGCTGCTGGGATCACATTTTAGCTCAGGAGATGTGATGTTAGTGCTGAAGGTGCTCTGCTTCTCCAGCATGGTCACTACACCCACCCCCAGCACTAATCCAAACCTTGTGTGGGGGTTGGCTTGCACATGTGGAGGCCACGATTATTATATTTTTATAGGAGCTATATATTAAACTTTAGTCCCCAAACTCCTATCATTTTCCTGACAAGTCACCACCCTGCCCACATGCACTGCAGCAGGACTTCTGAAGGGATTATCCTGGGCTTTGACATGAAACTGCAGCTGCTCACCAAGAGCAGCCCATCCTTTGCTGCCCAGAATTTCTCCCCAGAGAGGACACCCCTCTATTAACACTAATCATAAAACCATATAATAGAATTATACAGAAGGATTTGGGTCAGGAGGAACCTTCAAGATCATCCAGTTCCAATCCCCTGCCACAGGCAGGGACACCTCCCACTATCCCAGGCTGCTCAAAGCCCCATCCAACCTGGCCTTGGGCACTTCCAGGGCTCTGGAATCCTTCAGTGATATTTTACCTGGCTGCATAAACCTCCTGCCACATTCCTGGCAAGCCCTTGTCACCCTGTCTGATCACCAGCTCCTCTCTCATGACACAATTCAGGAGGAGCAGTTCTGGGTCCTGGCCAGGTAGACTTGGCACTCAGTGCCTGGCAGGGATGAGGGATGTGCTGCCTTCAGCCTTCCCGGACTCCAGGCTCACTGCAAATGGAAATAAAAACCAATCCAGCTTCTGCCTGCACCTTTTACCCATCCCAGCTGCATCTGCATGGAGTATTGTGTTGTTTTCTGTCATGTCACCGTTTAAAGGTTGACAGATTTGGTCCCAGGAGGAGCTGCAATTAAGTGCCACTCTTATATTTTTTATTCATCTCATTTCACTGTGCTGGAAACCAGCTCTGCTGAGGTTAACACTGAAATTCTGACCAGGCACAAGCAAAACGTCCCCCAAGATGTCAAGGAATAGAGTGAGTGGACTCCAACTCCACTTTCCCCTCCAGCCATCCATCTCCTGGGATATTTATTGGATGTCCTGCCACTGCAATATCCGAGTGCTCCCAGCACCCCACCAAAGCTGAATGAAAATCCTCAGCAGCGTTTTTATGTTGTGATGCCCCAGCAGCACCCACGGTCACCTCCAGTGCACAGGAAAGAAAAAGAGAGATCCTCCCAAACCTTCCACTGATAACTCACACAGAGCTGAGCTTTGCTGAGGGCTGCCTGGGTGCAGGTTTGAGATCTCGGATGAATAATGGTTTTACTTATTGGAAATTCGCTTTTCATTTTGCTTCAATTAAGTGACCGGCGGAATCAATCACACACCTTCTGCAAACACTAAATCTTCCAGAGGGAAAATATTTATCAAGTCCCAAGCCACCAGCTTTAGTCCCCTTATCCCTCTTGCTCTCTAGAATTGCTTCGAAGTGTAGAGGGAGGGAAAAAAAAAAAAAAAAAAGAAAGGGAAAAAATTGACCAACTGGAACTTCTGAGGATAAAAAGCAGGTTGTGAAGCAGCAATGAGAGTGCTCGATAGAGAAACATCCTCTGGATTTTGGCAGAGACAAGGCCTGGTGTGCATTCAAGTGTCACTGAGATGACAGAACCTGAGGGAATGGCATGAAGCTGTGTTGAGGGAGGTTTAGGTTGGATATCAGGAAAAAGTTCTTCCCCCAGAGGGTGGTGGGCACTGAACAGGATCTCCAGGGAATGGGCACAGCTCCGAGGCTGCCAGGAGAGTTTGGACAATGCTCCCAGGGGCAGGGTGGGATTTTGGGGTGTCTGTGCAGGGGTTGGACTCAATGAACCTTGTGGCTCACTTCCAACCCAGAATATTCTGTGATTCTATGGCATAGCTGAGGATGAGCCCCTCTGCACAGAGTTACTATATTGAGCTATTTTTTAACATCCTCTAGCATCTCAGTGTAGGTACAGAACTCCTCAGGCCAGAAGTTGGTTGAAATGAAAAGTTTGTTGCTTAATTCTGTGAGACTCCTCCGTATGGCACCAGCAGGAATCTGCCTTTGGGGAGCTGAGGCAGAGCTGCAGCAGCCTTGGCAGACTGGAAACAAAACTGGGTTTGTCTCCAGCATCAGGTTCAGGGTAAAGTCTCATCTCATTAAACCTCACTGAGCCTGGCTCACAGCACAGTGGCCAGGGATGGACAGGTTGTCTTTGGCATTACCCACATCAATATTACTGAGGATTTACAGGTCTGGGCTGCCTTTCCATCCCAAATGGATCTGGGGATCCAGTTCCCATTCCACTGTCAGTTCTCACTTTCTGAGTCCTGGGACACTGCAGGACCATCACCCACAACCCAAACTCAGCTAAATTGGGAATTTGCAGCTCCATCCTCATCCCCACCCAGATTTCCTTTAAGTGGGATGAATAGAGACCTGGCTTTCCTCTCTTTCTTTCTCACACAGTTTGGGATTTTCTGCTGGATCTGGAAATGCCACCCATGAAACAGGTCCTCAGGAAAGGGCAGTGACTGCAGGCTGCTGGCAGAGGACAGGGAACTTCAGCTACCCTTGAACTCAGTCCCTGCAGGGTGCTCTGAGGTCTGTAAAGGTCAGGGGAAAACCCTCCAAGTGCCCAGAACACTGGGGCTGAGATTTCACTGCTAACCCGCAGGGAAGGAGCAGATTTATAACATTCCAGGCACTGGAGATCCCTTTAAAGAGCTGCTGCTTCACCAGAAGCTTTCGCACCCTCCTCCCAAAATTGCACAGGAGACACTGCTGGGGCAAAGGACAAAACTCTGAGTGCAGGCCTTGTCCTAAATGAGGTCAGTGCTCTACCTTGGGCTTTCAGGGCACAGAGGTGGCACTGCCAGGTGAAAGCAAGAGCAGAAATATCAGCAGAATCAGGGTCCCTCCCAGTATAACCAGGTCTATTGTTCAATGGAGGGATCTTCTGTATTAAATCCTTCAAAAAAAGCTTTCAAGAACAGAGGCATTTTGGTGAGGGAAGTCTTTCCCAGCAGTTACATGAAAGCCTCTGATCAAACACATCCGAGAGAAAAGGGAAAAATGTGGGGATTCCAGTGTGGACTAAGCAGAAGCATTTAATTTTATTTTTTTTCTGAGGAAACACCACATGCAAATAACACTCAGCTGTTCTAATGACCAACCCATAGGAGGTCTGAGTGCAAACACAGTTCCCATCACAGAGATTCCTCAAGGAATCCTCTGCCTCTCCCAGCTGACCCATTGCTGGGATGGGAGATGGAAATGGTCAGAAAAGATCAGAGCTCTGGGAGGGACCAGGAGCCACCACCAGACAACAATCAGGCACCAAAGCAGTTTGGAAATTGGAGATGGAGGCCGAATAAATCAATCCAAAATTTATGGGAAGGGTGAGGGCAGGAACAAGAGTTCCAAATGTTGCTCAGTGATCAGACAGGGATTTCAGACAGGCAGGAATCAGCAGCACGGCATCAGAGACAGCCAAAATGTTTTGTTACACACGAGAAGGCAGCAGAGCCCAGCCCTAGCAGAGCTCCTGACCCAAGGACTCAGCCTCCTGCAGCCCCACATTCCCATGGCATCCCAGTGGCTCTCCTCCTGCTTGCTTTGTCCCAGGTTTAATGTCCCACTTGTGCTCCTTTGCTTCCCACAACAAAGCAGTGTCAGGGTTATTTCCTCACTTCCAGGATGTGCCAGGGTGAAACAACCAAATCCTTCTTCCCCATCCCATTAATGTTCCTGCACTTACTTTCCTGGTCCTGATACACAGCTTTTTTCTCTCTGCAACTGCACGAGTCATCCAGCATCCCTTAATCTTTACAGCCTTCCCAACCCTCTGCCTACCCCTGCAACATCTGCCTGGGAAACAGGGATGATTTAGATGAAATATTAGGAAGAAATTTTTCCCTGTGAGGGTTGCCCAGACAAGCTGTGGCTGCCCCATCCCTGGAAGTGTTCCAGGCCAGGTTGGACAGGATTTAGAGCAACCTGGGATAGTGGGAAGTGTCTCTGCCCGTGGCAGGGGGTTGGAATTTGATGATCTTTAAGGTCCCTTGCAACCCAAGCCATTCCATGACTCTAAAGTGCACATTCCTTTTGCCTCCACTCTTTCTTTTCATGTTCCCTTTCCCTTCCTACAGCTTTGTCCTAACTCTTCCCTTCTCAGCCATGGATAGAGAAGGTCAGAAAAAGAGAAAAGGGGTCATTTAGTGAAGACCTTGGACTAAGTCTCCTAGAAGAATTCAGAATCTCTACCCTGGTTTAAACCCAAATTCTCTCAGAGAGGTTTCCACACATGGTCTTAAAACCCTTCACATTATCCCTAGATAATCCACTTAATGCTCCTTATTCAACACCTGAAATCTGGAGAATATTAGGACTCAGTGTTTTGGTTTTTTTTAGTCTCTGGTCTACAGGCACCTTCTCTAGCCACATAAAAAGCTGAGAAAAAAAGTAAAGTAATCCATAGATACTATGAGGAAAGCATTAAGCATTACAGTCCTAATAAGAAAACAGTCCATAAATCCAAGAACTCTGAAAATGCCCAGAGAACAGTTAATCCCACTCAAGTTGTTTTGAAGGCCTAAGCTGGACTTGGCCAGGATGCTGAGCTCCATAACCCCAGTCTGCTGGTTTGGGCTGTGGGGCACTGTCCATTTCAAACAACCACAAGGAAGTCGGGACTAAAACTTTAACAACTCGAGCTTAACATCCTGCCAAAACATCAGCACATTCCAGAAAACACCATGCACCCCATTGTTCCACTGCTCCAACTTCTGCCACTTTGGGGTTTTAAGGCTCCTGTCCAAAAGCTTACCCAGCCCAAATACTTTAGCTTAAAGGTTAGAGTAAAATTAATGCTTTGGGATTCCAAACTTCAGCTGAGCATGCTGCTTCCAGCAAAGCTGCCTGACTGAGGACCAGATAAATTCCTTATAAACTCCAATAAAGCAATTCCAACTTGTGGAAAGACTTCAGAGATTTATCTGCTTGCAGGACAAGGTCATCTTTTCATGCAAAAATCAGCAACTTTCCCGTGAATCTCATTGAAGTAGCAAGAGAATAACAATTCATTTCAATCCTTTATGGATCCTCACTCTTCGCTTCCTGGGGACAGAGGTTCTGCCAGGCGTGTCCAGTCCTGTGTTTTTATCAATGGTTATTGATGTTTTTCAATTTCTTCTGTGACACTTTCTGAAACACATTTGTGTGTGGAAAGCACTTTCCAGGCTGGGATTCCTTTAATGCTGAGCTGGGCTCACATTTTGGCAGTTTTTATGGCAGCTCTTCACCACGTCCCTCAGTGCCATCCCATGGATCCAGTCTTTGCTGGGATAACTCCACATCCCACATAATATGGATTTAGGTCACATCTCTCAAAAGCATCCCTATGCAGCAATATTTTCTCCAAATACCTCTGGAATCACTGTATTCATGTCCTGGAATTAAGACTCCTGCAATAATATTCCCAAGTGTGGTTGGGAATGTTATTGTCCCAATATTTATCCCAATATTGTCCCAATTATTATTGGGAATAAAGTCCCATCCTCTAATTATTTTTTTTCTTTCCTGGTCTTAACTGCTTATTCCTTTCACCATTTTCTGAGTCTCCAATTGTATTTTCCAACAACTACCACACACACACACACAAAAAATCTCCCAGCATCTCTACACTTCTACTACCAAATATTGTCCCATGCTGGATTTTCTGCAGAGACAATTAAATAATTAAAATCTGTGTTGAGTGAGGACCTTGCCTTGGTGGCAGCATCCCCCCAGTCCGTGGCCCCAGCTCCCAAGCAGCCCAGAATTCTCTCCAATGTGATCATTTCTTCCACCAAACTTTCCACACTCCAACAAATCACAAATGAAACCAGACCTTGGCACTTTCCATTCTCGCCTTGTTTCTCTGGGAAGGAACTCAAGCTCTGCTGTAGCTGCTCTACAAGATATCCATGCAAACCCTGGGATCATTCCATGCAGGATCATTCCAAAACACAAATTTCATCCAAAGAACTGAGCGTTCCTCATGGAAACTACAGAGTTAGCACAAAACCACGACTCTACCACAAAAATGAGCTAAAAAAAAATCATGAACAGAACTGATGGGAGGAACATTTTCTCATTAAAATGAAAATAACCCTTTTCTGATTTTTCTTTTCATTCCTGGCCCTTGTTGTAAATTCACAAAATATTTTCAAAATCAATCAGGGGAACTAAAATCCCTGTTTTCACTGAAATTAAAGACCATGGGCTGTGCAGAGCCATTGGTTTTATGGCTATATGCAGTGATGGCATCTCCCTTCTGCACTGGTACTGAGAGAATTTTTTCCTCTTTCCCACTGTGTGGGACCTGCCTCCTCCACTGTTTCTACCACCCCTCTCGGCTTTTCAGATGCTAATTGCTTTTCTCACTAAATTGAAGGCTTAATTAGATTAAAGGAAGAACAATAATTGTGTCTAACTAGTATTTAACCGGGATTTTGCTGTTTCTTTTCAGATCCTATGAAGAGATTTCTATAGAAAACTGGGGGCCCGCTTGTTTTGGGTTCTGTCTGAAGATGCAGAAGATTTTTTTTTTTACCTCTTCTTGAAGATTTGACACACTCATTCCATCAGTCTGGAATCACCATGGCTAAACCCACATTAGACATTTACAAGATCATATATTTATTATTACTGTACCCCCCAGACACCTGTCTTTAGGCTGGTTTTATACAGTGGAAATGGACACAGCTAAATAATAAATTAGACATATAATTATCATGGTTGCATTCAATATTTTATAGTGCCTGTTAATGGTGGATACCAAAAGGGATTTCTTTAGTGTTATCAGGTGGTTTTCCAGTAAATGGAGCACAAAACTTTGTGGCAGGAGGAACAATCAAACTCAAAATTGGGACCTGAGCAGAGCAGCCCCAATATCTTCACCCCTCACCTCCACATCCTGGATCCAGCATTATCCCAGGCATTTACAGTTAAAAACCATGCTGGCTGCAGGAGCTTTTCCAGGTAAGCCACAGCAGCCCTTCCCTTGGCAAAGACTGGCAGGATCCAGCAGAAACAAGAAGCAATTTTCTGTCTCAGACAGAGACAGAGACAACCACATCCCTCTTCGATGCTGCCTCAAACTTTAATTGTTAATAAGGAAACCAGCAACTGGCTCAGGTCCTTCCTGACTCTCATTTCCCATCCCACTTTTTCACTGCACACTTAGGGCTGCACTGAGGAATATTTAGGATCATCCTTTAAGCAATCTGTAGGAATTAAAGGTGGCACCCTGAGTAATGCAATACATCAAAAGATAAAGTGCTTTCTCCGACAACAACCACAACAATAAAAAAAAAAAAAAGCCACAGGGAGCTTTTTCTTTGAGGAAAAAGTTATCCAGATCTCTGTGTTTGGTCTGTTACACTCTGCACAATATCCTCATGCCAATAGCTCTGGAAATGGGGTACAATAAAGAAACTTCTCCCTACCAGGAGGGTTTGCTGGGGAATACGTGTTAAGAGAGATAGGAGTTTTATTTATGCAAGTTAAAACAGGAGCTGAAGAGGTTTAAATCCTCTGGATAATCAAAATTAGATTAAATTCTTGGTATAAGACCCAATTCAACATAAATTGTAATTATAATGAAATGCTCAACAGTATAAGCATTTTCTTACAGGGCTCTTTTATCTTGAAAGATCCCCCAAGTCATAAGTGGCAGTGGTTTTCTCCAGGATGAGACACAGCCAATGCATGATAAACCTTGCACACCAGAGAGATTCTTTTCTAGCTGGGAAGAGGGGAAGCAGAACAAGGAAAATGAGGCTGCAATTTGCTGGGACACTCCAACTTATCCTTCCCTCAGTGCCTACAAAGCAAACCACCAGGTCACAGAATCACAGAATGGTTAAGGTTGGGAAAAACCTCCAAGTATCTCCAACAATTGTATGGGAGCCTAAGAAGAAATCATCAAATACCATCATAATCAAGAGGAAATAATCAAAAATAAACATAATGCAGGGCATTTCTGCAGAGGCAGGTGACCACAGAGCAGTGTAACCTGCCTGGCAAATTCAACCTCTTCCTACCCTCTAGAGGGATCCCTAGGGAGTCAGACAATGTCAAAAAAGACACTTGGGTTTAGTCAGACAGGGAAAACAGGGGTTGCAATTTACTCTGCCTAATGCTGTGAAATGGATAGAAAAAGATGTAAATAGGATGAGCATCCATCCCAACCCATCCCTGTCCTGTTACCCAGAGCAGGGCAAATATCCTCACTGCAACAAACGATGGGACACTCAAAACCAAGAATAATTCCCTGAACAAAACTTCATCAACTCTTCCCCTGCTTGTTTTGTACCTGTACATCTTGTCAGCTTCTTGTTCAACTCTCAGTGAAGTCCCTGCTGCTCACACTGGCCCAGAGGACACCGTGGAATCCCAGAATGGTTTGGGTTGGAAGGAGCCTTTATGATCATCTCATTCCAACCCCAATTCCACAGGCAGGGACACCTTCCACTCAACCAAAAGCCCAGCTCCACCTCGGTCCTGAACACTTGCAGGGATGGAGCATCTGCTTTTCCAGCAAACTGGGGGACCCATGGAAGATGCAGATCTCAGCAGAGCCATTTCAGAGGGCTCTGCTCCACACTGGTTTTCTCCACGGGACAAACCACACTTGTCACCTCTCCCTTCTGTGGTCTGGAGCCGTCAGCTCTTGTTTACAAAGTTTCTGCAGCTTTGCTTAATTTAGAGCAGCTCTTCTGGTGAGTGTCACCAGTTCCACTTGGCTGGCTTTGACGAGAGCAATGTGACTGCTGGGAACTGAGACAACCCTTCCAGAGCTTCCACTGTCCTTCTCTCCCTGAAGCATTTTTTTGGGGTGGAAGGAGGAGAGGGGAATGAATGTTGTCGGATGGAACAGCACGGAGTCATTTGCAAACTGGCCTCAGGAATGGGTCACTGCCCCAGGCCTGAGCAATCAGAGCCATTCAAGCCCTTGCTTGACAGCAAATAGTTTAAAGAAAAGAACATTTTTATCTTCAGAGAAATCAGTGATCACCCCAAGTCAGATGCTTCCAGAGACAGCAATGCTCCCTGTCCCTAGGATAGTTAAAATTAAGGTTTCGTCTTCCCTTGAACAAAGGCACTGGAGATAAAAATATTTTTCCCTAAATCCTACAGACTTGATAACCAACACTCAAACAGAGCCTTCATCTCCTCCTCTCTGCCTCATCCCTCACTGTTTCACATCTCTTTTTACACTATCTTTGCAAATGCACCAATGTCTGAAGTGTTGGCACTGGAAAGATCCACAGGACTCTTCAATCAAATTTTCCCCCACAGGATCACAGGCATCACCTCATCACAGACCACTCTCAGTACCATGGTCTGAAAGAAGAAATTCCAGAGGTTTGCAAGAGTGGACAGCTGGAAACTCTGTGACAGGAGCCAGTTTAGGAGCAGAGACCTGTGAGAGCAGCTGATGGAAGCAGAGGTGTGGAAGGGGAGGATGGAAATGGAAGGGAAGAATAGAAGTGCAAGGGAAGGATGGAAGGAGAGGATGGAAGTGGGAGGATGGAAATGGAAGGGAAGGATGGAAATGGAAAGGAAGGATGGAAGTGCAAAGGAAGGATGGAAATGGGAGGGAAGGATGGAAATGCAAGGGAAGGATGGAAGTTCAAGGGAAAGACGGAAGTGCAAAGGAAGGATGGAAGGGGAGGATGGAAATGGAAGGGAAGGATGGAAGTGCAAGGGAAGGATGGAAATGCAAGGGAAGGATGGAAGTGCAAGGGAAGGATGGAAGTGCAAGGGAAGGATGACGACAGCAGGTGCCAGCAGCCCCCTGAAGATTGAGGGGACACTAATGAAGAGAAGGAATAGCTCAAGAGCCAAAGCTGAAAAGCATCAGAGCCCACAGCTGCAGGCTGGGGATCTGCTTTGTTTTGAGAAGCTGTCCACCTCTGCTGGCTTGATTAAAAAGCATTAATTCACACTGACCAAGGTTTAGACATTAGCTACAGAACAGCAAAAAAAAATGATGTGAATGCTTGGAGGAAAAGGAGATAAGAGCTGGAAACAAACACAGGTCTGCCCGTGGCACTCGTGTCTCTCCCTCCCCGTCCTCTCACCAATACTTAAGGAAACCTTGGAAAACTGGTCTCCTTTTCTCCCCTCTGGCAGACTGTGTTTCCTCCTTACTCACAGTGACTGTGATTGTATTATTTCCATAACAACAGACTGTGAGATCAGAAAGCTGCACATGAGGGGTTGGAAAAGGAAATCAGCCACGTAGGAGGAATTAATTTCTCCACATTTCATGTTGAATGGGATCTGGGGAGAAGCAACACCCAAACTACCCCATGAGAAGTCACTGGGGAGACACTCCAGTTGAGATTCAGCTCACGATCACCAACACTAAAGGAGCAAATGTGGAGTCTCTCTGCAGCTGATGTCAGGGCTGGAGGAGATGGACTCTGCCATGAACAAACTCTGCTGTTTATCAATCCCTAAAAAAAACCCCACATGCTTTGATTTGTGTCACAGTGAGGCTCTTTGTCCTCATGTAAGAGGTGGAACAGGTCAGCATCTCCCCAAAAGCAGCAAAGAGGCTCCTTCCCTGGCGTGGCAGGACAGGATTTGTGGTGGGAGCAGATGGGGAGAGCGACAGCCCCTGAGCAGGAGCTGCCACCCCAGCTCCATGGGTCACACAACATCAGCGCTCTTGAAGGGAATGGCAAGTGACAGGAGAAGATGTCACCTCAAAAAGAAACAAGGGACCTCAGTCTTCTCACGCCAACATTTTGTCCCTCCGAAACCACTTTACATCGGGGCAGAAGGGAAGAGGGAGGAAAACACCCCCGAGAAGAGGTAAGGAGCTCTAATGAGGGGAGAACATGCCAAGAGCTGAGCTAAAAAGAGTCAGAGTTCACAGCCAGAGGGCGTGGAGCTATTTTGCCGTGCAAAGCTGTCCACCTCCGCTGGAGAGAGCAGAACAGTTGTCAGTGTCTGCAGGAGCACAGACGGAGGCACCCAGGGCCATCCCTGCCGTGTCCCCAGTCACGCAGGACACACACGTGGGAAGCACAGAACCACCCAGGCTGTGTCCTGCCTTCACCTCGGCACTCAGAAAAGAGTCACAGAACTGGGCTGGAAAGTGTTGGATCCCACAAACCTGGGGGTTTTGAGCTTTCTGTGTTTTCTGGCACTGACAACCCCCCCCAGGAGAACGCTGCTTTTGACTTGAAGTTTTGGGAAAAGCTTCCAAATTTGAGTGATGGAGTTAAAATCACGGGTGTGTGGTTAAATAGATTCACCATGTATGCTTTCACACGGTGAAAGGTTTTAAATTTGAGGTTTCTAGAATATAGTAATAGGTATGGGACAAGATGGAGGATTTTGGGTGTTGTCTCTTTCTGTCTTCTTCCTTTTTCTCCATGGCTTCAGGCAGTAGTTTCTGGTTGGTCAGTCAGTGTCACACTAAGGGTCACGGGGATTTAGTTATTGGGTTTAAAATATAAATAATATAGGTGTTATTTCTCTATTGGACTGTTTAGATTTAAGAGACCTTGTAGCAGCTGTATTTCTCTCCATCTTGCTCACTTCTAGCTGGTGGGTAGAAGTGTTGCTGAACTTTCTGTACTTTAGATAAGATTTAATAAATAACCAAGCCTGAACAAGAGAAAATTCATTTCCTTCGTGCATTTTTAAATCCTGGCTCTGAATGAAGACAGAAGAGACTGAGATAAACCACTGATTAAGTGGTGCAAAACACCACCACCATTACAGGAAAGAACTTTAAAGATCTTCTCAAAATCTGCAGGAACACCTTCCATCTTCCCAGGATGCTCCAAGTCCTGTCCAAGCTGGCCTTGGACACTTCCAGGGATGGCACAGCCACAGCTGCTCTGGGCACCCTGTGCCAGGGCCTTCCCACCCTCCCAGGGAAGAATTTCTTCCTGTTACCTGGAGAGAACACCCCGAGGAAGGGCAGGCAGAGCAGCCTGGCTGACAAGGTGTCACTGAACCAAGTGTGAAAATGGCTCTAAAAACAAGAGGTCATGGCACCAAACAATCCCAGCCCTGCTGCTACCAGGTGATATCAGCATCCATGGGGCAGGAATTTGGCTCACAGGACACATTTGGACTTCAAGAGGCCAGCAGAGAGCCAAGGATTTCTCATGAGTGAGTCAGGAGTGGTGTTAAATTAGTAGTTAATGTTAGCAGTAGTATGAGATGAATGGTTGGACTCAGCCTAAATGGCCTTTTCCAACCTAAAGGATGCTGTGATACTTCACACCTCTGTGGAAGCAGAACAGACCATTTTTCATCCTGCTGCATTCCCAGCAGAATTTTCCCCAGCAAATACCAAAACAGCCACAATTAGCTTGAAAAGAAAAATATCTTTAAGACACACCCGGTCAGATGATGACCGACTGTTTTGTGGCTTTCATTTAGGGACTGGGCAAGGGGGAGGGAGTGAGGGCTGTTTTTTAATAGCTCATTAGCCAGCTTTCTCAAGCAGTCATTAAAATCTGCTAATTATCCCATGGTCTGAGAAAGAAGAAGAAAATCTCTCCCTCCGGATTATTCTGGCGCTGGTGAAAAATCTTCAAGGCCAACAAGTTGTCACTTTCAAACTTGGAAAATAAACTCCAGGAATTCAACTTCGCATTGGGATTTTCACTGCAGCGTTTCTGCCTTGCAAATGCTTCCTCAGGGGTCAGAGGTGAGTGGGCTTCCCAGTGAGCTGCACCCAAAATAAAGGGTTTTAAGTGGTAAAATGAGGAAGATTTAGGGGTTCCTGATCTTTGTGTCAGAGTTTAACGTGAGTCTGGAAGAGCAGAGGAAAGCACAAGGATTGTGATGAAACTTGGCAAGGTTTTTATGGCACCAGCAGTGTCACAGCCCATTTGAGCTGTGCTTCAGGAGATCCTCAGGGTTTGATCCAGGGGGGTCAGTGTTGTCCCAAGAGGATCCAAAAAGATGGATACACTGCACCTCTGCTCTGTAGGTCACAGAGAGAGTGACAATCTTGAATAATCTATCATTTTGTGTTGGTGCTGAACATCCCACAGCCTGGATACAGCTCAGCCCCTCTCCTGTAGAGCTCATGGCAGAGCAGTTAGAGACAGAAAATTCCAGGCTCCTGGGAAATATTGGCACAGAACCTCTTGAAGGATGGCTCTGAGGGCCTCATTTTAAATCAAATTAGTGATTCAATAGATCTTCATCACATGAAGGATTTCTCTTTGAGTTCTGTGTTGTTTATTTAAGGCCATACCTTAATGCTTAATGCACTTGTGAGAGATGAGCTGAGCATCAGGAAGCTCATTCCAACAAGAGCCTCGTCCTCTGCCCTGGATTTTGGATCATCAGGAGGCCCAGTGAGGAGCAGGAGTAAATGACAGCCCCTGGTGAATGTTTTGCCTCATTATCTTACACCTCCAGACAGCTCTGAATGCTCATTTTGAAGGTTGAAAATAGGTTGAAACCTGTTTTCCAGCAGTTTCAGTGCCATGGTAGGAGAGACACAGAAAATGAGTCACTACTGGCTGAGGAATCCCCACATGGATTTACAGGATGGAGCTGAGAGCAACCTATGGGGGTCTTAGGACCACAAGAAATGAGACTGGAGCCACAGAAGCAAAGTAGAGAGTGTTTGGAAAGTTGTTAAAATCTTTCACAAGGATAAACTGAGCCAGCAAAGTTTATTCATAAAAAAAAAAAAGTGTGTTGACTCAGACTCCTCAAAGAGAAAGGCATTAAAAACAGCAAGCAGATAAAAATATTGCTCCTGAAAAAAAGAATAATTTAGGATTTTGTAGTGGGTGAAATAAATTGCAAATCCACAGACAGCTGGGGAATTCAGGAACCAAAGGAAGATCCTGCTGAGGAACTTGGCTGGAAGAGAGAGGCTGGGATTTCCCAGCCCAGCTCTGAAGGAAATTTCTCTGGATTTTTTAATGACCAAAAGAAAAGACACTGACCACTGTTATTCCCACAACCAATTCCATTTAATGGTTCAAATCAGACTATGGCAGGAGGGGTGGATCCAGAGATCACCTCATCAGCTGAGCACTCCCTCAGAGACAATGAATGCAGGCAAAACAAACCACAAATTCATTTAGGACGAAATTCATTTAGGACGAAATTCATTTAGGGAAAAACCCTCTGAGACCATCAAGTCCAACCATGAACCCAGCACTGCCAAGCCCACCCCAGGGATGGGGACACCACTACCCTGGGCACCCTGTTCCTGTGCTTGACAACCTTTTTAGTGAAGAAATTTTCCCCAAATATCCAACCTCTCCTGGCACGACTTGAGGCCAAGAGGAGAAAACAGCTTTGGTGCTGCTGCCTTGGTGGAGAAGGAAACAAGGTCTGCAGGGAGCAGGGACCTGGAGGAGATTGAACTGGAAAACAGAATATTCCAGGGAAAAAAACAGGGAGGATGGAGGAACAGCAGGAGTGCTGCAAGGTAATGCAGGTGAGTCTGTGTAAATATTTTTATCCAAAACTTAGCCTGGAGGGTAATTGCACCTCCTTCATTCATGTCTGTGACCAATTCAGAAGATTTCTGAAATATGGATAACTCAGATGAGTTCTTGTAGGTTCATGGACTTTCTAAAAGGGGTTGGGAAGAAGAGGAAGGGAGGGGGTTTGTTGAATTGTCTCTCTTTTTTTAAATACTCAACCTGCAGGCTGAGAAAACAATAAAAAAATACAGACTCCATTAAGATACTTAGAAAAAAATCACTGCCTCTGGATTGCTGAAGCTTGCCAATTTTCTGCCAGTCTCACTGTATTTGTTCTACTCTGGGAAAGAAAGGAAGAGAAAGGGAGAAAAAAAAAGAAAAGAAAAAGAAAAATACTAATAATAGAAGAAAAACACTGAAACAACATGAGTTATTCTGATTGTATTTCCCAACAGGCAGCCCTAGGATTGTGTTCAACAAGAAGAAGGAAGAAAGCAATGCAAATGTGTGGTGCAAGTGGTGTAAATACACACCTCACACACACCCCAGTTAATAAAGAAATAAATCCTGGGGCTGGAGGGAGAATGATTTCCCTGGGAAGGAGGTGATATTTCCTCCCCATTCAGACCTGCTCCTCCCAAAGTCCTCATCCCAACCCCAGCCCCTACATCCCAGTGCCAGGTATTGCTGAGGTCCTGCCTTAGTGGCTGGTGTGGAAAAAAATCTCCCTCAGCATCACCTTTTCTGGTAGAACATGCACCAATAACTTCCCTGAGGATGCTCTTCTGCAATCCAGCCTTGGTGGGTGTGTTTGTCTGGGATGGGACACTCTGTGCCAAGGTCCATGGACATGGACATGGACAGGGCATTGCCACCCATCCCAAAAGGCCCTGATCTGCCCGAAATACAGCCCAGGGAGCTGTGACAAGGCTGATCAAGGTCATGGCAAACCTTGGCTCGTGAAGAGGGATTAGCAGGAGCTCTCAGACTGCACATTTCAGAGAGGAGTTGAATTTGAAGAGGGATGATAAAGGTATATTAGAAAATGATAGAGAGATCTTTTGTTCTTTCTGCCTCATAACGCAAGGAGAAGGACAATCCCACGAGAAAAAAAATGGAATTAAAATGTCCAAACACAAAACTGTGAGAAGGAACTGGGTTTTTTTCCCTGTGCTGTATCATCATGGGAACTTCTGAGGCAAAAAATCTACTGAGCAAAAGGAAGAATTTCATGTATTTGCACAGCCAAAAAAAAGCAGTGCTGGGGAAAATATCTGCCAGCCATCAACTTGTGTGCCTGTCAGCACTGAGCAAGCCCAGGACACACTCAGGAGACAGCAAAGGGAACTTCTTCAGCCTTTGACAAAAGTTGCCTTGCCCAGGTTCATACAAAAGCAAAATCTGCTGTCCAGACCGTGGTGGCACCCAGGGAGCTGTGCTGGGAGCTGGGATTCAGCTCTTTGCCATTCCCTGCTGCTTCTTCCTCTTCCACTCCTGCCCAGGGCTGGCTGGAGATCACCACAGCTCAAACCCCTCAAATCCCAACACAAGCCAGAGTAGAACCACCCCACCTGCAGCCTCCAGCTCCTTTCAGCCTCATCTCCCTGACCCCACTCACCCCACAGCAGTAAGGAAACCTCCAATCCAACACCAAGGACAAACCTCAGGCAGAATTTCTGCTCTCCATCCTGGAGAGCCGTGCAGAGAGGCCAGACAGGCTGGGCCAGCTGGGACAGTGCTGGCAGCAGCAGCCTGCAGGCACACAGAGATGTCAGCAGTGATGGAAAAACAGCAGAACAGCTCTGGGTCTGGAGGAGGAGAGGGCAGCTCTGATAAATTCTGTTCTCCCTGCTCAGCAGCACTGTCAGGACATGGGGGGGCTGAGACAGAGATTAAACATTCTGAGACTGGGATGAGGAAGGTAAATCAGCACCAGGTAAATCAGCACCAGGTAAATCAGCACCAGGTCACCATCCAGGGGTGGCTCAGAGCCTGGTGCTGGTCCCATATGGACTAAGAGGGTTTCTTTTCTCTAGGGGCATCTCCCACCCCATAAGTGAGCCCTGCTCATCTCAGGGGTGCTGATACCCCACTGTGGGATGCCCCATCACCCCACAGACATCTGTCCTCTCCTCCTGCCACGGGACATTGCTCAGAATTCCACCCAGGCTTATCCTGGCCTTGTCTACACAAAAATTACAGCAGCAGTGTGAGCTCCCCCTTCCCACTGTGCTGCAAAATTGGCAGTGGGAGGAGAGCAGGAGGCTCTGCTGGATCCCCAAACACCTCTGGGGTGCACATCCCTGCAAAAATAAAACTCTCACCCACATAAGGAGAGGGCAGTGAGGGACAAGCAGCAGAGAAAACGAGTCAGCATGACAAAAACAAGCTATACCCTGCAGTTCCCTTAAAACCTGTGCCAAATATGAGGAAATCTCACTGCAAGACCTCCCCCCAGGCCCCTCCTTCTGACCTGCACTCACCCCCAAATGCAAAAATCCAAATTTCCCTTTTTTTAAAATTTTATTTCTCCCATATACAAGCAAACAAACAACTCAATGCCAGAGGGAGAAGACCACAGATCCTCCCAGCGATGGTGCCCAAACTGCATCACTGGAGTTCTGGGGGAAAAAGGAAAAGAGCAAAGCTCTGGAGGAGCAGAGGTGTGCCAGGAATGGGGGAAGGCTTGGAATTTCTTGAATGTAGCACAGAAAATCGCATATGCATGAGCCTGAATGAGACATCCCCAGGCAGCACCTCCCAGCCTGGCAGTGGTTCAGGTGTCCCCTCCATTCAGGACCTGGCATCCAAGTCTCCACCGTGGATATTTTTTTTTTTTTCCCCTCTTTTTCCTTTTCATCCCTCTCTCCCTTTCTGGAGAGCGTTGTGCTACCCTGGCAGCCTGCCATGCTCACGTCTGCCTCCCACTTCACCCCCATCTGCCATTGTTTCCAATCAGTTTAGGAAACAGCACTGAGAACAATTAGAAAAGATAACGAGGAAGAATTACATAATTACAGGCCACCGCATCCAAAGCATTCTCCCAGTCTGAGCTATGCCTGGGGGAGGGAGAGGGACTTGCTCACACTCTGTCTTTGCCTTAACTTGACTGTCTCACCATCATCATCATCATCATCACCATGGTGCCTGGACAGAGAGGTCCCTTCTGCAGCTGGACACTGCGAGCTGCCACAAGAAAAGGTTTCTCCCAAAAAGCCAGTTGGGCTTGAGAGGAAGAGATATTGGGATTTTTTTTTTTCCTCCCGTGCCGTCTCTGTCTGGGGGAGTCTCAGCCCTGCCCAGCTGTCTCCCTGGATCTCGTCAGAGCAGCAGATTTCACCAGCAGCAAGAAGGAAGATGCTCAAGGAATTAATGTGCTCTCGAGGTCCCCAGTGAGGTTTATGCAATATTCCCCAGCTAAACCAGGCTCTGATGTGCCAACAGGAAGATCATGAACTGCCAGTGGGACACTGAGGGCAGCTCCACACACTGGGACAAAGCACCATCCCAAACCAAATCCTCCCAGGGCATTTTGCTCCTAGGAAATGGGGTTGGGTGGCTGTAGCTCACCCAGGTTACACCCCTGAACTCTCCTCCACCCCTCCCACCCAAGTCCTGCTTGGCATTTCACCTGTGAGGCCCCAGCTCCTCATTGTCCCAGTGTTTTCCCAGTTCCCTGCCAGACACCAGAGTTGCTCCAGGTGGTTGGGAGGTGAAGCCAGGAATGCCAGCACTGAATGGCTGCTGCTTGCATTGTTAAACACCTGCCTAATTCCCCTTCTCCAGTTCCCCTGCCCCTCCCCACACTGCAGGTTCACCACCTGCCACCTCTGGCATTAGAGCTACCAGGGAACAGAACTCCAGGAAAGGAGAGGCTTTCCCAGGAGAGCACCGTCTTGGATGCTTTTCTTCAGAGGATTTCAAAGCAATTCTCTTGTCATCATCCTCGTGCAGATGGAGGCAGGGGCTGCTATGTGAACTGATATTTGATCTGGCTTCAGAGCACCTCTGAGCTCACTGCATCCTCCTTGCCTCACTGGGGTTGATTTGTTGCTCAGCCCTTACTTCTGGGAGCAAAAAAAAAAAGCATCTTCGAATTTAAAGATCCACTTCTTTGGCTGTAAGTGACTCTTAGTGGACATCAGAGTAATTAAAAGTCTCCCAAAAGCACGAGAACAGGGAAATGCCTTTGATAGCTGCTCTGAGGATGGAGGCTCTCTCATCCTGACTCGGTGTGTCACGGATGTTAACTGTGAATTCCCCTTCATTTTTTAACCTCCTGAGCTCAACAATTCCACCATCACCACGTCCTTCCTGATCCAGGTGTAATTCAGAGCTTTTGAAATTAAACCCCTTTCATGACACCTTTGATTGAGACGTTCCTGCAGAAGGACTCCAGGGCCTCTCTGGTCCCTTTTAAGATGCCATGAAAGTGAGGAACTGTCCAAGCTTTGAGGGAGAGCTTGAAATTTGAAAATCTGAGAAATAACACACAACATGGGGATGTTCCTACAAGCTTAGAGCAAAAGGGCTGGGCCTTTTGGAGGTTTCTTCAATTTTGGCTCACTTATCATCAGGTCTTGCTGGGCAAGCAAAGCATTAAGAAATCCTTGTCCAAAAATATCCATTTTGTCATTTAAAATAAGTCAGTGCAGCCCAAGCTTGGGGAATTACATGGATAAATGATGCAGAAGTTTCCAAATTAACTCCTCTGATTCCTCCATCATCACAGGGAGGGTTCAGACCTGGATTCACATCACATAAATTTAAGGTAACTTAGGAAACTAATCACTGCTGCTGCATCAGGCAATGAGAGGGAGCAGACAGCTTTGGAGAGCAGCTCAGAGCCAAGGCAGGAATACACCTGGATGGAGAAATGGCTCAGCAGAGCCTGGGGAAGGTTCTGGTGGAGGTGTCCTTGCCCATGGCAGGGGGTTGGAACTTGATGGGTCTTTAAGGTCCCTTCCAAACCATTCTGTGATTCCATGAAGCCCAAGAGAAGTCTGGCAGGTCCCTTGGGTTGGGCCTGTGTTAAGTGAGGATTTGAAATAAACCACAAATAGGGGCTGCAGTGCCATTAATTTCCTTCCTGCTGAGGAAGTCTGGACAATTATGCAATACTGAAAAAAATTAACAGAGTTTCCACATATTTTACCAAGTCCATGGAAGGTTACCTCGGATTTCAGAACTCCTGCTGTCATTTAGGTTGGAAAAGCCCTCCAAGATCATTGAGTGCAACATTCCCCAGCACTGCCAAAGCCACCACTGACCCATGTCCCCAAGTGCCACATCCACATGGCTTTAAAACCTTCTAGAGATGGTGATTCCAGCACTTCCCAGGGCTCAACAACCCCTTCAGTGAGGAAATTTTCCCAAACATCCAATCTAAACCTCCCCTGCCACAACCCGAGGTCATTTCCTCTTGTCCTGTGCCTTGCTCCCTGGGAACAGAGCCTGACCCCACCTGGCTCCAGCCTCCAGGGCGTTGTAGAGGAAAATCTTTGGAAATTTTAGAACACGACAGAAAAATCACCTCAGGTTTAGGGTTTCCCAAGCCTTCTCTGGATGCAGTAAAACACTGAAATAACTCCTCCATACAATACAGTAAAATAATACATAACAGCATAGTATCATGTCCTCAATAGCTACTGCAGAGAAGAGTTTCAGGCAGAATTTGAAGAGCTTAGGATGGACTTGAAAAGAGCCAGGGGAATTTCCAGGGAAAGGACAAAAGCAGCAACACACAGGGAGGAGCCTGTGTTTATGCAGATGCTTCTGTGTTTTAGAAGAAAACACAAAAACAAAGCAGGAGGTTGGTAAAAATAAAAAATTCCATGTCTGAGAAGAGGGCTGGATGATCAATGAGGAAAATTCTCCTCAAAGCTTTGCAGGGGTCGTCAATGGCCCTTCAGCACAGCTGCATAATGCCACCCCCACAGGGGAGGGGCTGCTTTCCACCCACTTGAGCGAAATGAAAGCTCCTCTGCCAAGGTGGGGAGCCCAGGCAGGGGTGGGGAAGGAGGAGGGGGGGGTCCTCTTTTGTCTCTCAGAACCACTCCTCATGGCACTGGCTTGATTTCCCATTGTTCCAAAGGTGGCTTCCCATCACTGGCACCATTCCCAAGAGGGGTGAGGTGGTGAAGAGTCACCACCGAGATGAACACCCCACCCTGCAGAGGCTCAGAGCATCCCAGCTGGGTGCCTGTGGCAGGAGGGTTTCCCTGGGATGTTCTCCCCTGCTCCCACAACATTGTGACCCTCCAGGCTCCATCCAGACCCCACTTTCCAGCATCCCCACAAGTGGAGAGGGTCTCCCACCCTCCCTGGGATGAGCAGCTCCTCTCAGCACCTTCCTGGTCCCCAGAGCCCACCTGCACCTCCTCACCCCAGGAGAGCAAATCTCCAACAAAACAACAGCACAAAAAAAGAAGAAGCGTTGAGGGTGGGAGAGGAGGGAAAAGTGGTTTCAAAACCTGGACACATCAAGAGACTGTTTCCATGGCAACCTCTTGTTCCTACAGCAGCTCAAGCCTGTTTTAATCAGTGGTAGCATTTACCAATAAACTCTGCTGGGGTCTGCACTCCCTTCCCAGAGTACCTGACTGGGCTGGGTGTGGCCAGGCATTCCCAGAGGCAGGAAACACCTTTGGGAAACGATGCTGATGGTTTGTTCCAATGTGTGTCCTGATATCTCCCCCATGGCAGGGATGGGGTGCCAGGGATGCTCCGGGCACATTCACCTCTGCACCCATCCTTATTCTCACTCCTCCTCCTGGAAAATCTCAACCCAAGCAGCTTCACCTCCTCCTCATCCAGCAAGTTCAGCCCTTGGTGGTTTGCAAAGCTGCCCCAAAAGCCTTCAGGAGCCAGTGCTGCCTGTAGGGAACAAAGCAGGGGGGAAAGCTCCAGAGGGAGCTGCTGTGGTGGAGGACACAGGGACACAGGACACACCTCCACACTCATGGAAGTGTCACATGGAGGAGGTGAACAGCTCCATCCTCAGCAATGGACACAGGACATGTTGGTTTTGGTTATTCCCACTGCTCTGGCTCAAGCACACTTTGCTCTTTCCAGCCTGGAGCCTGTGAGATGCCAAATCCCAAGGTTTTGCCAAATGCCAAGGTGATGCCTCACGAGAGTTTCCATGTTTGTAATGGTGTCATTTCTAAGGAGCCCAAGAAGAAAAGTTTGAAAGGTTTCAAAAGGTTCAAATTCATCTCTGGTTCAACTCCAGAACAGCAGGTCTTGGTTAGAGGGTTCAAATCAACTTCCAGTCCAAGTTCACCCCAATTCCCCCAAGATTGCACAGTGCAGATTTAACCAACTGATCAAAACTCCATAATGTCCTTGGCCTCTACAAAAAAAAAATAAAAAATCCTTAAGCAGAAAGTGTCAGAACCCTCAGCTAAAAATCTTCATCTTTACTCTTTAAACAGCTTCTGACACATTGGGGTCTGAGTTAAAACTGGACAGAGATGTTGACTTGGCATCAACACAGGGCAAGCATTACCCACAGCAAAATACTTCTTAATACTGGAAAAGTTTGAGAAGTTTCTTTGCAAAATTGCAGCATTAAAGATGTTGATATTTCATTTTGAAGGGATTTTTAGTAGATATTTTAAATGACAAAAATTAGAAAGTATCAAAGTGAGGAGGAAAATATTTCATGAGGCTTGAAATATTTAACGATGCTCTGTGGAGGAAAAAGAGTGCTTTAGGTCAACCAGAAGATTTTCCATGTGTTTTTGCTTTGAGCCACTGAACCTAAAATCAATTATTTGTACATGTTTAGCCCTGATCCATGACTAGGACTTATCCAGTAATTCAAATAAACACAAATTGACAGTAATCTCATTTTGTTTGGGTTTGCTCTCTGCAGATGTTCTAATGGACCACTTTGCTTTCTGCAGACGGACCAGTTTAGCACCAGGGAATTTTTCAGGTGTGAACATGGGGAGCAATTTTCAGGGAATGCCTCTGGAGAGCGAATTTTGAAGATATTTATCTGCTTTTCTGCCTATGGAAGAGCACAGAAACAAGTGGTCTGTGGCATCAGACCCCCAAATTTCTTGGGATTGAGGAAAGTGCCTGATAAAACTCCCTGCTTTTTCCAGCAGGGATCACCCCATGGACCTGAAGCAAAACAATTGTTTGCACAGCACCTGTCTCAGGGCACCCTGGGTGCTCAAGGTCTGCACAAACCAAAATTTAGGGGAGAAAAATCCACCAGAGGCATTAAATAGAGGAGCAGCACATCAACCCATCCCAAGAATGCCTCGTCCCCATGGCAAGCTCTGTGCACCTTCACTCCAGCTTGTGCTCACTGTAAATATTTCAAGTGCTGGATGTCTCTGGGGACCCCCTGGGCTGAGCACTGAGCAGCTGAACACCAGCCAAGGTTAACAAATCAGAGTGAAATGTCATGGCTTAGCCCTTCCTTCCTTCCCTGGCACCCTCCAGAGAGTGGATTCAAGCTCCACAAGCCACAGGGTGTTGTTGTGTTTGTTTTTTCTTGTGGGGAGCTATTCCCATCTAATGCTTTGCCTGACAGCTGCTGTGATTAATAGGTGATGTGCCAAAAGCCACAGAGTATTATTATTATTATTGTTATTATTATTATGGCAACATTTTGAGGTCACCACCAAGAGCAGGATCCCATTGTGCCAGGCACTGCACGCTGCTGGAAGTGATCCCTGACTGAGAAAACCTCCATCTAAATAGGAATTCCTGGGAACAGGCAATAAAAAAAAAATACACAAAATTCTAAGTGCTGAGGGTTTTTTCTACAGTTTCATGCACGAGGCAAGCAGTGGAAGAGAATAACTGCCCCCCAATATCCTGAGACACAACATGCTCCATCATGCTCGGGATTAATTAACGTTCATGCATAATCACTGCAGCATTTCTCAGAGTACATGCATGGCTACAAGGTTGAGGTTACTGGGTTAGGTTATATCTGCAAGGTTAGACCAGCACATTCATGAGAAAAAAAAAAAAAAAAACACCCAAAAAAACAACAACAAAAAAACCCACCAAAAAAAACCAAAAAAAACCAGGCAAAACCAAGCAAAAAAAATCCCAAAATGATGTTAGTCAACGTTAGAAAGCCATGCCTTCAGTACAGATTTCCTGCTGCATCCTGGAGAGCTCAACATTCTCTCTTTGTCACATGCATGTTATCAGAACTGCCTCATTTTCTAAAAAGATGAACCTAAACACCAGGTCAGGGGATTTGGCCAAGGATTCAGAGCAAATTGGTGGCAATGGCACAGAGAAAACCCAGAAATCAGAACAGCTTGTCCAGTGTGTTTTTAACTGGATCCTACACCCAACCCTGGAAGATTCTGCCTCCCTCATTTCCCTACACCAGGAACTTTACTGGAAACCTTCTGGCTTCCCAGGTGGAGAACACAGGTTCTGCTCGATTTTTGTCAGCTGGTGAGAAATGGAGATTAAAGCATTCAGAGGAAACATTTTGTGTCCTACAGTCACACAGATAAATTCCCAAATCCAGTCAGTTGTAAAACAGGGGTGAATAATATTCTATCTCCAGTTTTCTGTCTGCTTTTGAGCTCAGGTTTCATTCCACCCCCAGTAAGACACTGATGTACAGAGGGAGAGGAAACAACCAAAAGGATAAAAAATACAGGACTAAAAACACAGACATAAATTATTATTTAAAAGCTGCAGTTACCTACAAGCTGTAAGTTCCTTATAACCCTCAAGTATTTAATTTTCAAGCTTTTTACAGGTTTGTGCCCAGGGGCTGAAATCTGAACCCTGCCTACATCCACTTTTCAGCACTTATTGCAGAATTGATGGATTTTTCAAGTCTTCATGGACACCTGTGCTGTCAGCACTGGGAAATGAAAAAAAGAAGCCCCAAAATCAGGCTACCAAGCAGACACTCTTTTTAGCTGGACCCAGATTGGGCAGAAGGAGACCTAAGGACATGGCAGATCAATTTTGAGATTTTTCCTGCTTTCCCTTTGAAGGAAACCATGTGGAGGAAATGGGCAGAGGGATGTTTCCCCCTCTGAAATCCACATTCATGACAAACATGTGCCCATTTTTCTTCTCTCAGCCTTGAACCTCCCCTGGCAAGGTATGGACAAGTGACCTCCTATTCTCTGTCACCTTCCTCTGCCCTTCCCATTGTCCTGGTGGCCAAGCCCTGGATCTCAGCTGTGTTATCCAAGTGAAGGTCTGAGACATCACAAAACCCTCTCATATTGTCTCCTCTGATCCCAGGAGCAAGGTGTGAGTCAGACCCAGATAAAATCCTCTTTCTAGGGTTATTCCAGCCTCACATGAAGGAAAAAGAACTGAAAAGAGGGAGAAGTATTTCTGGAAATGCCTCGTGCAGCACATCAATGACTGGGATGTTGTTGTGGATTGGGGCTCCTTTCCACACCCAACAGGAATAAATCCTCCATTATCACACAGCACAGTGTGGGCTTTTATATCGAGTAAGAGCCACCTCCACTTCAAAATAGAATAAATAAGAGTAAATAATACAGCAAAGCTGCCTTGGATCCTGTTGGGATATTACATTTGTCCAGGCCTGCCAAGCCATGCATGCTTGACTCCGTGTCAGAAATTCCATTATGATGCACAACAGCCAGCTTGGGAGAGAAAGGAAGTTGTTCCCCAATAAAACCCAATTTGCCTCCTTTCTGCAGTGCTGTCTCTGAACTAACCAGCCTGAAACTGCCTAAAAACAGTCTGACATGTAATTTATACAATGGTGGAGGAAAATAATTTTCCTTAAAGATGAGAGGTCGTCAAGTGAATCAGAAAACAGTTACACCTGTGGAAGATAAGTTTAACGTAACAGTTCTGGGGGAATGAAATCAATAATTCTACCTTATATATTTCCACTTTAAAAAAAACTAAATAAAGACAAATAAAGCCCAAATCCACCATGATTCCCTGCAATGCTGCTGATGGAATCAATCAAATCTCTCCTCCACGGACAGTTATGAACTGTCCCTTGTTTGTCCAAAGGACAAATCAAACAAGAGCTGGGGCTTTGCAAGTGCCTCTGAGCTTTTCCATGCTCATGAAAAAGTCATCATGTTTATCTCTGCAGAAGAAAAAAAAATCTCTTCTTAGAGGAAAAAAAAACTTTGAAAAGAAGGAGGCTTGAAGGCAAGAGCCACATGGCACACCAGAGAAGAGGGGAAAAAGCACAAAGAGCACAAAGCCATCCCCAGCAGAACCTTAGCCAGAAACAGCCCCTGGAAATCCTTTCCCTCTGTTACAGAGTGTTAAAAGGAAATGAAAACCAACAAGAAGCAGGGATGGTTTTATCAAGCCTCCACAACAGTTGAACTGCTCCTGGGAGCCTCCTTTTCCCCCCCCCCCGGTTCTGAGGAATTCAGCAGCGACAGAAAAGATGATTTCTCCCGTGTGCACCACCCATAATTCCACCGTGGGATTTGATGTTTCAAAGGGAAGCTTCAATCCCCATGAATAAAAGCAAGTGCATGAAAGAGATTATTCACCTGCCATGTCACCCAGACAGGAGGGAGCTGCTGGCTTACAGCAGGTCTGTGATAGGACAGACTTTACCCCTCCGAGTCCAGATCCAAGCAGAGACATCGGCAGTGAATTTTCCTCAAGTGCTGATAGGAGACAAGTTATCTGCAGCTCTTCCTTCTCTTTGTGTCCTCCTCACATCTGGAGCATTAACCACAGCCTGGGCTCTCCCTTTCTCCCAGGGCTGATTTGCTTTTTCTGAAAGAGCAAAAAAGATCTGACTTAAGAGGAAGCCTTCTTTATTTGCTCCATCCAAAGGCAAAGCTCCATCTCATGGTTATTGGACTCTCCTCCCATTTAAATCTGAGGCTGTTTGTTGCCTGCTCTGAGCTCCCTTCACATTCTCCCTGCTGCTTGACTTTCCCCCAATTACCTGTGCTACAGACCTTGGGAAGAGACAGCCAGTGATAACCTTGGAGATAACTCTAGGTTTTCCATCTGCTGGGAGGAGAGAAAATTGCTTTGAATAAAAATGTAAATTTAAACTAGAAGGAGGACAAGAGGTGATAACAACAGCCAGGTTCTGCTGTCAAATAGCTCCGTGTAGTGTTTACCCTTCATATAAAGCCATGAAATAGGCAAAGGCTTTTCTATCTTGAAAAGAGCCAGCAATGAATCCAGTTCAGTTCCTCTATTTTGCAGCTGCTCTCAGAAACATGAGTGATGGAAACAATTAATTAAAAGAACACTTCTGCCTTCCCAGTTTCTCTCCAAACAGCCCTAAAGTCTCTTTCCCCCCTGCTTTCCTCCTCTCTGGGCCAGCAGGTCTCTTTTATGTTCCTGGGGCTCATAAAAGCATCATCCATCCTAAAGCATGGAGAAAACAAAGGAAGAGAGCAGTTCCATCCTCCCAGGAGACAGCAGCCACCTCCATGCTCCAAAGGATGCTGAGACACCTCAGCTGCCTCTCATGAAAAATTGAGACAAATCCCAAAGACTTAAAAAAAAAAAAAAAAAAATCCCTCTGAACTATTCCTTACAACACCCACAGTACTGGAAGCTGGGAAAATGAAGCTGGTCCATCTTCACACTCTTCCTCAGGGTTCTGCTCATTTTTTGGATACACAGTGGGTGGGACTGGTCCTAAAACTGACCTTGACCAGGCAGCACTTCAGGCACTTGTGTGAAGATGAAAGACAACTCTACCTCTTATTTAACCTCTCTCAGTCCAGACAAAAAGAAAGGTCACTTGGAATAGCAAAAATTTCAGTGTAGACAATAAAAACTGTGTTTTGCCATAAGTTCATCTTATTTTGCTTTAGGGAAGCATTAGGGAAAAGGGAAAATGGAAGAAGCAGAAAGCAATGGGAGAAGGAGACAGAGAAAAAAAAAAAACTAATAAAGAGGAAAGATAAAAAATCAACATAAAAAAAAAATTAGTAAAAGTTCTGCCCTGACACAAATTAGTCCTGATCTTTTAGGCATCATCCCAGGGAGAGAAGAAGGGTCAGGGAACCCAATTTCCTGCCCTTCTTCCGTGGAGCTTCTCAGTGCCAAAGCAGCAGAATATTCCCATCATCCCAGCCTATATTTAATGTCACAATACACATTTGCACGGTGGAGGAAAGAAAAATACAGATGCTCTGAGCCAATCCTACAAGGAATTCATTGTTCTGCTACCCAATAGTCCTTTAAGGGAGAAAGCAATGGATCCTCTGGATGTGAAGTCAACGTGAGCAGATGTGGGATGGTAGAGCATTCCAGAATTCCAAACTGATATACTGCAGAAATTTCTGAGCAATTCCCATCTCTGCTTGAATAGGTGGAACTCCAGAAGAAGCAGAGACCACATCACCCTCAGAACCAGCTTGTTCTTTGTCCACAGAACAACTCCCAAAAAAGAGCACAAATCCCAGGTAATCCTTGAGGTCACTTGGCTCGGAAGTTTTAATCAGATCCCCAACAGGTCATCCCACATCACCTATTTTCCTATGGCAGCCTAATTGACTTTTTCTAGCTGGGAGAAGGATATAGGTTCTGCTTTTCCTTGGTATGACTGAAAAAAATAATAATTTGAAAATAATTAAAACTTGCAATTTTTCATCCAAAGGTGACTCATTCCCTGCAAAAGTCCATCATTCTTGCAGCAGAAAAGACAATGAACAATTGATCTCTATCCAATTTCCATGGAAATTCCTCCCTGAACCCCCCAAAAAGAACCCACCAAAACCCAACAACAAAAATCTAACAGTGCTAAAAGCTGGATTTCTCAGCAAAAAAAAAGGAAAAAACAGAGGAATAATGTCTGTCAGGAGACCTGTCTCAGTTTCCAGGCGATTTTTACTCAATTCAAACTTTATATCTTGTGTCCACTTTTATTGTTTTTACCAAACACTTACCCACTCCATAATAACTCCTTCTTTACCAAAACCTCTTTTTCGGCAGCAAAAACTGAGATCTTTCACTTCGGTGCTCTGCCAGGACTTGACTTTATGGATATGTCAGACCCCTCTGAGCTTGACCAAACCACTTTTAAATTGCAGCAGCAAAGCCTGGATGCAGATCCCCTCTCTCCTCCCAGCCTCTGGTTGTTGAAACCCATTTTTCACATTTGCATCAGGAGCATTTTGCGAGTGATCTGTTGGATTCATTGTATTAGAATTGCAAACAAATGGCATCGTTTTCCCCTCACCCTCTTCCTGGAGAATTCAGCGCTGATTTCCAGGCATTGTCGGGCTACTTGACTGACACTTCTGCTTGATTTGAACCCTCGGAGATTTCTGTCTGCTGCCACTTCTGCTCATCAGTTCTTCTGCAAGAACTCAAGAGCTTGCAGGAGGATCCCAGGCACCTGTGTTAGCTCCACATTTCCCTGTTCTGTACCTGATTTAGAACTGCTTTGCCTTGGGATCAGAACGTGACAGTGAAAAGTGGGGACTGAGGGGGCAAATTCTATATTTCATGTAAGTCCATTGATTTCAATATTTGCTCTGTGCCAGATGGGCACTTGCATTTTTATCCCACCCAGACCTCCAATGCTCTAGGCAGTCAATGCACTATTTAATCCATCAAGTGCTGGGATTTTTTTTTCTTTTTCTTATGTGTTTTTATTTTTCTTTTTAACAGACAAATGTGAATTTGCCATGGCTGCTGTTAGATCTGAAACCACAGCAAAATACCTTCAAATGCTGTCACATTCTTTGCTTGCATAGAGACCCATAATGACGGGTCTCACACACCTTCACAAATATTCCTGGATCCTGATGTGGCAGACTTGCACACAGAGGTTTAGGATCTGGCAGAGGAAAATAGAGGGGTGGCTGCAGGAAATTGTTTTTTTATCCCAGTTTTGCAAAGCTGGGCCTTTCTGGAAGATCAATGCCAACAGAACAGCCTATGTAAAGGTGGCGATGTGAAAAGTCTTTCTTCTCATCAGAGGAGACAACAGGATATAAAAATTCCTTTTGGGAACTGTGCAGTTCCCAGGGAAATCAGCAGGAATTTTTGCACTGCTGTCACTGGGAGCTGCATTCTAATGGAAGATTTTTAGGATATTTCAGCATATTCTGCTTTAAAACAGTGAGATTTGGGCACCTTTGTTAATTAAGTGTCGTCACACCCTCATGAATAACAGAATCCCAGAATGGTTTGGGTTGGAAGGAACCTTAAAGATCATCCAGTGCCACCCCCTGCCATGGGCAGGGACACCTTCCACTGTCCCAGATTTCTCCAAACCCCATCCAACCTGGCCTTGGACACTTCCAGGGATCCAGGGGCAGCCACAGCTTCTCTGGGCACCCTGTGCCAGGGCCTCCCCACCCTCACAGGGAAGAATTTCCTCCTAACAACTGATCTCAACCTCTCCTCTTAGTTTAAAACTGCTCCCCCTCACCCTCTGCCTGTGGATAAATTCACTTTCTCCCTTTTTTCCAAGCCCTCTAAGAGCTGCAAGCCCACAATGAACCTGGACTACAATGTCAGAGATCAGCTCTCCCTGCAAATGACCAATTAGGGATGCCAAGATCCAATCCATCTACTAATTTATGACTTTAAAACAAAGCACCAGGGCATCAAAGCCACCTTCATTCAGTAGCAGTGCAGAATCCCCAGCTCACGAAGCACAGGGGCTTTTGGATGTTCAGAGTTAAGCAGGAAGCACAAGGAAAAGATCTTTTACTGCAGGAAACGATCAATTCAAGACAAGTGAAATTATCTGAGGCCTTTAAAACCAAATTGTGCAGTGGATAACACACTGGGTTGATGTTAACTTCGAGGAGATAATTGACAAACCCTTCCAAACTTTGCTGACTGGATAACTGAGCCCTCATTCAGCTGGATTCAAAGTGATCCTGTTCAGAGACCCGAGGGCATCTCAGTGCAGGAATGAGCTCCTCTCTCTGCTCCTCTGCCTCCCACACAGCTCGTGGAAAGCCTGGCCCAGTGCCATTAATAATGATATCTCCTGGGTGTGTTTCCCTTCCGACTGGCTGACTGATTTTATTACTGTGGCAGAGAATTGCAAAATATGAAGTGCTCGGTGTAGCAAAATGACATTTGTGTAAGTTATATTGTAAATAGTTACTGACACGCTGACGTTGTTGGTAATGTAGGGATGGTAAGAGGCAATTAATTACATTAGTGCTTAATCAGCACTGAGCAGTGCTGCTCTCCTCTCCAGTCCAGCTGCTTGGCTGCTGAGGTGTCCTCTGGAGAGGAGGCTGGGGATGCAGCAGAGTGCTGCTGATGCCAAATGATGGCACACAGCAAGGCTCTGCTCAACATCTGTGCACATCTGGAGCCAGGATGGAATTGCTGCCTTTATGAGCCCTAAATGGATGGGGTGTCTGGAAGATTTCAGTGGTGTCCCAGCCCTGAACTGAAGCTGTGAGGAGAAAGGGCCTTCAGCCTTTTCCTGGTTCCTCGGATGAACATCAAAAATCATCTTTCTTGCTTTGTTTTCTTCCTGCCTTCTCTTCCTTGCTCCTTCACATGCTTAGAAAACTCTGCTGCAAATCTGAGAAACTGTTTCAGTGCTGGAAGAACTCAGGCTTTCCCCATTCCCCCAAAATTATGTACATCCAGGACAGAAAAGACCATTTCATGCCTTCAATGATACAATTCTCATGTTTAAGAGAATGTCTAAACCCTTGGGATTTATGAATTCCGATATCTTCATTGCTTACTTGAGGAAATGGTCTCAAGTTGCACCAGGGAAGGTTGAGGTTGGATATTAGGGAAAAAAAATTTTAATGGAAAGAGTTGTCAAACCTGGGAACAGGCTGGCCAGGACAGAGGTGGAGTCCCCATCCCTGGAGGGATTTAAAAGCTCCTGTGGCTGTGGCACTTGGGGACACTGTGTAGTGGTGGCCTTGGCAGTGCTGAGGGAATGATTGGACTTGATGATCTTAAAGGGTTTTTGCAACTTAAATGATACCATGATCCTGTTTTATAAAATCTATTCTTTTGCTCATTCTGCCAGAGTTCATTGCAGGTCAGATCCAAAATCTTTGAGACTGAGAAGCCAGACCATGAGGGCAGAAAAAGATCTGTAAAGTCATCGAGTCTGACCCTCTTTTAGTGCAAGAAGAGGCTCCCCTGGGGAGACCAGGGCAAAAGGACACGGAGACACAGCTCTTGTGCTGGGAGAACTATTAGCCCAACGAGTTGAAAAAGTGACAGACTGATAAGAAGTAGCCTGAGCATGAGGGATAACTTCCTGACAGCAAGAACCACCAGACTGCAGGGGAGAGGCCGGGGGGAAATGCCGGGGGGAGCAGCACTCGAGCCACTCACAACAAAATATATTTGGGAAGAAACCTGCAGTGACCAGGAGACTAAACTAAGCCCAGTATCTTGGCAATAAGTCTTCTCCAGAGCTAATAATTCACGAGGAGATATCTGGAGACACAAACAATGTCCAGAGAGGAATGCAGTTGACTTATTCGACTTCGGCGAGCGAGCAAACAACTACTACAGTTCATGTGTCCCCTGGGAGCTGCTGCAGCTGAGCTTGGCTGAACAGAGAGATTTGCAAAAAAAGGCCAGAATGCAAATCCCTGCCCTGCACTGGCCAGCAGCAGCAGAAATGCAAGATCCACCACTACACGTGTCCTTACAGGCAGCAATGTCGCAGCACTTCAAGGATTCCAGTCCCCAGGTGATCCCAGGGAAGGCTTGGAGTATCAGCCAGTGGGGATTGGAAATTAAGGACAGGTCTTTTATCAGTGGAAAGCCTCTGCCTGACCCCTTCCACAATTTCCACCTTGATACTGAGTGACAGCACAGCCAAACAAGAATCACAGACTGGTTTGGGTTGGAAGGAACCTTAAAGATCATCCAGTGCCACCCCCTGCCATGGGCAGGGACACCTCCCACTGTCCCAGATTCTCCAAACCCCATCCAACCTGGCCTTGAGCACTTCCAGGGATGGGATATCCACAGCTCCTTTGAGAAACCTGTTCCAGGGCCTCGCCACCCTCTGAATAAAGAATTCCATCCTAACATCTAATCCAAAATTGTCCTCTGCCAGTATGGAACCATTCCCTGCTGTTCTATCACCATCTGCCCATGGAAAAAAAAAATCACTGTCCCCTTTTTTAAAAGTCACCTTTAAATACTGAGAGGCCACTGAAGAAGCCATTCATCACCACCATGATCCCCAGGGAGTTCACCCACCCAGGACAACGTGCTCATCAACAGCTTCATGGAGGTCATGCTGATTCCAAAGATAAATCAAACAATGGTTGGGATTATCCACTTCCAGGGTTGAAATCCTCCTAACTGGGAAGGGAGATGCTGGGACATCAGATCCAGAAAAACTGAGTGCACCCAGCCTTGGAGATCTGAGTGAGGGCTACTTGAGAACATCCCACAGCCCCTGAATCAAAACTCTCCTTCACTCCCTGGTTCTGCCTCTGACTCACTGTCTGACCTTGAGAAAGTCATTTAATCTCTCTGTGCCTCAGGATCTGGATAAAAATAATTATTATGGCTGATGTTTTATGAGAAAAGACTACTGCCATATAAAACATCTTTCCAAAACGCCCTTTTCAAATCCTTCATCAGAAAAAAAATCAAGCTACAGGGGGTCAGAATTGTAGAATCTTATTAAGCCTTTCCCAGCGCCTCAGTGCGTTTGACTAACTCTCAATACACACCATGCTACATTTAAATCAGAATTTGAGACTATGAATTGTATATAAAACCTTCCATCTTACACCCGTGGCAGCTTTAAATTCCGATGATGAATTGTGTCTAATTAGTTATTTTGTCATTTGCAAAGATAGCTGGATAGTAAATCACTCTTTCTAGCTAGAAAACTTTGACTTAGCATCTCCCCTCCTTCTTAATCAACTTTTGAGCCATTCATTAGGTTTTCATCCAGAAATCCTTTCTCAAACCATTGTCAAGCCACCAACATTTTTCAGGTTAAAATGAAGCTGGAGATTGGGCAACTATTTTCTTATTTTATGGGGAAAAAAATAAATCCCTGATTGCTGTCAGCCATAACACTATAATACATTCAGCTTAAAGCTTATCTTCTGTAAAATAAACATTATTACAATTTTTCACCTCGTTCTGAGCTCTCCAGCCAGAGAGCCAAGGCAGGGGTTTGTTGACAGCAGTGTTGGCCAGAACAGCTTTTGTCCCTCTGCTTCTGGTTATCATCTCTGGGGAAGATGGTCAAAAATAGAGCAAGTTTCTGACCCTTCTTCATGCCAGCATCGTTCCTCAGCTGGAATGGTCCTTCCAAGAGGAGCAGTCTTCATCATCCCGAGTGCAGAAGAAAATGAATGAAGAGATTGAGGGCTCAGTTCTTCCCTCCCACATCATTTCTCCTTCTCTCATGGCACAAAACCAGGAAGCAGATCTTTCATCTGCCACTCATCCCAAGTGCAGAGACAAAAGTCTTCTGAGTGGAGCCACCACAGCTCAATCAGTGTCACAATTACTCCTGTCACTCACAGATTACATGATTCCTTGTGATTAAAGACCTCCTTGGAGCTGAGATTCTAAAACTCCTCGGCATCACCTGCTTCTCACACAGCAGGAACAAAGCAAAGAGAGGATTCTGTTCATTCAGTAGCTTTGGAAGCTGCAGTGGTGGTGGTTGCTGTTGTTTAATGGACAAAAGAGCTGTTGCAGAGCCAAAAAAATAAAAGTGTTTTGGGGTTTTTCTGGCACGAGTTATACCTCCAGTTATTTCAAATCAAAATACTGTTGTAACAGCTTTCTGATCACAGCTTGGATTTTCTTCACGGAGTTTCCAGCCAGCAGGATCTTCCTTGCTGCAGCACTGGAGGGTTTCTGGAACTCTTCCCTCACCTCCAACCCGTGAGGGACAGCACCCAGGTCTGGGGGATGGATCCTCCCTGCCCTGCACTGCAGGGAAGGGCAGGATGAGCAGCCTGATGAGAAACTCAGTGTCAGGAGCAGGATCAAGGGAAGCCTGGATGCAGTGACCCTGCAGTGAGCTCCATCACCCCATGGCAGGAGGATATTCCACCTTCAACTCAATATCTGCCTACAGGGAGTGCCAGAGGAGCTCAGAGGAATCCAGCAGGAGTGTCCAGAGCCTGCTGATGAATCCTAAAGACCTGACAGGGAGGGGAAGTCATGGCCAGGACCATCCTCAGTGATCACAGGAGGTCCCAGGGCACCCAGCAGGGAGGGAAAATCCCACAGGAGGGCTGGAATTTTGATGGACCATTCAGTTCTGCATGCTCAGCTATGTCCCTGTGCTTTACCATGATAAACATCACAGAATCACTGAATCATCTAGGTCAGAAAAGACATTTAAGATCAAGTCCAAACATTAAGATCCCAGAATAGTTTGGGGTGGAAAGGACTTTAAGATCATTTCATTGCACCCCTTGCTATGGGCAGGGACCCCTTCCACTATCCCAGGTTGCTCCAAACTCCATCCAACCTGGCCTTGAACACTTCCAGGGATGGGATATCCACAGCTTCTCTGGGAAACCTCTGCCAGGGCCTCACCACCACCCTTTCAATAATTACTTTTTCCCCTAATATCTAATCTAAACCTCCTCTCTCCCAGTTGCAATCCATTCCTCCTTGTTCTGTCACTCCATGGCAGCAGGCAGGAGCAATGAGATCACAGCAAGCCTACCCTGTTTTCCCGAGTTCAAAAATGAGCCCTGGATTCATTCACATGCACTTAAATCCTGGCATCTTTCACATGCCTGAAGGTTTTGCCATCTTCTGAGATTTCCACTTGAATTACAGCAGCAGTGGGAAAAGACTGGATGAGTCACAGCCTGGAACTGTGCCCTCCTGCCACCCCCTGGGATGTCACACACACACAGATAACCTGAGCAGAGGTTGTGCCTCACTGACAGCGAGGCAGCCACGGTTTGAAAACGCTCCCAGTGTCCCATCCCAAAAATCAGAGCTGTGGGAGGACAAGTCACACCCAGCCCAGGCACAAATCCAGCCCTGCTTTCTGCTCTCTTGGCCTCAGAGTTCATGCCAAGCTTGCAGGAGTGTTGGATCCCACAAACCTGGGGTTTTTGGAGCTTTCTGTGCTTTCTGGCACTGACTCCCAGGAGAACACTGCTTTTGACCTGAAGCCTTGGAGAAAGCTTCCAAATTCGGGTGATGGAGTTAAAATCACGGGTGTGTAGTTAAATAAAAGTGTGTGATTTCACATGGTGAAGGGTTTTAAATTTGAGGGTTTTATAATATAGTAATAGGGATGGGACAAGATGGAGGATTTTGAGTGGTGTCTCTTTTGGTGCTCATCTTCCTTCTTCTCCATGGTTTCAGGCAGTAATTTCTGGTTGGACAATCAGTGTCACACTGAGGGTCACAGGAATTTGATTCTTGGATTAAAAGTATAAATAATATAGGTGTTATTTCTCTACTGGACTGCCTAGCTTTAAGAGACCTTGTAGCAGCTGGATTTCTCTCCATTTTGCTCACTTCTAGCTGGTGGCCAGAGGTGTTGCTGGACTTTCTGCACTTTAGATAAGATTTAATAAACAACCAAGCCCAAACATGAGAAATTCGTTTCTTTCATGTATTTTTTTACCCTGGCTCTGAGTGAAGACAGAAGAGACTCCAGACAAACCACGAATTAAGTGAGCAAAACCCCACCCCGTTACACAGGAGAACCTGAGGGAGCTGCCAATGGCTCCTCGACATAAAGGGCAGGGTCATGGGGTGGTGAAAGAGCAGGAGGAGTTTGGGGTGGTCCTGAATACCCCTTGATCCACAGGCTACCTCCCACCCCTTCCACAGACACTGACACTCATCCTTCACAGCCCTCAGGACATCAGCCATTGAAAAGCAAAGCTCTGATGCCAAGCTGGAGGTGTGCAATGAATACAGAGATTTATCATGGAACCACAGAATGGTTTGGGTTGGAAAGGATCCTAAAGATCATCCAGTTCCACCCCCTGCCATGGGCAGGGACACCTCCCACTGTCCCAGGGTGCTCCCAGCTCCATCCAGCCTGGCCTTGGACACTTGCAGGGATCCAGGGGCAGTCACAACTTCAAGGCTGCACCCTTGACATTTTACATTTCAATTCATAAGCCAATCCTACAGGTCCACCCCTATAAAGGCAGGTGAAGGGGAAATATTCCCACAGGTTGGAATATCTCATTCAATCAGAAAATCATTACAGTTGGAAAAGATCTCTAAGATCATTCAGCACCACCATGCTCCTTCCTGACAGTTTTCCTGCTTCTTGTCCTGAAACCAAGGGCAGAAAACCCCCAGAGGAGCTGGATTTCACATCCACTCTGATTCTCTCTTTGGTCAGCGGTGCTTTCTGCCCTGTGGAGCACTCAGGTGTCATCTTTGTAATGGGAATTTTGGTCAGGGAGATGTGGAGAGGAGAGAAAGCAAGAAGCTGACACTTCTACATGCACCACATTCTAATTGGGGTCAAGGGATGCAACAGTTGGAGAGCAGCAAGTTATTTTCTGCATCACTGGCCTGTCAAAATTATGTTTTTTGCTCAGAAAGAAGGAAGGAAAAGGACAGAGTCTGGGAACAGCTCCCTGTCAAGTCACTTCTAGGAAATGTGGAGTGCCAGCAGCTGCCACCCTGAGCTGGGCACAGCAAGGTGCTCCATCCTCATTATCCTGGAGATGGCACAGAGCTGTGATGGTGATTGGAGAACCTCAACCAGCCACAGTAAAAGGAGGAAAAGCAATTTGAGGCAAAAGTCACCCAGAAATTATTTTCACAGGTGGGTTTCACAGGTGACACAATCCTGTTGACATTTGGTGGACTTTGACTCACCAGGAGCGTTTGCCCAGTTCCCAAGGGCATCAGGGGTGAAGTAATCACCTTTTTTACAACGCCTTTGCATTGCCAGGCAAATTTCCCAAATCCCAAAAAATCCAGCCTCACCTGAGTGCAAAAGCTGAGCATTTCCCTCTCTCCCCAGCTCATTCCAAGAGGATTGTGAGCCAGAATCTGGGAGGTTAAAGACTCATGTTGCAGCTGATCCATGGTGTGAGCCCAAATCCTCAGCTGGAAAAGTCTCTCCCTGATGACAGAACAGCTACAGACTCGATGTGGATGTGGAAGGAGAAAGAGAAGAGCTCTTGTGATGATCATCACCAGCTTTGGCCAGAGAGGACAGAGGGTCTCTGAAGGGCAGGATACAATTGAGGACAGGGACAGAGCTAAAATCTGTGAGAGGCAGGATGTATCCCGTGAGAAAAACCACAAAAAGCATTTTCATCCCAGAGCTGGAGAAGAAAACATATACAATTTGGGGTTATTATGAAGGTTAGAAGGGCTGAATTGGGGCTATGTCTGTGCACCTCCAGGAGGGATCCCTGCACTGTACTGCCCACTAAAATGGTTTAGATTTGACCCAAAATCCTCATAAATCATGCCAAAAGTGCAGCTCAGTGTTAGGTCAGGCTTCCCTGCTACATCACTACACAAGCCCCCTATCTGATGCCCTCCCCATCCCAGAATATGCCCAGTCCCCTCACAGACACCACAGGAACAGCACCCAGCTAGAAACAGCTCCATCCTTAGCACACAAAGAGATGTTCCCTGTGTGCAGCCCTTTATAAGCCTCCCTTCCTCATAAATGAGTGATGAGGCCCCTTTAATTGAATTAATTGTGAATGCTGATCCTGGGATGAATTATCAATGGAAAACAGCAGCACAAGCACAGGATGCTCAGCCAGCACTGCCTGTCACTGCCTGCTCCTTCCAAACTATGGCAAAGGAGGGAGGGAAGGGCCAGGAGCCCTAATGGGATCCTCAGGAGCTCCTGTAACACCACCTGTCACCTGCTGGAAGCCCCCAGCATATCCAGGAGGTTCTCTGGATGCAAAAAATCCCTTCAGGTGGTGTGTGAAGGTATTGCTTGCAATAATAGAGGTGTGTGGGAGAGGAAGAGGCTGCTGTTGCTCAGAGAGATCCCAGCCACCCCAAACCTGCCCCATCACCCCAGCCAGGTGAGGAGATAGAAACAAAGAGTCATGGAATGGTTCAGATGGGATAATGAAGGATCAAGCACGACTGAGAGTTTGATCAGAGTTGTGGGGGCTGGACAAGCTCTTGGTCCAACATCTGACCTGCAGGAATATTTACCCCTCAATGCACCAGCACCTGAAAATGGTGTTCAAGCAGCAGCTCCTGAAACATGAAGGCTTTTCCTGCCTCAGCACAAGGGGTGCTCCCTGCCTGACATCAGCACTCCACCTTGGAGAGGGATGGTGTGGCATGAGCCAAGCAGCCAGCAAAGCTGTTCCCGTGTCTGCTCCTCCCAGCAGAGCAGGTAGGTGTGAGAAGCCCAGCCATGCAGGGGGAGAGCTGCAGACAGAAATGTGTCAGGATGTGCTTTATCTCCTCCAGAGGCAGCACAGTTGGTGGAGAGGAGCTGGAAGGGGAGGCGGGGGGGAAAACAACACGGTGGTGGAGATAACTGAGATGTGAGCAGCGGTGCAGAAAGCAGCATTGGAAGCAGGTGAGAATGATCCAGTCCCCTCCTCCCACAGGCATTCTCTCCAGAAAAGATGCTTCATTCCACTTCCACAGAATTCCTGCGGACATCCCCAGGGCTGTTCACTCCCACAGCAGTTCCAGCAGGACCAGGATTTTACCCTTTCAGCTAAAAAAAAACAAAACCCATGACTGTTTCACACAGCCCAGATGCACATCCAAAATAAAGTGCTCTGTGTGAAGGTATTGGCACCTCAGCAGCTCAATCCCTCACTCTGGGATGGGCTCTCTGTCCTGTAAATTCAGCATATCCCACCTGTTGCCTTGGGATTACCTTCCCTCTCCAGTTAATCCTTGGCACAGCCAGCAGCTCATCACCCTATCCCTGGCACTGCTGATCAAAGACTGTTCCTGAATTTCCTGAACAGGGTGCCCAAAAAAGCTGTGGCTGCCCCCAGATCCCTGGAAATGCCCGAGGTTGGACGGGGCTTGGAGCACCCTGGGAGGTGTCCCTGCCATGGCAGAGGCTGGAACAAGATGATTTTTTATGTCCCTTCCAACCCAAATCGTTCTGGGATTCTCTGATATTTTCCTTACACCAAGCAGCCACTCAGCCCCAGCCCTCTGTGGCCCATCAGATTTTCTTCAACCAGGAGTCAAAACAAGAAAAACCAAAGCAACTCTCACAGTCATAAATTTTAGGGCAAGGTTTTGGTGGTACTGAGTTTATCCAGAGCTTGTCTCCTGTCTCCAAAAGCAATCAGAGATGACATTTCATGGCACAGGGAGCAGATTGATTTTTCTTCCAGTGCAGGAAATAAACTCAGGCAAATCTCAGCAGACACATAACACCCAAACACAACAGCAAGGAGGAAGGGGAGAGGTGATGGAGCTTTACAAATCCAAGCTGAAGGCATTGGTGGAGGTGTAACCGGTGAATAATTTTGGATCAGGTCTTGTAAAAGGGGTCCTGTAGCTACACACCACTTACTAAGAGTTTAACCCCACCTCAAGGACACTTCAATCAATTACCACAGCCTGATCCTTCATTACACAATTAATACAGGCAGAAGATGAGTGGCAAAGCTGTTTCCCAGTCCTTGCACTATTCTGTGCTCAGTACCACAGCTTCTGGGGAGTGGATTTATTTACTACAGCCAGTTTACGACGTGTTTATTCTCATCCACGCCGTGACCTTTGTGGTTGGGAAATTAGCAGTTATTAGAAGCAGCTAAAATAATACAAGATAAAATAAAAGAGCCGCAGCATCATTAAGCTGTAATTATTATTGAAATGTGACCTGAAAGAGATTCCATCTGCGTAAAACCCTCTCTCTTTAGACACACAGATATAGATAATATTTAAAAATAAACAAGGACAGATCTCTCTCTTCCTCTGGAGGTGTAATTATTCAGAGACATCATCTATACACAGCCACCCTGGGTGTAAATTCCACCATGCAGATACAGTAGGCGGTGTAGGCACGAGAAGAAAGTTATAAACTCTATTTAAAACACGATCATTACTCAGAGTATTTGACACCTCCAGTATCAAGAGCTACATTTGCTACAAAATCGTGTTCTGTTTGCTAATCACTCAAACACCAGTTTCCTATGAGCTTCCCCTCTCCTCCAAGCAATGGACTCAGCTATCTGAGAAGACCAAGAGATATTTCCTGCTTGTCAATTAAAGGCAAAGCAGAACTGGCTGTACTCAAAATAACAAACAAAACCGGTGCAAATTCCTCTGAGCAGGGGCTGGGTGCTCTGTGCTGACTCAGCTCCCCCAGGACACAGAGCAGAACAAAAAGCAGCCATCAGAGGAGCACTTAAAACCCAAAAGGAAACAAAAAGGCAGAACTAACCCTGTCCTGCACCATGAAATCAGAAGAGGCAGCAGCAGGAGCACATTTCACATTGGCTGCTAATAAATCCCTTCTTCAAATCTGGCTGCTCTGAGGTGAGCACACATCTCTATCAAATATTCCTGGTGGAAGCACTTATAGAAAAGACATGCTTGATGCACAGTTTTTGCTGCTCTTTATGAAAAAAAAAAAAAAAAAAAAAAAACACGGGAGGAGAGGCAATTTTTAAGTATCACTCCAAAGCTGGAGTCACTTCCCATCACAGCAAACAGAGGAGGCTCAGGTTGGACACCAGGAGGAATTTCTTCATGGAAAGGGTTGTCAAGCACTGGAAGGAGGTGCTGGAATCCCCCTCCCTGGAGGTGTTGTAGGAGCAACTGGAGGAGGCACTCAGTGCTCTGCTTTAGTCAAAAAGGTGGTCACAGGTTGGACTTGATGACCTTGGAGGTCTTTTCCAACCCAAATGATTTGGGGACAATGATTCTGTGACACCTGTGGCTTCGGGGCTGAGGTTGTCTGTGTGCATCCCACAGACAGCTTGCACAAAGCAGCGTTTGGGGATGCTGATCTACCAACTTTGTGAGACAGATGGAAACCCTCTCCTTGTCCGGGGTGATCTTGTCTCCCAACACAGAGTAAAAAGTGGCTTTAACTCAGCCCCAGAATGTCACCTCTGGGCTCCAGTAAGGACAGCATCTGGTGCAGGAGGCATCTTCCTGGGTCTGAGTTTAGGTCCAGTCCCTGGGTCTCAGTCCCTGGGTCTCAGTTCAGGTCCAGCTCATCCCACCTCTCCCACACCCAGCTCCATCCCTGTGGATCACCAGCAGTGAGGAACCCTTGGGCTGGGCAAGCAGGAGATGAAGGTGAGGACAGAGCCTGCAAGGTTTGCAATCAGAACCACACAAGGGGATGACATGGCAGGGACCCCAAATTTGACCCCAAATGTCCTTTCCAGTCCTACATCTCTGCACAACGGGGCAGAGCTCTGCTCCCTGACCCTTCAGCAAGTCCTGATGTAGCAGTGTGGGGTCAGAAAAGTCCTAATATGGAGCAGGTCACATTTTGGAGAGGACATTGATCTACCTCCTTTCTTGACCTGCTGTGGTTTGAAATGAAGCCAAGGAAGAAATCAGGAACCAATCCAGCAGCTCTGGGAATGAAGCAGACGGGGAGTTTTGTTTTTCATCACAAAGTCCCAACTGTGCAGAAATAACTGCAGAGAGGTGAGTGGCAATGACCCTCCGGGGACAGCAGGAATGAAATCATGGTGACAAGGGGCTCAAAGACAGAGGGAGAATGGGATAAAATGCAAAAGAGGAGAAAAATATCTGGCTGGTGTATCAGAGGCTGAGAGCAGAGGAAAGTGTGGCACAGAGACCCACTGAGACTGAGAATTCTTGGCGTTCAAAATTTAAAAATCACCAGCAGTTGGGTAGAAGGGGAGCCGAGATGTTCCCAGGAAGAGAAAGGTGCTCCTAATGAGGATTTTGACCTCATTAGGTCAATTCTTCTCCAAAGATGGTTGTAAGAAATTTCACCTCAACATCACAGACATTAAGGTCTCCTGGGAAAATCACTTAAAAATTAAAAATAATCACAGGGCCACGGGCATTTGGTGGCAGTGAATGGCCACACTGCCCCCTTTTAAACTTTTCTCTCTTCCAGTGGGAAAACCAGAGCCTTCAGGAGGAGCCATGGGATGCTGTGGTGGCAGAGGCATCGAGGAGACACAAAGCTCTGTCATGAACTCTGTGAGTTGAGGACGTTTTATTTGAAGCAAGAAATGTCTTGGACATTGAAATATCAGGATAGGGCACCAAAATTTGCAGACCTTGTGTGAAGCCAGCCATGACTGGGGAAGTGAAGACTCATGAAGAAATCTGGGATTAACAGAGGTATAAAAGTAAAGGGGGTATAAAATGCACTACAAGGCACCCTGGAGGCTGTTTGAGCACCAAGCCTGCTTTCCCTGCCTCTGCACACCCCGAGCACAGCTTCCCTTCCTAACTAATTCATGATGTTCTGGCAGGCTCACCCCAACACAGCTCATGCAAAAAACAAAAGCTGGGAGCATTACAAAGGGCATTTCCCCAGCGTGGCACAGGGAGGAGGGAGCTCACAGTGCTTTTCCAGGCTGTGCTGTAGCTCCAGGAGCTGCAAGGTTGTGAACTTCTGGGAAGTCAGAGCCTCCCACCGGGCTGCAGAGTCAGCTCCAAGGAGTGGGGTTTGAAGCAGAGCCACTGCGGGGAGCTGTTTCCAATTGGGACTAAAAAAAAAAAAAATAAAAGCAGGGAAAGGGATCCTGTAATCAAGCTGCAGCCCTTTCACCTCTGTTACCCCTCCTCACAGGAACAGCAGTCAGGCTGAAAAAATAAAAATTGGTTCTCAAGCAGCCTCCCTGGCAAAAAGAAAAAAAAAATTTTTTTTTGCATGCTACTGTGGCCACTGTCTCGTGGTTATTGCCAGCATGTGGTCAGAGTTTGCATCCTCCAGAGGAGCAGAAATCCGTGGAAGAGGCAGGAAGAGTGTGGTCACCTCCTGAACACCACGGGGCTGATGTTCAGGCTGGAAAGGAAACACTCATGGAGACTCGTGCATCCAGGCTTTGCTAATTCCCCACTTTTTTATCCTGTTGTCAAGCCTGGGAGATATCCTCTCATATCAGCTCTGCAAGGAGGAGATAGAACAAATGTGATAATGCCAGATGCTGCTGATAAGGGAGGGAAAAGAGGCAGGTGGGGCTGCTTGCTCCCCCCCAGGGAGAAGAAGTGAGATAAAACCACAGCTCAGAGAATCCCAGTACCTTCCCTGCGAGGATCCTGATTCCATTTAACAGAGATTTTTCTCCTCCTACCATTCACACTGATTTGCAGGACCCCAAAAAAATCTCCTGGACCTTCAAAAGGGCAGTACAGTGCCCATCCTGAAGAGCCCCTGCTCCTGCACAGAAATTGTTAATAATAATAATAATAATAGTAAATGGGTTTGGGTCAAGGCAAACACAGACAGTGTGCAGGTATGAAACCACCTTGAAGAATATTCCCTTTAGCCCTTACTAAGTGCATCGTGCAATATATAATTCAGGCCCTTGCTGCATTTCTTTCCCTGCAGGCTCTGCCCTGAGGGGAAAAGGAGGATGAGGACAGAGCACTGTGGCCAAGGGCAGTGATGGGTCAGGGTCAGCACCTCGCCCCAGGCTGAAACCCAGCCCTGCTGCACCCTCAGATGCAGGCAAGGGGAGCAGGTGATGGAAACCCAAGCTGGGCTCCAGCTGCCCAGCTGCTATAAATAACAAATAACACCCTCATGGCTCCCGGGGAAAGGCAAGGGAACAAACACAGCATGGCTCTGGAAGCTTGGACACGCATGTGGGGCAGGGCAGAGCAAGGTCCAGGAAAATCCAAACCCTGTGGAATTCATCCCAGCTCCTGGACAGGCTGAGGAGAATAATAATCCTTGGGTTTGGGGGGGATTTTTCAGGGAATCTCTGAAAGATGGGGCTGCTACTCAGCCCTTGTGAGACTTCAGCTGGAGAAGCACTCACAGCTCTGGAGCCCTCAGCATAAAACCTGGACCTGTCAGAGAGGGACCAGAGGGATGCTCCAAGGGCTGGAGTCCCTCTGCTCTGGTGTCCAGCCTGGAGAAGAGAAGGCTCCAGGGAGACCTCAGAGCCCCTTCCAGGGCCTAAAGGAAGCTTTTAAAAAAGAGGAAAAGTAACTTTTTACACATGCAGGTGGTGAGGCCCTGGCACAGGGTGCCTAGAGAAGCTGTGGCTGGCCCTGGATTCCTGGAAGTGCCCAAGGCCAGCCTGGATGGGGCTTGGAGCAACCTGGGACAGTGGAAGGTGCCCCTGCCAAGGCAGGGAGTGGAATTGGATATTCTTTAAGGTCCCTTCCAACCTAAATCATTCTGTGATTCCACAATCCTAACCTGGCTCTATTTAACTCCTTTGCATCCCCAGGCAAAGGAATGGATTCAGTATTTCCTGCCCTTGGCAAATTGCTGAGAAATCCAAGGAGGAAAGTGCCTTCAACACTTGAATTGTGTTTGTTCCAGGCCACCCTCACATCCACCTGCTCACAGCAGCCATGGCAAACACTCACCAGGCTACAGATCAGGGAAGGGAGAGTGTGAATTTTGCAGCTTCCAACTTCTCATGTGCCTCCTGCCTGGCCTATCCTGAACATGCCAGCAAGGTTCAGCATTGCTCCCATTTGAAATAAAGTCTCCCCATGTAATTTAAAAATACCCCACTCTCATGCCAACAATAACTCTGTCATGCCACGCTGGCTCTGTATTTATAGCCATGATTTCTACATGCCACACACCCCTGCATTGTCCCCAGTAGCACATCCAGTCCCATAAAAAGGGATTTTGTTGTTTTAACCACAGTGGTGACCCCTATTTCTGGCCAGGAGTGAGTTCCAGCCCCACAGTCACATCAGCACTGAATTTCTCCATGCTTGCTCCTCAGCAGCAATGACAAGGCAAAGTCTCCCGAGGGTAAACACAAAGCTACAACCACTTCCATTTGAGCCATAATTGAAAATCAATAGGATTGGTAGTTGGAATGCTCATGTGCTTAAACCAGAGTTCTGGGAATCAGGAAGAGTCAGCAGCAGGAGTGATTTCTTCTCCCAGCCGTGACCATAAGGGGAGATTTTTTTTTTTTTTTTTTTTTTGTGATACAGCACCAATAAAATGGAGATAATCCAGTGTTGGGTTGGAATGCACCAGAGCTTCAAAAGTGCTGAGGCAGAGAGGTGCTGGGACACGCTCACAGAGGAGTTATTTTTAAATATATTGAAGTGAGAGGCAGCGAGGGATGCCGAGCCTCCCTCTTTTTATTTTTTTTAGGACCATCAAAGAAAACTCTGCATCAGCAATCCCTGCTGATTGATGCCAAGGAGCAGCAGTGCCAGGACACCCAAACTGAGAGCAGCATCCCAGTGCTGCCTTAGGTGCAATCACACAGAAAATATCCTAACTTGGAAGGGACCATAAGGATCATCCAGTCCAGTTCCTGGCCCCAGAAAGGACTGAACAAAAAATCCTGTGCATCCCCCATTGCCCAAACACTGCTGGACTTATAGCAGCCTTGGAGCTGTGCCCATTACCTGAGGAGCCTGTTCAGTGCCCAAACATCCTCTGGATGAAGAATCTTTTCCTGATATCCAGCCCAAACCTCTCCTGTCTCAGAGGGAGCCCATCCTTACTCTCAAAATAATGGATCTTTTTACATTCCCTGACCTCTGCCACCTGGAGCCCCAGGAATGGCACTGCCTCTTTATGGATATTGCCAGCAGGCTCTGGAAAGATGGGATTCATTTCACTAACAGGGTGAAAGACCATCCTGGGGGTGAAGGGGAAGGAAAGTGTAATTACTGATTTATCCTAAGTCAGGCTCTGTGACAAGAGGAGAGGATGAAGATGCCACTAGCTACATCATCTTTAAATCAATCAATCAATCAATCAATCAATCAATCAATCAATCAATCAATTTCCCTCCTATCTCTGTCTCTCTTTCCCTCCTCAGCTGCAGAGAATTCCACCATGCACTGCTCCACATCAGCCATCAAGGACAGGGTTTAACCAAACCAATGCTCCAGTGCAAGCAGAGCTATCCCAGATCAGGAGGATTTGCTGCAACATGACACGTTGTCCCTCTGCAAGAGCCCTTTAATTAAACAGCAGGGAGAACATCTCATTTCTTTCTTGCAGTCCAAGCAGCACAACTCCTGTGGCACTCCTGCCTGAGCTGCTTCACATCTGTCCTTCAGCTCCAAACTTCTGCCAGCCCGGATCAGTAACACAAACCTGGTGCTCCCAGTCCAGCCTCGGTGGAAATTCTCCTTTTTCCCAGCCCGGCTCGGAGGTGTCATTAAGAATCCAATCAACGTGACGTCATGGGTGTAATTGAATTATGTGTATGCTCAGCAGACCTTTTCCACTCGGTCTCCCCATTGGCTAATGTTGAATTATGATGGATCATACACAGGGATATATGAAACATGCATGAATAACCCAAGCATGCATTTTTAATGATACGATCCTGATAACTTCCCCCTCCTAACAAAATCAAAATGAATTAAACACAAGTAGCTGTCAGTGGCATTAAAGAAAAAAAGGAAAAAAATCCCTCATCATTTAAATGGCAACACGAAATGTTCCCTGAATTGCAGGGTGACTGGGACAGTTTGTTGTAATGATACCAATTAACATATCTATCTATATTTAAAGTTTCCAGGGCAAGAAGAAAGAGCAGCTTGGGCGATATTCAGGGTAGGGAAAGAAAGGTGTGGATAATGGATGGCTGGGAGTGAAAAGGGCTGAAATGAATGGGGTAATTCAGATGAATGGTCTGACAATGGCTGGATAATCCCCCAGAAGAGAACATCCCCAGATATAGGACAGAGCTTGCAGGCTTGTGACATTCATTAAAATAAAATAAGGGTGAAACCTGCAAACCCAACAGTCAGGAATGATCCAAATCAGGCAGAGGCCACTGGGCTCTGGGGGTCTGGCCTGAGACTGTGCAGTGGCTGAGTTAATGGGAGCATCCCAGAGGAATGGTTTGGCTGCAGTGCCTTTGCTTTGGGGCACAGGGGATTTCCTGAGGTCACTTCCATACCTGTATTCCCTGATTTAATTAATCAGGACCAAAGAAGAAGGAATCACTTGCAGGAATGCTCTGGCATCTTGGATTTGCATTCTGAATTATGGCTGAGCTGTTCCAGCTCCAGTCAAGAGCCATTTTACCCATCCCTGGACATGTCCAAGGCCAGGCTGGATGAGGCTTGGAGCACCTGGGACAGTGGGAGATGTCCTGCCCAGGGCAGGGGATTGGAGCTGGATGATTTTAACATCCCTCCCAACCCAAACCACTCCATGATTCCATAACTCCAGGTCTGTATGTCTGCGTCTATCACAGCTATCCAGGAAATCTTCCACCTTCTACCACAGCAATTTATCAATACTAATTACCTAACAAACTCTCACGAGCACTCTGCCCAGGCTTACAGCCCCAACTACCTGGGCTAGCACCGTTCTGATTTCTGAATGCCTGGAAAAAATGGGCAGCAGCTCTGCCAAAACAAAAATTAAAAAAAAACAAACCCAATTTTTAAAGCTAAGTCCTTGGGGATTTCTGGGCTTCTAAAGATTTTGAGTCATAAAGAAGAAAAATTTGTTCCCACTCTGCAGATCAGGAGTTTCTGTGTGTTCAGTGAAAATCAGACATTTGTGTCTCGTTGCAGATTTAGGATAAAGCAGTGTCACAGACCTTGTTCCTAATTGCAGGCTGGCTGGACACAGTGGCAGAGGATGGAGCTGCCAGAGATTCCAGGATATGTCTCATAACAAGCTCATTAGCTCCAACATCAGCCCCCCTGCTCCCCAAAAACTGACCCAGGGCCCTGCCAGGATTTGTGCTGGAGCAGCAAATCTGGAAACCTGTGGAGGGGAAGTTAATACACTTCATAAGAGATGAGTGAAGGGCCATCCTTTGCAATTAATAGAGAGTTAAATAAATAAATGAGAGGTGTTTATCCCCTCTGAGTGTGTGTCTGCTGTGCCTTGCTTGCCTTTTAACAAGAATTTGGCACACCAAGCACCATCAGCACATTCTGAAGATGTTGGGACCAAGGGTAAAACACAATTCAGGGTGGAAATAGGGCCAGGGAAAAACCCCATCTTCCCCAAATGCAGCAGAATAACTTGTTAAGGACAACTCGTGTGATTAAGGGAATCACTTTGAGGTTTATTCCTGTTGTGTACCAAGAGTTTCTGCTGTGATGTCCCCCATGGAGCCACCCCTGCAGCATGTCAGGAAGAGAATTTCGTGACTCTCCCCTTAAGGATTGGAGTTATTTATATAAAAAATAGGCAGATAGCACCAAGGGGTGGCATAAATAATACTTTGAACTGCACTGACTGCACACACAAGGACACCCTGGCTAGGAAGTGATGTGAGCCACTCTCAAAATTAAATATCTGCCACTTCTCCAGGTAAATCCCCTTTAGCTCAGAGCCTGAATGGTTTTGCTCTCCCTGCAACTCCGAGACAGTCCCATTCCACACCTGTCAGCAGAGCTGGGAGGATAAATACATTTATTGATTTGATCTGCTGGGCAGCCAAATCCTAGAGCTGGAGAATCTGAGTGGCACCTTTAGCAGCATCCACAACACCCAACAGAGACACCAGAGTGTGGCTGGAGCACCAAAACTTCACTTCCCCTCAAAAAAAAAAAACCCAGATTTTTTTTTAGGGAACTGGTATTTATCAAGAGAAGAAAAGACACATTCTAAAATGTCAGCATTTCTAATGCAGCAAGAGCTCAGTGCCCAAATTCACATCTCGGTTTTCCTGACCATGGCTTTGAGTTTGGGAGAGAGTGGAAGCACCATCCCTTGAAGAGATCATTGGTGACCAGAACTGGGAACTGCTCTTCACAGACAAATCATCCCTTAAAAAGAGAATTACTGACTTACACCAGAAAACCTCCAAGTGAGGTGGGGTTTTTTCCCCATTTCTTCTTCACACTGACTTCTCTGATGTATGTAAATGCTTAAATCATTGCATAATTTAGAGACAGGGAGTTGTTGGGGTTTTTTTCTCCAGTTTAAAGAGAGCCAGTTCATCTTTTATGAAGGAAAACCTGAATGAAAAAACGCTGCAGCTTTGTTAAATTTCAAAACAAAAATCACTTCATAAAAAGCTGCTCAAAGATGGCACATCACTGGCAGATATTTAAATGCAGACAGCAGGTTTTTAACTGTTCCAGGGAAACCTTCCTGTTGAGTAGAACGAGGGCCACGGGGTTAAAACACAGCCATCATAACCTTTATTGCTTCATTTTTGTGAAGTCATTAACCACAGGAGGACCCCAGATGTGCCACAGCTCCGGCAGCTGGAGTGAAATTCAATCCCCACATCAGGACCTAATTTATGACCAACCTGTTGGGAAGGGGCAGGGAAATCAGGGATACACAGGGAGCTGGGGAAAGCCGTGTGTTGACAGAGCTCAGCACAAGCCCTTGCACAAACACACACGGGAGGATCCCCCCACTCCCACCAGGGAATTCCTGCACGTGGAATTGTTGCATCTGAAAATAGCTGAACCCCAAGAGCACCCAGCTTTGAACTCGGGGTTCAGCTGCCTGGGCAGCATCAGGATGGAATCAAAGGGTGGCTGTGCTCAGGGCAGGCTCCTTGCAAGTGGCAGCTCATCCTGGAGAGCTGAGGGAAGAGCAGAGCAGGGATGGGGACAGGAGACTGATGTGCCCTCAGAGAAGTCGTGCTGCAGTCAGCAGCAGAGCCACGAACAGATCAAGGCTTCCTGCTCTGCCACGATGTCACACTGAGGTTTTTCTGGCCACCCCTCATGCTCTGCACATCACCCCCAACCCAAGCTGCCCTTTCCCATCCACTCCTCCTGCAGAATTTGCTCCTCTCCACCCTCACCCCTTCCAGGGTCTGCCTGCTCCACTCACTTGTGCTCTCTGGATTGCAAGTTCCTGGGTGTCAGGGCCTCCTGCAACTGGAATCATGCACCTGAAAGTATCTTGATTTCATCTTTGCATGCCTAAATACTTCCTCACTTCTTTAATCCACTCTGCTAGCTCGGGTCTCCAAATCACATGGAAGTCCATTGGGCATTCCAAAATATCCTCAAGTCACACAAAGCATCCCATGGTGCTGGTGCAGCAAAACTCACCTGTGACTGCCAGGTGTGTGATCCCGAGGAGATCCCAGCCTGCTCAGCCACTCCTAACTCCCTGAGCTCACTGCAGATGCCATAAATCATGCAGGTTTTCTTTCCCTTTTAAGCAAGACTAAACGTTTATCCTTCAGCTTTATCAGTTTAGGGAGAGTTGGTGACAGCATCAAAAGGAATCCATGGATTAGGGGGTGCTGATGTGCCAGGTCTGTTCCAGCCTCTTTTTTTGCCCCCTAAACCACCTGAGCTGAAGTTGCAGCCCCTTCTCTCAAGCCACCTCCAGGTGCCTGGCCCAAGTAAGAGCCACCTTCACAGAGAAGTTTGGATTCCACCTGCAGTAGAATGAAGAAAATATGAAGAACCAAAAGAAACGGCCCCATCTGAACATGTTAATCAAATTTCCAGCAGGAAAAACCTGCATGAAATAACTCTGCACTGAGCTTTTCTATAATCATAATGTTGGAGCACCTCACAACCACGAACTGCTGATGAGACCCTCATCAAAGTAGAGAAACACCATTACTGTCACTTACAGCCAGGGAACAGAGAAATAAGGGATGTTCACATCTGAACAAGTTGTCTTCAGCTCCCCTTAGCTCTAATGGGGAGAAAAAGAACCTTTTTGGACATAACTCACCTGCCCTGCTTTAGGGCAGCTTCATTCCCTTGCAGAATGAGAAGAGTTGTGTGCTAAAAGGTCTGAATTCTCTCCCTGGAGTGGGAAGGGAGTTGGCAGAACTTCCTGGGAATGGAGATTTCCCCATTTAATGAGATGAAACCCCACTCTCCAAAAGCTAGGTCCATAAAAGTCAGCAGCAAAGCAGGAAGTGAATTGAGGCTCTTATATTTTAGTCTGATCAAGCTGGAAATGGACATCAAAGGTGAACAGAGTCAAAAGGTGACCCCAGGAGTAACAAAATTGTGGGGGCTTGAAGGAAGCTCCTTGTGGGTGAAGAACAGAGAGGATGGAGGAGGGAAAACTGGAAGACCCTAAAAAGCAAGTTAAAAGGACATTCAGGCAAGGTGATTAGTGGAAGAAAGGGGAGAGATGACAGGATAAAACACTGCAGATGTGAGGATGATCCAGAAGGAGCACACACTCACTGTCCCAGTGAATATATTTGCAAAGAACCTTGCTAAGACACCATCCCCACTCTAGACACTGTAAAAGAGTCCTGCCCCAAACATCATCTTCCAACTCCCCTTCTTCATGTTAATAACTGCGGGATAAACAGAGAGAACAAGAGACAAGTCTGAGATCATCCAGAGATCACACAGAGAGCAGATCCCACCCACAGCCTGAAACCCTGAGAGTGAACTTCTGGGGAATTTGACTCCAATTCCAAATTTTGCAGCTTATTTTTTATTTCAAAAATAGAGAAGTAGATTTGGGAACTGGTTGAAAAGGCTGACCTGGAGGGAGGAGCTGCAAGGTGGCCACCAGCACCTTTCCATCAGGAGAGTAAAAACAACAAAAAGCAAGAGCTCAGCTCTGTGAGCAATTAAAGAGCAGTTAATGAAATCACCTGCCACAGAGAATTGACAAAACATAGAAAATAAGTCACTTCAGAGCCTGCCAGAGCATCCCTGGCATGGACAAGGGGATATATTTAGTGCCAGTGATCTCATCTTTCCTAGCAGGGAGGAGAAGGGCAGCACTTCCATGGCAATGTCAGGGGCAGCTTGGAGAGGGAAGAGCCTGAGATTTCCTTAACAGGGAAGGAAGCAGCACAGAGGCTACACCACAGGGGAGGGGCTGCAAAATGAACAAGGTGAAAACCCCAGGAGGAAAAAAAAAAAAAAAAAAACAAACCAAAAACACAGGATATCAATATTGGTTAATAAAAAATAGAATCAGTGTAGTGACTTTGGGGGTATTCAGCTCCTGGTGTCTGGGACTGCTCAGGGCTTTTCTGGCAGGGTTGAGCTCAGATTCCCCCTTGCCAGGTACCCTGGGGTTCAAACTAGAGATTAATCCCTTTTTAAGAGAAGGGCATAAAACACCTTGGTGAACAGCCCTGCACCTGCACTTCCACCCATTGTGCTGACAATTTGTTAAGGCAGAGCATTGGAATGTTAATTACAACAGATCTTCCAATCTCCTGCCCTCCATCTCTGCTTTACTGCACTGCCAGTCCCCCAAGAAGAAACAGATCCCTCTAAAAAAATGAGAGGTTGGCTTAAATCATGAATTAACAATCAATGCTCAGCTTTTGCTTGTTATTATCGTTACTATCAGTGTCAGGGTTCATTTAGGACTGTATTTATTTTATATTTACCTGCATCCCCTCAGCCTCAGCAGCCCCCTCCCCTCAAAACAAGAATATCCCAGTCATGTACCCCAAAGCCATATTTTACATCTCTAAATGAACAGATGTAATACACTAGGGCAGTCCTGCACTGCTCACCATCTTAAAATATATTCTTTTCCTGCTATATTATGATAATTTATTTCACTACTGGGGCTCCCAGGTGAGTTCAATCCTCCAGCTTCCAAGCAGACAAAAATGCTAACCCGGCAGAAGAAGTTTAACAAAGAGACTAAAGGCAGCAGTCTCCTAAGATCTCCCACCTCTCCACATATTGCAGACTAAGACAGACGTGCAAGGAAAACAGAGACATACAAATTTGGAAACATTTTCTTCCCCCCCACCCTCCATTAATAGAAAAATTACCTAAAAATTCAGAATTTAGGTGGGATTTTGGGAATTAATTTGCATCATTACAGGGGGAGAAAGGGCTTGAAAGCATCAAAAGATTTTGACTTTCCATCTCACGGTAGCAATATCTGTGAGAAGAGAATTAATTAAACAAAAAAAATCAAGAAGGAGGGGAAGGGAGGGGAGGAGGTCAAATAACCATAAGTGGTTGTTTTATAGACCATACAGCTTTCACAGCTTGTTTGGTGTTTTGAAAAAGAGAGGAGGGAGAAGCAATCAGTTTTGATTTGGCACGGGGCTGTGTTTGGGTTGGGTTTATTTATTTCTTGTAAAATTTCACTCCGTTCTGTAAGAAAACAACAAAATGAGTTATTCTCGTTGTAAGATTCACTCCAACCTAACAGGATGCCAGGGCCCCATCACTTCCCAAAACACAGGTGCAGGAGAAGTGTCCTTGTCACTTAAGTTCTCTCTGTCTTCAACACCTTCCCTTACACCCCAAGGAGATCAATTCATGGCACACAAAACCCAAGAGAAACCCACAGAAACTTGTGAGCAGTGGGGGGAAAAAGATCAAAGTGCCTGTGCTGTGTGAAACCACATCCACCCCAGCAGATGTCACAAGCCATAAACTCCCCCTGATAACCCAGCCCTGATCAGCCACATGACAAACACAGGGAGATTTGCACAGTGCCAGTCGTGGTGTTTAATTAGATTTCATCAGGAGGAGTCCTGAAAAATTCATCTGATGAGGTCTCTGCCAGTCTCGGGGATAACCTTTTTCCTCTGACATCACTGGAGTTTATTGCCAGCTTCAGCTAAATATTAAAAATCACAGTAAGCCAAAGGGGTGACTCCAGAGCTCCTCCAGGGGGATGTCAGCAGGGTGGGATGCCAGCACAGCTGGCAGGAGGAGCAGAGGTTTGCACTGCCAGGGTGCCACAGATGGAGTGTGCTGGGATCCTCTGCCAATGCAGCACACCAGCTGGGAAAACAACCCTCAGCAAAGCTTCCCAAATCCACCCGAACCCCCCAGGAGTCGCTGCTTTGTTTTCCAAAGTGACCCAGCTCTGTGAATCACCAGCAGGACACGTTCAGCACGACAGAACGTAACTAGAGCTGAAACCCACAGAGGACTGGCTCCCAAATCTCCTCCCCAGATTTGGCCTCTCATGGCACCCCCTGGGCTCCCAAACCACCTCTCTTTAGAGCCTTGGAGTGTTCCACTGGATTCCAGCACACTGCCAGGCTCGCTGCTCCAAGGGAGATCCCAGCTTGGTGCCTACTGGAGGAGCAGCTCTTAGGGGTGATGTTCCATGGGATTGAGGGACATCTCCACAAATACAGTCCTGCCATCCCTAGTCAACTACAGACACCAGCCCATCTGGCAGACCTATTTTTGGGAGGGTTTTTAAATTCAAATGTCACTCCAACTCTTTATAATTCAATGCCTCTTTTAGTTTAGAGGAAGAAAGACCATCCTTGGTGCCACAGTGACATTGGCCAGGATGAGGAAATCTGAGCAATGAGAGTCAAATCATGGAAAAAAGTCATTGACATCAACCTAGATTTGACAACACAAGGTTACAGTCAAATCTGTAGATTTAGCTGCTGCTGTCACAGCCAGGAAGATTCTTTTGGGTCACCCTGGGCACAACATCCCAGGGGGATTTGTAAAATCTCATCTTTGATTAACTGCCCTGGTCTAGCCTTCAGTCCATATTTCTACACCCCTCACCCAGCAATCAAAGGTTTTCTAATTCCAAAGAGGGCCAGGAACCTGCAGCTCTTCCATATGGTTTCATTTAGGAGAGGTGAGAGGCCACTGCCAGGGTTTGGGAGGTTAAAGAGAAAAAAAAAAAAAAAAAAGAACCCAAATCAAAACAAAAAGACAAGTGTCAGAACAAGCAGGAACAGATCCCTGAGTCCCAGACAGCAAAACATCTTCACTCCCACAGACACCAGATGGGCTGGGGCCCACAAAAACCAGCACAGCTCCTCACACACGAATCCAAACCCAGCAATCCATCAAAGCTTGAGCACCTTCCAGCCAGGCTGCCACCACAGGACGGGACATGACAGAGCCAGAGAGTCACTACACCCAAATGAAAGAAGCATGAGAAGGGCTCAAGATGTTAAAAGGGGGATTTTATTCCTGCTTTTATTTCTCAAGCCCCACCAGCAGCATTCACGACTCCTGGATATGCTGGTAAAGTTCCCTCACAGGGGTTCACAACCTCTGCCACACATCAGGACATGGGGTTTGTGCAGAGAGAGCTTCAAACCATCCCCATCCCAACTGTGCTCATCCTAACCAAGGGAGGCACCTTCCTTTTTACCTTCTAATTAAAAGCTGGCTCATCAATCAAGCCTCTGGTTCCTACACTTCGTTGTCATTTGAGGGAAAAAGCTCTTTTTCCAAGGCTCCCTCCTGCAAGCTGTGGTCCCAGCTCCAGCAACACAAGTAATTACACTACTTTTGTTTGTTATGAACTCGCCCTGCCTTTGCCAGGCCAGGAGTTGGACTCTGATCAGTGCCACAAATGCCTAATTATGGGTCACAAACCAAACAAAGCCTCCCCCAGCTTCAACATCAGCGGTGAGGAGGAGAAAATTGCTGTTAAATAAGCATTCTCCTGTATTTCCTCAGGGGGATCCCACAGCTGGTTTCAAATTAGAGGGTTCCTAGAGGTGGGCTGGGGGAGCTGCTTAAGGCAAATTGTTTCATGGTGCAATAGTCAGAGAACAAAACCTCTATGGCATGTGTTTACTTAAGAGATCTTTTTGCATTCATGCACATATTTGCACAGAATACATTTCCAGATTATGCATCTGTGACAGTTCTGTTTTCAGCCCCTCCAGCCCTACTCTGCTGTCTCTGCACAGCAGTGATTCCCTGGGAGATGAGCTAAAGGTGTCAGCCCAGACTGCAGCAAGTTCTGCAGGAAATAGCCCAGCTGAAACTCAGCAAAGCCAGGGTCAATGTAAAGAGTGGGGACACAAAACTTCTGTGCAGAGCATTCCCCATGGGCACAATGGCATCCTGTAAATAAAGAGCTTGAGAGAATCACAGAACATCCTTAGCTGGAATGGAGCCACAAGGATTGTCCAGTCCACTCCTGGCCCTGCTCAAGACACCCTAAAATCCCACTCTGTGCATCCCTGGGAGCATTGTCCAAATGCTCGTGGAGCTCTGGCAGCCTTGGGGCTGTGACCATCCCCTGGTGAGCCACCAACCTCTGGGGGAAGAGCCTTTCCCTCATCTCCAGCCTGACCCTCCCCTGACACAGCTCCAGATGTTCCCTGGGCTCAGAGAGAACAGATCAGTCTGTGCCCCTCAGGAGGAAGCTGCAGACTCCTCCTCTCCAGGCTGAACAAACCAAATTACCTCAGACACTCCTCAAATGGCTTTTCCCCATCTTCACTGCCCTCCTTTGGCTTTATAATTATCTTTCTTATATTGTGGCATCCAAAATTGCAAACAGGGCTTTGAGTGAGAGCAAGGCAGGACAATCCCCTCCCTCAACCAGGCAAAGCTGTGCCTGATGCCCTCCAGGACAACATTCCCAAATTCCACTTGCCATGGAGCAGGAAACTGAACCTGGATCTCACTGCCAGGGTTCACATCCCAGTCCCTGTGCTCTGCCCATCCCTTCCTAAGGACAGGAGCTGCCAAACTGGGGTGTCTGCATTGCCCCTGTCAGCAGCTGAGGCAGAGATCAGCCATCTGGGCAAGGGGAGAGGGAGGAGGTGAGACACTGAGGAGCTGATTTTGGGCACAGATCTGGCAGCAGGGTGGTGAGGGGGACGGAGTGGAGGATGGTGAAAGGAAGAGATGGATGCACAGAGCCTTATCAGGGGCTTGCTCCTTGGTAACACATGGAGCTTAATCAAATATGCAAATGATCTAGGGACACGGGAAACAGAGGAATAAACCCAGACACCACGCATGAAAACAAGTGAGTGGGGAGAAGGTTTCCTCTTTTGGATAAAATTATTTCAAAAGATGAAATTAAAGCAAAACTAATTAGGAGAACCACACTTAAGAAGGGTCAGCAGGCAAGAGGCATTCAGATCAAAGAGGCACTTCAAGGGCTCCCTGAAAAGTCATTATCCCACTCAAAAAGGAAGGGGACAGAGAGGAGGAAGGCATCACAAGAGCCTTTTTGGCTGGGCATCCCATCCGGCCATCCAATGGAGTGTATGGAGAGCTAAACATCCTCCCTTTGTCACCCTGGAGAGCAGAAGGAGCAGGTGAAGACCAAAGCTGATCACCTGATGTTCCAGCCACAGCATTTCTCCCAGAACAAAGGGACAAAGAGAAGCAAATGGACCAGAGGGACATGGGAATTATTTGCTTTTCCTTGTATCCCATCCCTTCATGATTTCCATCAGCATCACAGCCATGCCAGGCTCCCCAGCCTAACACATGCAGAAATCACCTGCCACCACAACAGGGCAGGTGACAACAGCAGCACAGCCAGCTGTCCCCTGGGAGGCTGCAGGACCCATGGATTCCAGCAAGGGACAGGCAGCAGGACACTGTCACCTCCCTCCCCATGTCTGGTTTTGTCACTAACATCCCCCTGCCTGCACAACACACACCCCCAGCCCTCTGTGGGGAAATCCAGCTCTGCAAGGCTGTCAAATGCAGGCTGCATTTAGAGGAAGGCTTTGAAGAGATGAAGGCACAACCTGCTGCCTTCCCCACTGCAGTGCTGCTGGCTGGAGCCTGCTCTTTCTCCTGGAGCTGGGAGTAAAACCACACAGAGCAGCACTGCTGGTGTGGAGTTTGGAGGGATTAGACAGTTATTTGCAAATCTCACTGCATGATCACAAGATTCCATCTCTGACAAGACTCTGAGTCACAGCTAAAACAGAATATCCAAAAAAAAAAAAAAAAAAAAAAAAAAAAAAAAAAGAGCAGCACTCAACACATGTAGGAAAAGCACCCAGAGAAAGCACAGCTCAGCCAAACCCTGCACACCAGCACAAAGATTGCTGAGTAGTCAGAAAGCAGAGAGGGGTACTTGAAGGAGAGATGTGGAAAATTAATTGCTCTCTGCCAAAAAAGCAGGCTCCAGTTCTTCCCAGGAACAGCAGCCTTCATGTCACGGGAAAATAAAAAAAAAGGGAGTTTTCCTACTGCAGTTATACACTGCAACAAGCTGCAGTGTGAGACATGGACAAGTTGTAGCTAAAAGTCCCAGAGCAATGGGAATGAGGGAAATGAGGGGTGGGAGAGGGAAAGCAGCCACCTGCAGTGATGGAACCCTTAGTGGGGATCTCAAAATGCTGCACCAGCCGAGCAGCAGAGCCTGGGCAGGGCCCCTCTGATGGGGGTTTGGGGCAGAGGATGGATCACAGGGTAACCCAGGCTGGAAGGGACCTCACAGGGTCTCCAACCCAACCTCCTGTTCAAAGCAGGTTCTGCTGTGAGGTCAGACCAGGCTGTTCTGTCCCTTCTGGCCTTGAAATTCTCCAAGAATGGGAGCTGCTTCTTCAAGGTGCTCATGGACACAAAGCTTTTCCTTATATCCAATTGGAGCTCTTTGATGCTAACTTACACCTGCTGTTCCACACCCTCTCCTCACTCACAGACATGAGGAGCCTGTCTCCAACTCCCCAATAACCTCCCTGCTGGCATGAGAATGCTGTTACCTGCTCCCTCCACGTTTTCTCATCTCCAGCCTGAATAAGCTCATTTCTCTCATCCCCTCCTCTCAGGGCAGGTTCTCCAGCTCCTGGCCAGACTCCTGACTCTTTCCTGAACTCCTTCTGGTTGTTTATCTCAACAAAGTTTTTGCTCTGAGTAGCCTAAAACTGGGTGCAGGATCTGGATATGGCCTGGCAATAGAGCCCAAGGTGATCACCTTCCCTCCAGCTACTGGCAGCACCCGTTTGCCTATCCTGCATCTTGGATTTCACCCATGGGAACAGAATCCATTCATTTTTCAGTGATGTTTTAGGACTTTTTGATCACTAGACCGTGATTATTACATGACAAGGAGAAATTGTGCTACTGCCCAATATCCACATCGATTCCCACCACCCCTTTCACCCAACATGAAAACCAAGCGCTGAGTCCACCACAGCTATCAAAACCACAGCTTTGAGTGTTTCATGCAGAAAAATTCACTAATTTCCAGACCTCTAAGCTGGCAATAACCTCTCAAAGAGGGGCTGCACATCAAGGTAGGACACAGACAATGGCAAACATCAGATTCTGACAGGAGCCAGCCTTGCTCCATCACAATTCAGTGAAGCACCCAGACTCCTGCTGGCTGAGCAAGCTGTGAGGAGAGGCCAGGGTGAACCAGCTCCTCTTGCAGAAAACATCTTCCCAGCAGGAGCCAGAGCCTCTCCAGTGTGATTTCAGAGCAGTCAAGTCCACCTGCCAAACAGTTGGGGGAAAAAAAAAATAAAATTCAAAAGAAGCCCAAGTCTTTCAAGCCAGTAGAGGGAAGGAGAAGGGAGCTGAGTTTCCCTGCTGGCATTCACACAGAGCTGTCAGCTGCAGAATTCCCTCCAGGGAGTATCAAAACCGAGCAGGGCTCCTTGTTTTGAGTGTATTCAGAAACCCCCTGGCCTGGAGCAGCAGTGGGGATCTCTGGCTGTGCCTGCAGTTAGCACCAGACTGACATTCCACGCCTGGCAATCCCAGCACCAGCACCTCAGCTCCAGCTCCTTGGCTGGGAGGCAAATCCCAAGCCCCTGGCTGGAACTGGGACACCAATTCCATGGGCAGGGACACCTTCCACTCCACCAGGTTTGCCCCAACCTGACCTTGGACAATTCCATTCTCAACTTAGCACTTCCCCAACACCACTGTGAGAGGGGCCAAAATGAGAACTGCAAATCCCAGATCTCAGGTTTTAAATTCTCCCTGTGCTGCTTTGTCTCTGGATCCAAGAAAAGCAGGGTCCCAAAGGTTCAGGGTTATCCAGAGGATGGATAACCCATGGAACTGGGCAATACTGAGGATGTTCTCCTAAACAGAGTTGATCCCTGGTGGGAAGTGCTGGCCAGATTTCAGAGCTGTCTGATCTGAATGAAAACCTTCACCCCACACGATATTGCACATCCAAAAAACCCCTTCAAAGACCACAAACTGATGGGATTTGATGAAAAATGAAATACAGCCCACAGAGTGAGAGTGTTGGATTTTAAGCTAGAGTTCTCTCTCTGCAAGGAATTCAGCATAGAAAAGGCTTTGAGCAAAATATTTGGATGGAATAAAAAGAAACCAAAAAATTTCTTACAGGGAAGTTTCAAACGAATGAAATTTTCTACTACTCCATTATCAAATAAGCATTTCAAAATAGACCAGAGCTTTTTTTTTTTTTTTTTTTTGTGAGAAATGCAATTCCTGAGGCTGCTCCCAGGCTCAACTCTCCCATTACACCTGCACCTACACACAGAATAATTGCAGGTAAGTTGTATTCCTCTGACTGGAAATGATCTGCACAGAAGCAATGACCCATAAATTAAACGCCTGGGGAAAGAATACAAGGAATATGGAATACTGCTATGCTCCTTTAGTGATGCCAGGTTCTAGTGGCACCAGGGGGAAAAAAAAAAAAAAAAAATCAAAACAAGCACATGGGTACATCCCTGCTTTTCTCCTGTCACTGGAGCGAAGAGCAGAGCAGGAAATGAGAGAGTGAGCAAAGGAAAAATAAAAAGCCAGAGAATTTTGGCACCTGTTTGTTTTACAGCAAAGTGGTTTGTAGGGAGAACATCCCCAGGAATAGCTCCTGTGCTGTTTGCAGGGAGACAAACCAGACATTTGTTAAACTCAAGTGAGAATATTTTTTTTTTGCATCTCCTGAAAAAAAATAACTAGAAACTCCCAGGGTTGCCAACTGCATTTCAGCCACGGGTTTTGCCTGAAGCAGTCCCCAGGGTACAGAGGGTTTGCAGCCAAGGAAGCCCATCAGGATCCCTGGATGACACTAAAACTGTGGGAAAGTGGCACAGACACATGGGAGCACCATGGGACAGCCAGCACAGGAGGAAATCACAGACACTGGGTTCTAACCAAAGCACAGCAAGATTAAATATTTCTCATTAAACAATGCCACAAGTGCTCAGGAGCTGGATTTCCACCCCACCTGATCTGTTAAGCTGTTTGAGATGATCACACACCTCACAGCACTTAATGAATTTATTTTCTCCAGCACTCTTTGAGCAAGGAAAATATTCCCTGCCATTTGCAAGAGAGAAAATCTCACATGGAGACACACCAGAAGTTCCTGACAGAGCAAAAAACTGAACCTACTCCTCTCTGGACCACCTTCCTCCATCCTCAAGAAGCCACCAACCCCCATTAAACCTTTAATCCAAGGGCAGTGGTTTCTCTGTGTTAGATATGGACAAGAGAAATTTTTCCTTTTCCGTCACTTTTCATTTTTATCCTGTTTATTTCTTCATTCTGCCAGGCTGCACTGTGGACAAGGCAGCAGAATATTTCTCCAGCACATTATTCTGTGCTTTCCTGATGGACTGCACACGGAGCTTTGTGAATGAGCAGGGGTTGCAAAATGGATTTTGCCTGGGGCAGTGAAATAGCTGGGGCCAACCGTGTCATTCGGTTTCACTCACACTTTCCCTACCCTATCTCTATCTTGTTTTTTTCCTTTTCTTTCTCTCTTTGTTGTCTTGGTTACATGGGCAGATTCCTGATACTCTGCTAGTATTCATTTTAATGATATGTTCCTGTAAAGCACAATATTTTCCTTCAGCTGTGTGTGGCACTGGATAAATTCCTTTGACACATGTGACATTTGTATATCAACTAGCAGATATTGCTTTATGACTGTGGGTATTTTGCAGAGCATTCATGGATCACATAAATCAAAATCTGATACACAGTCTGCCACTTTCATACATAAAAAAAAAAAAAGCACACGGAGAGGAAAATACTGAAACTGCAGGAAAAAAAAAGCAGCAAAGTTTCTCCAAAGCCATCTTGTAATGACTTGCAGCGAGTCTTCCAAGCACAGAATAAATCCTACTGTCTTGGGGAAAATCTCAGAACTCCTCTTTCATGCCATCCAAAATATTCCACTGCAGCTTGACCGAGGAGCTGCACTGCACCAGGAGAAGCAGCAGAGTGTGACACGCCTGCTAGGACCCAACAGCACCAAAAAAAAAAAAAAAACCAAAAAAACAAAAAAAACCACCCAGATCCTGGGATTTGTCCAGCAGATACATCTAATCCTACAAGGCTTACTCCAATTCCCCACTGTTTTTGAACAGAAAACAAATTTCATGCTAAAATCACGGGTTATGCTGGAGCTGCAATCCCAACGCAGCATTTTCCTTGCAGCACCTGATTGATGAGCCATGGTGGAAAACAAAACATCAAAAGGCTCATGGCAGGGGTCAGGGAGCACCAAGGGAAAAATCCCGAGTGCCAAACCACCCAGAGGAGGTGACAGGTTGCTGTCCCAAGGTCAGACACCCTCTGGAGCACTGAAGGGGGACAATGTGAGGAGGAGAGCCAGGGATTGCAGAAGTCACAGCAAGGATTGGGTTGAACCTACAGGACCCTAAAGGTTTCCAGGACTCTGGGTCAGCTGGTCCAAAACAATCACACGTGGTTAGGGGAGCCCCATTTTGCTTTGTGTTCTGCTTCTTTGAGGGAAATTTATTCACCTGAGCAAATCTCAGCCCAAGGCTCCAGCCCTGCTCCAACTCACCCAATGTGGGAACTGCCACAAGCAGAATATTCAGCACATTAGGAAAAAAACCCTCAATTTTATTCCCTTTCTCAAATTGCATCAGCCACTTCAGCTCTCCTCTCCTCATTCTTTACCCTATAAGGCTGTCCCTGCTCCCTACCACACTCCATAAAGCACAGAAAGCTTTCTCTCCTATTTTCCCCTATTAAAAAGGAATCAGATCTTGGATTCTGCAATGCGACCTGAAAGGCAAAGACAGAGCTGTGGCTGAGTTTTCTTCTCCTGAAGCCAAAGAAAACCCCAATCAAAAGCTTGTGAGTGCAGGGAGAGCAGTCATTAAGTCTTGAGGTCTTTTCAAGATTTACCATTCAGATCTCAGCTACCCCATTTCCCTCTCTCCAAGACACTGACTGGAGAACTGAACAGATTATTATGATATCACACATGACAGGGAAGCAAAACCTAATTAGCCAGGGTAGAAGATTATTTTTATTATGACTGTTTAAAAAAAAACCAATTTGGCTCCTTTTTCACATGCCTGAATAAAGAAATAAAACTACCATATTTTCTTTTCAAAAGCACGAGCAGCCTTTCCTCTGTTTCAAACAAAGCCAGAGACATTTTCCAGTGGGCAGGATCCCATTCCTCCCTCAGCATGGGGGAAATGCCATCTGAATTTACAACCCAGATCTGCTTTTCAGATGTGAAGAAACAGGTAGAGGAATAAAACCAGAGATTCCAGACTATCCCTAAGCATCCATGAACAAACAACTCCCTTCACTCCCCATGAGCCACAGTGGGTCACCTTTTCACAGCACTTTATTTGCCCCAACTTGGAAGTTTTTACTTGCAAAAGGGATTTAAAGGGGAAACAACATCCTAAAACATCTCAAGATAAAACATCTCAAGGCTCTGCCCAACCTCCCTTGCCAGCTTCTCCCCCATCTCATTACCATGGCAAAGCCACGTCCCCTTGCACAGGCAATGTTTTACCACACTCCTGGGCTGAACATTCAGACCAACATTGTCACACAGGGGCTGAAACAGAGGCAGTGCCCATCATTAGCTCCCTTCCAACAACTCTTCATGCCTTGGGAAAACCACAAGTAGAGAATCCCACCTTTTCAGCCCCTGAGTGCTTCACCAGGCAAACCTTGGGCACATTTGCAGGGAGAATACCCAGAGAGGAACATTGACACACTCTTGATGGTGTTTGTGTGGCATCAGCCACAAACATAAAGCTCATTATGGCTGAGGACACAGCCTTGCTTTGATGCAAACCCTCTTCCTCCAGCACAAACCCCCAGCCTGACGTCAACGGGGAGGCCACTAATCCCATGCTGGGCTCATGATGAAATCACAGCCTGGTCACACTGCTCTGAAAAAAGATCTCCAGAGCATGAATCCTGTTTCCCAAACTTCAGCCCCAGTCAGTTTTTCTCCAGCATGCACAGACACCCCCATGATCAATGACTCAATTAGTGATGGTCTGAGCACAGAAAATTCTGTTGGATGCAAATCACATCACGTCCATCTGCGGCTGGGGCTGTGGTTTGACTTCTGAAGCATTAATTTCCTGATGAAAAACCATTTGGAAGAAGGATTTTATCCTTTCTCAGATCATCTCTGTCCCCTGAGGGTGAAACACAGCTTTTTTGCCAACCAAACCATTTCTTATCCTCACAGTAGGAGCACCTTAGGACAAGGACTGCGCTCACGCTCGATGCAACACTTAAAATCACCATAAAAATATGAAAATCTGAATTAGAGGACCACGTAGGCCTTACCTTCTTGAGCTTCCCACTCTTGGTGCCCACAAAAGCCAGGGAGTGGTTCTTGTAGACATAGGCAATCACTGAGGTCATCCTGTCCCCATCCTCAGTGAAAATGGGGAGCCCTCTCACCATGGATGATACTCCCAAGGGGGCATTCATATCCAGGCCACAGAAATTGTCATCAATTGTTAACAGCTGCAAAGGAAGAAAGAAGAAAACAGCTGAAGTCACCGATTTTTTTAGCCATTTGGGAAGTAGCCCTCCATTGCATAACATGTCTGTAATTTATGCAGGCTGACAAAAATCAGGGAACACTGGAGAGAGAGGTGGAAAAAAAAATTTTAAAAAAACTCTCCGAAGTTGCACAATGAGTTACAGCCAGAAGGAGAACTGGAAAGTTGGTTCTCTTGAATGACAGCCCAGCAGGATACATTACATTAAGCCTTTCCCCTACTGCTTTACCAGTCAGTTTTACCAGTCAAGACTCGCCAATCAAATGAAAGTCTGCTGAAAATGTCTTAAACATACCTAAGTTCCATCCAAAAAAATAAAAAGGAAAAACCACCATTCCCATAGATCCAGAGTAAGAACCACTGAGCTAAATCTGACAAATAAAATAGACCCTGACCTGTCCTCTGGATCCAGGATCCAACACTAAGGATCACATCTACAAAGCCTAAATAATCACTCATCTCCTAATTCTAAACTCAGCAAGGTTGCTTATGTTACACCTTGGAAATTATCACCCCCCAAGGAGTGTCCAGGCACTGTCTGAGCAAGAGAGGGTCAGCCCAGGCCAAATCTGCAGAAGGGACTGTGGTAAGAATTAAATACCATAAATTTAAAACCCTTTCCAGTACCTCAGAGGGCTCCAAGAGAGCTGGAGCAGAACTCAGGACAAGGGATGGAAGGACACAAGTGAATTGCTTCAAACTGCTGGAGAGCAGCTTTAGATGGGGAGAAATTTTTGGTTATGAGGGTGGTGAAGCCCTGGCACACATGGTCCACAGAAGCTGTGGCTGCTCCTGGATCCCTGAGAAGTGTCCAAGGCCAGGTTGGATGGGGTTTGGAGCAACCTGGGATAGGTGAAGGTGTCCCTGCCCATGGCAGGGGTGGAACTGGATGGTGTGGGGAAAAAAACACACTGGCTGTGAAAAGCCAGTGTCCATAAAGTTGCAGAACTCCTCTGTCTCTTTTATTTGACTAGAGGGAGAGAGAGTCCACTGGGGCATTCCCCCATGGGGTTTCTCTCTCTCTCGGTTTCAGAGGATGAAGCCTCTTTTTATCCTTAACTCACCCTCTTCCTTTCCCATTGCTGAGGTACCAGGAAGGTGCAGCCTTCCCAAACCACAAATTCCCCCTTGAACGTATCATTTCCCCCAAAGCTCAGCAGTTCAGGCTGTCTAGTTGAGGGATTTGCCCAGACCCATTTGTCCAACTCTAAAGTTCAGGAGTTGTGGTTAAAAATCCTGAGTTTTGTAAGGAACTTGTGGGGGTTGTGGTTGGTAGAGACATTCAGGCCCATTTCAAACATTAACACCAATTCCTCCTAAAGATCCCTCATCCATCGTTTGTATGGGCATTAGCACCCATCTTTCCTTTCTTTAATTAAGGTGACTTCCAACCCAAACCATTCTTTGATTTTCCATCTTACTGGGATGCTGTAATTCCCTGAAGTTCTTGGAGAAGGAAGGAAGCATTCACAGCTACCACTGTGCTTTCCATCTTTTGGAAATGGAGATATCCATGAGCTCCCAACAACCAGAGAAAAACTCCTATCCATCAATACTGCTGCCTGAGCTCCAACACCCACTGCCTTTGAACTCAACAGCATTTTCACCAGATAAATGCTCCACTGGGATCCTTTCACTTAAATGAATGTAATGCCCAGTTATCCCCAAGGACATTTCTTTGGGTTTCAGGGAGTTCCAGAAATATGGCACAGGCAGCTCTTCTACCTTCAGGCACCATCAAGGCAGGTGAAGCTAATGCAGGTTACAGAGCTCCACAGAATAAATCAAATAAAACTCCAAATATCCCAGCACACAACTGCCAGAGCAGTTGGACTTTATTAACTTCTCTGGGGCCACTTACAGATTTCAAGTTAAGCAGCCACTTAAAATGTTTTGCTGGAGTAAGGCCTGGAAAAGCAATAATTAACTGTACAGGAAGGTTGCCTAGTTTTGATATATCAGTGCTAAAAGACCATGATAATTTTCCTTGACTCAACTCACATCTTCCTGGAAAAGCAGCTAAAAAAAGTGATGCTCCCTGCTTGAGTTCAGAGCAGTAAAAGCCTGATAGTTGATTCATTTTATCCTCACCCAGCAATTACGGGCAATAATTACAGATGATTTTGCTGAATAGAAGAATAATGTGTCCTAAATGTGTTTATAAATACATAAAACCTAGGAGGAATTCAAAGAGCCATTAGGAGGGATCAACTAGCCTGAGCTCTGGCCTGCAGGAGTCATTAGTGTTTGTGGACTGCCCTTTTTAGCAGAGCTAAAACACCAGCTCAAAGAGCAATTAGGGAGCAGATCAGCAGCCTCCACCAGCAACAGGCAGGATGCTGCTAGTCCAAAACGACAACAAAAAAGTCCAGGAAAAATCTGAAACCCAGTTCTGGTACATGGAAATCCATCACCATACACGGGTAAGGAGGTGAGTCACCCAACCAAGCTGGAAATGCATCTTCCAACAGAGCCAGGGGACCACAAAACTGCTCCAGATGATCCCCTCAGCCTAAATACAAATACTCAGCTCAACTGCATGGCCCCTTGATGTCCTTCCAACCTAAATTATCTTATGGATCTAAGATCCAAGAATGCAGGTCCTCAAGTCAGGCCCAACTTGACCAGAAACTCCTCAGCTCTGAGGTGAGCACAGTTTGTGTTTCAAGGGTATAATCAAACTGCTCACTCTAATGGCCTAATGAGCTCAAAAGAAACTTCAGGCTGAAAGCAGGAAACTCCAGAACAGCAGAAACAGGGGAAAGGGGGAAAAGTTTTCAAGGAAAACAAGACAGCTTTCTTCACCACCAAGAGGATGAAAAGCTTCATAGTGCCAGCAGACATCTTACCTGAAGTGCAGGGCACAAAGCTCCATCTCAAACCAGAGGAAATCACTCTGACAAGGAGTGAAATTAAATGAATCCAGCACAGCTAGCACAGTCAGAGGCATCCTCCTTGAGGAGCACAGCCAAAACCAACCACTCCAGCTGAAGCACTTGAGACCAGAAAGGATCCCCACACTCATCTTGCTGCTTTTTACATGATCCAGACCCTCCCATCCCAGGCAGGAGCCTGGGAGGACACAGCCCCCAAAATCACAGCGTTAAGCACCAGCACATGTGGCTGATCTGCAGCCTTGTCTCCAACCTGTTGAGATTTTATTAACTTAATTGCTACTGGGTAGCTCCTCCTCCATCTGATTGGGCTCCAGCTGAATTCAGACCTACCCTTAATGGGGCTAATAATCCCACACCGACACAAATTTAAATTTAAGCCTATTTATTTAATCTTTTTCCCCTGACACTATTTACAGAAGAACACATCCTTATAAGAACGTGTTACACAGAAATAAGGGAGCAGATATTTTAAAGAAGGTAGAGTCACACTAGATGTAAAAAAAGAAATTGTTTATGATGAAGGTGGGGAGACCCTGGAAGTGTCCAATGCTAGGACAATGCAGCAACCTGGGATAGAGGAAGATGTCCCTGCCTATGGCAGGGGGTGGATTTTGATGGTCTTTAGGTCACTTGCAACCCAAACTATTCTAGAACTCTGTATCCACTCATGTGCTGCTGGTTGGGTGCCAGAGAAGCAATCACAGCCTTGTGGTTTGCCCATGTGGACAAGCCTCCCCCAGGAACAGGAGCAAGGCTGGCCAGCCACACGCCACACAAAAACTATTTCCATTTAACATATTTGGGTTATTTCCTCTGGGGATCATCTGCCAAAAAAAACGCCAGCAAGCAAAACCCTACAAATAAACACCACCCTGCTCCTGCACAGCTGTGGCTCTCAGCTGCACACAGGCCTTTGTAGAGACAGAAATACAGTCATCTTCTGCAGCAAAGGGAGACACGTAAGGAAGTTTGGATTTATGATGAAAGGGTCAGGAGTTGCAAGCACAGGTTTATTTTCAATTCCAGACACTCCTAGCAGCAATATAAAGTAGCCACGTTAAACTCTCTGGAGCTTCTCTGCCTGGCAATTTCATGTTAACGACTTTCCAGAATGAAGGAGGAGGTGAGGGCATGAATTCACTTCTAAAGCTGCTGCCAGGGTGGCTGGGATAGCAGGGAGAGGCAAAGGGAAGGTCTAAAGAGGTGGGAATAATATCAGCAGTTCTCACATCCTGCCTGAGCAGTTAAAATCCAACCCAGAAAGTCACAGCCAGCAGGTAACTTGGAAGGAAAGGGGGCCTGCAGTTGGAATGTTGGACTGGAATCACTTCCATCATCCCACACCAAATTCCCACTTGCAAATGAGGGAATGTTTCTCACCACCACCCTGCCACAGGGAAACTGAGAAGCACAGGTTTATAAGGTGCTCTGCATATCCAAAATATCTTCATCTCAGATGGATTGGCAGCTCCCAGGGTATAAATGTCCTCCCCTTGCTCAGCAGCTGCCTCTCTACCTGGTTGTGTTCTGCTCCTGCCACCTCTGCCTGTGTCACCAACCAGGGCTTCATCTGCAGCTGTGTGACATCATGGCCAAGTGTCACAGTCACCACAGAATGCAAAAGAATGGCCCTGATTTACAGGATTCTGGCTGGCATTTGCCTCCTCCAGGATTATCAAATAAATAATTAACACATCCAAGCCCTCCTGGAGGGGATGGGTTTACAAGGCTGGTGCTGGCTCAGTCCCAGAGGGATTTGCTGAGTCCCCAAAACCCCCAAATTCAGCAGAAGGGTCAGAGATTTGGTTACATCACCTCCTTCCCTTCCCTCATCTCATTCCCAGCAGGAGCAAACACACTGGCATTGCACGAGTGGCAAAAGCACCAAATATCAGAGGACAGGGGCAAACAGTGCTCACAATGCACCAATTGTCCCTTAAACATCTGCTTTCACTGTTTGCCTCTGAAACAGCCTCTGATAATCAAACACAGCCTAATCCACGTTTGGGGAAGAGCCTCGATAAAGGATTAGCCACCCCTCACTCCTCCTTGCTTTCACTCCAGCAGAATCTTCCTCCTCAATCAAAGCACCAGAGCCTTTTTTCCCAGATATCTCAGCAAGCTCCAGAGCAATTCCACAGACTCACCAGGGATAAAGGCTGTCCCAGTGGCCAAGTCTTGCCTTTGATTTACAGCTAATACCTAACAGCCCTGTCTTCATGTGGTGGCAGGTACTTGGCTCCTCTCTCCTGTTATCTCAGGCTTGGCTGATGTACAGGATGGAGGGAACACATTAATGGATGTCTGTGCTGCCAGCAGGGCCAGGGAGCCAACAGCAGTAAGAAATCAACAGTTAGAGTCATTGGAGTCTTTGCAAGGAGATATCCAAGGTCTTTTCCATCACCTGACTGCAAGATCTCCTTTCGTGCCTGACTGCAAGGGCTGAGTGAGGGTGAAGGTGGGTACATGAGCACTCAATAGGACATTTAAAAATCTGGAGAGATGGAAGGCATAGAAAAACCTCTCAGCAGAAATTTCATGAAGAGACACAAGCTAAGAAATTCAGGCTCTAGGTCACCTGCAGCAGGGGTGAGCCATAAATCCCCACAGAATGGAGCTGGAAATAATGGAACTCTCCCTGCAAATCACAGGATTTTAATTTCCTACGGCAGCAGGATGGGACCCAAGGTTTGTGCTTCTCCTGTTTGCCTGTGCACATTTTCTTGGTGGTTTGAGCATGTTTTGAGTGCAAGGTGAACTCCTGGTTGGACACTGCCTTGCCCTGCCCACAGCATCAATACACTTGGCATTCCTGAAGCTGGATTGACTCTCCCTCTGACCTCCTGCACTATCTCTGCTTCTGGCCATGATTTCCTGTGAAATCAAAGGATTTTGGCTCACCTGCCCTTCCTCCCCACAGAACTTCAGCAGAGCCATCACATTTCATCCTGCTGCTGTGTCGAGCTCTGAAATCCCAGTGCAGGAGGGACACGGCCCCTCTGCTTTCCCCTCCTGCCACATCATTCCCAGAATTTGATGCCTTCCCCATCCCAGGCATTCCTGACAGTGGGTCAGGAAAAGGCTGCAGGTTTGCCCAGTTGTAGATCTTTGTCATCTGCAGCTCAAAATTTTGTGGGCAGCAACCAAAGATAGCACAAACCACCAACCAGGCCCTCTTCAGAAGTCGGTCTGGAGTCTAATGACATCCAAAAATACCCAGCCCCATCTCCCCAGGGTGCTCTGTGATATAATAAAAGCTGGATCAAGAGCCAGCATTTGGAAATTCATTATAATTGCACGCTGCTTTTCACTTATGCACCCACAGAAGTGGTTACTGTGCACTTATATGTCACCATAAACAAATGACAGTGCAGTTCCAGTAACTTTTACCAATTACAGGGAAATTGCACCCACTGTGCTGAGAGGTTTTCATTCAGACACAATTCAGGAACACAAGAACAAGAGGGAAAGTTCCTCAAATTGGCTAGAGCTGGTGGTACAGGCATTTGGTTTTTAGGTCTGTAGTTTAAGCATCAGTTCAAGGACTGGTGTCAAGTTTCCAGAGTGCTGCAGAATCTTAATGGAGTACAGACTTTTTATGCCTGCATTTATGTTCCTGCTCTGCTGTAAGGCTTCCCAATAGTCTACACCGTGTTCCTCCACGTCGTAAAATTTGCAATTTCCTGAAGAGGAGCCTGCCTTTCTTTCAGAGAGCAACAGGTTCCTGTTCCTTCAGTCTTCAGGCCTTTTGCTCAGCAGAGCTGGGTGATTATCAGTAATTGTGGATAAAGGGAATTGTGCTGTAAATTCATGCTATAAATTCAGCATCCTCCAAGTTCTGCCTTTCTGTGCAGTGCCTAAAGATGTGCACAAACTGAATCCATTAGTGAGCCTCTACAAATTTTCTAGAGCCCAATATTGCAAAATTTAAACAATCCTGGTGCTAAGTTTGCTCTCCTTGCTTTTTATGTCACACCTCAGAGATGCAGAGCCCTACTTTCAGCATCTGCTGACCCCCTCACAGCCGTGGTGACACAATTGCAAAGATTTTTTTGTTTGCTTGTTCTCCATCTCTGGTTCCCACTTTTGCTGGGACAGCTCTGGAAGCAGCACTGGGCTGTTGTGGGCTCTGAGCACCCTGCTCTGGTGAGAGGTGTCCCTGTCCATGGCAGGGGGGTGGAACTGGATGAGTTTTAAGGTTCTTTCCAACCTAACCACTCTATGATGTTGTGATTAAAGGGAAATTGCTCATGTTCCCAGGAAGGAAAGTGATATTGTGATTTAAGTGGTATTCCCAGTGCCTTGGTTAGACCCCAAAAGTCTGATGTAGGCACAGAGAATGGACAGTAACTCCAGCAGCAATGCACACCGAGATAATGAAACATTCCATTCATGGAGATCTTCCCATTCCAAATCCCAAACATCAGTGTGTCAGCCAAATCTCCCTTTTGCATATTGCACTTCCATTTCCTCAGAAAATATCCAGCATCGTGGTTCCAAATCTCGGCATCAGCACCCCAAGCTGTGCAGACAGGGTGAAAATCACACTCCAAAGCAGTGTGGTCACTGAGGTTCATTCCTACAAGCCAGAAGGGTGGATGTGACCTGAAGAGCAGCAAGTGTGACTGTAAAGAAGGTGTAAAAGGAAGCTGAGCATTCCTGTGGTCCCATAAACTTCCCCTTGCTGGCTCAGAGGATCATATGGATGAAGTGTTGAAGGATAAACAGAGGAATATAATCTCTGTGGCTCTCAGATCAGTGCTTTGGAAAATTCACTTAAAATTTTTCGCATCCCAAAAAAAAAAAAAAAAAGAGATTATTGAGTGTGGAGACTCTGCCTTTGAAACTGCCACGGACTGTTGGGTAAATAAGCATTTAGGGATTTTTCAAAAGGGAAGTATTGATCAAATAAGCTGCTAGAGCTCTTCTGTAAGAACTTATTCCAGCAGCAAAGCTCTGTTACACACCTGAAACACAGCAGCACTGATATTCTCTGGTGCTGCTGTAGCTGAGACATGGAGAACGAGTCCCAGAGACAGGAAATCTTAGGTGAAAAGGGGTTTTGTGTAAGCAGAAAGACACCTTTGAGAGAAGGTGCTGCATTTTATCCCAAAGGATGCCACATTTCCCTGATCAGCCTTCTCATTCCTATTGAATGCACGCCAGCACCTGGTCAGATAAAGTCTGGCTGCCTCCCTTTGATGGCACCACCAGCAATTCACTGCACCACAATTGCTATAATTATTATTTTGTTACACAGGGAAAAAAAAAATCGTCATTTGGGCTGCAAAGTGCCACCAGTGCCAACAGCACTGCAGAAATGAAACAACAGGGCTGCTTTGCATGCAGGCAACACCTTCACCCCCAGAGCCCCGAGCCTCTTAAAAGCATTAATTAAGCCTCACCACGGTCCTGCAAAGGTGATTTAAGTGCTGTAATGAGTGAAATGTATGTGCTGTTGCTCTTCAGCACCGGGAAATGGTGAGAGCTTGGCTTGCTCAACAAATAACAGAGATGTGAGATCAAGGGCTGGCTTCTGTATCAGGGAGGATCGAGATGTGTCTGGTCCCATCATCTTGCAGAAGACGAATTTAAAGAAGCCTGGTTATCAGTTTAAACAACAAACTAAAGCACTCGAGCCCTGAAAGGGAAAATCTCCTGCTTGCAGCTGCTTATCTGTGCAGATCTCGGTGCTTGAGGAATTCAGAGTGTTTGTACAGGCAGTGTGCATTCGCTGAAGCTCCAACTGCTGCCCAATCTGGAAGCAGGACCGAGCAATTGGGAGGCTGCAGCCAGCCCTGGGAGCAGGGACACCATCACAATCACAGCCCTGTGTTTCCTGGCGTGGGATCCTCACCAACAGCTCCAACCCAAGAATGACCCCAATGGTCATTCCCTCGTTAGGAGGAGTGAATTTTTATTGTTCTCTCATTCTGCCTCTCCCACTCTCTCTCCTTGTCTAAATACGTGCCTGGCTAATATTGCTTGTTTACAGGACAAATCAGCTGGACAAATCCTATTATATTTTGGATCACTGACAACGACGGGGTAATGACATTGAAACAGGGAAATGCAGTGTTGTTCCTACTGATCTAATGTCACCCACATGTTCCATCAGCTACACAGCTCCCAGTGCTGCATGGAGAAAACAGAGGAATCTCTGTCTTTACCATTTAGTTCCAGGCCTATCTGGGTGTCTGGCCTTTCCTAGTGTTGATTATTTCTTTAAATATAGAATCATAGGATGGTTTGGCTCGAAAGGAACCTTAAAGACCAGTCAGTCCCACCCTGTGCCATGAGCAGGGACACTTTTCACTGGATAAGGTTGTTCAAAGCCTCATCCAAACTGCCCTTGAACATTTCCAGGGATGGAACTCTAGCCCCATCCTGAACCTGGATACAGCCTCACAACCAGGTCTGTGCTGGCTCTGCAAACACCAAATTTTGGCCTAAAGTTGTTGCCAAGTTACCCAAAGATTGTCCCATTCTTAATAAAACGCTTCTCAAACAAACTTAGAGCAAAAGCTATATCCTACAACAGCAAAGCCATGTAGGGGCCAGGCTGGGAGTGTCTGGGGCAGAAATATGGTCAGGTGTGATTCAGGCATCTCTCTGTGAATAAAACAGCTTTTTTCATCTCCATCTCCACGCTATCCTGTCTTCCCATATCTGTGTTATCCTACCAGCTACAATGGCAACCCATCCATGCAATTTGGATAAATAAAGTAAACTTCAGGAAGGGGAAAATAAATAAGTCTTTTGTTATATTCCTGGAATATAAATAAATAGACATGTGCATCAGATCTCTCCCAGAGGCTGAATATCTTCACTGAGCCTCCAAGTTCTGAGACAGACCCTGCCCTGTGTTTCACCCCGACAGCTCCACTGGCATCAGGAGAGAGAGGAAGGGTCTGTGCAGGATTTATCTCAAGAGCAAAGCTGAATCCAGCACCCCTCGACCCCCTCCTCAACAGAATGGGCATTGTACAACCTCCCCTGCTCCAGCTGCTTTAAATAGCATCAGCCTCACCAAGGGAGCTGGAGTCATTTTGCTTCTGGCTCTTCCAGGACATCTGGGGTTTGCTTTCTGCCTTTTTTTTTTTTTTTTTCCATTTTTAAAAAAAACCCTCTTGCACAAGCATTCCCCTTGGCGTGCCAGGCGACCTCCTGGCGAGGTCAGGTCTGAGAAGTCGCCAATCTCCTGGTGAGGAAGAGAATGTGAGGAGATCATGTGGAGACCTCCAAAAATGCAGAGCTGAGCCACAGGCGACCACAGGGCTCGACCACAGAAGAAAACAGCCTGGGTTGCTGGCAGGGAAAGCAGCAAAGAGCAGTTCCCAGAAATAAATCAAATTGTCCTCGAGGCAAGGAGCACAGGGGGGGATGGATGGATGGATGGATGGATGGATGATGGATGGATGGATGATGGATGGATGGATGGATGGATGGATGGATGGATGGATGGATGATGGATGATGGATGGATGGATGGATGGATGATGGATGATGGATGGATGATGGATGGATGATGGATGATGGATGGATGATGGATGATGGATGGATGATGGATGGATGATGGATGGATGATGGATGATGGATGATGGATGGATGGATGGATGGATGGATGGATGGATGGATGGATGATGGATGGATGGATGGATGGATGGATGGATGATGGATGATGGATGGATGGATGGATGGATGATGGATGGATGATGGATGGATGATGGATGATGGATGATGGATGGATGATGGATGGATGATGGATGGATGATGGATGATGGATGGATGATGGATGGATGATGGATGGATGATGGATGGATGATGGATGATGGATGATGGATGGATGGATGGATGATGGATGGATGGATGGATGATGGATGGATGGATGGATGATGGATGATGGATGGATGGATGGATGGATGATGGATGATGGATGGATGATGGATGGATGATGGATGATGGATGATGGATGGATGGATGGATGGATGGATGGATGGATGATGGATGGATGGATGGATGGATGGATGGATGGATGATGGATGGATGATGGATGGATGGATGATGGATGATGGATGATGGATGATGGATGGATGGATGGATGGATGGATGGATGGATGGATGGAGAGTCTGGAGCTTTGCTCACCTGCACACGGGCACCAGCAGGAGCTGGGGGATGCTCAGGCAGAGCCAACTGGTGCAGAGGTGGGATGGATGGTGGGGGAGGGAGCTGTGCCTGGAATATCTCAGACACAACAGCAGCTCTGCAGCCCTGGGGCCTGCTCTGCCCTCAATGAACATTTTGTGTGACATTTTGTCTCACCCAGACGTGAGAGAGCAGCTCTGTGAGAGGGTTTGGCACCCAGCCACTTCAAAGCAGAGGGTTTCCTCCTGTTTTATGCTTTGAGAGGAATTAAATGTTTTTGAGAGGCTTGTTTCCAATGCATGTTTGGGCTTTTTTCCCCCAGGACAATGAGATTTTGGGAAGGAGAGGTTTCATGGTGGGGGTGTTTCGGGGTGAAGGTAATTAATTACTGCCAGAATTATTTCTGCATCCACTGGTCAGGCAGTATCCTTTCAAGGACAGGTGTTTAATACTGAGAAACCTCCTTAATACCTCAAATGTAATCATAATACCTCAAATGTAATCATCCTCTCAACACAATTAGGCCTGGTTTACAGCCCTTAAGTGCAAGCTTCTGTTGATGTAGGGGATTAAGAGTTTTTGTTTTGCTCTGCCTCAGAGCACCCAAAGCCACTTTTTATTTCTCTGATTGGAGCACAGAGCACTTTGCAGAGGCAGGGACCTGTTCTTATCCCTGCTGGCTGAAAGCAGAGAGGTGGCACTTGGGAGAGAGAACCATCACCCAGGGAAAAGAGATGAACCCACATGCTGCCTGGGCTTCCTCACAGTGAAAGCAGGGGGAGAATTTCCCAATCCCAGTTCAGAGGGGCCAGGACCTTACTGGGAACGCTGGAGACATGAACTCAGTTGCTCTCCATTAGCTCAAGGAGCACAGCCCCAGACATCTCTGGCCATCACTGAGCCCAGCCATGAGAAATACCAGCTGTGTCCTGGAGAGAGCTCCCTGAGCTGCCTCAATTGGGGAGATAAGATGGAATTTCTCCCAGTGGAAGCGTTTTTCACCCCAGAGCAGAGCCAGCTTTGCAGGGGAGGTGATGCTCAGGCCTGCTGGAGGCAGAAGGTGCAGGGGGAGATTTGAAAATCACAGAGCTCAGCTGCAGAGACCCCAGTCTAGAGCCCCACCCAGTGTGTCCCCCTTCCTCCCCAGCTCAGATTCTGCCCTCTCCAGCCCCCAGTGTCAGCAGGAGGACACTTGTCACCTCTTATCACAGCTCTGGGTCCCTGGGCACACACACCATCCAACACAAACTGAGGTGACCAAGTGCACAAACACAGATCTGGCAGCCACCAGCCTGTTTGCTCCGGCTCCCAGTCTCCAGTGAGCATTCCCAGAGAGGCATTACAGCATTTCTGAGGGTACTGCCCTTCCAAAATCCGAACTTCGTCATTTCTGCGGGGGTTTCCTGCTCTTATTTGAGGAAGAAGAAGAATGCAGTGTTAAAAATTGACCAAGAACTGACCTCAGCTGTCCATAAACCCTTTGAATCACAAACACCAGCCTGTAAAATTTGGAGTAAAGACGTGTACACAAAATTTGTGCGTGGTCTGTCCAGCTGGGATGAGCAAAAAGTGCTGTTGTGCAAGCACCAGTGGCACTGACACACACAGGGGTTTACTTAGGATAGCCCAACTGGCAAACAGGGAGAATATGAGGTAAAATGAAGCTGATAACTCATCCCTGTGATTGATCCATTCCCCTGGGAAAGAGTCAGGCTCACGTTCTCATCAATCCAGCCAGGAGAAATGGGCAGGGCTGGGTGAACAAAATACCAAAGCACCTGGATTGCATGGAGCTCCTTCCACACATTCCTTTTCCTAAGGACTAAGTAAAAACTAACACTCCCTTTTCCCCAACCTTTCACTTTTAAGGGAAAATGGGAGAAATAACAAATAGGGATGACAATTCTTGGGGTTTTTTGCTTATAAAGTGATTTTTTTTTCTCTCAAAGCATCCCTTTTTTCCAGCAGCTCTAGCTGGTTCTTCTTTCTAAATGAAAATGTTCTTCTGCCCACCATGCCAGAGAGGAATGTAAGAGCAAGGAAGATATTCCCTCCTCCTGCAACAGGTGGGCACAGCACTAAGATCCAGGATTCCCTGGGCTACAAATTGTGGGTTTATGCTCAGCCAACCCCCCCTGTAAAACAACCCCCTGCTGCTCCCCATGCTGGTGTCTCTGTGTCCTGTTAACACTGGGCATGATGAACACAAGCCTGGAAGGAAGAGGAATATGAAACAGGCTGAGAAATCTTGGCCATCCCTGTTAACACCAGTGATTACAAACAGAATCCCTGGAAGGAAGAGGAATATGAAACAGGCTGAGAAATCTTGGCCATCTCTCCCCTTCCCAGGAGTCAAGCTGACTGTCCCATACCATACACAAATTTTCCACCACCTGAGCTGGAAATGGCCCTTCCTAACCTGGTGGGATGGAGCAGGAGGGAGCCCAAGGGTCACCCCTGTGCTGCCAAAGGAAAATGTCTGTGCACCCAGCTGGCCTCTAAACACGCCCAACATGGAAGGATTAACCCACAGACTCCTCCTGAATCCAGCTAAACCCCGTGACAGCAGCGGTGCTTGCTCGGTGGGCATCAGGGATGGGCAGGGGATGCAGGGAAAGCAGGAGAGAGCAAAGAGCAGAGCCCATTTGAGGAATAAATGCACGGAGATGGTGCAGGACTCTCAGAGATTTCACCAGTGCTTTGGAGGTTTTGGGGAGTTACCATCAGGCACCAGAAGCACAGGAAGCCTTCACAGCCAAGTCGCTCGTCAGACAATGGCTTGGGACTCAAACATCCACTTCTGGTAGCAAAGTGTTGGGAAAATATTGCCCAGCTCTTCACACAAGGCCTTTTGTTGGCCAGTCAGCTTTGAAAACATTTCTGTTCTCCCCCAAGTGACAGCGCTGCCATGAAAAACAGGAAGAGACTGAATACAGCAATTTAAACAGTCAAACCCCATTTCCTGCCAGAAGGAAAAGAAAATACCAGCAAAAGGCAGAAGCCAGGCAGGAGTTGGGGACTGACACTATGATTATCTTGGACAGATATTGGTGCTGCATATCTGGTAGGAGCTGCAGTGATGGAGGTGACGCCTTTTGGGGCAGGGACTGGAGTCTCTTAGGCTGGGAGGCAGATCAGGCTGAGCAGGAGGCCAGGATCTCCCAGGAGAGCAGCCCTGGGGTGTGAGCAGCTCCTGAGCTGACAGGCAGGGTCACATGCCAGCAGCACCCCGGATTTGGGACTTCATTGCCAGCCAAAGTTCCAGCAGGATCTCTGCTCTAAGTCAGTCTCCAGTACCCTCCTCTTCCTCATCCACGCTTTTTGTCTCACAGCACTTCACCTGCCTGGTCCCCAGGGTAGAGGGAAAGGCTCCCCTGCCTCCTCTGCTGAGCATCCCAGGAGTGGAACTCTCACCAGGCTTCAAAATGCACCCATTAATCTTATTTCATTGTAATGGCAATCAACAAATCCCCCAACAACCAATTCCTGTACAGAAATGGCACATTTCCATCTCCAGCTTCCTCTCAAACTGCCTTTTTTTGCCCCCCTCCCTTTTCTTATTTTTTTAAGAAATCCTCCATTTCCCAACAGTGTCACAGAACCACAGAATGGTTGGAAAGGACCTTAAAAGCTCATCTAGTCCAGCCTCCTCCTAGGAGCAGGGATAACTTCAACTAGATCAGGCTGCTCAATTACAAAGTTTATGAAGGACAGTGAAACCACAGCCTTCTTTACCCAACATGAAGCTGCTTTTCTGTTTTAAGAAGCCTATTTTTTCTCCTCCCTGCCTTTGCCAACACCCTGCATGTCCACAGAGCCAAAGGGTTTGAAGGTGCCCTCTGACTGTGTAAGTAGGAATGGCTTCAGTATCCAGAGAGGAGATTTAGATTCCGCATGAGGGAAAGCTTCCTCACAGCACAGACAGATTTTAGGGAGAGAGAGGAATCTCCATAGCCAGAGGTTAAGAACAGGTGAGACAAACATCTGTCAGACACGTTATAAGTAGGGCAGAAGGGCAAATCAGATGACCTCATAAGAATCCTTTTTTCCCAGCCTCATTTTTCTCTGATTATATGAATTTCTAAGCATTTGGGGTCAAGTGTACTGCTTAAATATAAGCTATTATCCTGCTTTTGCAGAGAGGTATTACCTGAGACCATTCATCACCTGAGTGAAACATCACCATTTTGCAAATCAACAGCCCAGACATAAAAATCTATCATTTTTTTTTCTGATTAATGCTGAAGATGAATGGGAGGACAGCTGTAACACGGGGATGGGAGAGGATTGGAATGGAGGATTCTCCATTTACCTCTGGACCTTCACCTTTGCCACTCTAGAAATTCTGCTACCACACTGCTGATATCTACAGCAGGCACTTGGCATGTCACACAGAGCTTTCTGGTTTTATCTTTGCCTTGACCTTTGCAAACCAGACTGGGACAAGTCTCCAGGACATTCAACCCTGCAGGACATCTGGTGACCCAGTGCCTCCCACTGAATACCGACCATGAGACAAAGTTTGTCCAGCCAAGGTCTTTCCTGACCTCAGCTCTCTCAGCTCCAGATGTAACCGAGCTGCCTGACCAGAGGAGCTACAGAATCTGCTACTGGGGACCAGAGCACTGTTCCCCACATCCCTGGAATTATTTGTGTGCACGTTGCAGGTTAGGAGAGTTGTGCTGGGAATGGTCCCCAGGAGATTCCTCTAGCCCTGAAATAACCTTGAGCAAAGCAGGAGCAGAAGCATCCTGTCATGTGGTTCCCCTTTGAGTCATTTATTGCCCCGTTAGAAATATTAGAAAAATTAGAAGAATATTTGTTACTAAAAGCCAGACCTGATAGGCAAGGACAGTGCAGTGAGCCCAGCTCCTCAGCCCTACAGCTGATACCACAAAGAATCCCAGAATGGTTTGGGTTAAAAAGGATCTTAAAGATCACCCAGTGCCACCCCTGCCATGGGCAGGGACATTTTCCACTGTTCCAGGGTGCTCCAAGCCCTGTCCAGCCTGGCCTTGGGCACGTCCAGGGATGGAGCAGCCACAGCTGCTCTGGGTAAGCAGTTCCAATGCCTCACTACCCTCTGTGTAAAGAATTTCTCCCTAACACCTAATCCAAACCTCTCCTCTGTCACTTTGAAATGCTCAGTGCCCAGCACATCAGCTGGAGCTGTTCTCATACAGAACTTCAGCTGCTGAAGGCAGGGCAGCAAAGCTGAAGTTCAGCTCCAGCCTGGACCATAGGCAGGTTAAACCTCTGTTTGCACCAGCAGGGAAACATTTGCCATCCACACAAACCCGGGGAAAGGCTCAGTGATGGCTTGGTAATTGGTTTTAGAGCTGCCTCTAACACATGTGCTGTGACAGAGCAGCAGTGCTGGGGCTTGGCTGGCAAGCAGGACATCAGCAGAGGAGACCAGGCTCTCACAGACACACATCCAGCCTCCAAAATACTTCACCAACCATCAAATATTTTCCAAGCTTAGTGGCTGGACTCTGCAACCCCTCTCAGCAGCCAAGTCACTAATACCACTTCCCTCGGGCAGCACAGCTGATCTCAGGCAGGGCTTGCCAGCAGCTCTAAGTAGGCTCATTTAAGGAGAGGACAGCCTACTTAGTTACACACTTCAGGCTTCCCGATTTTAATTCAAGCATCTCCAGGCTTTTTTGCGGTGTCCCTGATTCACAGTGAAGATGCACACTCATAAATATGCTCTAACACTTTTCCCCACCGTGTCCTCCCTCCAACCTCTGTCCCTACTCAGTCTGACATCAGTTTTCTCGGTTTGGGACTCACCCCACGAGACACAAGAAAGCTGTTGGCTTTTTTTTGCTCCTGTCTAAAGCCACAGAAGGCAGGACTGGGAGCTTTAAAAACCCGCTAATTGGAGAGGTCCAGCACTGCAAACGTTAGCGTGGAGCACAAGCAGAGCAAATATGCAAATGCATGGAGAGGCTTAAGAGCCCAGGAAAGAAACTCCAGTGGGAAGCTCCCAGCTTAAATCTAAAGGCAGCCCTTTGAATGTGCACAGGCCTTGAGGCTAAACAAAAAAAATCAAAGCCAGATTTGGGCACAGCCTTTCTCCCTGTGCAGTGCTCCACAGGGAGCTTTGCAGGTCTAGGCAGAAGAGATCCCAACTAAAATCAAGGACTTGTCCCTTCAGTGTGGGAGAATGAGAGCAGGGCAAGGTCAAGCAAGGACACCGAGGGGTGTAAAGGGGAATTAGGGCAGAGTAAGGCAGGATCAGTGTCCTTGCAATGAGATTCCCATCCACATTCATTATGGTCTGTCCTTGTCCTGCCAAGGAGCATCAGAAGAATCCCCCAGAAAACAAGGCTTGAGCACAAAGGAGCAATCCCATATCCTGAGCACTGCCTGCCTGGAGATTATGGGGCAGGAAAGCACTCTCCCTGTTCCCTTTGCTCAGTTTCTCCCTATTCCCTTTGCTCAGACTCGCCTCTCACTTGAAAGAGCTAATTAAGGAGGGGAATCAAAGCCTGGGGAAGCAGCTCCTGCAGCCCTGGGTACGGTGCTGGCTGTAATGCCCATGTCTGTGCCTGCCATCAAAGCCAGCCCTGTGCACATCCCTGCAATGGCACTCGGAATAAACCGAGGCAATTCCTCCAGACCATTTGTAGGTCAGACAGACCAGCCTCTTCCTCAATCCTGCTCTTAAATCTTGCAGTGTTTAATCCTTGATCTGCAGCCAGGCCTTAATTTCTCAGTGCAGAGCTGGCTGGAGACTGGAAAGCGAGGGGTTTTGATGGTAAATGACCAGCGCTTCTCAGCCCTGGAAGAAATGAAGCCTTGGCTTCATAAAGTTCCCTGAATAAATCCTGCCCCTGCTCCAGCCCAGGGAAACAAAATTACACCAGCATACACAGAAATGGGCACAAGCCATAACATCTCTAGGCCCTGTTTTGGTTTAGGTTTGAGTCGAGAGTGCTCTTGGGTCTAAGTGATTTCACTCCTGTGATTTACACCAAGAAGTAACTACAACAGGGTAGATGACACGAAGAACCTCCTAAATATTCCAAGGCCCCTCAGTTTAGCTCATCAGCAAACACAGCATGTCTGCTGATTCCTTCATCAGCTTCTCCATGAGCTAACTGGGGCAGGAACTGGTTAAACTGGGTGGTGTGGTGAGCAGGAGGCAGAGCCAGGACCGGGACCAGGCAGTCTCAGTTCCTTGGTCTGTGCTTTAAGGTTGGTTATCTGAAGATAAAGCCTGTTTATACATGAGGAGGGCAAGGTGGGGTGCTCAGGGTCCTCACTTACCGCGCTGCTACAGGGAATGTCCTTGACCTTGAGCCAGGCCAGATCTAACGTCCCCTCTCCCCTGTAGCAGGACTGAAGCCTGTCCTTGATGCGGTCGTTGATGTTTTTCAGGACAAAGATGCAAAGAGCAGACTCATCCAAGGACTTCATCTTCCTTTTCTGCCCCTTGGAGAAGACTGTGAAGAGGATATCATCCTCGGGGCCAACGCCCAGAGACCTGGCCAGGATGGCTCCAGCCTTTGACAAGTAGGCAGCCTGGAGCAATCGATATTCCACCCCGTTCTTCTCACAGCCAATGGGCACCTCCACATAGGAGTTAAAGGCCGTGTCCTCCTTACAAAGCCTCACCAGCTTGGAGGTATAAACCTGCTCCTTGGTGGTGGAGCCGGGTGGGGAGATCATCTCAGGCTGCAGAGTCAGGAAGTACACAAAGTTCCCGCTGCTGAAGCCGTAGATGTAGTAGATATCAAAGTCGGGGATGATGGTAAAGGTGTCTGAGGGGATCTTGATCATAGAGGCCACAAACTCATCGTGAAAGACATAGGCAAACATCCCATCAGCCTCGGAGTTCTTGGTGAGCTTTCTGCTGGAGATGGTGGGGAAATACTCCGGTTTGCCATCCACGGCCGTGGCAATGAACAGCTTGTCGTCCATGTTGCTGTAAGAAACAATGACTCCAAAAACAGAGCCACTCTCGTTCACCCCAGAGAGGTAATGCTCCTTCTTGTGGAAGGGCTCTCCCAGCTTGAAGAGGTCATCCAGCCTCAGGAGCTTGCAGATGCCCTGGTACAGACTCCCACAGGCTATCAAGCGGTTCTCCTTGTAGTCTATGAGGAGCATTTTGTTTATGTTGTTGGTGGGAGTCAAGGGTTCATTGCAGGTTTGGACTATCCTGGGAGGATAACACTTGGGATTGTCATCGTCAGGACCGGTCTCGTGGGTCACCAGGACCTTCAGGTCACTGGAGAGTTTGTAGATCCTGTTGACAGCCCCCAAGTAAATGTGCCCAGTTCTTTCATCCACCACCAAGTGGTTGAAGTTTCCCTCTGCTTGTTCTCCAGTGAAGGTGATGAAGGGTCTCTTTGGATGGGGTGGCTGCTGTCTGCCAAGAGGTGACACTGTGGTGGACAGCAGGAGGTGAGAAACCAGGCAAGTCCATTTCCACATGGCCGGCGACATGATTAGAGAGGTTTGTATTCCCAAGGCAGCGAGGATTAGGAGCTGTAAAACTCTTCAAAACACCAATTCCCTGGCAGATTCTGTCCTACAAGCAGAGAAAAAAGAAAACAAAAGTACATTACTATGGAGTATTCCTTCCTCCTCCCTCCTTCACAACCATGCCATCATCAGAGCGTATTTAATTGCTAATCCTCCCTTTCTCCACTCTGAGCTCTCTACTTAAAACCAGCACAAAGAGAGCCCTCCTGACAGAAAAGATGCTGAGAGAAAAAGCAGAAATCACACAGCAGAGTAATAAATCAGCACCCTTTCCCTCTCCATCACACAACCACGTGCCCCACGGTGCAGCATAAATATTGACTGGAAGTGCAGAAGGGTAATGGTAAAAACATCACCCAGCATTGCTGTTTGCACTGCCAGCGTCAGCCCAGCTGTGTATTTGCTATCTGAGACGCCAGAACTGCAAAAGGATTATTATCCTGCTCCTCTGGACGAGGCACTGAAGCCTAGAGAAGGTCAAGGATCTGCCTACAGGGATGGGGCCAGATGGATGATGAGCTCTCCCATAGCCCTTGAAGTTTGCCAGGAAGGAGCCAGCCCTGGTGTGACATTAACATCCTTTCAGGGAGATCTCAGTCCAGAACAGGCCTGTTTGAGCAGGAGCTCTGTGCCTTCCAGATCAAAGCTGCCTCACACCAGCCCAGCCTGGAGCACAGAGCCAGGGGTTGTGGTGTGCCAGCTGTCACTGCCACATCTGCAAAGGGCTGGGAGCAAACAGAGCACTGGGTTTGGAGCACTCCCTCCCCTGGGCTCCACCCACTTCACAGGCCAGGGAACATCATCTGAAAGAGATCCAGCTCTCCTGGGAATCTTGAGTGACTGAGGAGAAAGGGGTTGTTTATCTACCAGCAGTGATAAAACCTAAAGCGCCGTGAAGTAGGAAAACCAACGACCCAAGCATCAGCCTGGTACCTTTCCAAAGAGAGGGAAGAGGCTTTCCTTGCATCACTCAGTCCCTTAAAATCTCCCAGGTTTTAACCATGGTGATGGGAGCAGAATGGGGTTCAAACATTTGGTGGGCACATCACCAAGCCCCATGGAAACACTTCTTCCTACTCAGCACACCCATCTGCTCCCTTTTCCTTCACTTTTTTTGGTTGCTTCTGTACGAAGAACAGATTTTATGGCCCCAAAGAGCATGTGGGAGGTGGAGTTCTACCAGCTCAGGTCTCACAAGCCAAGCTCCTCAATGAGTGCTGACCACACAGACCTGGTGGCCAGGCCCTTCATCCCTCTGTCAGTCCTGATCAGAACTTCACAAAGCTGTCCTTGGTTTTCAAAAGGACACAAGCCAAACACAGCTCCACTCCTGCAGTGTCCCAGCCCCTCTGTCACAGGGGTGTAACCAGTGATGACAGCCAGGCTAGCACAAGTAGGAGGCAAGGAAAAAAATCCCTGTTTGCAGATCCCAGCAGGGAGGAAGATGTGACAGTGACACAGGTCTGGATGTGCAGCTTTTTCAGATCTCTGCAGCTCTGCCAACACTGGTGGAACTGAAAAAATTACTTCAACAAAATAATAGGGAGAATAAATCCCACGTTATTTTGACCCGTAGGTTGATTAGATCTGATAGTGGAAAGGGTAAGTCTGGGCTTGTAGAGCAGCCACCACTTTTATGCCACCCCAAATATTTCAATATTCTCACACAGCAGCCAGAATTTCCAAGCTGTTGTAGGATCACCTTCACCTCCTGCTGCCCTCCCTGCTGCAGCAGCCACAGTCTTTGGATGGATGATGGACAAAGGTCAGCCCACATTTACTTTAGTCATGTTTACCCTGTTCTGCTTTGCCTCTCTGGTCAAGCAAATATTTAATAAAACCAAGCTTATAGCGCAGAGTTTGTCTCACGAGCTCTGCAGGGCTAGGCAGGCTGCTCACGTAGGCTGTTAATAACCTTTATTATGATGGATAGAGCAGGGATGGGATGAGTTCTCCCCACACAACCATTCCTCTTTCCAAAGAGCCCATCCTTGAGGGAGCAGCAGAAGAGGGAAGCTGTCCCTGTTTGAGTCCTGTGTTCAGAAACATCACGTGGTGACCCTGAGCACCAGCTCCCGTCGCTGATGAATTATGATCCACATTTCTAACAGGCACTGGTTTGATCAGGAGCTAGGCAGATCTAGGAAGAAATTATTCTTTCCAAGTACTAAAAAGGTATCTGTTTTACCCTATATTTTACTCTGCAGAGTCAGCAGAGCTGCAAGGCAGGGAAATGGGATCTGCTGCAACCCTGAGACTGAAGAGGTACTGAGCAGCCCCTCTCTCCAAGAGCAGCCCTCTGCCCAAAATTCATCACAGAACCTGCAAAAATCTGATTAAATCTTCCCATTAAAACTAACAGCCAACACAAAATGAGAAGAGACAGACTCCAGACATAAATTCTTCGAGGCCCATGCAGGAGAGAATTGATCTGAGGCCAGACTGTCACTCGTAGAGGAAGGGAATGGTGAGGAGAACCTTGCTAGATCCCTTCCAACCCAAACCATTCTGAGATCCCTCCAGGCAAAGACAAAATTTGATTTGGAAACCAGAGATACTCTGGTGAGAAACTCCAGGAAGGTTTTTCAGCAGGCAAGGGCACTTTACAAAACACTGGAAGGAGAAAGTTCAGAGGAAAGAGCATCAGCAGTCTGAGAGCACCAGGAATGCACAGGAGCAGCCTTTTGGGACAAGGCAGGGAGAGCAGGAGCCTGGGACAGTTCTGCCATCCTCCAGCAGCCATCTGAGTGACCTTAGGAGCAGGATTTTCTCTCTGCTTGCTGCTGGCCCTCTCTCCTCTGCCATCTGCTCGTGCTGTTCACCCTGTACCCTCTGTCCTGGAGCCCTGCTCATTCCTGGAGCCTCTGAGGGCTATCATTTATAATTTAGCTTAATTAATGAATAACAGCAGAGGTCAGGGGCAAGGAGGCCTGGATGTTTAGCCTGCAGAATAGAGGAGGGTTTGTACAAGCCCTGAGAGGATGCACCAAGGAGAAGGGGGTTGTGGATGGGTTTTTTTCCTGTGTCTGGAGGGCAGGGATCACAGCAATAATACAGTGCCATGGGCTCACAGAGTCTACAAGGGAGTAATTATATTCTAAAACCAAAGCAAATAAACAAAAGGCCACAACCAGCGAGGGCTGGGCTTAGGCTCTGAGCTGGCTGTTTCCAAAATAAACCCAAACTGCCTTTTCTGGGCTCCTGTGTGAGGCCACATCATCCCTCCACGTGGCTCCTGCCACAGCAGCCTCTCCACCAGCACATCCAAGGTCCCTGGGAAGGTCACAGAGCAAATCCAGCTGTTTCAGACAGCTGGATGGTAGAGGAAGGTCTCAGAGTCAGCACCGCAGGAGGTTTCACACCACTGCCTTGCCTGTGGAATCACAACTTTATGGCTTGCACATAACACATTCCCCAGAAGAGGCCTTGAATTCCCAGAGTTTGGTGTAAATATTGGTTTCCTCCTGGAGAACAGCAAGTTATGGTGCTGCCACAGAGTCTTGTTACTTTTTTTTGCTGTTATTGAGCATTTAAAGCAAAGGTTTGAGACCACTGAGTTAAAGGCTGAAGTTTAGTTCTGTTCCAGGATCTCCAGGACACAATCCCAAGACTCCAGAACATGAAACTCTGGAGTTATGCATGGAATTATGGACAAGAAAAAGTTTGGATGTGAAAGAGTCTCAGAGGAAGAAACATTCCAAGTGTCTTTTAACTCTGATTATCAGATAGGAAAGTTAGGGAATGATGAATACATCCTCAAAATGCAGCAGCATTCAAGGGGACAAAGTCAAGGATGAGTTATGCCTTAGGAAGTCAGAATAAATCAGGAATAAAGAGGACACAAAGGACTGATCTGTCAGTTGAGAGAGAGGGGAGGAAGCGTACAGGGAGAGGGGAAAGACAGAGCTGGAAGAGCTGGGTTTTGATTGACAGTCTCACAAAATCCATGGTCATGTCCCTGTACTGGAGCCTGGGACAAATCCACACCTCTCCAGTGACAGCTCCTGAAAGGAACACATCACTGGGTGAACGTGAGACAACAACATTTCCCTCACACACACACACACACACACACACACAGCCCTCCTGCCATCAAAGGTGTCAGACAGAGCCACGTCACCACTCCCCTGCCACAGCCACGTGTGGCAGCAGGGACACCACAAAGTCAGAGTGAAGAGCCTGGATACAGAAAGCTGTAGAAGCAACCCCACTCTGGGTCCAGCTCAGAGAAAAAATACACTTTAAAGCCTTGAGCACAACTCAAATGAGCTCTGGGAGGGAGGGGAAACTCAGCACATCCTCCTGGACAGTGGGACTGGCAGCACCCCAGAGTCCTGGCAGATGGACACGGTGAGCTGCCCACCTGGCTGGGAGGGAGCCAGGAGCACCCAGGACTGCTGGCCAGTGCCAGGGTGGTTAATGAAGCCCAGCTAATCAGGCAGCACGCTCGTGTGTTTGCTTTTCCTGCACTCAGGCTGTTCATTGCCGGGATGCAGGAGGTTGGGCAGAGATGCTGACGAGGCAGACGCCAGTGCTGGAGCCAGCACAGAGCAATTCAGCACCAAGTGCAGCTACACAATCCCTTTAATCTCATCTAAAGACTTTTTTTTCATGGTTTCCTTTAATAAACCCTGATTACCATGGATAGAAGCTTTTCTTTGGGAGCCAACATGGCAAGAAAACCCATATAGTGACATTGTCAACAGCTTCCCCAACAAAGACCAGATTCTAACTTTGGCTAAATCCTTTCTCCCTGAACTTACAACCTGCCCAAGCTCAAGGCAAGTCTCACTTTGGGGACACCCCACACCAGAGCAGCTTTACTTTGGAACTCACTAAAAAGAACAGATCCCTGCACAAGCTGCAGCTTATCCCAAATAAAGAGATTAATTTCAGGAGTAGTTTGTTTGCAAGGGAATTAAAATACAGAGGGACAACACAACCTTCTCTCATCACACAGATTATTCCTCTCAGGCCCTCAGATGCTGCCCATCACCTTGTTACCTGTGTCTGTGCCAGAAGAGTATTAAATGATGGGATTAACAAGTGCCATGAGTGAGAGTTTCTTCCTTTTTTCCCCCCCCAGCTCTTTCCACGTGATAAAACTGCATGTGGATGTTGTTTCTGCCTGCATTTCAAGCTTGGTTTTCTAGTAGCAAAAGCAGGTCAGAGCTGTGCTCCTCTGTGCTTGGAAAGGAGAGCAGAGAGGTTTGTAATGATTTCTCAGCTCCTCCAGGAATTTGCTACAGAGACTCAAATGAAAGAACACAAATATTCAACGTCACAGAAACGAGAATGGAGTCTTGAGGTCATGGAAATAACCTACAAATCCAGAGACCAGAGTTAAACTCTCTTTTCTGGGGCAGACAGGGATGTGAGTCCCCAAGGCTGGGTGTTATGGAATCAGGGAACATCCTGAACTGGAAGGGACCCAGGGAATTATTTCCCAGTCTCCTGAAAGGATCCTGAGGACAAATCCGTGAAAATTATTCCTTATCACAGTAACTGGGGAAATGTCAACCCCCCCCAACAAACAAACTGTTGTAGCAAGAGCCCACAAGGTCACTGATTTCAAGCAAACCATGTCCCAGCAGTGCCTAACTTGGCTGATCCCACCTTGTGTGTGTGAGATCATAGAGGTCCAGGACACTGAGGAAAGGGAAATATTGCCAAAAGCCAGAGTCAGGCTGACTTCTGTCTCAAAGTCTCACTCCTGTCCCCAGCAAAGCCATCACACAGTGCTGGCACTCTGTTCCCCCCAGCACCAAGAGTTTCTCTGTTGTGTTTCACTGAGGTGCAGCTCTCATGGGGTTGGCAGCATCAGGTTGACCAAAATAATTTAAAATTTTATGGGATTTTCCTTTGGCCAGTTTGTGTGCTTTCTCAGTTCCTGGTGCACCTCCAGCCTCCTCCCTGTTAGGTTATGAGAAGCTGAAAAGTCCTGGAGTTAGTTTAAACCCTACTTAGCAGCAACTAAAACCATCAGTGTGTTATCACCACGATTCTCATGCCAAATCCAAAACACAGCATCCCAGGAAGAAAATTAACTTTATTCCAGTGGAAACCAGGGCAGCAATTCACTGGGAAGGAGACCCTGATGAGCTCTAGACACGAAGAGGAACAAACACAGCCTGTGCCCCTAAAGGAATGATGAATGTTGAGAAGAAAATGAACTGGGTTTCATCCCAGCAGGTCTGCCCAGCTCGTGTATCCAGCATTTTAGGACAGCCTTGAGGAAAACATGATTTCCTTCCTCAGAAGCTCAGCTTAAACTCACACATTCCCTTTGGGGGCTCAGAAAAAGTCCAAACAAAATCTAAATGTGCTGGGTCTGGTTCAGATGGGAGCCCTGACACAGCAAGGAAGGGTCTGTGGCCCAGCTTTCCCTGAGAGTCACCAGGCAGCTGTTTGGTTTCCTTGTAGGCTGAAGCTGTTTTCAGCAGAGTTTATGCTGCTCTGGGTGCCAGTGGATGGATGTTTCCCCCACCTGGCAATTTTGGGAAGATCTGTGAGGCACAGGTCCTCTCTGTCAGGCTGCAGGCTCCCAATTAGCACTGTGTGTATCCACCAGGAGCCAAATCTCACTGTTCTTCAGCTGCCTCCTGAAAGACTGGCAGGGACAGTCACTCTGCATTCACAGGGCCTTTGTGACCACTGGCTACCTCACTCTCCAGATCTCTGTGAGGTCAATATGGGATTTCAAAGAAAAAAATAAAATTTGTAGGAACACTGAGATCTACATTTGGAGGTGGGGAAAGCACTGGTAAAGCATTTCAAAGTCTGACATTTTGCTATATATTCAAAACACAGCTGGAGCAGAGTGGTCTGAGGGAAAAAGTAAAAGCAACAGGACTGGGAAAGTCAGAGATGATACTGGGATCAGGGAATCCCAGAAGGGTTTGGGTTGGAAGGGACATAAAAACCATCTTGTTCCAGCCCTCTGCCATGGGCAGGGATGTCCTCCATAGACCTGTCTGCTCATTGCCTGGATGGGGAATAAGGTTTGGAAATAAAGCTCCAGAGGGATGCAGAGCAGTGAATCTGCTGCACAGGATCACACACTCCAGATGGGCACAATTTACCAGTGGCCAGCACTTGCTGGCTCACAGCAAATGGGAACTTCTCCCAAATGAAGAGTTCACAAGTGGCCAGGCCAATGTGATTAATGCAGGGCACAGTTGTGTGCTCCTGGAGAGCCAAGATCCCCAAGGGAAGGACCTTAAATCCTGCAACTGCACCAAAGCTCCCAGGAAATGGGCTGGACACACAGCAGGAGTGGGAACATACAGAAAATGCTGTGTTGCTGGGAGGGAACAGTCAGAGGTGTGATAATTTCTCTTCAGTGATGCAGGGTTTGCAGCACAGGCGAGAACAGAGTCTCTCTTTATGCTTTACTCAGCAGAAAATTTCCTCCTTTCATTTATGGCAGGTATCCAACCCCTTTTGGAGCAGCAGCCACCAGCTCTGGATGGGGCCAGGGAAAAGATCTGACACAGCAAATTCTTCATCCTCAGCTCCTCGTGTGGTGGCTAAAGGGAGCAGATGAGCAAGCCCCATAAAACAGGGATAGCTGGGCCATCCCAAATGCCAGCCAGATCTCCAGCCCAACACACCCCTGGGAGTGCTGACAGGCATTTGCTCTCCCAATCCTAAAAAAAAAAAAAAGCTGCACTTTACTGCAACCATTCGCAGAATTTTGATATTGACTGGAGATTCTGAAAAATAAATTATTACTCACGTCCTTGTTTTGTTTTCTCTGCACTTGCTAACTCCAACCACATTCCTAAGTGCTTCTGGGTGGGTTTTTAGGCACCCTGAACCTGCTGGGCAGACATGTGCTGTTCACTTTATCACTCTGCCTTCCTCAAGGCAGCTCTTCCACCAACTGCTCTGTGTCTTTCAGCCCTCGAGCAGGTCAGATGAGGTCAGGTGAATCATTTTTCCATCTTCCTGTAGCACCCAGGGCAACTAAGTCCCAGTCTTGTAATACAAAACTTGCACGTGTGACCTGAAGTAATCTCCTCCTGCTGCCTCCAAGGGCTTGGGAAGAGCTCTTGAAGGGGTGTCAGAAGGATAAAAAGTCCCTACTTCTGCCCCAAAGCTCACCAGTCTCAAATTCCAGGCATCTTCTGCAGATACTAGATTGCTACAGACCATCACCTCTTCTTTCCAAATAATAGAGCCCCAAACAGACCTTTTTTAAACTAATACTAATCTCCTGCATGCTTTTCTGGGCTTTCCCTTACAGATACCATAAAAACTGCATGACAATTTTGTATATCATTTTTAACCATTCTGGCATAAGAGCACTTTTTGGGATGCTCAAAATGAACCAGGGCACAATGCAGCTGCTGCATTCAGAGCAAGAGACTCCCTGAGAGGAAACACCCAAGATCAGACCAAACAAGATCTGTCCCTTTCAGACACTTCTCCTCAGAGCATTTTGGTTAAAAAAAATCTTCTGTCCCCACTTGGCTTGGATGTTTTGAGGAGGCTGAAGGGCAGCTGAGCCACAAGGCAGGCACAGGGACAGGACTGATGGAGAGCCCCACGTTTGCCCAGGCAGAGACTTCCAGCTGAGACCCAATTTCCAGCCCAGCAGCAGCACTGGGGAAGGGCTCTCTGTGCTGAGAGCTGTGATGAGGCACTCTGGACACAAGCCCTGATAAGCTGCAGCTCTGGGAGCATTTCAAGGAAAAAAAAAAAATTAAAAGCAGTCTGACATCTATCCCACCACTGATGTCCCAATTTATGGGCGACACAGGAAGACCAAAAAAGCAGAGAATCATCAGCAAAACTCAACTCCCACTTCCAGAAATAAAAACGTGGATAAAGTTTTATTAATTTGCTGTTAATTTTCCCTTCCAGTGACTTTGTCACCACAAGCCCTGCCAACACATCCAAAGGCCAATGGAAAGTTATTCTTAGAGCCCAGCCTGGCTGTTGCTGCAGGATAACTAATCCCAAATCATGCCTGAGAGTCTGGAGCTGCTGCTGAGCTGGACAGGACACCTGTGGCCAGGATCAGAGGCAGGCAGGAGACAGAGCAGTGCTCACCTGGGTGAGGAGATAATCACATGCTCTGTTTGTTAACAAGCAGATTAGAAAGGAGCTGATGTACACACACACACACAGACTGTGTTTGCAGGGAGACACACGGCTCCATCCTGTACAGACACGTTTATTTTTGCACCAAAATGATGCAATTCCCGTGCAGGGCACTGTGTGCATGCATAATTGCAGTGAGCATTAGCAGCAACACCTACAGCTCAGCTTGTCTGACATGTTCTGTGCCAAGGCTCACTTTTAAGGTCCTCATTACTTTGACAGACCTGAACCACTCAGGGGACAATTTCCTGAGCTCGGTGTCTGCCTCAGGCTACCAGCACTGTGGAAAGTTGCATTCACAATGACTTGGGCAATGCTGAGAACTAAATTAGGGGAAAACTTTTTGCAAGTTACTGATTCTAACTTTTTTTTTTTCCTATATTTGACCTCGGTTGTATTCTTCCTGCTGCCTCGTTGAAAAGGTGGCAGGCTTTGGAGCAGGGAGGAAAATTTGGGATGCTCCTTCCCTTGTAGTCATGGCTAAAAATCTGTCTAAATTTGACCAAGCTGAGCATCTAATAGCAAAAATATCGCAAAGTTTTGCCTTTTCCACTGCTCCTAGGATGGATCAGACAACACTTGGGCTTATCAACACAGGAGAAGAATTTGATCCTGATGGGCAACCTGGGCTAGTGGAAGGTGTCCCTGCCCAAAATTATCTTTAAGGTGCCTTCAACCCAAACCAGTCTGCGATTCTATGACTTGCCCAAGGTCACACAGAGTCAGCAAATCAGAGACAGATCTCCATCCCACATGTTGAATCCCCAGCTCAGTGCCACAGAAACAACTTTTATTTTGCAGAGCCACGCATGCAGCACCAGGGGAATCCCCTTCACCTCTGATTTTCTCTTTTCTTATCTCCTTTGGTGCCTTTTGAGGGACACACACCCAAAAGCGCTCACAGTGATAAATTCCCCTCAGTCCTAAACCCATCCCCTGCTCCAGCACTTTCCCAGCATCAGCAGAAATTTTTTTGAGAGTGTTGGGAGAGACTTTAAATAGTTCAGTGGTCACCCTGCTCAGCTGTGGGATGCAGGGATGCATCCAGCATGTCCTGAAATGATACAGCAGAGTCCTGCTGTGCTGGCAGCCAGCCTGGGAGGCCGGGGGGAGGAAGGGAGGAGGTGTCTGCTCCTGCTACTCTGCTGCTAAAGCTTTCTGCAGTTTATCCCTGTGCTCCCCAACACCCACCAGCCTCGAGAGGAGACGCTGCCAGCACGTTCTGCTCCGTGTGGGCAGCCTGCTGCTGCTGCAAGGCACACCTGCAAAAGGCAGAATCTCCACTTTTCCTTCCGTGAATCTCTCCCCTGGTCCACTCAGACACAGATGGAAGCTGCAGGTGCCCTGCACTTCATGGACCTGACCCTTCACCTGCACGAATCGAGCCTAGTGCTATCAGCAGCTCCACAAATCACCCCAGAGCAGCCACAGCGAGGGTGGTGCGATTGTTTGAGCTGTTTGCACGGCCTCATAATTGCAGATCCATCATCACAAAGCATGAGCTGTGTTAGGACAGGTGTTACACAGAAATCCAGCAGCAGAGAGGGGCAGGTGAGCTGGGCAGGCTGCAAAGGACACTTCAGTTTGCAGGAAGAGCTTTGAGATCTGGGTTGTGCTACCCAGAAGAAAGTTATTTGTTTGCTAAGCCAGCTGCAAGCAAAACTCTAATTTAATCCAGATCCAAACACCATCTGCTTTGTTCATCTCTGCTCACCTGTGGCTGAGACAAGAGGTGTTTTTAATGTGGGGGGCGTGCAAAGGTCACCTCTGTCCATAAAATCCTGCTCAGAGGAAATGCAGGCCTTGATAACACAGGTTTTAATGCCCGAAGAAACACTGTTAAGCAGATGCCCAGGTGCTAAAAAGAATAAAACCCACAAGCACTGTACCAATGTGCCTCTAAACCTCACCTGCCACTGCCTCCACCTCTCCACTCTTCCCTCTCTCTAAAACAAAACTTGCTGTTCTGTTCCCCCTGACAGCACCCCACAGGTGCACTTGGGATGCCACACAAGCCTCAAACACTGTGAAAAGCTGCAAACTTGTGCACCTTTACCCTTGGGGATGCAGTCCCAGCTGTTGGGACAGGAGGCAGGAGCATCCTCCCTGCTCCTGGAGAGCATCACCTGTGCTGGAGAGAGCATCCACCTCCCTGGGGCCTCAGGTACAGGGCTGGAGGACACAGAGTCCTGTCCTGGCTCCTGTGTGGCTGGGACACTTTTTGGGACTGGCTGCAGGTGGATTTGAATGACATGAGCCATCACTCAGGCAGGAAGCTGTGCTGAGTGTTGCCCTTGACTCAAGAGTTAAATTCTTTAATGTTCTAGCTCGGGCTAGAGGAAAAAGGCAGAGGGGAAGAGGGGTAGAAGTGAAGTCTGGGTTGAAAGTGGTGGCATTAGGCTGAAAACAGCAGTGTTTTGTGCTGTTGTGCTTTTTAGGACAGAGCTGGGGAGTAGATCCAGGGCCACTTCGGCTTTATTTATATTTTTATCTTAGTAAAGCAAAGATGTAGTAAATAGGAAAAAAAAGAGAGAGGGATTTTTGAAAAAATAAAAAAAAAAGAGATAGGACAAGGTGGAATAGCTTTAAATGGAAAGAGGGCAGGTCTAGATTGGATATTTGGAAGAAATTCTTCTCTGTGAGGGTGGTGAGGCCCTGGCACGGGGTACCCAGAGAAGCTGTGGATGCCCCATCCCTGGGAATGTCCAAGGCCAGGTTGGATGGAGGATGGAGCAGCCAGGGCCAGTAGAAGGCATCCCTGAGAGAGGCTGGAATTAGAATTTTAAGATTCCTTCTGACCCAAACCATTCTGTGATGCTCTGAAAAAGCAGCAGCTCACACAGCAGCTCCCAGGGCAGCCTGACCCTCAGGTCAGTGCCAGCAACACCCCCAGGAGCACAGCACCAAACCCCTGCAGCCAAGCCATGGTCAGGGCTCAAACAGCCCAAACCTCACCTGTCCTGTGTCTCTGCAGTGAATAGGAAATCCCCAGCAGGAGGGAGCCCACAGCTCCCAGCTGTGCTCCTGCCAGAGTGCTGAGATAAAAACCACAGTGCTGTATGCAGGTGTAAAATCACTCTCACAACCCAGTGGGTTATTCATAACAAGATGTTTCTCCTCTGGGGCCATCTGCATCCCACACAACCCCACAAATCCGGCATTTTCCTCTCCCAGTTACAACAGTCAGGGCAGATAATTCCCTTTTTTCTCTGCCTTCAAGCCCTACATGAAGGCAGAGCTCAACAGGCACTTTCCTGTTCCTGACCATGCACACAAACATTGTGCCAAGCCCCACGAACTCAGAACTGGGGTTTTCTTTCTACCAAGGTGCCAGAAATAATACAAATAAACTCTTCTTCTCTCCCTGGCTTTATATCTACAGCTCCCACACATCACTACCAGCAGGGCTTTAAAACTAAAACAGACTGGCCCTACGTGGCTTGAATTTATTCTGGAAATTTATCTCTCCTTGCTGAAAGCTCTGTGTTTGCTTGATCTTCCTGCCTTCCAAGCCCTACAAGTGCCACATGTTACACAGCTGGATTCCTGACAGAGAAAGAAAACAGGAGGGAAGAGGGAACAGATATTTTATATATATGTATTTATATATATATATATATATACATGAATGCAGTGGCCAAGGTTTTCAAAAGTCACCTGTGAACTTCAGCAAAGTGCCTTCAAATATCTCCAAGGGACCTGTGCACAGGAGAGACAGAGCCCTTGAGCTTCCAAAAATCTGCTCTCCACAGGTAGAAGCAGAAGGAAAAGGGAATGGGGCTCCAAAGGACTTGCTGCTCTAAAGATGCTCAAGTCCAGCCCTTGCAGGAAAGGATTTGCAGCAAAAGCTGTGCCAGGGGAGGCTGGAGATAAGTCAGCCAGGAGGAAGAAGGACAGATCTATGTGGCACTGAGGGAAATGAGGAGAATTTTTAATTCTCAAACTTGTTTGGGTCTGACTACTAAAATAATTATGTGTTTTCCCAGCTCCAGGAGAATTTGTTCACCTTCAGCAGCTGTAATAGGGGAATATCCCTGGTGCCCCAAAAACATGGGCAAGCAACATCCACTTGCAGTGTGACAAGCCAAGGATAAAGCATTGAAAGCTGAGGGGAAGAAATCCTGTTCATCTTGAGCAGCATTAAAAAAAAAAAATCCCAGCAAAGGAGAAAACGAGGAAAATGTTATTTCCTTTGAAATGGAGTATTGCACTCTGTAACAGGAGGGGGGTAGGGGGGAAATCAAACCCAAAGTGAACCAGAGATTCAGTTCATAAACACAGGAGAAGGTCAGCTTCCTCCTCACCAATAACTGTGTCCCAGAGGAGCCCAGCACGGCATTTGAGACAGGGCAGATATTTGATTCCTTCCTCTGCCTGGGGAGCCTGGCACGCATCCTCCATCCCCTGTGCTCCATCTCCACCCCATCCCAGCACGGCCACGGGCCCCTCCTGCAGCCACCCTGCCTCAGCAGCAGCAGCAGGAACCAGTTTAAAATCTGCTCCTTGAGCTGAATAAGGGATTATTTTTTTTCTTCCCCTTCTTTTTCTTCCCCTTCTGCCTGAGCCCAGCAACAGCGAGGTCTTGGGAGAGGCTAATTATGGGTGGCAAAAGAAGTCACCCACTGGCAGAGAGCAGTGGAGGAGAGACAGGCAAGCACAAGCCTGCACCTGGACACCTTTGTGCTTCTTATAAAATAAAGCTGATTCTGCTGCCTGTGTTCCTGGGGAGGGAGAAGACAACGACCAAATGAAACCAAGAGGCAAATCAGGGAGTGAAAAAGCTTCAAGCATCTCACTGTCACTTTTCCATACCCCTTGTGCAGGTATTGGAATTATCCTCTCTCATATGAATACCCAGAAGGAGAGGAGGCAGAGCAGGGGAGCAGCCTGAGTGGCCAGCAAGGCTGTCAGTGGGGGAAATGTGGCTCAAAGATCCCGGTGCATCAAGCAGCAGGAGGCTGCGAGACATCTGCACGTGTCCACGCACAGCCAAGGACTGGGAAGCAGAAAAGCAGATTGTCACAGAGCTCCAATCTGCTCGGGATCTCCTCCAGGCTCGTGGCACCTCGTGCTGCCCCACTTGAGTGCTCGTGGCCAGGGTCCAGCTGAGCCTCTGGGAAGGATGGGAATTGCTGCACAATCATCCCCTACCCCTGGGAGCCCCTCGGAGACTCCTGTGCCACCAGCAGGGCCCGGACCAGCACCTTCTGACAGGCTTAAAGGCAGCCAAGCTCAACTGGAGCACATTCCCAGACACAAAGGTTTGTCCAAAATTACTCCATTTATTCCCAGTTCTGCGGTAGAGGAAAACCTCAAAACCTCAAACTGGTTTTTTTCTTTCTTCCCTCTCCTCCCTACAAGCTGGAAAGCATCTCTCTGCCACCAGCATCTGATCAAGGGATGCTGGAGGAAAAAGGAAAACTGTTTTTTTTTTTTTGTTTGTTTTTGTTTTTTGCCTAAATCCCTCCTAACTCCAGCTATTGCAGCAAGGCTGCTCTTCCTTCTCCAAAAATCTGGACCTGCAAAACCTTTCCTGAACTGTGAGGGAAAATTGGCAGTGATCTGTGAAAAGTGCAGGGTGAACAGATTGGCATTTCCAAAGCATGTGTAGTTTGCATTTGTGTGTAGCAATGTGCATATAAATGTGTATTTTTATGTATATGTATAAAACATACACACACACACACATATACATCTATATATATAGATATATAAGGATTCATGTGGTTGTATTTAGGGAAAAAAGCATCACAACTTCCAGCAAAAGATAATGAGAGAGCTGGGAACGTGCAGGCAGCATGATGCAACTCCAATCCCTCCCTTACACTGCAGGACAATCAAGACTTCTTCTCTGAAATGAATGCAGAAAAGGGCCCAAACAGCTGGGGAAAGGGTGATGCTTGTGAGGAACGAGCTTTTTTTGTGGCTCATGCATTGCAAAGCGTGTGTGTGATGAGTCAAAGTCTGAGGGCTGCCTTGTGTCAGCCATTGACTGTGCCAATGACAGCCTTTAATAACACCACTTACAGACTCTGGAGCAGGGGGAGGCAGCAAAAGAGGGGGGGAGGACAGAGCTTCCCTCGCAGGCTGGTGCACAAAGCGTCCCCAAGCTCGCCAAAATGTGTCACAAGAACCCGTTGATGGCTCCATAATTGCAGCCCACGCTGCAATGTGTTGTTCTAAGAGGCAGCAGAGAGCACAGCCAGGAGAGCAGCTTTGGGTACACGAGGTAAAACACGGCCAGGGGGACATGGGGACATGCTGGGCTCAGGTATGGGTGCTTTAGGGACTCACCCCAATCACATCTCCCTGTGCAGCAAGGCACCTCCATGTGTCCACACCCAGTTTATACTGGGAAGCATCCAGGAGACAAGAAATTCCATGCAGAAGAGGTGGAACAGGGAGAAAAAAACTGCAGGAGACATCTGGAACATGCAAGTCCTGCTGCCCACTTTGGCTCTCCGGCATGAAAAGGGGGAAATAAATCCCTGCCAGGTCTCATGGATGCTGGGAAGATCCTGGAAAGCTGGTGAAGATGCTAAAAATCTTCGGTTTAGTCCAGATTTGGAAAGCTTCAGGAGTGTCCTGATTATTTACTTCTCCAAGCTAAGGAGAGACCTACTTCACACACCACCTCCTGGAGAGGCGGAAAAATCAGGCATGTAAAATAAGAAGGAAATGGAAATCGACTTGATAGCTCCTTCCCCTTCCTAATGGGGAATACTTACCTAATTAGGCCCTGTTTCCTCTCCTTGCTTTCTTTGAGACATTATGCAGAGAGAAATTTGTCCTAAAAGTTGGTGTTTTCATTCAGAGGCGTCCCCCTTGAGCTGTTTGCCTTGCTTAAGGCAGGCAAGGGCAGCAACTCCATCATAAAGGAGGGGAAAAATCCCTCCTGAGTGGCTCGAAGGGGTGCTGGTTTAAATACCCAGCTCCTGCCATGGCTCACTTGCCTCTTTTCCCTTCTCCATCCCTTACCCAGGCAGAAGGTGCAGCTCCAAGGTGCCTCCTGCCCTTGCCTGGCCCAGGTGAGCAACTCCTGATCTCTGGGAGTGACCGTGGGGACTAGGAAGGGAAATGTAGAGGATGCAAAAGTGGCTAAAATTATTCTACCCTGGAGACAAACCTGAGACTGGATGGTCTCAGGGCTGGTGGGATGCACAGGGACTCCCAAATCAGCCCCAAATCCATTCCACCACTCACATGACCTCTCCAAATCACATATCCAAGCAGTTGGTGCAGCTCAGAGTGGAGAAAAAAAGGGTGCTAGAAGCAAAACCCAAACCCTCCAGACCCACACGGGCAAGGGTGACCCAACCAGGACACAGCCAGCTCCCCTCCTTTCAGAGAGGCCACACTCTGGGGGCCTCCCCTCACCAGGAGAAGGGCTCGGCACATCCAGGATGTGCAGGAGCATCTCCCACCCCACAGGATGCTCCCAACCATCCCTACAACACAGACAGGCTGGATGTGACCCTGCACAAGGGGGTACAGGGGTCCCTGGCACAGTAAGGGGTCAGCATTCACCCCTAGACCCCTACACTGGACCCCTTTATCCGTTCTTCCATTTCCACCCCACACTTTCCAGGAAGACCCCCCATCCCCCTCAGCCCTGCTCCTGCACCCCAGGAATTTTTTTCTCTTCCCTGCAGGGAGCAGAGCTTCCAAGAAGGAAAATGCAAAGCCCAAAGGGAATGACTTCAAGCAATGAGACAGCTCTGCAAAGGAAGGTGTTTTATTCCTGCCTGAGGGGGTTCTTTAAAGAACCTCCTTTTGTTTCCTCAAAGGCTGCTGAAGGTGGAGACCTGGAGGAATTCAGGGAACTCACCCTGCAAACAGCAGCAGAGATTTCGCCAAGCCCAGCTCTCAGCATCCTGCAGTGGTCCAGCCATTCCTGCATCCCTGCCCACCCACCCCCCAGGGGAGCACCTGCAGCTGGAGCCAGCCCTGCACCTGCAGCACCTGTGCAGGGTGTGAGAGGAGGGGCTGAGCCACCCCCTGCAGCTGCTCCAGCCAGCCCTGAAACTTCACCTCCCAGTTGTTAATCCAGCATGCAGAAAAACTGTGTTGTTTTCCTTTTTTCTTTCCTTTTCCTTTTTTTTTTCCTTTTTTTTTTCCCCCACTAGGCAATTTCCAAGGAACAAGAAAGAACTGCACAGCTAATCCCTGCTGCAAGCCAAGCCAAGCCCTCCCCTGCCCCAGCCAGAGAGGGAAAGCAGCCCCACTGCTCCCAGTGCCCCTGGACATCCCTCCAGCCTCCTGTCCCCACCGATCACCCCTCTGCAGCCACTGCAGCATCCTCAGGGCTGCCAGGGTGTGAAGGACAGCAGCAGGGAAGGAGGGAGGTTTCTTTGCGGAGCCACCTCTGCAGCACTGCCAGCTTCCAGGGGAAGCTGTGAATCCCGTGACCTCCAGGAGACCTCTTGGCATCCCTCTGGCACCTCCTGAGCATTCCCAAAACCATTGGAGGTGCTGGATCAACGGGGTGCAGGCAGAACCCCCAGGCTGCAGAGCAAACCTGCTCCTAAACCCCTGCCCCCATTCCTGGAGAGTAGAACCCCCCCAAAGCAGGATCTATCCCACCCATGGCAGCTGGAAAGTGATGGTGAGGCCAGGCAGAGTGATTGCCTGGGCAGGGCTTGCTCTGCTTGGCCTCTTGCAGCCCTGGAGGGGTGCCCAGCTCCAGGGGGGCTCAGCAGAGCAGGAGCCCAGCTCAGGAGCATCAGAGCAGCTTCCCTGCCTCCCAGCACAGAGGGCTGGGCTTGCAGACAGAGGGGCACTCCAGGAAACAACAGGAGCAGCAGAGGCAGAGATAAGGGCAGGTATTTACCAGGCAATGCCTACAAGGTGCTGTGGATGCCGCGTTTGTGCTGGATGAACAGACATTACCACAGAACTCGGTGCCAAACGGTGACACCAGTTTGGAAACGAGTAAGCTCATTATAAGGAAACGTTTCCCTCAAATCCCCCTCCAAAGGAGGGATCTGATGGAGGAAGGGACCTGTGACAGGAACATTCTGGGGGGGTTTCTTTAACCAGATCAGCCCTCTGGGCCAGCACAGCACGGTTCCCTGCCTCCAGCGTGGATACAGCCTGGATTCCCGGGAAGCTTCACCCCCCATCCCACAGGGACAAGGGTGAGCAGTGTCCCACACCCAGCATTAGGGTCTTCTGGGCACAACCCTGCTTTTAAGGGATGAAAAGAAGCACCTTTCAGTAATAAATAATAATGCTAAATGTGTGTTTCTATAGCAACTCATCACCATAGCAGCTCGGCGCAGGAGGAGAACTCAGAGCTCATCCTGCCGTCTTCAGGGTGAGGAGGCAACTGCCCTCACAGAGCTGGCTTCGGTGGTGGCACAGATGGGACTTAAAGCAAGAAGCCACCCTCCAGGTTGTCCCTGAGCACTGCCCTCCCCGGGGAAGCTGTCTGGATGATCTGGAGAGGAGCAGCCAGGGATCCAAGGGCTGATGGGGGTCTGAAGTCTCAAAAGCACCAGGTATCGAGGTCATTGCAACCCCCCCCCAAATCAGTCCTGGCATCCAAGGAGGGATGGGAGCATGAAATCTCAAAATCACCAGGTGTCAAGGTCATGGTAACCCCCCAAATCAGTCCTGGGATCCAGGGTGGATGGAAGGGAAGGAGGCTGTGACAGGGGACAGCCCCAGTGCCCAGCCAGGGGGACACTGTGGGGGAGAGTGCAAGGGGGGAGGCACAACCAAAAGGAGGAAACATCCAAAATTTATCCATGCAAATACCAACCCTCCAACACTTACACCTCTCAGGAGAACAGCTTACAAAACTCCACTTGTTGCTCTGCTTTTAGCAAGACCCAGAAATTTATACCAAAACCCTGACAAATAGGAGGAGTTTCCCAAAACTCGTTTTTTCTAAGGCACACATACATCCATACTAATTTGGGTGTGGGTTTTTCTTCCCTAGACTATCCATTAAAGAAAAATCCAAGCCTTTGATTAGCTCCACGATTGGTGGTGTGGTTGTATCCTCAGATCACCTCCTCTCCCCGGCAGGGCTGTGGGGGCAGAGCCATTACCTTGAATACAGAACCTCCTGTTCCTCAGCACCTCTGAAATCCTCTTCCCAGCCAGCAGAAGAAGGTGACACTGCCCAGGGGTGGGACAGTGCCCTTTAGTGACTGTTATCCATGGACATGATGCCATTCCTCAGGCTGGTGAGCGAGTTCCCAATCAGCCCCCCCCCCCCCCGGTTTTACTCACTTTATAAGAAGTGAGTCATTTTTAAAGGTCATTAGAGCAAAACAAGCATTAGGTGGCAGCTGTAGGGACAGTCACTTCTAAGAGACATCCCCCACTTGACAGATGGAGAAACAAAAAGCCAAGGAACCCACGAGGGCCGTGGGACAGCTCTCCATCAAACCCAAGCCTCTTTTTGGCAGCCCAGGATAAGTTTCCCTAAAGTAAAATGAAGCTGTGTAGCACACCAAGCACTTGCTATTCCATCAATAGGCAATTGTAACAGGATACACCTCCTTAGTCTCTAAATGAGTTTTCTTTCCAGCACTACATTATAGACAAATCCCCTGTCACAAAAAACAAATAAATCCCTTTTCACAATCAAATATGCTCTAACCAAGTCAAACAGGGCCACACGCACGTGCGGCGAATCCTCAAAGCTTCTCCCAACTTCCCAGCGTGACCATCCTCCCTTCAGGTGGGGAAGGAGGTGGAAAGGAAAGGAATTAAAGAATATTTGATAGGATAAATAAGGTGGCAGTTTCCCAGTCCAGCTGGGAATCAATGCCTGGGCTCCTCGTGGCTCCTGCTCCACAGGGCTGAGCTCTCACCAGCGAACCCAGACTGACACAACGGCAGCGCTTGACTTACGAGTGCCTCATCCCAGCAAGATATTTTTAATTTAAACCTTGTCACTGCTGAGGACGAAGCCATCCAGGCTGTGATTTACTGCTAATTCATCCTCCTGATCCCTATAACTCTAAACTCCAAACAGTGCAACGCCCAGACACTCCCCGGTGAGGCTCGGCATGAATGAGCATCAGGGGGCTGCTGGTGGCAAGTGCGAGTTCCTCATTCAGAAAAAAACAACAAATATAGAAATATTAACCATCACCCGTCCAGCATCACCTCACTATTTCCCAGGAAAACACTGCTGGGAGTAAAACACCTTCAGCAGCCTCACCTTTCCTCCCTCGTGGAGTGTTTTAAGCTCCAGGAGAAATAACACAGAGGTCGTGGAGCCTCATTTCACAAACATTTACATGCATTTGGCTGCGAGGGTCCACCCAGGATCAAGATTTATCCCTCTGGCCCTTGCAGGAGAGCAGAGGAGGGGGAAACCTGTGGGTACAGGTCATGCAAATGCCTGTCATGGGAAGCTAATCTGCATTATCTGCATTAGAGCCACACATTCGTCCTGGCAAATTCAAGTGCCAATCAAATCCCATAAATTTATTGCCAGTGGCTGGGTGAGAAAGCCCTGGCAGATCAGTGTGTGGATAATAGAGATGGAAGGAAACTCAGAGATCAGAATGAAAAGCTGGAGAATCAGAGGTGCAACATCTCCCTTTTGGGTCACAAGTGCAAATCCAGCCACGCTCAGCAGCACTTTTTTATTTATCCCCATGAAAAGGAAGCCTGGGAGTCTCAGCCACTTGACTTTTGGGTCTGGATTTCTGTTTCGCTGCATGAAGCATTCCAAAAAAACTTTTTTAAAGGGGGGGGAGCTCTCTTAGCAGCAAAGCCTGGAATAAAAGCAAGTCAAAGAGTCTGTAAATGACCTTTCTCTCTCTCTCTCTCTCAAGTGATTCCTGTCCAGGTAAGGTCAAACCACCTGCTGAGAGGTAGCATTATGGGATGGGGGTTTGAACCCAGCCACTGCTCTCCTTCAGCTCTTCAGGCTCTGAGAAGTTGGTGTCTTCTACAAACATCAGTATTTGAGGTAGGAACAGCTGGGAACATCCTATTTCAGCAAAAAATGGTTTCCTCCATGGCTCCAGGAATCACCTTGGAAGGGAGCACGTCCCTGGCAGTGTTCACATCAGCTGGAGCTGAAGGGCAACAGGTGTCTCAAATAAAGTGGTTTTTGGGTTTTCAAACCAAAAGTTGCCCATTCAAGGCCTTCAGAGCATCTCTAAGGGCTCACAGAGGGGTTCTGACCAAGGAAAGGGTTCAGCCTTGGTGCCACAGGACACTGGGTGCTGTGGCACCTTACCTGGGTGGCTGCTCATCCCCTTACAACGTGCAGCCACTTTAGGATGAGGCAAATTTACAGAGCTCATGCACCAACAAAAAACCCCAGACTATTCTTTGGGATGAGTCAAAAAAACCCCAAGGGAGAATGCTGGATACAGAAAATCACCACACAGGCTGTAGGGATCTCAGCACGTCGTTTTTGCACTGATGTCTCCATTCCCAAAAAACCTTTTTAGCAGCAAATTTTAAAGGCACTGAAGTCCATGAAAGTACAGCTGCTCCCAGACAAATTCTCTAAGCCAAAATGTTTGGTTGTCTCTGCCCATGGCAAGGCATTGGAACTAGATGGACTTAAAGGTCCCTTCCAACCCAAACTGTTCTGTAACTCCATGATTCTATGATACTTTCTCATTTCAAAGCATCCATTTGCCATTTTAACTGGGAAAAATTCAATCCTGAAAATGTCCTGTTCTGTCCAAGGGCTGCTCTTGGCTGTTGAAGGAGGGCAGGGCACCACTCCCTTCTCTCCTTCCAAGTCCCACTTGGGGTTCAGTTTGTGTTTCAGGCTGGTGAGGGAGAATTCCTCATCAATAAATGTGGACTGAGCTTTTTGCCTCTCTGTGCTTCAGTTTCCCAATCCACACCATGGGAATGGAGTAGATGGTTATGTTTTAAAACCCTGTGCCTCAGTTTCTCAATCCACACCACGGGAATTGAATAAATGGTTATGTTTTAAAGCCATTCAGAGCCTCAGTTTCCCAATCCACACCACAGGAATGGAGTGGATGGTTATGCTTTAAAACCATTCAGAGCCTGAGTGAAAAACATGTGGGCAGCACTACGTAATTTTTTTTTCTTCTTTTTTTTTTTTTCTTTTTCCTTTTTGTCAGAGGCTCCTTGAGAGCTCAAAGCTGAGGGATATAAAGCACTTTTCACAGAAGACAGTCACGCAGGGAAGCACGCTCATCACTGATGCCCTGCAGAAAGGCAGTGGGCTGCCCAGACTCTCTGCACAGACGGGAAGTCTCGTTGCCTTGGGCGCCTGGAGCGCTGCTGTCCCTTCCCTGAGTCTTGCAAGCCAGAAGGAAGGAGTGAGAAAGAGCCCTCTGAAGCCTTTCAGAGAGCCAAAAAGGTTCCCCAGATGCTTTTTGTTAGAGCGTCAAGCAGTTTGAGGGCTTTACTAGGAGGAACAATCACAGCCCAAAACACATCCGTGCGTGGGGAGGGGGATTCGTGAGCAGGATATGGGACTTTGGAGTCTCAGCCATGTGGGACCCCACTTTAGAGGGGTTATAAATCATAAATATATCAGGAGGAGCCAAGTGATTCCCAGGACACCACGCCATCCTGCTCTAACACCCATGTGGGCAGTGCCAAGCCCCAGACTCTGGCATTGCTAACTCCAAAACTCAGCAGCCCCACCTCTGACACCCTTCCCAAGTCAGATCCCAGCGTGGAGAGCGAGCCCACAGTGCCAGCATCCTTCCCAGCTTTGCAGGGAGCTCCTCAGGGCTCCCTTCCAAATAAGAAACTGATTCCCACACGGTGATAACCAGCAGCACACCCCGAGCATCGGGAGACCACGAATCCAACCCCGGCACTGCGAGAGGCAGCTTGGTTTTACTGCAACCACTCGGCATCGAGGGCATCGGGAGGCAGAGACAAAGCGAGTCAGTAAAAGGAAAAAGATGCAGCACAAAAGGGGCGCCGGCATCTCTCCTCCCCCTCCTCAGCCTGCGAAAGTGGAGGAATTGATATGAAAGCGGCTCCGGCAGCCCAGAGCCCCCCGGGATGGAGCTGCCAGAGCCGGCTCCTGCCTTCCCGGCAGCGCAGCTCAGCCTCTCTCCTGCCTCTGCTCAGCCCTTCGCTTCGCCTCATCCACAGCCTGCCCAGCCCCAGGCTCTCTGCGCTGCAGAGAGGGATGCTGGCAGGTGAATCCGGGAGGAAAAGCTCCAATATTCCCTCTCCCTGCGGAGAAGTTCGGCATCTCCCTTTGGGTTTGCAGCATCCCTCCCCAGCCGGGCTGCGCGCTGAGCACATTTAACACCAGCCCTCGGCGCCTGCAAGGCGGTTGCGATCATCAAGCAAATGTTTCCCTACAGCACCGTGATTGATCATCAGCCCGGGCTCTAAAACACCCGTCTCGGATATAAACAACACTTAGATCATGCGGCTGTCATTCATTTCGCACGGTATCGATACCGCCGAGCGCCGCACGTTTAGGATGGGACAGAGAGAAGAAGCCTTGGACTGGTCCTTTCGGAAAGGAGACACCCCCGTGGAGGGTGGGTCTGGGCACAGGAGGGAAGAAAACCTCAGGTTTTCGTGCCGAGGCTGGGGTTGCGTGTTCAACACACATCTGTTGCACCGCTTGAAGCCCGGTTCTAGCGAAGGATCCCACACACAAAAACAAACAAACAAATAAACACGCACTTCCCCCGGCAAAGAAACCACAAGCACAACGCTGCTCGCATCCCCTGCGATCCCATAGGCTTAGGCGGGGGGAGGAAGCACCTAATCCCACGCTGGGAGGCACACGCCGTAATTAAAATCACAGAGACCGCAAAGCCCGTGCCCCCCGTGCCCCCCTGGTCCTGCCCGCTCGCCGATTTCTACAAACAACACCCGGGTGAAACAGAGGGCAGGTAAAGAAAAGAAGTTAGCACGCTTTCCGTCTTCCAAAATATATGTGCAGGACCGGTGAACGCTCAAGATAAGTCCCTAGAAAGCTGCGAGCAGTTGCACGGGCTGTAAAAATCCCCCGGCATCATCATTGTTCCCGCGGAACGAGAGCATCCCCCGGCAGGCTCGGGGGTCACGGTCCAAACCTCCCCTCTGCATCACTCACCCCCACGACTTGGGGAGCTTCAGACTCCCCTCGCTGTTCCCAAAACCTCTCCTCCCAGGCGTCGCAGGGGAGCTATGGACAATCAGGTGCGTCTCCAGCACGGCGGCAGGGCTGGGAAGCAGCGCGGGGTGTGGAAGTTTTTCGGGAGAGGTGCGGAGCCACGCGTGCTCCACCTGGTCCTTCCCACCAGGGTCCTACCCCCGCATCCAGCCCAGCGAACGTCGCATCCCTTCCCGGCACGGGGGAGCAGATGGAGCCCCGGGAGGAGGAGGGTTTCCTCCGGGCTGGGGATGGAGCAGCCACATGCAGCCGCTACAAACCCAAACAGCCCTGCTGGGGCTGAGCAAGCGGGTTTGTTTATCTGGGAGGAACTCAGCTGCTGCCGGAGTATTAGATTTCCACCAAAACAACGTGCGGCTCGCTGTTTAGATCACTTCTCCCAGTCTACATAATTTAAGGGCATATGTCTGATAAACGCAGAACATCAATACGCAGGTTTCGGTTGCAGCACACACATGCACCGAGGGAAAGGAGGGAGGTTTGGCAGCTCTGACTCCGCAGCCGGGATTTGGGCAGGAAAACTCTCCAGCACCTTGCAGGAAGGGAAGCGACGGGGATCTGCCCTTCCCTCTTAGGTGTTCAGCACCGGTGGTGGCCCCTGTCCCCATCCGTCGGTCACCCGGGAGGTGTTATCCTCCCCGGGAATAGGGCTCTGCCTCCAGCCCCGGCCAGCTGCAGCCTCACCGGGAGCACGAAAAGTTTGCAAATGCCTCCAGCCCCTCGCGCGAGGAGAGCTCTGGAGCATCGAAAGGGGAAAATACCCCCCGAGGGGAGGAAAATCCGCAGCCAGGGGATGGCGAGGGTGATGAGGGACGGGCTGCGCCTCTGGAGCCGCTACCTCCGGGGAGAAAAGTTGAGCCTTGGCATGGGGAAAAAGCCATCGGGGACCCGGGAACGGGGGACACCGGGCTCCGCGTCCCCTCCGCGCTGGGGAAGTGGAGAAGGGGGGCTCCCCGCTGCGCCCCCTCCCCGCTCAGCATCCTCCCAAGGCGGGCCAGGAGGGGCGGAGGGGCCGTACCCGAACCCCCCGGCTCAGCCCGCTGTCCGCAGGGGTCCCTGCCCTCCATCCCAGACCCCCTTCCCAGGACACCCAGGGGTGGGGAGCAGCGGCGGGGGCGCCTCCCAGAGCTCCCCCCCGCCCCTCGCTGCCGCCAGGTGTGGAGGGCAGGTACCGCTGCAGCCCTCCCGGGGCATCCTCCGGGGCATCCTCCCGCAGCCCCCGCTGCCCGGGCGGGGCGGGGGGCTCCTTACCTGGGAACGCTCCTGGCTTGCTTTGGGTGGGTTTTGGTGTATATATATATGTATATATACATATATATATATAATTTTTCTCTCCTCTCCTTTCCCCCCACTTCAGTCTTCAGAGCAGGCGCCGCATTGACACTGCAGATGGTCTCTGTGTGCGTGTGTGTGTGTGTGTGTGTGTGCGTGTGTGTCTCTCTCCAATCCCAAATACTCCACGGAGGCGGAACACGGAGCCCCTCTCTCTGCACTGGGCAAACCGTGTCTGGCTCGCCCAGAGCCGGGGTGGGGGGGGAATGGGGGGGAAAACGCAGCTCCAGTTTTCACTCCCCCCCCCCTCCAAATCACCCCTTCCCTCCCCTCCCTCCCTCCCCCAGCCCTTCCCCCCCCCCCCCTCCTCCTCGCCTCTAAATCAGCCAGGAGTGGGGGGAGCCGGGCAGCGGAGCTGCAGGCAGGGGGATGCAGGCAGGGGATGCGCTACGGGGCCATGCCCGGCTCCGCGGCCTCCCGCCCGCCGGGGAGGGCTCGCACTGCGGCTGTCTCGCCAGCCAGCCCTTCCTCCCCAGCCTTCCTCTCCAATGGTGGCTGCGGAGCCGGCTTGGACACCCAGGCTCTTTTGCAAACACAGGCACACGCGCAGGCACACACCCCTTTCCGAAAAAAAAAAAAAAAAAAAAAATTAAAAAAAAAAAAAAATTTAGCCGGAGAGGTGTAGAAGTGCTGTGGCAACAGCAGCCCGATGCACAGGGGGAGGGATAATAAAAAATAATAAATAAAAAAAATAAAGCGACAATAAAAATCGCTTTCTAGCCTTTTTCTCTTTCTTTCCTATTTTTTTTTTTTTTTAGCTTTGCAGAGAGAGTGGCCGGTTGCTCCTCCTTTCTCCAGCCCACCCACCTCTGGGAGAGGGGAGAAGGCGTAGGAGCTCAGGTTGGTCTCTGGAGGGGGTCCCCCAAGGCGCTTTTCGTCGTCCTAAAGTTTTCAGGGGATGGGGAAAGGGCTGGGGACGGGGAGGGGAGCGGGGCCGCCTCCCGGGGCTGCCAGCGCCGCTCTGCCACGGCTGCAACTCCGGCTGCCTGGATTCCTCCTCCTCCGGTGCCTTCCCTCGCTCCTACTCACTACTGACACCTAGGATCTCCAGCCTGATTGGGCTAATTGGGAAACGTCTCTGCTCCCCCTCCCAAAAAAAAAAAAAAAATAAAATAAAGGAATAAAACCCAAAAACCAACTCACGGAATCAACCGCATCTCGCTGGCTGCCCCCATCTGCTTCACAGAAAAGCCATTCCCGGCTTTGCCTGGCATCTCCCTTCTCTTTTCCCTGCCTTCCCTTCCCTCTCCAGGCTGCTCTGCTCCGGCTTGGACCCAGCGAGGAGGGGAGCGGATCAGAGCGGGCGTGGGGAGGCTCAGGGGAAGATCAATCTCTCAGCTCGGGTGAGCAATAATCCCAGAGAGCCGCTGCAAGCTGCTCCCCTGGCCCGGGCTCCCTTTAATTCCCGCTGACTGCAGGAATAAGGGGATTTTTTTAGAAGCTGTCCGTGCTTCCTGCCCGAGTTTGGTGTCCCCGAGGTTGCTGGTCTGGCTGCCCCAGGGAGAAGATGCCACCCCAAAAGTTCGTTCCCTGTGTGAGAGCCGCACTCCTCCCTGCAGGTGATGCCAGAGCCAGCCCCAGAGCAGGCAGCAGATGGTGGGAAGGGCAGGGATGCTCTCAGGGTGGTGATAGCAACAGGGCTGCTCCCCAGGGAGCCCCAATTCCCTGAGGATGGGCACCTCACCAAGGTCTGAAGAAGCGGAGAAGCAGCTGGGGGAGACCTCCTCTGCTTCCAGGGGTGTTGGCCACGCTCACACCAGGGAGAAAACTCTGTAAAGTGACCCTGCAGCTTCCCCTTCCCCAACAGAAGGCAAGGGCATCCAGCAGGGATGCGGGGGGTGGCTGGGAAAGGGAGTCCCGGCACCCACGGCAATCAATACCCGAGATCAGAGGCAGGAATTGCCTCTCCAGGGGTTGTGCAGCACCACACACAGCAGGACTCCCCCTCCTCCCCACAGCCTCCACCACTGACAGAAAATCAGGCTTAATCCGAGCTTTGTATTTTTAATTATCTTAAATTTATGCCACAAAGCACGGGGGCCGGGGGCTGTCTATTTGCATCCTCGGAGATATTTATTTGGAAACAATATCATGTTTTCCTTAAAACAAGTTTTATCTCCCCGGCGCGTGCCTGTGTGTGCCTGTGTGTGTTTTGCCTGAGCTCCGGTTTACATTTCCTGATGGATGGATGGGGATTCAGAGCCCTTTTCTCTTTTTTTTTAAGGTGGTGCATAAAATGTATTTATTATTCTTTATCTCCTACCTCTCGCAAGGAGTCATTTGTTTTCATTCAGAGAAATGAATACGATGTGAAGCCTGAAGAGTAATAACACAGCGAAATGACAACGGAGGAGCGAGACGGGAATCTGAGAGATACAATGGCAGGTTAGTAACCTCTAAAGATCACTGCTGCTCTCAGTGCTACAGTATTATTGAGTGTCCAGTCTGGCTTGCAGCTCCATTTAATAAAAACATATGAAAATCTCGAGGAAATTCGGTCTCGAATTTAAAACCTGTCCCACTAAACACGGATAATCTGGATATACCCAGATTACTTCCCGCTATCTGGTGGGGAGGAAGAAATTAATACCAGTTCTTTCTGCTTCTTAAGACAATGGCACGAGTCAAAACATCCCTGTGCTCTTTGGGTTCATGAAGGAGTGAGTGACAAATGAGACTTTATTTATAGGCCTTTTCATGGACTGGGCAGCGGGGGCGGAAAAGGGTTAGGGCTGGAGAGCCCAAATGACCTGCCCTGACCTGGGAATTTCTGCAGTAAAAAGGCCCAAGGACAAGCAGGGTTCAGGCTCACCCTGGTGTCATCCAGTGGATGTTTTCCCCCCCAAGTCACAGCAGAGATCACAGAGAGGTGATGCTCTGCTCTGCTCTGCTCTGCTCTGCTCTGCTCTGCTCTGGGAGGAAAACCAAGCAGCACCAAAAGTGCCTCAGCATCGTCTGGGATGAGGCAAAATCCTGTTATCTCCACCCAAAACAACCTCACACACCTGATTTCCCTCCTCCTGCCCCCAAAAAATCCCCCATTGCCCCTGAAGTCCTGGGTGCCAACAGCCTCCCTGAATCCCTCTGTGGTTCCTCCCTCACTGATGCATCCTTCCATTTCTTGCCCTGTTACCTGAGCCACACACAGTGGCACACAGGAGCCACTTCCATCAACACCCAAAGAACAGAAAACACCTCTTTTTGCCAGGACATCCACCTATACACTTCAAGACTCCAGCAGCAAAGAGGATGAGCCAATTAGAAGAAAAAAAAAAAAAAAAAAAAAAAAAAAAAAAAAAAAAAAAGAGAGAGAGAGAGGGAAAATCTAAGTTAGACTGTGCGGGGATTTTTCTATTATTCTTTTTCCCACGCCATTTTACAAGTTTGTTAAAGCAGCAGCGCGGTGTTTAAGTCGCTGGCTGTTACAGCTCCGGGCTGAAGCGAGCGCAGCATCGCTCAAACCCAACATCGCAGCGCCACCTGCAGCGACCGCGCTTGGTGGCAGCTGCAAAACCCCTCAAACCGGGCCGATCCTTACAAAAAACAGCCCGGGGAGAGGGTACTAATCCAAATCTTCTTCCTCCCGCTTTCTTTTTCACCCCCTTCTGCTCTCCAGTCTTTCAGGTCCTTCCAGCTCGCCCCTCTCTGTTGATAAATGGAGAAAATTGGCCTCTCCTGGGTAACTGTCACCATCCCTGCTGGTGACAAAGGATGTCTTTATCGTGCTTGTGGAGGGTGGGAAATTCTGTTTAAATTTAAAGCTGGGCCAGGGCTCTGTGTTGTCACTGTGACACCCCAGGAGGGACAGGGTGAGCTCTGCCCCTAAGGACAGTTCTCAGTCTGGCTTCAGGGGTGACACACTCTCAGATTTTGGCAGTGCTGCCAGCTTCAGGAAGGGTTGTGCTGATAGAAAATGAGATAAGAGTGCTACCCAAAAAAAAAAAAAAAAAAAAAAAAAAAAAAAAAAAAAAAAAAAAAAAAGAAGTTTGTAGGGAAGAGCAGGATTGTGTCACTTGGTCACTTTGCCTTCCCCTTCTTTTGTAGCATCTCTGCAACCAATTTTGGGTGATGGGTGGAGAAAAAGCTCTTGGGAGGGTCCATCTCAGTCCCACTCTGTGCTTTGTCCAGCATTTCCTGGGGTTTGCACTCTGGGTTGTCTGGGAAGCCCAGGGTGCCCTGGCATGGAGCAGAGGGGTGCCAAGTGCCCTTTCTCCTCTGTCCTGGTTTGCTGCACAGCCTCTGGCAACTCCCTTAACTCCCCTGCCAGTCTTCGCAGGGATACTTTTTTGGGGCAGATTTTTTAGTAAGACATTTATTAAATAACATTTTTATCACTTATCCAGCATCTCCCTCTTCCCAGCCCTTCAGCAGGCACGATGAACTGTCAGACAGGGGCAAAGTTTGCCTGCTTTGTTTTTGTTTTTGTTTTTGACCACTTGTTTGGATGTTTTTTGAGGGAAGCAAAGTCTTCTTTTATATTGTCCCAGGGTCAAATCCAGCAACTCACAGAAGCCACAGACCCGCAGGGTGTGACTGTCCCCTCCCTCTCCAGAGCTCCTTCCCATCAGTGTGTGCACCAATCCATGTTAGCATCTGGATTCAGACACCAGCTCACCAACCCCTCAAATTACAGGAAGATTTTCAGAGGTTTCCAGCCCAAGTTCCCCCTCTTTGCTGCAGTTCCATTCCCGTTTTCTCCCTTCCCATTCCCTCTTCTCTGTCCCCCTGCCCCAACTCAAATCTCCCCAGCAAAGTGCCACTTCCACAGAGGACCTGCCCTTCCAAGCAGACCCCGGCATGAGAGAGATGCTCATTCCCCATCCCCACCCACCCAGAGGGGATTTATGATGCGCTCAGACCCACAGCATCATCTGCACATCTTCCCACCCCATCCCTCTCCCCATCCCAACCCTCCCCCTGCCAACTCTCCCTCCTTGCCTTCCCCCTGCAAACTCCCCCAGGGACAATTTTTCTCCTTCCCCCTTCAAATATTTGTCGACCATTATCGCCCCTGGTCACACCCAGGCTGTCATTTGTCCAAACAAAACAGCAGGAGGAGGGACAGGGGAGAGGGGCAGGTGGACGGAGGCAGGGAGAGATGGGAGCCAGGGGAGCACTCAGGCCATAATGATAAGGGGAGCACAAAACCCAGGCTGGGGCTGCCCAATTAAACGAGGGAACGCCTGAGAGGGGCCACTTTGAACCATGAGATGAGTGAAAGGGAATAATATTGGGAGCAGGCAGGTGGAGTGATAAGATACAACCGCAGAAAGTCAGACAAATTCATTGTGGTTTCATTTTGGAGGACAATACCAGGAGGAAGAGCAATCAATCCCTGCTCAGGAGGGCTGGAGAAGAGCTTTGGGGCAAGATAAGGAGTGGGGATGGAGGGATGAGATGGAGAAATGGGTAAAGAGACAGAGGAAAACAGCGCAGGGACATGCAGGAGGAGCTGGAGACTGTCTGGAAGGAGAGAGGGGAAGGCTGGATAACAACACTGGGGCTGCTGGGCTCAGCTGAGGAGAAGCAGCCCTTAAATCAGAAGAAAATCCAAAGGGAAATAGGACAGCCTGAAGAGAGGAAGGGCTTTACCCACAAATTAGGGCTTTGATTTGGTTTGTTGTTTTTTTTTGTTTGTTTGTTTTTTGGGTCAGGCTCGCTGCTGATGCAGCTCCTGGGTGATGCTCCAGTGGGTACCAGGTGAGAGATGAGGAGCCAGGGCAGAGCTGCAGGGATTTTCACAGAATTCCACAGTCTTTGCAGTTGGTAACACTCTAGAAAGGTCTTTTGGGAAGTTTTCCTCCCTCAGACAGTGGGGAAAGAATACAAAAAATGCACTTTGCAGCCTACCAAACCTCACAGCTAATTGTGGATGTCACTGGAAGCTAAAGAGAGGGGATTTATAAAGCCTCTTTCCTACTTTGGCATTTCTCTCACTCTGGGAACATCCACCCAGCCACCTACTTCCAAAAACTTTCAGGAATAAGATCTCCCTGCTGCCTGTCAAATATAACTGAAACAGCCCCAAACCAGCAGTGAGCCCTATAGACAGCAGGGGGTGAAATGTTTATTTTGTTAGAACCCCAAGCTCCAAAAAAAACCCAGAAAAACACACAAACCAAGCTCAACATTTGTGATCTCTTTTCTTGCTGCAACTCATGCTTTTTAAGCCAGTTGGAAGCAGGAAGAAGGGGGAAGGTTGGCCCATCTTTTTTTTTTTTTTTCCGCACGTGGGGTTGGCAGCACACAGATTTACCCACTTAGGGAACGTGGGAGACAAGAGAGGGGGAGAAGCCAAGCTCATCTCGGGATGCTGTGGGAACCCCAGTGAAGAATAGCTGTTCTTACGTGTCAGCTCCATCACCATGGCATCAGAGAGGGAGAACAGAGGGAGAAATGACAGAAAACAGGGGGGAGTGGGGCAGGGAGACCGAGGAGACAAACAAGAAGGGGATGACATTTCCCTGATGGGCAGTGCCACTTGTTAAACAGTTGGTGTTCAGTATCCTGGGCTTACACACTGAGAGGGGCTGCTGGGCCCTTTAGAAAGGACCTCTTAATATGTTCCCAAATTTATACAAGAAGGTCCTTTCTGGAATGCTGGAGTGGGGCTGGTGCAGTCAGCCCTTCCTAAAAACTTTAATTAAAAAAAAATAAATATATTCACTTATAAGGGAATATTCACAGTAAGACATCTTCCTTCTCACCTTTGTTCACTGCTAGGACCTGTACAAAGCACATGGAATTTGCTCTCCTGTTATCCTGGGTGGATTCATCTCTGGTGAAAATGGACTGTGCCAAAAAACACCTTTGAAGACCTGTGGTCCCTTTGCAGTGCTACAAACTGATGGTGCAGCATCTCAAGTGTACAAATTCCAACTTTTTCCCTCCTAAATCCATTTTCTTTTTGCCTCCTTCCACCTCTATGAATACAAATTTCCAAACAAATTGGGGTAATGGTCTGGAATTCAGCCTTTGGCCACATCCTGAGGGTGTTTGGTGCCATCACCCACATTCACATCAGCAAAATCTGGGATAAGAGCTTTCCCCTCTATAGGGAAACACCTTTTAACCTGTTATTCCTATGGATGTTCCCATCCCCAGTGTTTATTCTGTTTCTGGGTCATGTTGGGATCTCTCCCTTTTTCCTTTCCCCATTTCCCAACCTCATGTAAATCTCACCTTAATTCAGGAGCAGCAAAAAGGGCATGATGATTTTTCTCTCCCCCTGGATTATTCTGGTTATTTTCCACCCCTCACCCAAACCATCACCTGCTCCTTTTGGGAATCTCTTCATCCCAAATCCCTCCCATGTTTTGGATCATCTGCAACACCTGAATGAACATCTCTCCCTTTCCCCTTTCCAAACTCTCCAGCAGCAGGGGATATCTCACATCCTGAAATTGCTCAGCTCTTGGGTCAAAGCTTTTGAATAAAACAACCCAACATCATCTCCTCAAACCCAGGTCACTTCGTGCAGCACTCCTGGCACTGATATTCTTATTAAAATCTTTGAATTAAGTTGCTCCACTCATCTCTTTGAAACCATTTTGACTTCCCCATCCAAGCAAGCAGGCAGAAACCTCCTCCCCCTCCCCTCCCAACACCTCTTGTACAAATCCTCTCCCAAGGAATCAAAGCTGCTGGAGGTGTGAGCTGGCCACGCACGTTGTAGCCCTTTATTATCTGGGGACCCCCACTCAAACGTACAGAGAGATAATGTTAATGGAATGATGCATTTGCTCTGATCTGGAGCTGTCTCAGAAAGATAAATGCCGAGGCAAAGCAGAAGCGTTTAATCAAAAAATAAACCACCTCAATATGTTGTGTATTATTATTTTTTTTTTCTCCTAAAGAAGCAAAGCTTGGTCCTGTCACAGCATGTTATTTTGCCAGCATTATCTCTGTTATTTCTAAATAATTCCATTTAGTGCTGGTGATGGGTAGGAGGGCTGAGATACAAAATCAAATTAATTAGAGTGACCCAACAAACTCGTGTTTGCATTGCGAGATGCAACATGGCAGCAAATCTCGCTGAGAACAAATTGCATTCAAATTAATTTAAGAAAAAAAAATAATTTGGGGCAGATCAGGTTTATTTAGGATCAATTTTAATAAGCTAAAATAAAGTCAAGGCAGTGGGTGATACCATCAGCCAGTCAAAAGCCAACTTTGATAGAGGTTTATACAGCTGAATGACAGTTACCTTCCAAGCCATTATTAAAAAAGCTGGGGGTTTTTTTTGAGTGGCTTGGACAATTAAAAGAGCACCTCAATTACAGCTGCTGGAGATATTAGTAATGAATAAATTATCCACTAGGTTTGACCCTCCCTTCCTGCACATCATTTCCAAATAATTAATTTCCTTGCCACGTTTCGAGACGTTGCATTAATTTCTGCAGCAGAGGAGAGGCAGAAGTGGGGGGCCCTTCTTCACCCCCTTGGCTGGTGATAGACCAGACATGAGGGTTTGGGGGTTCCAAATCAGAAGTAGAATTTGCCAATATTTTCCTGGCATGTCCTTGAGCCAGTATTTCTGCAGGGGTCTTTTCTGATTTTAATGATTCCATGATTTTATGCTCATGGCAGGAGCAGATCCTGGTCTGTCCTCCATGCCCAGGATGGTGTTTGTCCATCTCCCTCTGCATCCCAAAACATCAGGAATGGACTCATGGTGGGCTGAATCATCAGGAGAGCTCAAAGAGCATCAGATGGGCCTCAGCTGAACGAGGTGATGTTGGAATTTAGGGGAGTTTCGTGTTCTTCTTGATGGACCTGCCCTGGATATTCCTGCTCTAGTCCAGGGCCAGCTGTGCTCATGGAACATTCTGGTACAGGAGCTCGTTCCTGCATCCCAGCAGAGGGAATTTGATGAGGATCTTCTGCAGGTCTGGAGCACACAGGACTGCAGGGAGAATCCCCAGCCCTGCTTTCATCCTGCACAGGTGTCACTGAGCTGAGCAGGGCACAGCCACAGGTAAAAAATCAGAGAATGACAGAACAGTTTGGGTTGGAAGGGACCTTAAAATCTCATTCCACTTTCCACCACACCAGGAGATTTTAAACTCACACTTTGCCCCATGCCACCCTTCCAGAAATGCCATTTCCAGGACACAAGCCCTCCTGCTCACATCTTGTCCCACCAGCACAGTTTAATTACCCTGATTTAAAATGTTTCTTTCACTCCTTCCCCATTATCCTTTACCTCATAGACATCAATAGCTGATGGCCAATATTTGGAGGTACCTGTCTTTCAGCACTGCAAAATGAGCATGAGATTGCAATCAGTGCATGCCAGGCCAGGAGACATTACAGAAATTTAAAGGCCTTCCAGTGATTTATGGCTCTTTAATCAAGGCCTTTTAATATTTAATTGCAAAGCCACAGGAGTTGTCTTTATTTCTGAAAAATCTGTTTTGGGGGGAATTATACAACGTGAAGCTCGACGTGTTCTGCATGTCCTGGGACCACAGCCCTCACTGGAGCAACAGGAGAGATAATGTGCAGCTTTTTCCTTATGGCTTTGAGATGCTGCAGTAATTTAAGGTGATAAATTAACCTCCATTACTTTCAAGGAGCTCGAGAAACCATGAAAGGCTCATCAGAGGATCAGGCTGACGATGCCACAGGCAGAGGAAATGTCCCAGGCAGCAGAGATGGGGGAAAATGCAGGAGATTGTGACCAAGACCAAGTCCATCCTACTCCTCGTCCCTCCTGTGGCCCCATGGGATGCTCTGGCAGAGCATTCTCCAAATTTCTGCTGCAGCAGGGAAGGGAGAGTGTTTGGATTTGGGGATTTGGGACACCTCCACCACGATGGCCACCCCTGGCACCCAGCTGAGGCATCACCCCACTGCAGACCTCCCTCAGGTCACACTCCAGGGCTGCCATGCCTTGGATAAATGTCTGAATATTCCCTAAAAGGCTAAAAATTATTTTTTTTTTTTTTCTGAGCATCGAGGGAGGTTTGGAGGTATCTTAAATGTAAATGTCTCCAGTTAAATGAGATGAATCCGACCCTGTGACTGCAGCAGAAGAAGAAAAACAACCCCGTGGGCTCCTTGCTGGGACAGCATGCCCAGAGTTCCTGCTCAGTGAACATTTTGTGATGTCTAAAGAGCAAAAAAGCAGAGAAGGAAAGAGGGAGAGTCTCACCACACACTGGGCAGGTGGGCCATGAACCCAGGTCCCCCACCAGCTGAAGAAGTGCTTCTACCCTGCCAAAACAGCTTAGGAAGAAATCACATTATTTTTCCTGATGGTTTTATTTTATGTCTGAAATAAAAGCAAATGCCAGTTTAATCTCATTTGTATGCTCTGTGGTGGAAATGGATCTGAGTATCAGCTTCACCCTGGCAGGTTGGTGACCTTCAGATGGAGCATGTCCCTCCTTCCACTGCTCCTCTTCTTGAATTTGGACTTAATTTTGGAGCTGCTTTCACCCAGGGCTGCCTCTCATTATGTATGTGGGTGCTGCCTGCCACAGCAGAGATGTGATCTTGCCTGTGGCCTCTGCAGCTCCTCTAGTACAAATAATAATTTCCATCCCATCTATTCTTTTGTTTGCTACTGATCTATATTAAACAGTTGGTGATGACTACATTTATGGGTGATTATTGCACTTATGCTGTGTTAAATCTAAATGTTTGTTTATCTTTATGTGGTCTCTGTGTATACGCTTGCACGGCTTTTAACTTTATGTATTGCAGAGTTCCTTAATTATAAAATCAATAAATTTTTTAAACTTATGACTCTTGCACAGAGAGAAACCCACACACCGTCCATGGCTGGGTGTGACAATGATTCTTGCCTTGAGTTTGTGGCAGAACACAAACCTCAGCTGCAGGAATTGACAGATTTTTTTTAGTTAGTTTGGGGTTTTTTTTTTTTCCTGTCCTCATAGCAATTAGTTCAAACCTCAGCTGCAGGAACTGACAGCTTTTTTTTTAGTTTGTTTGTTGTTTTTTTCTTCTGTCCTTGTAGCAATTAGCTCTCTGTTAGTTTGGCTCATCCTCCAGCTCTCACCAAAGCCTTCCTCCTGAAAATTCTTCTTGTCAGGCCAGGTCTCAGCTCCTTGGAGGTTTTTGACTTTGATGAAAGCTGTGACCACTGAAGGTCACAGCCCAGTGGTGGCTCTTGAGTCAAGGCTTGGAGAGAAGGGTTCAGTCCCCAACTGTGCCTTGGGCATTTCTTGAGTCACATCTACACCATGGAGAAGTCCTGGATGGAGTCAGAGCTCTGTTGGCTCTAACAACAAAGATCAAAAATTCCATCCCTGAGCAGCTCCAGGCTCTTCCAAGATCCCCTCCATCCCTGCCCTCTGGCAGTGGAAGCCATTCCCTGTGTCCTGTCCCTCTGTCCCTTGTCCCCAGTCCCTCTCCAGCTCTCCTGGAGCCCCTTTAATCCCTGGAATGTTCTGGAAGCTCTCCCTGGATCCTTCCCTTCTCCAGGTGAACATTCCCAGCTCTCCCAGCCCTGGAGCAGCTCCATGGATTCCTCTGGATTTGCTCCAGCAGCTCCAGGTGCTGCTGCTGTTGGACTGGACACAGCTCTGCAGGTGAGGTCTCACCTGAGAGGGGCAGAATTCCCCCCTCCCTCCCTCCCCTGCTGCCCAAGCTGAGGGATCAGCCCAGCCCTGGGGGGTTTGTGCTGCTGGACCAGGTCATGCTGAGCTGTACAAAGGAATTAATCTGAGCTGGGCATCAAAGCCACCCCTCCATCATTTGGGGGACACTGCACAACACCCAAAGAACCCATTTGCTTGATTTAAGCTCTGCTCTTACTCCTATTTCACCCCATCCACACCTCCTTTTCCCCTGCAGAGTTCTAGCAACACGTCATAACCAACATTTCTCCCACCCCCAGGAGTCCTGACGCCCCTCCAGCCAATTAAAAGCTGTGAGCTGACAAATCCATCAGTGCCCAGTGCCCAGCACTGCAGAGGAGCCTCCCACAGAAGCAGGAGCTGTAGCCACTCATGTAAACACGAGCTAATCAGCAGCCAGCATTACAGAAGTGTAGTCAGGTGCTGACCCCAATTTCTTTGATTTCAGGCTGTATTTCTCAAGCAGCAGCTCAAATCGGCTCTTTCTTTGCCACTTACATCTAATTAGGATCCGTGCCCACAACGAGCAGGAGAAGCTGTAATTAAACCAAGCCGGGGAGCTGTGGGGGGAGTTCACTCAGGTGGGAATTTTTGGCACTGCAGGAGGTCAGAGGTTCAGTGGGAAATGACCAGCAGGACCTTCACTGTCGACAAAGAATCAAGTTAACTGTCCCTAAAAATGTGATATTTACCCCAGAATAAATGTATCCTATGCCATTACAGGCAAATTTGGCAAAATACCTACATTAATTGTGATAATAAATACAATTATGTTGTTTGGGCCTGTGCACATCTGAGATCAACCTGGACCATCAGTTTAATTCCGAAGATCCCATCTTGTCACACTTCAGTCCCTCACTCATCTTCACTCACATTAATTCTACCCACAGAAATATCAACATGTGCTCAATCTCATGCAGACTTGCCTGAAGTTAGGCAGGTGAAACAGAGAATTGGTAAAAGAGGAAAAAAGAATAACCTAACTTAGCTAAAATTCCTTAGGATCAGTACAACACCTCAACTCAGAGTTACCCTTTTCAGGAAAAGTGACGGGTTATAGATTTGACACTTGGGCAAGATGAAAACCAGAGAGAAAGAATCCCAAAAAATTGCAATTCTGAGGAAAAGGAACATAACTGGTGTAGGAAAGCAGCCTGTGGATGGAGGGGAGTCCCTGGCTGGAGATGGAAGCACAAGTTAGATGTTCCCAGGTCCCTTTGGTCCCACGTGGTCAGAAATGTAATATCACAACTCACTGGAAAACCTCATTTTTGTTACAGCATTAAAACACGTCGGTGGCAGAGGCATCCCAGGGACTGTGTAATTTGAAAAAGACACATTCCAGCAATTACCTTGTGGGGTTTTTTTTCTTCCTCTCCTTTGAAATAAAAGCTGATCTTAATGGTTTCAATTATTTTTCATCCAGTTGCTGCCTTAGGATGATGCGGAGCTTTAAGTACGGGCAGGAAATAATTTCCAAGGGGACATTAAATGTATGTTTATGGAGTAAAATATGTATAAATGCAGACCACAAGAAATGGACTGCAAAGCATTTTATGGAGCTAATTCCATCAGGGGAGGGAAGGAGCCCACAAGTTCACTTGCACAGTTTATAAGGTCAGTGCAATCCCTCACTGGGAATTATTTCTTTCTAAATAACTGTTGCCTGACTATTTTTCTGAAACCAATCCTGAATCTTCCAGGTGGAAACTGATCCTAGGCTAAAAGCTTCCCTGGATGTGGCTGCTTTCCCTCATCCAGAGAACAAAACGTGGCCTCCTCAACATGAAACCAGAATCCAGGAGCTCCAAAATTCTCAGTGCTGGAAGCTCCAAGTCTGCTGGGTGATTTTGGGAAAGACTTTTCCAGCTCCAGCCTGCCTCCTTCTGCAGTAGCTGGAAGGAAATGTTTCACATAACTCAGCCCACACTGTTGTAGGAAGTCAGTCCAGGAAGACATTTGAGGGTTTGAGAGTTTTACAAAGGCAAGGCAGGATTTTTTAAATTTTTTTAATTTTTTTTTTTTTAAATCTGGAAGATGCCTCCTGAGACAAGAAGATGACTTCTGATCTGACTCTTGAAGTGATCATGAGCTTTCTGATTTCCCTGTGAATTTTGAGGCTGCAGGCTCCTGGCCTAAAGGAGCTGTGCTACCTGCAAGCCACAGTTCTGCCTGAGCTCCTGATGCCCCAGAGCATCCATGCCAGCAGTTCAGCCATCCTGGGGAAACTGGGACACATCTGCTGGTGGGATTGGGATAAATCTGCTGGTGGGATTGGGATAAATCTGATGGTGGGATTGGGAAAAATCTGCTGGTGGGATTGGGATAGATCTGCTGGTGGGATTGGGAAAAATCTGCTGGTGGGATTGGGATAAATCTGCTGGTGGAATTGGGATGTGTTTGCTGGTAGAATTGGAATAAATCTGCTGGTGGAATTGGGGTGAATCTGCTGGTGGAATTGGGATAAATCTGCTGGTGGAATTGGGGTGAATCTGTTGGTGTAATCGAGATAAATCTGCTGATGGAATTTGTATGAATCTGCTGGTGGAATTGGGATAAATCTGCTGGTGGAATTGGGATGGGTCTGCACAGGCTGCACAGCTGGAACCATCTCTCAGCTGTACAGCAAAACCCCTGATCTCTTGCTGGACATGAGGAGACCCCCATGCCTGGAAAGCTGCTGCTGCCAGGTTGGCCAAATTCACAGATTCTTGTGATAAAATTTCTTCCCTGTGAGGATCTCATGAACAGAGTGAGTTAGAGGAACAGGGAATCCTGCTCCAGTAAAGCCAAAGCTTCCCTAGAACTGAAATCCAGGGTGATTTCAAGCAACAGGCAGCTCTTTTGGATTCTCATCCCACTAAAATCCTCAATTCCCTTTGTGACCCCAGTGAGGATGTGCACTGTGCTTAGCCAGGACAGAGAAATGTTGATGGGACACTTAACAGAGGTTCTCTGTGGCCATTCAGTTTCTCCCCAGATTCCAAAAGTCATTATTATCCTTATGAGAATTCCAGGGGGATAAATCAGCCACACTCCCTGAGCAATCATTCCAGATCCTCAGAGACTGGAAGAGGCACAGCACAGGGAGATGGCCTCGTGGTTAAAACACAGGTTTATATCCACAGGAAGAGCAATTCCTGCCACATCTTCCACTGCTGCCTCGCTGCAGATCAAATTACAGGGTTTGGGCACTTGGACTGGGAATTGCTGGAGAGCAGGAGGCCAATCTGCACTTCCCAAAAGGATGGAATGGCAATTCTGCTTGGCAAATGTAAAACCTACTGCTAAGTGATGAATAGTAACAATTATTGTCTCTGTTCAGCATTTCTGGGGTGGGTAAAACCAGTGAAACTCTGAAATTGGAGGTTTGCACACAGAGAGCACAGGGAACTGATTTAGCCAGGACGCTGCACAGATTTTGGACCACATGATGGAAGTGAAGCTAAAGCCCCTCGAGTCTGTCTGGGATTTGGACCTGGAAATGGTCCAGAGTTCCTGCCTTGTGCTACACCTGGAAATGAAACAATCCTCTTTCAGGGCAGGTGTCCTGAGAGAAGACGAAGTGTGGGGTGCAGTGTCCCCAGGAGAGGGAGGTTTGGAGGGTCAGGAGGGGCTGTGTGGTCCCACAAGGCTTTGAGTTCATTGCATCCCCGTGTCCACTTCTGTGAGCTCATACAAAAGGAGAGGTTTGGAATCACGTCCCAGAACTTCTTTGGATATCCCATAGCAACATTTAGAGACCCCCTTCTCTATCCAGAGGCTTTGCAGTGTCCCTGAGGTGTTTGAATCCCCACAGCACCATTTTCCTGCCCTTTCTGTCCTTCAGGAGGGAGGAAAAAAAAACCCCAAAACTGGAGCAGGATTAAAAAAACCCTCAGGCTTGGAAAGGGAGAGAATGATTCCTGGCCAGGTTCCATCCATCCAACTTTCTGTGTCATCAGCTGGGATGCTTAAATCTGCAGGAGTTGTCTGGATGCCTTTTATAGTGGATGGAGAGAAAGAGGAACTTCCCCAGTGCAATTCAGCCCAGCTGGGAGAGATGAATTATGCTCTGGAAGGAACCATCCCTTTTTCCCGACCATAAAGCAGCTCAGACATAACAACCCAGCCCTCAGCAAGGTGCAGGCAGCTGTGAAAAGTCCCAAATAACCCCCAAGGAAACACCAGCTCCCCAAAATAGAAATTAGGGTGGAGCAGAGTGGGAGCAAGGTGCTTCCCACAGACCTCAAACCAGCAAAGCCTGTGAGCACAGTGAATTTATCCAACAGCTTGGATGGGCTGGAGCAGGATTTAGGATCAGAATTTGGGGATGTGCTGTGCCAGAGGGGTTGTGCTCACCCAGATCGTGGATTTGCAGCAATGGAGAAGTTGGAAGAGGATGCAAACCCTCACAGAGTGGTGTGGGTTGTGCCATGGCAAGAATAGCATCTGATTCCCTGAGATATAAGAACAGACCACTGGATTGCAGAAAGATGGGAATATTGCTGCAGATTTGCCTGACAAAAGAGGCTCCACCTTCCCCTCCTTTCCAAAGATGGGGAAAAATCCTGAAAATATTTCCTCTGCTCCATCAGAGGCTCCATCAGCACAAACACACACACACACACACACACACTACCCTAGATACACAGCCTTTCCCCAGGTTTGCTTTCCAGATTTGCCTATTGACATTTCCCCTCCCTCCTTCCCTCCATCTCCTGATCCTCACTTCCCCCACTCCACAGAGCCACTGGCACACCTCGATCCTTTCTATCCTTCACCATCACTGCGAGACCCCGGGCTGCTTTGAAAAATGATAACAAAGCAAAATTAGAAAAAGGGAAGGAGAAAAAAAAATAAAAAAAAAAAGGAAAATGAGCAGAGGGGGGGAAAAAAAGAGAGATGGAAAAAAGAAGAATGCATGTCAGCTCCAAGCCGCCGCCGCTGCCTTTTGCTCAGCGCACATCAATGCCTCTTATCCTCCGAAGTTATTTCCCCTGGAGTGAACCTATCAAAGATTTTCAGCCTCTCTGGAGAGAGCAGTTCCAGATAACACTGGATTCCCTTGTCAATTTTTGCCTACCAGGCTCTGGCAGCATTTTCTACCTGACACTCTGATCTTGACATGCGCGGGCTGGAGGAGTGTGTGTTGTGTGTGTTGTGTGTGTTGTGTGTGTTGTGTGTGTTGGGTGTGTTGGGTGTGTTGTGTGTGTTGGGTGTGTTGGGTGTGTTGGGTGTGTTGGGTGTGTTGTGTGGTGTTGTGTGGTGTTGTGTGTGTTGTGTGGGTTGTGTGGGTTGTGTGTTGGGTGTGTTGTGTGTGTTGTGTTTGTTGGGTGTGTTGTGTGGGTTGTGTGTGTTGTGTGTGTTGTGTGTGTTGTGTGTGTTGTGTGTGTTGTGTGTGTTGTATTTGTTGTGTGTGTTGTGTGTGTTGTGTGTGTTGTGTGTGTTGGCTGTGTTGTGTGTGTTGGGTGTGTTGTGTGTGTTGGCTGTGTTGAGTGTGTTGTGTGTGTTTTGTGTGTGGTGTGTTGTGTGTGTTGTGTGTGTTGTGTGTGTTGGCTGTGTTGTGTGTGTTGGCTGTGTTGTGTGTGTTGTGTGTGTTTTGTGTGTTGGGTGTGTTGGGTGTGTTGTGTGGTGTTGTGTGGTGTTGTGTGGTGTTGTGTGTGTTGTGTGTGTTGTGTGTGTTGTGTGTGTTGTGTGTGTTTTGTGTGTTGGGTGTGTTGGGTGTGTTGTGTGGTGTTGTGTGGTGTTGTGTGTGTTGTGTGTTTTGTGTGTGTTGTGTGTGTTGTGTGTGTTGTGTGAGCATCTCTGGAGCTCTGTCCCCCCTCTTTCAGTGCAGATGCTTTCAGACTGCAGAGAGGAAAGGAAAACCCACTAACATTTGGCATCTGCATACACCCTACTCATCTGTAATTCCTGTAGCGTCTTGCCCTCCTTGTAATTACAGTAATTAATATAATTACACTAATAATAATGATTATTATTTAGGGTGTGCCAGATCTTTCCTAATACAGCTCCTTCCCTGGAAATCCTGGGCCTATATTTGTAAAAGAAGTCACTGCAAAATTTTCAGATAAATGTTCCCCACAGAAATCCTGCTGCTGCAACAGCTGGGAATTCAGAAATATCCATCCCCTCTCCTCTCTTGGCTGTGACAGCAGTGCTGGAAGGCCCAGCCACTCCAGCAGCTTCCCAGCATCTCTGTGGTGGTTCTGACTGGTCTTTTGGTCACTTGTGGTTTATTTTTGGCTGGAGGGGAGAGGTAGGTATCCCAGGATGGCTTTGGTGATGACTCGTCCTTCCTCCTCTCCCTGAGGCCACATTCTCCTGGGCACAGGGTGGAATTCACTGGGATGGGGTTGTTTGTTTGCACTGCCCATGATCTCCCAGCTTTCTGGAGATCAGGCTGTGCCATGGAAGCAGTGCTTCCCCCAAGGGCAATGTGAGACCCCCAGAAGGTCTCAGTGACATGGGAATGTGGGAAAAGGATCTTTGATTGCCTTGATTGAAATTTAGTCACTGTTACCAACATTCAGTCATTGAATCATTGAATCACAGAATGGCTTGGATTGGAAGGGACCTTAAAGCTCATCCAGCTCCAACTCCCTGCCATGGGCAGGGACACCTTCCACTGTCCCAGGTTGCTACTGGGAAAATGTTGGACCTGAAAACAAGAGCTCTGTTGGAAACTCAGCTGCATAACGTAGCCCCTCAAGAGCAAATCCAGCCCCAGAGAGGACACTTCTAATTGCTAGCTCTGCTCCAGGACCCACCTGTGTTGCTCCAGCCCTGTAAATAATACACTTTGGAGTTCTGGGCTTCTGCCTGGTTCCTGCTGGTCCCCTCCTGCGAGTTCCAACATTTGTGAATTCCAGGAAGATCCAATAACATTTTAAAGGCAGGATGTGAAATTGGATTACGTGGGACTCAGCCTCTGAGCAGAGAGAGGTAGCTGTCCTTAAAGGCCAGCAGCAATTTCTCCTTTTTCCCTGCGTGGGACCTTCACTGAACCTTGAACAGTGAAGCACATGGTTATTCCATTTCACCTTGCAGCATTCCTGCTGTAATTGATTATATTTGCCAGCCTGCTTTTTTTTCCTTTTGAATGCCATGAATGGGAGGATGCAGCACGTCAGTGTAAAGCAGAGTCACTGCCCTGCAACAATTGTTCCCTGTTATTCCCCATTTCGTGCTCACAATGGGAGAGATGCATCCAAATAGGAGAGAAAAATATCACTCCGTGAGCCTGAAGTAGGTGTGCAGCATCTAATCCAGCCATCCATCATCTCTCTGCTCTAATCTGCCTAAAGTCAATGGGAGGGAGAGGGGAGAAGCAGGCAACAATAACAGCACCGTGGTAACGGGGACAGCAGTGCCAGAGGGAATCGTGGGCTCCGGGAGCTCAGGGAGGGCTCTGTGCCCTGGGGGAGCATTAATCAGACACAAAAGGGTACGAGCCACACGAGAATAGCTCTGTTATTATTGTTATTATTTACTCCATGGGATGCTTTAGCTCTTCAGGCAGGGCACAGCCTCGGTGTGTTCCTTCCAAGCCCTGAGTAGCCGTGGGTGGAAAAGAGGAAATTCTGCAGCCCCGTGTCCAGCTCTGCTCAGGGATGGACTTTGGGGTCAGGAAGATTCTGGGGGTCACTGTGCCCCTGGACATGGAGTGGAGCCAAGAGACCAGCCCCATGTGAAGCGTCCTTCCCTCCAGAGCCCCAGGGTCATTCCTGTGGGAATAATGGCATCCCTCATCCTGGCAATGCTCAGGGTCATGGCATGAAGGGAAACGTGGGTGAGAGGAAGAGTTAAAATTATCTCTGACAGTTTCAGCTTTGCAAAACCTGCAGTCCCCCTCTAAATCTTGTGTCACAGAACCATAGAATGGATTGGAAGGGACCTCAAAGGTCACCCAGCTCCAACTGCCCTGCCCTGGGAAGGGACAACTTCCACAAGGCCAGGATTCAAAGGGAAGCTGGAATGAATCCTGCTCTGCTCTGAAACCCATTCCCAGTGTCATCACAAGCTGCAGGCACAGCAAGGCACTCCTGCTGTCTCCTTCTATCCCAGGATGTGTCTGGTGACGTCTCAGGGAAGAGGGCTGGCACAAGAGCTGCAGCTCAGACCTTCTGCAAAAGGCACCACCTGATGTGAACTCAAACATAGAAACCATCTGGGGCTTTGCTCCCGTGGAAATCAGGCCTGAAAGGCACCATTCAGGTTTCATCATTCAGAAGGTTTCACCATTCAGAAGGTTTCACTATTCAGGTTTCACCATTCAGAAGGTTTCACCATTCAGGTTTCACCGTTCAGAGGGTTGCACCATTCAGAGGTTGTTGAACTCCTCTGGTCCTTTCTGATGCTCGGGTACCCAGGAAGAACCAAAGGGAATCTGCAGTAGGAATTAAAACGGTGCAGAGTAATTCCCCAAGGAATAGGATCTTTAGAGACATTTCCAATAAAAACCCAACCAAACCAAACCAAACCAAGCCCCAGATAACAAACCTGGAGCACTTTGGGGCTGCATCCTTCTCTCTCCTCCCATCTCAGTCTCACAGTCCAGGCTGCCCTCTTGTAAGAGGTGGCAAAGACAAGAGCTGAGGAGAGACATCAGATCAAATTCCCATCCCTCAGGGCAACGATGCATGGCTGCTTCTCTGAGCTTTGCAGGAGCTGCAGAGTGACAGCAAAATGCAGCAAAATGCAGCTCCAGAGCTGCCAGAGTCGTGATGATGGGGTGACAACGAGGGACACAGGAGATGTTAATGCAGGGGAGATGCTGGAGCAGCCTTAATCCATTTGGCAAACTGGTGCCTGTATAAAGCTGTGCACTGGGAAATCCAGAGTGCCTGGGTGAAGTTTGGCAGGGTGTGATTTGTGTTTGTTAACGTCTGTGACAACAGAAGGGAGGAACCCTGGTGTATTCAGCAGGGGGAAATCCTGATGTGCTCCTGCTTGTGCCTCACTGAAGCATTTCCAGGGGTGCCCTGATGCCTTGGACTGGCCACCTAGAACAGAGACTAGACAAAGTCAGAGAATAAAGTAATTATTTATTAAAGGTTTCAACAGATACTCCCTAGGCAGTGCAAGAGCCCACAGAGGCTACACCCATGATGGATGGTGGTCACGAGTTTTTTGGGCAGATATAAATTTGGTCTATTTGCATATCAAGGGTTAATTGTCCAATTACACCTTCAGGTAATGAAGTCACATTCCCCCAGTTGGCTCCTCCCAGTTCACTTTTGTTTATACTTTTGGGGCCTGAGGCTGTGAGGTGTCCTTGGCTCTCAGTCCTGGAAGGATTGTTCTGTCTGACCAGACTGTGAAGAGAGCTCACTGACACCCTGTAGGGAATTCAGAGTTAAACATTAATGCAGTACAGAATCTGAAAAATATAAAAGCTAAAAGTTAAAGCACCAGCCCAGGCTGGATCTGGCTGGCAGAGATGCCTCCCCTCTACTCTCCCTGCTCTGCTGTCACAGCAGCTCTTTCCAGTCACACATTTGGTGGATGTTCACACTCAGTGGTGCATGGACGGGCCTGAGCTCAAATCCATCTTCTGTGCTTTGGTGCCCAGCCCTGCCTCTGCTGTTAAAGCTCAATAACAGGCAAGTGGAGAGGCTGCAAACGCTGGCAGGACACTGCAGCTTAATTCAGTCACAGAGCAGGTGCTTTTTGGGATGAAATTCTGCAGTTTTCCTACATCCAGAGTATGCCTGCAAGGTTAACCCATTCCTGCAGGATCAGGAGAGGGAACACCAATCCTTTCCCTCTCTGCCAACCAGCAGAGATTCTGCTGCAGGGAATCTTTGTACTGGAGGTGTGGCAGCTCAGGGGTGTCCCCAGAGCCACTGGAGTGTCTCAGGTGGGATCTGGAAGCACCAGGAGTCATGGATGGATGGATGGATGGATGGATGGATGGATGGATGGATGATGGATGGATGATGGATGGATGGATGATGGATGATGGATGATGGATGATGGATGATGGATGATGGATGATGGATGGATGGATGGATGGATGATGGATGGATGATGGATGGATGGATGGATGGATGGATGGATGGATGGATGGATGATGGATGGATGGATGATGGATGATGGATGGATGGATGGATGGATGGATGATGGATGGATGGATGGATGGATGGATGGATGATGGATGATGGATGGATGATGGATGGATGATGGATGGATGATGGATGATGGATGATGGATGGATGATGGATGATGGATGGATGGATGGATGGATGGATGGATGGATGATGGATGATGATGGATGGATGGATGATGGATGATGGATGGATGGATGATGGATGATGGATGGATGGATGGATGGATGGATGGATGGATGGATGATGGATGGATGATGGATGGATGATGGATGATGGATGATGGATGATGGATGATGGATGGATGATGGATGATGGATGATGGATGATGGATGATGGATGATGGATGGATGATGGATGATGGATGGATGATGGATGATGGATGATGGATGGATGGATGGATGATGGATGATGGATGATGGATGGATGATGGATGATGGATGATGATGGATGGCTGATGGATGATGGATGGATGGATGGATGGATGGATGGATGGATGATGGATGGATGGATGATGGATGATGATGGATGATGGATGGATGGATGGATGATGGATGGATGGATGATGGATGGATGATGGATGATGGATGATGGATGATGGATGATGGATGGATGATGGATGATGGATGATGGATGGATGGATGGATGATGGATGGATGATGGATGGATGATGGATGGATGGATGATGGATGGATGATGGATGATGGATGGATGGATGATGGATGATGGATGATGGATGGATGATGGATGATGGATGAAGGATGGATGATGGATGGATGGATGATGGATGGATGATGGATGGATGGATGGATGATGGATGATGGATGATGGATGGATGGATGATGGATGGATGGATGGATGGATGGATGATGGATGGATGATGGATGGATGATGGATGGATGGATGGATGGATGGATGGATGGATGGATGATGGATGATGGATGGATGGATGGATGGATGGATGGATGGATGGATGATGGATGATGGATGGATGGATGGATGGATGGATGGATGGATGGATGATGGATGATGGATGATGGATGATGGATGATGGATGGATGATGGATGATGGATGATGGATGGATGGATGGATGATGGATGGATGGATGGATGATGGATGGATGATGGATGTTGGATGGATGATGGATGGATGGATGATGGATGGATGATGGATGGATGATGGATGATGGATGGATGATGGATGGATGATGGATGGATGGATGGATGATGGATGGATGGATGGATGATGGATGGATGATGGATGGATTCTGATGTTACCCAGCACTCATCTTCACCTAAACCCCAGAATTACCCTAACCTGCTTCCATCCAGCAAAAACCCCCCTACAGATGTCTGGGAAAGGGACTTCTACATTTAGAAATCATTCACAATTTGGGGTTTTTCTCTCAGGAATTTGTCCAGTAGCTTTTTGTCCCTGTGCAAACCCCTGCTGTGAGGATGCAGCCAGCAGAAGCACCCCCCACCTGGAGGATGTCCTGATGTTTATTTTCAGCTTGGTTTTTACAAAGTGCTGCCTGCCTGGCAGAGTGGATGCCCCCTGGTTATTGTATCCCTCAGTGCTATCTGTGGTTTTACAGACATCTCCAGCATGTCATTTCTGGCTCTAAGCCATAAACTGAGCAAGATTTGCAAGGAAACACAAAATTTGCAGTGCCTGTGCTCCTGGCTTGCTGTAAATCACTCTTACCTCCAACACAAATTTATTTTTCAGTCTTGTACAAACTCCTTGAAGTTGGATTCGCCTCTCCAAACTCAATCTTTTTACAAGCCAAACATAGATATTTGTTATAAAGGAAGATAAATCCTTCTGTAGAGTGTTAAAGGACTTGAACCAGCAGCTCCTGCAGGGGCACCTTTATCTGAGCTGCCTGAATCCCACCTGTGGGGTTTGGGGAAGGAAATTCAGCCTCCTCCTTCCCACACATCTCCTACAAACACAGGCAGCTTCCCCCCCTCACAGCACTATTTAGAAGCTCAATTAACTAATGGCCTCAAAGTGCTGGCAAGATGGATGGCACCATAGGAACAGAAGTACTTCCATGGCTTTTTAAATAAAAATAAAAATAAAAATAAAAATAAAAATAAAAATAAAAATAAAAATAAAAATGATGATGGTGATGATGATGGTGATGATAATAATTTTTTTTAAAAAGCCACCCCACATATCTGTGGCTAGAAGGGTTCAAGGTGTCAAAAGAGATGGACAGTGAGTAACTGAGGAGGGGATGGGATTCCAATTCATCTTCCAGCTGGGATTTCTTTCATTTTTTTATCTCCCCTTCAGCCTGAGGGCCTGAGAACAAGGTAGGAAAAAGAAATTTTATTGTGGACTTCTGAATGTCTCTGATAAAAAGCAAAAAACCCTCCAGGGGATGACAGTGACCCTCCTGTGTCTTTGCTGGTTCTGCCATTTCTAAGGTAAAAATCAGACAGGAAAGGGGGGAAAAAAACAGCTGGAAAAGACCTTTCAGAATAGTTTTTAGTGTCATAAATAAGTGGAGAGGTGAGCTAAGGCTGTTATTTTTCATAGAATTATAGACTCACAGACTGGCTTGGCTTGGAAGGGACTTTAAAGCCCCTCCAGTTCCACCCCCTGCCATGGGCAGGGACACTTTTTACTATCCCAGGTTGCTCCATCCCTGAACTCTTTCAGGGATGAGAAATTCACAATTTTTTGAGTCCAGACAAGTCAAGAAGGTGCAAACCTCTCTCCACCATATTTTTCTCAGCGCTTTTATCCCAGGACCCTTCCCCTTTCTGCAGTCCTGGCCAGTGTCACTCCCCAGTGCTGAATTCCTGCAGCACTTGAGGCTCCTCTGAGCTTTTCTGCAGCAGCCTCACGCTGTCACCAGTGCTGTTTGCAGAGCCTGTAATACCTGAGCAGGGCAAATCCTCCCCCCCCTCCCCAGCTGCCAGCAAATCCAATTTCATGGGCACAGCTAAACGTGTGTGTGATGTGTTGCTGGATTAATTCCTGGAGATCATTGCTTCCTCAGTGCTGTAATTCCAGCTCTTTTCTTGCCACGGGTATTTTCCCACCATGGGGCCACTCCCCAGGAGCACGGTGGGATTGTGCTTGGTCACAGGTCAGCAGGGTTATTAAATCTCTGCCTGGGATTGGGAAAAGGCTTGGAACCAGCAGCCCAGATAGGTTAATTCTGATTTCATGGATGCTCATGGGTCAAAATACTCTGAAACTTCACGTGTGCCACGTCCATTCTGGGTTTTTTTGGTTTTTTTTTGTGCTGAACAGACCTAAATCAATAAATCACAGCTCCTTTTTTTGGGTGGAGATGGAGAGGGAGATGTTTATTTGGGAGGAAGAGTCTGCTGACACTGTGATGTTTGCATTTGTGGGGTGCTTTTTCCCAGAAAAGCTGCAGGATTTTGCTGTGTCTTGCTGGCCAGCACCACCCCAAAGTTCTTTTATCCCCAAAAAAGGTAAAACCAGTGCACTCCCCTTGGCATTTCTAACCAAAACAATCATAGAATCATTTAAGCTGGAAAAGATTCTTAAGGCTGAGTATCAAGCCAGTGTTGCCAAATCCAGCACAAATTCCTGTCCCTAATATCACAATTCCTGCACTGCTGGAGCCCCTTCCTTTGAGGGAAAAGCCAGAAAATGTCACTTTTCCAGGCAGGGCTGTTTAATGGCAGCACCAAAGGGAGGAAGATCAGGAATATTTTCACCCTCTTTTACTCTGAGGAACCTGAGGCTCAGCACTGTTGTGATTTTTTTTGGACCAAGCAGTGTTTCCCCACACCCAGCATCCCCTCACCCTGAGTTTTTCCATCTTCCCAAGGGTTGTTCCACTGTTTTTGCTGTGGCAGGAGCCACCACGTGTCCCCAGCAATGTCACTTTGAGCTTTCACAGCCTCTGTGGGACTCACTGGAGCTCTCTGAGGCTTGATGGGACTCTGGGAATGGCAGAAATGGGAGCCTGGAGAGGGTTTCAGGCTCATTTTGGAGAAGAAAAGATAAAAATGTACATCAGGAGATGGGAGAAAGACTTCCTGTCACCCTAAAAAAAATCCTACAAAATCCCCACGGGTGTGTGGCATGTTCTCCCTGCTCCCAGCTGATGCCCAGTTTCTCCTCATTAATTTTTTTTTTTTCTTCTAAAATCTCATTTCTCAGACTTTCTGGAAGCAGCCAGATGGGAATGGCTCTTTACTCCCTCCATTAAATCCTTTCTCCCTCTCCTCCTGTACCTGTTTGTATCCATTTCAGATGGACAGAGAAAGCTCAAAGTGTTTTTCTGGGATATTTTTCCACAAATTTCACCATTAAACCTAATGTATTATATTAGCAAAGTGTGTGGCATTGAATAAAGTCGTATTTAGCACATGAAATAAATTTAGAATATTAGAGATTGGTGTAATTTTCTCTTTGCAATGCTTGAGATGTGTTGGAAAGGGAGGGAGAAGCACCTTAGCAGAAGAATTCCAGGCTGAAGAGTTGAAGCTCCCTGGACCACTGTGACTGTGATCCCTTCTCTAAATCATTTTTTTGGGGACAGGAGGTTGTTCAGTGGACTCTGGGAACTTCAACTCTGCATTTTCTGACTCTTGTGGCTTTAAATCATCATTTAATGTTGCATTAAAACAGGGGGTTTTTTTATTCTTTTTTCCATTAAAACATTCATTTTTATCATCTTTTATCCCAATGAATTAACTTGGAGAGGAGTTTGAGAGTGACACTTAAAATGTGGGGAAACTGGAGAGATTGACTCAATTCCTATACAAAAAAACCACATTTTGGGGTTACTTTGTTGAGGGTGAATGGTGGAATGAGACCTTTGTAGGAACAAGGATCAGATCCATAAAAACAGAGCAATAAACCCATCAAAGGAGCTTTCTTTGTTTTGTTTCACGTGGAAGTATTTTTTTTTTTTTTAGTACATAAAAATCACAGCTCTGTGCTGTTAATAAAGAGGATTTTTCCACTTTTCTGTCCTTCCTCTGAGCTTCACCTCTCCTCAAATCCTTCCTTCTTTGTTCTTTTTCTGAGCAATCTCTGACTCTCTCTGCTCCCCTCTGCTCCTACATTGAGTGTTTGCCCCATTTCTGCAGTCCCTGGAGACTCTGGGTTTTCATTTAATGATCTTTGAGAGAGAAAACGAGTTTTTATGGATTTGCAGAGCACTGGACAAATATGAAACTGCTATTATTCATTTTCCTGCCTTGTGATCAGGGCTGGGGGTTTATAACTATTGAATAATTTTACAGAACCATTGCTTTAGATATTTTTTTATCCAGATCCACGTTATCAGAGAGAGCCAAGGATTCAATGCCCTGCCCTCGGATGGGATTGTGGGCAAGGAATGTGCCAAAGATCACTTATAAAAGTTTCTTTTGTACTTGCTTGGACATCAAAGCTCCTCCTGACTTGTCCAGGAATAAACTGCTCCCAATTTAAAACACCACAACTATTGATAGCAGAGATAGAAGATTGCAGAGTCTAATGGATAAAATGTTTATGAAGATTAAAAAACCAGGAGTGCCAAGCTGGATCACAGGACCCTTTCCAGGCTCTGTATTCAGGATTAGGACAGTGATTCTTGTGGAAGAAACTTGTGGAAGACCAGCTCTTGTTTTCCCACACACTTTGTAATAAAATCTCCTGCTTCCAGCAGAAGTGCATCCCAAAAAAAAATACAATTTACTCAGCAAGGAAAACAAAAATAAAAACAATAGAAGGAAAGAACAGCATGGCAAGCAAGCAGTAGGAATTGAGAGATTTCATGGATTACCTAGGAGCACATCTGGATATATGGAGCAATCCAGCAAGGAGCTGTAATCATCACCTGACACTTTTTGTTGTTATTATTATTCTAATTGTTAATTAGATATTGATATTCATTCCTTTCCTACCACACAGCCTGCAGGACACCAGAGGCTCCTGTTTTTTTCCACCAACTTTTGGACCAGGATGTTTCATCTGTTGCAATTCAGAGCTGTAAGAAAGACATCAGAAAGAAGAAAAAAAAAAAAGGCAGAGAGAGAGTTAATAAAATCTGAAAAAAAAAAAAAAGAAAATACTTCTGCAAAATAAATAGGGATAAATGTTGAGCCCAGGGATGGTGTTTGCAAAAATGGCAGCCATTGGCCAATGCTTCCTTTCTCATTATTCCTCATTTGTGGAACAAAATCAGGCATTATCTCCAGGGAGGCTTTCCGAGGTAAATAGATGAGTAGGCATGTCCAGCTGATTTTTGCCATCCCCAGTGTTTATGTTTCATATTTTTTCCTGGGCACACTTCAATCAGATCCCATCAAAACTCGTGGTCAGATCAGGGGGGTTGGGGCTGAAATGAAGATGAAATGTTGCTCCAGACCATTTCCAGCTGTCCAAAACTTGATCTAGGAGGAGCTGAGCCATTTGTTGGGCACTTCCAGAGCCTCAAAGGGTGGAAGTTTTGTGCAGATTTGGGATTTTTCACTCTGTGTTCTCATCAGCTCTCCCTAATAAGAACAATTTCTCAAATCCTCGGGGTGTGTAGGGCACTGAAACCCCTTGGAAACCAGGGGGGCTGAAATGAGCATTTTCCATCTGGGCACATCCAGCCCCTCTGCAGAGTCACCTGCCAGCTGTCCCCTCCTCTTTGTCACCCAGGAGATTTGTGCTAGGCTTGAATCATATCCAGGCAAAGCCCAGCTTAGCAAAACTTGAGCTCTCAAATCAAGTTTTTCATCATGATAGATGTAAATTTTTAACAGATTTTTCTTCAGAGTTACAGCAGGACTCCGGGTGGGGTGCAATATTTCAATGGGACTTTCTTACTTGAGAAGGATCTTGATAATTTGGGATCTGCTGAGCATCCCCACAGTTATGCCCCAATCAGAATTTTTCCAAAATAATCTGTTGTCGAGGAATTTTGTTCATACTGGGCTGGGTGTTTTGGAGACAGCAGGAATAGACCATTTGCACATTCCTGATCCATCCATCTTTGCACAAGGCTATCATTTCCCTAATCAGGTGGAAGTGATTCTTTGGGAAATTCCTTCTTTTCACGTGGTGCACAAGATGACAACTGGATGAGGGGTAAAGAAATCCATGAATTTCCTATGGATTTGGTGTCCTAGGGCAAAATAAGTTATTTTTCTCACTGCTGAGCCTGGTGGCACAGGGAAAAGGTGAGCCAGGGACTCATCCTGCCAAAGGAGAAGGATCTTCTTAATTTGCTGAAGGTTTGCAGCCCCTGCACGGTGCCATGGGGAAGATTTGGAACTTTTACAGCTCCTCCACAAGATGGGCTGGATCTCTCCTCACCCTACAACTGAGGAAACAACATCCTCGGTGCACTGTGTGCCTTACCCTGAATTCGATGATATTCTTTTTTCAGCTGTTTTATTTAATGCTGGTGATTCACACCTCTCAGCCCTTGGCTGCTCCTGGCTCTCTGTCCTCAGCTGACGAGGAGCAGGGCTGTGCATCTGTCCCTGGCTGCTGCCACAGGGAGCAGGTCCCCTGTGTCACACACAGATGGGATTTGGCTCTGCCCAGCCAGGAGGAGATCCATAGCAATCACAGCTCCCCGGGTATAAAAGCACCAAGGGGAAAAAAAAAAAAAAAAAAAAAAAGTAAAATAACAGGCTGGCAGTTTGCAGGGAGCTGTTTCTGTGATTTCCCTGCCAGCCTCACGGCGTGCCTTGAACCAGTGGAAGGATTTTGGGAGGAACAGCAAAGGTTGGGTGGATGTGACTGAGGAGCAAAGCCAGGACAGGTGAGCCCTCCAGAGGGCTGCAGGAGGACCCAGGTGCCAGTGCTTTTCAAACCCTGAGCTATTCTCCTCTTCCACTCTGGACTGGCAGTGGGGAGATTAAGGGCTGCGTCGTGCTTGTGTTCTCCAAAGTTTTTTGCTACAACCACTGATCCCTGAAGATTATCCCTACATCTTCTTCAAGCTCTTTGTATTTAAACATTTCCTTTACAAAGGCAGCTTTCAAGCCTGCATTTGAGGAAAAAATATTAAGCTGTTTTGACAGAGAAGAGACACGTATGAGAAAGGGTTTGTCTCTGCAGCCTGTGCCTCAGACCTCCCCAGCTCCTATTTATGCTGCTTTTGAGCATAAGGACAGGCTGCTTTTATCTGTCCAATGGATTTCTGTTGCTGTGATCATTTCTCCCCTGGAAAAGGTGTTTGTGGCTCTTTCCACCACCACAGAAACACAAAAGACCCCTTTCCTTTTTTTTTTTTTTTTTTGTCAGGGAGCCAACGTCGAGAATTTCCTGCTCTCTCACTTGAGGGTAGTGACTGGCTGGGAGAGAACATCTCAATTGAGTTTCCCCAGATGAAACACCATTTACCTTCCTCTTCCCAGTGCCCTGAACACCAGTGCTCTCCAAATATTGTGTGTTTTCTTCTTCGTGGTAGATTAAAAAAAAAAAAAAAAAAAAAGAAAAAAAGAAGATATGTGCCCCATAGATGGCAAATCACCTTCCAACTTCGAGCAGAGTTGGGTGGTGGCTCCAAGTGCAGGGAAAAGGAGGGCAGGGGAAGGCAGGAGAGCAGAGCCCAGGCCCCAGAGTGAGTGGAAGGCTCCAGCCTCCATCTGAGGAGTGCTTTCCATCTGGGTGTAAGTGAATTATGGCACTGTGGGCTGATAGCCCCACTCGATAGCCTGCTTGCCTTTAATGGCTTGATAAAAGGATGGTGACAGGCAGATAAATAGAGATAATACTCCAGGCTTCTTGCAGGAGAACCATTATCATTAACAGCATTAATTAGCCCATAATACACTGTACAAAAACACCAGATCCATCCAGTCCAAAGGGAAGCAACCTGACAATTGTCAGTAATGTGATAGCTCAGCATTAGCATGCACTGATCATTGAATATCTTTATCATCCTAACCTGGCCTCTGGAAAAGGGAAGAATTCCCAAGGCTGCCTTACAGGCAGCATCTCCAGCCAAGTCATTAAAAAGATACATGATTATGGAAGTGAGAGCTGCAAGGATGGGAGCAGACTCCAGAACCCTTTGCTATCAAGCCAGCCCATGCAGGATTTGTCCAGTTGTAGCCTCTGGAAACCTTCTGCACTAAAAAGCAGGTTCAGGTGGACTGAATTCCCTCTAAACCTGACAGCATCTCCCAGCAGAGACTGGCAGGGCCTTTGGAGAGCCTCCTGGAGAAATCTGATGAAGAGGAGAGATGATTAACCCATAGGAAGTCAGATGTAGAAACAGAGATAGAATTATCAGAATTAGAATAAAATTAGAATTGGAATTAGAATGAATTAGAATTAGAATTAGAATTAGAATTAGAATTAGAATTAGAATTAGAATTAGAATTAGAATTAATTAGAATTAGAATTAGAATCATCCATTTCTCTATAGAGATATTGATAGAATTTGAGTATACCCCCAGAATGAGGGGTTCCAACCTAAAATCAACCTCACCATCCAGCATCCTGAGTGTGCAGAGATTAGAAATTATATTAAGGCAGAGAGAAGCACTGCCCTGTTACCCTTGGGCCAAACCCCAAGGCTCGTGCTAAGGAGAGAAATGAACAGTGGAATCAGTTTTGGTTTAAGGTGATCTGGTTTTCTGTTTTCTTTGATTCTGCATCACAGAATCACAGGGGAAGCCCTTGGATCAAAGCTGAGCCAGGGACATCTGGCTCATGCTCAGCAGAAGTTTATCCCAATGAAAAGCTCTAATCAGGGAATTTCACAGCTATACCTGTTCAGTCATTTTAGCATTTTATTGTGAACATGAATTCCAGTCTCTCCTAGTACCCAAACCGAACCTTTTTTTTTGCTGAAAATTAAACTCACTTCTTATTTTTCCCCTAGAAAAACTAGAATTGCTCTCATGACTTGTTTCAAGTGTCTCCAGTCTCCTGGAAGACTATTATTCCATCTCCACTTGGCTTCTGTTTCCCTGGCTGAAGAAATACAATTCCTTCAGCCTGTTCTGTTGTTTCCAGAAGTAATCAAACTCCCAGAGAGGGTTCCCTCTGAGCACAAAGCCCCTCTCAGCGAGCAGCCCTGAGACTTTCTTTCATGAAGCTTTTCTATTTTTCCCCCACCAGCATCAAGTGGAATAAGAGATTTTAATCCAGCTGCTCCTGGTGTCTCACCAGCCTGAGGAATGTGGGCTCTGGGAAGGTTCTGGGGAGGTTCCAGGGGGGTTAGGTTGATATCCAAACTGAATTTTATTGCCTGACCCTGGAGGTTATCACAGGACTCTGCATCAGCCATGGCTTCGAGACAACCTTCCCAGGGAGCTCCCTGAAAAAAAAAAAAAAAACCTGAGAGGATTTTTAATTCAGAACCCCCAGGATGATTTTAATAAAAACTCAAAAGCAACATCTCCAGGAGGTGTTTTGTCCCAGATGCTGAACTTAGGCTGGAATGAAACCCTGCTTTTGTGGAGAGAAACCCAAGCTTTGTTCAGCCTGGATGTCCAGCCTTTAGATGAATTGCACTTGATGAGAGGGGTTTATGCATCTCTTATTTTAATTTTCCTGTCTTACAGACAACTCCAGTCCAAATAGAAGGGAAAATTTGCTTATTTATTTATTTATTTATTTATTTATCTATTCAGTGATAGAGACAACATTTATGTTCCTTATTTCTTGAGTTGCCACCCTTTTTATATCTTAAAGAATTTATTTTGCTCTCTCGCAAACAGCTCCAGTCCAAACAGAAGGAAAGGATGATTTGTTTATTTATTTATTTTAATTAATTAATTAATTCATTCATTCATTCATTCAGTGATACAGGGAATGTTTATGCTCCAAATTCCTCGGGATTCAGCACTTTTATGTCTAAAATAATTTCTTTGGCTGTTGGAGTGGCTGCTTTGACCAAACCAATCCTTTCAAGAAAACAACCAGGAGCAGCCTGTGCTGCTGTGATGAGATGAACACCCCTCAGCAAGGCTTTAGCAGCTCCATTTCCCAGCTCTTCCATTTCCACACTGCCCTTCCCAGAGGGAACTGACTGGGCAGTGGCAGGGAAGAACTTTGCTTATGCAAACCATGCAATTGTGGTTTTTGGTGACTCAGTTGAGTTGTCTGCTTGGAAGTGATGGTTTAAAGGTTGGATGATCTGAAGGTTTTTTTTTTTTCCCAACCTAAACAATTCTCTGATCTCACCTGTGCTCAAGAATCAGCTATGGAAGCATTTCTAGCTGTCCAAATCCTGCAAAAAAAACCCATTCTGCTTGGGCTGGGGCTTGGGAGGAAGGGAGGGGAAGAATGAAATCTTCCTTGGGGGGATGAAAACTGTGAAAAATGAAACAGAGCAGGCAGCAGAAAGACTGACAGCCAGAGCCTGCTGGATCTATGACTATTGACTGCAAGCTTGCTTAAAGTGGCAGTTCCCAGTTATAGCATCATCCCACCTAAAAGCAGAAAGGAAATATCAATAATGAAATGGTAAAGGCACCAAAAAAAAAAAAAAAACTAAAAAAAGAGCAGAGCAGAGCGAGGCTGTGAAATAACAGGACTGCACTGATTAAGACAGACAGAAAGTGATGGTGCTGCAACAACTCTTGGCAGTGCTGGGAATGAAAGTCTACATTTCATTGTGAAAAAAAAAAAATTAAAAAAACATAAAAAGGAGATGAATTTGCTCCTGTGCTGCCTGCAGCTTTTGGTAGACTGTAAAACAGTTTGCCTGGTTCCTCTGAAGGAATTGCTTTGAGCAAATATCCAAGTCAGGAGGGTTATTCTTTCTTTTCTTACAGAAGATACCTGGATACAGCACCTACTCCTCCAGGTCTGGATGGATCCACACCTCTCCATGTATTTTATGAGGTCTGAAATGGCTGGAGGTCAGTGGTTTCTGAAGAAAACAAATGAAGCAATTGGTCCTTGCTGCTTGGTGCATATTTCCCATTGCTTGAGGAGAAAATTGGCCTTGGAACTGTGAACATGCATCAGCTTGTGAGGGAGCAGGGGTCAGGCAGGCACAGAATTGTTATAAATAAAAGGAAAATATATCCCTTTGCATGGTGCTGGGATCCAGGGCTTATTTCCCTGGAGCTCCACATGTCCCATGTTATTTATGGCCCCATCCCAAATGGTGGCTGCTCCACAGATGGGCCTGGTTTCCCAAAGGGAACTGTCCCAGGAGCTGGGCAGCACCAGCCTCCTCCTCCTCCTCCTCCTCCTCCTCCTCACTCTGTTATTGCCCAGGACATCCTGGAGGAGAACCTTGCTCAGTTTTTTACTGTCCTGAAGAAATATTGGCCGTGCACAAAACTTGGAAATTACTTAAAAGCAAAAGCAAAGTCAGGTTTAGTGCAAAGAGTTTCCTTGCAAGGGAAGTTTTTAAGATTCTGGTTTTCCTGTACTCAAGATCAGCACCCTAAATCCATGGATCTCCTCCCCTGTGATGTCTCCAGGTCTGTGCACCTTGCTTACTGAAAAATTTCACAAAATCTTTTTTTTCACAAAATCTTTTTTTTCCTGATGCAAAATCAGCTTAGGAAACCTCGGCCTCCCTTTTTTTTAGGAAACCTCCAGCTCCTTTTTTTGCACATCCAAAAAATGGCAGGACAGCTGCTTGTGGGACCAGACCAAAACTCACATCTCTGAAACATCTGGGCAAAAAAATTCCTGCTGGGGGTTGTTTTGTTGGTGCTCTCTTGGATGAGAAACAACCAAGTTTGTTTAGCAAATTTTCAAAATCATCCCTACTCAAAATACCAAGTTTGTGATGGTGTAAAATCTGTCCTTCCCTCCTAAGCTGCTCTCCCTTTTTTTTTTTTTTTTTTAAATCACAGATCAGCTCCTGCAGTCCCAAGATCAGGTTGGATACTTGAGAAAATTTATTCTTTGAAAGGGTTTTCAAGCCCTGGCACAGGCTGCCCAGGGAAGTGGTGGAATCACAAACCCTGGAAATTTCAAAAAATGTGTAGATGTGGTACTTGGGGATGTGGTTTAGTGGTTGGGCTTGGCAGTGCTGAGTTAATGACTGGACTTAATGATCTTCGAGGTCTTTTGCAGACTTAATCATTCCATGGGCAGCCTGTATAAGAGAGGAAAAAAAAAAAAATCTGTTTTAGCAGGGGAATATTTCCTCAGCTGGTGTAAAAATTGTAGCAAGGCATTTCCAGAGGCCAGGATGGATGACAGCAGCACAAGGATTTCCCACCAAGCTCCACAAATTCTGGATGAAATAAGCACAATTCATTGCAAGTCCTTAGCAAAACAAGCACACAGCTTGGTGCTTCAATTCCCCCACAATCTCAGCTATTTTTATGTACAGCCAGCCAGCTCTGTATTTATTTTCCCAGCATCATCCCCTGCTTGTTTTACAGGAGCAGGGCTTGACACACAGGGTGCCAGGCAAATAACTCGCCCAGTGCTTCAAAAAAAAAAAAAAAAAAACAAAACCAAAAAACAAACAAAACAAAACAAAACAACAAAACAAAACAAAACAAAACAAAACAAAACAAAAAAAAAAAAAAACACCAACAAAACAAAAAAAAAAAAAAAAAAAAAAAAAAAAAAAAAAAAAAAAAAAACAGGGGGAGAGTCAGGAATAACAGCCTGGCACCCTGCAAATAAACACATCTGTCCTCTGGCTGCCTGGAAAATTGAGGGTGTGGGATTTAGGGGAAGGTGGGGAATTGGGAGCAGGGGGAAGGTGCAAGAAAAGGAGCTGAGAGCAGCGTCCAGTGAGTGAGTTTGAGTGGGAGTCACTTAGAGGTTGGTTTGTGGGGACTGCATCACACATCCACATCCACGTCCCCTTAAAGCACTTTGAGTTTCCTTTGCTCACTGCCAAGGCAACAAATTCCTGCAGGGAAGCAGGGTGAGCTCCCTTGGAGGGGTTGGAAACAGCCACTTGTAGAGGCTCAAAGGCCAAGCCCAGAGCAGCTTGAAAAATACAGAAAAAAAAAATTGGCATCTAAAACCATCTCCCTGCAGTGCCCTGGGATTGGTCTCATGGATATCCAGGGCAGGGTGAGGCACAGGGAGGTGAGGGATGCTCAGACACACTCAGTGACCTGTGCTGGTGGTGCTGGCAATTTTCCTTCTCACATCTGACTCCAAACTCCTCTCCCTCTGCTCAGCTGCTCTGAAAACCGAGCAAGGAGAGGTGGTTTGGAAGGAGCTGGGAGCAGAGTGAGCTGTGCATGGTAATCATGGTAATGATCTGACCCATGGGCACTGCAGGTGTTAGAGCCTGGCCTTGACCCCACTCTGGGGCAGGGACTGTCCCCACACATCCTGGAGGAGCCCTGAGCCAAAACTGAGCCCTGTGACATGACAAGGAGAGGGGCAGCTTTGCTGTCACCTCTCCCAGCAGGACTCCCAGGCCTCGGGGAGAGAAGGGCTGGAGCTCAGCTGGTGGAGCCTTGGTTTAGTTACAGCATCACTGGTGACCCCATGGCCTTTGTGACAAAGTGTGCTCAGCCCTGGGGCTGCAGAGCTTGGGCACCTCTGGCTGATTTATCCAGAGGCACCAGCACAGCCCAGCAAGGTCCCAGCCCCAGGAAGTTTGTGGAAGATGGATAACACAGCATTGTTAATGGGCCATAGGGGAAGGCAGCAGAAAACGTGAGGAACATCTGTCCCTGACACTTGCCTTCCAAATATAATTGTCCCTTGTCTGCTTGATGGAGGGATTGGAACCTGGAGCTTCCACAAATCTCCAGGGGCTGCCTGGAAGAGTGAGGACGTGGCTGCACTGCTGAGCCACCAACAGAGAGGTTCTGACCTGACCCTCCAGCCAGACATTCCCAGTTAACAGCAGGAACAGAGGAGAGCATCTCCATGCCCATCCTCATTGTCTGCCCCCTAAGAACAACAGAGAATTTCCCCACACAGCACTTTTGGGGTCCCCATTGGCACAGCCCCTTGTTTGTTCAATTCGTGATGTAAGGGTGGCTTTCTACCCCACCAAAATCCAAACTGGTGCTAAAAAACAATCACAGGTAATGCAACACATCCTAAAATACAGATGGCAAAGAGAGCAGCCAGGCTGAGCCTTGGAGCACTGCTCCTGTGAGGATTGGGATTGTCCAGCCTGGAGGAGGCTCCAGGGAGAGCTCGTTGTGACCTTTCAGTTCCTAAAGGGACTCCAGGAGAGCTGAAGAGGGACTGGGGACAAGGGGGAATGGATTCCCACTGCCAGAGGCAGGGATGGATGGGATTTGGGGAAGGAATTCCTGGCTGGGAGGGTGGGGAGGCTCTGGCAGGAGTTGCCCAGGGAAGCTGTGGCTGCCTCTGGATCCCTGGATGTGTCCAAGCCCTTTAATGATTGCAATGTGAAGTCTCCAACCAAGTGCAGGAGAGGTGGGAATTGATCACTCTGCTACAAAGGACAATAAAATGCATCCTGACTTCTGGCTTCGACCTTTTCTTGCAAAGACTTCTCCAATTATCAAAATAGCAACCAGAGATTTTTGGGTGCTTCTTTTTCACAGGGCCAATTTCCTACCCCTCAAAGAGGATGGAGCTCCAGGTAGCCCAAACTTAACCCTCTGAATGGCAAATCCCCCTGAAGGGCTTCCTACAAGCCACCTAAATATAAATCCTCCAAATTCCCTCAGAAACTGATTCCCAGTGGCTCTTCTCCAGTCTGCAGCTGATTTTTCCATGTGTCCCATCATCTCTAGTGCCTGACTCTTTTCAAGGTTTGTCCACTGTGTTTCAGCTGAGGGTTTGAAGCAGATTGAGGACAAATGGGGGTTTGGAGTTCTCCTCCCACCCCATTTCCTGCTGGCAATGCAATTTATCTTTCCCCAGACACACAATATTATGTGATTTTTGATGTTCAGATGAACAATGATAATCAAGAAGACAAGAAGGAAAAGATTCATTTGATTTTTCTCTGTTCCTGCCTCCCTCCCCCTGTTTACTCTGAGCTTTCACTGATTCCAGGATCTGTTACCGGGTATTCCTTGGAAACAACTCATCTCTGTTTACTGTCTCTGCAGGAGGTACTATTGCCTCTCACAGATTATATTCATGATTTTTTTTTTCCCCCTGTTTGTTTGTGTTTTTCCATCTCCAACTTTCCTTCTCGCCTCCATTTCCAGAGCACATGGATATTCCAACTTCTTTGGAGACAAACTTTAGAGTGGAAGGATGTTCAAGGTGTGCAAGAAGGGCTCGTGGTCAGAGGCTGTTCTGGGTGCTCTGTTTTGGTACCTCAGTGATGGAACCTCACCAGCCAAGGGCCACTCAGAGACTCCTCTCCATTATAACCCATGGGGTAAAGGGGACAAAACCCCCAAATTTAACCATTTATGGACAGAATCACCTGAATATGAGACAGGAGTTGTCTCCCAGCACAGTGGTGATTGGTTTTGATAAGACCAGGATGGTGTTCTAGCAGTGAGGGCACAGCCACTGCCCTGGACAGACCTCACAGTGACTTCATCCATGACTTTGGACATCAGGAGGAATTTCCTCATGGAAAGGGTGGCAGGGACTGCCCAGGGAGGTTTGGAGTCCCCATCCATCCCTGGAGGTGTCCAAGGAAGGCCTGGATGTGGCACTCAGTGCTCTGGGCTGGTGACAAGGTGAGGATTGGGCACAGCTTGGGCTCCATGACCTTGGAGATCTTTTCCCATCTCGGTGATCCTGGGATTCTGTGACCTTCATTTCCATGGGCACCAAGGAACCTCTGCTGCTTTTCCTGAGGGAGGAATGCCAGGAGATGAGGCTGGGAGGTCAAATGGCTCCATGGCTTATTTTGTGGTGACACATAAGCTGCAGCCCTCAGCTTGGTCACTGATTATACAGGAGCATTTTAAAAAGAGGCATATTCCTTTTTTTTTTGCTTTAGGAAGCACTCCTCATATCTTGGCCTGGATTCTTGACCTGGGATCAGTTCTAGGTTTTGGATTCTTGTCCTGAGGTCCGTTCTAGGGCCTGGATTCTTGTCCTGGGCTCAATTCTAGGGTTTGGATTCTTGTCCTGGGCTCAGTTCTAGGGTTTGGATTCCTGGCCAAGATCATCAGGATTGTCTCCTCCTCCAGCATTCAGCTGTGCCAGAAGGAGCTCACCCCATTTCCAGTAGGAATGATGATGTGAGGGATGATCCTGCAGGGTGAGGATGCTGGATAAGGCTGACATGGAGCAGCCTCAGTTCCTGGTGTGTGTCACCACCTCGGTGCCCCTGTTTGGGTCAGCTCCTGCTCTCCCTATCCACATTTATTCCTGCCTGGAGAGGGCACAGCTGGCCCAGCTCACTGCAGGGTGCCAAGGACAGAGAGCAGAGGGGTCCCAAAGCCCAGAGAGCCGAGGGGACAGAAATGGGAAAGCCCAGCAGAGACACAGCCTGTGGAAAACGTGCTGTGACTGCCTGCACTGACCCTTCCCCGGGCTGAGCCAACACTGCAGCTCCCATTTCCAAGCTGGAAATGTTTCTTTGCCTCTCTGCAGGTGCCTGAGCTGAAACTGAGCTCTCAGGGTGGCTCATGATGAAATGCAGCACCACAAACCCTCCCAGGGCTGGAGATGAGCTTTCCCCAGCCCTGTTTGTGTGGAAACTGTGCCTTGCTCCATGGCCCAGCACAGCCTGTCAGGAGTGGGGCAGGCACAGCCTTTGCCTGTCACACTGGGGGGTTTCTCTGTCTCTCTCTCTCTCTTTCCCTGTCTCGGTGCCTTTGGTGCAATGCAGTATTTTCTGCTCTGGCTGCTTTGCTCACTGGAGCCCTGTGAGTGCTGGAGGAAATGAGGGAGCTGCTCTGCAAAGCTGCATCCACCATTCCCATCTCCAGAGGGTCCAGGCATGGAGCAGAAGTATTTTACACCCTGGCTCTGCTGCTCTTAGCAAAGCAAGGATTGGGAATGGAGAACCAGCAAAGCTGTCCAGTGGGGCAGCCCAGTTCCTGAGGATTCCGTGTCCAGAGCAGCTCAGAAAACATCTCAAGATGTTTCTTTCTCCATCAGCTGATGTGGACAGGGATTAGGGAAGGCATCAGTAATGCATGGCTTGTCACATCTAGGATGGGAAAAGAAAAAAAGGGGGATAAATCCAGAGTTTTTGTGGCCAGCAATAGGGAAAAGCCCATGTGCACCACCCTTGTGGTGTCCATGTCCACACCACAGAACACCTGGCCCATGGCTTGTCCATCACACTGAGACACAAAAATTACATTTTGATAGATTTTATAATCTCCAAAAGGCCTGAAATGTTAAAGCTATCTCCCAAAAAAAAAGTGATCAGGCTTTGTCTGGAAACACAAAGGGATTTGAACACAACTGTGGAACTGAGTGAGGGGGAAAGGAAGGAAGGAAGGAAGGAAGGAAGGAAGGAAGGAAGGAAGGAAGGAAGGAAGGAAGGAAGGAAGGAAGGAAGGAAGGAAGGAAGGAAGGAAGGAAGGAAGGAAGGAAGGAAGGAAGGAAGGAAGGAAGGAAGGAAGGAAGGAAGGAAGGAAGGAAGGAAGGAAGGAAGGAAGGAAGGAAGGAAGGAAGGAAGGAAGGAAGGAAGGAAGGAAGGAAGGAAGGAAGGAAGGAAGGAAGGAAGGAAGGAAGGAAGGAAGGAAGGAAGGAAGGAAGGAAGGAAGGAGCCCAGAATTCCCATTTCCTCCTCACTCCTGTCCCCTCTAATGAAAATCAGGCAGAATTCCTCTTTCCCCAGCAGCCTTGGAGCCTGTTTGAAGCAATTTGGAGGCAATTGAATGCAAAGGAATAAACGAGTGGATATTGCAGTTTATGGATGGCTGAGTCAAACCCACAGGCAGTGATTAGAGGCCCACAGTCCCTTTCATGCCCACAGTAAGAAAATGACTTAAATTTGTTCCATTTTAGCTCCAAACAGGACGTGAAGTTGTAGTGGGCTGGAATGTCAATTATGCCTCCTTTTAATATTCATCTGGAGGGAAGACAAAACAGAGCAGATTTTTTTGTTTTAATTTAAATAAAGTGTTGGTCAATCCAAAGCAAATTTCTCTGGCTTTGATCATTTCCTGTTAGTTTGGATGCAAAGAAATGATGGTGGAGAAAACAGAGAATAAATAATTACAACTTCTCTACTCTTTCTCCCACCTTCATTTGCCCTACAAATAATTCCCAAGGCAGATTTTTATCCACCTGGCCTCTTTTTATCATGATCTATGGTGGTTCCTCACCTGTTTGCAGTTTTGATATTCCTAAACCACCTTCTCTCATCAGTGTCACTCTCACGATTTTAGGCTGTTTATTTGTTAATATGGAAAAGATACCATAAGATGTAAAATGTAATTGTCAGCTTATGACTCTCACAGTCTTGTTTTTAGCCACCATGGCATCTGAGTCTGAATTTGGATATCAAACCTCATCCTCTGCTAACTGATGGAAATGTGACATTTTTCAAGGCTTTCAGAGACGTTACAAACAACAGCAGAAAGGAAAAAAAAATGAGAGGTAAAAAATCCTGAAAATCTACAGACACTGCTGAAGAAATATTACATTTTAAGTGGTTTAAAAAAACAAAACAAAACAACAACAACAACAACAAAAACCCAGAAAAATAAAAAAAACCACCTCGTGGGTGCTGAATTTTCCTGCTGCTGCTGGTAACTCGCTCTGGTCCTGAGTGCTGCAGTGTTTGTGCTGTTGTTTGGCCAACTCAGCTGGGAACTCAAGTGATGTCACTCTGTCACATGGCGAGGATTTGTTTAAAAAATGGACACTAGAGAACAGAATTTTATCAGTTTTTAGGGAAACTCGAGCTTTCTTTGTGGAAAAAAAAATATTTCTCATGAAAACTGAGCCCATTCAGAGAATCCCCTTCTTTTTTCTTGCTTATTCTTCTTTATTCTTTCCCTTTTTTCTTTACACTTTTTCTTTTTTTCTTTTTTCCTTTTAATATTTTTTCTCTTTTTCATTTTCATCTTTTTTATCTCTTTTATCTTTTTTATTTTTCTTTTTCATCTTTTTTCTTTTTTCTATTTTTTCTTGTTTCTTCTTCCTCTTTTTTTCTTTCTTCCTATTCTCTTTCTCTTTTTGTCTATTTTTTCTTTTTTATCTTTTTTTCTTCTTTTCCTTTTTTCTTTTTTCTCATCTATTTTTCTTTTTTTTTTCTTGGATTTTTCCTTTTTTCTTTTCTTTCCTTTTCTTTCCTTTTCTTTTCTTTTCTTTTCTTTTCTTTTCTTTTCTTTTCTTTTCTTTTCTTTTCTTTTCTTTCTTTTTATTTTTTCTCTTTTTTCTTTTGTTTCTTTTACCCTTTTTCTTTTTTTTACTTGTTTGTTTGTTTGTTTTCCAAAAAACAGCACCAGCAACAGAAATCATGCAAACAAATCCAAGAACTTCCAATAGAAAAAAACCCTGGGCTCCTAACCAAGCACCCAAGTGAGGAGATCTGATTTCCCAAAATACCTGCAGGACCCCCCATTTTATCAGGAATATTGCATCCATCAGAAACTCTTCGTGGATTTTTACAGGGACTCAGTCAAAACTCTCTGAGAGCTCGGTCCTGTCCTTGGGATGGGAGATCTGGGCCTTGTTTTGGGTGGCCAATGGAGGAATTCCATCAACAGGAACAACTGAAGTGCTTCACAGAACCACAGAATCCTGGAATCTTAGCTTGGAAAAGCCTTGGGGATCATGAGGTCCAAGCATTACCAGCACTGTGACCCTGTCCCCAAGTGCCACCTCCACATGGCTTTAAATCCCTCCAGGGATGGGGACTCCACCACTGCCCTGGGCAGCTGTGGCCAGACAAGATGAGCATTGTCCCTGTCCCTGTCCATGTCCCTGTCCCTGTCCCTGTCCCTTTTCCTTTCCCTTTCCCTTTTCCTGTCCTTGTCCCTGTCCCTATCCCTGTCCCTGTCCCTGTCCCTGTCCCTGTCCCTTTCCCTATCCCTGTCCCTGTCCATGTCCCTGTCCTTGTCCCTGTCCCTGTCACTTTTCCTTTCCCTTTCCCTTTCCCTTTCCCTGTCCCTGTCCCTGTCCCTGTCCCTGTCCCTGTCCTTTTCCCTTTCCCTTTCCCTTTCCCTTTCCCTTTCCCTTTCCCTTTCCCTGTCCCTGTCCCTGCCTCTGTCCCTATCCCTATCCCTATCCCTATCCCTATCCCTATCCCTATCCCTATCCCTATCCCTGTCCCTATCCCTGTCCCTGATGTCCCTTTTTCTGTCCCTGATGTCCCTGTCCCTTTCCCTGCCCCTGTGTCTGTCCCTTTCCCTTTTCCCTGTCCCTGTCCCTGTCCCTGCACTGCAGCAAACACCACTCCTGCCATTTCCCCACCTCCTCCTCTCTCACAAACCATTTGGAGCTCAGCCACAGCCCTGGAAGAGAGCCCAGATATTGATGTTCCTGGACCTTGGCTCATGGCAGCCAGTGTTTGGTTTTGCAAACAACTGCTGATTAAACAGAAATTCCCTGCCGGCCAAACAAAAAGAATCTTTCCTTCCCCATTTTTGCCCATCCATTTCTATGTCTAGGCTGGACCAGGAGTGTTTTGCCTGACAAAATCTCCTTGGCAAAGCCCAAGCTTTGGCTCACACCTGTGCTGATGCTCCCAGGGATTCAGAGCCTGAAGAAACTTGGGAGGTCGTTTTGGATGAGGGGAAAGATCAACTAACACTTAGGTAAAATTCCAGATCATCTTCAGTGCTCTCCATCAGCCCTGCAGGGTTTGGTTTCTGTCCCTAAACTCAGTTTTCACTGGTGACAGCCAGCCCACAAACATCACTTTCAAAAGTTTCAAAACTTCAAAGTTTCCCCTCAGTTTCCCCAAGACAAAAATGATGTGAGAACTCTGCAGTTGCAAAGATGAGATGCAAAGAAATTACGGTGAGATAAACAGAGAATAAATAATTACAACTTTGAGCCAAAATAGCTCCAATTTGACTCAATTTGGCCTCCTAGAGATCATTCTGTCCATCCCAACAAGGCTTTGTTATCCCCAGCTGGAGTCTGGTTTGTGTTTGTATTGCTTGTGATCCTGCTGCTTTCAGCTCTGGTGGAACTCTGCAGTTTGTGGTGCTGTACATCCCAAAATATTTATAAAGGGAATAAAGTAGATGATGTCTGGGAACAAAAATAATAAAGATAATGCATTGTTGTGAAGGCAGGGGATGGCTGGAGGATGGCAGTTGTTGGCCATGAGCTCATCCATAGTGTGCTGTTAAAATGGTGTTCACAGAATCGTGGAATATCCTGAGCTGGAAGGGACCCACCAGGATCATCCAGTCCAACCCCTGTCCCTGCTCAGACACCCCAACAATCCCACCCTGGGCACCCTGGGGACATTGTCCAGACACTCCTGGAGCTCTGGGAGCTTTGGGAATGTGCCCATTCCCTGGGGAGCCTGGTCAGTGCCCCATCACCCTCTGGGAGGATTCCTTTTCCAGCCATGCATTTAGGAATAAATGTAATTTTTTCCATCACAACTTATTTCTCAAAGCATTCTTTTTTTTTTTTTCCCCAAACAACACTGTTTTCCCAGCAGCATCTTCAACACCAAACCCAGCAGCTCAAACCCGAAATGTTTGGGTGGGAACATTTCTCACTTGCCTTTCCTCATTCTCCCACAGTGGGAGAGTTCCTGCCTGGAATAAATCATGGAATCACTGAATGGTTTGGGTTGGAGGTGAGCATAAAGTTCCTGTAGTTCCAACCCCCTGCCATAAGAAGGGACAAGAAATCTCTAACAAGTTTCCACCACCCTTTTCCCTCTAAGATCCTAGAGGAAGATGCTTAACAAGAAATATATCCAGAAAAAAATGGAGCAATTCTCTTCAGGCAGCAAAGAGTGATCCATTGGAATCAATTTTTCTTATTTCTCAGCCTTTGTCTTGCCAAGTTAATATTTTCACTGAACTGAAAACTTGTAAGCATGTAAAGACAGAAATGTCTTCATCCAGCTGTAACTGCAATGGAATCCCATGGAATAAAAATAAAAAGAAAAAGGGGGGTTTCCAACTGTCTTTCACACTTCCATTAAAGTTAGATCTTCTGGAGGGAGCTTGGCATCCTGCTTTGGGATGACAGAAACGATGCTGGATGATTTCAGTGATGCCATTTCTGGGTTTGCTCTGTCACTGCTGCTCATCTCTGCTCAGGAGGCTGAAAAGTCATCCAATTTCCCTTGGACAAGTGACCCTCTGACCTGGACAGCAGCTCCTGTCAATGGAAATATCCTTTAGCTGGATTTTGACTTGGAGTCAGTGACCTGGAGAGGAAAGTTTCTGCTGCTCCCTTACTAATCGTGGTCAAGCCAAAAGAATTTGTAGGACAAGGTTACAGGAAAGCAGCAAAGCACCTGCATGAGTATTTTGAGTCCCAAACATCAAAGAGCCACTAAATCCATGGAGCATAAATCTGAAAATAACGTGTTTGGATGGAACTAAGTACAGAAAAAAGACTTTTATCCTGATTTATTCCTGATTCTCACCAGACTGATGGCAACAGCTTAATGAAATGTGGTATCCTTGGAAGAAGGGAAAATTATTCTATTTGAGGGAGTGTTTTGGGCTGAACCGAATTTTTAGAGAGCTCAATCATCTCTGTACACTGAAGTGAGTAACCCAGAGGTTACTCAGGGGTTTATCTAGAAAAAAAGCTTCTCTTAAATGCCTGACTCTGAGTTTACAGGAGAATATTTCACATCCTCACTTCCACTTGGATGGAAAATGGAAACAGAAGTGATTTGCTGCCTTTGATTCCAGAACCAGAAAGTTCAAAATCAGAGTTAAAGTCAGATATTTAAGAGAGGGAAAAAAAAGGAGAAAAAAAAACCTAAACCGGCTTGATGATGAGGTTTGGGGCAAGCCTTGCTCTGTTCAAATCCGCATTCCCAGCCCAAGGGGTTTGGCTCTGGGAACAGCTGGACCCCAGGGGTCACCAAGACATGGGATAAAACCAAGGTAGCTCTTGATATTCTTTCCCCAGAACGAGGAGAATGCAGAAGAATTCTCTTCTCTTAGGCTGGGATGAAACTGGAAGCTGTGCCTGGAGCTCCCAGTGCTGGAGAAGTCTCCTGCAATTTTCCCTCTGAAATTTCCTTCACGTGGGGGACCCTTTTCTTTTTGCTTTCTCCACCCCATAAACAATCCAGAACAGGGCACAAGGCACCCCTATCCACTTGCAGCCCAAGTTTTAGGGCACAGAAAAGCAGCTGCCTCAAAGAGCAGGCCCGGGATGGTGTCACCCTTATTGAACTGCCTCGCCAGCGTTTTTTACAGCAGTTTAAAACTCCATCAAGGCGCCATCAAACTGCCTTTCACTTCCAAACCCAAATGGCCATGGAATGGAGCCCAGAGTGAAATGCTAAATTGGATCCCATCAAACCAGCGTCAGATCACACAGGCTAAGCGGGAATGAATGGCTCCTAACGATGGAGTTCATCATTATAAAGTCATGACAAAGGATACAGAACCACCGAGGTCTCCAGCAGAGCAACCAACCCTTCACCCGCCCCCTCCCCTCTCTCCAATGCCTGCTGATTTTTTCCTATTAGGGTGAAACTTTTTTTTTTTTTTTTTCTGAAGTGCTGAAGTGTGTTTTTTCTCCCCTGTAACTGCCAAAGGGTTTCAGGGCTCATTCAGGATAAATTATTCAGTCTTAACTGAGACGCCATAAATCTTAAATGGCAAACAATAGATGATTCTCCCTTTAGACACACGGAGCCTGCAAAACTAATCTCCTGCTAAGCAATGGTGTGTCCCACCCCAGCTGCTGATGGCAAAATTTACAGGGGGTAGCATTTGTTTCCTTGTGTGCATCTATATTTAGGTTGCCACAGGGCCTCCCCTTCCCACAACAACGTGTGAACTGGTCACCATGGGAGAGAGAGACAGGGAAACAGCTCGGGAAAGGCTCCATCATGCAAACTTCCAGCTATTTTGCCTGTTAAATAAGGACACTTGAAAGTGGAGGAAAGGAGGGAGCAGCTTGTGTAAGTGAATTAGGATTAGCAGCCCCATGTGTTGTTTTGCTGAGATTTAAGCCTCTCACGTAGCGGGACTTGTGCTTCTCTCTTTGGAAAGCTTGGCATGAAATCCATACTGTTTAAAGCAATGTTATGCACGCTGAACCCAGCAGACCCAGGTGGAAGGAGGTGAAGCCTCAGACTCACCTGCAGCACTCCAATCCCTGCTCCACCACCCAGCCCAGCTCCTCCTTTTCCCTCCTCCAAGAATTCAAAGCCCAGACTGAAGTCTGCAGCATCTGGAGGGTGCTGCTTCTCCTTAAGGAGGAGAACACAGAAAATCCCCAGCACAGCTTGGGTGCCAGGAGCCAGTTGAAATAACACTGTGGGCTAGCACCAGCTCCGGCCACCGCTCGGGGACGGCTGCCAGCGGATCCTGGGGAAAAGCACATTTCCCCTGGCTGGCTGAGGAGTTGGGCTTTCTGTGTTTAAATCTTTCCTCTCACTGCACACCCCCTCCTCCCCTGCCATCTGCCAGGCACGCCGTGCCCTGGGCCAAGTCTGGAGCCGGCAGAACCTTCCCCATCCCGGATGTGCCCGAGCGCTTCCCTGCGCTCCAACTGCTCCTCTCCATCCTGAGAGCAGCCAAGCTGGGAGATGTGCTGCCATCCCCCCCCTACCCCCACATCAGCTGCTGCTTGGGCTCCTCTCTACCTTCCAGGGCCATCTGGACCAGCTCAGCCCTCGTGCCGAGGGGGATGGAGGAGGGCCAGCAGCACCTTGGGAAGGAAGTTACAGTCTGGAAGGTTTATGTACATACATGAACTGCTCACGGCTTCCTCGAGCTCCTTTATGTCTGCCGAGTCCTCTGGGGATGGCACGGACTCCTAATGGATGCTGCATTAGCTAATCCAGTGATTCAATTACTCCTAAATACTCTCTGGTGGCCGGGGCTGGCCTTCCTGCTCACTTACTGGAAATAGTTGCTCTTCCAGGGGGAGGAGAGCAGAGCTTCCATTATAAGAAGCATCCCCCTCTGTGTTGTTTGTGTTGTCCTTCCACAGGGAGTGCTCAGCTTCCAAGGGCAGGGATGGAGGCAGACAGACCTGACTGAGATCCTGTGCCTCCTTTCCTGGCTCCATCACTGGTGGGTCACAGCAGCCCAGCACAGCAATGCCCCAGTAGCCACCAGCTGCTGGGAGCTGGCCCACACCCACCTGGCTCAGGTGAAAGCAGAGGTGCTGAGTCCTGGTGACACTCAAATCCCTGTCAGGGGACAGAATCCAGGTGATGTCATGGTTTGCCTCACCCATTTGCTATGGGTCATGACACACATGGAGGGGCTGGAGCATGTCCAGGGAAGGGAATGGAAAATCAGGAAAAGCTGAGGGAGCTGGGAAGGGGCTCAGCCTGGAGAAAAGGAGGCTCAGGGGTGACCTTGTGGCTCTGCACAACTCCCTGACAGGAGGAGACAGAGGCGGGGTTCGGGATCTGCTCCAGGGGACAGGGACAGGAGGAGAGGGAATGGCCTCAAGTTGCACCAAGGGAGGTTTCTACTGGATTTTTGGGAAGAATTTCTTCCCTGAAAGGGTTGTCCAGCCCTGGCACAGCTGCCCTAGTAGTAGTATCACCAACCCTGGAGGGATTTAAAGCCCTGTGGATGTGGCTCTTGGGGACATGGGTCAGTGGTGGCCTTGGCAGGGCTGGGGAATGGTAGGATTTGATGACCTTAGAGGGTTTTCCCAACCTAAATCATTCCATGATTCTGTGATCCCTAAAGGGGATGGTAAAACTGTGAATACTGTGGACTGACACCTATCCAAGAAATCATTATGTCTTCCACTGCCCAAATTCACATTGCAGCTTTAAAGGGACATTTCTTCATTTCCTACACACTCTGCCTCTGGATGGAAAAACCTGTGTGTCCTCCAGCAAATCTTTGTGCTTTGCAGTATGGACAGAGATTTATAAACCTAAGATCCTCATTAGTCTTAGTTCTTGAAAGTACAGATGAGAGGAAAGACAAATTTGTCACTTGGAGGAATAAGAAGCTCCTGCCAGAGAAGAGGAGGTTTGGTCCTGAAATTGGGGTGGATAGCCACATGGAAATAGTGCTCCCCTCTGGAAAATGCTCAACCAAACCACAGGAGGGGCTGTCATCGGTCCTAAGTGGCTTTTCCATAATAAAACATTTCTTTAGAAAAGCAATTTCTTAGAAACAGACAGAAAAACGAAGAAAAATTTGCACAGAATGGGAGGGCCAGGCACACTTCCCTTTGATTTGTCAGGGATGAGCCATCAAAGAAAATCCACTTTTGGCTTAACTTTTACATTAGGATTTCTAAATTCACTTTTGACCAGAGAAGAGCTGAAGTATCTACAAAAGACATTTGTCTGCATGGCCTTGAAAGGGAAAGATAAAATCTTACAAGCTTCTGCCAAAATCTTCATATGGCCACAAACCACAAGGCAGATTTCTTACATTGGTTCTTAGCCCTAAAGAGCAGATGAGACCAAATGGATAGATTAAAAAACTATATTAAAAAATTAAAGCACATTAAAAATAAAAATATTAAATATTCAAAAGTGTATTTAATATATATGTCTGTATATACACAAATACTTCTCTTCAAGGCTGTGCCAGTATTTTCAGGGCTGAAAATTCCCCTTTTTATTTAGGAAAAACCCTTTGTCTTAATTCAGCAGTTATGTGGGACACACAACACGGAGAGAGTGGAAAGGGAGGTATAAAGAGAAAACCTGCAACACAGGACAGGCAGAAGAGACCATAAATTCAGGGGGAAAGAATCAGACAGACACAGCCTGAAATTCAGATAAATAGCACCTTGTCTTTGCATTGCAGAACTAATTTAGAGAAGAAATTATGGGTGAGGAAGGGCTGGGATTGCAGTCACCTCGGAAGGTGGAACAAAGTATGAAATAACTTTGCTCCTGGAAGCCAGGAGGTGCAAAGTTCCTGCTCTTCTTTGTCTTGGTGGTTTGTTTGGTGGTTACTTTTGTTTTTACTTCGAGTTAGGATTAAAAAATACACAAAAGAAATGGATTTTTTTGCGTTTGGGTTTGGTTGTTTATTAAATTTTATTAAAAGTACAGAATGTTTAGTAACAGTTCTAGCCACCAGCTAGAAGTGAATAAAATGGAGGCAGATTAGTTACAAGGTCTCTTAAAGCTAAACAGTTTAATTGAGAAATAACACATATTATTTATACTTTTAACTTAATAACTAAATTTTCATGACTTTTAGTGTGGCACTAATTGTCTAACTAGAAACTTTTACTTGAAACTACGAAGAAGAAGGAAGATGAGTACTGAAAGAGACACTACTCAAAATTTTTTATCTTATTACTGTATTATAAAAACTTTACATTTGAAACTTTTCACCATGTGAAAGCACACACTTCTATTTAACTACACACTCGTGATTTTAATTTTATTACTCAAATTTGGAAGTCTTCTCTAAGGCCTCAGTTCAAAAGCAGTGTTCTCCAGGGGGTCAGTGCCAGAAAGCACAGAAAGCTCAAAAATCCGGGTTTTATGGGATCCAACACACCAGAATTCCCTGTCCTGGTGTAACCTGCTGTTCTGTGGATGCTTCATGTTCCTCCCCTGGCAATCCCCAGCCTCTCACACTGCTCTCAAGGGCTGCAAGTTCCCCAAATCCACCCTGAATCCTTCCCCTCCTGCTGATCCCAGTGCAAGCACCACCAGAACTGCTGGTTTGAGCTGCAGCAAAACCAATTTATTTGGGTTACAGGGCACTGACAGGCACTGAAATCTTGTGAGAGTCTAGAAGGGGTGAGGAGGGCACAGCACCATCCCCTCTCCTGGCACCCTAAAGGCACCTCTGTCCACCTGAGGAGCCCCTTCCCAAGACAATGGACAAGATCCAAGAGGGAACTGCTTTCTCCAGCATTATTTCTGGGAAAAAGCCATCAATTGAGCTTCAGGTAGTGGAGCCACACCACCAAACCCCCTCCTAATACCTCCCAAATCAGAAAACACAGCTGTCAGGAGACCTGGGTAAATTCTGGGATGTGATCCATTTAGTGGGGATAAAAAACCCAGCAAATCCACAGCTCACCCCATGCTGTTCCCTCGAGCTGGAGCCCAGACATAGAATTATGGTGCTGTTATTTGGGCTGGAGGGAAAATCCATCAGAAGCCATCAGGGTAGGGCACACAGTGAGCATCAGAGCAGCTCCAGCACAAGCCAGGGGGACTCCATCTGCTCCAGCCAGCTTTGTCACAGTGCCACAATTACATTTTATTTGTGCATCTTCACTGCAATTACCAGGATCTGCACAGGAACCTCCTCCCCAGCCCCTGTTTGCTCTCAGCATGCAGAGAATTCAAAGCTGAGCTCCCGACTGCACGAGGACTTGGAGCAGAATCGGCAGCAGCGTCACCAAATCAGCTGGAAAGTTTGCAGAGCTGCAGCGAGGCAGGAGGGCTCATTTTTCTCAGCTGATGAAAAGCCTGGAGAGCATTTTTATTAAATCCATTGAGGGGAAACCCCAGGATCGGTGGCAGAAGGGGACAAGGGGTTGTTATGGAGAAAAATCCTCTCTTAAACCACAGAGAACTCTTGGAGAGAGGCCCAGCAGAGGCACAATGAATTATGAAAAATTATCAACAACTCCTACAAACGAAATGGCCACAGCTCTGTAACAAATCAGCTCTGAAAAACACACACTCAAACCCCAGTGGGAGAGGGAATCCAGCCTGTGTGATATGGCTTCATCACAGCCCACACAGCAATCAGGGGACAAGTCCTTTTGCAGGCACAGGGCTGCTGTTTGCCCACCAAACCCAGAACTGACCCACCAGGGTTAGATCAGCAGCCAGACACCAAGCAGGTGCTGATGAGAAGCATGTCTGTGATGTGCAGCTTTGAAAGCCTGTCCTGTACTTTGAATCTTTGCTCTGAACCCACCCCAGTCCATATCCCCTCTCTACTGGAGCCTTCTGCTCCCTGGTGTCTGTCCCTGACCAGGAATTCAGCTGTGCCTGCTGCTTGCACAGAGCCTCTCCCTGACCCAGTGCCCCATGCCAGCTTCTGCCCCTTCTCTGCTCCTTGACTCTGTTTCACTGTTTTTTTGCCTTCCATCCAACTCTAACCATCCCCTGCTTGTGCTTTGCACAGCAACACTCACAATTTGGGGATCTCCAACACTGGAGAGATGGCTTAGCTTCCAATCATAGAATCACAGATGAATGGAATGGAATGGAATGGAATGGAATGGAATGGAATGGAATGGAATGGAATGGAATGGAATGGAATGGAATGGAATAGAATAGAATAGAATAGAATAGAATAGAATAGAATAGAATAGAATAGAATAGAATAGAATAGAATAGAATAGAATAGAATAGAATAGAATAGAATAGAATAGGAATGGGTTGGGTTGGGTTGGGTTGGGTTGGGTTGGGTTGGGTTGGGTTGGGTTGGGTTGGAAGGAACTTTAATGATCATCTCATTCCAACCCCCTTGCCATGGCAGGGACACTTTCCATTGTCCCAGGTTGCCCCAAGCCCCATCCAGCCTGGCCTTGGGCACTTCCAGGGATCCAGGGGCAGCCACAGCTTCTCTGCACAACCTGTTCCCATAATAACTTGTACCCAAACACAGCAAATACCCAGCTGTCCTCTTTCCACTACAAGATTTGCATCTGCAACCTTCCTTCAACACAGAATGCAGGATTTGAAAGCAGCCTGGCAGAAGAATTGGGGTTTTACCATCAAAGAGGCCAAAAAGAAGTTGGCCAAGGAGGGAGCCTGTGAGGGAATCCCTCAGCACTGTGGAGCATTTCTGTGGCAGATGCTCAATGGAGTTGATTAGAGAGAAATAATCTCTCCCTGCCAGATCACCCCTGGCCCTCCCTCTCAATTCAGGTGGAGAAAGGGGCTGAAGAGAGGAATCTCTCTCCTTTTCAAGTGCTTCCTCCTCCATGCTACAAAGTGGCCTGTGCAAAGTGGGAACGTGCAGCACATCAACCTTTCCCTGGGAAGCAGACTCCCAAGGAATAAGTCCTCCTATTTTCTGCAAGTGAACTTTAAAGAGGAGGAAGCCTTTGTTTCTCAGCTCCTTTCAGGTGCTGATCAATACCAGAGCATCAAACCCCCACAAACACACCTTTCCCTGCAGTCAAACCAAGCCTGGAGGCTCCTTTTGCTCCTTCTGATGCTGGGCAGCCTTTTTTTCCAGCCCTGCTTCCCCACCCCTCTGCCAGAGCAGAGCAGGACCCAGGGCCAGCATATGCAAATTCAGTATTCCAGCATGTTCTGTATCCCAGCACATTCTGTATTCCAGTATATTCTGTACACCAGTATATTCTGTATTCCAGCACATTCTGTATTCCAGTATATTCTGTATCCCAGCACATTCAGTATTACAGTATATTCTGTACACCAGTATATTCTGTATTCCAGTATATTCTGTACACCAGTATATTCTGTATTCCAACACATTCAGTATTACAGTATATTCTGTATTCCAATATATTCTGTATTCCAGTATATTCTGTATCCCAGCACATTCAGTATTACAGTATATTCTGTATTCCAATATATTCTGTATTCCAGTATATTCTGTATCCCAGCACATTCAGTATTCCAGCCAGCTCCACATCCACAGAGCCAATTAGTGAGTGGTGACCAATGCCACTTCCCAGGGTGGGCCAGCAGAGAGGGTGACATCTGGGTGACACAGGGCAGCCCATCTCCATCCCAGCTGCATGTCCAGCTCATCCATAATGCAGTTGGGATGCTCTTGCCTTCTCCCTGTTGCTTTCAGTAGTGGATGAGCAGGAAAATCACTGATCATTAGCAACAACACACAGAAGGATCCCAAGGGCAAACTTTATGTTGCATTCATAAAACCAATCCTCCTTGCAGGCAGGCTGGCTCCCCATGGCAGGGCTGCTGCTCAGAGCACCTTGGAAAATACAGGTTTTATTTCAGCAGTGCCCAAAAATCAAGGCCACCTTATGCTAGGCACAACATGGTTTTTAAGGAGATCATCTCTGCCCTGTCGAGTTTAAAATTGAAACAGTCAAGAAAACGTGGGAAGGGAATAAGAGACTTAGGGAGGTGAGCTGGTCTTTCCAAAATCGGATTGGAAATTAGTTCAGGGCTGGGAATGTCCCTGTGGTGTCCAGCCAGAGGCAGAATCACAGCAGCAAGGTGGGACTGTCCTGTTAAGGACACATTTAAATATTGCAGGTGCTGGAGTGTTTATCATTTTCCTTGGTCCTGCACTCTGGAATTGAGATCTCTGATATTTAGCCTGAGGTGTTACTCTCCCCAGCCATAATCCAGATTACTACCCAACATTATTTCTGCCCTTCTCTGGTTGTTACACACTTCAGAGATCTTTAGTGTTTTAGGATCTGTTGTAGGATGTGCTCCTACCTGTCATTGCCTGCTGGAATTACAAACCTGCTCCCTGATCTTCTCAGTGCTCTTCCCTGAAAAATTTTGGTTTGTGAAAGTAATTCAGGTTACACTATGCCAAATTGCCAGCACTGGTAATGTGGAGGTATCTGCACAAGAGAAAACTGCTTTTATTTGAAGATCATGCCAGAAAATGGTGTTTCCCACCCTGAATATGTGCCACCACCACATGCAGACACCTTGCAGGTACGTGACAGGATGGCACCACAATGTCACACACTTAGCCCAAGCCTTGGTAAAGTCAGGTCAATTTAAATTGAGGCAGTGGCCTGACAACTTCTTCCCATCAAACCAGCTGGGAGCAGCAGGGTCTCTCTCTGGGATACAGCTGATCCCTCAGTCTGGATTTATAGGGATTAAAGAAAAACCTCTGACCTCATTTGGGACCCATAAACAGAAACCATAACACCTGATGCCAGCCCAACACCATGAATGGCTCTGCTCTAAATTATGTGTCATTGCTAGATAAAAATTCATGTTTGAAACCACCTTCCATGGCTGCAACATCCTGTGAGGAGAAAGCCATTCCTTTGGAACTCAGGGAAGGATGTTTATAACAGCATTATTCATATAGATATAGAGAAATAAATATATAAATATGTAAATATATTAATTTAGAAAGGAAGCAATGCAGCCATGACTGTTCTGAGCAGCCTGGCCTAGTGGAAGGTGTCCCTGCCATGGCAGAGGGGGTGGAACAAGAGGGTCTTTAAGGTCCTTTCAAACCCAAACCACTCTGTGATTCTATAAATGGATTAGTTTTTTAATTTTGGCTCATACAAAGGTAGTTTGGAATCATGTGTTTTGCAGAGCCAGAAAAGCACCAAATCTCATCAGGATCTTCATTTGGGGCTGGCACCCTCTAATGTTGTTTTTTTTTTTTTTTGATTACTGATTCAGACACAGAAGATCACAGAATTTTCTGGGGATTATGAAGTGAGGGCAGTTGTTGGGATTCAGGAGGACACAACCATTTTGCAGGCTGTTCTTCATGGAGAAGGTGAGGAGGCACAGAATTGGAATAAGAAATTTAACGTGACCGAGCATGAAGCCACTCACAGCAGTAAGAGCAGACTCAAGCTAAGTGCAGCTTAAATAAACCTGAACGAGCAACACAAAGAAGTAAAAATTCAGACTTCACCCACAGCATCAACACTGCACAGGGATGTAATATAATGTCTGGGGGGTCAGGAGGTCAGCAGGAGAAGCAGGTGAGGGCACCAGCAGGCTCAGCTAATGACCTCTAAGGTAGTTAGGAGGAGACTCATTTGCTTCCCTTCCTGATGCCATGCCCCATCCTCAGCTGCTCCTCGAAGCTGTCAGGACTGGGCTGCTCACACCCTGCTCCCTGATCTTTATTACTTTGCCAAAGTTTAATTGGCCCAGGTGATGCTCCCCGAGCTGGGTGCCTGCTGCAGGTTGGGGAGTTGGGTATTGGTGTTTTTGCCAGAGGAGGTGGTGGAAGGAGGGGAAGGAGCTCAGGTTTCAATATAAAATGAGGATGCAACGCATCCTGAATCAAAAATGCATCGGACAAACCATGAGAAAAGATTGTTTCAGCTTTCTAGGGGAGCAGGGCTGGCTCTTCCATGCTTTGGAATAGGGTTTTAGCATGGGAAAAGAGAGATGGAGTCATTCTGGTACCTGGGGAATGGCTTTTTCCACTCCCTGGGAGTCGTGTATTTGCTAAGTTAAAAATCCTCCAAAAACTTCAGCTTTCCAATGGTTCAAGAAAAGCTTGTTAGTGCATGGTGACCACATCCTCTGAGTCATTTGTGTGCACTGGCCATGCTCCTTCCCCTCAGCCATCCAGGAAAGCAGCTGGGTAAACCCTGGAAGATTTGCCTTGCTAGCCCACCCCAGTGATGATCCCCTCTTATTTAGGACAAGAATTTGGAGAAAGAAAATTTTTCTCCATAAACTCATCAGGGCCTCTTTTGGCTTCCCAGGCAATGACTGAAGAAAGGAATGGAATGGAATGGAATGGAATGGAATGGAATGGAATGGAATGGAATGGAATGGAATGGAATATAGAATTTGGAATAGAATAGAATAGAATAGAATAGAATAGAATAGAATAGAATAGAATAGAATAGAATAGAATAGAATAGAATAGAATAGAATAGAATAATTTCAGTTTTAAAGGCCCTAGAGTGACCGTCCTGCACAATTACCTGACCAATTTAGGGCTGTCCAAAAGTTCAAGGCTGCTTTTGAGGGCATTGTCCAAATGCCTCTTCAACACCAAGAGGTCTGGGGCATTGACCACCTCTCTAGGAAGCTTTTTCCAGTGTTTCAGTGAAGAAATGCTTCCTAATATCCAGTTTAAACCTCTCCTGGCAGAGTTTTGAACCATTCCCACATGTCCTGTCAGTGGATACCAGGGAGATCAGCACATCCCTCTCTGCTTTCCATCCTCAGGAAAAGGTAGAGTCCCTCAACCTCCTTTTCTCCAAATTAGACAAACCCAAAGTGCTTGGACATCCATCACAGGACCTTCCTTACAGCCCTGTCACCAGCAAGAGTGAAGGACAGAGGAGGAATGAGAGAGAAGAACTTGACACAAGCAGATGTTGGCTGGGAGTCTCTGGATTATGGGACAGATATTGATTGTCCAAACCATGACAAGGCATCATTTTGGGATGCACTGTTGGGCTTGGACCAAAACCTCTCCAAGAATCCTGCTCCCAGCCCAAATCCTGCTCCCAGCCCAAATCCTGCTCCCAGCCCAAATCCTGGCCCGTGTTTGTCAGCACTGACGTAGCCTGCTGCTCCCATCCCATAATTTTTCCACTGTCAGGAGACAGAAATGAGACTTTTCTGCTCAACACAGAGCACCCATCACACTCAGCACAACTCTGCAGGATGAATCTCAGAGATGAATCCTGGTGACAACCAGCAGAGCAGGCACAAAGGTGGAATTCATGGAAATTCAGCCTTTTTCCTTAGAAAAAAAGGAGAAAAGCTAAGAAGAAGAAAGAAGGTGTTTATAACCCTGAGCAAAATGAACATTGGTGTTTTAAAATCAAAGCTAGGAAATGCCCAAATTGCCAGTGTGGGTACTTGAATCCAACCCCTTTCATATACATTATTTCATTATAATCTTGATTTCAGGGCTGAATGGGTTTTGTCTGCAGAGTTTGGCTCCCAGGACACAACTTTCTTACAGAGGCAGGCACCAGGTTTCTCCCTCTCATCCAGGGGTGACCCCATCCATTCTTTCCATGGGATTATGAATTTCCTTTCAAAACACTCTTCTGAGATGAAACTGTGGTGTGATCCTCACATTGAATTCTAGGAGCTGATAAAAAGATAAAAAATATACATGCATTAAGGCTGCTTGATTTCAGCTGCAGAAAACTCATTTCTTTCCAAAGCTGAGCCTTTTTTAGAGATTTCTTTGTTAGATCTCTACGGCACCATTAATTTTTAGCTGCAATTTTTACTATTCAGCATTTTAACAAAGTGGATTGCTTGGTTTCAATGAATGGTCAACAAATAAGATTTTAGTCTAAATTACTTTCTGTGTGTGCAAGATGAAGGGACTTTTGTGGGCGAGCCAAGGCTGAAACAGGGCTGGTCACAACCCAAAAATTCTCTTTTGAAGGAGGAGAAATGAAAAATCAAGGTTTAATTTTTAAAATTAACAATCGGGATTTAAATGTTTTAAATACATTAATGAATCCAAGACCTTCTACAAAGGATGAGAGGGCAAAAAGAAGCACAATCATGGTCAGGTTGTGTTTCTGGAATGAGCTTAGGCCAAAATTTAGTCCCTGATCTGAATTGAGCCACTGCTGCAGACCACAGCCTTTACAGATCCTCTGCAGTAGAGACAGACCCTGTTTAAAAAAAAATGGGATTTTTATGAGAGTTTTGCTCCCCTCAATAAATCAAGGGAACTGGAGATTTGGTAAACCCCAAAGTTTTAAGCAAAAATGCCACACAGTCAACAGGAAACAAAGAATAAATTGGAGAATCCCAGATTAACTTGGGCTGGAAGGGAGATCTGGGGGTCTCTGGCCCAGCTCCCCACTCACAGCAAGGCCAACTCCAAAGTTAGATCTGATGAGGTTGCTCAAGATAATTTCCTTGGGTTCTGCACAGAAACAATCCAGTGCTGTGATTTAATCCCAGCTGGAAACAGCTCCACACATCCATGGGATGGGGAGACAACGGGAAGGGTAGCAGTGAGAAAACTCATGGGTTGGGATAAGGACATTTTCACAGAGAAAGGAAAAGCCACCCACGAGCAGAGCAAAGCAAGGAATTGGTTCCTCACTTCCCATCACAGCCATTCCCAGCACAGCAGGGCTGGAGTCACGTGTAATGGTGACTGGGGAACACAAACACCATCACTCTGACCATCCCCACACCCTTCTCCTCCTCCCAGCTTCAAATACTGACCATACAGTCTGGAATGTCCCCTTGGTCACTGGGGTCAGCTGTCCTGGCTGTGACCCTTCCCAAGCTCTTGGTCTGGAATGTCCCCTTGGTCACTGGGGTCAGCTGTCCTGGCTGTGTCCCTTCCCAAGCTCTTGGTCTGGAATGTCCCCTTGGTCACTGGGGTCAGCTGTCCTGCCTGTGACCCTTCCCAAGCTCTTGTGAGCCCCAGCCTCCCCAGGGCTGGGTGGGGTGAGGAGTTTAAAAGGCCTCAGCTCTGTGCAAGAGCTGCTGAGCAACATCCAAACATCCATCCCCGTGCTAGCAAATCCAAACCAGCCCAATTCCAGCTTCTGTGATGAAAATTTACTTTGCACCAGTCAAAACCAGCACATCCAGGGATTTCCCTTGGAAAAGCTCCTCAGTCATGGGCAGACATTTGTGTCCAGGGGCTCTTCTACCTCTGCTCAGGAGGTTCCTGGCTATAAATGTGTCCTGATGCACCAGAGTAATAAATTGTCTTGTCCACATCCCATCTTTAAGATATGGATATGTCCAGCCACTGCCCTCATCCAAAAATGTCCCAGCTTTGGAAGCTGTCACCAAAACTGCTTTACTTTGCAGTGGGATATTCCAAACCACATTCCCTGCTCTCTCTGAAGAACTTCACAGCCCTCATAATTAAAACTCATTTAATTGCATCCGCTGTGTGTTCTCTATAATGTCATGCCAAAGAAACAAGTGCTGAGCGTGTCACCAGCCAGAGGTGTGACAAAGGTGATGCTCCAGGTCGTGGGAGCATCTCATGAGGGGCAGCTTCGATGACATCCTCCCATCCTTTACCCTTGTGCAATTAGAGCTCTTCTAATTCCTGTCCCCACGTGGGCACGGGCCACCAGCATCCTGCCCCTTCCCAACTTCTGAGAGCTCGTCTTTGTAGCCTTAATGTCCTTTCAACGCAGAATTTGGGATGTAATTATTTATTTACACCACTGTGCAGCCCGGAGGGTCTCTCTTACAAGGCTTGCGTGAGAAGACTGTGATTACTGGGGCTCTGCAGAGGATGATTAAAGCAGCGTGACTAAAGTGTTTCAAGTGATCTGTCCTGAAAAAGGGCAACGCACAAAGTGCCCTCTTCCTGCAGCTGCTGCCTGTGTTCAGAGACAGATTTGTTAACTGCAGTGACAAAAGGAAGCTTTTTTTCCCTTATTCCTCCTCATCGTCTCGGCGTTAATCAAATACAGCCCGCGCTGGGTTTTACTCCTTCCAGTTGCCCGCTCAAATTGTTGACTCATTTCCAGGCAGCTCCACGCTCACCAGGCTCTTGACAGCAGCGAGGTGGGAGACAGCTCCCCAAAGGCATAATTTGAAGACAGGATATTTTACAGAGCTGTCAAGAAGTTCTTCATTTGGGCTGCCGAGCCTTTATTGCTCGTGACGTGCTGTAAAACAGAGAGGACCCAACTCGCATCTCGCACTTCAGGATGAGTTTGCAAGAGTGAAAAAGGGAAGAAAAAAAAAAAAAAAAGAAACACACCAGCAAGAGCACTTCTCTTCAGCTTGGAGCTTATCTAAGCTGCTGCTCGCCAAGGGAGATAAACGTGGGCCCTCTCAATCTGATTATCACAACCATTTCACAGACTCGATACCATCGTTCATCCACGGGCCACTATGAAATTAAACTGGCTGATCTGCTCGGATAGAGGCCAGGCTTGAATGGCTGAGCCATGAAAAGGAAGGGTGTAAAAGGGGAGGATGGAGGAATTTCTTTTCATCCCCTGGTTTGTACAAAGCTGGGCTGAATATTCATGGTGGGGTGGCAAAGTTTGGGAGAAACGGTGAGGGGGGGAAAAACATGGCAGTGGGAAATCTTAACTTGAGGGAGTTTGTCTGGTCACAAATATCTTCCCTAAACATTTATAATGGAAATGCTGGATGCTGCCTGCTTTTGGTACACAGATGGAATTGGCTATCTGCTCCAAAATCACAGAATAAGCTGAATTAGAAGGGACCCATGAGGGGCCTCAAGTTCTAATCTCAGCCCTGCAATGAGAAAGGAAGAAAGTGAGATGGAATTTAGGAGCATTACTGGGGTTTTAGAGCATTTTCCAGCTGGACAAAGTGGGTAAGATGCACCTTGGAATTGAAAAAACTCTCCTGAATAGCAGCAGCAGCAGCCTCCTATCCCACCAGTAAAGTTTTCCATGAAAACTATGGGATCCTGTGGGAAAAATCATCAGCATGGCCACATGGCCTTATCCAGGAGAAAGAGGAGAAAAGGATGAAGCAACACCTGAATATGGTTTGGATTTGTAGACATGACCCTCACGAGGAAGAATCTCATGATAAAGATGTTTTTCCAGAAGACAAGACTCCTCTTTCTAAAAAATCCCCACCCTAAGGCAAAACTCCCCTACACAAATACCAGATTTACTCCCCAGAATAGCTTCTCTTCAGAGAATGGAAGGAGGGAATTCCACCCCATGCAGCCAAAGTTTGATTTTTCTGAAAAGTAACAAACCTCACCAGGTTCAGTGATGTCACAGAGAGCAGAGGTGGGTGGTGACACAGAATAGACCTCAGATTGTCCCCCGTCAAATCTCCACCTGAGCAGCACCAATTCCACAATTCCACAAAAAAGAGAAGCATCAGGAGAGTGTGGGAGATGCTGGAAGGGCTTTCATGGGTTGGCCACCTCACCTTTGAAGAGGCAGAGCCACAACCAGGAGATGGAGCCTTTAGAAACACAGCAGTGTGAGGAGTTATAAATGGAGGGAGCTTTTAATCTCTGAGTGAACCTCATTAACTTGGACACTTTGTGTGTTAAAAAATGAGAAGCGTTTCACCTAATGAGGAGCTCTTAATAGGTGTTGGTTTTTTTGCTAAATTATCATATTAAGCAGAAGATAATTAACAAGCATTTTCTTAATGTGGTGCTCTGCTGATAAAATCTCATTGTCTATAAATCATCAAGATACTGCAAAAATAAAAAATTCAAAAATTGCTTTTTAATTATGCTGGGCATGATGGACAAAAAGTACAGGACCATTTCAACTGTTGGGGAATTGATGTTTGAGTTACTTTCCATCCTTCTATACTCGATACATGGAGAGGAGAGGAAGGGTTCCAGTGCAGAAAACCCCAAAAAGCCTCCAATAGGTCATGGTGAGCTGCATCCTTAGAGAGAAAAGCTGGAGAACCCATGAATGGATGATGGATGGATGGATGGATGATGGATGGATGGATGGATGGATGGATGGATGGATGGATGGATGATGGATGATGGATGGATGGATGGATGATGGATGATGGATGATGGATGATGGATGATGGATGGATGATGGATGGATGATGGATGGATGATGGATGGATGATGGATGGATGGATGGATGGATGGATGGATGGATGGATGATGGATGGATGGATGATGGATGATGGATGGATGATGGATGATGGATGATGGATGATGGATGATGGATGATGGATGATGGATGGATGGATGGATGATGGATGATGGATGATGGATGGATGGATGATGGATGGATGATGGATGGATGGATGGATGATGGATGGATGGATGATGGATGGATGGATGATGGATGATGGATGGATGGATAATGGATGATGGATGGATGATGGATGATGGATGGATGGATGATGGATGATGGATGATGGATGATGGATGATGGATGATGGATGGATGGATGGATGGATGATGGATGATGGATGATGGATGATGGATGGATGATGGATGGATGATGGATGGATGGATGATGGATGATGGATGGATGATGGATGATGGATGGATGGATGATGGATGATGGATGATGGATGATGGATGATGGATGATGGATGGATGGATGGATGGATGGATGGATGGATGGATGGATGATGGATGATGGATGGATGGATGATGGATGATGGATGGATGATGGATGGATGATGGATGATGGATGATGGATGATGGATGGATGATGGATGATGGATGGATGGATGGATGGATGAATGGATGAATGATGGACTGGTGAGGAAGAGCTGGGGTCCTGCAGGCTGGGGATGTGAGAAGCCAGATGTTGGTTCCACCACAGGAAATCTGCATGAGGAGTTGGCAGGGAATGGTTGGCAGGGAATGGTTGGCAGGGAATGGTTGGCAGGGAATATCTTCTCTCTGTCTTGTCTTGTGCCCCAGCCTGGGACCAGTGGATGCTGCTTTGCCTCTTCCCAGCTCTCATGAGGAAAGGAGAGACAGAGCTGGAGAGACAGCATGAGCTGAGAAGGGATGAGTGGAAAATCAGGGAAGAAGGAGGAGAAGAGAGCCCTCAGCGTGACCCTGTGTTGGGAGGGGATGGGCTCCAAGCACAGCCCCGTGTTTGTAACCTGCCCTTGGCACTTTATTTCACATCCAGCAGCACCAGGACTTGTCAGAGGGAACTCAAGACCACCAGGAGCCTTCATCCAGAGCTCACACACTGGAAACTCTTCCATCAACACTCCCTCCCTGACAGCCCCTCTCCCTTTCCTCCTTATCTCACCTCTAGTTTACAGCCAGCACTCCGCTGGAATTACCTGGGGCTGCTGCTGCACCAGCTCTGACCTCTGCTGAAAATGTTTTCGGGTCTGGGTGACTGGCAGGGAGCCCTGGCTGAGCAGTGGGAGCTGCACACCCTGAGTGTCTTCTCCCTCCAGCCAGAGTGGGGAGGGCAGGGTTGTTTGTGGCTGTTACAGCGAATTTCCTCTGTGATTTATGGGCAGGGAAAATCCATCTGTAATTTAAAACTGCTTTCAGCGTTCGTGTGTATGTAATATATATGTAATATAAACCATAATTATATCTATATATATATTTATATAGATATATACATAAATCTACCATATATATAACCTTATGCAATATATATAAAATCAAACCTAACAAAAAGAGGGGGGGCACAGCGGTGCAGCTGGGAATGTGCAGCAAGTTTTAAAATTACCACGGTATTTCCAGAGCATTTGGCCACGAAATCTCTGGATTGAATTGTTTAGCATCCCCCCCTGTCTCCCTGCGACTCCTCTGTGCATCACAAAGCTCAGGAGCACCGTTTGAAGTTTCAAAAGGAGCCGTTTTTGTGAATGGGATAATCAGGGCTGACTAATCAGCCACGGTGTAATCCCTGCACCTCCAGAGCAAGGAACAAAGCCACGTCCAGATAATCCCCTGGGCTTTGCCTTGGAGCTGTCCCTGGCCCTGTGGCAGCAGAGGAAGGAAGGATTATCCTGTCAAGAGCAGAAACTCATCTGTGTTCTTACAACTGGGGCCTCGTTAGGCCAAATTCCAGGTAAAGAGCTCCAGGAGTGAGGCATGGGGCCACCAGCCTTGGGTGTTTGGCCACCTTTGGGTCCCTGTAGTGATGGTACAGAGGTGACCTATAGGAACCTATAGGAATATATATTACTTATTATATTACTCTGTGGAAGAAGCAGACATCATGATTCTGTCAGTAAAATTCTGAACCAGTTCCCCCAAGATTTTAATAGCATCTGATTTATTGCATTTAGTGATCCCCATTGACCAGCAATGGGAAAGACCCAGAGCCCTGAGCCCTGTGGATGGGACATCTCACCCACGACATCATCATCCCTCCAGCAGCTGAGAACAGTCCTCAGCCACAGCTTTACATCCTTCTAGGAGCTGAAATCCCTTCCCAGCCCATGAAGGGTGCCAGGCTGCCTCTCTGAGAATGCAGGACCAGAGGAAAAGGAGATCTGGGGGGGCTGAGGGTGTAGCCTGGTGCTCAGAGTACCTGAGGGAGGGAGAGGAGCTGCTCTGGGATCTGGGCTGTTCCTGCATTTCACTACAGAGCCCCTGGATCAGACAGCAGAACCTGGGAGAAATCCTAAATCCCCAATGGATTTATTTGCTGTGGAGGAAGTTTGTGCTGTGCAGGGAAAGCTGGGCAGGAGCACAGCTGTGTCAATGTGTGAGGGTGCACAAATGCACATCTGTGGCTGGCACAAAAAGCACATTGCTGACCCCACATCTTCTGCAGGAGTCAATTTGCTGATAAAAACAGAATTGCTTTGCTGAAACCACCAGGAGTGGTGAACATCCGTCCTTGGGATCTAAACTTGCTCTTCTCTTGTGTTTAAAACACAGAAAGCTGCATCTCCCTTTGTACAAAATCCACTCCAAAAAGGAGCAGCTGTTCCTGTTGACTCTTTGGAGAGCCCTGCTCCCTCCAGACAGAGGAATCCCCCATGCTGACACACATCCACACCCCCTTCTTCCTGCTCTGAGCATCTCCAAAGGGACCCATCACTCTCTCCAAAGCACTCTGCTGCTGTCAGTGGTGATAGGCAATGCAATAATACCTTTTATTGGGTCAATACATCACCTGGAACACAGCAGCCATCCCTTTCTGCAGGTGATGGCCCAGGAGTGACCTGTGTGAGTGGGCAGGATGGGCTGCTCCAGCTCCTGGTCTGGCCTGAAAGGCAGCAGGGGGTATTTTCCTTTTATCCAACAGGTGAGAGTGAATATTTTCCTCTCTTCCAACAGGTAGCAGGCTGTATTTACATCTCTTCTTTTGTCTCTCAGTGCTTTATTGCATTTCCTGTTCTCTGAGCAGCCTCAATAAAACATCTTTCTGAAGGGTTCTCTGCTGTGCAGTAAATATCCTCCTTCATCTGCCAGCTTAGATAGGCATCAATCAATCAGAGGAAGTCCCTGGGGATGCCAGGGTGCATCATTCAAGGTTAGGGACCAGACAGGCAGGTGACAGCAGAAGGATTGCACTGCTTCTGCTAGGAATTAACCCCCCAACCATCCCCATGCTTGCCAAAGTTACATTAAAACAACAAAAAAATAAAAGGTGTTGGAGAATCTTTTGTGTCTCATCCTCAGCAGGGTTTCTTTAACAGCCTAGAGGGAAAAAGGCATCCCTGGAATCACCCATCGGGGTGGCTTGGTGTGGTCACAGCAGGATACCTTGGGCTCTCCTGCCAGGGGACATCAAATCCAGCCATGGATTGAGGGGCACCACACATCCAAGGACATGGGAACCTTCCTGTGATGGGGTTGGACAGGACCAGAGTGGAATAATCTTCATGGACCATCTCTCTGATGGTGGCTCTGTGCTGCCAACACAACATGAAATGCCTTTTCCAGCTGGTAAATCCAGGATGGCTCCAGTCTGAGCCACAGGAGTCAGTGTCAGAGCAGGTGACAAGGGATCTGTCCCCATGGAAAGAGTTTCCTGACAAAGCCTTGACAACGAGGTTTTCCTGCTGCCCGTGCTTCCCAGCTGTGCAAGCATCTCTGATGTTAACTCTTTGGTGCCTTCCAAAATGCAAAGAGGAATCCAAAGGATGAATTTATTACTCCGCTGTTACCACATTAAAATGTCAATATTGGCCTTGGGTGGGAGAGGGGAGTGTGGGGGCTCTTCCTGCAAGGAAACTGCCACCCTAAGTAACAGTGACCTTTTAATTGCTCCATTATAAGGTTGGCCACCACACTGGGAGAGTTCCCTAAGCAGTTAATCCACTTAGCAGAGCCTGGATCTTTGGAGAGGGTGTAAGTGGTGTGGTTGTTGTCTGAGCTGCATTTGAGAGTCATTAAAGGGTTGCTTTGTGCAGGAAGAATCTCGTTTTAACAGCATCAGCTCCCGGCTCCAGCAGGAATTACCCTCCACTGGAGCTGCAGCTATAGATTTCAGCTTATAGATTCTGTGGGTAATAAATGACAGCTCTCAGACATCCTAGGAAAGGGTTTCCAACTGGAGTGGGGAGCAGACAATCCATCCAGGCTCGGGAGTGAATTAAACCCCAGCTCCTCTCCAGCTGGACAGGGGATGAGAGGCTGGGTAATGTTTGCAGAATGAGTTTCCTAAATTCCTGATTTCCTAATCAATTTGCAAAAGGTTTATCCTAAGGGAAGAGGTGTCACTGGCCAGTTACAGAAGCCCCTGACCAGACAGCCCCAGCCAAATTCCGTCCTCTGATAAATTCACAGGATGAGACAACAACTGAATCTGAATTATTTGGGATTAGAATGGGGGAGGCTGCAGGAATGACAGGAAGACAAAGTCCTGTCCTGCACAGTGGGGATGGTTATCAGAGGAAAAGAATGGCCATTCATTGATTCATGTGTTTTAAGGCCTTTCAGTGGTTAAAAACACTAAAGATGCTACAGAGAGAGAGCCTGAGTGAAACCTCAAAGCCAACACAGTGGGTTTGGCTTCCTTCCCCTGTCTGCTCTCCCTGCCTTTCACTCTGGTGGATCTATATCAAGGTGCTGTGCTCTTCACCTTCCAAAAATGATTATCCCACCTGCAGGGAACCCTCTAAATCTGGTCAGAGGGACAGTCCTGACCATCTCCTCCAAGACAAAGAGCCCCAGTTCCTGGGAAACGAGAGGGTGGATGGAAGTTCTGGCCCAGCACTGAGACCTCAGCGTTCACCACGAGGCTGCAACAGGACAAAGTCCTGCAGGCCCTCTCCTAAAAATGATGGGAATCGTGGTGGGATCATCTACAGGGATCATCTCCAGGGAGGAGAGCTCAGGCTGTGGAGGTGCAAGGGCACACTGCTCAGGTGGGGCAAGATGACACCAAGAGTCAGGGCCAGAAGGGGAATCTGAGCCACCCCTGGGTGCTCCTGGTGAGCACAGCACTGGGATGAGCTGCCCCATGGACACGGCTGCCCCTTGCACCATCTCCACCCCTTCGTCCCTCCACTCTCCCCCCTCTCCAAGTGTCTTTTCCCAGATAATCATTGGGATTATCCAACCCCCATCCAGGCTGGGCTCTGCCTCAGCCTCCCAACCCCAGACCCTTCTGTATCTGAGCCAGCTTTGACTCTCAGGCTCAGCTCAGATCAGAGCCTTGCAGACAGAAGCATCTTTGTGCCCAAGCTCTGACCTTTGGCTCTGCTCCTGATCCCAGCAGGCTGGATGTGTCCAGCTGTTTGTCTTGCTGGGAAGGACAGGAGAAGGAGCTGAAAGGAGCAGGGATCTATTCTTGGCTCATCTCAGACTTCCTCCCTGACCCTTGGCCAAATGACCTCCTCTGTCTATTCCCAGGGGTCATTCCTGCTGCCCTTGGTATCCACTGGAAGTGCTCATAGCAGGAGGAGGATCAAAGGGTGGAGGATAAATTTGGGTGGACAATTTAAGGCAATTGAGCCTAAGATCCAGTTCTGGACTTTCCAGAATCTCAGATGGCCAAGGACTGCAAGGAAATGAGGAATTGTGCAGATTTACTGCCACACCTTCTTCATCACCTAGACCTTTCCCACCAGCACATCCCAGCCCTCCCCAGCACAGCTTCCTCCTCCTCTGGGCAGGATAAATCCAGACCCCACATCTGGATAAATCCAGACCCCACATCTGCCCCTTCCCCCCCAGCTCCGGGGACATTGATCTTACTGATTCCCCTCCACCTATTGCTGCACACCTCAAACCTGGAAAAGAACCAAAATTTTGGCATTTCTCAAGTGTCAGACTTGGCCTCTGGGTCCACAGGCCACATTCGGGGAGAGTTTGGGTCCTACATCTAAAATCTTGTCATGGACTAAACCAGATCATGCCAGATTGAGGAAAACAAGGATTTTAATTAGTGGGAGTGTGATGCTCACCTGGCCAGAGTCCTTGAGGGTCCCACAGTCACAGAGCAGAAATGTTGGTGGCTCATCACCATCCCCAGGAGGTCTGAAAGGATGGGAGGGATGTGGGAACAGATCTTCCCAGAGAAGTTGTGGAGTCTCCTTCCCTGTCAGGACACAATCCCGAGTAGCTGTTGGAGCAGGGGTGACCTTCCCCATTCTGTGATTTGGGGATATCCATCCCAATCCTAAGGAAAAACACTGGGAGGAGGAATTAAGCTGCACTCTGCATGGCGAGGAGAGCACATTTCCTACATCCAGGCTGCAGTCAGGCAATCCGTGGATCCTGTCAGTCTGTCCTGGCACTACAAAAACCCTCTTGGTCATTGCCACGAGGGCAGGAAGACCCCACAGGGCACTTCAATGTTCTTATTGCCTTCCATCCTCAAGACTTCAGCCCCACCATCATTCCCCATGTCCATTTTTCCATTTTGATGATCACCCATGACTGCATTTCAGACATTCCACACGAGCAAAAACAAAGGAGGACAAGGCTGAGCATCCCGGGGGAATGCACTGAACTCCACCCCCAAACCCACAAAGGTCAAAGCCCAAAATTCCTAGAACTCATTTAAAGTCCAGAGACGAGATTAATTTGACTGACAAAGAACTAATTGGTTTCAGGACTAATTAAGTACATATACTTGTCTTTGCTTAATCAGTGAAATTTCCAGTGGCATTAAAATGTCCAAGAATACAAATCCCAGGAGATTTAAAGCAAATAGTTAAAATCAACTTAGATCCAATTATCATATAAATCACTAATGACCTGGGTAAATTGGAAGCTCTTTGGCTCAGCCTCTAGGGAAGAATAAACCTGATAAAAATGAACATGGTACCTGGATTAATGCACGGGCTCAGGGGAATTCATGGCAAATATTCCAGGAGGACTTTCCCATTGGCTTTGTTATTCGTTGCAAAATGCCAATATTTCTAAACAAACAGTTTCCACAGGAAGGTTTGGAGGAAACTTTCAGCAGGAATTTTGTGTTCAGCATCCAAAGCTAAAATCATTCAAGGATTCCCATCTATCCATTGCTGGGAATATTCCTGATGGATACTTTTCCTGGAGGGCAATTAGTAATTTTCATGTTGTCTTCCCATCCTCTTCTATTTTATCTTGCTTATGGTCTGATATCCCATTTATTAAAAATTAAATATATATATATATTTTTTAAAAGGTGATTAAAGATTTTGGGTTTGGATTATTTTCATCCACACTCATTTTTAGGTGCAGGTGCAGAAGATCCAATCTCCACTATCCACCTGAGCTGTCTCATCTTGACCTTGCTTATTCCAACCTTATTCTCCATTCCTGGGAACCTGAAGCTTGGAAAAAGTGGTACATGAAGGAAAAAAAAAAAAAAAGGAAAAGGAATAAAAAATATTAAATATACAAATAATCTATGAAATGCAGTTTTTATACATCCAGTGATCACAAACCCCAGGGTTTGCCAAATGGCAATGCACTTTAGGGAGTGTTACCAATAATTGATATTTAAATCCTGCCTGTCTTGACTCCAGAGCTCAACCAGGAACTGCTCCCTATCAGAAAACCCCTCCCAAATATTCCAGAATATTTGTTTTATTGGTAATTTCTTAATGTCCCACCAAGGAGTTAATCTGAGTGCAGAGAGGCACAAATGGGACAAAGAATGAACAGCAAATATCTCACTCACAAAGGGATAAAGAGATTTAAAAAATGCCCTTGGACCTTGGGCTGTGTCTTACAGAAAAACAACATCCAGGTGCACCAACCACCCCAAAAATCCATGAAATTCAAGCTGTGGTCCCTCCACCCTGAGCTGGCTCTGCAGAGCAGTGTTGGGACAGGATTTTGTCCTTGCCCTTTGATCCCAAGCCCCTCCAGGTTTTGTTGTGCCCACCAAACCACACCTTAAAGTGGTGAGAGGCACATTGAAGAGGATGCACAACACGAGTGCTGTGAGCTGCAGGAGGGGTTTGCAGGGCCAGAAAACCCTCCCAAAATTCACATCAGCTTGAGCAGGAACCTGGTTTGTAAAGGATGGAATCCATTCAAGCCATGCTGGGCATTTCTACTTGACCAAAGCACCCTGGTGAGACCCAGCTGATGGAGATGAAAGCCAACCTCACCTTCCTCCTCGTCCCTCCTCTTCATCTCTGCCCTTCCCACTCCACTGTGTTGTTCTTGCTTTGCTACATGCCCAGAAACTCTCTGTGAGCTTAAAAAATTCAGCTACCCAGGCAAGTAATGAATATTTTTTTGTCATTTCCTGGCACAGAGGGCTTCAGGGGTTGAGGTGCACATGGATATTTTTTGTTTGCTTTTAAAGAAAAAAATACAAACAAAGTGGAAAACAAAAGAAATGCAAATCCCTCCTGGTTCAGCCTCTGCCTCCTCAGGAACCTCCAAAAACTCTCAGAGATGGTCCAAGCCCAGCAGCCCATCACTGATCCTTTTGTCCCTTTTCATTAGGGGGATTATTAGGGGTCAGAGGATAAAACAGCTCACAAAAATTTCAGCCTAAAAAAAAAGTTAAAAAAGCTCTGATGGAGCCACTCTCTCAATCCCTGGCTGCCAAAAATGCCCAGCAGCACCAAAGTGTCCAAATCAGATTTGGGATGGATTTGGAGGTGGGAGAGAAGGAGAAGGAGGAGAGGCTGCAGAGCACTGGTGGAAATAAACTGACTGCTGCTCTGGTTTTGCTGCTTCTCCCCTCCCTCCTGGGTTAAAGGAAATTCTGGGAAAATTTTGGGATGTCACAAAGCCAAAGCAAGGCCTGATCCAAGAGAGATCCATGAAAGATGATGGAGCAGGGCTGGAGAGGTGGAAGTTCAAGGGTTGTTGTTATTATTATAAAGGGTGTGAGGATGGATTTGGTCCCTAAATAAAAATCTGATCTTTCAGCTGCAGGATCTCAAACACCTGGGCACAGACCTGACCAGGCCATCACCAAGGGCTGTGGAGCATCACCCCCAGGAGAAGAGAGGGAGCACCAACCCCTCCATCTGCAGAGCCCTCCTGGACCAGGCTGGGGCTGATGGTGCTCCAAAAATCTGAAAAAAAAAACCCCACCAGGGCAGCAAAACCAGGCCTGAAAGGACAATTCCCACCTGGCCCCGGGATGAGGTGTGACCCTGGGATCACCCTGGTGTTACCCCAGAGGAACTCCATGCTTTTAAATCACTTTCTGCTTTTTATTCCTTGCCACCCCTGTGTTGTGTTATGTTACAAAAGTCTCCAACCTCATTTTAGATTCATTTATGGCCTCACCTGATGGCTCTGTGCTGAGCTTGCCCACTCAGATATTCCTGACAATTCCAAAGTGGGCTAAGCCACTCCATGACCACTCAGTTTGGCCCTGGGTCTGAATTTCAGAGCTAAAAATATCTGTACATCCCTGTGAGCACTGACTCGGGCAGGGAGGGATATCCCAGTGGAAAACCAGGTCCTTCCTCATGTGACAAGTCACACTTGGCCTGGAGAAGTGGCTTTTCTCTGGGGAGTCAAATCTTCCTCTGCAGTCAATTCATGAGATAAAAATAGGTCAGATCTTGTCTCCCCTCAGGGTTTTGTGTTGTGGGTTTGTTTTGTTTTTTGTTTTCTCTTTGTGCTGGAGAAACCCTCCCCAGTATCCCAGGGATGAGTCTGGGATTTCCCTGCAGGGTCAGCAGCACCTGCACACCCACCTGTGGCTGCCAGCTTGGTTATCCCCAGAGCTGAGTTTTTGGGGTGAAAAGGCTGGGATTTGCTCTACTGGCTGCAATTCCAGAATTTCCAGGGGAACCCCCATAGCCAGGGCAGCTGAGCACAGACTGGAGCATCCCCACAGTCAATGGAATGCTGAAATTCCCACCTCTGAGGAGTGCAAATGTTGGCAAACACAGACCTGGCTGTTGCTAAGCTACATGGAGCTGATGGGTGAGCACAGGGAAGCCCAGATCCCAAATCCATGGGTGAGGAAAGGGCTGTGTGAGCCCAAGGAAGCCCAGATCCCAAATCCATGGGTGAGGAAAGGGCTGTGTGAGCCCAAGGAAGCCCAGATCCCAAATCCATGGGTGAGGAAAGGGCTGTGTATGCACAGGGAAGCCCAGATCCCAAATCTATGGGTGAGGAAATGGTTGTGTGTGCACAGGGAAGCCCAGATCCCAAATCTATGGGGTGAGGAAAGGGCTGTGTGAGCACAGGGAAGCCCAGATCCCAAATCCATGGGTGAGGAAAGGGTTGTGTGAGCACAGGGAAGCCCAGATCCCAAATCCATGGGTGAGGAAAGGGTTGTGTGAGCACAGGGAAGCCCAGATCCCAAATCCATGGGTGAGGAAAGGGCTGTGTGAGCACAGGGATCCACAGGAGACACTGTGCCCTGCACAGTCAAGGCTGCCAATGGAGCTGCTGGGATAAAATCCAGGGATAACCCGGGGCTGGGTGACATGGAAAACACACAAGGATGCTTGAAGTTGTCTTTTTTTAAGCTTGTGGAGGCTTTACAGAGCTTAGCCCCTCGCTGTAAAAATAAAATCAAACTTTGTTATGTAACTCCCAACCCCTTTAAATCTCCCAGCACATCCCTTGACAGTTTAAAAAAAAAAAAAAAAAAAGAAGAAGATTTTCATCTGGAAAACCCCTCAACCATCAAAGCAACCAAAAAAAAAAATCCTAACAAACATCAACATGTCAAGCAAAGCAAATAAAACCCACACCCTGACCAGAGGGAAGTTACACTACAGCCAAACTGGGTCTCCCCAATGGCAGGGGACACCCATGGGGGTTTTTCCTGCAAGTTTTTTTGCTGTGGGGGCTTTTCCTCGACTTTTCCATTTCCCACCACTGCTGTTCAATGAATAAAGCCTAATCAATAGTCCTAATCAAACTTTCCAGGTGGTAGGAGGAAAACAGATGCCTCAAAATTACCATTATAGTGGGAGAATTGATTGTCCCTCCAGTGACTCAGCAGCCCAGGTCACAAATCTGACTTTCTCTTCAGCTCTGAGTGGTTTTGGCCTTGCCAGCGTGGACAGATGTCCCCAGTGTCACATCACCCACCCAAGAGAGCCCAGGATGTCCCAGCTGCAGCCTGAGGAGATTTTCCAGCATCCCAGTGCCCCGTGGAATTGATTTTCCCAGGAATTGGTGGTGTTAATGCTACATAAATCCAGCCCATCTCCTGGCAGGTGCTTCTAGAGCAGGGTTTGTTCTGGCTGGTGACCAAGGAAGGGATGGCACAGCCTGGCAGAGGAAAGTTTCCCTCAGTGCCTCCTAGCAGGGCAATTTTTGGGGTATTTCTCCTTGGAGGAATTTCTCATGTGTCTCAGGGTTTTACAGCAAATGTTTTCTGTCTCCAGAGCAACACAGCTCAGTGAGCAGGGAGAGCCTGGGTGCTGCTCAGGGGGGGAAGGAGAAGCAGATTCCCTGGATAATTCAGCTCCTGGCTCCTCTGCCAAGGCCACCAGCACCGGGATCAGTGGGTGCCTCTGTGCAAACCCCCCTGGGCTGGATCCAGGGTGATCTTCTGGGTCTTTTCCAATCCAAAAAATTCCGTGGTTCTGTGATCACCACCCTGAGGTGGGGCTGAGCCTCCTGCTCCTGCCAGGGTGCTCAGGGACAGGAAAAAAACAGCATCCAACAAGCCCCAAGTGCTCCAGGTTGTCCCTGTCCAGATTTTTTGTGAATAAATTTAAACCAAAAACCAAAAACTGGTCTCATGAAAGAAAATGTATCCAGCAAAGACCAGGGATCAACGGGCAAGCAGCTCCCTGAGGAAGGGATTTTTTTGCCCCAAAAAAATTCCCTTAGAGGCACAAAGCCCAGTGCTGCCCCGATTTTGTTCCAGGTTTGATGGAGATAGGGACAAACAGGGAGCACAGTCTGCAGCAACAGAGAACTGAAGAGGGAAGAGATCAATCTCTGCATGTCCAGGATGCCAAGGCTCCATCCAGAGCTGCCCTGCATCATCCACACCCTCCAGGGGATGCCTGGAGGGGATGCCTGGGACAGAGTTAAAGGAATAAAGTGGGGATTGATTAAAAGCCTTCAAAGGATTCACCTTGGGCAGTGCAAGAGCTTGAGAGAGGCAACACCCAAGATAGACCCCAGGTCACGAGTTTTCACACTTTTATAAGTTTTGGTCCATTTCCATATTGGGGTTCATTGTCCAATTCCAGCTCCAGGTTCTGCAGTCCCATCCTCCCACATTGCTCTCCTCAGTTCACTGTTGTTTGCACTTTTTGTATAAATTACACTTTTTATACCCAAAGCTGCAGTGGTGTCCTTGGTTCTGGGGCTGGAAAAGGATTGTTTTGTGTGACTGAGCTGTGAGGGGAACTTGCTGACACTTTATATGAAATTCAGAGTTGCACACTAATGCAGCACAGAAGCTGGAAAATATGAAAGCTAAAATTTTAAGCATCACAGAGATCTCACCCAGCCCTCTCCATGGGAAATGAGCATTCCCAGCCCCCTGGATGGAGAGCTGAGCTCAGCACTCAGCACAGAGCAGAGGGATGGGTTTTAGCTCCTCAATGCCATTTTTCTGTCCCTGTTTCACAAACCTGTGCTGAAGGGCTCCCAGCAGCAGCTCCAGCCTCAGCACAGCCTGACAGGGACCCAGCTGCAATTCCATGAAGGAGTGGGAATGAAGACAAAGCACTGGGAGGGTTTGATGGACGACAGGCTGAGCTGCTCCCCCAGCACCCAAACCAGGACACAAATCAATGCAAAGTGTTTGAACTCCAGAGAGAAAGGCAAAATCAGCACATCCATCACAGTCCTGCACACATCCACTCGACTTGGAGTGCTGGCAGAGCTATGGAGCCCGGGAGCAGCTGGATTAATGCAGGTTGGGATGGGCATCCAAAGGGTGTGAGGTCCCTTTTCCATCACTAAGAGGAAAATATGGCCCAGTCACCTTCAGTATCATCCTTGGGGTACACATCTTTTTCCTTAAAAGAAAGGATTTAGCCCCACTTTAAGGAAGGGACACTGAGGGGGTAAATCCTACACCATGGCAGAGCTTTGGAGAGAAAGAATAAATTTGGGTTAGGAAAGACATTGGGGAGGAATTCTTGGCTGGGAGGGTGGGGAGGCTCTGGGATGGAATTCCCAGAGAGGCTGGGGCTGCCCCTGGATCCCTGGAATGTCCAAGGCCAGGCTGGACGGGCTTGGAACAACCTGGGACAGTGGCAGATGTCACTTTCCATGGCAGGGGGTAGAATTAGATTAATTTTAGGGTTCCTTCCAACCCAAACCATTCCAGGATTCTACACATGGAGCAGGAGAGGGATAAGAAGCCAGACTACAACCACAGATCCTCTTTTTTTTGTTTTTCCCCTAGCTCTGGAATATGGAAGAGGCTCCCAGGGACCTCCTGTCCCTCTCAGTGTCCCCAGTTCATTCAGGAGATGGAGTTCACTGCAGCCTGTGTGTGACTGCAGGCACAGCCTCCAGTTCATCAAACCCTGCCAAGCATTGATTCTTTTCCCCTGTCAGTGATTGGCACCATTTGAGGGGTCCTGGCCATACAAATGAAATTTGAGCTGGATTCCAGAGAGCTTGGTTGGTCAGTTTTATCTGACATTGGGCACTTTGGCAATAGCAGAGGGGGAAGTTGTCTTCTCCCCAGCCTGGATGTCTGAAACACCACAATGTTCTACAGGCTGCTCCTTCTCCCAGGCTGAGCCATCCTCTTCCTTCTGGAAATTCCAAACAACCCACCCTGAGAAACAACTGCTGCACCAGTTTGTCAAGATTATTAAGATCATGGCTACCAGACTGCTCTAAGCATTTCAAAGGGCTGAAGAAAAAGGAACAAATCTATAAAAATCAGATTTAATGAGGAGGTTCTTAATAGTGGGAGTCATTTAGGGAGATTTTCCCACCTGGCAGAGTCTCCTGCAGAGATTCAGAATCTGCACACCCTGGAGGGCACTTCCAGCCTGCTCCTACTTTGTCATGGCTGTGACCTGACTTTGCCCAGAAACATGCAGAAATGCAGATTTGGATTTATCACAGAACCATGGAATGGTTTGGGTGGAAAGAATCTTAAAGATCATCCAGTTCCAATCTCCTGCCATGGCAGGGACACCTCCCACCATTCCAGGGTGCTCCAAGCCCCAGTGTCCAACCTGGCCTTGGACATTCCAGGGATCCAGGGGCAGCCACAGCTGCTCTGGAAACTCCATCCCAGGGCCTCCCCACCCTCCCAGCCAAGAATTTCTCCCCACTATCTTTCCTAACACAAATTTCTCTGGGAATCCTGTGTCATTCTGTGTCAGGGAAAAATTTCTTCCCAATATCCCATCCAACCCTGCTCCCTTTAATCAGATTTGGAGAGAAAAGCACCAGGACCAACCTCCAGCTCCCAGATCAGCTGGTTTGAATCTTGGACAGAGATCCACTGAGATCCATAAGAAACTCTCCTGAGCATTCCCAAGGCTCACCAGGGTCACACAAAAAGACTGGGAGGATTAAATCAGAGTTAAACTCAGATTTATAAACACAAACTCATTTCTAAACCTGCACCACTTTGGGGTCACTGCCCAAGCTCACAAGGTTGGAGCAGAAATCCTTCAAAATCCTGTGGGATCCAGCAAAAGGGAAAACTTGAAGCAGTCCCTGAGTATTCCCATGTTCCCTACAAGGATCAGGAGATGTTTTATGGGGAGAACTGCTGTCCCATAATATCCCTGCTACAGAGGGCATAAATCCCTCCCTTGTTCCTAAAACCAGGATGGAACTCTTCTTCTGGATTTCTGCAACCCAGGCTGTGAGTGCAGGATGTTTTTAATCAATGTTGGTGTGAAAACAGAAGGTTTGGGACTCATCAAGGACACTGTAAACTCTTGGATTTAGGGAGCAGGTTTTGTGCCAGTCCATGTGGTGCCAGCCACAAAAGCGTGACCAGAGATGCTTCAGTGATCCCAAATAATTCCCTTTTAATGGGCAAAATGAGAGTTGGTGCAAACTGGCCAAACATCTGCCAGAGAGGGGTGAGGTGAAGTTCATCCTGCCCCAGGGTGGGAAAGGATCTTCTGGAGCTGTCTGGAAGCACACGGGGCTTCATCCAAAACATCCAAATCCCTTTCTGTGACATCTCCTTCTGAAACCTCTCCCTCACCAGCCTCCCAGGGGTCTCCTTCTCCCACAGAAAATGCTCCCAGACCCCCAGTATTGCAAATTCTAACAGCTGTGGATGCAAAGAAAAGATTTTTGTTATTTGACTGGAGATTTGAAATTGCAGGAAGCTGTGAAATCTGTAAAACAGAGCTGTGCTTCCATTCCCACAGAGACACTCAGCCAGAGTCCCTCCCCAGGCTCACCTGCTGATATTCCCTTTTCACCAACACAAAGCCAAGAAGAAAAAACAGTGCAGGGCAAACTAGTGCACAAAAATCAGTGCACGAAAACCAGTGTTCATCAAACATCAAGCACAGCAGTTACCCCAAAACTCTCCCTGAGCACCCCACCTCAAAATCTGGGTGCTGATCCCCTGATGCCCCCAACCCCAGCCTTCCTTTGCTCCTCATCTCCATTACAGAAGTCCCCACTCTCCTGTTCTTGTCTGTATCTTAAATCTTTATTTTTCAATCACTTTCAGGAACACTCAGAAAATGACCAGAATAAACATTTGCCTTTTTAATCAGAGCACACACGAGGAGTGACTGCTGGGGAGAGCCCAGCAGCTGTGGCCAGATGTGTCCATCCCAAGCCTGCTGTCATTCCCCAGCACCCCCAGGAGCAGACAGGCACAGCTCCATCTATTACAGCAAACCAGACAGGGTCAGGGCACAGAGCAAGCTCCAGCTCACAATTACACATCTTTTTAAGCTCTGGCAGCTCTGTCACAGCTTCAGAGCATCCTGAGCAGCCTCCAGCCCCCTGGGCACACCTGGGAACTCTTACCTGGGCTAAAGGACTCTGAATTATGGGATGGTTTGGGTGGGAAGCACCTCAAAGCTCATCTTGTTCCAATACACCTTCCACTATCCCAGGTTGCTCCAAGCCCTGTTCCAGCCTGGCTTTTCCAAAACACAGATTGGCTTTGGTCACCCTGCTCTGGAAAATGAGGAAATTTCATCATGGAAACACAACTATGCCAACTATGCTGAATAATCTCTTTCCCATTTTATTTGTGGTGGGCAAACAGCCCTGAGCTTTTCTGCATCCTCTGGAAATGTCACCTTGCTGCAGAGTCCTCACACTCCAAGGGTGGGAGTTGTTCAAACAGAGAAAGGGGCAGAGAGGGTCAAAGGAGGAATTCTGTTTAAAAATCCCACAAAACAGACCCCAGGCTGTTCCCCAGGAGCTCCAAAAGCTGGGAACAGCCCTTGAGTGCCACCCTCCTGCCCCGAGATCAGCCCCTGTGTGTGAGGCTGCAAAGCTCCTGGCTGAGGGAAAAGCCTCACTCAGCCCCAGCAGAGTTTTGGGAGAGCTGTAACCAATCCCCCACCTCAAAATCTGGGTGCTGATCCCCTGATCCCCCCAACCCCAGCCTTCCTTTGCTCCTCATCTCCATTACAGAAGTCCCCACTCTCCTGTTCTTTTCTATATCTTAAATCTTTATTTTTCAATCACTTTCAGGAACATTCAGACAATGACCAGAATAAACATTTGCCTTTTTAATCAGAGCACACACGAGGAGTGACTGCTGGGGAGAGCCCAGCAGCTGTGGCCAGATGTGTCCTCAGGTCAATCCCAAGCCTGCTGTCATTCCCCAGCACCCCAAACTTCAGTGCCTGATGCTTTTACATTTTACCTTTGGAGCTGGGAAGAAAGAGGAGCCCCCTTCCCATCTCCATGGGGAATGGCTGGGATGGGAGCCCACCCAGCTGATTTGGGGCAGATTTGGGGTCTGTGGGCAGCCTGAGGGGGATCCTGGCTGCCCCATCCCCTCCTGCCATCCAAGCTGGGGGAAACACTGGGGAGAAGAACGTGCTGAGAGATTTTCAGTGTGCTGTCACCATGGAAACCCCTTCCCCAGCATCCCAGGGATGCTCAAGGTGTGGGGTGGCCACAGAGCCCTGGGAGAGCACTCAGGGAGGGAACGGGGCAGGGGAAGCAGAGCAGAGGAGTGGCTGTCCCCAGGAGCAGGACAGGGTCACTCTGCACATCTCAGCCGTGGGGAGGGGCACTGAGCCTGCCTGGCACAGCCTGGGAGGGTTGGGCAGCACTGAGGAGCCTGCAAGGACATCCTGGGGGGCACGAGGGGGAATGGGGCGAGTGCAGGGTGCTGCAAACTGATAAAGGGGCAGAAGGAAACTCCCTTTAGTCCCATCCCCTGGAGTTACCCCCCATGGGGAATCTGCTCCTGGAAACAAAACCAGGAGAGCAGCACAGGGAGGACATTCCATAAAAATACTGTGCTCAGCTTGGCAGCCTGCAGCAGCTGTCCTCAGCTTCCCCCCTGCCATGGGGCCCTTCTGAGCAGCCCCGGGCCCTTCTCCATCCCACACTCGAGCCAAGCCCATCCTGGGCACAGAAAAAAAACCCAAACTCACAGGGTGATCACAGGGAGCCGTGCAAATCCCGTTCTGCTTCCCAGGAAAGTGGTGAAGGAAAGATGGATGGATGATGGATGGATGATGGATGGATGATGGATGATGGATGGATGGATGATGGATGGATGATGGATGATGGATGATGGATGGATGATGGATGGATGGATAATGGATGATGGATGATGGATGATGGATGATGGATGGATGATGGATGGATGATGGATGGATGATGGATGATGGATGGATGATGGATGGATGATGGATGGATGGATGATGGATGATGGATGATGGATGGATGATGGATGGATGATGGATGGATGGATGGATGATGGATGGATGATGGATGATGGATGGATGATGGATGGATGATGGATGGATGGATGATGGATGGATGGATGGATGGATGGATGGATGGATGGATGATGGATGATGGATGGATGGATGGATGGATGGATGATGGATGATGGATGATGGATGATGGATGATGGATGATGGATGATGGATGGATGATGGATGATGGATGGATGATGGATGATGGATGATGGATGGATGATGGATGGATGGATGATGGATGGATGGATGGATGGATGATGGATGATGGATGGATGGATGGATGGATGGATGGATGATGGATGGATGATGGATGATGGATGGATGGATGATGGATGGATGATGGATGGATGATGGATGATGGATGATGGATGATGGATGGATGATGGATGATGGATGGATGGATGATGGATGATGGATGGATGATGGATGGATGATGGATGGATGATGGATGGATGATGGATGATGGATGATGGATGGATGATGGATGATGGATGATGGATGATGGATGATGGATGATGGATGGATGATGGATGGATGATGGATGATGGATGGATGGATGATGGATGATGGATGGATGATGGATGATGGATGATGGATGATGGATGATGGATGATGGATGGATGGATGGATGGATGGATGGATGGATGATGGATGGATGATGGATGATGGATGGATGATGGATGGATGGATGGATGATGGATGGATGGATGGATGATGGATGGATGATGGATGGATGATGGATGATGGATGGATGGATGATGGATGGATGGATGATGGATGGATGATGGATGGATGATGGATGATGGATGGATGGATGGATGGATGGATGGATGGATGGATGATGGATGATGGATGATGGATGGATGGATGGATGGATGGATGGATGGATGGATGGATGGATGATGGATGGATGATGGATGATGGATGGATGATGGATGATGGATGATGGATGGATGATGGATGATGGATGGATGGATGGAGGATAGATGAGACACCCCAGACCCCACCACCACTGTCCCTCTCTCCTCCACCACCTCCAGCAGTTGCTCCCAAATCTTTGCAAGACCAGATCTGCAGGAAAGGAATTTTGGGGCCACACCATCATCTCTTAGAGGGGCTACAGAAACACCTGGAGGTGGCAAAACCCACCTTGAACCCTGCACGTGGTTTTAGGCTCCAAGGCAAACTGAGCTGGATCAGGATGCACATTTGGAGGTGTTTGACAGATTTTCAGCGTGATTCAGGAGTTTTTTGTTTGTTTGTTTTGTGCCACCCAGTATTTATTGTGTGTTTTACCAAACAGCAAGAAAGATGTAAACAGCAAATGATCAAAGCAAGAAATCTTTTCTGTCTAAAGGCAGACGAGGCAGATGGAGTTAATTAATGAAGGTGTTTAACAAGAGAGGGGCTGGTATGCAAACAGGTTGTTCCCAGAATCGTCAATCTAATCCAATAAACAACTTGTGGGGGTGTAAGAAACGCTGCTTTTGTCCCTTCCTTCCCATCACAAAGAGCTGAGTGAAAACTTTTGTTGTCCCTGTTTCATCCTGGGTTTGAATTAACAGCACCCAAAAAATAATTCCCTGCTCCTTTTGGAAACATCATTGCCTGCATGTCTTGATCCTGTTGTTTGAGGCAAAAGAGGAGTCAGGGATCCAGAAGCAAATTCCATGCTCAGCCTGCCAGCAAGGGAATTAATTATGGCCAACAATAACAACGTGGACATCACTACAACAACTGCAGCCAGCCAGGAACCCTCTTCCTCATCAGAGGATAATTCAGGATGTTGTGTCAGGTTTTATTTTTATTCCACAAGATATTACCAGACATAAACCTCTGGGATGCCCCAGGTGATGGCCCCTGCTCTGTGATCCACCCCATAACTCAGGTTTACAGTGCAGCTTTCTGCCACAGATTATTGATCAATCATCTGGCCTGGGGCAGGATGGGAGGCAATCCAAGGGACAGCAGGGATGTGGGCAGAGCCCTATGGGGGTGCTCAGAATTCCTGGGGGCTGCAGAGATGGGGATCCAACAGTGCCAGCAGAGAGAGGAGTGAGGTGAGGGAGATTCCAGAACAGGAGGAGTTGGCTCCTTCTGCATCCAATTAATCAGCTGCAGGATGGACCACGGGGACAAAACAATGATCCAAGTGGAAATCCAGACTGGTTTGGGTTGGGAGGGACCTTAAAGCCCATCCAGTGCCACCCCTGCCATGGCAGGGACACCTCCCACCATCCCAGGGTACTCCCAGCCTTGCCCAACCTGGCCTTGGACACTTCCAGGGATGGAGCATTTGGGAAAACAGCCCAGGTCTTCACTAAGGGCAAGGAGATGTTATTTTTGTGCAGAAAACGTCTGAAATCTGTTTCTGTGCACCCTTACCTGGGTTTTTCCGACCTCAGGGTCTGAGACACACGGAGATAAATGAGATTGCTGGACAAGGAGCATTCAAACCCCTCTCAAAATGCATTTTGGATGGGATGAAGAAGAGGCCCTGACTCAAGGGTTTCCAGCTGTAGGTGATGAAGAGGGGGTGATGCAACCATGAAATAAAATTATCCTGATGTTTTCTTTCCCTGTGTCTATGAAATCTCTCTCTGCTGTGACCACAGGAACTTGGGCTTGCTGGGTGACCTTCCCTCAAGACAAACAGGTTTAGAGTGACCATACCAAGGACAAACACCAAATTAGAGTTTCCCCTGGGTAAAAAAGTCTCCTGGCACCTCAGCACCTGCACAAAGGCCAGACCTGATGTGCCTCAAAGCAGGAAAGTTCCCAGCTGTGGGATGATGGAGCAGGAATGTGACTGGAAAATGGCCTCACTCATCTTCATCTCACATTTCCACCAGTCTGTGCTGGAGAAGGAGGGGGGAGCAAGGGTAGATTTGGATGGTTTTTTTGCAGTGGAAGCCCTGTATTGGCATCTCCACAAAAGATCCTCCCCCAGTGAAAATCTGGTTTGTCAATGTGAACATTCCCTGTTGGGCTCCTGAGGGAATGAGCAATCTCAAAGCTCTCTTCCGACCCCAACCATTCTGTGATTCTGTGAACTTTCAGGTCAGTTTTAGACCAAAACGGGGTGAGATTTGCTGTGTTACCCCCACACCCTGGCTGGGAAAGGTCAGATTTGTTTTTAGACCCACTGAAACCCCATGAGCTCTGCAGAGCAGACACCCCCCAGCCTCCCCAGCGTGGATCAATGACAGCTTTTAACAATGATCATTAAGGAATGAAAGGTTTGGCATTCACACCCCCTTAGGTGGCTGTAACTACAGTGAATTAACAGGAAACTGCAGCCAAAGGGACGTCCCTGGAGCCTGGAGCGGCCTTGATGACGTAAATTTCTGTGAAGTAGCAGCAATCTTTTGTGTTTCCTTCTCCAGCAATTTGGCTTCTCCCCGAGTCTGCCTTAAAGGGAGAGTTCCTGGCCATGGGGACAAGGGCATTGCACTGATGGGTGTCTGAAACCACAGCCCAGGTGTATCTAACACCTAAAACCACAGCCCGGGTGTATTTAACAGCTGGAACCACAGACCAGGTGTATCTAACACCTAAAACCACATCTCAGGTGTATTTAACACCTAAAACTACAGTCCAGGTTTCAAGGTTTGTATTTAATAGCTGGAGCCACAGCCCAGATGTATTTAACACCTGGAATTACAGCCCAGGTTTATTTAACAGCTGGAACCACAGCCCAGGTGTATTTAACAGCTGAAAATATAACCCAGATATATTTAACAGCTGGAACCCCAGCCCAGGTGTATTTAACAGCTGGAACCCCAGCCCAGGTGTATTTAACACCTGGAATTACAGCCCAGGTTTCAGGGTTTGTATGGAACAATTGGAACCCCAGCCCAGATGTATTTAACAGCTGGAATTACAGCCCAGGTGTATTTAACAGCTGGAACCCCAGCCCAGGTTTCAGGGTTTGTATGGAACAGCTGGAACCCCAGCCCAGATGTACTTAACAGCTGGAATTACAGCCCAGGTGTATTTAAGAGTTGTGTGCTCAGGACCACAACCCCTCTGCAGGGACATTGCAGCATCCCAGGGATGGAGCTGCACTGCAGGTCCCACATCCCCACACTCCTGCTGCTTCTCTTAGGACTGGAAGAGAAAAAAAAAGAATTTTAGTTTAGTTCCTTTTCCCTCCCTACTCAGCAAATAGAAATGCAAGCAGGTTAGAGAGAATTTCCCTGGCAATATTTCACACTGCCCCCAGTCCCTTTTTTCCTATGAGGATTCCCAGCCTGAATATTGAGTAACCCGAGCTCCCAAACACTCTGGGAGGTGATGGATTGCTGCTGAATGCAGGCTGAAGTTTTAAGCCAACAATTACTTTTCTCTGAAGACTTTTTTCCTCACCAGAAACTGGGGGGGGGGGGCAGAGCACCTCGGGATTGTTTTTATGACCAATGCTGTCTCCTGCAGGGGAACTGGGATCTTTAAGGGATGCTGGGTTATGAATTGCTCTCATTACTGGGAGGGGAAAATGCCCAGGGCAACGTTGATTTTTTTTTTTTTGTACATGATCCTGCTCTGTGTGAGGGGATCAATCACCACTTTTAAGGAGGATCAGGACTGAAATGATTTAACCTCTGAGCAGAAATTCCATTTAAAAAATGAAGGAGCCCACTCAGAGCCTGCTTGGATTCCAGAGCCTTCTCCTTCCTGCAGCAGGGAGGGAATTGAGGCTCCCCAGGGGCAGCTGGGATGGACCTGGGCAGAAGGAATGTTTGCAATCCCTTAAATCAAGTGGAGAATAACTTCTGGCAGGGGAAGGAGATCACTGAAGAACAAACCCAGGAGAAGGGCTGAACCTGCAGAACATCAGTTTAGCTGGTTGGAAGTCAGAGTGTGGCATCTAAAAAATTAAATAATCATTAAAAAAAGGGCAGCTTGCCCCTTAAACCAACAACATTAAACACATTTAATTAAAGATTGTCTCTGCTTCAGGGTCATGAAATTCCTGCAGGCAACTTTTGGGGCCCTTGTCTGCCCTCAGCACCTCATGGTCTTGAGCAGGTGATTGTTGCAGGATGAGATCCAAGAGAAAAAAAAAAAAAAAAACCCAAACATGTGATCCACAGGGCATCAGGGACAGCAGTGACAAACTGATATTTTGGTATTTTTAAACCAAGCTGGGCAAAGTGGTTATTTGGACTCTGCTGTTTCTCACCTGCCGAGCTCAAGGGCAGAGCTGCTGAACCATTTCAGCTTTCCCAAAAAAATCCCTGGGTGTCCCAGAGAGGACACAGTGGCCACAGAGCTTCAGGACAGATCCAACAGCATTCCTTAATTCAGCTTGTCCAAAGCAAAACCCAGAAACAGGAGAGGAGCAGCCACCCACACACCCAGAGCCCACTCTGGGGTCCATCACACACCCCAGCCTGGCAGAGTTAATTCCACCAGGAAACAGAGGCATGGAAAGGCTGGATGAGGCATTGAGTGATGCTCAAATCACAAAGCTCATCCCCTGATCACAGAATTATTGGGGATGGAGATCCCTGAAACCATCCCTGGAGTCCAAGCTGTGCTCGATGCCCTCCTTGTCCCCAGCCCAGAGCTCCCAGTGCCTCATCCAGAAATTCCCTGGACACCTCCAGGGATGGAGACTCCAAACCTCCCTGGGCAGCCCCTTCCAAACCCTTTCCATGGAGAAATTCCTCCCAATGCCCAACCTGGGTGACCCCCATGGGGCATTTGGCATCTCCTGCATGGACCAAAACTCAAAATTCTGGTTGGTTCAGCCAGGGAAAGAAGGGAGGTGAAATCACCTTTTGGACCCCTTGAGTCCCAGCACCTGGAATGTTCAAAAAAAAACACCTGGAGGTGGCACTTGAGGATGTGGTGGCTGTGGGTTGATGGTTGGATCTGATGATTTCAGATCTTTTCCAGCCTTAATTCCACAACCTCACCTCGAGCACGGGGTCCCCTGGGACCTGCAGGAAGCTCCAACCTCGCTGGGCAGCAGAAGGGAAGGACCTGAAAAGCCACCAGGTCCCAGAGAGTGACCCCAGGGAGGAGGAGGAGCAGCCAGCGAAGAGCAGGGGCTCTGTGGGAGCCCTGAGTCACCAAGGTTTGATGACACACACGGGTTTGAGTCTCTCTCTGCTTCCTTGGTAACAGCTTTGCTCAAAGCCCCCAAAGTGCTGCCACGTCACACTAAAATCCTTCATTTAAAGAAAAAAAAAAAAAGAAAAAAAAGCCCCAGAGCAAGGCCAGACTCGGTGGTGATTCACAGTGATGCTGCTCCAGAGGCTCCCTGAGGGTGCACTTGGCATCCAGGGAGCACAGGGAGTTCCCGGTGGAGTGAATGACTCCGATCAGATGCAGATCCCAAAAATCACGGTGCTTCCCGGGAAAATACCCACCCCAAAGGGCCTGGAGTGGATCACAGCCAGCTCCTGTTTTACTGGAGGTTATTTAATACCCCTTGCTGTCTCTCTCCCACTTCCTCTCTCCAGCAATTTTTTCCCCCAAACCTGCAGGAACAAAGAACTCAGGCACTCATTTGCCACAACATTCCCTCACTGCTCCTCTGAGACCAAACTGGGACCAGGGCACAGGAGCTGGGGGATTTCCCTTCTGTTTGATGCTAAAAAATGTGATTTTCTTTCTAAATCAGTTCCATCTACCTGCTCCAGCCTCACTCAGGTGTCCCATTCCCAGTACTTCACATTATTCCCAATAACAGCAACAGGATCAACTTCCACAAAAACCACAAATCCTCTCCTGCTCTGTTCCTTTCCTGTGTTCCTGCAGCTGGATCCTGGTCACAGACTTCTTGTGGCACAGGTAATTCTTTCACAAGTTTTATTTGTCTCAATTCCAGGAGAGGGACTTGCAGCAAAAACAGAGATCAGAGCCCTTTCCCTGCCCATCAGCCAGACCTCACCCAATGCTGCAAACTCCTCTATAACCCATCAGGCTCTGCTGTTTAAAGGCAGCTCTGGGATACAGATTTCTTGCTTGCTTTTCACCAGGAGTCACATTAGAAGATATTCAAGCTGACTTTGACCTTTTGAAAGCAGGCCAAGTGTTAATAATATTAAAACTGAGAAGGGGGAAAAAAAATTCTCACTACCTGACAGAGAAAACAGGAGAGAGATCCAGCGAATTCTCATGTCTGGCAAAAGTGTTTCATCTATTAATGGACTTTCATCTCCTTGCTCTCACTACATTTCACCCACTGAACTCTTTGCAGATCTGATCCCTCCACCATGATCAAACTTGTGAATAACATGGCAAGGAGCTGAAGGAACTTGTGAATTTCTTGCTCTCGGTTTTTATGGAATAGTGGACTCCAGCACGTGCCAAGTCCCTCCCAGCCCTGCTATTTCTGTATCAGCAACAGATGAACACGAGGAAGAATCTGCTTAGCTTGCAGTTTACTGGGGAATTAGATCCACTTCCTGCAGCTCCAGCCTCCCAAATGAGCACAGGCAGTTGGATCTTAATTTGGGATCACTGGGACAGCTGCACTGCCCTGTCCACCCACAGGATTTGCTGAGGAAGGAAGGATGGTTTTCCTGGGCAGAAAATACCTGGTTTCATATAATACAGGCAGGAAAAACTCACCTCCAGGTGTTCCCCAAGCTGGAAATGGCTCCAAGGTCAGCTTGGATGGGGCTTGGAGCAGCCTGGCCTAGTGGAAGGTGTCCCTGCCCATGGCAAGGGTGTGGGATGAGATGATCTGGAAGGTCCCTTCCCACCCAAACCAATCTGGGATTCCATGGAATGCCTCTGCTCAACCAGCACAGCCCAGGGGTGAAGGGATGTGAGGGATCCAATACAGGGAGGAGACATCAACCTCAGCAATGACACTGGGACACTTCCAAACAGCTCCCCAAGAAGTGTCCCCACTCCAAAGGTGTCCCCAACATTCTTAAGAAAATATAAAATCTTGCAATAAACACACCACTGCTGGCTGATCTGCCTTAAATCCTGCCCTGACCATGGCACAAGCACTCTTGGCTGTCAGCAGAAGGTGGCTCAAAAGTTTTTGGGCACAAGATCTCTGACAAACTGGGGCTTTAGGGTTCTTTTCTCTCCAAACCAGCCCATTTTCACCAGTGTCACTGCAGTTTCCCATGCAGGGGGTGAAGGGTTAACCTCGGGGGGGGCTCCTGCAGCCTGAAACTCAAGGTGCTCCCTCCAGCACTTCCCAGCAGTTACTGGCTTGAGAGAGAATCAAACTAATTACCTTAGTAATTACCAAACTAATTACCTCTCTAATTACCCAGTGTCTTTGTTCACATGGAGCTGACATTCTTGCAGAGGAGCCCTGGCTCCGTGCCCCACGTTCTCCTGGAATTTTGCTGCTCCTCTCAAGGACCTGAACACCCAGGTCCCCCTCCCACCACGGCCAAGCTCAGGTCCTGTCCCTCTTCCCCAGGGAGGGGCAGATGCTGCTGCAGTTCCTTGGCTGCTGAACACTGAGGATCAAACCAGAGATGCTCCCAGGCCCTGTTTGACACTTCTGAGAGCAGCCAGGGAGGTGACAGAGGTGACAGAGCCCACACAGAGCTGAAAGCAGCAGGGTGTTCACCAGCAGAACCCACCAGCAGCATCCCAGCCACCGTGCCTCACCTCGCCAGGCTTCACTGCCTTGCCAGGCTCCCCCTGAATCCTGCCCTGGGCTCTGGGGGTCACTCACTGCTGTCCTGAGCTCTGCTGTGACAGTGCCAACAGCCCCCAGCTCCTCAGGGAGTCACTGCTGGAAAGCAGGAGCGTGAGTGGTGTCACTGATGCTGGCCATGACCCCCGGAGGGTTTTGTGGGAAGAGCTGGGAGAGGCTGAGCACAGGAAGGGCTCTCCTGGCTGCAGGACCTCACCCTCTTCTGCTCTCTCCTCCCACATCCTCTCTTGTGTCTTAGCCAGCGCCCAGAAGTGTCAGCTCAACACAAACCATCACAAATTAGGGACGGGGCAGGTCACAAAATCCACACCTGCAGCTGTTTGCACCCAAATCGAAATCCTTGTCTGCTTTTATCTGGAACATGACTGACCATGGACAGTGTGCTGTCACCTGGCACAGGACAAATGATGATTTCTGGGTCCTGAAAATCACATTTGACACCCTGGACAAAATTCCTGGCACTTCTCCACTCTCTCTGTCCCTGCTGCTTGTGAGGGAGGCTGGCCTTGCTCTGTCCCAGCAGTTCCTGCTGTCACCAACAGCTGGTGTTGGTTTGGGAACTGCAGGTGCTGAAAAAGGTCACAGAATCATTAAATCATGATTGGGATGGAAACTTCTCCATAGGTTTTGTATACTTAAAAAAACCCCAGGAAAGGGGGTTTCCAAGATTTTAAGATTTCAGCAGCCACACCAGCAAGTGGGGAGAAGGAAGAAATCAAAGACCTACAGCAGGACAGGGATGCAGGCACACAAATGCAGAGGTGGCAGAAGCAGAGGGGGTTGGTGAAACACCAGAATTATCCAGAATTCCTGCTCTGCTTTAAAAGGAAAGGTTTTCCACACCAGGGACAGTTCTGAAGTCACTTTTCAAGTCCTTACCCTGCTGCTGCCACCAGCCTCCCCCAAGCCCAAGCCACACAGGCTGCAGATGCCACCCCTGATGCCACAGAAGATGTTTAAAGAACACAACACCTCAAACACAGTTGGAACAAAGCAGGCAAGGCTGACTCTCATTGCTCAAGGCTGTCAGGATGAGAAACCAATAAACATTTGGCAGTAACAGAGACCTTCCTTCCCGACACAGCTCTTCCCCTGATTTTACAGCATCATCTGGCCTGAAAAACGTCTGCTTTTCCTCTATGCTGTGTTTCGCTGCCAATTCTGAGTCTGGCAAGGCTGGCTCTGCCAACTCCTTGGCTCTCAGTTACAAAAGAGAACATTAGAGAGAAGGATTTGTGAGTTAGCTGATTTGTAAACACTGCAGCAAGTCACCGTGTAAACACGGTGCTTATGTCCCTGTTGTTTCTCCCGAGCAGTTTACCTGGCACCTGATGTTGAACTCCAGGATCCTCCCCTCCCACCAACATTACAGTTGCTTGGCATGTAAAAAAAAAAAAAAAAAAAAAAATCCCAGCTTCTCTGGGTAACATTAAAAAAAAATTCCTTAATTAAACAGTGCTCACAAAGCATCTTGGTAATTAGGAAAGTCACTGGTAATATTGTGGATGAATAATAAATGAGATCCACAGGTGCACCCGCAGTTGTTCAGTAGGATGAGGTTCAAACACAGCCAATTAGAGAGGGAGAACAGGTAAATAAACAGCAGAAGGCTCCAGACTCGCTGCTCATTTGACATCATTACTTTCACTATTGTGTAAAAAGTCCCTTCTAAGATTGCTTGGGACAAGGAGGGTGGCACTTTTTACCTGAAGAAAAAGAATTAAAGGAAACTGGGTGCTTGCACAAAGCTGGTTTTGGGATTTTTGGTGTGTTTTTGCTCTTTCACAGAATCCCAGAATGGTTTGGGGGGGGGGGAAGGGGCCTTAAGACCGTGTCATTCCAACCCCCTCCCATGGGCAGGGACTCCCTCCACCATCCCAGGCTGCTCCAAGCCCCTTCCAACCTGGCCTGAGATGGAGAACCCACAACCTCTTCAGGCAACAGGGGCTTGTGGAGCTCCATTCACAAGCATTTCCCAAGGAGGGAAGTGGTGCTGGAATAAATCACAACACTCCCATCACGTGGGATCCTTTTAGGTGGCTGTGATGGAAAACAGCTCAATCCAAACCCCGTTCCTGACACCGGGGCTGCTTGTGCAGCAAAGTCTGTGCTTGAAAGCTTCAGCAACAACATCTGCTGGGAAAGCATGATTGACACAGCAGAGGGAACACCATCCACCCCCGAGGAGTGGGAAGGGAGACAGACTGCAGCATCAATCTTGTGCATAAAATAAGATTTATTGTTGGTACAGAGCGAGGCATTCTCGTCAGGACTTGATACGAGCGAGGAGCACAACAGAACCATCCCATGGAAATAAAGGCCATGGAGCACCCAAAGTGCTGGATCACAAACATCATTCCAGCAGAAGGCCTGCAGAGAGACACTTCATCAAGCCAGGTCATTTGGGAAATAAGTTAAAGCACAATTTACCATTCTACAGTGTGAGGAGAACTCTGGCACCGGGACCAGCGGCTGCTCCCGAGGAACAGCCACATCCTGGCACTGCAAGGGTTAAACTCCCCTGCCTCTGCCAGAGAGGAGCTAGAGAGGAGATTCTACAGTGAAACAGCAGCATTTGAAGGATATTTCCCCTCTCTGAGGCCAGAGAAAGGTTCTTTTCTTTCCCTTCCTTCAATCAGCAGTTAGTGGGCTCTGAGAATGCAGAACATCAGCCTGGGATGGGCGAGCTGGATGGAAAAAGATCCAGGACTCTGATTGAGGATGCTGCCCTTCAAATGGCTCTTCCACTTCTCTTTATTGGGCTGCCCTGCAAATGGGCTGCCAGATCGTTGTTGGGGAGAAAAAAAAAACAACTCTTCTGCTGAAATTAGTTGATGGTCTTGTGCTTGATTTGGACAATGCCTTTATCCTCCTCTCCCAAGCATTCTCTGCTGCAAAAACGATCAGAGGGGAGGGAAGAGAGAGGGACAAACACATATTTTAGTAACTCCAAGTTATCCCAGACAGCCCCTACAGTTTGGCTACAACTCCTTCCTATGATCTGCAAGTTTTTAAAATAAGAATACAGAAGAAGACACATTGTTGATAAACACATCATGGCAGAGACAAGTCACAGAAGCAGAATTATACAATCTGAGGACTCAACAAGGCATTGGTTTGGAGGCCTGAAGAGTCTCATTAATGATCCATTTTCATCTCCCTTCGTGCTATCATGGCTTTAGTACTGTGGCTATTAAAGGAAATTAAAACCTGACCTTACAATAAGAAAAATCTCACTCCCAGCAATTAAATTATTGAGGGAAAATATCCTGAAAACCTCCAACACAGAGCATCCCTCACCTGGCTCCTTCCTGGCCTCTGAGTCAGAATCAAAACCCCAACAGCCTGAACATGTTGTACTCATCTTGGGCTTCGTGATCATGGAATGGTTTGAGTTGGAAAGGACCCTAAAAATCATTTCATTCTTGTCACTAAACCAGGTTTCCTGTCCCTGGAAATGTTCCAAGCCAGTTTGGACAGGGCTTGGAGCAAGCTGGGATAGTGGGAGCTGTCCCTGCCCATGGCAGAGATGATCTTTAAGGCCCCTTCCAACCCAATTTTTCTTGCCTACAAAACTCATCAAATGAATAAGCACTAATTGTGACTTTCCTTGCAAAAAAATGGCAGGAAGGGATTTGATAATTCTGAGGCTTTATGTCAGGAACAAACCCAAATTTAAACCTTGAAATCTTACAGGTGACCTCCAAACAGCTGATTCAGGTGTCTGAGCAACATTACACAGCTTGGAAATCTGGACTGCACTGTCAGAGTCATGGAAATTAGGGATAATTAACAATAAAGGGAATTTCAACCACGTCAGGTTTGGCTTCAACCAAATTCTCATATTATTCCTAAAAAAAAAACCTGGCAAACTGTGCTATTCCACCCAGTTCCTGCAAGGGTTAAGAGCTGCACTTGGATTGGATTTTGGGGAAAAAAAATGTCTTTTCCCAAAAGGATTGTCCAGCCTGGCACAGCTGCCCAGGGGGCAGGGGTGGAGTCCCCATTCCTGGAGGGATTGAAAAGTCCTTTAAAGTGTGGAAGTGGCACTTGGGGACATGGTCAGTGGTGGCCTGGGCAGTGCTGGGAATGCTTGGACTCCACGATCCTGGAGGTATTTTCCAACCTTAACAATTCTGACTTTAAACTTCTCCAAGGCATCCACACAAACAGGTCCCTGTGCCCACAAAAGCCTCCAGAATCCACAGAGGAGAAGAAGAGGCCGATGGAATTTATAAAAGGAGTCAGTTTTGTGTTCCTTGGGTGCACTTACAAACAAAAAACTGGGCAAGTTTCATCTGTTACCAAAACCTCCAATCCATGGCAGCCCCATGGAGATTTCTGGAAAGCTCAGGAAGGCTCCTCTACCTGGAAAATTCTTTTTTGCTGAGGAATTCCAGACTCACTCCAAGCCATCTCTGGGCTGAATATTAATATTATGTTGATTTAACACTGCATAGGTTAAGACAGGAAATTCCCAAGGGATCTGAGAAAAAAAAATGGGCTACTTTTGTTTAGTTTCCTAAGGAAAGAAATTGCAGACATTTGTTCATCATATCCATATTTCTGCCCACAAAATTTCACCTTCAGACAAATGGGGGTGTTCCAAGCCTTGCTTTGGTTTTATCTACATTTTGGGGTTTTTTAGTGTTTCTTCTAGTGAATGCATTTAAAATATTTTCCTTTCTATTCATTTTTTTTTTTACATAACCCCATGGAGGTAAGCTGGTCCATAATAAACTTCCTTCAATGAGGGCAGTATTAAATGATGAGGTCTTTTTGTTGCATTTCAATTCAATGTTTCCAGATACAAATTCCATATATTTTTTACTTTGACTGGAAATTGGTATCAAGTAAAAAATACTGGAGGATGAGGCTAAAATCCTGGTTTTATTCTATTTAGGATTCATAATTAAGGACCCACTTGATCCAACAAATAAAAATAGTGATTACAAGGCTGAAGGATAACATTTTGCAGCCAGGCACTAGCAGCTGCTGGTATTGTTATTTTAAGTATTCTTAAACCTCACCTACCTGAAGAGACCTGAATCCTTCTGGAATTCAATGCCTTAACAGGAAATTATTGCACAGATTTGTAAAACCACGGACTAGTTGTGTTTTTATGTAAGAATCAGAATTTCTTGTAGGCCAGGGTGGGGGAAAAATCGAGGAAAAAAAACCCCAAATGTATATTTTAACAGCTATTGTCCATCTCCATGGCTGGAAAACCAGGAAAAAGGATTAAAAAGCCACGGATGCTCTGGCTGGAGTTATTGCAGCAGTGGCAGCACAAATACATGCCACACACAATCCAAATATCTTCCCCTTAATGGCTCCATTAGGTTAAGTTTTCCTCTCCATTACTGGCATTATCATTATCATAACATGCAAACATTAATAACAGAGTTTAATTTATCTCCCCAGCTTCTCATGACTTTGGGAAGAGATTTCAAGGGAAGATACAAGGATGTGTCAAACCCCTCTGAATTAACAACTCTCAGGGCTTTTCTAAGGAGGGGAGAAAAGGACAGATAGAGACATGAGATTACAGACAGCATGAGAAATAAGGAGCACACAGAAGAGAGGGGGAGATAATTATAAGCAAGATAGGAAAGAAAGAGGAGTCAATAAATTCAATTTATGAAAAGCACAGAGTGTGCTCAGCCCGAGCACAAGTGCCCAGACTCACCGCCAGGAAATCGGATTAGTTCACTTATTTGCTTTTCAATATCTTGCTCTATTCCCTCTAGCAAATTTTCTTCTTCCTTTGTTTCTTGTAGCCAGTGTCAGTTAACTTTTTCATTTCTGAATCTGCCATTTATCCCCCCTCCTCTGGCTCCCAACCAAGCTCACAGAGAAGGTAATTTTGAAGTGATTTTATAGCAGTGTTTAGGAATTATTTCCAAATAACTGTCTGGACTTGTGGGCAAACAGTGAGTAAAAATAATTACAATTACAGCTGCAGCATGTGGAGGATGGGCTGGTGTTGATTATGAAAAACAATTGCTCCTGCTTGCAAATATTTCCATCATAAAAGGCTTCTCCTTCTCTGTTATCATGAGAGAAACCTCTCAGAATTCTCATCTTGAAGCATGTGTGAAACAGAATAAGAAACATTTAGGAAACACTTTTAACTACTTGACAGGCTTGGATGAAGATCTTCAACAAAAAAAAAAAGGTGTTTAAAAGGGTTCAAAAACCTAATGCTCATATTTATGCAATTTGCTTTTCCTGCACCTTCTGAACATGAATTAATTCATCCTCATCAGAGTCTTCTGAAGAAATTCCTATCAGATACAAACTCGAGTTAGAGCTTTTAAACATGTCTAAGTAATTAATCCATTTTTTTTCTGGGTCCTTTAAAAAATAATAAAAAATTATACATACAGTAAATTAGTGCTGCAGATGCTGCAGGGCCATGGGGAAATCCACTACAGAACAAACCAAAACAGGGTAACAAATGACAGAACAAGAGGAAATGGCCTCAAGTTGCACCAGGGGAGGTTTAGGTTGGATATCGTGGAAAATTTCTTCACTCAAAGGCTTGTCCAGCCAGGGCAGGGGTGGAGTCCCCATTCCTGTGTGGATGTGGCATTTGGGGACAGGGTCAGTGGTGGCCTTGGCTGAACTGGGGAACAGCAGGACTGGGTGGTTTTAAGAATCTTCATGAGTCTGTGATTCTCATGTTATGGACTGGACTTCTCCTAAAAAAGGAGATTGGAGCATTGTGAAACGGGCAGGAGGAGAAATCACAGAATCACAGAAAGGTTTGGGTGGGAAGGGACCTTAAAGCCCATCCAGTGCCATGGGCAGGGACATCTCCCACTGTCCCAGCTGCTCCCAGCCCTGCCCAGCCTGGCCTTGGACACTTCCAGGGCTGGAACAACAAATATCAATAAAAGATTTATTAAAGGAAGTGAATTTGAAGGGACAGGGAGCTCTCAGGGACCGAGGAACAACGAGCAGTGTTAATTCCAGCAGATCTTTGGGAACATCAGCTCGAGGCTGCAGCATTTTAAAACAAAAGGTCACGAAGAAAGAACAGAGCCAAAGTCTCAGGGATTTTCTGCCCAGGCAGAGTCAAACCCAGGGAAGGTGATTACCATGATCAAACACCAGCCCTGCTCTCCAGGTCTCCACTATCACATAAAGATGGGTTGTCCTCACATGCTCAAATATTAACTCACAGATTTGGGCAGAAATAAAGATCAACAGACTGATTTAAGCACTTTTTACACATCCTGCACGTGGGCTGTGAGCACAGTTCTTGGTTTGTTTAAGAACACAGTTGAGGTCAATATATGCATTTCTGAATTTGAAAGAGGCAAGCTGATGAAAAAGAGTAAAGCTGAGAAATTGTAGCTTCTTTTAATTTAATGATTTACATGTTACTGTCGTTTTCCTTCATGTTGTACTAATAAAGCATAAAGATTTTAATTGGCAGTGACATCCATACCCTACAAAACTGGAAGAGAGGAAGGCAAGAGCAGATAAGGGACAGTTTTAGAGCCTTGCATAACACAAGACAGAAGAAATGAAGAATTCCAAGTGGTGACCAATATAATTTGAGATATCCATCAGTTTCTCCTATTTATGGCAGAGATACCAGGTATTTTAATCCCTTTGTTTTACTGCTAAAACTGTAGATAACAGAAAACATCTGCCAACAGCAAGAGCTCCTACACTAAACAACAACTTCCCAGGGGAAGAGATGGAAACCTGAGCATTTAAATCAACCCTGAGTGGTCTCCACAGAGCTCTGGGAACACACTGGGAAATGCTTAGACATGGAGGAAGGACTGATTGGAAATTCCCCTGCTCATCATTCCCTGATTTTTCAGTGAGAACAGCTCCAGAATGTCACCTGTTTGGCATGATTGACACAGTGCAGGTACTGGCTGGCCAGGGCAGAGCAGCTCAGGGTCTCCTGGGCGTGTTCCCGGTAGCACTGGAGGATTTTATCCTGCAGCTCCCCACAGATGGGGTGGGATTCATATCTCCTGTGGGAACAGAGAACAAGCTTCAGTGTTTCCTTCTAAAAAACATCTCAGGAAAGACAAAAATCTTATATTATATTATTATTATTATTGAATTGGTTTGGGTTGGAAGTTTAAAGCCCATCCAGTTCCACCTCCTTCCACAATTTCTACTATCCCAGCCCTGTAGAAATTTCTACTGCTTCAAGCCCTGTCCAACCTGGCCTTGGACATTCCAGAGGAAAGAATTCTTCCCTGTGAGGGTGGTGAGTCCCTGGCACTGTTTGCCCAGGGCTGCCCCATCCCTGGAAGTGTCCAGGGCTGGGTTGGGCAGGGCTTGGAGCACCCTGGGATGGTGGAAGTGTCCCTGCCCATGGAAATGGGGTTGGAACTGGGTGATTCTTAAGATCCCTTCCAACCCAACCCAACCCACTCTGTAATTCTGATTCTCATTTTGCTGATTGGCCAAGGCAGATCTATTTTCTTCCAGCAGGGAAATGACACACGAAGCACAAACCCTGCTCCTCCAGGGACTTGATTTCTTGATAATCACTGAAGGTGTCGTGCTAAAAAAAGGAAATGTTAAGTCACCTTGATTTTACAGTATGTACCTATATAAAACATCTCTTTCTCCTTTCATTCATTACCCTGCATCTGTGAAATCTAAACCAGAATTTAAATGCAGTCCCAGGTGTTTTCACACTTTATGATCTCCAAGTTCAAACTTCTGCACTCTTCTGGAAGAGGATTTTCCCTTAATCCCCCCTGTGCTGAGATCAGCACGTGCTTCAAAGGCGTGCCAGGCATCAAAATGTGCAACCACAAACTGCTGCACATGGAGGGAGGATGGCAAGGTCTGCACTGGGACAGGGAACATCAGAAATAGCAGAGAGATTCTCTGGAGACATCTCCCAGCAGGGAGGATTTAGGTCCAGCTAAACCTGAGATCGATTAAAATGCCCAAACCCCTGGTGTGAATTAATAAAGCAATACAAGAGAGCCTGAATTAATAAAAAATACCCACAGAAAATCTTGCTGTGTCTTTATTCACAAGTGATTTTAAAGTGACTTCTTATATACAGGTGAAGAGAGAAAGGAATGGGCTGCTCCAGCATCACTGCATAAATTCTGTCAATGTATTTACAGCCATTTCAATGGGGGGACTCTCTAACCCATGATAAAGAGCTTTTGAATTGGAGGTTTTTTCCCCAGAGCCATGCCATCAGTGACCAAAATCCAGCTTTTATTCCTTATTTCAATGTTCTGAGGGACTCTATACATTGCCAACCATATGGGAGCCCTGTGAGACACATCATCTCCTGCTCCTCAGTGATTTGTTTTCACACTCTGACTTTGCAGGGGGGAGTTTTGAAAACTTTCCAGGCACTGCAGGGCAATGAGAACAAAGCCACTTCCTTCAAGTCAACCAAGTCCATTTCTTGGATTAATCTGAAGGTGAGCACTGTCTCTGTATTGATCAGCTGTGCTTGTTCCATTCCCCTAATGCTCTGTTGGCACCTTTGGGAAAGCAATAAATGAAAATTCCTGCCTGGCATTAGAGGGCCATAAAGCACGGGCTGCAGGATCTCCTGTTGGGAAAGGAGGTTCCATTGTCCTTTATGGGAACCCCTCTGAAGGGTTTCCCATTGAATTCTGGCAGGGATGGATCACAGGACTCACAGATGGATGGGCAGAAACAACAGCAAGGAAACTCCTCCAAAGGGGAATGAAATATCTCAACAGAGAACTTCCTGAAATGGATATGATTACGTCAATTAATAATTAAATGGGATCTTGGGAAGGAATTCCTGACTGGGATGGAATTCCCAGAGCAGCTGTGGCTGCCCCTGGATCCCTGGGATGTCCAAGGCCAGGTTGGGGTTTGGAGCACCTTGGGACAGTGGAAGGTGTCCCTGCCATGGCAGGGTTGGATCTGAATGTCCTTTAAGGTCCTTCCAACCCAAATCATTCTGTGGTTCCACGAATAAAGGTCATTTTGCAGAAGCATTTAAGGGTCTGTGGGGTATGACTGAGGGAAAAGCTCATAAGTAAAGGTAAAATTTTAAAAATTTTAAAAACTTTAAAAATTTGCCCTTTTAAAAAAAGGTGAATTGCAAACCCAGCAATTATGTGGAATCTATTGGGAAATGTGGATGTTTTAAATGCCTGAGTGGATAAAACAAGCTGGTCTGGTCCCAGGCAGGGCCAGGAGATCCTCAGAGCAGGAGGTCCCTTTCCTCAACTATCCCATGTCCTGAGAGAGATCTGTATTTTGGGACATGTGACAGGAAAAGTGTCACCAGAGTATCATGGAATGGTTTGGGTTGCAAGGGACCTGAAAACCCACCCAGTGCCACCCCTGCCTTGGGCAGGGACACTTCCACTGTCCCAGGGTGCTCCAAACCCCAATCCAACCCTGGACACTTCCAGGGATTCAGCCACAGCTTCTCTGGGAATTCCATTCCAGTCCCTCCCCACCCTCCCAGCCAGGAACTCCTTTCCAATATCCCATCTAAATCCCATTTAAATCCCCCCTCTTTGAGTTGAAACCTCTTGCCCCTCGTCCCATCACTATCTGTCCCTGTAAAGTAAAGGAGATTGTGTCCTACATCAAATTTATTTAATTGCTCAGGGATTTCCCAACTAAACTGAAGGAAAACCACAAACCATGGGAGTGCAGCAGGAATGCCAGGGAATGCTGACAGATCTCCAGCTCCACTCAGAGCAACTCCAGAACTTCACAGAACCAACACACCCAAAATCTGCAATGCTTTTCTCAGCACAGTCAAATATGAGCAGCAGCACATGGCACACGAGGAACAGAGTGTTTTTATTAAGTTTGCAATTCCTTGATCTGCTTTCCCTTCTCCAGCTGCTCCTGAAGCACCTCCCATGCCAGAATAATCTTTCAGTGCTGGAATAAACCTGTGAAGGAGCTGTGCACCCACCTTTTCCAGCGAGCTGATGCATCACAACCTCATAAAGGTAATAGGATGAAAACACAAAAGGAAACGGGAGAGAGAGCCTTAAAAAGAAATATTCGATGCTAAAGCATGAAAAGAAAATTTAATGAAGGGAACTTTGTAGTCATCTGGGCTCTCTCAAAGAGCATAGCTTATTGTGCTCCTGGGGGCTTGGGGAGAGGAGCCCCTTCATGGCATTCAAACAAAATGTCTACTAAAGAGGAAATTTGAAATCACCACGGTGAGCTTTGCGAGCTTCGTGCTAAAACTGACACTCTCACTGAAGGAATCTGAATGGCTGATGAGTTTCCAGCTGTGCAGGTATCTGGAATAATCCCCTCCCAGATCAGGACTTCAGGCAATTGTCATAAAATATGGGGAAAAAAGTAGCAAGAAAAAAGCAGAGTGTGAGGTAAAAATAGTGCCATGAGATGGGCAGGAGTACCCAGGGTTTAATTTAATTCCTCATTAAAGTGCTGACACCTTTCAAAGGCAGCTGATTTTATTTGTGTAACCCTTGGCTACTTGTGAAGTACTGAATAAAACAGAGCAGAGTGATCCTCTGTGTCCAAGCCCAACCTGCAGCTTTTCTCAAGATCAAATCTTGCTGTGCCTCCTCCACAGAGCAGCTCAGCACATCCCAACCACAAACTGGGGGTGGTTCCCAGCCTGGGGCTGTGCTGGGCAAGTCCAGGGAAGTCTTAAATCCAAAATAAAACCCTACAAATGAACGTGATCCCACCGAGCCCCAGAGCAGCAGCACGGGAGGGTGTTGGAGAGGATGCTCTGACCTGTTTTATTTAGTCCTACTGATGGAGGAGAGGAGCCAGAATGCAAAATAAACAAAACAAAACAAAATAAAATAAAATAAAAAGGAGGATGTTTCTTTTCTCAGTGTTCTCGGAATAAACACAAAGATAAAGAAGAACAAATGGATGCAAACATATGGTGAAACAAAAGGAAACTGAGGCATTCCACAAACCCTCGTGGTGGGCAGCCCATGAAGTGTGTAACAGCTTAAGTGTTTCCAAGTGCTTTATGAAAAGCCAAGAGGGGTTTCAGAAGGATTTGTGAAAATTTAATCAATTACCATTGTCTGTATCCAGCAGAAATTCCTTCTGAAAAAGAGCAAAACGTGTTTCATGGAATCATGGAATGGTTTGGGTTGGAAGGGACCTTAAAGCTCACCCAGTGTCACCCCATCCATAGGCAGGGACACTTCCACTGTCCCAGGCTGCTCCAAGCCTTGTCCAAGCTGGCCTTGGACACTTCCAGGGATCCAGGGGCAGCCACAGCTTCTCTGGGAAGTTTGGAAAGGGGATGAGTGATGGGTGGAGTCATAAATGCTTCAGAGAGAAGTCAGCAGGGAACTGGAAATAGCAGGGAAGCAGAAATGGGACATGCAGGGCTGGGCAAGTGAAGATGTGTGATTTTCCTGGAAAACACTGATGAGGAAGCCAGGATGAAAGGGGATGATGTGAATTTGGGGTAGAAAAGAATCTGCAGTGCTCCTTTCATCAGACACAGTCAGGGCAAGATTTTGGCCAGGAGGAGAAAAAAAAAAAAAAGTAAAATGAATGTTGGTAGCCTGAGAAGGGATGGATTTAACTGAGCAGATGGACAGGAAAGGCCACACTGGAGGGATTTTGCATAGGGAGGCAGCAAGAGGAACGTGAGCTCAGCTCAGGAGGCCCTGAGGGAAAGGCTGAAGTGTGAAGGACACCTCTGAAACAGCAGCAAGGCACTTGTGCTCTCCATCACCACCCAAAAAAACTGCTGGTGAGAGGATTCTTCTTTTTTTAATGTTACCTCACCCAAAAAAGCCTCTTCCAGCAGTGAATCCACAGGATGGGTTTGTAGCACAGAAAATAGTTGTAAAACACAACCCAGGGGGGGAAAAAGACAAAAGGGCATATATGGTAATGCAGGTCCTCATTGCTGCACCATTATTTTTAGTTTTTCCATTAATTTACTCTTTATATTAAGCTATTTTTAAAGCTTCTCTTCGCACATGCAGGAGGTGATGACTCGAAACGTGTGAGGCACAAAACCAAACGGTTCCGTTCTTCTCCGAATGGTTTGGAGGGAACAGCACAGATCTGATTGCAGAATAGCTACAAATGCTGGTCCCTAATCAAGCTGTGCCCACACACAGCCCTCACAATCAGTGCGTGGGAAGTGCTGCCAGCAAAAGATCAAGCACTGTAGAGTTGGTTCTTGCTTTTATTTACACTCCAATGTAGAGTGTCACTTCTCCAAAAGGTGTAAAAGAAAAGAGTTTTCCTAACGAATCTCTGCTCAAATGCTGCAGGAGAACCACGGTGGTTTCTGCTCTGCAACTGAGAATGTAAAATCTACAGAGTAATACTAAATAAATGACTTAAAAGTTGGAATGCAACTCATAATCAAGTCCAGTGTTAATCTTCCCCGTGTTATTTTTATATCCTTTCTCCAAAAACCCCAGCACCCCCAAAATCACAAGGAAACGTTTGTCATCCTCTCATTTATTTTATCTCTTACCCAGCCTTGTCAAAAGCAAATAAAGATCCATTTCAAACATTCTGGCCTTTGGAATTAGGAATGGAGAGGAGAGGAGAAAAAGAGAGAGAGAGGAGAAAGGGAAAGGGAAAGGGAAAGGGAAAGGGAAAGGGAAAGGGAAAGGGAAAGGGAAAGGGAAAGGGAAAGGGAAAGGGAAAGGAAAAGGAAAAGGGAAAGGGGAGGAGAGAAGAGAAAGAAGAGGAGAGAGAAGAGAAGAGAAGAGAAGAAGAGAAGAGAAGAGAAGAGAAGAGAAGAGAAGAGAAGAGAAGAGAAGAGAAGAGAAGAGAAGAGAAGAGAAGAGAAGAGAAGAGAAGAGAAGAGAAGAGAAGAGAAGAGAAGAGAAGAGAAGGAGAAAAGATTGCAGCACATTCACACACACCCACTGCATGAAGAGAGACATTTAATTATGTCTGGGGAGCACCAAATCAAGTTCAACATGTTGACAAAATCCTGGTTTTACAGGGATGACTGTCACAAAGTCCTACTGACCTTTCTAGAGGGCTGGATCTTTAACTTGGAGAGTGTTTCCCACCTGGTAAAACACCTGGAATGCTGGCTGGATATTGGAGCAGCCACTTGGAAAAGCAAAGTGGAAACAATTTCCTTGTGTTGTAAGAATTCATTTAGTGCACACAGGGAGAGAAGAGATTCTCTGAGGCTATCAGAGAGAAATCATGACCTTAAACCTGGCAAAATAGGTAAATACAAGCAGAACTGTAAGGTGCTGGAGAGGGACTTGGGACAAAGCATGGAAGGACAGGATCTTGGGAATTAGGAATTCCTGGCTGGGAGGGACTGGGATGGAATTCCCAGAGAAGCTGTGGCTGTCCCTGGATCCCTGGAAGTGTCCAAGTCCAAGGATGGGGCTTGGAGAAGTCTGGGACAGTGGGAGGTGTCCCTGCCCATGGCAGGGCGTGGATCTGGATGGGCTTTCAGGTCCCTTGCAACCCAAACCTTTCCAGGATTGAGAAATTCCACATTTGCACGTGGAAAATTATTCACATCCTTAAAGCCTTTCTTGGGCAAGGACTTAAGAGGAAGACAATAGGATGAGGATCAGGAAAAAGGTTGTGAATCCTAATTTGTTGGATGAATTGGTTGCCAAGGAAAATCTTGAGGTCCTCAGGACACCACATAAGGATGAGATCTCTTCAGCCCAGAGAAGGAACAACTGCAAGGGCTGAATCTCAATTATCAATGAATTACAGGATGAAATGATCAAAGATTACAGGACAGGGGCAGCCAGACAGGTTTCCTAGTGGTGGGTTCACAATGAAGAAAGAATCCAAACCTTTCCCAAAGAACAGCTAATGAAAAGCTGGGACTCACTATCAGAGGATACTGAGGTTATCAAAAGCACATTTAGGTTCAAAAATAATTACACAGGAAGGTGTGAGATGCCCATGAAGAGATTACAAGCCAGATTTGGCTCAGGAAAGCCCCACACCATCACTTGTTTGAAGGCAAAATGGTATCACTGAACACATCCCTCATTTTTACAGTATTCCCTAAAAACCCACTCCCAGCTCAGGACACTCTGACCTGACTTGCTGTGCCTAAATTCCAAATATCTCAAGGAGCAAACCGTCAAATGAAGACAGGATTCCCATCCACCCTGACAGACAAAAAGAGTTTGAATACTTGTATTTTAATTGACAAAAACTGACTTGCATTATCCCAAACCACTACTTGTTTATAAAATTCCCCTCTCCTCTAAAAATAGAAGAAAAACCCTCCTAAAACCCAAAGCACAGCACCATTAAATGCACAAATGTCCCTCTCCCACAGCTGCTTCCTGCAGCTGCAAGGGGAGCAGAGTGTTGGAATCACCCAATTTTAGGATGCACTTTCCTTTTTAGCTTAAGGGACAGTTTTTAGTGAATAGCAGGATACTAAAATAAACAATCACATGGATGGCAATGATACAAATTCCTTCTAACAGGGGCATGGATGCTGCTACAAAGTAGGAAAGATAATTTAGCAACTGCAGGCTTTAATTAGAAGGAACTCAAGGAGGAGCAGTTTTATCTCTGTGGAATATTTTGTAGTACCTAAATGTTATATATAGAAATATAGAGAGAAATACTTCTTGGCTTTGCACAGATCAAATCCAGCTCCATAATTTTGAGCTCAGAGACAAAGAATGATCCCAGATATAGCCAAGGCTGTCCCACCACTGTTAAGGATAAAATCCAAATTCTTCCCAGCTCCAGAGTCTGATGAATGGAGCCAACCCCTCCAATTCCATGATTACATGATCAGCAAACCAACATTTGCCTTCCAAAGCTCATCATGGAAACCCAGATCACAGATTATTTTTAGAGCTTGCATGTGGTATCACTCCAGCTCAGCCTTACTCACCCAAAAAAGAATTATTTAATGAAGACTGGCAAGATTCCACTTGGGTTGTTCAGGAGAACACAAGTCAAGGATCATCACTGCAAACAACACCATGTGATAGAATTCCTTACTATTCACTCCTAATAAGGAATTTGGAGGAGGTTTCTGAAGGTTTAGGGAATTAAAGGAATCAAGGCTCTGCTCAGCTCCAGTTCCAGCTCATGGAAAGGCAGATCCAGGCTCTGGGAGATTGAATTGATGCTTTGCTGGTATTTCTCATAGAAGTGGTGATGCCAGTTGCAGGACTCCTTGGATATATTAATTACCATTACATGATAGATTAAACCTTGATATTTCTAATTTTTAAAGGAAAAATTAATTCAACTATTTGAAACCTGCTTCTATATGAAGGTGGCAAAAAAGACAGAGTTTTATCCACTTAAATGATCCATTTTACTGTTATTCCTGCCCCTGCATTAAGTTTTCCACAGTAACTTTACATCACTGTGTGTGTAAAGCACACAGACACACACACAAAAAAAATACAGACAGACTCAAATGAGCAGCATAAACCAAATCCAGACAGCAAAGCACATTCTGGATTTATTACTGCCACTTCTTTCCTAAGAGCTACAAGTAAAGGCCTGACATCACACCATCATCCCCAAACTGTGGTGATAAAATCTTCACTGAACCTCACACTAAAAAAAAAAAAAAACAAAACCAAAAACCCAAAAGCAACCAGTTTTGCCTTTCTAAAGATGCTAAATAATATGTTCTAACAAGCAGACACTTTTCTCCTCTCTAGCAAAGGTCAACTACACCACTCAACACAAAGCACCACAAGACACTAACTCGTGGCACATTATTATCCAAATATTACTCTCCAGAGCAATATACATTCAACTATTCTCCTCAGCTATAAAAGGCCCCAAAAATCCTGTTAACTGACCACAAAAATAAAAGATATTATGGGCAGGAGCAGCGTCCAGAAAAAGCAATCACCAGTTAAACACTTCAAGCCTCGCCGCTCCCGTGGGTGACGATTACTGGAGGGAACTGAAGGTTGTAATCTTAAGAGACAGCAGAATAAATGCCAATTTTTCATCTGGCCATGAAGTTATTTAAGAAAACAGGCTGGGATTCACTCTGCTAAGCAACAAAGGCCACGTGTGATTCCACAAGTCTTGGATTGGGATGAGGCCGAGCCCCTCTTTTCATAAAACAGAATTGGCTGGGCTGCAGCAACAATCAAATGTCATCAACTGCAACAAAGAGCAATAATCCCACTGAGAACGTGCTGATAACCACTGGTTACTGGACCTTGCTCTAATACATCTTAGCCTTAATGTGATGCACAATGTGTTACAGAACCATTAAAACACAATGCCCTCAACACCCTTTGTGGCAGAGGAAGGAAAATGTTCCTCTCCCCAGGATCAGGTGAGGAAGTGGAGCTGGAGGGCTGAGCTGTAAATGCCAACATTCCCATTTTTTCATTATTCTCATTATTTTAATTATTTTTTCAAGTTTTGAAGTAATTTTTCACTGCCTGTTGGTGGGTGTTTCCCTCAGGCTCAGAACAAAGATGCTCCCAGTGCTGGAGAACCTGGGAGAGCTGGGGGTGCTCACCTGGAGAAGGGAAGGAGCCAGGGAGAGCTTCCAGAACATTCCAGGGAATAAAGGGGCTCCAGGAGAGCTGGAGAGGGACTGGGGACAAGGGACGGGACACAGGGAATGGCTTCAGACTGGGAAAGGGGAGCTTGGGGTGGGATCTTGGGAATTAGGAATTCCTGGCTGGGCTGGAATTGCCAGAGCAGCTGTGGCTGCCCCTGGATCCCTGGAATGTCCAAGGCCAGGCTGGACACTGGGGTTTGGAGCACCCTGGGACAGTGGGAGGTATCCCTGCCATGGCAGGGGTGGCACTGGATGGTCTGGAATGTCTCTTCCAACCCAAACCATTCCCTGGATGTGTGAGGGCACCAGGGGAGCAGTTTGAGTCCTGATGGAAAATCCCAGTTCCAGCTCACAAAAACCTTTCAGAGGTCCCTCCTCACCTCCACCAAGTGCTGGCAGCATTAATTAGAAACTGCCTGATTTAACAGAACTTCACTCTGCTCCAAAAAGTCATTCTTGTGTTTTATAACCCCAGCACAGATGATTTTCAAGCTCCTATTTCTTGTCACAAAGTCCTCAGGTAGTTTGGTAAAGGGATGCTTTTAAATTAAAGCAGCTCAAGTTTGACAAACTTTAGATTAACCACTCACATTTTTCCCACTTAGGTCGTGCCCCTTGATTTCAATTGGTTCTCACTAAAGGTTTCTGTTAATTGCTGCTGAGTGAAGAATTCAGTTTGCTGCTGCTCAGGCTCATCTTGTAACAAAGGATGGAGCCAGGCTGAGAGAAGGAAAATAATTCTGAAACTTGGTGATCTTTGCCATCACGTTGGGATTTTTGGGTTTGTTTTCAAGGGGCTTAAATGCAACAGTCTGAAATAACCCTCATAGAACAGTCATAATTTAGGGGAAAATGTATCAGTGATGGGAATTGTAACAGAAACAGCATTTTTAACCAGAGACCTTTCTTTCTCCTCCTCCTCCTGGCATCACTTGTGCAAGCAGGTATGATTTCAGTGACCTCTTTCATCCCATACAAACAGAAAAGGCCTTTTTTGGGGGTGCTGCCACTTGAAACCAGCAGCATTTTCCCACTCTGTGGCAAAGGTGAGTCCACCTAAAAGCTGAAGAGGGAATAAATGCAAAACCCTCCCCCCAAAAGGTACAGGCAACTCAAAAAATACAATAATGAACATAATTACAGTTAGTTATTGTTTGCTTTACTCACAACCCTACTTTATAATGCTCCTGCCAGCAGAACTGCTTTATGAGGATGTCTTTTTCATGCAGCAACCTTTTCATAAATCAAAAACCTCAAAGCAATACCAGGCAGTTTCTCCTGCAGCCTGTTTGAAAATAAAAGTTAACACCGAGCCCTGGCTGTTATCAATCTTCATAAATGTGTCCATGATACAGCAAATCTGTTCCATATTACCCCAGCTCTGCTCCTAATGCATGCACAGGAGCAAACCCAAGGGTTTAATGGAGCTCCTAAATGGCTTTGGAAGTGGGAGCCACGTTAAGTGGCAAGGGAAGTTTGAAAGGAATAACTGCTTTTCTCATTTCTTTCCGTGCAACATGAAATTATTCCCCTTCCAGCTTGAAAAATGTGCATTGTGCTACGATGGGAATTTTCATGCACAAGATAAAGATCCTAGGAAAACGTGGGTCGTGTTCAAGGAGCTGCAGTTAGAAGAGGAAATTTTCAGTATTTCAGTTATTCCTCTTAGCAGAGAGCTTTGGCACTGAGAGGTTTTATATTCAGGCACTGAACTGAAAATCTGACAGAATTAATAAAACTTATTGCAGTGGCACCCACAACCTCTGAAGGAGGAGAAGGGGGTCCTGATCTGTTCTAATTTGTATTTTTCAGGGCCTGAAGGGGCTCCAGAAGAGCTGGAGAGGGACTGGGGACAAGGGACAGGACACAGGGAATGGCTTCCACTGCCAGAGGACAGGGATGGATGGGATCTTGGGAATTAGGAATTGCTGGCTGGGCTGGGATTGCCAGAGCAGCTGTGGCTGCCCCTGGATCCCTGGAATGTCCAAGGAAAAGTTGGACATTGGGGCTTGGAGTACCTGGGACAGTGGGAATTGTCCCTACAAGGCAGGAGTGACACTGGATGTCCTTTAAAGTCCCCTCCAACCCAAACATTCTGTGATCCTATGATTTAACCACTTTATAAGAGACCTAAATACTCATTTTACAAACCTTCTTTTCTGAGTCTGACGGCCTTTTTTTGCAACAAAACCCAAAATTTGAGATTATTTCCCCAAATATTTACTGCCCACTTTGCCTTTAAACTGTGATTTCCCTCATGTGCAGTCTAAGCAGAATGGCTGTACTGTATTTTTAAATTTTTTTCCCTGATTTTCCAAAACTACTTGAAAGGAGATTAAAAAAAAAAGAGGGGAACCACATGTCATGTGGTAACATTTAGAGAGAATTGGTAATTCATTCTCCACCCTCTACCAGGAACAGGTGAATTCTTCTTAAAAAAAAATCCCACCAGCAGCTCTGGGAAGCATTCTCCCTTCCCCAAAGGGAGGTCTGTGCTGGAGGCTCCCAAGTGAGATTTGTAGGATTTGCTCCCACAGATGGCTTGGCCTCATTAAAAACATCCTCAGAAAAGGTATTTGCCAATCTCAGCCACAAAAGATTAGGAAGTACAGAACAAATTAATAATAAAAAGGAGCTGCTGTGGGATTTAACCTCCCAGCTTTAATGCTGTAATTGGGAAATCAGCAACTCTTGTTTGGAGGAAATCCCAACAAAGGATAAGGCATTAAAACAATAGGCTTTTATTCCTTGTTTGGGATCAACCTGGAGGAGGGAGGAGGCAGCCAGATGTCCCCTGGCAGAGCCTGGAATGCCAGACACAGGAGGAGGAGCAGCTCCCAAATCCACAGCCAGGGATTGTCCCCAAAAAGGGCATCCAGGGATTGTCCCCAAAAGGGCATCCAGGGAATGTCCCAGCACTGGGCTGGTCCCCAGCACTCCAAAGGAGAATCAGAACCAGTTGCACTGGAGGCCACTGAGGTGTAGAGGCTGAGTTTCACTCACTGCTTTCACAGAGAGGTTTTTAAAATTGTGTTCCTCTGTAAGCAAATGGAGAAAAGCAGCTGAACACATTTCCCAACACATCCACCCTGAACAGAAAAAGACCTTCAGAACAGGGAAAGGATCTGCAGATCATAAAATCACAGAATGGTTCAGCTTGGAAAAGACCTTAAAGATCATCAAGTTCATCCAGTTCCAACTCCCCTCCTACAAGCAAATTTTCCTACATAGTTATCCCACAATATCCTACAGTTATCCCACAATATCCCACAGTTATCCCACTCAATCCCACACAGTTATCCCCCACAACAATATCCTACAATAATTATCCTGTTCCATCTGTCCCCTCTCCCGGAAAATATTTTATTTTATGTATTAATTCATAGAAAAGAAAAAAAAAAAATTCCTACTCCTGACTCGGTGCTTTACAAACATTAATTTCAAGATTGCTTTCTCCATTACAGAGAGTAAAGGATCTCACTGTGGGAAAAACTGGGGATAGCCTGAGGGAAGATTTAATGAATGTATCCACGATTTCTAGAAAGGGGAAAAAAAATAAGATTATGCCAAGCATGGAAAGAATTGACTCGGCCTCTTTATTAATGTGCTATCTAAATTTTGAATAATGGATTTTAAAAGTTAATGTAACTCTCAAAAAAACCACAGTCAGAGCTTCAATCCTGTTTCCTGAGCAAACAAGCACATTTAAATTTCACATCAAAGATTTCAATGAAAGCACATCCCCATGCACAGATTCTCAGTGAAAGACAAACACACAGATATTCCACCAGGCTCCCCTGCTCCCAGTTTGTTCCAAAGGAATCTGCATCCAGCTCCAAATGCACAATTCATGTTTCATCCAGCACTCCTAATGGACTGCACTGATCAAAGGAACAAAGTTAAAATACCTGTGTGGCTGCAGGGAAACCCAAAATTGTCACATCTGCAGTGACAGTCATAGGTAAACACACTGAAAAGTGGCTTTAGGGAATTCTGAGATTCCAAGGGAGAACAGCCAAAGAATTCTCTTTATTTGCTTATAGGTGCAGAACACCTGAGACAGGGGAACTGCTGCCCACCCAAGTCCCCTCTTTAAATTGGAACTTGGAGGATTTTTTCAAGCCCCTGGGTCAAAGCACAACCCCTTGTACAAAGCAGCAGAAAAGTCCAGCAGATTTCCTGAGTGAGCTCTGCTCCTGCAGGTGAGCCCCAGGCCAAGCCCTGACTGACTGAACTGAGCAAAGAGAAGAGTTTATTCAAAAGGAAAAAGCTTTGGCATGTGCAGGATAAACAAGAGGCTGGAAGGATTTATTAAAGTCTCTCCCCACCTGAAGCATCTGTGCACTCAGAGTCTGGGCTGGTTTCAAGCTAAGAGGGGTGACAGCATCACTGCCAGGCTGGAAAACTGCACCTACACTTGGCCTGTGCACTGAAATGTGTTTGGGATCACACACCTCTGCTTGGAGCACTTCACAAAACTCTCCTGGTGGCAGCACAGCTGTGTGTGAAGAGGTGCAAGAGCAGAAAGAGAAATAAAAGCTTTGGGTACCTCTGGTGCTAAGAAAAGCTGAGTGGCTGAGCTGAGCTATGGTGTTTGATTCTTTAATTCCCAGCATCACTTACAAACAGCTCACACCTCTCTAAGGCACGTCAGGAGTAACTTGGGATCATCATCCCCACACAGAACACGACAAAAAAATCCAGGATATCACCAGCAACAATGTCAGCAGGGCAGACAACGCTGCAATGGTTCTCTCCTGACAAAACACCACCTATATTTGCTGTATTTGTAAAAGAAAACATTAATTCAGGAGGTTTCTGTGCAGAGCTCACTGCCCTTGCCTAAGCAAAAAAATCTTATTAAAGGCACAAAGCCTGCAGGATTTTTTGTAGCTTCCTATTTTCTATTATTACAAAAACAGTATGTGGTATTCACAAGTAACTGGTAATTTGTAATTTTAACTTTAGGTTTTAAAAGCAGCTCCTTTTAATTCAGGGCCAGGTTGGAGGGGCTGGAGTAACTCGGTGTAGGGAAGATGTCCCTGCCCATGGAGGGGGTGAATGGGATGAGCTTGAAGGTCCTTTCAACCCAAAGCACTTTGGGAATCAATGATGTTATTTCCACAAACTGGAGATGTGGGGGTTTGCACAAGGAGAAATAAAGCAGAAATTCTTTGCCTGCAACACAGATTTCTGTGTTACAGAGGTATGTCAGTGCAGCACGATGGTGACTGAAGATATTTGCATTAAGGAACTATCAATATTCTTAATTTACAGAGCCCTTCCAAAGTCACCATATGTGCCCCAACATCAGAAGGGTAACGAGGACAGGGAAATAAAGCCACACTTCCCTGGACTCGGTCCAAAGTCATCAATAAAAAGCTGATTTTCTTTCTACCCTGCTTTTTTTTTTTCCCCCTCAGTGTCCAGAGAATTGGCACCACTGCTTTGTGAGACAATTATGTCTGAATATTGAAGTGTTGCTGTTATTAATTGACTGTGGTTTCATTACAGTTCTTCTCAGCTTCACAGTTCACAGCAACATCAGTCAGAACACGCAGGAAATATTGTGAATATTTCAAATATTCACAGCTCAGCATCAAACAGAACTTCATGGGGGAGGTGTCCATGGCAGGGGGTGGAACTGGATGATCCTTAAGGTCCTTTCCAGCCCAAGTCACTTCGTGATTTTCTGATTATAATTTTATTTTCAGTAAATATTAACGACCCAGGTTTTGTGATAGAGAAATCCTAATTAAAGGAAGGTAAGATACTGATGATTTGTCATTTATTCCCATTCATTCTATGGGAATTGATGGAGAGATTCATGTCTAAAAGATTCATAATAAAGGGATAAATCCCCCCCTAAATCTGTGATTCAGAATAAACACCCAGATGATGCAAAGGATGCTCTGGATTACAACTGTCAGTGTCCCAGCAAACTTTGGGGAATTAATTCCATTATTGGGGGAAACCTCACCACAAACTGCTCAGTCAATCCCCCAGGAGGATTTGGGGATTCCATCAGCCTGGATGGCTGAGGATTCAGTTTTTCCCCAAAAAAATCCCAGCAGCAAGAAGCAATTCCACGTTGTCCACGAGAGGAATGGCAGAATATTGAGGAAAATGCACTAATGCACAGCTATGAATTCTAAATATAACCACCAGAAATCAAAACCCACCAAATATAAAAACATTTTTTTCAGGCTGCCTTTGCCCTCTCTGCTTCTTAAATGAATAATGAAGATGTCACTTGGCTCGAGACACCACGGGGGAATAAAATGTCACTGCTGCAGCTGCTGAATTTCCCACTCCCAACCCTCCAAATTAAAGGAAAAACCCACAAAACAAAGGGAGAATTTGATTAAGAAAAGTTCAAATCCTTGCCCAAAGCCCAGCTCTTCCTGTGAGGTTGCATTCTTCTTTTCTTGTGTAAACTCCTCATTCTAACGGAGCCATCTTCATAATGGAATAATTGGGGTTATAATGTAACTGTGGGAAGATAATTCCAGCTTTAGGAGGGGCAGCATGGCCCTGTAATGTTGTTTTAATGTGATTTGGGGACTGCAGGAACTGCCTGAACCTGCTCATTTAGGATTTGATCAATGGGAATTAGGCTCGTAAAGAGATGAAGCATTTGATAATTCCCAATTTGATCAATGTGAATCAGGGCCTTCGTGGAGATAAAACATTCCTCATGGATATTTGGAATATCACTTTAATGCAGGCAGCAATAGGAACTGCAGACACAAGACCTGCCAGGTCTCTGATCCAAACCCATGTGGGATATTTGTATTTTTCCCCTTTTTAATGGGGTTTAATTATCCCTAAAGACTGATGAAGCCACAGCTGATGTAATTTCAGGGATTAAATGGAGGAAGGAAAATCCAGGAAATATTTAACATATAATAACACCATCCACTTCTTGGTTCTTGGAAAGGATGCAGCTTAAAAAGTGGAAAAAATTCAAGTTACATCATTAAAACTGGGTACCTAATTCTAGACATGCCTAAAATAAAGTCAGACTATTTGCTAATAACACCACAATTAGATCCATTAATCTTGCACTTGGAACCTGCAATCACAGGCAGCACATGGCTTTATGCATTAACAAAATTTAGCAGCTCAACCTTATTTAATTCTTCTTTTACAGCCAATTAAACAACTCTTTAAACACCACTGGAGCCTCTGTCCTCTCAATCCTCACGTGCAATTAAACTGCACATGAGAAGTGCCCGTGCCACCAAAAGAGCATCTTTAGGTCTCACTAAATCATTCCTCATTTATCCATCAAGTTTCATAAAAGAGGCACTGATAAAATAACATCCCCTGCATTGAAACCTTCAATAAAAAAGACACGGTGTTTAAAAGGGTTTTATGTAAGGTGAAAAAAAAAAAAAAAAAACCTTTAAATTGTAAAGTGATATTGGTATTTCAGGCCTTTCATCAAATCTGCCACAATTTATGTGCATATTTCAGGCAATTTTATTTCCTGATTTTTTTTTGATTTTTTTTTTCTCCTTTTGTTTTCTTGGAAGGCAGTGGACCAATACTGGATCCACTGATGTAAAAATTCCAAATAATTTTTAGGAAATCTGGTTTCAAGTGCAAAAGCAGCACAGTAATTGCAGCACTGCTATTACAGACCAGTCAAATGGATGATTTCAATGTATACTTTTATTTTTTAGAAAATTAAGAAAAATCCAATCCCATCAAATGTTAGGAATGTGATTCCCCATCCAAATGCTCCTCAGCAAATATTCCTTGATTTCTGCACTTTATAAAATGGTTTTCTTAAATTTCTCTGATGCTCAGGACTGCTCTATCAATCAGCTCCATTTGTGCACAAAAAGGAACCCCAAGTATTTGATTTACTTAGGAAATCCTTTATGTATCAGGAGGAAAAACCCAATCCCAAACCCATCTCCCACCTCTGCCCACTAAACCCACCCAGAGCCCCTTCAGCAAAACTTGAATTCCCAATAAAACCTTCCTTGGGAATAATGCATGTGAAATGAGGAAATCATTGGATTTAGAAAGCTGAAATTATCCCACTGTAACAGAGGAAGGAGAGAGGCAGGTGGGAATTTGATCCCAACCTTCCTGGATTTCCAGACATGATGGAAAACCTTCCAAATTATGCTTCAATCAGACCTTGATCAATGGTCATCCTGTCCCTCTTGTTTAAGGGACAGATGAATTTAGAGCTCAGTATACTCTGCACCATTAAACATTACAAAATTCATATATATACACCAGAGAATATTCAACAATTCACGCTGTTAAGAGATAAAATGAGTTTTTCTTCTACTTTAAAATTTTATTTCTATCATTATCAGCAGCTCAGAAAGGACTTTTCTCTTCCTGCTCATCCAAAATCAAAACAAAACAACACAAACCAGAAGAAAATCCCTCCACAAAGCTACAAAACCCGTGGCAGAATAATTCATTTTCTGCAGCATTTCTTGGTTAGAGGAGAGAATGGAGGTTGTAAAAAGTTCTGTGTCCTCACTAAAATGACAAATGGAACGTGGAGCCTGAGGGATGGAGCAGCCCAAAGGGAAGGTCCAAGGCTAAGGGTCACTGTCACTTTGATCCATCAATTACCACATCTTCACTTCCCCCTTCTTCAGGACTAATAAAAATTATTTAATTTGACCTTCACTGTGGAGGGCAGAGTGAAATTCCTCATTTAAATCCTTCCCATGGTGTGACTGTGATGCAAAGCTGCAATCCCATTTTTGGTGCTCCATCAGAGAAAGGGAATTTATTTTTAGAATATTTCATGCTTCTTATCAACTATAAATTGATATCATTTAGATCAACTATAAATTGATATAATTGATATAATAAATGTATACTAAGAGTGAATCCCATTTCTCTGCACCTTGTGGTTCCTACACATTGGCTCCAAATTGTCCCAAATTCCCTCCTTTATAACCAGAGGGACTGATAGGATTTGTGAGGGAAGAAAGGGGAATTATTGTGCATTTTAATGTGGTAAGAAACTCCTCCAGCTGCCAGGAAAAAACAGAAGGGACTCACTTGAACCGAGATGAGACTTCATCAGCAGCTTTTTGGTATTGCTCCGTGGTGACTTTGTAGAACTGGGCACTCTGGAAGAAAAAAAACAGAATAAATACAGATTTCAGTTAGTATTGTTTACAAGTATGCTAATATCTAGTCAATAAAGCTGAGGATTTTGGATTTAAGTCGTTTCAAAAAACCCCTCAAACCTAACCAGAAAATGATAAAGTTTCAGAAATCACTTTTTTTTGGAGGTGTTTGTTTTCAATAAGTGTGTCTTGATTATGCAAAAGAAATGGCCTTGGGGAAGAAACTCTAAAGAAAATGAGATAACAATCCCACATTCAGCACAAGGTGCTCCTGGAGTCTTTGCAACCTCTTTATTACAAATTAAAATCAAAATACTGATTCTTGACATCTTTGCAGTGCCCTGTTTGTGTTCCTCACACCCATCTCCCCCCCTGCCTCACAGGTGACACTGCTTCAAAGTCCCACAATAAATTAACTGTGGCTCGACTTTCCCTTTTACTCTTTGCCTTGAAAACTCCTCTCTGAGGATTTCCTGGAATATTCCAAACTCTCAGGCCACTTCACACAGTTGCTTGTTTTAATTCTGAAAGCCAGGCAGCTTCAGGACAGATTTTCATCTCTCCTAAACCAAGGGATGGCTTGGACTCAGTTCTACAAAATCAATAATTTCCAAAGTACAGGTGAGAGATGCTCACCAAGCAACAGAAGTTTTCTAGGTGGGAAAATGCTGTGGCAAGGGAAGCTCAGCTTTGATATTGGGAAAATTCCTTCGTGGAATTCAGGCATTGGAACAACTCCACGGCTGGAGTTCCCATTCCTGCAGGGATTTCCAAGCCCTGTGGATGTGACACTTGGGGACATGGCTCAGTGGTGGCCTTGACAGTGCTGGGAATGATTGGACTCCATGACCTTAAAGATCTTTTCCAGTCCTAAAGAATTCTGTGATCCTGCAGCCTGAGATAAATCCCTGGAATGTTGTTTTGCTTCATGTCTCAATAATACAGAGGTGGCATTTTTCAGGAGGTTTTTATAGCCTCGGCACAGCTGGACCTCAGCTGTAAAAACCAAAGCACCTGGCTGCCCAGCTGGAGGGAGAAAGCAAAGTTTAGGCAGCTCAAAACTTCTCTGAAAGTATTTTCCTTGCAATGCTGGTGGAAACAGGTTGTGGAGAGGCAAAAAGGTTGTGCTGGCACTTGCAAGAACTCTGGTGTAGCTTTGAGTCATCGGCATCCCAGGGAGTGATGTTAACATGGCAACAAAATCCTGCCAATCCCACACTGTGTGATCACATCAAACCCAACTGAATTCTTATTTTAACAGCCTGGGACTTGATCCTGTGCTTCAGACTTATTGATGCCTCAATATTGATTTGGCTCCTTCCAAATATTTCATTTGTGTCAGACTGAAAGAGCTGGGATTGTTCACCTGGGGAAGAAAAAGTTCTGGGAGAGCTCAGAGCCCTAAAAGGGGCTCCAGGAGAGCTGGAGAGGGACTGGGGACAAGGGACAGAGGGACAGGACACACGGATGGATGGGATCTTGGGAATTAGGAATTGCTGGCTGGGCTGGAATTGCCAGAGCAGCTGTGGCTGCCCCTGGATCCCTGGAATGTCCAAGGCCAGGTTGGACATTGGGGTTTGGAGCACCCTGGGACACTGGAAGGTGTCCCTGCCATGGCAGGGGTGGCACTGAATGTCCTTTAAGGTCCCTTCCAACCCAAACCATTCCATGAATCCATAACACACATGGATGCCACGATCCAATCCATGGGAAGCATCATTCCAATTTTAATTTTGGGTAAAATAAAGCAGTTTAGCTGAAGACATTGATGTAAGAAAAGCAATATGCCAAAAACATTTTTAGGGGGAAAGAAAATGGAAAAGGCTGTAAGTGGAGAGATCACTCTTCCATAAAAGTCACAGATGACACAGGTCTGTGGTCACTGGGTGAGTAAACATGTCCTGAGGAATATTTATCATTTTATGAGCAGTGCAGGTCTCACTCCTGCAAAAACACTTCCTGAAATTCCTAAAGAGGCAGCACCAACTACAAAAAAAAAAAAAAAAAAAAAGCCAAGAAAACCGTTTTCCCTTCCCACTTCAAAGATTTCATCTTCCAAGCTTCTTCCTTGCCAAGGAGAATCTCAAAATGTACCAAAACCAGTGAATAAAACACCAGAGCTGCAGACAGGGCTGAAATTGTACTGCAGGGCTAATATTTTCTCACAAATGATAACAAATTGGCTAAGAGGCACTGCAGGCAAAGGTCAGGCTCAGATCAGCAGGAGCAGAGAGCTCTGCTGCTCTCCCCACTGCCAGCCCCACAGCTCATCACTCAAAGCCAGCTTTCCCCCACACCACCCACGCTCATTTAGTTTTTCATAAATCATCGTTGGCTGGTGAGCAAATGGAAGTGGAATTCTCCTCACACCACTGACCCCTGGCATTCAGCAACCCCAGCTGCCCAAGCCCAGGCTGCTGGGATGGGATGGGATGGGATGGGATAATGGGATGGGATGGGATGGGATAATGGGATGGGATAATGGGATGGGATGGGATTACAGGGATGGGATAATGGGATGGGATGGGATGGGATAATGGAATGGGATGGGATTACAGGGATGGGATACAGGGATGGGATATAGGGATGGGATGGGATACAGGGATGGGATGGATGGGATGGGATAATGGGATGGGATGGGATGGTTTGGGATGAGCCTGTGATGAGGTGAGCATGGTCGAGGCAGGGCTCAGATGATGAATGGTTCTCCATCACCCCCTGTCCCCTCCCAGGCCAACATGGACTAGAATTTTATTTAGGCTGCCATTTATCTTTCTTTGGCCTGGTCAATAAAGATGAACAGAACAGTTGTAAGGATCGATTGCAATTTTTTCTCATTTTCAAGCATGAAGGAGCATTTCTGACATAAAAACAATATTCAGGGTGTACTTGTTCTGCTTTTTAATTGCAGCTCAAGTGATCAACTGAGCTGCTCTGTATGCCCAGAAGTTTTAATCCTACAAGCTATCAAGAAATCATTTGTTATCTTAGATGAAGTGTGCTGTTTGTTGGCTCAGGTCTACTATTGAAATCCACTCAGATTCTCTTAGAGATAAACTCTCTGTAACCCAGAGATGAAGTTGTGTTTTCTAAGTCCTCCCTAATCCTCCAGATAAAAGTGCAGTGGTCATTTCCCTAAACACAGATTAAAAATGGTGCTGTAACATCATTTCCTCATCTCCAGATAAAGGCAGACATTTATTATCCTCATCCCTGCAAGTGTCCAAGGCCAGGCTGGACAGGGCTTGGAGCAGCCTGGGATAGTGGGAGGTGTCCCTGCCATGGCAGGGGTGACACTGGATGAGTTTAAAGTCTCCTTCAAACCCAAATCCAGAGGTTTTGGCCCAAATATAATGAAGATATTGCAATAAAATTGAGTGACAAGTGGTGCCTTTTCCAGAGCCACCCTCAATGTGAACTGAAACAGAGGCTGAACGAGAAGTTAAAGAGAACTTCAATTTTAATTCTAAATCCAACCAATTTGCCCTGATACATACACAGAGCCACAGAAAATATCAATAATGCCATGAGTCAGGCAGGGAAAAATGAGATCTGGCCACGGGTAAAAGTGTTTTCACCACGTCTGCCACTGAAATCATTTTCCCTGAGCAAAAGTGGGAGCAGGAGCTTCTTAAAGCTGGAGGAATGAGAGGAGAATTATTTCTCTCGACAGCTCTGATTTCAAAGGTCTGGGTAAGAAAATAAATTCCTGGAGCCCCTCAGAAGGTCACTGTTTTGTCTGCATGGGGGACCTCAAAGCACGAGCACACGTTTCACTCTGGGCTGAAAATCTTCAGATTTGCAACCAGGGAAAGTTCTGAGAGATCCTGTGTCATCCAAGCTGATAAAAGATTATCAAAAGAACCAGGAGGACTTGAGATCTCTCATTTAATTTCACCAGAGATACTTCACCTGTATGCACTGTTTTATCAAAAATGTGGTGAAACTGTTTTTACTGCAGACAGACCACGACTGATTTGGGCATTGAATTCTTGCTTTTAAGCCCTTAAAGCCCTGAAGAGATTCATTACAAGAGTAACGTTCATGCAATCTATTTATTTTATTTTTTTTAATTAAATTTAATAGTTACGTAGTTGAAGTTGATTCGACAAAGAAAAAACGACTTTTGACTTGCATACAAAAGAGCCAAGTCTGCCCTTTGCTTCAAGTTAGTGCTGGGAAAGACAAAAATGAGCCCAGCTTGACTCCAGCTCAGCTCAGCACCTGCTCCACCCACCAAAGGAACCAAGGGCTTGGGCTGTTTGGCACCTTTGAGAATCAGGGGAGAATTTTTAATTTAAAGACTTCTCTTTCCTTCTCATCCTCCCCCACGGAAAAACTCAAAGCATCGGCAGGCAAAGATTATCCTGTTCCCTGAATGGCAAATTGGGAAGTTTTCTGTGCCTCTTTTTTAATCCATTTCTGCTGCAGTTAAGCTTCTTTTCTCCTTTAATTGTACTTGTGACCATTTCATCTGAGGATCTTTAACAAAGCCATTTGTGGGTAATAGGCAGCATTTTGTTTTAATCATCCTGTTGACACAGAGCCCCAGATCTGAAAGGCCTTAAAAGAGATTTCCAAAGCCACAAGGAAATTGTTTCACTTATTTTAGTCCAAACTCAAGACTGACCCAGGATGCTCCAAGCCCCATCCTTGGACTTGGACATTCCAGGGATGCAGGGGCAGCCACAACTGCTTTGGGAATTCCAGCCCAGCCAGCAATTCCCAATTCCCAAGATCCCACCCCAATCTCCCCTTTTTTCCAATCTGAAACCATTCCCTGTGTCCTGTCCCTCTGTCCCTTGTCCCAAGTCCCTCTCCAGCTCTCCTGGAGCCCTTTAGGGGTTCTCAGCTCTCCCTGGAATTTTCTCTTCTCCAGATGAACATTCCCAGCTCTCCCAGCCTGGCTCCAGCCCTGGAGCAGCTCCAGGGCCTCCTCTGGACTACAGAGAAAAAAGCAAGATTAGAAGAAATAAACTTTCAAACATCCAGTCATCTTTCATGTTTGGAACTGCCACCAAGTGAGCGAGGAGAGAAGGAATTAGGGAAGAAAAGAGAACAAAAAAAGAATAAAACCATCAACTGTTCTGTGCCTCCACCCCAGCTCCAAATTACATTAAATTACAGCTTTATAAATATGACCATTCCAACGGCATTTTCATTTGAATTTAAAGCCTCTATTTTGTCCCTGAATTGATTTTAATAAGCTATGGAAAACCAAGCATTTAACATCAGACAGCTTCCCAAGTAACACTGCATCTTCATTCTGCCTCCAAATGATCTATGGATGAGGGAATTTCTTCTGAAATGTCAGCAGATCAGGCCTGTGCTTGAATTTTTAGATAAGTTATTCTTTATACAAGTTCTGACTGCTCTCATTTGATCCAGCTGCTCTAGTCAGTCAATTGGTGCAGTTTTTATTCCAGAGATGAAACTAAAGATGTCCAAATCCACATTCAGAGATCCTACATAACACTTAAGACTTCTACTCTTGGTTTGAAATCCTATTATGAGATCTTTTTTAATGAGGGGACTGACTGCACTCCCTTGGAGAAAGTTCTCTGGATCTGCTAGAGGGCTGAAAATCAGGTTTTTATGAAATCTATCCAAATGGAGCATCTTTCCACAAAAAAAAAAAAAAAATGGTTGCTGCCCAAAGCAAACCAGTTTTCCAATCCTGCACTACAGCTTAAAATGTGCTTAAAAAGAGAACAAACAAATCCCTTCCACCACAATTCAGGACAACTCAGGGACTAAAGATGAATGGACAGAGCAGGGGACGAGCTTTGACAGCAGTGGAGAATTTTTTTATGTGCAGTAAGTGGGACAAGGGGCTGCAAGGCAGGGAGAGGGAATTCCAACTCAAAGAGAAACCCCACAGAAAATAAAAAAAAGAAGCAAAGGAAGCAACCTGGGATCCTGGGCTGAGCCTTCAGAGGACACCCAGGTAAGGAAACTGAGGCCAAAGCAATTATCAGGATTTTGGTGGTGCTTGCCTAGAGCTCCCCATTTCAAATTCAAGTTCAAGACATCTCTTCTGCCTTTAGAACATCTTTTCTTTTGCCTTTAGACATCTCTTCTGCTTTTAGAAAACTTCCTGTGCCTGTCCTGGAAGCAGCTGGGTCAGGACCAGATGCCTGAACTGTTACAGACTGAAGGATTTGGGACACCCAAAACCACCCAGTACCTGTTCCTACAGAGAGATAAAACCAAAAAAAATATCCAAAGGTGTTGAAAAAGCCACAGACCCACCCAAACAAAAAGCTGGAAGGTGTCCCTGCCTGTGGCAGGTTGGAGTGAGGTATTTTTTTAAGGTCCCAAAGCAATCTGTGATTCCACAAAACAAAGGAGCAACACGTGCTCTGCCTGGCAAATGTCCTGCAGGAAGGAAATTCACTTCCCAACAGAGTTTCCCTGATTCCATGATGGGTGTTTGTCAAAGATTTCTGTGATATTCAAAGATATCAAAGATATTCAGAGTGCAGCAAGCGGGGTAGAATACTTAACTCAGTTATCAGCAGAAAATGGGGGGGAAAAAAAAGCGATTTTTGACCTTTTCTTTTGAATTTCCAACTCTTGTTTTTCAGGCACCACTAACTAATGCCTTTAACTGCAACTCTTAATGGCTCTGAAGTTTCTCCCCAGCCATGCCTCACTTCACTTTTCTGCCCTGCTAGAACATCGATCTCTAATTTGTTAACACTCCGAGCTGCCAAAGAAAATGAAAACCTTTGTGAAAAGGACAAATCTATTCCAAGTTCTTACAGCTATTCAGCCAAGCAGCTAATCTGCATGTAATTGTAGTAGTGGTGTTAATACAAATGTGGCTCAGGCTCAGAGATGCACCTGAAAATGCACAACTGTATTTATGGCCCCTCTCGTGATGACAAGAAATTTAAATCATTCCCATTTATAATTTCCCTTCTCAGCTCAGCCCTGTCACTATTCCATGGTTTAAATGATGTTTCCCCAATGGGGTTATTTCTCCTAAAGCAGGCTTTGTCCCCCCCAAAATGAACGTGGTGCATCTTTGAGGATCACACAGGAATGGGAATTGCTGCTGCCAGGGGTGATGCCCAAGAAATCTAAGTTGGGAATTCCCTTCTGTTGGTGCAGAGAGCAGCACAGGAATGAGGATTTTAAATTCCTCTTGCTGGTTGCTTTTATGGAGTTAATTCTTAAATATTGGTCCAATGAACCAGCAAAAAGCACACCACAGGGAAACACATCAGCTCAAAGCAAACCAGGATCAGCACAAATTCCAAAATCCTGCAATGGTTTGGGATGGAAGGAACCTTCCAGATGATCCAGTTCCAACCCCCTGCCATGGGCAGGGACACCTCCCAGGAGCCCAGGGTCCCATCCAGGAATGGCTGTGACTTCCAGGGATATTCCAGTGTTTTATTCCGGGGTACAGAGCTGTCCTTTTCTGCATTTATCATTTCCAAGCACACAGCTTTGCTACAGCCTAAATCTTCCATTCCAATCCTGCACCCTCAGCTCATCCTGCATGGATGACTCCCACAAAGTCCTGAGGTGCTGGAGACTCTGAGGAAGACAATTTGAAATCATCCATGGAGCTGTTTGGGCAAAACTGCAGCAGAGACAGAGGCCAGGGCAGCCCTTCCATGGTCTGTGATTTTAAGAGGAAGTCTCAAAGTCAGAGGAAATCTGGGGAAAATCCCTTTAACCATCACTTGTTTCCAACTGATTTTGGCCAGCTTTTGGAGGCAGAGAAGCCATGAAAGTGGTCAAAAAAGCACCTCCCTCCAAGGATAGTGAAGGGACAGGGACCATGTGAGGTTGTGTTATCTCCAGCCTTGGAGGTCCCCAAAAATCCCCCTGTCAAAGCTCAATCTGCTCTGAGCAGGTGCTTGGACCTCCCAAGAGTCAGAACAACCCCATAAATATGGAAACTCAGATCTGCTATCAGGGTAAAAATCTCTTTTGGCTTGTAGATGTGCAATCTGCTCTGCAGCTGGAGGTGAAATTCATCTTGTGGCAGCAGCCCAGCAGAAAGAATCACAGATTAGCTCTGTCTTCTTTCAAATCAATGGAAAAATAGCTGGCTTTGGCTGTGTTTATTAGATCTCCCCTCTCACTGCTGCCTGAGATTGGCTGCCTCAGGCCATAATGAGTGCAAAATTAGCATTTTTTGAAAAGCACAAATAACTCACACGCCAGCCCGAGAGAGACCACGAATAAAGTTCCTGAAAGAAATTCTGAAATATTGTGTCTCTTTCAATCCAACAGCCCTGGCACCAGTGTCGTGGCACAGGCTTGATGCTGTTTATCCTGCTGCTTTAAAAAGTTTTCTCTGTGTTTTTTTTCAGCTGGTATTTGTGGCAACTTTCCTCAGGAATCAGTTTGAGCAATCCTATCAAATTCTCATTTTGTGGAATTAGGAGATGCAGTATCCAAATAGGACGAGTTTGATATTATAAAACCACTTTAATATTTGCATTTGGCCAGAGCAATGAACTCCTCTGAATGTTGCTGCCACAAATACTCTGAATTTTGGTCTCACTGTCAGGTGACATTTTAATATTTGGGATCAGCAGTTGAGCAAAGAGGGGGTGAATATGGAGAGCAGATTTTATTCACTGTGCAAAGTTCATGATCCAAATGAAAACGACCACAAGAGAAGGCAGAAAATCTGATATCAACTGACTGACAGCTGATGCTGCTACAACAAAAGGCAAACTGTAAAAATCTCCATATCAATAACAGGTTTTGGTGATGGTGAAGCAACTGAAGAATTCAAGGATGGTCTCTGGCAGCTGCTTTGAACACCAGGTGAGAGCAGTGAGGAGGTATCAGCACTGCTACAACAAAAATGCTGAGGATATTAAAAAATCCTTCATTAAAAACAACGTAGGTATTTGTTTGGATGAGTGATAAGCACCTGAATCCAAATAAACTGAATTTTACACTCAGATTAGATGGAGAACTCTGCTCAGCAAGAAAAGAAAACAAGATCTGAGCACATTTAAATCAAAGTAATGGCAGAATTTTTCAGTGCTTTCCCAAGAGTGGATCCCAGCAGCCCCACTGAGCTCAGAAACTGAAGGAAGAGCAACCACAACTAAAGCAGGTGGGAACTCCCTAAAATTCTGCTCAGACAAATTCCAGGACCTAGGAAAATGAAAGCATGACACAGTGAGAATTCTCAGCACCAAACACCTTGATCTGGAAGTTTAAAAAGTCACAGCATTGCTGGAAATAAGGCAAAATTCCACAAAATTCCCACACATGAGGCCAAATAATTCAAACAGAGACTTCCTAATTTGTAACTGTGTTTTGTGACCTCTGGAGATGATTTCCACTCTTTCCTGGGCTCCTTTTTCTGCATTCCTCATGGGTCTGTGTTTATTCTGTTTATTCCCATTCCCATCTCCCTCCTGCAATGTTATTCTGCATTTCAGCCACCCCACAGGTATTTGGGAGATGTTTTACCCTACAGATGGATTTTTTTTCCACTGTAACCTTTATTTTTCCTTCCCATTCCAAGTGTTCCATTGTGCTGCACACCTGCATTTCTCCACACATTCAACCTTTTCCCTCCTTTAGCTGTTTTTGTGAATGCACTTCATGTCACACACAATGTCCCCCTACCACAGCCATTTCTTTTTGCAAAAGCTGTGAATTCAGCATTTCCCCGTGTAGGGTTATAAAATGGATAACTCTATCCATCCTGGAATTTGTTTTTTAGGATGGGATTGACCCCTGGAAGTGTCCAAGGCCAGGCTGGAGGGGGCTTGGAGCACCCTGGGATAGGGGAAGAGCACTCAGAGATTCACAAAGACATCAGAATTTAAATCCACAAATGCTCTGTTAGAGACTTGTGTTATGCCCAAATAACACCTCACAACTGAGAGATGAATTCACTGTAATTCTTTCAATCGTTTACAATTCTCCTTCACTCCTCACAGCAACAGGTCCAGCTGGATAAATTCCATCCCTGTATTGATTCCCCAGCTGTCTGATAACATATGGAAATACCTGTAAGTTTGGATTTTTGCATTGTACTTTCTATATTATGAGAGCATGGAGGATAAATGTGATATAATTAATATTTTTTCTCCTTTTTCTCCCTCCAAAGTACCAAAGCGAGTCTCAAAAGCTCCCACATCTTTGATCTAGGCAGCTCCAGGAGGAACATCCCTTTTGCTTCTGTAAAATCTGGAATTACCTCATAGGGACAATGCCCTCAGGCACAGGGAGAGATTTTTGGAGTTGTCCTATGCAGATCCAGGAATTCCTGCCAGCAGGAATTGTATTTATGGCACCTGCACCCTGAAATTTCCCATTTATTCTGTCTTCAAATTCTTAAAACCTGGGCAAGAAGAGGAGTAAAACACTGCCAGTAAAACTCAGTCACATAAAAAGAGGTTCACATGTCTGAAAACTTTTAATTGCAACAACTACTGCAGTAAAAAGACATCAAATGTCCCCTCAAATACTGGCACTAAATCCTTGTTCTGTCAACCACTGGTAAAACTCCCACTTCAAAAACATCCCACATGCTGCATGGTACAAACACACACAGCACTTTACACTTGATTTTCCAATATAAAAGCACAGGTCTCGTAAGGATTTTTCAGGTTTTTTTCTGAAGTTCTTTCAATTTTACAAGTACCTGAAATAATCTCTTGTCAGTTCATGGCAACAATTCAAAGAAAAAAAACTCATTGATGTTTTCTGAATTCAAAAGGGTCATTTACTGCTTTTTTAAAAGCCTTTTTAAAATTCCCAATTTCTGCACAGTTTCTAACAAAAGGAAGCCCAACCTTTACTATTATCTGATAATTCATTTCACCTATACACAGCATTATTTTGTTTTGCTCAGTTGAGATGCCACTGAAAAACTCCTGCCTGCTCAGCCACGAGAAATCCTCCAATCATCAGCGTTCTGCACATTATTTTAAACATATAATTAAAGAAATTTTCCAAAAAATTCAGTGACAGGAGCAGCAGAAACTCTTGAGAAGGAGGGAGGCTCATGGGAGCTGTTTGAGAGGTGCAATGAATCCAGTCTGAGCTGGATTTGTTTCATGGGGAGTGTTTGGCTGGTGAGGAATTATTTGGAAGTGGAAAGTAAAAAAAAAAAAAAATATTGCACCTGTTCAGTGGAATGAGAGGGACATGGGAGAAAAGATATCAAGAGTTTTTTATTTAAACACAGCCCATGGAACTGCTTCAGCTACAGGGAGTGCACAGAGCAAGGACAGCCTGAGCTCCTGAGCACACAGGGAATGGCATTCCTGTGGAAATTCCAGAAAAAAAGCTCTGATTTCACACTGGGGCTCTTCCTCATTGCAAAACAACTTGGGTTTTCTTCTTAAAGAATCACAGGATGGGTTGGGTTGGAGGGGACATTAAAGCTCATCCCATTCCAAACCCATCCATGGCAGGGACACCTCCCACTGTCCCAGGGGATCCAAGCCCCAATGTCCAACCTGGCCTTGGACATTCCAGGGATCCAGGGGCAGCCACAGCTGCTCTGGCAACTCCAGCCCAGCCAGCAATTCCTAATTCCCAATCTCCCCTTTCCCAATCTGAAGCCATTCCCTGTGTCCTGTCCCTCTGTCCCTTGTCCCCAGTCCCTCTCCAGCTCTCCTGGAGCCCCTTTATTCCCTGGAATGTTCTGGAAGCTCTCCCTGGATCCTTCCCTTCTCCAGGTGAGCACCCCCAGCTCTCCCAGCCCTGGAGCAGCTCCATGGATTCCTCTGGATTTGTTCCAGGTGCTGCTGTTGTTGTCCCCAGGGCTGGGGCAGCTCTGCAGGTGAGGTCTCACCTGAGAGGGGCAGAATTCCCTCCCCTTTTCCTCTTTACAGAGCATTCCAGAGCTTCCAAAAAGGTTTATTTGTGTTTTTTTGTGAGTTGTGTCCTCTTCCAGCTTTACCTGCTGAATGCAAAGCTCCCAAAACCAAAAACCAGCAGGAGATGGGAATGAGAAAAAGAGGGAAAATCTTTGTATTATTGTTGTAATCCCAAAAAGCCACACACACATCCAGCCCTAACACTGCTGCAAATACCACAAAGTAGGCTTTGCTGAAAACTGATGCATGAGGTATTTCAGGATAAACCAGAGCAGTCCCTAAAATTCAGTTTTGTAACCTGCATTTTGCTGTTTCACTGCACTGCACAGCAAATCCACGTGAAGCAGGAGGTGCCCAATATGAAAAACAACAATTCCTCATCTTCAAAGCTGCAATGTGATCCAAAAAGGGAAGGAGGATGCACACATGTCAGACAAGGAGTGCCAGAAATGGGTAAACAGTTATTCCAAATCATGGCCTCACATGTTGCTGAATCAAATGGTTACAGGAAAAGATTGTACATTTTAACTCTGCATAATGAATTGTGTGCTGCCCCTCCTTGGACTGAATTTATCAGACAATTCACTCAATATCTGGATGGTTCCACTGCTCTTCTCTTGCCTGCTGGAAATGAGGCACTGAAAAAAATGGTGAATTTCCCAAAGGATGGAACAAAAGCAATTCCAGTGAGGCCGTGGCAGAGATTTCCCAGAGCAGCTGTGGCTGCCCCTGGATCCCTGCAATGTCCAAGGCCAGGCTGGATGGGGTTTGGAGCACCCTGGGACAGTGGGAGGTGTCCCTGGGACTGGAACTGGATGAATTTTAAGGTCTTTTCCAACCCAAACCATCCTGATCCATGATCCTCTGAACTCCTGAAATCCATAGGGAGCTTGGCATGAACAGACATCAGAGCTGGCATGGATTTATCTGCAAATTTATCTGCAAAATTATCTACAGTGCTTTTAAAAACACATATGGTATCAAACAGCAGAAAATATTCTGCATTATTGTCTCAGTCTGTGGGAAACAGGGAATATCTTCTTTGGCCTTTAAGGTGATAAATATGTAGACAATTTTTGTTGCAGGAAAAAAAATCTCTGAAGTAGATTAAAAGTGGTACCAGATATGAAAAACAATCTTACTTTATTAATGTAAAGCAATCCTAACTCTCTTCTGAGAATCAGATAAATGTTTGAATTCCTCTGCTATGGTTCATTTGGATTTGCTCCCTAATTACCACAGCTCTGCTTTGGTATAAATTGTGCATAAATTTCTTCAGTGATTATGGCCTGCAAAGGGTTAAACTCCCTGATATGGGGGGGAAAAAAATAAAGATTTCTAACATGAGGGAAAAAAATAAAGATTTCTAAAGTGGTAGGAGAGCATCTCCTGATTTCAAACATGATTATCCTGCCCTGTTTCAAAAGGCAAGGCACAGCAATATGCATGTCAACAGATGAGCATTGAAAAAAGTCCCAGCTCTCAGGCATGAAAATGGGTTTTTTTGCTTCCAAAGGGGTGAGATCTGGGAGCTTTCATTTCTCCCTGACATGCTGAAGGGTGGTGAACACACCACCAGCACAGCATTTGTGAATTTAAAAGGGTCATTTTTCTGTCCCCAGCCCCCAGCTCTGAGGGTTCATCCACTTGTGCTGTGTCAAATTCCCAATTCAAACCAAGAGCAACAAGGAGCCCAGCTGAGCAGAGCTGGGCCTATTTCATACTGAGCTGATTTCAGACACAGAACCCACAAAGAGGGTGGTAAAAAGTTTAAAAAGTTCAATCAGAAAATAAAAAAAAAAAAAAAAGAAGAAGAAACTTCCACCTTTCAAGGATTAGTGTAAAAATGACACATTATTTTTCCAGGTGAATAGAAAAGTTGATGCCATCTCATCTCTCCTGAACGAATGGGGGATTAGAGATTAAAAAGGAAATTTGCAGTGCCCAAGACAAATTGGTTTTGCTCTTTAAAGGAAAAATTTGGCTGCAAAGATGTTGTCACTATGTTTGTCACCAAGTCCATTACTCTGATTTTCTCTCTTTTCTTCTCTTTTCTCCCATTTTCTTCCTACAACCCCCTCTGATCATCTTTAATGAGAGCTCCTTCTCCCAGTTTGAAATTTGTTTTAGTCTCGAGGGAGTTTCACATAACACAGAAAAATACAGAATTTTGCCTTTCTGTAGTGAATTCTCAAGGCAGAAGAAAATTCTTTACTTCAATTTTTCATTCCTGTGGTCAAGCCTGGCCAAAGCTTGGATTTGTGCCACAAATAATGTCACAAAGAGCTGGTACAGCTCCCTTCTCTCTGCACTGGGGTCACAGCCCAGGATTTTGGTTCAGCTCCCACTGTGGCCAGACTCTCCCTGATTTTAAGGATTTTGCCACTGGACACAAGTGCTCCTGGGCAGGGCTTGACCTCCTGCACATGAAAAGCACAACAAAATGAGGTGAAAAAATGATAAACCCAGAGCAGGACGTGGTGCAGAGCCCAGATTTCCTCAGGCATTGTAAGAGCTGTATCCTTTACACAAAACTTTCCCCAAACCCAGCATCCTCTGTGATTACAGAAACAAAAATTAAACTTTTTTTTTTTTTCCCTAAAACTCACATGGAAAAAGCTGGGTCTAAATCATAGCTTATTCTTCATAAACCTAAATCAACTTCCCAAAAATCCACTGTTGCCAGATGTCAGTGGCCCATCCCCAGCTCCCTCTCTCCCACTGAAGGCCAAGTTATTAATAAATTGGTTTTCAACTTAGATTGGATTGATCACTTATTTTCAAAATCTCTTTTCCCATCATTTACTCATTACCCGCCTCCTCTTGATGTAAGAGGACATTCTGCATTTATTGTGCTGGCAAACAGAAAATCAGCAGCATTTCCTGGGGATTCTCTCATTTATCTATCAGTTATGGGACTGGACTATTTTTAGGGGCAGGAAAAATTAAAATATCACTCAGAGTGACAGCAGTGAAAATGAAGGCAGTGAGTCTTCCTGTAATAAAGGAAGAGGATTCCTGTGATTCCATCATTTCAGCCTTTGGGTTTGCAGGATTATTTACAATTTTTAAAAAGCATGGTTTCTCATAATCATTATTGCTTGCTAATGAGAATAATTACTAACTAATGCTTAGGCCAAAAGGGATTGTTTTCCTCTAATCCTAGAATCACTGAGGTTGGAAAAGCCTTCTAAGATCATCGAGTCCAACCATCGCCAGCACTGCCATCGATGTCCCCAAGTGCCACATCCACAGGGCTTGGAAATCCCTGCAGGGATGGGGACTCCAGCACTGCCCTGCACAGCTGTGCCAGGGCTGGACAACTCTTTTGGGCAAGAAATTTTCCCAAAATCCAATCTGAACCTCCCCATGCCCAGCCTGAGGCCGTTCCCTCTCCTCCTGTCCCTGTTCCCAGATCCCAAATCCCCCCGGCTGTCCCCTCCTGTCAGGGAGTTGTGCAGAGCCACAAGGTCCCCCCTGATCCCCCTTTTCTCCAGCCTCAGCCCCTTCCCATCTCCCCCAGCCCCCCCAGACCCTTCCCCAGCTCCATTCCCCTCCCTGGCCACTCTCCATCCCCTCCTCATCTTCCTCATCCTGATGAGCCCAGAGCTGCCCCAGGATTTGAGGTCCCTCAGCAGGGCCAGCACAGGGGAACGATCACTTCAATTTAGAGTTGTAATCATTTCTAATTATTTTACCTCAACGAAGAAATCCTGCAAAGCACCTCCCTGAGGGTTGCTTTAATCCAGAATTAACTTAGCACAGTATTTGTTCCCAAACTTCAGCTTGTGATGGGAAGATGGTGGGAGGAGGGAACAGACCTGGGTGAAACTAAAGCTGCTTATTCATTAACTCCCCATATGTTAAAACATTTTGCCATATCCTATGCAAAGCAATAAACACAGCTTTTAACATTCAAAAAATTCCTTCAGTTTGTTCCTTTTTGCCTATTTAAAACATTTCCCTCTCGTGACAGCTTTTTTTTTTTTTTTTTTTTTTTTTGCTCCATAAGAAGGAGAAGAAGAAAAGCACAGATGAAGCTACTCTCAAAAAAACCCCATGGTCACCAAGAGGGGTTGAGGCAATGCTGGAATTTTGACTCCAAAAGTGACTGGTGCTGGATAAATTTGGCCTCACTGGGACTCCAATTATCCCAGGCTGCTCCAAGCCCCATCCAACCTGGCCTTGGACATTTCCAGGGGCAGCCAGGGATTCCAGCCCAGCCAGGAATTCCCAATTCCCAAATCTCCCCTTTCCCAACCTGAAGCCATTCCCTGTGTCCTGTCCCTCTGTCCTTTGTCCCCAGTCCCTCTCCAGCTCTCCTGGAGCCCCTTTATTCCCTGGAATGTTCTGGAAGCTCTCCCTGGATCCTTCCCTTCTCCAGGCTGGGCATTCCCAGATGGTTTGGAGCAATCTGGGACATTGGAAGGTGTCCCTGCCCATGGCAGGGGGTGGAGCTGGATGAGCTCTCAGGTGCCTTTAAACCCAAATTATTCTGTGATTCTATAAACACATCCCAGCTCCAGGACTCTGAGTTATCAGTTTCCATCCAGATACCATCACTCCTCAGACTTGTGCTAATTCTTCCAAAATAAAAACATGGAATTAAGTCTTTTTCCTCGAACTACAAAATAATCAGAAGTCTTTCTAAACAATTTTTTTTTTTTTGACACATGCTGGAGAAATAAAAAACTGCAACAACCTGTATGAAACTGTGGTTCCACATTAAAAGTTACCAGGTGTCTTAGTGCACAGCAGGAAAAATCCTGGAATATTGGTTATCACAGGGGTTTTTTTGTTCTCTATAAAGACACCCATCCACAATGGAAAAATAATCTATAAACAAACATTTAGAGAAACATCAATAGCTGCTATTCAGCGTGGAACAACTCCTCATTTTGTTATTAAGCAGCATTTCAGCCTTGCTATTGATTGGATATGTGATAGTGAATGATGAGACTGAACCAGGTATTTTTTACAGCAAACATGAAACTCTGCATTTTTTGGTGCACTTGGGGGGAAAAAAAAACCACATGGCTGAGGTGTGTGTTTAATAATAAACATCTTAGCTACTTAGAAATGGTAAGTAAAAGATTATGAGGAGGAAAAAAAAAAGGAAAACAAGGCTGAGACCCAATTGTTCAGAATAATGATTGTGGCTGGGCAAGATATGGAGGCAGAGCATTAAATACAACACTCCAGCCTGGGCTGTCAATCAGGTGGAGGTTTCAGATATTGTAATTGGTAGCAAGTTTCCTAATCTCAACCTGCCAGGCAAGAAGCAATTCAACAAAAGCTCTGTCCCCCAAACAGAATGAAATCTGAAAAGAGGAATTTTCTAATATTGGCAAGATCACAGGGTGGGTTGACAGCTTTATTATGCTAAACTGACAAAAACATTATGCTCTGGTCAGTGCTAAAAAGGGTGGGTTTTCAGGAGCAATGTGGAAATACAAAGCACTGGCAAAGTCTGATGAACTCTTACTTTTATCTCCCTGGTGCAGCACATGAGCTGAGACATAGAAAAGTCTCATGGCCCAAGTAGAAAATGAGAAATTAATATATCTTGATTTTCTCCTCAGGTCTCCCACCACAGCGATTTGGGAGAGCTGTAAGAAGCTGCTGTGAAAGCTGAATATCCATTTAAAAAGGAAAAGGCTCCACTAACTTCACAGAAATAACACAATTCATTAACAATGAGATGATATGGCAGTCGGTGGAATTCATCTCATGGAAGCTGTAATGTATTTTATTGCTTCTATTGGAAAAGTGCTTGGAAATAGAGTTAAAGTATTGACTCTGTGTGTGTGTGTGTGTGTGTGTGCATATATACATTTATTTATTTGCTACAGAAAGAGAAATAGAACCAGGCAAACAGAAACAGGACACAAACACCGATAGTATCTCAAAAATAGGAGCAGAGTGGGAATGATGGAACTATTTTCTTTCAAACCACAGATATTTAGGGAATATTGGAATAATTCCATGCCTTCATGGGAACAAGAACACCAGGTTTGTTGAGCTGTCCCTGCCTCTTCCCTAAGTGCTCATCAGCCAAAATAATTTCCTACTTGGCTGGATCCAGCCTCAAGTCTCCAAACATTCACCTACATCCCTGCTAGTTGGCTTTGGAACGTGTGAAGGAATGCACACAAATGTGGGGAGAGTAAACATGTTTGCTCTGGCAAATACAGATTTCTAAACACGAGAGGTGAGAGCAGAAATCGTGCTCTGCTTATGGAATTCTCACTGCTACAGCCACGTGAGATCACAAAGAGTAAACAGAATGATAACTGAACATAAATAGAAACAAAAAAAAAAAACAAAAAACAAAAAAAACCCAAACCCTTTACATTGCTGAACTACCTTGTAGGGAATGAAAATGTTTGTGGTTATTATATTGCTTTGCACCAGTCCCCCCCCGTGTTATCTACATCTTGCAAACTCCACTGAACAAAAAGCCCAGCAAACAGCTCCTGATTACTGAGTTGTTGAGATCTGAAAAGGTAAACAAGGCTCTGAAGCATCTGAACAAATGTGGGGCTGGCATTGTTGGCACCTGAGCACTTCTGCTGATGAGAAACTCCCACAAAAGCCAATTCCTGGCTGGGAAGCTGCAGATGAGCTCCTCAGCTCAGCACTGAGGCTATCACTGCAGAGCATGTTGGGCCATCCTAAGCCTTGAATAGAAAAAGGAAGAGATCATTAAGTTATAATTTCCCCACACAATTGGTATAAGCATTTCCTACCAACAGGATTAGGATGAATACAAGATCCCAGAATAAAGCTGCTCAGCAGTGAGGATGGCAGTTTAGTGTCTAGTAAATTTGATTTCTCTGAAAATCCTGACACATCATAATAGCAAAATCCTATTTACTGTAGCAAGCAGGATGGATAATACCATTTAACACCTGGGATAGAATGTGCCATCAGCTCAGAGCTTTGTGCTCTGTGTGCTCATCTTACCTTCAGGTTAATGCTCCTTGACAGCCTCCATGGAAAGCAGAATCCCCAAATTAAGTACTGAGCTTGGGATTTGCAAATCCTCCCTCAACGTTTAAGTCACGGGGAAAAATGGATGCAGAGAAGTGGATCAACATTTCCTGAACTTAATATCTGCATTCCCAGGCTGGGATCTGGCACTGAGCCCTCTGTGGAGCAGGAGTGTCCCCACAAAAGGCCACCAAGCCCCACCACAAGGCTGAGTGGGGGCAGTGGAATGGGCCAAGAACTGTCAGAGCAGGGACTTCCAGGCTAAATTAAATGTTAAATGTGTTAAATGTGTTAAATGTGTTAAATGTGTGATGAATCCAGGGTAATACTGAAACCTCCAAATTCCTACACAATGGCAGAATCGTGGAATTGTTTAAGCTGGAAAAGCCCTCTGAGATCATCAAGGTGAGCCATGTCCCCAAGTGCCACATCTTCAAGTTTTTCAATCCCTTCAGGGATGGGAGGCACCCAGGAAGGAATTTTCCAATTTTCCCTGTTCCCAGACCCCAAATCCCCCTGGCTGTCCCCTCCTGTCAGGGAGTTGTGCAGAGCCACCAGGTCCCCCCTGATCCCCCTTTTCTCCAGGCTCAGCCCCTTCCTCACCTCCCTCAGCCACCCCTCAAATTCAGCTCCAGGATAATCCTATTACCTCACCCCATAACTCACATCCAAACTGCTCAACACTTTAAAGTATTTCTAGGAAACTCAGGAGCACAGAAACTTGGCTCCAGTGGAAAATATTATGATTAATATGGGGATGCACATCTTGCTCATTCACACTGATAAACTAAGTAGTTGTGTCATACAGCAGGGTATTAAAATTAATTTCCTTCTGCTCCCATGACTTGGGGCAGGATTCTCCTAATGATGCATATTAGCATTAGGAAGCAGTGCAACATGAAAATAACTGGGTTTGCTGGAGGAAATTGGAACTGGGGAGTCCCATCAGTCTCAGAGACAGAGCAGGAGCAGACACAGCTCACTGAGTGTCTGTGTGATGCCAAAATTACAACGAGAAACAGGAGAGGGTCATGTGGCCTTCATAAAAAAATGTTGTACAGCAAAAGCAACGGGGTGAAGGAAAACTGGGATGTCAGCTGCTCTGCATGAAAATTGTGTGAAATGGTGATGGGGACTGGGAGCTGCACAGCAAAGGGACACTGGAGATGCAGAGCTGGGTATGAATAAAATCTATGGACGCTGGGGCTTGGGACTGGCACTGAAAGCAGGCAAAAATATTGCACCTCTCCACTGGAAACAGAGGGACAAGATAGTGAAGATAGAAACAATTTTTCATAAAAATGCCAGAAATGGAACAGCTTCAAGGACAGGGAAGTGCATTGAGTAAGAACAAACAGAGATCCTGAGCATGGGGCACACAGGGTAGGAATGGCAATTCTTGAAAAAGGGCTCTGATTTCACACTGGGGCTCTTCTTTATTGCAAAACAGATTTATTTTCTCCTTAGAGAGTCACAGAATGGTTTGGGTTAGAGAAGGCCTTCAGGATCACCCAGTGCCACCCCTGCCATGGCAGGGACACCTTCCACTGTCCCAGGGTGCTCCAAACCCCAATGTCCAACCTGGCCTTGGGATTCCAGGGATCCAGGGGCAGCCACAGCTGCTCTGGCAATTCCAGCCCAGCCAGCAATTCCTAATTCCCAAGATCCCACCCCAATCTCCCCTTTCCCAATCTGAAGCCATTCCCTGTGTCCTGTCCCTCTGTCCCTTGTCCCCAGACCCTCTCCAGCTCTCCTGGAGCCCCTTTATTCCCTGGAATGTTCTGGAAGCTCTCCCTGGATCCTTCCCTTCTCCAGGTGAGCACCCCCAGCTCTCCCAGCCCTGGAGCAGCTCCATGGATTCCTCTGGATTTGCTCCAGCAGCTCCAGGTGCTGCTGTTGTTGTCCCCAGGGCTGGGGCAGCTCTGCAGGTGAGGTCTCACCTGAGAGGAGCAGAGGGGCAGAATCCCCCCCCCTCCTGTGCTGCCCATGGGGAGTTCTGGATCCCAATGTCCATGTCCAGCTTCTCATTCACCAAAATCCCCAAGTCCTTTCCCCAAGGGGCTGCTCTCCATCCTTTTCTCCCCTCAGCCTGGATTTGTGCTTGGATTGCCCTGACCCCTGTGCAGGACCTTGCACTTGTAAGGAAATCATTAACACAGTGTGGGGCACCCCAAACTCAGTGACTTCAGCACTGCTTTATCTCTGGGTTTTGCTCTAATCAAGAACCACCACGATGAAAAACTGTGACAAATTTCCCTCCAAGCCTGATGTGTGAACCCCTAAATCACAGCTGCACATCCCAGTCAGGTGCAGAGCAGGGGAAGGTTGTTCTTGAACTGCTTTGTTAAACTCTCTGCTATTGCTCTGCTGCTGTGGAGCATGTAATAACTAATAGCTCATGTGCTATCTCTGACCTAGAAACACTGGCAGCTGTTAGGGGAATTGCTGGGTTTTGGGGAAGTATCAAAAGGTTTTTAGCACATAAACCAAATTTATGAACAGTTATTCCCCTGGAGAATAGAATTGTTGATGTTTTACTATCACAGCTGTCACTTGTGCACAGTTATTTTGTCCTGTATTAATATCCTGTAAAGGTTGAGCATCTTCCCTCAGTCACTGAAATATTTTATAATTGACAGGCTTCATCTGGCACTGAATATGGATAATTTTCTCCATAAGGAGCACGCTGTGCTGACACTAATCTGTTCTGTTGTCATCTCCCTTTATTATCAACGTCTGCATTGTTTTTTCAGCAGCACTGAAGAACACAAATACGAAGCTTCTAATTGAAAAGGCTAAATAATCAAAAAGCCAATTAATCATCGAGATGAGCTCTGACACTCCATGATGCAACAGCCAGAAATACCACATAGACATAACTGAAGTGTTTTTAAAGTGTGCTTATTTGATGTGGGAATGATCTGAGATTGTAATTAGCATTCTTTGTCACAGGTGACAGACTCGGATTGAACATTTCTTCATCGTGACATTCATTCTCTGAGCTCCACTTGCTCCCAGCCCACCTCCTGTTCTGAACTTCCCTGTGCTGAGGAGCTCTGCTCTGTCTCTGGGCACCTTCCACTGAAATCAGGACAAGTTCAGGAACAACAAACCAGCCTCTTTTCATGCTCTCTCAATTCCAGACCTTCCTTTTCTTCCTTTTTTTTTTTTTTTTTTTAGTTTTTAAAGCTCTATTTCCATCCCAATTTTCAAAATTCCCAGCACAGAAGCTCACAGGTGACCCAGTGAGGGAAGGTGGAATTGCAGGAGCTGTGACCCCTCTGCCTGTCCAGGTTTTCACTCTGCAATCTCCACCTCTCTGAAGAAATTCCAAGTCAGATTTGGAACACAGAATTCTCTCCTCTCAGAGCTGGAACAGCACTTTTTTGTGTAGGAGAGAGATGAAAATTTACCTTGATGACAAAGTGGATGACAACTTGGAAAAAGCAGAGGATTTTACCTCATAAATAAAGAGCCAGAATGAAAAGACAAGGCTTGGTACCACAAAAACTCCACTCTGAACACAGAGTTCATCACCCACGGTAGAAAACAAAGAATTCAGAACCTGTCTTGGAAATTTCCAAGACAAGCAGAGAAACCAAGAGGTGGCAGAATTTCCTATTTCACATCCCCTGGAGGATGTTCCAGCAGAACTCAAATAAAGTTATTTACAGTTCATTATCTCCCTTGCACAGCACAAAAATGGATTTACACACATTGGAGTCTTCACTAACAGGGGCAAGTGAAGCCACTGGACCAGTGACCTACATGAAAAATATGAAAAATGACCAAGAAAAACATCTAAAAAGATATAAAAGGTAAAAAAAAAGGTGAAAGAAAAAGCTGTCCAAGATGCATGGTTTATCAGACATCCTTTGCTATGAATTATTCCACACTAAGAGCACAGCTCCAACCAGCCCAGAAAAATCCAGTCTGGATAAAATCCCACTGAGGTTTTTTCTTCTAACACCAAGCCAGTTAGTGGAGAAAAAGGAAAGTGTTCTATGGAGTTTTTTGGTGAAATATCTTAATTTTTAGCTGTTTAAATAAAGCATCCAATTTAGAAGCATTAAACTGATTTCCTCTGATCCTTTCAAACTCCTTCTCATTGCCAAGAAAACGGGACTTCATTAATGTCACCTTCAAAAAAGGAGGACAAAACACTGACATGGTATCAGATGTACCCTCAATTGAAAATATTCATTAAGAACCAATTATACACACTGATAATTCATGCAGCACATTCCACATTCTACCTCCTAATCCAAAAAAAAGAAGGAATTCTCTTCTGGCCTGCTAAGCTGCATCAATGGATGTGTATCTTGTTAATCATTTTAACCAATCAACAAAAAAAAATAAAAAAATCTGATTTAATCACCAATATATAAGCTGAGGAAGAAGGCAGAGGGGTAAAGGAGGCAAATGTATTCAGGCTGGAGGTTACAACCAACCTGAAAGCCAGGAAATAATGACAGCTGTAATTATTTGGAATTAACATCCTATAAAATAAATTCTGTAAAGAATAGCAATGTTAACAGCAATATGTTAAGGCACTGTAAGCAAGTCCCACAGCTTCCCAAGCTGCTCTCTACAGTTTAATTTCAAGTCTGTGATGAGATAAAAAGACAGAAATGCTTTTTAAACACGGTATAAACTTGGAATTAAAATTAAAACTCTCCATGTACTGATGGAGGAATCAGTAATTCCACCCACTGAAAGCAGAAATTCACTCTGTCCCTTCACACTTCACTTTTTCTTGTTGTTATTTTAATTTCAATTACTTTACTTGGTGACACTTCTTCGCTTCCACTGGCTCTTCATCAGCGTTGGTATAAAATAACCTCATTATTTCATTTTTCTGTCTGTAATTACCGTGACAGATGAAATCCCACAGCAAATGTGAGAACTTTGTTAGCAAAGAAAACAAATATTCCCCCATCAAACCTTCCACCTTGCCAATATTAAGGCAGAAACAGCAGCAGCAATATAAAAATAACCCCTCTGGCCAGAATTTTAATCTTTATGTCCTTAAAAAAGTCTTCTTGTAAATGCAACCAGGAGCAGAAATGAACAGAAAGAGGGGAAAAAAAGGAAAAAAATGTTCATTAGAAGGAAAAAAAAAGTTTTACCCTCTCTTCCAGCCGAGCCAGCTGCTCTTTGTAGTAAGCATCATGTTTCTTCAGCTCCCTCTCCTTCTCTTCCAGCTGCCTGGCCTAAAAAAAAAAAAAAAAAAAAGTAAGAGAATAATAAAAATATTGAATTAAGGATATTTTCCATAGTTCTGGGCTTTTTCCTCCTCTTCTCAACAGCTCTGCCTGAGTTTGTCCAAATGGATTTGGAAACGTGACCAGAATGCACCAGGCTGGGATTTATTTTTATTTTTTTTTTTATTTTGAATTAACTTGACAAATCATTTCTAAACTAAGGAAAATCGAATTCTAAACAGGTGGATATTTGGGAAGAAGAAAATCTTTTTATATATTTGCTAAAAAAGTGCACCCAAAACTCTCCTGTCCTCTTTAATTAGGAATCACTCCTCTGGAAACTCCCAGATTGCTTCAAGTATCCACTAAGTTGAAAAACTTGACCACGGGACCACTCTCATGTCCAATAATCTAAAATAATACAGAATAATTTAAAATATTTATCTTTTCAATCCTAATATGACCTGAGTGTTCTTTTAAGAGACACTGCTCCCAGCAAATTGATGTTTTTGGCTTTTCATCTGCAGTATTTCCCATTTTCTAGGATTAAGGGGACTCATTAAAAATTAGAAAATACATTTAAAAAGCACACATGCACAGAGGAATTTATTAAAAATATATAAAGCTCTAAGTCCTGCAGTGTAAAGAGCAGACAAGTGATTTTTAACAAGCTACAAAGGATTTAACACCTAATTTATCAATGCAAATACTTTCCAGGTTTATCATTTTTTAATAAAATATCTTTAGTGACTAATAATTATCAAATTATTAATAGTATTAGTAATATTAATAATATTAGAAATAATAGTCATTACAGCAATTACACCACATATTGGACAGATACAAGACTTGATTCCCTTTGTCAAGATTAATTTTTGGGGGGTTTTTAGGAAACACCCAAGGAATACATTAAAAAATTTGGATTTTCCCTCGTTTCCTTATTTAACTGCTTACCTTTGTTTCTATGTCCTGAAGCATGTTAAAAAATGTTAAAATTCCAATTAAATTTATTATAGAATGGTGAACAGAAAGAATGCAAAAAAAACCCCCCACACATATGTCAGGTTTATCTGGAAAAATGCAGAAAACTACTTGGGAAAATATTGGGGTCTTTTGTGCAATTCCTTCAAAAATGTCCCCCAAAAAAGCCAAATTTTGGATGATTCAAACTCTGTCCTCTGGCAGCCTCTCCATCAGAATTCCATGGAGCACCTTCCATGTATTTAAATCAGCATTTAAATCAGCCTTGCCTCACTAATTACAGGTTTTCCAGAGCTCATTCCATGAACAATTCCACAGCCAAATTCCCATTTTTGGTTTCTCCTCACACATAATCCCTGCTGACCTCCCAGACCTGGTGGTTACAGAACCACTTAAAATTCACTGCAGCTTTTGTGTCCCCCCCACCAAAACCATCCTGTCCCAAATCTGCATTCATGGAATGGTTTGGCTTGGAAAGGGATCTGAAAAATCATCTCATTCCAACCCCAAAACCTTCCCCCATCCCAGGCTGCTCCAAACCCCAATGTCCAACCTGGCCTGGGACACTTCCAGGGATCCAGGGACAGCCACAGCTGCTCTGGGAATTTGTGCCTCAGCACCTCATATTCCAGATCTCATATTCCATGTATCACATTCCAGATCTAATATTCCATATCTCATATTCAATATCTCACACTCCATATCTAATAACCCACATCTCATATTCCAGCTCTAACATTCCAGATCCCATATTCCATATTTCATACTCCATATCTGACATTCAATATCTAATATTCCATATCTCATATTCCATGTATCATATTCCAGATATCATTGTCCATATCTAGTATTTCATATCTCATATTCCATCTCTCACATTCCATATCTAATATTCCAGATCTCATATTATAAATCTAATATTCCAGAGCTAATATTCCATATATCATACTCCATATCTCATATTCCAGATCTAATATTCCATATATCAGATTCCATATCTAATATTCCACGTGTCATATTCCAGATCTCATACTCGACATATAATATTCCACATCTAACACTCCAGATCTCATATTCCATATCTCATATTCCACATTTCCTATTCCAGATCTAACATTCCATATCTGCAGGGCATCTTCATGGGTACCCAAAGCAAATATCCCACATCTAACCATGCCATGCTCCCCAGAACATCTCCAGAACGTTCCTGCCGTGCAGAACAGGCCGGGGACAAAGAAAAGAGATCATTAATATTCATTAATATTCACAAAGCTCAGGAGAACTCAGTTAAGGTTTAGTTTTTACAATCCAGTCGTGCTCCCCACTGTTCTGGGGGTCAAGCTGACTTTGGGAAGGCAATGGGATGGAATAAACCCAGGGATGAAGTTCCTGACTGAATTCTCACCCCATTTCTGCAGGGTGTAAAGCACAACAGGTCAAGGGCCCAGCAGTGACAGAAGAGACTAAACCCATCCTTATCCTCCAGGATTTAAGCTGAGCTTAAATCTTTTTCCTGTCTTGCTGTGATCAGGGAATGCAATAACATTTATTCCAAAGATATCCCCCTGAATGGAAGATTTTGCCCCGGAAATGTGATTTACTTGGGAAGTTGGTTCATTTTTTGGGTTGATTTTTGGGTTTGGTTCCCTGTCCTCCCTCAAAATAATTAATCATCAAACCAGTTGGATTTTACTGCTCTACAGTGACACTGCTCATTGCCCTGATCTGTCCCTGATAAAGGAGAAATATTGTATATAAAATACTAAATAATCTGTTTATCCAAAGGTTTGCTGCCCTGTGTTGTGGAAGTAACCAGAAGATTTGGTTGGCAAGTAAGAAACTCAGCAAAAAAAAAAAAGAGTTTCTTCCACTCCTGCCACTTGTACAGTAACGCAGACACAGCAAAGTTCAAATGAATAAATAATAAATAAAATTATTCATTTATACAGGAGACTATAAATATGCCAATAGAGGAGAACTGAGTGCCAAAATAAAAACCTGTAAAGTAATATTATATTTATGGGGCTGCAGCAACAAGATCCCTGTGAATGTCAATGAGGTGCAAGAAAATAATTAAGAATAGCCATGGTTTCAATTAGCTGAATGCTGCATTTCAGGTGTAAATGAGATACTGGAACAGGTTGGTTGTTTCTTCATGAAAAAAAAACTCTGATAAACAAAACCTTTGCTTGGGTGATTTTGAAAGAACAGCTTCAAAAATCCACCTTTGCTTCCCAAACCACCCAAATTGAATACCCCAAAACAGATCACTAATATTAAACAGAGATTTTTCACCATCACAGGGAAACTGGACCACGATTTAAAGGCCAACTTGGGTTTTGTTTGCAAAAGATTTGGCACAGCACTGGAAGGAGTTGCCATCACTGGAAAAATGGATTTCTTCCCTACAAAAAAAATTCAGGAATCACCTTGTACCTGACTGCAGGGACACCTGCAGAGCCACCCTGTGACAAAACCAAGCCCTGCTCACACTGGATACAACAAAACCACATTTCTTTTGTCCTCTGTGAGGCAGAACAGAGCAGATAAGCAGCTGGTTGAAAATCTGTTTAATAATTAATTTTTTAAAATAATAATAACTTTTTAAAAAGGAATCTATTGGTGGATGCAACAAGATTCCAGGTGTGTGTGGTCATAAATTGCTATTAAGGAGCAGATTAAAAAATTCATTATCAGGTGGGTTAATGTAGGTTTGGAGGCAGATTTCAGCCTCAGCTCCTGAAGTTTTTGGCAGCCCCAGGTTTAGAGCACAGCACAAATCCAAGCTCCAAATTCATTAACATCCCAAAAACTGACAGTGGAACTGCTGAGATGGCTCCAGGTTGCATTTCTCTGGGAAAAGAACGATCTACTTCAAAACAAGAGTTGAATTTGAATTTATAAATTAATATCAGCCAGGTGAAAGTCCTTTGAAGGTCCTGCTTCAGGGTCATGTCAAACATCAGGGCACGGGGAAGGGGGACACCAAGGGAATTGTGACCTCCCAAGGCACATCCAAGGATTCCAGACCTGGCACTGGGGCTGGAAGAGCTCCTGCCACATCAGGTTTGGGAGTGAAGATTTTCCAGAGGAAATGCTGATCACAGCAATGAGGAAAGCCCACATGGAATAGCTGCAGGTCTTGGGATGAACCTGAAGGAAAAATTAATGGATTCAAGGTTAAAAGGAAGTGGTGGCAGTTCCCTAAAGAGCTGCCATCCCACAGGAGATCTGCTGGCAGCTCAGGATGAGTGGGATGTACCAGCACAAGAGAGGTCTCAAAAAATGATCTTCACAAAACAGGATCTTAAAACATGATCTCAAAACAGGATCTTCACAAAACATGATCTTAAAACATCATCTTCTCAAAATATGATCTTCTCAAAACAGGATCTTCACTAAACAGGATCTTCTCAGAACATGATCTTAAAACATGATCTCAAAATATGATCTTCCCAAAATAGGATCTTCTCAAAACATGATCTTCTTAAAACATGATCTTCACAAAACAGGATCTTCATAAAACATGACCTTCACAAAATATGATCTTCTCAAAATATGATCTCAAAATATGATCTCAAAACATCATCTTCTCAAAACATGATCTCGAAGCATGATCTTCTCAAAACAGGATCTTGTCAAAACATGATCTTCTCAAAACAGGATCTCAAAACACGATTTTCTCAAAACATGATCTCCCTCTAGCACATTGTTGGAGGTTTTCCACGTCCTTTCCAACTTGAGGTTCACTGGATGAGCACATCCATGGGTTAGGTGTGAATCCCAGAGTTTGGAATTCAGGTCCAGGCTGTGAGTGTCACACTGTAGAACAGTTTTGGGGCATTTCATAAATCATGGTTTGGGCTGGAAGGGACCTTTTGGATCATCTGCCCAACCCCTGCACAAGCAGCAACATCTTCAACTCCATCAGGCTGCTCAGAGCCCTGCCCAGCCTGACCTTGGATGTTTCCAGGGATCACTGGAATTCCTCTGGATCCACTGAATTCCTCTCCCACTCACCCAGGTACAGCCCTGTGCATCCACGTTTGCACTTTGATAAAATCAGATAAAGCTTCATTATTTGCATAAATTATTATGATCAGGAAAACTACTCTCCTCTTCCATTGCATGGAGTACCCCAAGAAAAAGAATTCCCTGTTTCCACTTTTAATGGATGTTGAACTGACCCAGTTTTAATTTTTAACCTTCTATTTCAGCATATAAATACACCCAGCATTCTGAACAGGCAACACCAGGAATTTATGGATATTTTTGGGAACAGATGTTGGTCCCTTCCCCCTCAAAGAATTCCTTTTAAATTATCACTACGCACAAAATCATCCCTAAGCACAAAAAAAAAAAAAAAAAAAAAAGTAAAATCATGTGGACACATCACTTGAAAAGAGGGATGTTCATTTCCACTTGTAAAGGTGGAGAATTGTTAGGAATTGGAAACGGCAGCACCAATAATGCATCATAAAACGGAGTCTTTGACAAGTGTAATTAAAACAAGCTCTTGTAATTACCACTAAATGTGCTACAGTACGTTTTCTAAAAATAATGAAGTCCTAAAAGAGTGAGTCGAGTAGATAAAAAAGATCACATTGAGAGGAGAAGGCTAATGGAGAAAATGAAAAAAAAAAGAATTTATGAACAAGTAAAGATCTAGTGTAGAACAGAAGATGTGACAAGAAGCTTCATTTACTGAATCTCATTATAGACCAAAGGAGAAAAACACAAATGTACAAATGCCAAGAAAAGAGTTACAGATTCCAATCCTAATGTGAGTCATGGGAATATTCACAGGAAAACCTAAGGCAGAAATTCACTGAGATTGTTGCCCCAACAAGAAGAGCTTCTATATAATAAAAATAATAATAAAAAGCTGAACAAGGACAATTTCAGCATCACTGGGGCTGGAAAAGCTCTCCAAGATCATCAAAGCCAAGCTGTGCCCTGTCCTCACCTTGTCCCCAGAGCTCCAGGAATTCCTTGGAATGGGCACTCCTCCAGAATGTGGGACACCCCGAGGAGGAGGAGGAGGAGGTGGGTGATGAAAGCCCATGGCTGTTTCCAGCTGGGCTTTGAAAAATTCCCAGCATGGGGACAGCAAAGCTCTGCTGAGCCTCCTGCACCTGCAGGGTCCCTGTGCAGGGCCAGGACTCACAGAGGAGAAGCAGCAGGAGGGAAATTCTGAGTCACCACTCACTTGAGAGGAGCCCGAGTTCTTCCAGCCTGATTTATTTTATGATCCCACCCCAAAACGAGAGCTGAAAAATCACATATCTGTACCAAGTGACCAGAAATGAGCAATTACAGGATCCCAGACTGGTTTGGTGTGGAAAAGATTTTCAAGATCGTCTCATTCCAATCCATTCCACCAGACCAGGCTGCTCCCAGCCCTGTCCAACCCATCCTGGTACAATATCAGCACTAAAGAAAAGCTGCCACTTCTCACCAAACTCCAAATGAACCATCTGGTTTGCTCAGCTTCAAAACAACAGAATCTAAAGACTTTATTTCCCTGCAAATAAAAATTAAAATACATTCATGACTATTGTAGTGATTAGCAACAGGCAGAAAAGCCTCGTGTTTCAACCCAACCGTGATTCAAAGGAAAAAAAAAGATGCTGAAAAAAATCGGAATTACATCTCTGCATGTCACTGGGAATGAAAGAGAGGCACGACTTATTCCTGAAACTCCATCCATGCTTTTCAGTCAGCCAACACAGTCCAAGGAGATCAAACATTTTAAAGACTATCTGTAGTGCTGCCAGGTATTTGTAGCAATTCAAATATTGTCTCTAACCGTGGCTGACAGTTTCTGATGTTTCAGTCATATGTCAAATATGTCGTTTTTCACTAAACTGAAAGAAGCAGAGGCTGCTCCATATGAGCCAAAGTGGATAAAACAGAGCAAGAGGACCGTTATCTTGTAAAATTCAGGAAAAAAAAACCCTGTCAGTAAACTGATTTAGGACTGTGTTCTACTTCCATCTTTGTTGTTACACTGCTGTTGTAGCAAATCATAAATATTTTTGCCGTTTTTTACCGTGTTCAGTGCTGATATTAATGATGATTTTGCAGAAAGACTTTTAAATTCTGCAACAGAATTAAAGAACAGAAGGGTAAATAAAAGTTATTGCTGAGCACAGTCAGCCAATGTTTGATGCATTTTTCAACAAAACACGATGTAAAACAAAGCAAAACGTAAGGAAGCACAGCCCTTCCAAAAATTCACCACTGAAATCCAAAACCAAGCAAGAGAGAAGAAATTTGCACCTCATTTGCCTCATACCCAGAGAAAATTTTGGAATTTAATCTTTTCACCCAGGACTCTTCGTTCTCCTGCCCAATACCCAGCATCATTTATCAACAGTGCTGCATTATCATCATTTTAAAAGCCCCAATTCTCGTGCTTTGTAAACTGAAGATTCAATGGACTGCACGTAAAAGAGTGAAATCATTCTTTGGGATGCTGCATTAATAAAAGCAATAAAAATTCACCACCTCATTGAAGCCACTTCAAAGCCAATCTCATTTGGAATCCCATTGAAAACCTCCTGGATTTTGTGTTTATTAGAGGCCTCTCAGCATCAAGAGTTATTTTCCATCTGTGAATATTCCATTTTTTTCTATCAAGTGATCCAAACTCTGCATGAATTGATATCATTCCCTCCCCAGCACAAGTTGCCTCGTTGGAAATGGCTCAGTCTGGGATGCTGGGAACCAATTCCCACTGAAGGCAAAAAGTGATGATGCCCAAGGAGGGAAATCCACTTTGGAAAAGCAAATAAAAGGATATTTATTGCTGCTCTGCTATTCAAGGGATTGATTTCTGCTCAAGACACAAAATTGAGTCACTTGTAACTACATCAGGTGTTTCTCAATTTGAAAGATACAACACAAGCAGAACATTCATCTTTGGATGTTCAAAAAGGCACTAAAAATACAGATAATCTGTTGTCCTAAAGGTATTTCATCTCTGTTTTTTTGGAATCTTGATCTTGTTAAATTGAATTCCTCTATTTAGTAATAAACAAACCATCAAAACTCATTGATTCTGTCTCAAATTATGCAGCCATTTTATTTCCCAGAGATTTTCCTATTCAGCTAGAGAATAAAAGAACTGTACCCAGCAGATCATTTCAGACTGAAGATGTAACTCAGACACAAATTCATCTTTCAACAGAATATTTGACTTAACAGTGAAATTCAGGGATTTAACCTCAGCACTGCAAAGGCAAGATAATTTTGATGAACTTTTGGAATGCCCAACTTTCCCCAAAGAGCTTTTGGCACTGAGATACAAAAAAAATGCACGTGGCAAAGAAAATATTTACAGATAACTTGTGTGCACATATATCAAACTAAACCTTATCCCAATTAATAAGTCAATTTTTAGCTCTGTTTCAATTTTTCCAGCACTCTGAAAACTCATTTTGAACAATTAATGGAACAGTTTGCAGTTCTTTAGTTTATATCCATAAAATATTTAACTAAGTGTGTAAATCCTAAGTTAATACCACGTAGTTACCATAACTCTTTAAATTACTGCCTTGAAACAAAGATCCAGCAAAGCCTTGGGAAAGTGGGAGAACACAGCAGGATTTAATGCTCTTTGTATTTTAATTACTAAATTACAACGCTGGTCTTTCAGCATTTTCTTTAAAGATTGAACAACTTATTCTGAAATAAAAGCTCCAGAGAATTATTACCTCGAGTAAAGCAGCACTGAAAGGGGCTGGCATTGATTTATGCATCGATTATTGGTGAGCATCTTCCTTTTATATAATCCTATAACACGTGTCATTGAATTCCTGTGTCCAACTTCCACTCACTGCACTTTTATTTCTTTTCTCATTTGACTGCAGAGTCTCCAGGGCAGAGCCTGGAACTCACTACACATCTGTGCAGTGTTTAACATAATTATACTTCAAGCTCTGCTGGTGTTTGTGTTATTCTAACAGAAATAAATAATATTCTAAGCACTGAAAATATTCAAGCTGGATGGAAAAAGCAGATTTAATGCAAGACAGGAAGGGAAACAAAGACTTTTGTCAAGACCATAGTAGAAAAATAAATGACATTAATTTATTTTTTTTAAATCCCTTGCCCTGTTCAGATGGTGAATGTCTGAGTGTGCCAAGAATTTGGGAATGGGCAACTAAACAAACCCTCAAACTCATGAATATAATTAAGTGATTGGAGGCAGGAAATACATGGAAGAGAGGGATTGATGCTGACATTTTTATTCCATGCAGCTGAACATTTGCTGACACATTTAAAGGGTTTAACACTGCAAGGATTGTTCAAAAAACAAGGTTTTACACGGTTCTACTAAAATGTTTCTACAGTTCAGTGTAAATTTTTGTCACACTTGGAAAGAATAAACCAGCTGTCCAACAGGATCTTCAAAAATAATTCAACAGCATCTTATGCACAGAAAAATGTAAAGCAAGTAATAATGAACTTCAATGAACTCCTCAAGGGTTTCATAGAAATTACTGGATTGAAATGACCAAAAAAAGATCAAACCAGAGAAGATCATGGCAGGTGGAATCCCAGAAGGGTTGGGGTTGGGAGGGACCTTGGCAGGGACACCTCCCACTATGCCAGGGTGCTCCAAACCCCAATGTCCAACCTGGCCTTGGACATTCCAGGGATGGATCCAACGAGGGTGAGTGGAAAATAACTTGGAAGCAAAAGTCAGCATTAGCCATGTGAAGCTTTTTTATCTTGACTATAAAGTTCCAGAGCAAAACTTGATATTCCTGCAGGAAAAGCCAAGGAAAAGTTGTCCCATGTGTTAAAACAGCAAAATAAAAACAGGAGGAGATTTGTGAAGAAAAGGGGAAGGAAAAGACAGCACCACGCTGAGATCACAGTATTTGATATAAATAAAATTCAGATCCTCCCAGAGCCCTGGTCACTCTCTGTATATTTATATTCTGGTCACTGCAGAGAAAAGCTTTGGAAAAGAAAGAAGCTGGAGATACATAAAGACCAAACCCCTGAGAAGAGCTCTGTGTACAGCAGAGAGGTACACAAAATAATTAAATGTTCAGAGAAGGTGAGCCAGGCTCTCCTATTTACTCCCTCTCATAATACAAGACCGAGGAAATATTCACTGAACAGTGAAATTGAAAAGCAACAAATTTGAAACCAATTAAATGCATAATTAACCTGCAGAACTCATTGCCACAAGTTATCAGCGAAGCTGATCGCTGAGCAAAACCTGAAAAAGTTGAGATGTTTGTATTACCTCTGAAAACAGCCCCACTTTTACCTTTAAGCTGCCTCAGACTCTGGATTCCTTGGAGCACTAAACATCCTTTAATAATATAATTCGATTATAAAACAATTAACAACATTGAAATCTGTCATGTGTCAATTATTCGAGATCAGAAGCAGGAGGAAACTCCAAGGAACTGTTTTATTTCTTGTGGTGTCTGACAAAAACCTTGATGTGAGTTCCAAATTTCAGCTCCTTTCAGCTGCTGTGATGCCGTTTTTAAAAAGCCAGGCAAATAAATTTAGTTTAAAATCAACCTCGCCAGTTTTTTTTACCACACTCAAGGTGAGAATCGATGTGGGGATGACAGATCCACACCCAGAGCTTCGTGCAGAGCTGCCTCTCCTTGTTTGGGGCAACAGCTAAAGGTGGGGAGGAACTGCTGTGAAATGGAACTCAAAGTATAAAACAAAACAAAGAATCTCATCAGCAGGGAAAATAAGAGTTAATGAGGAATTTAACACTGCTGAGCCACAAACCCTGACTGGATCCAATGGCTTGAGCAAGTCTCTGCTCAGTGAATTTCCAACCATCAGCCTCCTCATCCTGAACACAGAGAAATCCAGAGCAATTTCCAGCCTGGAGAAGAACAAAAGTGCTGAGAAGCACATGGAAAACAGGGACAGTGATTCCATGTTCCAAAGTCACCAAAGGAAACATCACTGGTGGCTCCTCAGGCTTCTCCCTTCCCACTTCCATTCTGGGAGAAGGGAAGGATCCAGGGAGAGCTTCCAGAACATTCCAGGGAATAAAGGGGATCCAGGAGAGCTGGAGAGGGACTGGGGACAAGGGACAGAGGGACAGGACACAGGGATGGATGGGATCTTGGGAATGAGGAATTGCTGGCTGGGCTGGAATTGCCAGAGAATCCCTGGAATGTCCAAGGCCAGGCTGGACATTGGGGTTTGGAGCAGCCTGGGACAGTGGGAGGTGTCCCTGTCACAGCAGGGGTAGCCTTGGATGTCCTTTAAAGTCCCTTCCCACCATTCTGTGATCCTGTGATTTAACCACTTTATAAGAGACCTAAATTATCATTTTACAAACCTTCTTTTCTGAGTCTGACAGCCCTTTGCAACAAAACCCCAAATCTGAGATTATTTCCCCAATACTTAGTGCCTACTTTGCAACCTGGGATAATTGGAATCCCAGTGAGGCCAGGTTTATCCAGTCACTTTTAAAGCTGTCACGAGAGGGAAATGTTTTAAATAAGCAAAAAGGAACAAACTGAAGGAATTTTTGGAATGTTAAAAGCTGTGTTTTGTGGATGGGATCTTGGGATGGAATTCCCAGAGAAGCTGTGGCTGTCCCTGGATCCCTGGAAGTGTCCAAGGCCAGCTTGGAACTGGGGCTTGGAGCAGCCTGGGACAGTGGGAGGTGTCCCCAGCCAGGTAACCCACGGTGCCTTTCCTGCATCTCCTAAAAACGCCCCCAAAACTGAGGCAGCTCCATCCCTTGGTTCAATTCCTTGTGCAGCCTCAGGGAAGATTTCTTTCCTTTCCTTCTCCTTTTTCAGGCTCTCAGGGATGTTTGCCAGGAGGCTGAGGCTGTTCCTGCAGCACTTGGGAGTCTCCACAATCCGTGCATTTTCTAAAGGAGCACCATTATTTTAACACAAACGTTCTTTCTGCTGTGGGTGAGAGCTTCTGGAAGGGAAAGCAAACACTTCAAAATGCTTTCTAAAAAAAAAAAAAAAGGATTCATCCCAGTCAATAGGATGCTTCAGGAAAACAGAAGCTGCCAAGTACTTCTACAATAATGGGAAAAAAAAAAAACCACCTTCCTTTGGTGCTGCCCAATGGTGTGAGTGCTCGAAAGCAAAGCTCTCTGCTGGATTTGTGAAATGTTACTTTTTTTTTCTTGCTTGCCTCCAATCTATTTGTCATGCAACACAGCCTGTCCTAGCCCACAGAGAGAATTAATGCTTAATTTTCTAAACGTGGAGAGACACACCAACTATTTGCACAAGTAATGGCACTGGTATTTGCATGAAATTGAGAATGGCAAAGAATTGTTCAAATTAGATTAATTTGGAAATGATAGAAGAGTTACAACTTTGCTCTGTCCTTTAAGAGGAAGAGAAAAAAAATCTGCAGAACAAAACATGACTGATCATAAATAGAGAAAAGCATTTCATAAAATGTTTATTCATCCTTTATAACAGAGTACACGACACCCTGCTGATTCAGGTTATTAAACAAGATGTGGCTCTGCAATGAAACAGGAAAATCACCTGGGCTGGGGATTGCAAGAATTCTTCCCTGGGAGGGTGGGGAGGGCTGGAATGGAATTCCCAGAGAAGCTGTGGCTGCCCCTGGATCCCTGAAGTGTCCAAGACCAGGATGGAGGAGCTTGGAGCACTCTGGGATGGTGGAAGGAATCCCTGCCATGGCAGGGGGTGGCACTGGATGATCTTCAAATTCCCTTCTACCCCACTCTAAAGAGATTCTCCTTTGTAAAAATTTTAGGACTAGAGGAGTAACAAATACAACAGAGGTTAAGATATTTCAAAAAGAAATTTCAAAAGAAGAAAAAAAATACATTTTTCCAGTGCAGGAAACAAGAAATTGTATTATATATATTATATATAGCTATAATTACATTTAATTGCCTTGCTACTATCAGCAAGTTGTCCCATTTATCAGCGTGGTAACTCAAGATATTCAAGCTCACCTGGCACTCTGCCTTTATTTAACACAGATACCCATGGATGGAGAGGCTAAAAAACCTGGTTTTCCAAGAGAAATCCCAATTTTCTCATAATAAATCGGATTCTGTAGCAATCTCCGACCTTCCAAAATGATATAAAGATTATTTATGAGCAGGAAAATACTCACAAGGATTTTCTGGTGCATTTGGAATTATGGAGTTACAGAAGGGACCTTAAAATCATTGAGTGCCACCCCATCCATGGCAGGGACACCTCCCACTGTCCCAGGGGATCCAAACCCCAATGTCCAGCCTGGCCTTGGCCATTCCAGGGATTCTCTGGCAATCCCAGCCCAGCCAGGAATTCCCAATTCCCAAGATCCCATCCATCCCTGTGTCCTGTCCCTCTGTCCCTTGTCCTCAGTCCCTCTCCAGCTCTCCCTTTATTCCCTGGAATGTTCTGGAAGCTCTCCCTGGATCCTTCCCTTCTCCAGGCTGCCAATTCCCAGCTCTCCAGACCCTGAGCTTGGATCCATCTCCTCTCCAAGCAATTGATGGATCCAGGGCCTTCCCTTGGAATCTCAGCAAACCATGAAGGCTCTCCCTTCCCTTCTCCTCTCTTTTCTCTCCCCATTTTCCATCCCAATCCCTGGCAATGGATTCTGAGTCTCCTGAATCCCAGAATCCTGCACTGCCTTGGCTGGGAAGGGACCTCAAAGCTCATTCCAGGGACACCTCCCAGCATCCCAGGCTGCTCCAATCCTTCCTTGGCCATTCCAGGGATTCTCTGGCAATCCCAGCCCAGCCAGCAATTCCTCATTCCCAAGATCCCATCCATCCCTGTGTCCTGTCCCTCTGTCCCTTGTCCCCAGTCCCTCTCCAGCTCTCCTGGAGCCCCTTTATTCCCTGGAATGTTCTGGAAGCTCTCCCTGGATCCTTCCCTTCTCCAGGTGAGCACCCTCAGTTTTCTTCCATCACAGAGGGGCTCCAGCCCTGATTTTAAACAGATAAAATCTGTATTTTAACTTTTCCAAACCCAGCCAGTTCCTGGCAATAACAATTTTTCATTCCTCTCATTCCATCTCCAGGGCTGGAATTTCCATGCCCAAGTTCAATTTTGTTCGGGCACTGAGATCCTGACAAGGAAATTGTGGGAGAAGCACAATTGTCATTCCTGCCAGGATTCATTTCAGCTCCCAGATATTGCAGAGAAAAGGTGGAATCATGGATCTCTGTTATGTGGAATATCAGCCCAGGTGTAGAAATTCAGCTGCTAGAAACTAAAATTCAAGAGAGTTTTGTTTGCCCCTGTGAAAGCTCAATTTGTAACATAAAGTGAGCAATAATCTTATTTAATGATGGGGAAAAATCTCCTATCTCCTGAAACTGAACTGGAGTTGATTAAGAAAAAAAAAACCAGACACAGCAGTTTTCCCTGAAATTTAAGCTTTGAGAGTTCAAAATCTTAAGAGAAACATGAATTTTCATTTTTCTAAATCTGTACCAAAAAGTCCAAAATGCACAGGGTGTATTCTCCACATAAACAGAGCTGCTGCATCAATTAAGATTTAAAAATAACCCCAAAAAAACCCCAAAAAACTGAGATAAAACCAGTGAGCAATTCTCAGAGTGGAGTCTGCCTATTCAAACCAGACATCTTATTTTTATTATGTTTGATTTTTTTTTTTTTTCAGGGAGTTGTGGAGGTCTCACCTTTCAGAGGTTTTACTTCTACAAACCAGAGAAATATTCTAGACAACACATTTTTATTCCTAAATCAATATTCTAACAGTAAACAAGTAGATTTTCAAGGAACCACGGATGTATTTAATGTTCAGGATATCCAAATTAAATGAGAGCCAATAAAAATAAAAATAAAAAAATAAAAAAATTAAAAATGCAAGCAGGGATTTGAAATTCTTAATTCCACCAAAATTAAGCTGGGAAGCAAACACAGCTGGATTTTTTGGTTTGTTTTAGGCACAAAAGTGGATTTTTTCCTCACTCTGAGTATAAAATTTTGCACATCTGTGTCCATGATTAGATATAAATATATGTATATTATCATAAATGTATTTATTATATATATTTATTCATATATATTTAGATAATTTTAAAATTTGTTCATAATATTATTTTTATTTTTGCCTACACTTAATTTGCCACCTAACTACAAATCTACCCCTGAATTTTGTGGGACCAGATATTGATACTTTTACAGGGGTTTTTTTTTTTGTTTATTTTTAATACAACAGGGAATGTCAAAATCCCTGAATGCTCCATTTCCTCTTTGCTCAGCTCCTCAAAAAAAAACTCCAAAGCTTTAAGACAAACATTCCTAAACTGCTCAAAAGTGACAAAAATACTTTCAATGCGTTTTTTTAAAGAAAAGAAAATCTGAAGACAAAGTTTCACTCTGGCAGCTGGAGGTATAAAATTGTATAAAATTGTATAAAATTGTATAAAATAATTGATAAGGGCTGCAAGCACAGGTACACTCAGGATGTTTTGTTTTATATAATATAAATATATATAATATAATATAATATATAATTTCATTCACATCATCATAAATTTATAATTTATAAAAACAACTGGGCAAGGAGAACTGAGGCACAAAATGACCTCTCCCAGCTCCTGAGCAGCAGCTGATTCCCCCAAAGATGGAGTGCAGGAGGTAACAAAACTTTTTCTTTGGTTTAAAGTTTTAAAAATCAGATTTGTGATGTGCCATCAAGAAAATGAATCAAAAAGGAGCAAATAAAGGCAAGAAAATTTCAGCTGAAAGTGGGCACAGGCAAAGGTGAAAAAATCCTAAATTAGGGCTTAAAAACCAGATTTATCCCAAAAAAAAGGGAATTGCAAATGGAAGAAGGGAATTTTCTTCTTTTCTTTTTCTTTTTTCTTTTTCTTTTTCTTTTTCTTTTTCTTTTTCTTTTTCTTTTTCTTTTTCTTTTTCTTTTTCTTTCTTTGAGCTATGGATGGAGTTTTTAAAATTAAGATGCACTCACAGCATGAGGAATGGGAGACACAATCGTGCTGCTCTTTTTCCTCGGGATGTCTGCAGGAAAATGATTTTTAATATTTCCAGAGGTATTAAAAAAAAAAAAATTGCTCAGAAATTCATAATTACTCTTGTAAGCAATTCAAAGATTGCCTTGGTATTAAAAAAAAAAAACAAACCTCTGGATAAAAAGGAATGAAAACATCTAAGAGAATAATTGAAATGGAGTAGGTTAATTATTTGTATTATCTTATCACTGAGGTTAGACAAGTCATAAACCCATAATGGCAAGGAAATTCAGATTTAAAGGAGAAATTAGGTTTATAACCTTACCCACTTACCTGAATATCTAATTTTTAAAAAATTAATGATCTGCTTATCAAAAATATCAGGTCAGAACCATCTCAGCACAGTGCAGGGGGAGCTGGATCCCCAATTATTGTGGAACCATTCCCATTAATGGAAGCACTCTGGAATTTCATCACTAAAAGTCATTATCAGAAAACCTGGCTCCACTCTGCCCTACTCCATTCTCCCCAAAACATTGATCTATTTATAGAAAAAAAAAAATATTTACATTTTACACCAGAGCCCACATTTGGGACAGGTCTCAAACATCACTTCAGGCTTGAGAGCCAAAGTTCAAGGGATTTTCTTTTCCAAAATTGTTGGTGCTGGTCCCAAAATTCCTTAAAAGCTTCATAAGGAATAAAAATTATGTCCAATAATCAAGTTACAAACTCCTTATTTAATAGCTTTGAGTGATTCTTGTTAGCACAGCTTTTTCCTGCTTTAAATAAACTCCAGAGTTTTTTATTTGGGGTTTGTTTTTTTTTAATGAACTATGGAATTTATTTTTATGAAGAAATATTAAAAATATAAAAATAAAAAAGTCAAGCACTCAGCACACAACAAAACCCAGCCATGCAAGCTCCACATGTCCACAGAGAGATTTAAGGCAGGAATAAATTAATTTAATGTTAATATTTGAAGGGCCAGGAGTGGAAAGAGCTGCTGAACATTTGTGGGGAACCTGTGTCACTTTGATCTGCAACTGTCACAGAAAAAGCCATGAAAAATTTTCAAATTAAAACCATTCCTAATGAAAAAGGGCAGAGGACTCTGAGGATTAAATGTATTCAGAAGAGTCAGAGAGGGAAAATAAATAAAAATAAGAATTTTCTACAGTGCACTCCCATCGTGTCAGATCCTGATTTTTCCTAAATTTTGTCCTAAAATTCTTTTTAATCCCATGAAATGCAGGGTGGAAGGAGGAATGCACAGTAAAATATCAGCTCTACCTGTCTACCCTGACTCCAATGCAACTGTGACCAGCAATTAAATCAATCCAAAAAACAGAAACTTTTCTGTTCTAAAATTAAAAATCAGAGGGCAAAAGTTTTATTTTCCCACCTGTTAGTACAGCAGGGTTAATTTAGTTCATTCTTCTGTATTTCAATCTCTATTTCCAGAAAAAAAAAACCAAAAAAAAAAACCAAAAAACCAACTGGCAGTGACAATTATATAGAATATTTGATCAGCACTGATGCTGGGAATGCAAAGCAATCAACTCTTATAAACAACCCAGGTAATGTATGAAATACATTAAAATTAAAATATTGTGATAATTCAACCTCAGGGTAACTTCAGGTTGGTGTCTTCAAAATCCTTTTTTATTAATTTTCTGTGCTCCAAGCAGTATCTTAGTGATGATCATGTGAGGATCTCCACCAAAAGCCAAGGAAAAAAAAAAAAATCATTAATTCAAAATACAGTTTTGGGGAGAAGTTTTTGTTTTGTTTCATTGGGGGGGTGGGATTGGGTTTTATTTTTATTTTTTTTTTCTCAGAACTAAGCTTTTTTTCACTGTTTTAACCTTTCTATTGTAAAGATGCACTAAACCTACACAAAAAATACTTTTGAAGAACACACACAAAACCCCCAAAAAATCACTGCCATCATTTAAAATTCACCACTCCAATGGTGTTAAACACAAATATCAGGTGTTTTATCAGTGAAATAATGAGCATTGGAACAGGGTGTGCAGGGCAGGGGTGGAGTTCCCCCATCCTGGAGGGATTTAAAGCCATGGGGAGGTGGCACTTGGGGACATGGGGTGGCCTTGGCAGAGCTGGCAATGGTTGGATTCAATCTTGGAGGTGAATTTTTCCAAAACCTAAATAATTCTTTGATTATATGAGAGACTTCTAAAGTCTCAAGTGCTGTAAACTGAAAATGATAATTTTATTCTTAATATCTACAGATATATTTTTTAAAAAAGATCTTTTTAAACAATTTTGGCTTTGCAGAATTTTGGATTGGCTCTGGCCAAACACCCCAAACTGATGATTTTGGACGAAATAATGCCCTCAGATCCACTTTGTGGGCTAAATTTGTTTTAGTTGATCTCATTTTTTCATTTCTGTTTGCAATTTTGAGCTCATTTGATGTTTTCTCCTTCAGAATTCCAGAACTGGGCAGTGCTGAATTCAAGGCAAAGTTGCAAATTCTCAGAAATATCTTAAATCAAATCTGATGGAGTTATAAAAGCAGAAATTCATGAGCTGCTCCTGAAGATACCAATTTTTAGCAGCTTTGAGTGCAGGTTCTTTTAACTGTGTTTGGGTTTTTTTGATAATTTCTTATTTCTCAATGGACCTCAAATTCATGACTTATTCCCCAAGAAACAAAAGAATGAATAATTTGGGATCTAAAGGATCCCTCTCCAAAAATGAGCAGAGGCTGAAGCACTGAAAGCAGCAGCTGCTTCTCCATCCCCACCAAAAGGCAGCCACAGCAACCTGAGCTGAGTCCTAAAAATACAAATTCAACCTCATCAGAGCAACCTGAAATAACCAAAAATAACCAAAAAAAACCCAAGCACAGCCAAAAAAGAACCCACTAAAAATTCAGGAGCAGCTCAAGAATTTGTGCTTTTTTAACTCCACTGAATTTGATTTAAGATATTTCTGGGAGTTTGAGTCTCAGCACTGCCCAGTTCTGGAATTCTGCAGCAGAAAATGTCAAATGAGCTCAAACTTGAAAGCAGAAGTGAAAAGATCAGTTCAACTAAAACAAATTTAGTCAAAAAAACTGGATCTGACCACAGTGTTTGGTCCCAAATCATCACTTTGGTACCTTCCTAATGCACATTCTCCCTTTAGCTCCACTATAAAAAATAAAAAATTGCCTTCAGGGACCAAAATCATAAAACAACCCAAGAAAAACCAAAATATTTTGCTACTTCAGGCCTGCTCTAGTGGAAGGTGTCCCTGCCCATGGCACTGGATGATCTTTAAAGTCCTTCAAACCCAACCCATTCCATTATTTTAGGAAATTAAAACAAGTTTTGATGAAAAATTCCTTTCTCTCACCTACATCCATCCTTTGTGCCCATGAAAATATTGCAGAGCTGGTGCTGACAAATCCAGCACATCCAGGATGTGACAATTTCTCTCTTTTCATTCCAATTGTTTTCAATTATTATCTTTTATATTTGGCCAAATGTTACAGGGGATGGCACCCAAACGATCAGGGAAGATCATGTAAAAGGAAATTAAAGACAGGAATAATGATTATTAAAGGCTCAGTTTGATGAAGTTCATTCTCTGAAATTATTCCTTATCTGAAGCCCCATCATCACTCACCAGTTTCAAGTTTCAGCCTGGTTTCCTCCAAGAAATTTTTATTATTAACTGCAGCTCTTAAATATTAACTTTGGCTGTGGTAAAAACAAGAAGGTTTTGAAATGAAAGTGTCACTACGAATAAAATGACAGAAGAAATTCTGTGTACAAAAGATCTTGCCCAACCACGGAGTTCAAGAGCTTGAAAAAGATGCAATTTCAGGTAATTCTGTGTATTTTTAATGACTGGGAAGAAGCATTAAGATAAAAAATCCTCTAGATATGCAAAAAATGCATTCTTGCAGGTGTAGAGTTCTTCATGGGCACTTTAAAAAAATAAAAAAATAAAAAAATAAAATATCTGTGCTGGGGGAAAAGGGATTCCATGGAGTGATCAGTGCAGGGCTGGAATTGCTAAATTGTCATGCACAGGTTTTAGTTGTTCATAAAACCAGCCAAAATTATGTTTTTTTGGAAAAATGACATCTTTAAAACTACTCTTTTCAAGTACAACATATTATTGGTCTAAGTTAAGTTCTTTCTTTTTTTATTAAACTCAATTTGAATTTCCAAAGGAAAAAATATTTTAAACAACAAAGAATTGCTAAAATATTTGTGAATATTTAACTCAGTATTGGCTGTATTCTGCTTATTTTGATATCCTCCAGCTTCAAAAAAAAATTTCCCCATAAGCAGAGAAAGAAATAAAAGACAACTAATAACAGGGAGAAAAAAAAAAAATCTCTATTTGCTTTCTGAACTATTTTTTCTCTCAAAGCTTGTCGGTTTGTAGCTTCTCTGAGTAAAGATATTAATGAAGAATTCTGCAAATGAAAAGCTGGAATGTTGCTGCACTGCAGGGATTTGCCACATGGGGGAGATCCCAAAGTGACTGGACTTGAAAGGAATTCAGGGGGAAAAAGCCGTGAGATGAGGACATGGAAAAAAATGGAAAATTCAGAGTTTATATTTTAAAAAAGGACAAATCCAACCAGATGTATATAAACATGGAAATGTGTTGTAAGCAGCTTTAGAAAAATATCCTTTTTTTTCTTCTCCTCTGAAGCCAGAGCTATTCAGGTAAATTGCTTCTGGCAGTATAAAATGATAAAAACCCCATAATTTTATTTCTTTTCAGTATTTGAATCTACTCTATTCTATTTTGCAGAGATGTCAACTTAAAAATGAATTATCCATCTGTAAATGCATTGCCACACAGAAATGGATGCATGGGCATTAGCACACATGTCAAATCTCTACTTCATGCTTAATATTTTCACTATTATTTCAAGAATTCACACTTATTCACACCTAGGAGTAAGTCTGAGGTCTAATCCAGACCACATTTCGTTCCTTGAGTAAATTAAATTTTGTTTCATTTCACTGCTATGGATGTGGGGGCGGGAAGGAGGAAGAGGTTTTTGCTGGAACTGAGATTGGTACCAATAATTTGGGCATTAATTTGTATTTTTGTATTCCCAACACCTTTAACATCCCTTAGATTTCAGCAGAGCTCAGCACACAAGTGGCAGCTGCTCTCAGAGAGAAAAACACATGAAAAGGCAATGTTTAAAATCATTTACTGTCCAAGGGAAGTGATAGAAGACATGGATAAAAATCCCATTTTTTCATCATTATATGCCAATGCCTGTTTATTTAACTTCGTTAACAATTTGGAAGGAGATCTTTCTGAGGTCAGTACTTGATAAAAACTGCTGGAAGTGGTATTTTAAAAAGGATTTTAGATGAAAGCCTCAGAATAATTCAATTATAGAATATTGAATCATTGAGGTTGGAAAAGCCTTCTAAGATCATCGAGTCCAACCATCCCCAGCACTGCCATCGATGTCCCCAAGTGCCACATCCACAGGGCTTGGAAATCCCTGCAGGGATGGGGACTCCAGCACTGCCCTGGACAGCTGTGCCAGGGCTGGACAACTCTTTTGGGCAAGAAATTTTCCCAAAATCCAATCTGAACCTCCCCATGCCCACCCTGAGGCCGTTCCCTCTCCTCCTGTCCCTGTTCCCAGATCCCAAATCCCCCCGGCTGTCCCCTCCTGTCAGGGAGTTGTGCAGAGCCACAAGGTCCCCCCTGAGCCTCCTTTTCTCCAGGCTCAGCCCCTTCCCATCTCCCTCAGCCATTCCTGGTTCTCCATTCCCATCTCCCTCAGCCATTCCTGATTTTCCAGCCCCATTCCCTGGCCACTCTCCATCCCCTCCATGTCCTTCCTGAACTGAGGAGCTCAGAGCTGACCCCAAATTCCAGGTGTTCCCTCAGCAGTGCCCAGCCCAGGGGACAGTCACTTCCCTAACCCTGCTGGCCACTCCATTCCTGGCAAAATCCAGGTGCCCTCGGCCTCTTGCCCACCTGGGCACATCTGGATTCACATCCAGCTGCTGTCACCAGCTCCCCCAGGGCCTTTCCCAGCTTTTCCAGCCCCTCTGCCCCATCCTGTGATGCTCCATGGGGTTGGTGTGACACAAGTGCAGGAGGAGGAGCAGCCCCAGGCTCCACTTCATTCACTCAGACACTGCTCCAGACACGTCCAGTAACTCCCAGACAGGAATTTTGTGACTCCACGAATCAGTATCACAAAGCTGGTCCCAAATAAGCTCTGGCTGCAGCACCAGACCAGACCTAACCCAGAAATAAAACTCCCCAGAGCAGCCTCAGGGGAAAATCATCAGGCTCACAATTCCCACTTTAGACTGAGCTTAGTCCTTGCCTAGGAGTCCTGAAAGCTCCACACAAAGCTGCAGACCATGGCAGATGTTAATTCCACATCCTCTGCTCTGAAGGCAACCCAAGCCTTCCCTAAGCTCACACTGCTGATTAATTTTAGGCTGAGCTTGTACTGGTGGTCTTCTCTCTGTTCTAACACTCAGTCGTTGTGGTAGACTGGATTTCAACAATACAAGGACTGTATTTTTCTCATTTAACAGCAAAATTTCACATTGATCTTCACACCATAAATTGCTACTATGTTCTACCCCAGGAAAAAAAAAATATTCCGTGAATAGTGTGAGATAATGTACTTAATTATATATTTAACTTGCAAAAGCCCTTTGAGAGCCCCAGAGATAGAATTCATTCTATGGAAGCTCTCTTTATTAATAAAAGTACTTACACCAATTACTTTGAACTTCTATAGACAGTGCCTTATTTCAAACTATTTTAATCAATCCTCACAAAATCTCTTGGCAACGGCCTGCAGAAGTACACAGAGGCAAGGGAGCCGTGGTGCTTCAGTGGAGCTACCAATTCTTTATGTTTATTATTCATCCTTACTATGCTTTTTAATTAATCACACAAAATAAAACCAATGTGGCTTGCCAGCCTCCAAGTTCTCCTTTATTAAAAAAGTGATTACATCCAGTAATCTGGAGTTAATATTAGAAAGGCTTAGAGAATTTTCCAGTCTGTACTACTCACAAAGTAACTAATCATTGCAGGAGATTTAAATTAATTTGGGTCAAATGAGATTCAACATCATCTTCCAGGTGCAGCTGCTCCCTCTGCAAAGGTTACTGATCCCAGTGCCACAGTTCTGGGGCTGTTTGTGTCAATCCAGTGGCAAGGGAATCAGATTAACTCAAACCATTCATTCATTCCAGCTTTTCCAGCACAGGGATACTGCCCAAAACAAAAGGGGGAAGTGTTTGCATGAGTGACTGCTGGGCCAGTTGGTGAGGGACACTCAGCTCCTGCAAGGGCAACGGGAGGAGCTGCTGGAGGATTTCATTTCCTCCACTGATATTCCTGGATGGAGAAGGTGCTGGGCCAGAGCCCAGAGTCTGTCCTGACAGGAAAGGAGAGGGATGAGCCCTTGACTGACTCCTCCTTTCAGCTCCTACCCAGTGATGCTCTGCCTGCCAATAATCCTGAAATTATGGGCAATGGGAAATTATTTCCTCTGGAGCCAGGCTGGGAGAGCTGAGAAGGATCCAGGATCCAGGGAGAGCTCAGAGCCCCTTGCAGGGGCTAAAGGGGCTCCAGGAGAGCTGGAGAGGGACTGGGGACAAGGCATGGAGGGACAGGACACAGGGAATTGGAAAAGGGGAGATTGGGGTGGGATCTTGGGAAGGAATTCCAGGCTGAGAAGGTGAGGAAGGACTGGAATGGAATTCCTAGAGAAGCTGTAACTGCCTTATCCCTGGAAGTGTCCAAGGCCAGGTTGGAGATCCAGATCCTCTGGGAATTGGAGGGATTTGAAACTCAAAGTTGGAGAGAGCTCAGAGCCTCTTCCAGGGCCTAAAGGGGCTCCAGGAGAGCTGGAGAGGGACTGGGGACAAGGGACAGGACACAGGGATGGATGGGATCTTGGGAATTAGGAATTCCTGGCTGGGCTAGGATTGCCAGAGAATCCCTGGAATGTCCAAGGCCAGGCTGGACATCGGGGTTTGGAGCACCCTGGGATGGTGGGAATTGTCCCTGCCATGGCAGGGGTGGAATGGGATGGGATTTAAGGTCCCTTCCCACCCAAACCATTCCAGGATTGTCTATCTGAACACACTTCTCTGTAATCAGGAGGATGGAATGGGATGAGCTTTAAAAATCCCTCCCAACCCAAACCACTCTGTGATGATTTACATTTCATGGAATCATTAATGTATTTTACACAACAAACGATAAATGTCTTAAAAGCACGAAGCCATCTCTTCCACAGAAGTTACTCATCATAAAAACCAAAAAGAGCTTTATTTTACAAGCAGCCACATTATCTCCTACTGAGATCAAGTGATCTCAGCCCAGCCACAGGGGTTACTCTGACTTGTTTATTCTGTCTTTGGAGCCAAACCCAGCATGAGGACAATGAGCAGTGCCAGATCCTGTGCAGCTGACAGCTCATGTTAAGCTGAGCCCAGGCTGGTGTCCCTTAGCTGGAAAAGTGGGATTTGCTCAGGCAGAGCTCGGCTGGTGGTGCCCATGTGAGAGCTCAGTGATGTAGTGAAATCACCAGCAACTGCTCAGCCAGTAATTAAACCATAAAGGCCAGACCTGAAAGCTGGAGCCTTTTGAAAGCAATAACCATCAGAATTCCCATCTCAGATCATCAGCACTGTCTGTGCTGTCATTCACTCCCTTCAGCCAAATCACCCCCAGCTCTGGTCCTGACTGCTCCCCCTGAATTCCCCTCCCTCACCACATCTGCAGTTATTTCTTATCACAAAACGGGGATAAAGTTTTAGCAGCTCTGTTTATTCATTCCCAGCCTGGCTGTCACTAGGATACAAAAAAAAAAAAAAAACAAAAAAAAAAACCCCACCATGTGAAGTCAAATAAAACTTGAAAGACTGGCCAATTGTTTTCTTCCCATTTTTTACACCAAAGGCTGCATTAGCTAAATTTCACGATTCCCCTAAGTGCCTTTAAAATTACAAGCAATTTAGACTGTGATTCACTTTCATGCAGACTCTGACTGCATGCAATTTTTTTTCCCCCCATCTCAATTATATCTTAATATTATGGGGGCTGAAATGCATTAAATAAATCATATTTCATAGTAAAGCAATAATACTTTACATGCATTTTAGAAGAAATCGCCCTGCGTTATAAATGTATTTATAATGTCATTACCTTCTTTTCCACATTGACTGAAATATTAGACAGCAGCCACTGCTCCAAGCTACGGATGGAAGCTTTTAGCAAACCTTATGTTTATTCTGCTCTAGTAATTAGCTGGTTTAGTTAATATAATACAACGTTTACAAACAGCAATTTATCCAATATACAAACTCGCTCCTGTAATTAGTGAAACATTGTTATTGATTAAGATTTAATATGGCTGTTGCTGTTTCTGCAATGTTCTACACAAAGGGAACCATCACTAATTTGTCCGAGGACAGTTCCCCAGTCAAAGTCATCTCCTGGCACAGGACCATGAATTTCATTACCTAGAAAATATTTTCTGCAATATTCTAGCCAGGTTTAAGAGGTTTTAAAGGAACAGGTAACAACAAAGAGAAATTTAAGAAATAATTACACACCCACTCTCTCACTCAGACCAAAACTATTTGATTATTCCTTTAATGCAAAACAAGTTTAAGGTGACGTTTCTATTATGAAGATGCACTAAACCTACACAAAAAATACTTTTGAAGAACACACACAAAACCCCCCAAAATCACTGCCATCATTTAAAATTCACCACTCCAATGGTGTTAAACACAAATATCAGGTGTTTTATCAGTGAAATAATGAGCATTGAAACAGGGTGTGCAGGGCAAGGGTGGAGTTCCCCCATCCTGGAGGGATTTAAAGCCATGGGGAGGTGGCACTTGGGGACATGGGGTGGCCTTGGCAGAGCTGGCAATGGTTGGACTGGAGGATCTTAAGGACTTTTCCAACCCTACTGATTGTATTTTGTGTAGGAGTATAAACATTAAAACTGATTTGTCAAAAAGAAGATTCTTTTGTCAAATATTTGCAGTCTTCACAAGAAAAGACAAAGTTGGTGTTATCTCATTTCTAAATTAGGGATGAACTCCCACTACCAACACAGGAACCTGAACTGTAATTTCTATTAATTTCTATTAATGGCACTCTGGATTCATCCTTAAATCCAGCACTGTCACCCCAAGTCAAATATCAATTCTGGACACTTCCACTGCATCCCTCACTGGATGAAGCAGTTCCCTTTTAGGAATAGCACTTTTGATATTTTCATTATAAAAAGGAAATCAGGCAGCTCAAAGTGAAGCCCCATTTTAACCCTTTAGATTTTCAGATCAGACACCACACCTCCAGAAAACACAGCAGTAACACACTCAGAAGCACCAAAACACTTAAAATAAATAAACAGAACTAGTTCTCTATTCAGACATTTATCTGCAATTTTGAAAATTTCAGTCAGCTTTTAAATTCTGTATTTTAAAAAATGCTGCTGTCCAAAAGACTTCAGTTTTATTGTTTGGGGATTTTTTTTTGTTTTTTTTTTCATTTCCAGGCATGTTTTATTTTTACAATGCTATTTAGTTTGGAGAGTTTTTCACTAAGAAAAAAGTAAAGAAATTTTCACTGGCAAAGCAAAGGGGCTATTTAAGAACACAAAACAGTCTAAAAACTTTCCTGTATGCTTGAGAAAAATCTATGAATTATCTAAAAGTTCAGTATAAAGTAGAAAAATCATCAATATTCTGGCCTGGGAACTGAGACATCCTCATAATATCACATGAGGTGTTTAGCCACTACTGGAAATGATAGAAATAGCCAATAAAAATTAGAATATTAATTAAAATGAACAGAATTCTATATAGTCACTACATCTATACCCTGCTCGAGTGGGTGACTAAAACAGGGGGTTGGAATTAAATCACCTTTAGGGTCCCTTCCAACTCAAATACATTCTCTAATATATTTTAAATCCATTCCTAGAACTCAGAGCAAGACTCGAGGTCTCACTTTGGAATGTACTTTTGTCATTTAAGCCAGTTCCATCCATATAATGACCAGGGGAATATTGCAGGAACGAGGTTTCTGTTACACAGAAAGTCATGGAAATGATGATATCCATTAAAATGCTCCGAAAATGTCGAGTTTATCATCTTTGCTACAGAACAGAGCAGCCTGAGCATAAATTATTTATGATGTGGAACAGTTTAATGGAGTATAAAATAGCTTTTTTTCTTCTCACGAGCAGTACAAGCCCTGATTTTTATTTTTTTTTTGTTGTTGTTGTCAGCTCCACACTCGGCAATGTGCTCGACCCATTTACAGCTGTGACATGCAACAATTTGTAAAATTGTTCTCCAGAAACTCGAACTTAAAGGAACGACTTACACAAGCTATTTATTACTCTCTTAAAGTGCTATCACAGCACCCTGCCAAGAACACAGCAGGAAATCTCAGGAAAGCACAGGCAGTTCCTGCAGAAATTTAGGGAAGCCCTTGCATGAGAATCTGCAGCATTAAATAAATCACATCCATAATTCATCCTGCAGGACGTGCCCCAATTCCAGGCAATGCAGGAACTAGTAAAAATTTGGGATTACTCAAAGGGATTTTAAGGCCAAAGATTTAAAACCTTAAATTATCAGAAATATGGAGGGTAAAATAGATCCCAAAGGGAAAAGGGAGCCCAGTGTAAAACTTCTGACTCCCCTCAATTCTTCACAAATGATTCAAAGGAAAAAAATGTTCTGATAGGGAATCCTGGAATGGTTTAGGTTGGAAGGGACCTTTGGGATCATTTAATTCCAACCCTTTGCCATGGGCAGGGACACCTTTCACTATCCCAGGCTGCTCCAAGCCCCAGTTCCAAGCTGGCCTTGGACACTTCCAGGGATCCAGGGACAGCCACAGCTTCTCTGGGAATTCCATCCCAAGATCCCATCCACAAAACACAGCTTTTAACATTCCAAACATTCCTTCAGTTTGTTCCTTTTTGCTTATTTAAAACATTTCCCTCTCGTGACAGCTTTAAAAGTGACTGGATAAACCTGGCCTCACTGGGATTCCAATTATCCCAGGTTGCAAAGTAGGCACCAAGTATTGGGGAAATAATCTCAGATTTTGGGTTTTGTTGCAAAGGGCTGTCAGACTCAGAAAAGAAGGTTTGTAAAATGATAATTTAGGTCTCTTATAAAGTGGTTAAATCACAGGATCACAGAATGGTGGGAAGGGACCTTAAAGGACATCCAGTGCCACCCCTGCTGTGGCAGGGACACCTCCCACTGTCCCAGGCTGCTCCAAACCCCAATGTCCAGCCTGGCCTGGGACATTCCAGGGATCCAGGGGCAGCCACAGCTTTTCTGGGAATTCCATTCCATTCCATTCCATTCCATTCCATTCCATTCCATTCCATCCCATCCCATCCCATCCCATTCCTCCCACTCTCATCACATACAATTTCTTCCTTCTATCCAATCTAAATCCATCCCCTTTTCAGTTTCAAACCAAACTCCTTGTCCTGTCACACAGGATTTATAATCAGCAGCTTTTGTGTGCCATGGATGTGGGGGCCATGTTAATATTTACATCTTTTGTGTGAAAATCACCTTAATTATATAAGTTGTCTTCACAAGAGGATAACCAGAAGCCCTCAAGCCAGAGAGGCATTTACAGAGACACTTCTGGAGGAAAATCCACTTCATCAGATATCTGAAACAGCTCAGATTGCATTCTGAAAGCACCTGTTTTATTTTAATATTAAACAGATCTGAGGGTGAAAAATTCTGGCACAGCTGATGACACCTGTAAAAATCTGAAATGTAGGCAGGGAAAATGTTCCTCTCTTTGCCAATAATGCAGGAATACTTTGGACTAAAACTTTATAGCCAGGCTACTACACAGGAAAAAAATCTAAATATTAAACTTTTTAAGGCAGCATAAACTGGAGATTCTCCTAATTAGTTCTGTTCCTCTGCATAATTAACCATCACACCCTTGAAACCAAATGTGAACAGTAAAATTGATTTTACAACTCCCCATTTTCCTTCCAAATTATGATCAGACTTGCACTGGAAATTACTGGGGAAAGAAATAGTTGTCTCCTTACTGTTCCACCATACCAAAACCTTGTGTCACCCTCTCCATAAAATAAAATTACTTTCCATTCATTTTCCACTCCACAGACCCTCGAGCTACAGCTGCAGAAACACGAGAGAGAGTTAAAGATGCTCCATGCTCCATCTCCACCTTTTCTAAGGGCCTAAGCCAAATTCATTTCATCCATGGCAAAAAGAGAGAAAACCCTTCACTGATAATAAATAGAATTTCATTTTCTTCTGCTGAGAAATTTCAGCATTCATGGAGTTTCCAAGGAATCTGGTTAGAGGCAGCAGAGAAATGCCCACCATGACAATTTCAGGCCATTTCTTCCTTTTACCTCCAATAAAATCAAATTTAACTTAATCATATCTATAAGAACCTGGGAAAAAAATTCAAATAAAATAGAAAAAGGGAGCCCAGAGATCTCCAGAGCTTTGTAGAACACAAAAAGTCCTCCCAGGAATGGAGGGATTATAGGGAATTCTGTTCCCAATTATTTCTGCCACCAACTCTGGAACATTGCAGCATCAGGCAAGAGAAACCAAGAGGACAAAAAACTCGCAGGCATCAGAGAAAAGAAGCAGAAGTTTGTCCTGAAGATATGGACAAAAGGATGTTGTGGTTGTTCTATAAGGAGAGGGGAAAAAGGGAGAGAGTTGGAGAAAATGAAAGCAAAGGTGAAGAATTGGGGTGACCAAGGGCAGGAGGAACCTCCAGGAGCTGGCAGAGATGGAAACAGATTTGAGAAAGAAGTGGGGTATTGGGAAAAAATTTGTACAGAAACATGTCCACAAAAACAATTTAAGGGCAGAATTTATGAAAGAGATAGCCACATTTAAAAAGAAGAATTAAAACTCAGATATGAGCCTACACAAAACCAGCACTGAGTCACAATTCCAACAGTAAAAACTACTTTTTGTTTTCAGGACAACGTGGAAAGATTGAAGGATGTGCTGGGTTTGTCCAGCAGTTCACATGGAATGAGAGTTCTGTCACTCTCCCCAATATCTAAAATATGATATGAACTTTTCCAGACTTTGGAAAGAAGAAAAAGAAGATTTGTTTTTTAAAATAGAAAAAAATTACCATCAAGTAAGAGACACCAAAACAACAAAACATGACAAAATCATGATTCCAGGAGTTATTTTATGTGATATTTCTGCTCTGGTGAACTTCAGTTCTGAACTTTGTACTTCTGTAATCTTTAAATCTCATTTATTTATCACCTTTACCCATTCTCAGGCACCAGACTGTCAGCACTCTGAATAGATAATTAAAAACAGCTTTTTTCATTGTTTTCCACATCACAGGGAAAAAAAATTTCCCTAATCTCCAATCCAAAACTATTCTCTGTCAGCTTGGTGTCACCTGCAGATGTGCTGAGGGTCAATATCCCCTTATTTTCCTCAAGGTCAAGTTTGTAGGCAGAAAAATTTAAAATGAACTTCGCAGACCTATCAAAGGTTGCTATTTTTGTGCTGTGCATTCCCTCACTCACAGGTAGTGGGTTCAAAGAATGATTTGCTCAAGTTCAGTATCTTCTTCCTACATCAGCACTTTGAAAAGGAATAACTACAAGGGTTTGGGTTGTTTTTTTTTTTTTTTCTCATGCTTCAAACAGGCAGATAAAAGTGAGCAAGAAAATTAAAATATGACATGAGTTACTACGATGTAAAACAAAGATCCAGCTGACCTCTTTATCTGAGCACTTCCTCGATGTCCTTTTATGAAAGGCAGAAACAACCCCCACTAATTATCCTTCTTTCCAGAGCATTAGAAGAAAACTTGATATTTATTCCACAGAAGCATTTCCTCACTCCAAAATATTATGTACATGAAGCCACTGCTGGGAGTCTGCTGGCATGACTTGAATATTTGGGATATTTGAATATTTCAGGTGTTTTACACACTGGAAATGACTCGATATTACTGCACATCATAATTCTCTTCTCTCCCAGAAGATTTCCAAGCAACTTTCTGGCTCCAAAGGCAGGAGCCACCCAGCAAAAGGGTGCACAAGTCCCTTATGGGGTTCTTCACATGCTTAAAAACATAAATAAACTTTGAAAATCAACCTGTAACCTCCAAAATTACTTTAATTGTTTTAATTCACACTCACCCTCCTCATTCCAACACTTCACTCAGCCCAAAACACTCACCTGAGCCCAAAGTCCTTTCTCAAAGTCATGGTTTTTTTGCCTTTCTGGATTTGAAATGCCCTGATTTTGGAATGCAAACATTCAAGGTGTGTTAATGGCTCAGAATTGTGACAGCTGCTGCAGAAAGCAGCCCTTGGCTCCAGCACAGCCCCATTAAGCATCCATCAGAAACTACTCTGGATTTGCTCATTTATTACTCCTGCATGGCCCAAAGAGGGGGGGGAAAAGGGAGAACAGCAAGACTTTCTTCCTCTGAAGCAAAATCATAAACCACTTACTTATCCTAATGTCACGATTCCCACTGTTTATCTGCATGATAATTAGGAAAATGAGTAGTAATGAGGTTTATTTATTTATTTATGAGCGTGATTTGAATTCAAATATCTCTAAAAAAAAAAAAAAAAAGACATTGCAGTATTTTATTATGTTATCAGAGGGGTGGATTTTTCCAAACTCAATTAAATTACAGAAAGTAATGAGACAAGAAATGTTATCACCTTCTTTTGCCTCAGCCACCCCAAATTTATGTTGACAAACTTCTCCCATATTACTCCTGTGTGAATTTTTTTACAGCATTGACAGCTGAAACCAATTTCTGCTTTCAAAATTAAAGTTTGGTTGGCCACTTGTTGAAATCAGGGGTCTCATGTGAAGTGGAACGTGCCTCTTTGTCTTTAAATCTTTATATTATTTACATTATTCACAGGGTTTTTTGATTTTTTTTTCTATTTGGGGCAAGGTGTCAGATTCCCCAAATACCCAACTGTACACACAAAACACCAACATCACAATTCCTGATAGGAAATTGAATTTCCAGCTCCAAAGTCCCCTGTACTTTGCAGAGCTGAGTGCAATTAAAGATCTTCAGCCTCAAGAGAATTGGGCTATAAGGAGAATAATTCTTATTACTGAACTAAAAGGGTGTTTTAACGTCCCAAATTTATTAAACCTTACATTAAACTCTTCCTTTCTTTATAAAAAAAAAAAAAAAAAAAAGAGGCAGAGTAGTTTTTCCTCTGGGCACATCATGGTACAGCTACCACAGAACAGATCATATAACACTTGACAGGACTGAAAAATTTCTTAATATTTGTATAAACCCCCCCAAAACCTACAGACTTTACCATGATATTCCACTTTTTTTCCTCATCTCTTCTCTGAAATATCCTTTTTAATTGATTTGTGTACCTGCTTTATATTGGCACCTATTGCCACAACACTTGAGCACCTCAATACAATCCAGACAGCCAATGATATGAAAAGGTATTAAAAAGTTATCCAAAAACCCATCAAAATTTAAAATTACATCTACAAAGGACTTCCCCCAGGCTCTACTCCAAGCTGAGCAAACCAAGTGACCTCACCCACTCCTGAAATCAGCAGTAAAAAAAATTGCCTGAATTCCACTCCTCTGTCTGCCAAAACACTGAAATCTGGGAATTCAACCCAAAATGAGGACAACCTAAAGGACACACTTATTGAATATATCCCTACCTGAAATCAGATTAATCAGAGAGCAAAGAAATATTGAATAAAAGTCAGAGAGGCCCAGGCAATTGTGTTGAGTGCAGGAGCTTTGCCCACGTCGCTCTCCGAGGCTGGTGTCAAAAGAACACATTTTGTATTTACCTAAATCTGGTAATTCAACCCAAAATGAGACACAAGTGAATATATCCTACCTGAAACCAACTTAATCTGAGAGCAAAGAAATATTGAATAAAAGTCAGAGAGGCCCAGGCAATTGTTGTGTTGAGTGGAGGAGCATCACCCACGTCATGCTCTGAGCCCGATGTCAAAGGAACACATTTTGTATTTACCTAAATATGGTAATTCAACCCAAAACGAAGACACTAAAGGAAACATAAGTAAATCTATCCCTACCTGAAACAAACTTAACCTGAGAGCAAGGAAATATTGAATAAAAGTCAGAGTAAGAGAGGCCCAGGCAATTGTTGTGTTGAGTACAGGAGCTTTGCCCACGTCGCTCTCGGAGCCTGGTGTCAAATGAACACGTTTTGTATTTCCCTAAATCTGGTAATTCAACCCAAAATGAGACACAAGTGAATATATCCTACCTGAAACCAACTTAACCTGAGAGCAAAAAATATTGAATAAAAGTCAGAGAGGCCCAGGAGATTGTTGTGTTGAGTGGAGCAGCCTCGCTCTCATCATGCTCTGAGCCCGGTGTCAAAGGAACACATTTTGTATTTACCTAAATCTGGTAATTCAACCCAAAATGAAGACACTAAAGGAGACAAGTAAATCTATCCCTACCTGAAACCAACTTAACCTGAGAGCAAAGAAATATTGAATAAAAGTCAGAGTAAGAGAGGCCCAGGCAATTGTGTTGAGTGGAGCAGCCTCACCCACATCGTGCTTGGTGCCAAGGGAACAGTTTTAATCCCTTGCATGTATTTGCAATGTGTCATGTACAAGGACAAGCCCTGACAAGGCTTTGATGTGGTTTTTGTAGTGTCACACAACTGCCACGGTGTACACGCTCCAAAGGCCCACAAGTAATCAAAAGGAGCCTGGCTTGGAATATTTCACCACAAAGAACTGTATTTAAAACCTTCTTCTCGTGCTACCTCCAGGGCAATAACAAGACTTGGCCCTGGTAGAGGGAAGGTGTGTGGAAAAAGGGATTATTAGCTTTATTTTTTGCCCATGCATGACAAGGAATGATGATATTCATTTGGGGAGATAGCACAGCAATTTTGTTACCGTTCAATAAAAAAGGAGTAGCACGAACAAATTGGTTAATGAATGAGGGAGGAGAGAGCAGAGTATTATGCAGTGAATCTATAAAAATGAACTCAATTTGAATTCAACCCAAAGAACAAATTGATGGAGCAGCAGGCTTTGTAAAGCACTAGATCTTCATCTGAATGCTGAAATAACACAGTGATTAATTTTGCTTCAGTCAAATATCTTGGGGTTTGCTATATAAGAATTAAAAAATAACATGTTTTAAATGCTGCTTGACTATCAAAACACATTCACCATTCAAAAAGAAAGCTTAAAGAGAATAAATGCTCCTTCTCTGTACTTTGCTTGCCTTCAAAATTCTCATTTTACCATGGTTTTCCTGTCTGTCAAACTTTGACACGGAGGGAAAAAAAAAGCCATTAACTGTTACATAGAAAAATTATTAAAAAAATACATCTATAACATGTTGCCAAGTGAAATGCTGAAGGAAGGGGAAAATTATTTCTATTGTTCCACTGAAATAAATTTTTTGAATGTCAGCATGGGCATTGTAAAGGGACAGAAGAGAGACCCAGGAAAAGGCAACTTGTGGTTCCCAGGCCCTTCATGGCGATTTCAGAGAGGAAATAAAACATTTATTTACCAGTTTATGTGACAAATCATACAGGGATTCCAACTCCAGCACCCACCCACAGGCTATTTTAAATTATTTTTACAGTTTTCCTCTATCAAGGTGGAGGGAAAACTGTTCACTTGTTCATTTTAGACATCAAATGGGTTTTCACTTCTTCAAGGCCAGCTAAGAAAATCACTCAGGATTTGCAAACATGTGACAGGCAACCTCTTTTCTTACTGAGGAGAAAATTACCAACTTTATTTGCTTAACAGGAGCTTCTTGCTCACACTGTAGAGTTTCACATCACCTGTTTTAAGATCCCCTAAAAGATCTACCCCAAATACCTGAATTTCTAACCCAAAACTTTCAGTGCTGCAGCAGAAATGCCAAAAAAAAGAGGAAAAGCAATGTGTGCCAGGAGAGACAGGAAGCAAAGGAGCAATATTCTGTTTATTCCAAGGAATAAACAGTGCAGTAGAATTGTGTATATTCCAAATATAAATGTCTTGCTCATTGTATTCCACTTCCTTCTCTAAAACTCAACCAAACTTCTTTCTCCCAAAAACGAAACACAAAAAAAAATAAGATGGATCCCATCCTCAATATTCCAAAACACTTTCTTCCTCCTCTCTTCTATGACAGGAACAACCAAATCCAGCTTTCTTTTGCCCACAGGAAAAAGAGATTTTGCTGCAACAAAACTGCTGCTTCTAAACCATAAAAAAAAATCACAAATTTAACCATGTGCATAGGACTAAATAAGATTTTATGAGTGAAATTCCCCAGATGTCCACTTTCAACGAGGTTTCCTGAAAAATTTCTACTTTCTAAATTATAAAACTGAGGAACAAGAGACAAAACAACTGCCAGTAGATTTAATTTTGTACCATGTGCTTCCCAAACCTTAAATCTCCTGTTCAAATATGAGCCTTTGGTATTTTTACTGCCATAAATTGTGAATTACAGTCTCCTGCTAGTGCTTGCTTCTCCAAAAGCCCTCCCTGCACCAAGCAATCCTGTTTTGCCTCAGGCTGTGTAGTTTACCTCAAATTATTTCAGAATCATCTAAAAAGATTCATTTTTCTATTAAAATGATGAATGAGCTAAATGAGGTATGTAATAAATACTGCAGGTTTGTAAACAGACTTTTCTCTTGAGAACTAATGCCTTAACTCATTTAATTCTCCCCCCTGGTATTTCCTAGTGAAGTCATCCTTAAAATATGGTTTGTCCAGGCCTGGTTGGAAAGAGCAGGAAGGGTCAGGATTTAATCTGTTTATGGAAAACAGGGAATGTCCTCATGACAAAGTTAATGAATTGAGGACAGGAAAAATAAATGCAGCTCCAAAGGGGAGGGCATTGACTGGGACCAGTCACCCCAAGGTGATGGGGGAAACACCAAACCAGTTCAGGCACAGAGGAGCAAAAAACTCCATTTTAACAACCTGTATATTCAATTATGACAACAGGTCAGATTTCCTCCTCACATAACTCAACACACTTCAGCTCTGATATGGCCAGGAATGTATTTTGTCTATTGATTTCAGGGCTCAGAGAAGTAAAAGAACTTCACATCTCAAATAGGATTTTGTTAGGGAGAAAAATCTCCAATAATCTGATTATCACAGTGACCTAAAGTGCAAAAAAAAAGTGCTTTTTAATATAAAGATACTTCTACCAAATTGATTTTTTTTTTTTGAGCGAGGAATTTTTTGATAGAACTTCTTGTGCAGAAAATAATTTACAAAACAATGAGATTCCTCAGCACCAACAGATTTCATTCTCAAACAGGTGCTTCAATGAAAGCCTGGAACAACACATGGGCAAATAGATGTAATTGCATTAGTATGGATACAGACTTCTAATGATAGCAATAATCAAATTTTAATGTTCTGGTTACAGCACATGAACAGAACAATATTTCTGTGCCTCTTCAAAGGGAAATGAGACTTTAATGTCATTGGCAGCTCAATAAAACCATTTTCTAACATACAGGCTCCTAATGACAACTCATTTCAGTCCAGACAGAGGAGCAAATGTGTTCACAGTAAACTCCAGGTCATTATCAGGAGATGGAAATACAACAGGTCCTCTGCACTTTGGGCAACTATTGATTTCCTACTCCATATTCTCCTCATCTCACCCTGACTTTCATAATGACTCGAGTGATGGAACATCAATAAACTATTTATGGCAAAGCCATCACATTGAAAGCCACTCTACAAGACTGTGCCCAACACAGCTAGGCACAATTTTTAGATTTGCTGCAAATATCTCCAATAATAAACATGGCAGAGAACAGGTCTAAGTGACAAAATATAATAAAAATATTCTCGGAGCCATCATAAGGACCTTCAGCTTCACCCTCTTCTACAGAGAACCACACCACCATCAAAATTCTTTATGGCTGGGCTAAAATAGAAGATTTGATTTATTCTGAAGCCTTTTTTCAAGAGGGATGGGCAGAAAAAAAACATCCTATCCACACTGAGAGCTTGGAGAAAAAAGAAGCATTTTTAACCAGCTGCAGTTGCTGCCTTGGAGCACACGATGCACTTTGTCCTTTGGTGAAATCACAAAGTGATTTTCACCAGCATTTCACTTGAGATGCTTTGCAAATGTCACAGCTCCAAAGTGAGTGAAGCTAAAGGTACAAAAACCACCTCGTTTGGTGGCAAGGCCAGTTCAAGCAGTTCTCATTTTGCCCTCCCTGACAATTGCCCTCTGCAATTTCCTCATTGGAGCTGTTTTTTGGAGTTGTTATAAAGCAGATTGGCTGCATTTGGAAAGGGCTCCAGGATGGGTTTGTGAAATATTTGCCTCAGTTCATATCTGCACTGACATGACAGGAAAGGAGAAATGCAGAGAAGAAAATAAATTCTTCATCATCAAAGCACCCTTTGCACCCAACCCTGACAACAGGCCAGGAAACAGCTCTGAAGATGAGGGGGAAAGCAGAGAGAAAAAAAAAAAAAGATAATCTTGGAATTATAGAATGGTTTGGGATGGAAGGGATCTGAAAAATCATTTCATTCCACCCCCTGCCATGGGCAGGGACACTTTCCACCACCCCAGGGTGCTCCAAGTGCCACCCTTGGACACTCCAGGGATGGAGCAGCCACAGCTTCTCTGGGAAAACTGTGCCAGGGTCTCCCCATCTTCATTTTCCCCAGGTCCAGCTCATCCCAGGGTCCAATATCCCACAGCCAGACAGGGGGGAGAGGCCAGAGGACATCCAAGACTTCCCCAGCACCTCGAGAGCATCACTTTTCCAAGACATATTCCCAAATTTTTCAGATGAGGAGAGCCAGGCTGTGTCCAAAACGCTCCCAGTCAGTGGCATTGAAAAGAATCGACAGCTGCTGCCTTCATTTCTGCTGAGTTAAGCACCAACAGTTGATTAAATCCTCACACTGACACCACAAGGGATTTCCAGGGGCTGGAAATTCCACTCTGAACAATAATTTCTACTTTTGCTGGCACAAATGTCACAATTAGTGCTTTGCAAAGCTTTGGATCACGCCAAAATATGTTTTTTGCAGGAGGTGACATCACAGCAGCCACTTGTCAGCTCCCCTGAACTGAGGGCACTTCCTGGGACATGTCACAGAATCAAAGTAGTTCAGGTATTAACACATAATTTCATCCTTTTTTTATTAATTTTTGTAGAAAGCTGAACTTTTATATAAATTTTGTAAAAGTGTAACTTTTGTATAAAGAGCTAATTCTAACTTTTGGGATGCTAACACTACAAATTTCTTCCTTCTGAGATTATAAGCAGCAGGTGGTATTAAAATTCTTCAAGAATGAGAAATATGACTGCATTTCACATCTATTTATTAAAACCTGAATTTGCACCCTCTACAAGGAAAACTCAAAATTCTTCCTTTCTCACCGTAATTTCTTTTCCTTTGCACAATTTGAACAATTTAGCAGCAGCAAAGGAATTTATTTTTGCCGCTGAAACTTCAGGAACAGTTTTGTTTTTCCCCAAGAAGAGTCTAACAAATCAAATCTGGGCACCATAAAATACAAACCTGCTGTAGCAGTTTACTAGAACACAGAATTCCTCACAGTACCTGACAAAGGATACACAGAAATACATTTCCCTGTGGTATTTTGAATTCAGGTTTGATACAGGAAATAAATGCATAGGTAGGGTAAGCAATGAAGCCAAAAGAAAAAAAAAAAATCTGACCAATTACAAGAAAATAAAGGAGCTGACTTCTAGGAATGTGAGAATTACTCAATATTTTCATATTTAAGGGAACAAACAGACAAAACCTTCTTGCTATTTTGTAATCTCAGGGTACACATTTCAAAGAATGAACAAGCTCCAGTGCAAATGGCAAATCTGCAGTGGTGATAACAAACCTGCACCAGATATTTCCAAATTTCCCAGCTGGAACCAGGAAGATTGATCAAAACCAAGATGACACAACTGCTAACTTTGATATTCTGAAGCAAGTGAAAATGAAGCAGCCAAATAACTAAATAAAGCAGTTCCATATCCATAATAAAGAATTTTCTCGAGTATTTGGCTGAGGAGAAATCCAGCTTGTGCTTCCTAAAATCACCAGAGTAAGGAGAAAAAGATGCAAACCCCCAGTAATTATACAAATAATAGTTTCCATTATAAATCTTCAACTCCTCATTAGCTCCAGGCCACAAAACCCTTATCTCTCCTACACAATATTAAGAATCCAAGGATTTAAGGAATATAACTGAGGCTGTACCTTGGTCATAATTCCTTCCCATTCTCCTTTGTTCCCATGTTTTACAATGACAAAATATTAAACGTTTGTTTACAACACTGAAATTATTCTTCAATAATAACGGTACCACAGAGGTGAAAAAAGGATCCAGAAATGGCTGGAAAAAAATACCAATACTGAGGTGGAATTGGTTTGGTTTGAAATTGGGATTTGGAAAAATAACATGAACATCAGATTTTAACTCCCACAGCACAAAGCTATTGCTTATTGAAGTGATTGATTTCTAAGATACCAACCCATAAACCTTAAAAACTTTGGATTTTACTTCAGATTTAGAGAACCCAACAAATATTTATGCTGCTGCTGACATAAGTAATTCCCATTTATTTTCATAGCAGTGCTCACATTAAGTATTTTAAACTTTTTGCCTTGAAAATACCAATTTCTTTAGTATTCACATTCAAGCAGATTTATGTTTTTAAGGCATATTCCCACCTCAGATAATAATGATTATTGTTAGAAAGAAGAGTCAATAGAGACTCACTACAGCAAGCAAACACTCCATAAAGGAAGTTATAAATCTGTCAGACATTTGAAATGGACTGAACTGTAAAATGTCAGTTTTCTGAGGAAAACAGCCAACCATATGCTCCAATTTCCTTGTCAGGAAGCTTTGATACATCAGCTCTAATGAGAGATGATTCTTTTTAAACAGAATTTTTCACTGAGCTGATTCCAAAATTGGAAACGAGCAGCAAAACCCCTTAAAAAGGGATATTTGACCAAAATAAAATGACATGCTGCTACTTAGTCATGAAAAAAAAAAAAAAAAAAAAAGAAATAATGAGATCTGCTCCTTTCTTCTACCAATAGGGCTGTGCTGGGAGTTTTGAGCTTTCTGTGCTTTCAGGCACTGACCCAAGGAGAACTCTGCTTTTGACCTGAGGCCTTGGAGAAGGCTTCCAAAATTGAGTGATGGAGTTAAAATCACTGGTGTGTAATTTGAGCATTAGTGAAAGGTTTGAAATTTAGGGTTTTAAAATAGAATGTAATGGGTATGAAACAAGACAGAAGTTCAGGGGTGTTGGATTTTTTTCCCTTCTTGTTCCTTCTTCTTAGTTTGAAGTAGTATTTTTTTGTAAAATAAAAGAATTTGTAAAAAAATCATTTGTAAATTGTAAAATAATCATTTGTGAATTGTAAAAGAATATAATTTTGCATTAAATTATTTTTATTTTGAATGGAAAATGCCGGAGCGGAGGTCACGGGTGTTCAGTCATTAAGTCAAAAGTAAAAATAATTTAGCTGTTAGCTTTTAATTGAACTGTTTAGCTTTAAAAGACCTTCTAACACCTCCATTTTTTCACTTTTAGCTGGTAGCTGTAGCACTCCCTGTACTATGATAAAAATTAACAAAAACCAGAGTCTGAACCCAAAACCTCATTTCTCGCGCTTCAATTCCCAACGCTAACCGAAAACAAAAAACCAACGTAAAACTAAAATAAATTAAAAAAAAAAATAAAAATAAACACAAATAAGCCTGAGGGGAGAGAGCTGCTTGGCAAATAGTGATTTGTGGGAAATTCTGAGCACTCACAAAGCGCTGAGCCTTCTGCCTCTCCTCCTCCGTGGCCGCTCTCTCGCGGAGGATGGCTCGGGTCAGGTGCTCGTTGCTGGAGATCCTCTCCCGTTCCAGGAGTTTGCCAAACTCATCCCGAACGTACATCTTCTCTTGGGTCAACCTGCAGGGAGATTGAGGCTGAGAGAAAATTCCAAAATCTATTTTCCAAGTGGAGTTTCAAAGCAGAGAGGTCACTTGGAAAGTTTTGTACTCATGGTTTCTTCAGATACTTAAATACAAATATTCACGAAAATAATCCAGAGGTTTATTTTAAATTGAAGTATCAAAATCTGAATACACATAAATCACAAGTTTTGACATCACTGTTCATTAAATCGTATAAATTAGAACTGATTCAATGAAATAAATTTTTAAGTAAGGTGCAGAGAACTCTGTTGGTTGGCTGGGTTTTGATTTTATGGAACCATTTTTTCCAGGAAAATCCTTTCCCCACCAGCCAGCAGGCACTCAATTTCCACCTAAAAGCTTTTCTGCACTGGCAAAGTGCTTTCCTCCCTCTAAACAACCATAAACCCAAGGACTTCATCCATTCCCCAAGCTCCACAAAGATCCATAATCAACCTTCCCCAGCGATTTGACAGGAGGAGAGAAAATAGTTATTGAACTTGTTGCAAGAGAGTTAATAAAGGCAACTTCAGGCCCAGAAAATTCTCAACATTTCTATGTCACAAGCCATAAATAGATTTGAAACCTGCAATGGAGTACTTGAGACAAGCACACTGTGTCTCATTTTCATGGAAACACTTGGAAATCGCTCGGTGAATAAAACTTGTGTGTTGTGAACAGAACTCAGAGCAGTAATGGAGCTACGAAATGCTGGGTTTCAAATAGATTTTTTTTTTTCTTTTTTTTTTTTTTTTTTTTTAGAAGAGTGATGGAGAGGAAGCTTCAATATTCTCAGTGCATTTATCTGTTGTCAAGGGAGCTCTGGAGAACAAATCCTAATGAGTCGGGTCACTTTGTAAAAGGTACCAGCATTAGAGTACATTAGATTCTTCCCCAGGGAATGCATTTAAGTGAGGTAGGGAGGAAAAAAGACAATTACAAGATGTATTACTTCAGTGCTCAGCTCCAAACCCTCTGAAATGCAGCAACCAACTGGGAATCTTTATAAAAGTTTATTAAGCTGCATCTTCAATTACTCCAGGAAAAAAAAAAAAAAAAAAAAAAAAAGAAAAAAAGTCAGATTATGCAGACATGGACCAAATTCCATTAAGTGATTTCCCAAGGTCCCCCAAATTACTCCAGCAGGATTGATATAACAAATCCTTCATACAATCATAACAATCCTTCACACGGCACAGTCAAAACATGCTGCTTGTCTTTTGGATTGGAGAAATCATGTTTTGTATAAAAAGGAATAAAGTGTCAAAATAGTAGTCTCAGCACCTTTTTCTGGTGAGCAACAGAGAGAGATAGAGCATTTAATGCTTCCTAAGACTGAAGGAAATCCTTCCTCATCCTTCTTGGATTTGACCTCCTGCAAGTGATTTTCCCTCAAAAATGGCTCTTCTTTATGCTGCTGTACATAGCAATTAAAAGATGTGAAGTATACTTTACATATAAACTAGCTGAAAAATCCAGCCAAAAGTTGCCACGTTATAAACTCCGAAAAATTAAAAGCAAAACAAAAAAACCCCTCACTAACAAAAAACACCCAAACATCCCAAAACAAAACACGCAGATATTTACATTTAATTCTTCTTTACATCAAATTAGATCTTCTTCCTAATCTGCCATTTAAATCTAGATCAAGACACTCAGGCCACCTCAGTCAAAAAAAAAAAAGCATTTTACTGTTTGGCTTTTTCCTCCCTTTCCCTTTTCTTGCAGGGTGTTCTACCATAAAAGAAAATGACACTATTTCATTATCAAATTTTATACAATTTAGGCCAAAAAGGAATTTTTTTTACATCCAAGACTTTTCCTGGCAGCACCTTCAAGCAAAAATTTCAAGTCTTTTTTTATCAACTCTCACCCTCATTTGTGTGACCAGGATCACGCAACACGAGTTAAATTCCTCAAGCATCCACCAAACTTTCATTTAGCGCAGTTTTTACTCACAAAACAAAATTCCTAAACAGCCACCACAACTGATTGAAATTCAGCAGAGTTTTTAACAAAATAAGCGGGATTTTGAAGTAATTTTCATTTATTTGAGTTCCATAATTGGGTGGCTTGTAGGAGCTTAATGAAACAAACACTCGGCACATCCCGCTGATCGCAAACACTCGCCTGCATCAACCTCCAGTAGGATTCTTTTATTTTTTTTTTTCCTCCCTTGGCATTACAAATTCATTTTCCTGGCATTCAGTGTGTACTGAATAAAGGCAAACATCAGCTGGATCTACAGTAATAAATTATATTATTATCTAGGCAAAAGTTAAAAAAAAAAATATATATATATAATAATAAAATAGAGAGAGGCAACTCTGCGATTGGCGAGGAGTTAAACAGCACAACTTGTCACTGCTCCAGGAATTCCACAGGAATTTTTCAAGTGACATTTTTAATTACAGCAGAGATAAAGGCTCAAGATAATGGTCCTTGTGTTTGAGCACAGACAACAGAGAGTGTTACACTGATCATTTGTACAGAAAGGATGTTCAAAACGCTGCTGAAGCAGCAGAAAAGGCTGCTGGCTATACATTTTCCCCACACAATTGATATCTTTTTGAATAAAATCCTTCTAAATAATTATGAAATACTGCTTTAAGAAGCGTGGAGTGGCTGATTTAATGAAGTGTGGCATGCAAGGCAATCACTTCTCATGGTGCTATTGGAAAACACACATAAAGCATTAAGGAGCAGCTCCAGTTAAAGTCTGCGTTAACACTTCACAATATTTCATTTCTCAACTGCTTTATAGCACACAACCAACACAAAAAAAAAAAAAGCAACAATTCCTGCCTTTTCCCAGCCCTGTCGTTGAGAACTTCAACACTCTTAACTTAATGCTATGTAGAAAATTTATATATCTGTAATTTTTTTTGTAAGAGGATGGGTAAATCCTGATAAACCAATCACCCAGGATTTAGACATCTCAGAAGATTTATTCCTGTCAGAGGGGCATAACAAGAATGTGAGTATTTTTGTTATCACATTGTCATGTTTAGGCTCCACTGTAAGACAGATTTTTGACTGTTTTAAGTCCTGAAGTCACTTTAATCAAAATAATGTTTGCAGTACATTCCACCTCTAAATCAGATTTGGCTCAGGTTGAACACTAAAGCCACCACGTCACCTCGAGGAGCAATCACACAACAACAAGCAAAAAGAATTCTGGAAGACACTCCCAGATATAAAAAATATAAAAATATTAAAATAGATTTTAAATATAAATAAATAGCCATTTTTTTGTTAATTTAGATTTTCTGAGGAAGTACAGAAATCAAATACATATGATCAAACCCATTCCAATCTCCTCTCCAGCAGAGCTTCAGACCAAAGGGAAAATATTTCACCAAAATAACATTTCTGCTTCTGCATTCCTTCTTTTTATTCCTCTCTTTTCTTTCTGGAAGAGCAGGGAATGTGGGATTTTAGTGGCATTTGTTATTCTACAGCGTTACAACTGTGAATGTCCTACATGAAAGATTAAGCACAAGAGAATTTACCTGTGAATTTATCAAATATTTCAAAGCATTTTCCAAGACACACTGAAATGCTTAACCCACATCTCTTAAAGTCAAGTAATAACAATACAATAGCACAAAACAAAACGAGGAAAAAGAATTTCTCAATTAAGGCATGACTTAAAATTAATAACTGACTCCACCATATCAAGTCCAACAAGATAAGAAAAGTCAAATACAGAACTTTCCAATTAGAAATTCGAATTTGAAACACAAAAATGGAAATTTAAGACTCAAACAAGAAAGCATCTCAGAGGGCCAAGGAGTTTTCTGTATCCCAAGAAATACAAAAATACACTCTAAAAAAGAAAACTCTATAAAACTTTGCTGCACTCCAAGTAGTTTCCACCTTTTTCACATCTAGTTTTTAATTAAGTTCAAGAAAAGCAAATTGTTAATTTTGCCATGTGGATTTATGGCCCGGGATTCTCCTCATGCCCAGCATGACCCCTGTTAGCCACAATAACAAGATGAGTAATTTAATTCCAAATCCACAAGAACTCCCTCTTTTGTTTACTTTCAAATATCCATTTCTGTTGTTCTTGAAAAACACCTGCAGATGTTAATTAAGAAAAAAGCACCTTTTAATTCAGAGACAACAGCAACACACTGAGAAAAGCTGAAAAATATTAGTTTTGTGCTCTGATAGCCACTTCATAGTTTATTCTACATTAATCAAGAATCCACAGAAATCCAAAACTGCCAAACAATACTCTCAGAGAAATACAGTGATTTGTCATTTCCAACCCTTATTTTCAGATATTGAAAATTTATGACACTATCAAAGGCTAAGCATTTCCTTTTTGCTATTTTTTGGGGCAGTGATTACTTGCCAGTTGTTTTATCTTTATTACAGTCTCCAAGCTACACAATCTGATGGATCTGTGGCGTTCCACAGATAAACTCACTCAAGCCTAAAACATGAACTGTGTCATTTTTCATCACTTCCAACCAAGCAAAAATCAAAATATTGCCTGTTCCAAAGTTCCACTATCAGGAAAATCATCCTGCCCTCTATGAATTAGGGAAAAAAATTAATGAGGTATCATTTAATATGGAACCCAAATATTTAGTCCAAGCGGAGAAAAGATACAACAAAGAGGATTCACCAGATTTTCTGCTTTCTTGGACCCCAACAAGCTCCTTAATTCCTCCTGACAGACTCACACAGGATCCCAAAACGTTTTGAGCAACGTGTTTAGGTGACTTTGCAATATTAATGAGTGAATAACGTTAGTGAGTGCCGAGTTTCAATATTTCATGAGCGCGACGAGGGATGCGCCGCGACAAAGCGGCGGCTGGGAACGGCCGGAGCCGAAACGAGTGATTTGAAAAGATGTGAGAGATGTCAGGAAAACAACTCCAAGCTGAGCTGAGCCCTGAGAGGTGTGAAATTGGAGATTTCTCCAACTCCATTTCACCTGTCTGCAAAGTGGGAGGAATTACCTCGAGTTCATCTGATTTTACAAACACGTAGCTAAGGACAGAGATAGGGAAACAAATTAGCTGCAAGGTCAGGTCTCAGGAAACACAAAAAAAGTTCTTCAAAACTGAAGTTTCTACCACTGTTCACTCATTAAAAACATTATTCTCCACTCACATAAGAATTTGCACAGCACAAGTGACAGGAGCTGTTCCTAACATTAGTAACAACCACATTCTAACAACTGCTTTTAAATTTCACTTTTCAATCTTTCAGATGATGCAAATATTAACAGAAAATATAATTTTTCTGCACCTGAAAGCCATGGTGTAAAAAAAAAAATTTGCCTTCGAATTTCTGGTGCTCTTACTGCACAGCCTGGAGAAAAGGAGGCTCAGAAGGGACCTTGTGGCTCTGAACAACTCCCTGACAGGAGGGGACAGCCAGGGTGGAATTTGGGATCTAATTCCAGGAAACAGGGAGAGGAAGAGAAGGAATAGCCTCAAACTGCGCCAGGGGAGGTTTAGCTTGGATATTGGGGAAATTTCTCCATGGAAAGGACTGTCCAGCCCTGGCACAGCTGCCCAGGGAGTGTTGGGAGTCCCCATCCCTGGAGGGATTTAAACAATTTGAAGATGTGGCACTTGGGGATGTGGTTTAGTGGTGGCTTGGCAGTGCTGGACTCCATCTTAAAGGAATTTCCAACCTAAAAGATTCCATGATTTCAAGACTCCAAATCCAAACTCAAAATGCCGAAGCTTTAACATCATGAGAATATGAACTGAAAAAGCATCACACAGCTCATCAAACCCAGATTTATCATCATTTCATGAGGCCTTAGTGCAAAACCAGTCAAATGTGACCCAAATTGGCCCCACTTTACCCACCAGAACCGGCAGCATTTAAAACTCTCTGACAAATCCATCACAACTGACCAAGAGCTCTCTTGACTCTGGCGCAGGCAGGAGAGGGAAGGGATCACACTTCTGAGCAATTATGCTTGAACTTCACATTATTAAATTTAATGAGAACTCCATCACTTTATTCCATATCCACTTCTTCCTCAGGGTGACTGCTCCTCCTTAACATTTGCCACACATGCATATAAATTAGCCCTTGATTCATTATCCATGTACTGAGAACAGTGAAGTGATTCCAACACTGATCCCTGAACTGCTGGTGACCTTTTCCCATCCCAGTAACTCCTCCCTCATTTTTGGTCCATCCCACACTGTCACACAACTCCCACATGAGTTTGGGACATGTTGGATAGCAGAGACAAGGAGGGCAAGGGACCAAGGGATTCTGATCTTTCTTTAGGCTGAATTCCTACCTGGAGTTCTGTGTCCACCTCTGGGACCCTCAACAGCAGGAGAACGTGGAGCTGGAGGAATCCATGGAACTGTGAATGTTCCCCTGGAGAAAGGAAGGATCCAGGGAGAGCTTCCAGAACATTCCAGGGCCTAAAGGGGCTCCAGGAGAGCTGGAGAGGGACTGGGGACAAGGGACAGAGGGACAGGACACAGGGAATGGCTTCCACTGCCACAGGGCAGGGATGGATGGGATCTTGGGAATTAGGAATTGCTGGCTGGGCTGGAATTGCCAGAGCAGCTGTGGCTGCCCCTGGATCCCTGGAATGTCCAAGGCCAGGCTGGACATTGGGTTTGGAGCACCCTGGGACAGTGGAAGGTGTCCCTGCCCCTGTGGAATGAGATGATCTTGAAGGTCCCTCCCATCCCAAACCCACGTTTCTGTGATTCCATTATGTCCCATCTCAAATCCAAGAAAACAGAGAAAATCCAATTTTAACAGTATTTTCCACCTCGTCCCACATAACCATCAGTGCCTCAGTTCCCCCTGTTTCAAACACCAGCCTTGTCCCATCACCCAAACACTCAGACCAAGCCCCACCATCCAGCACAACATCCTCATCATCCCTTTCCCTTTCCCAGCTGCTTTCCTAACCCCAGCCTAACATCTGCCAGTGAAAAATCCCTGCTAATGGCCACGTGATTTTCTGTGCCAGTGCTTGATGAGAAGATCCAAGAGACTCATTTCAAAACTCAGTTATCTACTCAACTTCCTCCAATTAATTCAATTTATCAACAGCACTTCCATGGACAGCTTGTGAACACTCAGAGCAACAAGGACAGTGACTCTTGTCAGTGGTTGAGTTTTCTTGGAGATTCCTGAGTTGTGGGGGTGTTTTTTGGGGCAGTTTGGTGTTGGAAGGAGGAGGGATGAGTAGAAATGGGGGGGCAGGTTGTTTGAGGGGATTTTTAATTACACTTCATAAAGCCACTGCTTTTAAAATATGTGCATTTAGATCAGTATCATATAGAGATAAAATAGATGAGTAAATTCCCACCTTTATGCCAGAGGCACGTGGAAAATTCGAGTCAGAATTGGAAAACTGCTTTACATAATTTCTGTATGTTTAGCTAGCCACATAGCTCCACTTGAAATTACTTTCCAACTTAATATCCTTCCCCTTGGGATCTGAAAAAGCAGTCCTGGGAATTATGACAACATTAATTATCTGTAAAAATGAAGTGACAGAAAAATTTTTATTAGTATCATTATTATTGTTATTATTATTTTTAAGTGTTTCCCTGCTGCTCATTTGCTGCTTTTTAAAATGAAAGAACTTAGAAGTTTGAAAGCAAAGGTTTGTTTAAAATTGCCAGGGGGTGAGAATAGTTTTTCTCTTTCCTACCTGAATGTGAAACTATGAAGCAGGATTATTTTTGTGGATGCTCTCTCACTGGCTCCAAGTCATTTTCCCATCTCTCCTAGAAATAAACTGATCAAGATGAAGCTTGGTATCCAAGTTGTCAGCTGAGATGGCAGGTTTTAAAATCCAAGTGAAAAATAATCCCTTGGAAATTGGGGTTTATAAAGGCAAGAGTGAATTATAGCTCTGCTTTCTCCAATTTCCACCTCCCATCTCCAAGATTCATCTCTCCATATCCTGAGAGCCAGACATAATGCTATTAATGGAGAATCAGAGCAGGAAATCTTGGAGAGTTAAGTAACTCTGCCATTGCCAAACACCTTTTTTCTTCTGAAAACAATAACTTTTTTTCACTGAAAACAATAAAACCTGAACAGGCTTCTAAAGCAGTTTGGTACTTCCTAACTTCATCAACATTTTTATGCTTCCTTGGCATTTTGCAGGTAAAAATCACACACTAAACTTTCTCAAAAAAGCACCAGCTCCAACATCTCACCTGCTCACTGTACTTATTTCAGAGTTAAACCTCTGTTTAAATCCCAAATTCCTTCACACTTCATCCTGGCTTCTTCCCTCACCTGCAGAGGGACAGCCCTGGCCCAGCCTGACCCTCCTGTTCCCTCTTTTCCCACAACCCAGCAGAATTATCCTGTAATCCTACAGACCTCAGGAATATTACAGCTGCTGAGGAACAAATCCACTGCTCAATGTTTTGCTGAGGGTGAGATCAGACAAGGGAAATGTCTGCTGAGAGAGGGGGGAAAAATGTTGGAGAGATGGAACAGCTGGGAAGGAAAAAATGGGAGGAACTCAAGGTGGGAAGTGAGGCCAAAATCCACTGCTGACTCCACAGCCCTGAGGCTGAAGGGACCTTTTGGCACTCCAAGAAAAAGGGTTTATTTTAAATTTTTATCAAATCAGTTGCCCCTAAAAAATCACCTTGCCTTCCTCAATGTGATTATCAGTTGGGATCTCTGGTTTTACTAAACCAGTGCAGCTTCTCGTCACGAGATATGAAACTTTTATTTTTGAGCTATCCCAAGTCAAAAGAATTCTCATCACTTTTACTGCTTCAGAGTATTCCCAGCTTTTCCTCTGACTCTCAGCAGCAGAGAAGATGGAGTTTTCCAGACTCTCTTCCCACTTAATCCAAACAATACCAACAGGTCCCTGTGGCAGAAGACAAAGTAACAACTATTTCCTAAAAAGGAGCTTTTTGTTCCCCCTGAGGACAATCCTACAAGAAAAAGCAGGTTTCCCAATTCAACATAGCTGATTGCTTGGGAAAAAAAATAATAATTGAGGAGAAAAGAATGCTTTGAAGAAGTTTTCACCACAATTAATTCGCTCCCCATATGAACTGAAGATACATTAAGATGCTCCTCATACCTTTACCTCACTGAAATATAAAATGAATACTGTAAAGAAATCCATCATTTTATTTCCCCCCTTGTTCTCCACACCTGTGCCAGGAAACTGGAATAAACATGTCATTACAACAGAAATCAATAAGAAGTTTTAAAGTATCCACTAGCACAGAAAGGTCAAGCCCCAGTATTGATTTTAATATAACAATTTTGGTTTGCAGTTTCCCAAAGGCTTCTTGTCCAATACACTTCTTCATTCTTCTCTCACTTTACATTTCACTGGTGAATTTGTTCTGCACCAACTCTTTACTCAAGGTTTACTAAGAGCTCATCATTTATGCAATGTACTGCTGAGACATGACTAAAAAAAAAAAAAAAAAAAGGTTGTGGGGAAGCACTCAGAGCATCAATGAAACCCCAGATTGATGAGCAGTTATCTCCAGACCCTCCTTGAAACACAACAACAAAACAACAAATAAAAAAATCTAATGGTTCCAATTGTAATAACCCACCACAGAGCACTCTGTGCCACCAGGGTGAAGTCAAAGCTGATTTACAATTTAGAAACATTCTTCCAAACAGATGAGGATGTCACAAATAGAGGTTGCAATCAGCTGATGGCAGATAAAATGTGACACCCTCTGGAGCCCAGAGAACAGAATCCAGCAATGCTCAATGAGCTCTATCTGCATTACCCAAGGAAAGGATTTTTCATGTGCTTTTCAAGAGAAAAGTTACCCAAGTTTCACCACCTGGTCACAGGTGATGACATGGCAGAGACACAGAAAAAACTCAGTTATCAAAAGCCACCAGAGAATCCTGGAATGGTTTGGGTGGGAATGACCTTGAAGCCCCTCCAGTGCCACCCCTGCCATGGCAGGGACACCTCCCACTGTCCCAGGGGATCCAAACCCCAATGTCCAGCCTGGCCTTGGACATTCCAGGGATTCTCTGGCAATTCCAGCCCAGCCAGCAATTCCTAATTCCCAAGATCCCATCCACCCCTGCCCTCTGGCAGTGGAAGCCATTCCCTGTGTCCTGTCCCTCTGTCCCTTGTCCCCAGTCCCTCTCCAGCTCTCCTGGAAGGGGCTCTGAGCTCTCCCTGGAGCCTTCTCCTCTCCTCCTCTGCCACACCTTAAACACTTCTAGAACAGAGCTGGCAGTGAAGAGCCACCAAAGCAAACCAAAATCTATTTTTAAGCTTTTTCCTGCCTTAAAATTCCTCCTTACAGCAGGACTTTTCCTCTAAGAGAGACAAGTCCTGGAATCACAGGACAGTCACGAGCAAAGTGCACAGGGACAGATTCTGGCACAGCCAAACAATTCCAGGCATGAAGATATTGAAGATTTGAATGAAATACACTTCCTGCACTATTGAAGGCACTGCCATGCACAGCAGTTTGCAAAAACACCTCACTCTACATATATTAATTAATATATAATCAGATTTAAAAAGTGGAAGCTGGGAAACACTCGCTCAGCAAAAAAACGGAACCCCACCCAAATATAATTAGCCTGAGCTAAATGATTAACAAAATAAAAAGATTGAAATTTCTCTGATTTTCAGGAGGGGAAAAAAATGGCAAGTCATTATTCAGGAACATTCAATTTCCATGGGAAATCACATCCATCACTTGCCTCTGAAGCAGTGGTTTGTGTATTTTAGAGGAGGAATCCAGCACTCTGATGAGGTTGGCAGTATCTAAAATTTTATCATTATGCTGATGATAGAAGTTGTTCTTTTTGCTGTCTCAAAATACTTTTTTACTTTGCCTGCATTTTTCATCAAGCAAACTTGAAAAACAGATTTACTGAGCACCATCATTATCATGGAGCCCAAGAAATGAAGAGTTTTGGAGCCAAGGACAAAGTTAAGGGATGGAGTGGATAAACTCCACTCTGTTCTCTGATGGGAAAAGGAAATTTCCTTATTTCCACAATGCCTGTTCTAAAAGCAATAACATTAAAAATGTTCTCATTTTCTTGAGAAATTAGGATAAAAAGCTAAAGGTTTGCTGAGTTTGTCCAGAATAAGCAGAGAAAAAGCAAAATTTAAATTACCACCCATTGGTCTATTGAGTCGAGTGGATTTCTCTTCTTTATTATTCAGAATTCTTCTCTTAATTATCATTTATTTCCTGTCACCACTGTCAAGCTCAAGTTTTTGTGTCCATCCTTTCATTTTTTTTTTCCCTTGAGCATCACCCTAAGACTGCAGCTCTGACACATTAACTGCTCACAGTTACTATTGCAGACGCTGCAAATTCTCTTGTAAATCAATGATAATCAATTTTCTAAATGAACTTTCTGAAATGAAAATGCTTTCCAGATGAAACATTTCAAAACGTTAAAAAAACCAAAGTGAGGAACAAGAGTTGGGCTGAGTAAAAGGAGAAGGAAAGTGGAATCAGTGCAGAATTTTGGAAATACATTCGAAGGTGGGTCTAAACCACTCCTTTATTAATTATTGCAAATCCTGTTAAATAAAAGCTGTCATATTGTTAGAGAGTTGATGGCATTAAAATACAATTTAAGAGTCATTCTTCAGCTCTAATCCCCAAAATAAACACAGATTTTTAACTTGATATAGAGCAGCCCATCTGTACTGTGTATGAATGTGTGAATAAATAATTTATCTAGAAGTTCAAATTTAGATTTCTTCCCTTCACAGTCTGAAATGAGTAAAAGATATTTTGCAATCAAATGAAATTGTGGTCATACACTGCTCAGAGAACAGCATCAAAATCAGCTATTAGGCAGTTTGGAATCAGACAACAAACAGTCAAAAGTTTCAGCTATTTTTATGTTTAAACATTATTTCATTTAAATATTAGGAAAAAACCCTAATTTAGAGAAAGAAGTGAGAACATAAACATGTAAAATATACCATCCATGGTAAAACAATCCATAAGATGAATGTGGAGGTAAAAACTTTAATTTTTATGTCACATCCCAACAGGATTTGACTTAAAATTAGTGGGTTATGAAATGAAATTATTAATAAATCACAAGGGCAAGGTCAAGAAGTTTAAATGTAGAAGTCGGGTTTTTGTTCTGTTTTTTAACACTGCATCAACGTTTTTGTATTTATATTACAAATCATTACAGTTTCTATTCCATGTTTCTATCAGCTGGAACATTCTGCACATGCAAGAGAAAATAATTTATCTGAATAATTTGAGTTTCTTGAATGTTTTCAAAACACAAACCTCCACCAGAATTCAGCTTTTACTTATGGAAAAAGATCTGCATCTTTTACAGTTGTTTCATCCAAGATGAAAAAGTCTTTATGCCCTGTTAAAAACAGATTTTTATAATTGCAAATATTGTTTAAAAATGATAATAAAACAATCCTTGCTACAGCTAAAAATTAATTAAATAAATCAAAACTAGGAAAGAAATAAAACTGTTAACAAGTTTGGATATTTTTCCTTTCTTTATTATCATCATCATGAATTTATTTTGATATTTTACCCAATCTGCTCCCTCCCTTTCACAGACCAATGCACAACCCCTGCAAGCTGAATTCTGGAAGGTACTGAAAGTGTCTCATGACAAAATGCTGAAGTTGCAAACCAAATATTTCCATATTTTAATCCCATTTAGCTGAAGTCTTGAGCACTCAAGAAGCTCAAAAATAACTCAAGTTTTCCTCTCAAAGCCCAGTAGAGGAGAGGGGGGGATTTCACTGTAACTTATTGATTTCCTTTATTGCTGATGCAAAAAAAAAAAAAAAGAGAAAAGTCTTTTTTTTTTTTTTTTTTTCCCTGGGACATTAATATAGTCCTATCTAATTATATACTCCATCAAGCTAACTCAATTAAATAACAGAATGCTGGGTAGGAAACAACTGAGATCTATGCAGACAGTTGAAGTAGTACTAATTACAACCTAATTTTTTTTAATCCATCATAATGAGCCTTTCTCCCCATTCTCACTGGAGGACCATGTGGAATATTGCTATTTGTACTTGGTGTGTTGTGGTATTTATTTACAACAATCACTGAAAGGACAAATCAACACAGAAGTTCAGCATATACCAAAATTTTTAAATTTAAGAAAGAATTTTTTAATTGCTAATAACGGCTCTGCCCAGGATTTCCCAGTCACTGCAACCTCTGAGGGAAAAAAAAAAATGCTTAAGAAAGAAATATTTCAATATACAGAAAGGAATCCAAAGGGTTTTACTGGTGTGAACTGCTTTAATAGAATATTTTACATATTCAAAGTACCTCAAAACATCCTGCAGCTCCCAGAAATCTCCAGAATTCCCAGAAATTTCCAGAATTCCCATTTCTGCTGCTGTTCCAAGGTACTTTTGCTCAGCCCTTGGGGTCACAGGGACCCCAGCCCTGCTCTGTCCTTGCAGCACAAAATGATTATTTAGGCTCCAGAGAAATCAGCAAAGCTTGAGCTTAAAATGCAGCAAAAAAAGAGCCACACTCAGGAGGTCAAAAGGGATTTAGAGCAACAGTTTGGATCAGCTTTTACAAGGAAATTCCAGCTCATTTATTGTTGAACATGGATTTAATATCCAAACCTGCTGCAGCCCCCAGAGCTCTCACAGCCAATTTGTCTTGGGACACAAAATTATTTCCAGTAAGCAGATAAATAAAAGAAAATAAATTAAAATAAAAGCAGGAAATCCAAATTTGTTTGAAATACTGTTATTAATGAACCAACCTCCTCTTCTGAGCTTCAGAGTCTCTCCTGGCTCGTTCCAGTGCCAGTTCCTCAGCTATTCTTTTCTTCAGCTCTTCATCATGAACTGCAATTAACAGAAAATTCAATGAAACGTTAACACAACTCATTCCCAATTTCAGAAACAACTGCATAACACAGTGCCCTCGATTGTTTATTTGCTTTTTTTCCTCACAGCAGTTGGAGTTGCTTTCTTGTGGTGGAACCATCTTTGAAATTTTAGCACAACACCAGCGAGCCTTTAAAATTTTTTCTTATTAATTTTCAATTAGCGCAATCTTTCAAAAATTAAGCAACATGGACTATACATTAAATTAAGTATTTTTCTTCAGAAATATGTGTTTGTAAAGTAAAAGCATGGAGATGAGACAGACATAAAAAGTAAAGTCATAAAATGTGGCTTTTTATTCATATAAAACCAAAAGAAATATCTTTGTGTAACGAATCAAGTATTTTCAGATGCATTTTAACACAACAAAGCTCTTACAACATCCTAAATATTCCTATTTCTAGTTCCTAGACAAAGATTTTGCCCCAAATTCTCCTGATTTTCTTTAATCAAGCAGATATGGAAAGAATATTTCCTTCACTTAGATTCTGCCAGATGACTCAATGGAAGTCTGGTTAAGAATTAAAAAAAGCAGGGAAGAAACTTCTTCAAAAATATGAATATTGGGAGAAAAACTGGAGAGCCACCAACCCTACAAGGCTGAAAGACATCTCCAAAACCACCAAAATCCAGTTTAATCCTAATCCTAAACCTGCAATAAAGCCATACCTAGGCTGAGCTAAATCTCTGCCATGCTCTGGATTTCCATGCTTTTGGATTTCTCCAAAACCACCAAAAATCCATCTTAATCCTAATCCTAAACCTGCAATAAAGTCCTACCTGCCTCAAACTGAACCTCTGCCATGCTCTGGATTTCCATGCTTTTGGATTTCTCAAAAAAATGACCAAAAATCCAGTTTAATCCTAATCCTAAACCTGCAATAAAGCCCTACCTACACTGAGCTAAACTTCTGCCATGCTCTGGATTTCCAGGTAATTCTCTCACTCCTGGCTCAGATTCCCTTCCATGGAAGCCCAGAACTCCAGGATCTGATCCCAGCCCAAAACACCCAGGAAAACTGAATTCCAGAAGGTGCCACAAGCTTTGGGGCAGTGACAAAACCCCTGCTAGGGCAGGGAATTTCATTTTCAGGCACTGCAGGATCTCTGTGACCTCATCTCCAGGAGTTGGATTTATCTGCAAAGATTATCCAAAATCATTATTCCACATTGCTGTTACAGTTCAGACTCCCAGCAATTCTGCTCATCCTAAAGCAGCCTCACTAAAGGGTTTTATGAATGAATGATGCAGCTTCATCAATTTTATGGGAGTTTTGGCCAACTAATCCAGTTAGAAACATCTTAGGAAAAGCAGCAGGGATCGATATCCATCGTGCCAGCCCCAGTAAATGCTGAGATCACAGAAACAGAGGGAAAAGTGGGGGGAAACTTCTGAATTACAAGTGAGACCCCAGCTTAAAAATATATTAAAATTAAAATTCAGAGGGAAATATGAACCTTTCAATAGATCTCTAGCACTAAGCTGGGTGAAAAAGGAAACTCCATTTTATTGGGATTATCTTGACTGACATAACAACATTAATTATGTTGTTCACCAACATCTACAGAATTAAATTTATGGTTCTGGTGTATACAAAAATGAGTACAAGAACTCCAACAGACCAGAGGATGGTTTATGTCATAATGAGAAAAGATTGGGGCAGCAGCCAATAAAGACATTTAACCTTAACAATCAATTAGGCTGCCCATTGATCAGCCAAATACTAATAGGGAATAAAAGTGGAGCTATAGATCATTCAATAGAATTATTGTAAGATATAATTGGGTAGCTCCCAAATGGGAGTTTTATAATGTTTTGGTTTAAGAAAAAAATAAAAAATTTGCAGTTCTACAAGAAGGGATTTGTTCTAGGGGACGAAGCATTTAAAAAGAGAAAAGATCATTTATTTGAGAGAAGATCAGGAAAAGACTGTTTAACATTAAATGTTAACATTTCTGATGGCCATCTCTGCTCACACTACAGAGCATTAAAAACACACAGCTGACCACTGAAATATTAGAGAATGTTAAACCTAGGGGGTGTGAGACTGCTAAAATATTAATATATTAATAGCATTCTATTAAAAATCAAATTATTATCGCATAGCCATTCCCACCAGCACCCCCTTTAACATCAGAAGCTCCTCAGGATGGTGGAATCAGTGACAGCTTCATCCCAGAGCAGACAAAGTGGGAAGATTTTCAGGCAGGTACTTTGAGGCAGGAAGGGGAACACACTCCAAACCCTCCAGGAATAGCTCAGCACACCAGGGGATGGGTGTTGGATTGGCAGCGTTCTGCTGGGATAATGGGAATGGAAAAGCACCGGGATAATGGGGATGGAGCACCCCCAGCTGGGGCTGCACAATGCTCTGAGAGGCCCCAAAGTGCTCCATGGAACAGCCCAGACACAGAATGGCTGTGCTGGGTTTGTGTGGGCAGGGTGTGGGATGTCACCAGGGGTGTGGATTCTATCACCATCTGTTAAACCAGCTGGGGCAGGGATCCTGATCCCATGGGAGAGATCTGCTGTTAATGGGTCAGGTGTTAACCCAGCTGGGGCAGTGTTCTTTATCTTTTCACAGCCCATCCTCCCTCCAGGAGATCTCTCCTGTTAATGGGCCATGGAGTCCCAGGGCATGGCTGATAAAATTCCATCATCCCACTGGGTCCCACTAATTAACTGATAAAATTCCATCATCCCATTGGGTCCCACTAATTAACTGATAAAATTCCATCATCCCATTGGGACCCACTAATTAACTGATAAAATTCCATCATCCCACTGGGTCCCACTAATTAACTGATAAAATTCCATCATCCCATTGGGTCCCACTAATTAACTGATAAAATTCCATCATCCCATTGGGTCCCACTAATTAACTGATAAAATTCCATCATCCCATTGGGAGATGCCTCACCCAGGGGGAGGAGCCAAGCATTTCCTACCTAGAGAAAATCTGAGATTTGGAACAGCAGAGCAGCCTTTTCCCACTGATCCCAGAGGAAAACCAGAGCCTTCCACATCATCCCTGGAGCTTTGGAGGAAAACTGCACCTTGTGCAGGAGCCCTGCTCCAGCAGAACCACATCTGTCACTGCAGGAGGATGCAGCCACCATGGAATGGGACTGCACCAAGCCCTGACTGACTGACAGGGACACCTTGGATTCTCGCTCTGTCAGTGTTTTGGTTTTTGTAATCCTGTATTTCTATTTTAATTTTCCTAGTAAAGAACTGTTATTCCTCTTCCCATATCTTCACCTGAGAGCTCCTTAATTTCAAAATTACAATAATTTGGAGGGAGGGAGTTTACATTTTCCATTTCAAGAGAAGCTCCTGCCTTCCTCAGCAGACACCTGTCTTTCAAACCAAGACAGGGGGCTACAGGAGGGTTTCTGGGAGCTTCCTCCACATCCAGCAGAGCCAATTCCAGCCAGCTCCAGGATGGACCCACCAGGCTGGGCCAACCAGGAATGGTGAGGATGCCTCTGGGATAATGGATTTAAGAGCAAAAAAAAAAAAAGTTTTGTGCAGCTGGACAGAGCAAAGTGAAATGAGAATATGAGAGAACAACCAGGGCAGGGCAGGAGCTGCTTCAGAGCTGACATTCCCAGGAGATCCCATGGGAATTCTATTAATTCTATTTTCTCTCTCCTGTCCAGCTGTGGGGAGCACTGAGGAGAAGCTTTGGTGGGAGTCTGGAATCCAGACAGGGTCAACAGGGATGAAATCCAGAAAGCTCCTGCCAGGATCTGGGCAGAACGAGCAGGGACTGTCCAGGCACAAGGAGGTTTTGCCATTTTGGTGGCCTCTGGGACACAGCACCCTGAATTTCTTCATTGTCCACTAATTGTTTGAAAGTTTGAAAGACAATTCCTTCCTAAAGTCGAATCTAAACCCATCCTCCTTCAGCTTGAGGCTGTTCCCCCTTGTCCTGTCACTATGTACCCTTGTGAAAAAACAGATTTCAACACTTCTCCATTCAGTCTTCTCCAGACACCAAGATTCCAAACCATCCAACATCCTTTGGCAAACCCGAGAAAGGCTTATTCCACCACCTTTTTAAAATGCCACAAACCCTGATTTCTATTAAAAATACATTTATAAAGAGCGTGCAAAGCCATTTGCTTAACCCTTTGTATGAGTGTGCCAAGTTATTTGCTTAACCCTCGGTATTTATTCTCCTACTTGTGCTTCAAAATAAATCAGACAAATAAGGAACCAGAAATTTGCCAGGATTCAAAAGGTTTTGGGTAATTTCAGGGACAAGGACAGATGAGCAAAAGGGACTGAAGGACTTCTCACTTCCCAACAGCTCCTGATGTTTCAGATACAAAAAATGTGCTCTGCTTTGGAAATCCAAAGGCCACCCACGAGCAGGATGGGAGCAAAGCTTCACGTGATGCCAGTTCTTGAGGAACCATCACCAATTTTATTCTCCACATCTCAAACTGTGATTTTTACAACTCTCGTAGTATTTGACTCCAACTCCTCAGCCTTTGTTAATCATAAGATCCAGATCCATAACTTTTTCCCTTCTCTCTAAAGCAGCTGCTTCACAGCAAAGAAACAATCAGCAGGATGTCAGCATTACACCCAGAGCAGTAAACAACAAACCTCAGGGAAAGCAGACACCTGCAGCCTCAGAAATGTTAGCCTGAGAAATCAGCAATGTGATATGGACAAATTATTCAAATCACTTCCAGCCTGCAGAGCTGGGAATCTGCCCATTAGCCCTGCATTTGGAAGAAACCCATTAATGCAAACAGCATTTAGTAGCAGGAACCTTCACTAAATTCTCTGGAAAGGGCAGGTGCATTAAGTTACTAATGAAGAGACACTTAGGTTTGATACAATCAAATGCTTTTTAAAAAATACTTAGCTAGGTAATGTTCAGATAATTATTAAAAAAAAAATGGCAAAAAATGCCCAAGTTCTGTTTTTCCTTTTAGTTAAACTTAGCTATTAAAAAGAAAAATGTTGTCCAGTGAACAGGATACTGCAAGGTTGTTCCAAGATTTCCACAAAACACTTTTTTCTTCTCTAGGCTGAACAGCCCCAACTTTCTCAGTCTCTCTTTGTAGGGGAGGTACTCCAGTCCCTTTATTAAATTTGTGGCCTCCTCTGGACTTATCCAACATGAGAAGGAAGGAGGCTGAAGGGAAAGAGAGGGTATAAAGAATTAAAGAATATGTAATAGTCAAAAATGAGACCTCCTCCAGCACAGTGTTCACTCAACCTCTCCACACCACACTTCATGTCAGGATAAACTTTGCTAAAATCTCCTTCATTTCCACCAAAATTCATGGATTTAACACAACAATCCCTTTGAAACATTCTCCAAACAGGGAACACTCCAAGTTAGTTCCCAGCCACCTCCAGCCAAGGGAAAACTCCTTTTTGGGCAGGAAAATGCAATTCCCAGTGAATTCCTGGAGTTTCTTGTTTTCACCTCTGGCATCTGGTGTTGATAACCAACATCAGGGCAGGCAAACCATGGATCCCATTCCAGAGGAAGTTCTCCCATCCCATTAAGTAGGAATTTTAATTTAACCAGATCCAGGATTTTAATTTTTGTTTTAATTTAACCAGGACAGGACACCTTGGGGCTGCCATCAGCCCCATCACCTGCCTCAGCTGCTGGCACAGGGCGGTGGCAGCTTTGGGGGAATTGATGAAGATGTCACATTAGGAAAATTTCTAATTGTGCATTAATGCTCATAAATATTGGATCAGGTAGCCCACGTGCCTGGTGCCTTCCCAACATCAGGGCTCTTCCACAATTAAAAAATTTCCCACCTGCATTTCAACTTCAGAGGTGTAAAATGCAAATATTAGAATATGCAAATAGCTTTGATTTATTCTTTCTGCCTAATAAAAAGTCTGGTTCGGTTCATATTTAAATTCCACAGATCAGACAAAAATCTTCTGGATCAACAGGAAGAAATTGTTCCTTCAGACATTGGAAGAGGTTTCCCAGGGAATTTGTGGCTGCCCCATCCCTGGAATTGTCCAAGGCTGGGCTGGATGGGGCTTGGAACAACCTGGGATAGTGGAAGAGATGATTTTAATGTCAATTAAAGCTGTAGGAAATGTGTTTGGTGTGTTTAAATCAGATGGGAAGACAATGACACCACGAAATCTACTCTGCTTTCCTTAATTTTTAGTTCTCATAGAGCCCTGGATTTGCTGGGAGCAGCATAGGAGAGAAAATAGGAAAATGTTGTAACTAAAGTGAATCAGTATTGCTGGCAGAAAACTATTTTAATAATTTAGTGAGTTTCAAATACTGCAGTACCTGATCTTTAACCTTATAAACAACCCAAATTAGCCTTGCACTCAATGGAAACAATAATGAACCATCCCTTCAGCCCAACGGCAGAAAGAAAACCCAAAAAAACCTAAAAAGTAATTTATGTGCTTTAAAACCCAATATTTAAACTGCTGTAGGTTTCCTTAAATATTATTCTTTTTAAAGAGAATTCTCAAGAATAAGCTCTACTTTCAGATTCATGTAAATTTAACTATCAACACATCCAGCAACTTTTCCACTGAAATTCCCAATTCCAGGCACTTCCTCCAATCAGGAATTCAGTACAAAGCTCCCCTCCAAGGACAGAAATTTTTATTAACTGTTAAATATTGGTAATGTGCAGGAATATTTCAGACGAGCTCACAGGATAATGAAATACAAAAACAATGCAATTAAGTGTGCATAATTTAAAAATATTTAATATTTTACTTTCCAAAGGCGCTCTTGCATAGATTACATTCCCTATTTTCCAATGCAAATGTGGATATCAATCAGTTTATACTAATTTCAATTAGAAACAAGACAGTGCATGGTCTAGAAGTGACAAAACAAAGTTAGTTCCTATTATATTTCAAATATTCTCCTTTCAATATCCCATTAATGTTGGGATAAAGCAAATCACACTGGATTTAGGAGGGGGTTGGAAAAAACAGGATTAGGAAATTTTCCCCTGTGATTCTTTGAATTAGGTTCTACCTGCCTGTGCTAACAGCTCTGTTTTATAAAAATAATTCATTTTTGAGATTCACACTACCAAAAATATGTGGGTTTGCCATATTTTTGATATTTTGAAATATCTTGTCTTGGAGGATTTAAATTTGATAATCAGGTGACAGACAGAGGGATGTTGTGCAAGAGAAGAAACACGAAATATGCTCAGTACATCTCAAAATATGTGATAACCCATAAAATCAGGTATTTCCCACCAATAAGTGCAGTGAGTTAAAAAAGCCACTTAATAAAAATTCTCCTAATTTTTAGTTTCTGCAGGAACTCCTGCTGTGTGGATAAATGACTGTGTGGAGTTTTAATGTGACTTTTTCAATTGTTCTCGATGCCCCTGGAAGGGAGGGAATTATTTTAACCAAACTTTCTTCATAACCCATCCTTTCCCCCACCTCTGTATTCAAATATAGAGATAATAACTTATTTCAGTTCCTGTTTAGCCATAAGTCATTTTGCCCTCCTGTTAATTTAAAATAATTAATAAAAATCATGAAACAGAAGTATCAAACACCCTTAAAATACCATCCCTGCCTTAAACTGAATACAGCAGTGGAGAAAATTCCCATTTCAGCTGTTTCAGTAATCCCTGCTCCACACACTGGAAGGCTTTTCTAGTGGAACACAATGGATAAAAGCATCAGGATTCCGTAATTCAGCATTAAAAAAATAATAATCATATTGTAAGCAATGATAAGAAGGATTTGATGATTCTGCTTTCAAGAGGATTAAGCATGTGGTGTCTTTTCAGGACAATTTAAGTTGTCCAGTTCCTGATCTTCGTGGTTCAGAAGTTTATTGTAAAGCTATTTTATCTGACAAGTGCAGGGAAATTTACTGGTGTCCTTTTCATCTTCTTGGACAAAATCTGTTTTAAATTCTTTCACGTGTATTTCAACAAACTCCTTCTACCACTGCAGAGGGCAGGGAAATAATTATGGATTTTTACAGGTAGCAGATAAGTAAAAAAGGGGTTTTTTGGAACTGAAACATCTCTTAGAAGTCACCACTAATGGCAAAGAATTGCCAGGCACTCCTGCTCAGTCCAGCACTCCCAAATGGGCCTCCCTGCACTGCCAGGGCTACAAAAATAGCAAATTTTGATGTTCAGTTCATCTGCCACCATCATCTCTAAGGAGGAGTCTCCAGCTGTGATTGTGCACTATCAGTGGCACTGAAAAGTCAATCTTGCCCAATTTCAGCCACTTTGGGCAGGAATGAGGAGATCACAAAGCTGCTCATCACTCACCCACAAAGCCCTTGAGGGAGGGTATTTTTATACCTTTCCATGGGCAGCAATAAGGCTCCAGGCAAGGAATTTTACTGTCAAATGTTCACATTCCAACTCTTTGTGTGGCTCTGCTTTTATAAATCAGCACAACCTGCACACCCACCACTCATTTTAACTAATATTAATTAAAGCCATTCATTAAGTGCCACATCCAGCTGTTCATTGATGTCACAGATCAAATGTATGTGACATAAATTCTTTTTTTAAGGTGGTGACATTGGCACAGGATGCTCAGAGCTACCCCTGGATCCCTGGAAATGCTTGGAGCATCCTGGGATAGTGGAAAGTGTCCCTGCCCATGGCACAAAATGATCTTTAAGGTCTTTCCAAACCAAACCATCATTCTATGATCTTAAGGGTCTTTTCCAACCTAAATGAGTGAAGAAATCCAGCAAAAAGGAGGATGGAAAGAATAATGCAGAATTTTTAAAGCATTGGTAAGGTGGAAGGGGAAAGCAGGGGAGACTCAGAGAAGCAAATCTGCAATTAAACCAAGAAAACACAAGAATGATGGAAAAAGCAAGTGGATAATAATGATGGAAAAAGTGTTTTAAGAGAGGTTTTGTAACCATTCTGCAGCAGATCTACATCCAGTATGAATTTTCCCCATCTGTCCTGAGCACATTCCTCTGAGGAAGTTTTTATGAAAACACTCTGCAACATTTACACCAATCCATTCACAAGATTTCCAAAAACATGTGAATAAATTCATTATCCTTGAGAAATCTACCTCTGTGGCTAAAACTGATTAATAACTTTAAAAGCTGTTCTGGGAAAGAAGGGAGAGAAAAAACATCAGAGTCCATAATCCTGTGAAAAAAACAAGCACTGGAAGTGTCCTTACAGGTAGAGGTTAATGAAAGAAAAAAGAAGATAACACTCATCAATACCTCTGCTGATCCCATTAAAGAGATTTCTCTGTGGCTGGAGTTGCATGGGAAGATAAATCAGGATATCAAACTCCCACATTGTACATTTAAAGCCATTTAACAGCAGAGCACTAAATTTTAAAGGGATTTTTAAAAAAAAATTTCCCAGTAGATGCTGAATATCGAGAAAACTAAGAAAGGTGACAATCTCCATATCAAGTCCTAATTTCATTTATCGATGACATGGGCACCAAAAGGCTGCACAAATTCTGAAAGCAATCACTTCATCTCCAATTGGGTACAGAGAAAGCAGCAGTGAGGAATAAATGCATCTTTAGCAGCTCAAATCTCATCTCCTGCTCATTCAGTCACCTGATAACAAGAGGCTGCTACAAAGGATCCATCAGAGCAGAGAAAACCATCATTGGAAAATTTGTTTATTCAGCTCTGATGGAAACTCCAGCACGTTCAGGTTTGGAATTGCTGACTGGAGAAGGGATGAGGGGAAAAAATTTAAACGTTTGTACAACATCCTGAACATGAGAATCACTTTTAAAAAGGAGAATTTGAAAGTATTTCCTTATTCCTTGAAGGCAAGATTTCCATATTCTGACACCCCATACAGCAGCTTGTTTATTTTGGAGAATAATCTGGAATTGAATTCAGTGACCAAGTGGAAAAACATTTATTTCATGTAATTTTAACAGCAAGAGCCAAGAAGTCAGCTTAGAAACAGCCAATATTCACATTTCAAATATCTGTACCCTCAAGTAACTCCTTGCACAGGCACAAAGATTTTTCTCTCAGGGAAACTGGAGGTGATTTACACATTTTGATGCTTTTTCTTCAATTCCAGCAAAAGCAGGTTTTTTAATTGAATTATCAGCACACAGCTACAGCATTGTCAACTTTGAAACGTGTGTTTTTATCCCAATAGTCAGCCTTTTATTGCTGCTTTTAATAATAACTGAAAACAGGCTGTAAACAATATATAATTCTGATGTTTATGGTTCTTTTCATTATTCAGAAATTGTAGAAAAATAAAAGATAATGCTGAAATGCTTGAAATCCTCACAACATCCATTATTTCAACACCTGCATTTTTAATGATTTGCAATGAGATCTGCTAATAAAAATCACTTGTACCAATGATGGTCTCAGCTGATGAAATACTTCCTACAAATTGTGGGGTTTTTTTAGTGTTAAAAATTGTGAGCAAGAAGAAAACCAAGGTATTACAAGGGGGAAAAAAAGAGGCTGAAGAGGTGAAATATGAAAATCTTAAGGAGAATGAATAATCTGATTGTCACAAAGATGCTCCCAGATAATTCAGGAATTCCTGAGGTTCACTTTGAGTAGAACATTCTCTTTTTTTTCTGCCAACAGAGTAGAATAAAAGCAAAAAAATAAATGTGTTTAACACTGGCACAGAAACACAGAACCACTGAGTTTTCACCAATGTGATCTGGTATCAGTGGTGCTCCTCTGCTTTTTAATTCTTTCTACTCATTTCTCCTGATATTATTTGTTTTCCTCCTTAAAATTCCTAAATTGGTGCTATCTCCCCTTGTGGAGAATGTTGATCAGTAGCACTGGGGATAATGGGGACCTTTATCAAGGATAAACTGCTTCCCTCTCATGGAAGGGAAAAAGGAGAGAAGGGAAGGGAAAAGAAAAAGGGGAAAGGAAAAAGAGAAAGGAAAAGGTGAAAAGGAAAAAAGGGAAAGGGAAAAAGAGGAAAAGGGGGAAAAGGGGGAAAAGGGGGAAAAGGGGGAAAAGGGGGAAAAGGGGGAAAAGGGGGAAAAGGGGGAAAAGGGGGAAAAGGGGGAAAAGGGGGAAAAGGGGGAAAAGGAAATGGGAAAAAGGAAATGGGAAATAGGAAATGGGAAATAGGAAATGGGAAATAGGAAATGGGAAATAGGAAATGGGAAATGGGGAAAAAGGAAATGGGGAAAAAGGAAAAGAGTAGGAAAACTGAATGTGAAGCATCTTGGACAAACCATTCAACTCCTTCAGTAAAAAAAGATAAAAGGAGAAGCAGAACCTTTCAGGGAAGAACCACAATCTCTCACCCTAAAAAAGCAGCTGAGATTAAATGCTTGTTTTTAGGTGATTAACATGAGGTGAAATCAAACGTGGTTAATGAAGCTAAAAATGAGAATCTGATAAATTGGCTCCATGAAGCATTGCCAGAGGCACACAACAAACCTGCCAAAAAAAAAAAAAAAAAAAAAAAAAAAAAAAAAAAAAAAAAAAAAAAAAGAAAAGGGAAGAAATGTCCTTTCCTTCCTTCTTAATTTCGATTTCAACCAACACCAACAGGAAGGAATATCTGAAGACCAATTTTCAAGCTGGTGTTGGCCAAAACTTTAATATGACACTGCTGAAAATCAAGGAGTTCAAAACACAAACAGAGCAGAGCAGGATGGGGGGAAAAAAAAAATGATGGCAATAAAAGTTTTTCCCCCATTCCCTTGAGGCTGAGGAAAAGGATCTCTAAGTGGTACATCCTGTTTAACTAAAAAACAACTGCACAAAGCTTTCAAGCAGCAGCACCAACAAACCACTTAACCTGCCTCACATGACAAGTAATGAAGAGCTTTAGGAACACTTTGCTGCAGCTTGAAGATGAAAGAATAAAACAAAGCTTTTCTTTTCATCTTAACGCGATTAAATCGTCCATTTAAAGTGTTCTTTTCTACCACACCGAGGAGTTTCTCGCTGTAAATAAAATTGGCATGGGAAGAAAAGTAGCAATTTACTATGAAAACCTAAAGGTTTTATTACTTGGAGGTCTCCTCGTGCTGCTGAAGTCGTGTTATATTTAACAAGTGCTGGTTTTCAATAATACAAAAGAAACAAATGCACTTCAACTCCTCCTTCAGTCAGTGCACAGATAAATGTGGATAAGAATATCTGTTGTACTATGAAACCAGAGAGGATTCTACACAGCAGAATGATCATTTCCTTGCTTGGTGCTATCAAAACTCGTGTTGGTGAAATCAAACAGCTCTGATTTACTCATTGGGTTTATCTCGTTAAAATTGTCATTGTTTTTTTTTATTTTGGTCTTTAAGATTAAAAAAAAAAAAAAAAAAATCATTCAAACTGCTTCAAATGATTTCTAGTCCAACAATCCCTTAAATTACAAAGCTCTTTATCTGAGCCAACTATCTGGGCTTTGTGACCTTTAATCCCAGGGAGGAGTATCTGAAGGACAAAAGAGGAATAGGACAGAACACAGACAATTCTGCAAAAACACACATGGGAGATTTCTAACAAAGACCATGACAAATGGGTCCCAAACAGGCATTTTCTTCCATCTAATTCTGATTTCTAATGCATAAAGTAACACCAAAATAAGGGAAAAATGAAAGAGGAAAAAAAACCCATGTTGTTAGATAGGTTTTTAATTAATTTTAGCATACAGAAAAGCCTCAAACTCAAAAACCCTACGACACAAGTCTGGCTCATAAACAGCAGATAAACTCTGGTTGCATTTTCAGCAAGCTCAGCCTTAGGCTGGGCTCAAAGTCCTAAAGCTTTGCCAGGATTTAACTACAAAATAATTTACTCAGCACTAGGTAAAAGGCAATGGCACCACTTCCATCTATAAATACATAAAAATTCAATCCTTAAAACTCATTATTTCCTGATGTTTTGCAAAGGGCTCCATGAATTTAATTCTTCCTCCTGAACTGAGCTTAGTAGAAATGAATACAAGAATCACATACCAGCCACCAGCAGCTGTTTTCCAAAATGATTTTCCTGCTAAGCACTGGAAGATGAGGCTTTAACAAGCACAAATCTCGTGCTCCCACAATAAAAAGCAGAAGGTTTTAACTTTTAACTCACAAGCCATTGCTAAGCAAATACTTTGGATGTGCTTGTTAAACAGCAGCTACTACAAAAATCCCTTTATTTGTGTGCTACACAAGATTTGGAGAGGCAACGTCTGCACTCAGCAAACCCTAATAGAGCACAGGCAGCCTAAAGCAGAATAGCATGAAATTTAATTTCCCCAAATCCACCAGAGACCCAAAAAGCACATGGAAGGCAGTACATAAAAATTACCTGTTTCTAAGAATAGATGGAAACAAAAAGCTTCTAAATGAAGGCTCCTTGAAAAATAAATTCTGCCTCTCTGCAAGAAGCCACACGCAGAAAATCATTTGTAAAAGGCAAAAACTATAGAAGAAAGTGACTGTCACTGCAATGAGTGTGCCTGAGACCTATTTATTTCCACATATAGACACATCCAGGGCTCTTCCTTTAAATTTCATCTGGAGTAGCCCAAGTTTTCCATCAGTTGTAAAATAAGAAACCATTAAATCAATTAAATGTACCCCTGATATCTGACAAAAGTCATGGGATAAATTGCTTTTTTCCCTGGCTATCATGTAGGGAAACAAAACAAAACCACAGCAGCTCAATCCCACAGATTGAAAAATTGAATTCCTCCATTTACAGAACCCTTGGAAACCTCAGAATTCTTTTTTTTTTTTTTTTTGTTCCCTTTCCAACACTGCATAACAACCAATAAAGCAACAGTGAGAGCACAAGTGGGGCTGGGAATCACTCACTGCAATTCCAGCCTTCAATGCCTCCCACACTGGGGCCACTTTTCCCATACAAAATTGAGCAGGATTATTTAATTCCAAGGAAAGAAATAAAAAGAGGAAGGGAGAGACAGAGAAACCTCTGCTACATTTTGGGCTGGCCTGTCAAGTGCAGAGTGACAGAAACACAGAATTCCCAGAATGGTTTGGGATGAAAGGGACACCTCTCACTGTCCCAGGGTGTCCAACCTGGCCTTGGACATTTCCAGAGGATCCAGAGGCAGCCAGAGCTTCTCTGGGCACCCTGTGCCAGGGGCTCACCACCCTCACTGTAAAAAAAAAAAAAACTTTCTTCAACCAACTCAAATTTATATCGTGTCAAACTCCAGGTTCATGTTAACACAGGTGGCATCTCTTGGAGCTTATTTCAATCTATTTAATGATATATTGAAACTGTTCTTGTGGGGAGTTTCTGGTGGTTCAGATCACTGCACACCACGTTAGGATAATAACAGACATGAGCTTCATTGGAACATCAATTAAAGGTTAAAAACGCCACATTTGCAGGAAATGTTCCAACACCTTTTGCCTTTTATTCCTGCTTGCATTAAGTGTAAAATATCTCATTCCAGGGGATGTCTCAGCACTCAAAAAAGCAACCAAAGCAGGCAGCCCAGAGGTGCAGGGCTGCTGAAATCCCAGCAGCAATGCTTCAGGGGAGATTCAAAATGCTGCTTGGGAATGAGACAAATGTTGGGAATACAGCACCAGAGAGTTATCCAAGTTTTTAATTCATGCCTTGCAAGATGAAAATTCAGCAGATTCTAGATGTTCATGGAATGGTTTGGGTTGCAAGGGACCTCAAAATCATCCAGTGCCACCCCTGCCATGGTAGGGACACCTCCCACTGTCCCAGGGTGCTCCAAGCCCCATCCAGCCTGGCCTTGGACACTTCCAGGGATGGGGCACGTTCCTTTTACACAATTATGGATCTTCTCCATATTCAACTGCCATGATTTGCCAGTTTTCCCCTGGAATTTCAGCAGCATTTGACAAGGGCTTACCCAGCTGTCCTGGGTTACAATGCAAAAATGTGCATCCTATCACCACCTGTTGCAAAGGGGGATGGGTGGTGATCCTTATCTCTGTGGGAGATACCCTGTGCTTATCAGAGGATATCATATCCCTCTTATCAGATGGGCCATCTGATAAAATCAGGGGGGCAGTCATCTGATAAAATCATGGGGGCAGTCACCTTTACCTTTTCACAGCCCATCCTTCCTCCAGGAGATATCTCCTGTTAATGGGCCATGGAGTCCCAGGGCATGGCTGATAAAATTCCATCATTCCATTGGGACCCACTAATTAACTGATAAAATTCCATCATCCCATTGGGACCCACTAATTAACTGATAAAATTCCATCATCCCACTGGCAGATGCTCCACCCAGGGGGAGGATCCAAGCATTTCCTACCCAGATAAAATCTGAGATTTGGAACATCAGAGCAGCCTTTTCCCACTGCATCCCAGAGGAAAACCAGAGCCTTCCACATCATCCCTGGAGCTTTGGAGGAAAACTGCACCTTGTGCAGGAGCCCTGCTCCAGCAGAACCACATCTGTCACTGCAGGAGGATGCAGCCACCATGGAATGGGACTGCACCAACCCTGACTGACTGATGGGGTGTCAGGTTGGATTCTGACTCTGTCAGTGGGGTTTTTTTGTATTATTGCATGTATTTAATTTTTTTCTTTTTTTTTTTTTCTTATTAAATTGTATTACTGACTTGGAGTCTCTCACTGGTTTTGCTCTCAAACCAGCACACCAGCCATGTGAAAGCATCCACACAACACCCTGCACATCACCTAGACAGCAAAAACTTCAATTTCTGCAGCACTTCCTCCAACTCTAATGCATAATTCCATCTTCCCTCTTCTCCTGCAATCCAGTGACAGGAATGTCAAGCACCAGTAAAGATTTGCTGTTCCACTGCCAGCATTAAAACTTTGACACCTTTAGCAGCCTGGTGAGTTACAACATGTTTCACCTTTGGATAATAAAACACTTCCATCAATACCTTGAACCCAAAGCATATCAAAGCACATCACTGCAAAGAAAAGTCATCTCCAAGAAACTCTGTGACAAAAAAGTAGCAAAATATTATTATTATTATTAATAATAATAATGTTAATTTATAAAAAAAAAATCATGGCCTTTCAGGCTATCAGTGATCCACAGCCAGGTCCTATTTGATTTATTTCAGGTTTCCAGCATAAGTTTAAAACTCTTTTTAGAAAGAATTCCCAGAGCTGTAAATAGAGAAGGGCAAATAAACATAAATGCAAAACCCAAGATCTCCTGGCTCCTGCTGCAGGAAGGAAGGTGGAAAATCCACATCAGGAACTTCCTGAGCTTTCCAGGTGTCTCACAGCAAAGGGAATCAACTCAGGCACTGCCAAACCTTTGTTTTTTCCTTTTCTAAAAATAAGAGGAATTCTAGAAAGTAACATCACAAATGTCATTTTATTTCATCTTTCAGTTCATGCAAAGTGCTGTTGGAACAAAAAGGTGGATGGAAGCAATTAATACATGAAAGGGCAAAGAACTGCCAGGGTTTATTTGCAGAGGATTCTTGCTTAACTGGCAGAAAATTCAGCCCAACTCTCTCAACTTCCAGGTGCTCACAAAAACTGAAAACACAAAATAATTCTCACAAGCAATACTGCAGAGCCTCCCTCTCATTTCTCCTGAGACCTCCCAGTTTTAAATTCAGTTTTTCATGCAGTGTCCAGTTATCCATAATCACCAATATCATCAGGACATGCTGCAACTCTTCCAAAACATTAAATTAAAAAGATTAATAATCCTAATTTTCCTGAGTACTGGAATGTGCTTCCATGCCCCAGGAATGGGATGTCCTTAAGGATCTCCCACCTTCCCCAAATATTCCCTGAGAGCTTTCTCCTATGTGATCCCACAACCAAAAGGTGAAGTTTGTTCTCCTAAAGCTCAGTTAAATTCTGGATTTGTCTCTAATTAGAACCCAAACCTTGAAATCCTCATTTCTGAACATCCCAATAACATCTTTACATGTTTCTGACTGACACAAGCCACTGAAACTCCACCCAGAACCAGACAGCAACACAAAAAAAGACCCCAATCCACAAAAATTAATCCATGAAAAGAAGCATGTGCCCTTAATAGAATCTGTTTCTGCAAAGGGGAAAAAATTACTGTCTAAGATACTGATACTCTTAACAATTTAAGCATTTATTCTTCTATTTTCTCCCTAATAAACTATTAGATTTTCCAATATCCACTAAGCTAAAATGAATTAAATCATTCCTTCTGTCTGAAGCTTTAGGTATAATACACACCCAGGAAAAAAAACTCATCTGACCAAATTATTTTCCATCAATATTGCTTTAGGAATTACAGACAGACTTGAAAGATTTTACACTTGTTAAATATTTTAGTGCATTTAATATTAGTCAGAAGCCAGCAAGTGAGCCAAGCAAACTGAGATGCTTTCAGACACTGTCTTTAGATGTCAGATTTCATTGTAAGTGGATGTAATTTCATTTTCTGACCCCAAACTGAAGTCAATAAATTCATCATTATTGGCAAGCAACAAGACACATTCTTTCATGTAACTTAATCCATTATTCCTCCACCAAAAGCCATCAGAAGCTTGCCTGGAAGGAAGGGTTGGGTTTAAAGAGCTCTAATGTTTCTCCCTCTAGACATCTTTTCTTATTTCTGTAAAGTGTTATTTGGCTGGGATACAGCAGCACTTGACCAAAATCCCAAGTTCTTAAAGGAAAAATACTCTTAAAGTTTTTCAAGCTTGAGAAGGTTGAACAATTCATAGAATCCTGGAATGGTTGGGGTTGGAGAGGACCTTAAAGAATTTTTAATTCCATCCCTGCCATGGCAGGGACACCTTCCAGTACCTCAGGGTGCTCCAAACCCAATGTCCAACCTGGCCTTGGACATTCCAGGGATCCAGGGGCAGCCACAGCTTTTCTGGGAATTCCAGCCCAGCCAGGAATTCCTAATTTCCAAGATCCCATCCATCCCTGCCTGACAGTGTCCTGTCCCTCCATGCCTTGTCCCCAGTCCCTCCCCATCTTTCTTCAGGCCACACTGAGGTCACCCCAAACTTCTCCAGGCTGAAGAATCCCAATTGTCCCAGCCTTTCCTCACAGCAGAGGTTTTCCATCTCCTGATGGACTCTGGACTTACTACAGGTCTTTCAACAAAAAGAAAAACTCTTAACAAACAAAAAAAACCCACCAACTAACCAACAAAAAAAAAAAAATTAAAAAGCACTATTTCCCACATACAAAAAGAAATAAAAATGAAAGCTCAAGACATGCAACAATGTGAATTCAGCAGAGAATTCCTGGGGTGTTACAGCCCTCCCACACCCCAAAATCCCAGGAGCTTGCTCACAAGACCATTCCCATAATTCACATTTAAGGATGAACAGCAAACATCACAGGGAAAGCAGGGAAGACATGCAAGTGTTGTTCCATAAAAATCCTTTATCTGCAATTATTTCTTCACAACAGTGAAATGCAGGGACACAATGAAAAAGCTACAATTTAAAAAATTAAGAAAGAAGATTCCCAGTCCATGGTTCCCATTGCAGGGGTTGGAATGAAGGGATCTTTTAAGTTCTTTCCAACCCAAACCACTCTGGGATTCTGGGATAGAACCCCTCCAATTAACAGGAAACCAAATTCATGCTCCAGAAGAAAAGAAAGATGCTAAATTCTGTTTACTCATGTCTTGCTGCAAGGCTGCCACAGGACTGGTGTTCAATCAGTGCTGAGTTTGTTGGGATTTCCTGTAAGCACTGGAATTCTGCTGCTCATTTCTGGAGCACTGAGAAGAGCCTCACTTGAACTTTGCAGGTTCCAGGGAGTTCCCAAATCACCTGTTCCAGTCTCTGCCCTTGCTCCTCACTCCTGCAGCAGCTGCGTCGTGCTCGCTGTGCTGAAGGATTTTAAATTAGAGCAGAGCATTCCTGGCACGAGGTTTGATGCATTTCAACAGCCCTCAGTAATGAAATATAAAAAGTTAAGAAAGCCATTGATCTGTGTGAGCTGTACATTACTTATTTCCACCGTTCCAGGGTAGGAAAAGAGCACATCTTCCTTTTAATGTTTGCTTAAGTGTCTTTCAGCAAAACATTCCCAGACTAAAAGTCAGTTTTGATTAAAGGACCGAGATTTTTCCCTTCAGAACTCAAGACATATTTGGATATTTGCTCGTTCTGGGGTGTTTGGGAGTTTTTTAAGTCTTTAACAGTGTGGAAAGCCAAGTCTAATTTGTGTTTTACATTTGAATGTCAGCCAGAAGAAAAAGAGGAAACAAAACTCCTCTAGAAGGCAACAAGCTAAAGATGAGCCAAAAAAGTTAATGTCAAAAAAACTCATCTCTGCAAAAGGGCAATGAGTTCATTATGATGCTCTGAAGGGCACATCTGATTTCTTTTTTCACATGAAAAGCTGAAAACCAGGAGCAAACCTGCACCTGATCCTCGGTGCTGTCTCCCACTGGGTTCCTTCATCCGATCGATGACGCTGTCGGACAACTGCAAAACACAACAGGGTCCCACTTTAGCTCCTTCTTTATCCCCATTTCCCCTCCAAATGGAGTAAAACTTTATAAAAACAGAGCCTGGAGTCTCTCTAAAGGACATGACAATCCCCAACAATCCCTTTATTTGTGAGGTGAGTGCTGAACAATTAAACAGAACGAGATGATTTTGGCTGTGACAGAGGATACAGGGAAGAGTAAAGGAAATAACACCTTGGGATGTGTTGCTGGTAATTAATCGGCATTTTTGTCTTTCTCAGTGATTTAATTTGCCTTTCTGAGGTGCAGAGCACTCAACCCAGGAAGAATTTAATCCTGGGAAAGCCCTCCAAGGACTTGTGCAAAACAAAGTGATCACAGTGAACACAAAGCTCATTCCAATGTTGACACAAGCACACAGAAAAAGACTCAAATTCTGCAGAATCCAGCAGAGTAAGAGCAGCCTCCAGTTACAGATCTATGGAAGCCGACAGATAAAATTAACAAAAGGCAAATTATTAGCATAAGAACTTCTGGTTTCCAACTCCTGTCACCAAATCACAGAATTATTTCAATTGGAAGAGACCTTAAAGAGCTTTTAATTCCATCCCTGCCATGGACAGGGACACTTTCCACCATCCCAGGCTGCTCCAAGCCCTGTCAAACCTGGCCTTGGACACTTGCAGGGATCCAGGGGCAGCCACAGCTGCTCTGGGCATCCTATGCCATGTTTCAGAGCACATGAACTCCATTTAAATAATTTTAAAATACAAATTTATATAATATAGAAATTAAATTACATTTATATCACTGTCATCTATATACTCAAAAGCATTAAATGACCAGAAATGGAAAAGATCTGTTTGCTGAAACAAACTCTCAGGGCTCCTCTTGCACCTCTCTTCCCTAAAAGCAGCAATAAATGATAAGTTATTATCACTCCTGGTATGAGCTACACAGTGCCTGGCATGGAAAAAATTCCTAAGCAGCAAGAATTCCTGAAGCTGCCTGTGTAATAAGTTTTAATGTGGGATATTACAGACAGTTCTTCCCTGGAACTGCCCCATCTCCGGCAGCGTCCAAAACCACGTTGGACGGGGCTGGAGCACCCTGGGACACTGGAAGGTGTCCCTGCCCATGGCAGAGGTGGCACTGGATGTTCTTTAATGTCCCTTCCAACCCAAATCTCGCTGTTACCGATGAGGAACAGAGTCGGGCACGGCTCGGCACAGGAAGTTGGATGCGCAGCGTGCAGGGGAGCAGCACATGGCAAAGGGAGGAGCTGCGGAGTGTGGAGGTCAGGGAAAGACAAACCCAGCTCCTGCAGTCCCGCATTTCCCCTAGGACAGGTCACCACGCGGGGCACACGGCTCCGTGTCCCCACTGGGCTGGAGAGAGGGGAAATCACTGCGGGACGGGGAGGGAAGCGCGACAGGAGCGGGGACAGGGGCAGCGACAGGGACGCGGGGGAAGGGCAGAATGGGAAGGGAAGCCGGGGCCAGGCCAAGCCCGCAGCGCTCCGGAGAGCCCCGGGCCGGCCCCGCGCTCACCCGCACGCCCTTGACCACGGTGATGTTCTCATTCTCGTCCGCCTCGAAGGTGACGCGCCGGGTGCTGCCGCCGCCGCCCATCTCGGCCCGCGGACACACGGACGGCCCCAAGGAGACTCGGCGAGCGCGCTGCCAGCGCGCCCCGCAGCAACACTGCTCCTCATTGGTCCGCCGAGCGCCCCCGCCCGTAGAACGCCGCTCTCTATTGGCTGAGCCGGCGCGTCGCCATGGAAACGGCGCCGCCCCCCCGTTGGGGAGCGACAGGTACCCGGAAAGGTGCGGGAACTTTTTCGGGACGAACTTCACGAGGGGCGCGAGGACTACAAGTCCCGTGATGCTCCGAGGAGGGAGGAAAAGGGCGGGAGTGCCCACCCGAGCGGTGCATACTGGGTAATGTAGTCATGTCCAACCCTGACTCTGTGGGGGTACCCGAACACCTGCCAGCATCTCCGGGGTGCTGAAAATCCTCTGAGGAACAGCTGAGGGAGCTGGGAAAGGGGCTCAGCCTGGAGAAAAGGAGGCTCAGGGGGGACCTTGTGGCTCTGCACAACTCCCTGACAGGAGGGGACAGCCGGGGGGATTTGGGATCTGGGAACAGGGACAAGAGGAGAGGGAACGGCCTCAGGCTGGGCATGGGGATGCTCAGGGTGGATTTTGGGAAAATTCCTTCCTGGAAAGGGTTCTAAAGCGTTGGAATGGGCTGCCCAAGGCAGGGGTGGAGTCCCCATTCCTGGAGGGATTTAAAGCCATGTGGAGGTGGCACTTGGGGACATTGGCAGTGGTGGCCCTGGCAGTGCTGGGAATGCTTGGACTCGATGGCCTGAGAGGGCTTCTCCAACCTGAACAATTCCATGATTCCCTGGTGTGGGGTGGGGTGAGTGCCCCAGGGCCTGAGCTGGTGCCTCATCCCCTTTTCCACATGAAATTCCCATTAGCACAGTCCCTTCCGGCATGTAATTTTCTTTCCAATAGATTAATAATGTTTTTAACGAATTGTCTTTTCAGCCTACGAGATAAACTGCACCTGAATCTGGCCATTCTGAGCACCTCTTCTTTTACCTCCTGAAGTCCTAAAAATTCTGCTGGATCAAATGCTAACAAATAACAGCAACCATAATATTTGGGAAACTTTCTCTTTGGTTCTTTTCCCCTTCCAAGTCTTTAATTTCTTGGCTCGAGGAGGGAAAGCTTATTTGTACCAAAGTGGTACCAAAACCTTGCCCTCCCTTTTGTCCCAAGGTGTTTTTTGCAGAACAATCCCACAACAATCCCTTTTTGCAGCCTGTGTGAGCTGACATCTCTCATTTCTCTGCCTCCAGACCACCAGTATCAACAGAGCTGCTCCTGCATCCTTGCTACATTTTCAAACCATTTTTATTTGGATATAAAGTGTCTGTCAGCCAACATTGCAGCAGTGGCTGCTTTCCTTGGGGCTTAAGATATTGCTGGAGCCTTGGCTGATGGCCACTTTGCTACCAAATAAAAATTGCTGGGGAATATTTCAAGGACATGAAGCTGTTCTCCTGAGGCGTGTGACGTGATGTTTATGGGCTGCTTTTATAGATGTTAAACCACTTTTTACAAGAGGACACTGTTAAGAATTCACCATTCTTAACCATCCCTGGAACTGTGAGGTTTTTTTTTTTCAGGGAATAAATGTGGATCTCTCTGTCTTCATTCTGAGCACCACCAAACTGATAGCGTTGAGTTTTCTTTCTTTTTCTCCTCTGGGAATGTTTTTAAAGGGTCGAATTGTGTTTATTCAGTGAGTGATGGAACTTGTGGAAATGCTCAGCTCCAAATCAGAAGCAGCTCTTCCCAATATATTGGGCAGAGTCCAGACACAACCCTCGCCTCGCTGAACAGAAAGATTTATATTTAGGAATTAAGGTTTTAACAACAGCCCTTTCCTACCAGAGGCTTTTTATGATTGTTTTCTATGGCTGAAAATTACAGAACATATGCAGAGTTTTCAGCAGGGGGGGGAAGAAAAAGGACAAATGGGCAGAATTAAATCTCAAAATGGCTTTGGGTCATTTTGCTGTGTCTGGGAAGTTCAGTGGTGGTGGAAAGAGCAGGACTGAGGTACCCCAGAATTTATGGCTCCCCTATAATAGGTGGAGATGAAAGACTCTTTGCTGCAGGCCAGAGCTATCTATATGTCAGGAGCTTCTCTCTGTGGACTGTCAGACCTATTGGAGAGTTCTTTTGAGGGTATTGCTAGATGGGGGGAAAAAAAATTAGAAATTAATGTTGGAAAAAGCTACAACAAATCTGCAGTCCAAAAATCATTTGTTAACTGCTGGCAAATAAACTCGAACCCAGCTCACAACTCTCAGGAGCAATTTGCAAATAGAGAGGGAAGTTGTGCTGTGTAAAAGTGGAACATTTTATATATTCACATAAATAATGTGCTCATTTTAAAGAGTAGTGTAATTGTGGGACTGTAGGAGTTCCCTTCAGTGGTTACTACAGAGTGCATTTCTACCAGGGAAAAAGACAACAGAAAATCAGAATGGCAAATAAAAGTGTAGCAATCAATATGCATTTATTAATTGCTTCTGATGTTGATTGATCTGAACCCACTTCAGACACGTGTAAGCAGAAAATCCATCTCAAACTGGTAAACTCCAGGTATTTAATTGAGAATCTGGAAAACAAGCAGGAACCTCAAATCAGAGAATCACAGGAAAGTTGGGAAAAGCCCTTTAAGATAAAGTCTGACCACTGCCAGCACTGCCAAGGCCATCAGTGCCCCATGTCCCCACATCCCCATGGCTTTAAATCCCTGCAGGGATGAGGACTCCACCCCTGCCCTGGACAGCTGTGCCAGGGCTGAACAACCCCTTTGGGAAGGAATTTTCCCAAAATCCAATCTAAACCTCCCCTGGCCCACCCTGAGGCCATTCCCTCTCCTCCTGTCCCTGTTCCCTGTTCCCAGATCCCAAATTCCACCCCGGCTGTCCCCTCCTGTCAGGGAGTTGTGCAGAGCCACAAGGTCCCCCCTGATCCCCCTTTTCTCCAGGCTCAGCCCCTTCCCAGCTCCCCCAGCCATTCCTGGTTCTCCAGATCCTTCCCAGCTCCATTCCTTTCTCTGGACACTCTCCAGCCCCTCCATGTCCTTCTTGTCATGAGGGTCCCAAAACTGAACACAGGAATCAAAGTGGAGTCTCACCAGTGCCCAAAACAATGGTTATTATTATTATTGTTATTGTTATTATTATTATTATTATTATTTTTAATTTTTTATAATTTTTTTTTTTTTTTAGATTAAAAGCTTTCACTCTTTGTGTTGCCATATGCTTTTCCACATTTTCCATTTTTATGGCCAGGTTATAAATGCCTGTTTCTTTGTTAATACCCAACACTCTTTTCCCAGTCCTGTTTGTCCTTGTCTGAACATATTCCACCGTGGCAGAAATATTTCTTCTACCACTCAATACTCAATTTTTCTGACCTACTCAACCAGTACTGAGGGACAGCCTTGCCAGGCATTCCCAAATAAACCCTAACGAGCCCAGGAACAAATAACTATTAAAATTCAGGCTCTTGTGTCAGGAATTTTAAAATGCCGTGGAAAGCCTGGATAGGTGAGGTGCTAACGGCTCATTGCACTCCTGCTGTCAGGTTTTGTCCTGCTCAGTCACTGTCACGCTGTTGCACCGTGTGACTTTGCCAGGTGTCCCTTGGTGGTCGTCTGCTCCATGGAAATGTTCGGTGTGGAAAGGCTGGGATCGTTGCTGGGCTCCTCCTCAGCGGGCACGGAGTGCTGCAGTGAGGTCTGCAAGGTCTCACAGGGTGGGAGTGGAACACAGAGCCTTCTGCTGGAAATGGGATTCCACGAGGAAATCATGGAATTTCTTCAGCACGTGCAGACAATCAGGAATGGTTTGGGTTGGAAGGAGCCTTCAAGTCCGTCCAGTGTCACCCCTGCCATGGCAGGGACACCTCCCACTGCCCCAGGGTGCTCCAATCCCCAATGTCCAGCCTGGCCTTGGACATTCCAGGGATCCAGGGGCAGCCACAGCTGCTCTGGCAATTCCAGCCCAGCCAGCAATTCCTCATTCCCAAGATCCCATCCATCCCTGCCCTCTGGCAGTGGAAGCCATTCCCTGTGTCCTGTCCCTCTGTCCCTTGTCCCCAGTCCCTCTCCAGCTCTCCTGGAGCCCCTTTCATCCCTGGAGCGTTCTGGAAGCTCTCCCTGGATCCTTCTCCTCTCCAGGTGAGCATCCCCAGCTCTCCCAGCCCTGGAGCAGCTCCATGGATTCCTCTGGATTTGCTCCAGCAGCTCCACGTTCTCCTGCTGTTGTCCCCAGCTCTGCAGGTGGGGTCTCACCTGAGAGGGGCAGAGGGGCAGAACCCCCCCCCCTCCTGCTGCCCACGGGGGGTTCTGGCTCTCAGTGCCCAGCAGGGCATGTCCAGTTCTCACTCACCAACACCCCCAAATCCTTCTCCCAGGACTCTCCTCCCATTCTCCCTCCTGGATTTGTGCTGGGGTCGCCCTGACCCTTGTGCAGGACCTTGGCACCCACCCCTGCTGTGCCAAACCCTGGTGCTGTTGGCACAAGTTGCATTTCCTGGCAGGTTCACACTCTGATCAACGATGAATTTTTCTTTTTCTGACCAAAAAAAATAAAAAGAAAAAGTGAGTTCAGTGCTCAGTGTGTTACATGCAGGACCCTCGGATTTACCTATGGTCTTCAAAGTGTGATATATTAACATAATGTCACATTAATCTGTGATAATTTATGTTGATATCCTTTTATCTGACTGGTGTGGTTCCCATCAGCAGCAAGTGAGCTGTGGGATTTGTAGCCAGCCCGACTGTCATCTCCAAGTCCACATTTGATTCATGGCCTCATTTCCTGTTTTTTCCTCCCACTGCTCACAGATCTTTTTTTTTTCCTTTCCTTTTCCATGGTCCATTTATTAAATGTAGAGTTAGAAACACAATTATAATTTACTCAAGTCTATAATGTCTGAATATTAAATCTTGGGAGCAATAAAAATTCTTTCCCAAACATTTCTTATCTGTGTTTCCTCTTGAGCTGATGAACTCTGGCCTAATTACTGAATGAGTGACCAAAAAAGAAAGACCTGATTTGATGATTTGATCCATTCCAAGCAATCACTGTGTGAATAATCCTGACATTCCCAAGCACAGATAAAGTTCCTCTAATCTTTAATTAAGCTTCATTCCAGCACCCAAAACCTGAACTTTAGGGAAGACTTCTCATCCATTCCTCAGTACAAATAAAATATAAATTAAGACGGTTGTGGTCATATAGAGCATGTTGTGTATTGGGGTTTTTGTCTTGTTAACAGACAGAAAAGACCAAGGAACTTCAGAAATGAATTTTTTAGTGGCTGTTTCCAGCAGAGTGGATGGGCTGGATGTCCTGGTTCAGGAGATCCCTGAGGACAGGGATTGCCTGTCAGGGGTGGTCTCCTGTCCTGGCTAAATCCAGGAGGGCAGGGCTGAGCACCGAGCTGGGCTCCAGCTGCTCAGGCACAAAAGCAGGAGGATTAAATGTTTAACATCAATGTCAGCTCCAATGTTCCCTGACCTTCATCAGGCTCTGCCTCCCGTGGAGTTTTTCATCAGAGAGCTTGGCTGGGCTGGAGCATCCTCCAGGACACATCTGAGAAGTTTCTGCAGGGAGCATCAAGGGATCAGGACTTCCATGGAGAGAGTTGCTGGCCTGGCTCCTGGTGTAGAGTCACGAGGCCTGGGAGCTGCTCTTTCACCATCAGAATTTTGATCATTGTCTGTCCTTTCTTCTCTCTCTGAACAGAGAGAGATTTGAAGTCATCTCAGTTAATATTCACTTCTTTCACTGCATCATTAAACACCTCCCTCTTCTTTTCTTCTTCTTTTTTTTTTTTTTTTTTTTTTTTTTTTTTTTTTCTGAGGGCTGAACTGCAGAATTCCTCTCGGGGAAACATTATCTGATATCTCTGTTTATCTTTTGTGCTTCTTCAGCAGCCAGGTCTGGTGTGCACAGGGAGCACAGGGGAAAGAGCAGCGTGGTCATGGTGAGCTCCATGGAAACGTGGAAGAGTCACTGGGTGTCCATGGGGACATGGACATTGCTGAGGAGCTCGGCCTGGGGGCCACCAGGAAAAAAGCTCCAGAGGCAAAGAAGAGAAAGGAAAAATTAGAAGAGGAATTCTTTTTTTCCAATGTGCAAGGTGGGATCTCACTGAGGGAGCATATGGGGAAAAACTCCAAAATCACAGAGGATGGGGAAGTCTTTAATACAGTAATACAGGATAATAATTCCCAGTAATACAGGAAAGGGGGTCTGGAAAAATCAGGATACAAATACAACAGTTTTCACCTTCCTCTAATGAAATTTTCTGTGCCTTGTCTCTTTATATATGAGTATGTTCCTTTTATTTCCACACTGCTCTTGTCCTGAATTCCATTCCCAGTCCTTCCAGCAGACATGAGAGGAGTCAGGGGTGAGAACATCACCTCCACTGTCACTAAAATACACTTTTTTTCTATAATGCAGCTTGTCCAGGCTGACCAACATATCCAACATTGTGTGAAACATCAGCTTGTAAACTAAGTAGGAGCCTTAAAAATGCTGGAAGATGCAACTTTAAAATTGTGTAGGATACAGCTTAAAAATGGAGTAGGATTCATTTAAAATTCTTCAGAGTTTTTGCTAGTTTAGTGTTCAAAATGAAAAGCAATTCTTAGCAGTCCTGGATATTCATTCATTGAAACCCCTCCATTTCTACAGGGAAATTCAAGCCTCAGTCTTAGGGTGGATCTTTGGGGGAAAGTGAAAGCCTTGGTTAAATCCAGTGGCCTGAAGTTTATTAGAGGAAAATGGATCAACATCACTTTGCTCCACATTGCCTAATGCCAGAAATATTTTATTCTTCAAGAGCCCTTAATTCTATGTATCCAAACCCAAAATGGAGAGCAGTCAGATTGTTTCTTTACACAATTTTCTTGGAGAGCTTTCCCCAGGGAGATGGTGGTTCTTTAATTGAAATGTGCCTGTATTTCCTTCAGCTCATTATAGGAGCTTTAAACAAGACCCAGTCTGTGGGAATCAGCAGGGAAAAGTCTCTATTTGCCATCCAGGTTACTCCATTGGCACTGTTTGCTTTTCCAATAGTAAATTTTCCAACAGGCTGACAGCTCTGTTGTTAAAGTGCCATGATAATTAAAGAGGAGATTAAACAATTCAGGAGAACAGTGACTAATTGAAGGAGGTGGATTTCCCTCTGAATGCAGCATGAGGGACACCAGTGATGACATTTTGCCCCAAAAATGTGTCCCAGAGGTTGGTGCACTGTGGATATGAGTCCAGGAAACAACCAGTGGTTGAAATAAAGCTTGACAGTGAGTCAGGGAGTTCAGTGCTTCTGCCTTGACTGAAAGATGACTGATGGGTTATTTGATTACAGAGCTGAAACTTCCACAAGGAGAAAATATTGGAGCTTTTCAACCTCACAGAAGGAAGTGTAACAGAGGATGGGTGTTAAAGGAGGAGAAATCCATTTTATGAGACAGATCTGCAAGGATTTGGGACAAAGCTGAAGGAAAAGTAAATCCTCTGTGTCCACCCTGGGTGCTGGAGCAGAAGGGAAGGGAACATCGTGGCAGGAGGGCAAAGTGGATTAACTGATGACCTCCACTGGTGTTAAAAATCCTGTCCCTGCAGCTGCCAAGGATTTCAAAATCAACAATTGATCTGTATCTTGTGGAAGATCAAGATGAGGAACAGACTCTTGCACTGCTCTGAAAACTCAGGTGTCTGCTCAGATTGGGCTGGGGACATCCTGTGGGAACAGCAGGGGGAATTTGGGGAACTGTCCTGTCTTACTGGTGATGTCAGACACCTCAGTGTGCTGAAGATGTGATTTTGGGAAGAAATTCTTTACTGTGAAGGTGATGACACTGGCACAGGGTGCCCAGAGCAGCTGTGGGTGCCCCTGGATCCCTGGAATGTCCAAGGTCAGGCTGGATGGGGCTTGGAGCACCTGGGACAGTGGAGGTGTCCCTGCCCATGGCAGGGGTGGCACTGGATGGGCTTTAAGGTCCCTTCAACCCAAACCATCCTGGAATTCTGTGATCCCCAGAAATGGGAGTTGGCTGAGCCTCAAATGCTTCAAAGCATCCTGCCACTCCCATTTTTGCCCAACACAATTCCTTCCAGCCAGGCTGGAGCTTTCAGTGTGAGCTGAAAATGAAGTGAGTTTGAAATGAAATCTCCAATGAAATCTCCAATGCTCCATGGCTGAGTTTGAAATGAAATCTCCAATGAAATCTCCAATGCTCCATGGCTGAGTTTGCCTCACCCTAACAGGGAGGGAGCAGTGGCCCCTCCATGATGAGCCTGAAATGGAAAAACAGCATAAAAAAGGATTGTGGGAATCAAAGTGGAAAAAGAACTTTGGTCATCCTTTCATTTGGTACAACCTTGACAAGGACCTCTTGCCTTTGCTGGTACCTCAGCAGATCTAACAGATTAAAACTAAACATAATCCTAAATTATTTTTCTAATCAGATTCCTATTAAGATACAATAAACCAACCTAACATGAATAGCTCCTCCAGAGGTTTGTGCTGTAAAATTTACTCTTTTCCTTTCTGGAAGAAATCATGCAGTCAACTGCTTGTGTGTGCAGCAGAGGCAATCCAAGCAAAACCCAGAGTCGTGTGTTATTTGCCAGGATGATCAGGAATGGTGAAACAGCAAACTGATTAATTATGCATGACCCAAGCAGATTATTTACTCAGTCAGACACTAACACAGGATCTTTTGTCTTGTTTTCGGTCTTGCTCGCTAATCTGTTTGATTTGGCAGTTTGTAAATAACTGGTTAATAAAATTTGGGAATATTAAACCTGAGTGGTGAGGAAAGGGCAGCCAATGCTCACATCAAAGGGCAGTGAAAGAGATGGATCTTTTTTAATCAGCTGGAATGGGGAAGAAGTAACAAAGCAGGGAGAGGAAACAAAGACAGGCACCCAAAATGCAGTTTTGTGACCCCACCTGGGCTGCTGTGTCCAGGTTTGGGGCTCAGAATCTCCTCTGCTAATGCACCATTTCTGTCTGACACAACTGACATTAAATGCTTTTGGTTTTAGCAGCTTTCCCCCCTTCCATCATTAAATATTTAACAGTTCTAAAATATTTTTTAGTTGTTTTGGTGTAGTTGTTCGGGCCATGGACTGAACTGTGCAGATGAGAGGGAATTGTTTGTGAGTCACACATATTGAGGAAGGACATTTTGTGTTTCCATTTCCAATCCCTGTTATCACATAACCTTTTATATCTGCCCCTGGACCCCTGGAAGTGTCCAAGGCCAGGCTGGATGGGACTTGGAGCAGTCTGGGATAGTGCAATGTGTCCCTGCCTGTGGCAGGGGTTTGGAATTAAAAGTGCTTTAAGTTCCCTTCCAACCCGAACTATTCTGTGTTTCTATGGTTATAGTTTCAAAAAGCTGTAATTTACATTGAGAAATGCACCTATATCCTACATAATATGCAATATATAATATATAATGTATGAATCAAATAATTGATACTGAATAACATTTTGCTCACAAAGGCATTTGGAAAGTGAAGCTGATGTTTATTACAGGCACAGAGCAGGAGAGTGTCTGGCTGGGGGTCACACAAGCCCTGGCAGAGCTGAGAGTTCCTCAGGGTTTACACTCTGAGGAGATGTGGAGCATCCTGAACATCTGCTGTGGTGCCCATCCCCATCCCATCCCTGCTCCAAGGTTATTTCCAGCTCCATGCTGTGCCCCACAAGGTCTCTGACCCTACAGGGGACCATTTGCTGATCCCTTGCAGTGTCTGTGCTGGAGGAATGTAAAAGCAGAGATTCCTCCTGCAGGACACATCCCTTCCATGCTGGGATAACGGGCTGGGTCTGCTCAGCAGCCGTGGCAGGGTTTGTTTCCACACTTTTTTTTTTTTTGGCCCCACACTTTTATTTTCTGCACACTCTTCAATCCCAGCTCTCCAGGCAGTGATTAATGCTCTCAAGGACTTCTCCATGGCAACAATCAATCTGGCATTCCCTAATTTTCAAAGTGCTTTACTTTGCCACATTAACAGGGTTTCCTGTTAAAGGACGTGTGTTGTGTCCTGTGTGTTTTTAATGCAGGATTTTAGTCCTGAATGGGAAGCTTAAATCTGTATATTCCCTTTTATTCCAAAGATTTCTGAGGTAACAGCAGCAGAGTGCTTTTCCCTCCAGATGATGTGGTGGCCTGTGATAACTGAGAAGATTTTTGTCCTGTATTTCTATTTGGGGTTAGTAAATAAATGATTCCACACTGCAGAGATGCAGAAGGTGACAACAGCATCGGAATCCATTGGAAGAGGGAGGCAGGAGGTCCAGACAGGCAGAAATGGGAACAGCAAGAGGCAATTTCCTTCTCAATCACAGAGCCTGTGCCCAGCAGTGTGTCCTCAGCAGAGTCCAGTATGTAAATTGGGTTTCTATTTTCGTGGCTTCGAGGTAACCAGCAACAGATGGTGTTTTGAAACACTCATAATTTTGGCTAATAGAGTCACTGCTGCCAAGTGTCCTGTCCTCCAAGCAGTGATTAATATATTATTACTAATAAATAAAACCTAATGATGATACAAACAGTCCAAACCCTGGAGTCCTTAGTCCTGAGCAACTCCCACGCTCTCCAAGAATTTGTGCTCCTGCCTTTGGATGACAAAGTTGTTTCCCTTGATCCCCATTCCCAATCCTCATTTTTATTAACACACATCCTATTGGTGTCCTCCAGATGCCACCTCTCCAGTGGGAATTCCAGATGGCCATCAGGAACAGAGCTTGCTCATGCAGGACTCTGCCATGGAAACTTTGATCAGAGCTTCCATTAAATTCCCAGAGCACAGGAGTCAAAAAACTCTCATTTAATTGTACTGATAAATAATAGGTGAGTTTTTCATGTTTTGGGGAAGAATTTTTCACTGATATTTTTGTGTTGGCTTAGAATGGTTAGTTGTTGGTACTGCGAATGTAAATTTCTTTGTCTTGTTTTATTAAGGGAATTGTAAAAAAAAATAAATTTAACGTTTATTGCAATAATATTCTGTTTTATAGGAATTATGGTAGAGGATGGTAAACTGGGTTGTAAAGTTTTTATTGTAGTCATTATAGTATTAATTTGTTTCAGGTCATGTAAAAGTTGTCATTTGTCAGGTTGTTTTTTTTTTTTAATAATAAACACAGGAGTATTCCATGGACATGTTTTGTTGGGAATGTTTGGACTTGCATGCTCAGATCCGGGTGATCCCTCCCAACTCCACGGGAAGAATTTGAAAGGAAAAGTGAAATCTCATTTTTATGGTTATGGCAATAACCTGGAAGGAGAGACAGTGACTTCTGCCTGAGTGAGTGAGTGATGCAAGGCCAAACATTCCCAACAAAGGAGCTTTTGTGTTGCTGCCTGTTTGGAAACAGGACAGAGCACGTGGAAAATGCAGCAGAAGGTGGGACAGAGTCCAACTTGTGGCCAGACTTCAGAAAAGGGAAGCAGGATAACCCTGGGAGTCACTGAGCTGTAAAAACAATGCCTGCACTTACATGAAGGGGAAGAATAATGTGAGAAAAAACAAAAAGCACTTGAGGATAACTCAGAGTTATCCCGAAGGATCAGGGGAGAGCCAAGTGAAACAGAGATACTCAAGCCTGGAATGCCAGGTGCAGTACAAGCAAAATGCATCTTCTATTCTATTCTATTCTATTCTATTCTATTCTATTCTATTCTATTTATATTCTATTCTAGTTCTATTCTATTCTATTCTAGTTCTATTCTATTATATTTCAATTCTATTCTTGTTCTATTCTATTCTATTCTATTCTATTCTATTCTATTCTATTCTATTCTATTCCATTCCATTCCATTCCATTCCATTCCATTCCATTCTATTCTATTCTATTCTATTCTATTCTATTCTATTCTATTCCATTCCATTCTATCCTATTCTATTCTATTTATTACACTACACTCTACTATATTCATTGTGTTATTTCAAGTGGAAAGACTCATCTACAGGAAGGTGGAAATGCCTTGCACAGCCATGCAGCTCAGAGTAACCTTCCCAAAAGCAGCATCCCAGGAATGCCATCCCTGTCTCAGAGAAAGCAGCAGCATTTCAGGTCTCTCCTCTTTTAGCACATCCAAGGTTTGCAGGCAGCTGCTGAAATAAAGAACTGCCTGCTCTGAAATTCCTGCATTACTCTCAGTGCCCAGGTGGGACATGCTGCTGTTCCCTGGAGTCTTGCTCCTACTCCTCTCCACACTTTGCTCATCCACACCAATTTCTCCAGCACTTTTGCCAGAGAAAGCATTGATGATTTAAAAACTTGGCCCAAAACTTCAGAGCAGCAGAGGCAATAAACATTAGTCACTGTAGCAAACTAATTTGTTTTCCATATGGCATTTTCAATGGAGTGTGGAAGATTCACAAGTGAAATAATAATTACAAATGAGGAATACTTTGAAAAAAAAAGTGTTTTTCTCCCAATGCATCACTTAAAAGGGTTTCTAATTAAGTCAATACTTGATTATGCTGGAGATGACATTGGCTGCCAAATTACAGTTTGTTGGGTTTTGTTCTCAGGGAAAGATTGTTCCCAAGGGCAGGAAAATCTCTGCATCTATTCAGCCTGCAGGGCTGCTGAGATGTGAGAGGGGTGAGAGAGGTGTTTCATTCCCTTGGGAATATCAGGAGGTGAACATTTCCTTAATAACACTCCTGCCTATAATAGAAAATTCTGCTCAGCAAGATGAGGGTTTGATATTTCTGATTCAGCCAAGCCAAGACAGATGCTCTGAGATACCCTTGATCTGTACCTGGCAAAATCCAAATCCAAATCAGAGCTGGGAATTGTTCTCCAAGGAAAAAGGGACAGAGCTTCCTGAGATCTCAGCCCTAAGATAACAGAGATGCAGAGCACCTTGTTCTCCACCCTGATCCCTTCCCTGCAGGGGGAATTTCTTCTCCTCACCCCTGGGTGTCCCCAGGGCTGTGTCCATCCTTCTATCCACACCCAGGGCTGGTTTTTACTGGTCAGTGTCCCCAGAGCTGAGCTCAGGCACCAAGCCCTTGCTCAGGGGACATTTGTGGTCACAGGGACACCCAGCTGAGCAAGTCCAGAGGAGACCTGAGACCTTTTGGTATTGGATCAGCCCTCAGATTTCTGCAAGTGATGTCCAAAATCCCATTCTGCAGTTTCAGCCCACACTATGAACCACTGGCAGGTTTAGACCTGGAGATTCAATTTTAAAATATAAAATATAAATTTTGATGAAGGTCCAAGATCTGTTTCAGGTCTCTGTTCATTTTCCAGTCTAGTCTTGTAAGGGCATCTTTCCTGCAGGGAGTTTTGCAGAGATTTTCTACCTGTAAATAGGAAGAAATGTAAGAGTGATTTGTTCCTATTCCCTTGTCACCAAAGTATTTGACAAGTTTTACTCCAACATTCATTTTCCACCTCACAAAGCAGGTTCAGGCCAGTCCTCAGCTCTGATTTTCCTTGCCAGTCAATCAAGGAACTTGCAGAAGTGCCACATCCACAGATGACCGAGCCTGTGCAAAGATTCAGACCCCATGACTGCTTTTTTTTTTTTTTTTTTTTCCCCAGTGCTACAAATGCTGATTGAGCTTTTCTCTTTCTTTATGCAACTTGGGCCCTGTCTATTCAGATCTTTATACAAATTTAGATTGCAGTTCTTATCTTTTAATGGTTGTCCAGGACATGCACAGAGCAGGGTCCTGCTCTGGAGGCAGAACATTCTGACAGCAGCACAACGGGGCTGCATTAATTAAATGACCCTCACTGAAAGGCAGCCAAAGCCTGAGGCTCACATCCCACAGGGAAATGTGTCCACTCCTGGCACATTTGTTGTTCCAGGGCCTAAAATGCTTTAAGGGTGAGATTTTTCTAAAGACCCTGTGGAGAATGTAATTCTTCTTTCTCTCACTCGACTCCTTTTGGGAAGTGCCCAATCCAGACTTCTTTTTCTTTTTCCCTTTTTTTTTTTTCTTTTTTTTTTTTTTTTTTGTCAGATTTATCCCAAAATAGGCCACAGGCCATGTTTTGCTGCAGTTGAATTTGGAGGAACATTTTCTCTTTTGCAAATGTAGCCAGTCAGCAAAAGAGATGGAGAAGTTAAATCACAGATTTCTGGAATAGTTTGGGTTGAAGGGACCTTCAAGACCATCCCATTCCAAACCCCTGTCATGGCAGGGACACCTCCCACTGTCCCAGGCTGCTCCAAATCCTGGAATTGGACACTTCCAGGGATCCAGGGACAGATAAAAAAGGTTATGTGATAACAGGGATTGGAGATGGAAACACAAACTGTCCTTCCTCAATATGTGTGACTCACAAACAATTCCCTCTCATCTGCACAGTTCAGTCCATGGCCCAAACAGCTCAGCCAAAACAACCCAACGTTGAATTAGAACTGTTAAATATTTAATGATGGGAGGGGGAAAAGCTGCAAAAGCCATAAAGTATTTACAGGGTAATGTCAGACAGAAATGGTGCATTAGCAGAGATGATTCTGAGCTTTAATATCTGATTTGAGGCTATTCCAGGTTTGGGAACATGAAGTGCTATTGCCATGGAAATTTATGAACAAACTCCTGAGGCCACATTTGTTTTCTATTTATTGTTTTTCCTTGACTTTCATGACTCCAGGGTTGCCAGTTCTGGAGGATAATTGATGTTGATTTTTATTGTCTGGTGTAGTATCATCACTATTTCCCACCTGGGTTTGGGGTTTTTTTTCCTTTCTTTTTTTTTTTTTTTTTGATAGGTAGGAATTCTAGAATATTGTGAAATTTGTTAAAGTCAGAGCCCAGAGCTCTAATGTGACCATCAGAGATATTGTCTAGAAGCCATTTCCATCTGCCCTCTCCCCCATTCTCCTTCACCAGGATTATTCTGAACATGACAGATTTGGTACACAGAGTGCCTGAAGTGCAGGGAGGAGGACGAGAGGCCCCACATCAGAATACACAACTGTGAGCAGAAGAAAAACCCTTGCCCTCAGGAGAGGCATAATAAAATTAACTTACATGTCAAGATCCTCCCTTTGAACACAAAAATACTCCCATCACGTTTAAAAGATGTCAGAAGAGGATTCAATTGTGTCATTGTGCAGTTCAAGCCCTTAAAGAACTTTGCTAAAATTATTAAGATTTTCTTCATCCTTGGGTGTTGATTGAGATAATTCAGGCAGTGTGGTATTACTGAGGTTGCAGTTTGAAATGGTCCCTGGAAGTGCTGAAAACTCTGCCAAAATATTGCTTTGGGGTGGGGTGACATTTTTCACAAGGTTTGCCTTCAGAGCGTGGGGCAGCATGTTGGAGTTGGGAAAAGATGCCTTGGAATGATTTTGGGGAAGAGCCCACCTAGGAAAGCTCCTGTGGGACTGAGTCAGGCTGGATTTGGGGGAAAGGTTCTTCCCCAGAGGGTGCTGGGCACTGCCCAGGCTCCCCAGGGAATGGGCACAGCCCCAAGGCTGCTCCAGGAGGGTTTGGGCATCACTCCCAGGGATGCAGGGTGGGATTTTGGGATGTGTGTGCAGGAGCTGGGCTGGATGAACCTTGTGGATCCCTTCCAGCTCAGGATATTCCATGATTCTCTGAACAGGGGCAGGGGATTATATCACTGTGGAACTGCAGGGTGGGGGATTTAAGACAGAGATCACTGGAGCTGGAATCCAGCCAGGTCACTGATTAACCCCTTGGCTGCTGGGAAATGCCCAAGGAGTCTTTCATAGCCCGGGGTGTGGAGGAGCTCATCTCATCTGCTGGCAGGAGAAGAGCAAATTATTTACTCTCTTTAACACTGGCCTTCTGCACCACCACTGTCACAAAAGATATTCCTTCTCAGGCAGATGTTGGCTGCCAGTGGGAAGCTGAGAAACGCCAGTTTTAATTAAAAGCTTTATTTTCAAATACAATCCGGAGATTATAAGTGGTAAGAGGGACTTCTCCTCTGGGAGGCTTCAATGTGAGGCCCTGAGCAAAACAGCAGTAATTGAAAGACAAGGCCTAATTCCCCTTCTCCCAGCTGGGTCTGAGCACGAGGCAGGGACATCAATCCAGCCCTTGAAGGAGGGATGGCAGCATCTCGGGTTTGTCGTTGCCTCTGTTGTCAGAGCAGGGCTTTACATCCTCCTGTCCCTGCTCTCTAAAGAAAAAAAAAAAAAAAAACACAAAGGAGAGGGGCAAAAAGGAGAAGGCTGTGCAGATTCCCATGAGAAAGTGGCGTTTTCCTGTTATTTTTGCACTCATTTTTATCCATTCCTGGATGGTTCTGGGTCACAGGAAAGCTTTTCTGGATTCAGCAAACCCATTTTCCATCTCAAATCAACCCATAGGAGAAATGGGACAGCACCAGGCACAAGCACTCTCTGCTGCCTTTCCTTAGCTGGATAATCCCCAGGGCTTTTATTGGCCACTTCTAAAGGCATTCACTTCTTTTTAACAAAAAATCAGCTCACATCAACAGCTCCATCTGTTCTACAAATCAGCCTCAATGCACCCACCCTCTGTCTTTGCAGGGTTTCTGTGGTGTCTGCACATCAACTTCTGATTCCTCGATAGGTCTGTTCTGCTTCTCACTTACTGGAAGTCAAAATAAAGAAAATAGAATCAATTTTTCAATCAATTTTTGGATGTAATTCCTGCTTTCAGTTATCCACACATCATCCTTTTGTCCTGGACTGCAGTGACCAAAGCCTTGCTGGGAAACTTCTTCCAATGACAAATCTCATATCAAAATTTATCCTTATTTCCACTCTCCTGCTTCAGTGTCCATTCTCTCCAGTCCTCCCACAAAACATCACCATGAAGAGCCTGGTTAAACTGCTCAGGAATTATTTTTGCTTGGCAAATCCCTGCTAACCCTTCCTGACTGTTGATTCTCCTTCTTGTCCCCAAGGATACGTTACAAGAAAAATCCCACCATGGTTTTCCCAGGGGTCAAAGTGAATCCTTTACATCCCCAGATCTTTTTTAAATTTATTTTTCTTTTTCTTTGGTTTTTTTTTTTTTTGGCTTTTATATTTTTTTGGTCAGCCTAAGCACAGAATCATGGAATGATTTGGGTGGGAAGGAACCTTGAATCCCATCCCATTCCACCCCATCCATGGCAGGGACACCTCCCACTGTCCCAGGCTGCTCCAAACCCCAATATCCAAGCTGGCCTTGGACATTCCAGGGATTCAGGGGCAGCCACAGCTGCTCTGGCAATTCCAGCCCAGCCAACAATTCCTAATTCCCAAGATCCCATCCATCCCTGCCCTCTGGCACTGGAAGCCATTCCCTGTGTCCTGTCCCTCTGTCCCTTGTCCCCAGTCCCTCTCCAGCTCTCCTGGAGCCCTTTTAGGCTTATCTATTATCAAGTTCTGCTTAAATGTGAAAACAGACTTAATAACAACAAAAGAAGGATAATGATGTAGTTTTTATAGGACTGATGAATAAAAACAGGTTTGCTTTTAAAGACGTTGTATTTTGACTAAAATGGGGAAATCCAGAGTTAAAAGCATGAACTCTGAGGGCTTTTTATGGAATCATGGAATACACTGGGTTAGAGGGGATCAACAAGGATCCAGCTCCTGGCCCTGCACACACCCCAACAATCCCACCCTGTCCCTGGGAGCGTTGTCCAAACACTCTGGCAGCCTTGGGAACATGACCATGGATTTCTGGGAATTTATGTCCCAGGTTGTGCTTGTCCTCCCCTGAGATCAACGTGACCCCTTTCCCTAAGCCCTTGTTCTTATTTTATATTGGCCTGAACTTGGAAAAATCCTAAATTGGGGCAGATCTGCAGGGCTTTTCTTTTTTTTTTTTTTTCCCCTCCTTCCCAGCTTTTTTTTTTTCCCCCCTGCCTCTCCCAAGCCCCGCTGCTGTTGTACCGTATCAAGCTCTGTACATATATTTAAATGTAATAAGATAGATTACAAGAATTGATTTTCCCCAGGGTCAGGTCGATAAGGCTGCATGAGCAGGGAGTATACAATGGATCAGGAGGAGCTGGCTGGAGTAGATTAATTAATTAATGAGATGCAGGATAGAAACATCCAAGGAGCTGTGGCTCCTCTCAGCTCACCTGAACGGGAATCTCTGGTGACATCAAACGCTCGCTGCCAACCCAACAATACACAAATTTCTCTTGGAGTAATCACAGCAGTGACAGAGCTTTTGAACATCCAAAGGTTACCCTGCCCTTACTCTTCCAAGGAGAAATCACAGTGGGAAGTAAATAAACTTTTGAGCAGCACAGCGCTGACCTACCTAATCTTTATCGCAATCTAATGGAAAATAAAAAAAAAAACCTGCTGTAAATTCTGACTCGCTCCTTGTTTTCCCAGGGATATTCAGTGTTTGGAAACAACAGGGGAATAAAGGAGAGGGGAAAGAAAAAAAAAAAAAAAGAGATGCTGCTTTCTGGCAGCGTTGGGAAAAATATATTGGGTCATCTGTATGGAGTAATGTATTTTTATTCATAGAATCATGGAATTTTTAAGGTCGGAAAATATTATTGAGTCCAACTGTCAACCCAACACCATTGTCACCATTAAATCACGTCCTCAGGTGTCACATCCACACATTTTTTTAACTCTTTCAGGGAGGGGACTCCAGCTCTGCCCTAGAGAGCTGTGCCAGGGCTGGACAACCCCTTTGGGGAAGGAATTTTCCCAATATCCCCCCTGAGGCCATTCCCTCTCCTCCTGTCCCTGTTCCCTGGGAGCAGAGCCTGACTTTGCATGTGCTGCATCCTCCTTATTACATTTCTTTTCTTTTATCCTTTCTTGTTTGCTTTTTGGTTGTTTTGGTTTTTTGGGGGTTTTTTTTGCCTCCAGATAAAATATTTGTTTAACAATTTTTCGAAAAATTTCCCATGAAAGAAAAAAGGTATTTTAAATAGCAAAACTTTCTTCTAAAACACATTGCTAAGCTCACGAGGAAAAATGGGTTAAAAGTGAAGCCTGAGCCAACTCTGACACGTGGTGCAGTCACTGCAACTTCAAGATCATTTCAGAGCAAGGACAGGGTTTTATCTCTGAATTAGGACAGGCTGGACACAAAAGAACCAGGGCTGTAACACTGGATTTTTCACCCCAGCTGTGATTTTCCAAGCTCATTCACCGAGCAGTGAGATTTTCCTAACAGGTTGCTTGACCTTTTCATTGCCATTATTTATGGGCCAGTAATGTGCAGCATCTTTTCAAGCCTGGAACGAGCCCTGCTGGGTGAAAGGTTGATATTTTAAGGGAACTTTCTTCTGCTTCAAGTTTATTATTGCTGAAAGTGGTGCTGTCGACACCTGACATTTATGGAGTCTGTTTAACCTCTGCTAATCCCTGAACATTTGGCAATTGAATGACCAGGTGCTGAAGGTTTTCCTGCCTTCTGCAATATCACCAGAGACATCCTAATTTACTCCAAATATCTGTATGGGGCCTGGCAAGGCAATGTCCTTAATCAGGACAACTGATTCCTCCCTAGGAGACAAATTTTGGGATGCTTAGCTGCTTCTTTATGATTTTTCATGATCCATAGTGAAGCTGGAGGCCCTCAGCCCTTGTCTGTGTTTTCCAATTTTTTTTCTTGATCAATTCATTACCATTCTCTCTCCTTCATATCCTTGGGCAGCCACAGAAGGTCAACACAGCTCTGATTTTGTCAATATTTCCTTGGATTTTGTGTGTGCCATGAGCACTGTGTGTGACACTGGATTCCTGGTCTTGGGAGGGATAAAAGGAAAAGGTTCTGTGGGAAGGAGAAGATTCTGTGAGAAGGAAAAGGTTGTATATGAAGGAGAAGATTCTGTGGAAAGGAAAAGGTTATATGGGAAAGAAAAAATTCTATGGGAAGGAAAAGGTTGTTTGGGAAGCAAAAGGTTCTGTGGGAAGAAAAAGGTTGTATAGGAAGGAAAAGGTTATATGGAAAGAAAAAGATTCTATGGAAAGGAAAAGGTTCTATGGGAAAGAAAAAATTCTATGGGAAGGAAAAGGTTCTATGGGAAGGAAAAGGTACTGTGGGAAGGGAAGGAAAGGGTTCTATGGGAAAGAAAAAATTCTTTGGGAAAGAAAAAATTCTATGGGAAGGAAAAGGTTCTATGGAAAGGAAGAGGTTATATGGGAAGGAAAAGGTACTGTAGGAAGGAAAAGATTCTATGGGAAGAAAAAGATTCTGTGGGAAGGAGAAGGTTGTATGGGAAGGAAAAGGATATATGGGAAGGAAAAGGTTGTATGGGAAGGAAATGTTCTATGGGAAGGAAATGTTCTATGGGAAGCAGTGGGGTGGCTCCCACAGCAGGAATGGTCATAGAGGTACCACAGATCTCTGTGTATGGGAAAATGGGGAAAAAATAAGGGGAAAGGGAGAATTATGTTAGAAATCTGTAAAAAGGATGAAAGTCTTGGAGAAAGCGAGTTGTTCACTGACTTTTAAAGCCAAGAATTAAGGGAACATCAGTGAAATGAGGAGCTGAGTGGTTCAGAGCAGAGAAGGAAAAGCCTCACACTCCCCCCTGCAACAGGTGGGTGCTGGAATTTCCCAAGCAGCTCAGAGAGGCACGAGTGGATAAAGCCCCCAAAAGTTATTAAACACTTCAGATGGCAATTAAGACATACAAAATTCGTTATCTACAAATTTCTGGAGGCTGGGAGAGCACACCAAGCAAGTCTGGTTCGGTGTTTGAGCAGGACACTGAACAAGATACACCTTTGGGGTGAGCTGGGATATTTTTTTCTTATGTTCCTGTCTATGGATTTGTAAAATTCAGATTCTTAAATTAAAGAAGGGGTCAGGCCTGCCTATTTTTTTTTCCACTGGAATGACCTAATTTTTCCTTTTTTTTTTCTGCTTTAAATGGAGACCTGGCAACTGAAATCCATTTCATCTGCAAGCAAATCCACAACTCACAGCATAAATTGGAGTAACAGAACCACTGGGATGTTTTCTGAATGGGAATTGTCGTGGTGCATTTGATGCAGACCTCGGATTCATGATGTGATGTGTTCCTCTGCCTAGGAAATGTTCATTTGTCTTTTCCTCCCAAAGGTGATTTCACTTGGTGTTTTCATCCTGGGGTTTCAAAGTGGTGGTAGCACGACGTGGAATTTAGCAGCAGTGCTAAATCCGTGCTGGGGATGTTCTGACTTGAATTAGTTATTCCCCAATTGTGACTGCAAATGGAAACAATGAAATAGATGCTCAGAGAACAGCTGAGTTTTATTTTATTTATATCACTGCCTTGCCTGACTAAGTGCTCTGACATATTGCGCTTTTTCCCAGCGTGTAACACCAGGGTAACACACTCTGCTGGGCTGGATCACAGGGGTTTAACACAACAGGTTATGACAGAAGAGGCTTCATCCCAGCCCAGAGTGCTCAGCTTTGCACACAGACACATCTCCAGTTAGACCAGACTCAGCTGTGGGATCAACAAACATTCCTTGTGAGGGATTTGCATCTCCACATTAAACCAGACTCTAATGGGGTGGGTGTTTTGCACCACTTCATTAGTGGTTTGTTTGGAGGGTTTTTTTTTTGTTGTTTTTATTTAGAGTTAGGATTAAAAGACACTGAGATGAATTTTTTTTGTGTTTGGTTGGTTGTTTATTAAATCTTATCAAAAGTACAGAAAGTTCAGCAACACCTCTGGCCACCAGCTAGAAGTGAGCAAAATGGAGAGAAATCCAGCTGCTACAAGGTCTCTTAAAGCTAAACAGTCCAATAGAGAAATAACACTGATATTATTTATACTTTTGACCCAATAACCAAATTCTTGTGACACTTAGTGCAGTACTAAATGTCCAACCAAAAACTACTGCCTGAAACCATGAAGAAGAAGGAGGAAGGACACTGAAAAGAGACACTACTTAAAATCCTTCATCTTGTCCCATCCTTATTACTATATTATAAAACCTCAAATTCAAAACACTTCACCATGTGAAATCACACACTTATTTAACTACACACTCATGATTTTAATTCCATCACTCAAATCTGGAAGCTTTTTCCAAGGCCTCAGGTCAAAAGCAGTGTTCAGTGCCAGAAAGCACAAAAAGCTCAAAACTCCCAAGTTTCAGGGTTCCAACAGGGTTCAAATTGTCCCCAAAGCAAATTGCTGTGGTTGCATCATCATTGCTTCAATTTCCTGCTGGTGGAAGCAGCAAATTCCGTGCTGGGAACCACATGGAGCAGGTGGGATGAAGGATGGGAACACCTCCCACGCTCAGGGATGAGTGACTGTGGCAGGACCGAGGGTGTGTGGGAGCAAGGGCTCTCTGCCAGTTGACGTTTGGAATTATTGCTGCTATTTGTCACTCTCCCAGTCACAAATGAGGTGCAGAGTTTGGCACAAAAGAGATGGACCTTGCCCAAAATAGTTGCACTTTGCCATGGAATCAGTCCACTACAGGATGGGTTTTTCCTGGCTGAGGACATCAAGCAATTAAGAAGAAAATTAAGCATTTATTAACCTGCTCTGTGAACTTTGCCCTCCTCAGGAGGCACGAAAAGACAGTGAGGCATCTCAGCATGTCTGGGAAAAAATGGGACACAGATTGGGATATTTATTAATCATAGAATCTCCGAATGGTTTGGGTTGGAAGGGACATTCAAGATCATCCAGTGCCACCCCCTGCCATGGGCAGGGACAACTTCCACTATCCCAGGGTTCTCCAAACCCCATCCAACCCAGCCTTGGACACTTCCAGGGATCCAGGCAACCCCAGCTTCCCTGGAAAATCTGTGCCAGGGCTCAGGAGTTGTTCAGCATCAGTTGTGCATCTCAAGGTACTTGGCTGCAGGAGTAGCAGTGCCTTATCATCAGTGCCACGGGAGCAACATTTTAGGGATTGATGAAGCAGAGATAGACGGTGGCATATTGATTTAGGGAAGGTGGGAAGGTAATTTAGCTGTCAGGACAAATAAGGGAGGGGTGGATTTTCACAGTATTCCGTAGGAAAGGGGAGAAAAGAGAAGTCAAACATGATCTTGGGTTTCATCAGCCAGGAGGCAAGAAGAAGAATGGTGTTATTAAGTGTGTTTAGTTAACAGAGGTAATAGAGGGAGTTTAGAGGGAAGTGACTCCTTTGGGAAGCTGGAGCTGAATTCTGCAGCTCCTGGAGTGCCCCAGTGGAAATTCAGATAAAGCTGTAAACAACTGCAGATGAGTGGAAGGTGAAAATGAATGATGGGGTAAACAAGATCCCGAATATGAAATGAGGTCAGACAAAGCAGATTAATGTCGCCTAATTTGTGCTCCCCAGATGAAAGAATATGCAAATTGAGACCTCGGGAAGGTGGGGGAAGATGCAAATCAGCAGAGATGGACTGGAGAGCAGGAGGCAGATCCCTGCAAGGCACTGATGAGCAGGAGAGTTTCAGACCTGCCTTGGATTGAAATGGGTACAAAACCCCAGAGCACTCCAAAATACAGGGAAAAATGGGAGGAAGAAGGGGATGGCTGCAGAGAGAGAAATACTCAGGGAATATCCACAGAGATGACAGTGCCACCAAACCATGAAAGTCAAGAGAAAGCAAGAACTCAAAGGGAAAGATCGTGGTGGGGGATAAAAATAAAGCAAGGTTTGGCCACTTCAGGTAGGAATCATTCCAAAGTGGTTTCCATGGAGACAGATGATGCTGGGTGGAAGCAGGTGAATGGTGAGGGGAAGAAATGAATGTAAGAGAGATACATGGATAAAAGAAGTGAAAAGAGATGGGACAATAACTGGAATCACAGAAGAATCTCAAAAAGTGTCTTTTGTGGAGGGGAAAAGTGTTTTTGAAAAGGGAATTAAAGTATGAAAGGGATAAGAAATTATCCATAGAGCAGAACGAGAGGGAGCCAGGGAAGTTGGAGCTAATTTTAAGATTTGAAAGTGAGGTTTATGCAAAATGAATTTAAACCAACACGAGAGGCACAAAGCTTCAGAAGGAGCAGGTCCCACTTGTGCAAGTCCTATTTGAAAAATTAGGAGCAGCCACATTTGCACACAGATGAGATTTTAGACCCAACTGTTCCCAGCTTTATTCCCATTCCATGCCCGCTCTGCACTGAGCTGATCGTGGCAACGTCTGCTTGCTGGCAGCTCTGGGTTTTACCAAATCCCTGTGTACTTAAATTGCAGCCCAAATTTAATTTACAGAGCCTGGATTATCACACACAGTGCCCAGACAGAGAAATGAGCTCTCCTCTGCTGTCTGCATTAAAAACCAGCACTGGTTTGAGTTTGACAGGGCCATGGGAAGTCAGGTAGGGATTTAATTCCTGATCAGGGATTCTTGGACAGCAGTGTCCAAACTTTCTATGGATCCATTGGAAAAACCCAGCAGCTCTTCTCCTGCAACTCTCAGGACTGCTTGAGCTGTGAGTCCTGACCATGACATTGTCCCACATGGAAAACAATGACATCAAAGGATTTTCCTCATTTGGTTCAGTCATGGCTCAGTCCAGGAGCCAGCATGGCCATCACTCATTTCACCCTGTCCCTTCCAAAAACTCACACCCTGCAGGCACAGAGGTGCCTCTTGGTGGCTTCCAGATGGAGAGGGCTGGGCTGGGCTGGGCTGCAAATGGAAGAACATCCCACCTTTAAATCCCTTTATCCTTTCTGGGATTAAATGGCAGCAGCCACGGTGTGGTCACTGTGCTGCAAAGAGAAAAGACAGTAACACACATGGATCTTTTTAGGGAAAAAAGGACAAATTTATTGTATGGACAACTCGTATTTAAAGTGTGTTATGTGCAGCCAGGACAGGACAGGAGCTCATTGGACAATTGGAAAAAACATCCTTGGGACAGCACCTCAGGATGTGTCCCACGGGAAAGACACCAGGGGTTAATGTTGGTGATGAATTCCACTCTGTTTGTCACCATGTTGTCACCCTGGGAGACTCCTCCCTGACTGAAGCTGCAGTCAGCTTGTCAGCCTGGGAATGGAGCTGAGAGTCAGGAGAAATCCAGGCCTGGGAAGGAATTCCCAAGCTGGAATTCCCCAGCTCTCTAAACGTGTGTGTCCACACCACGGGACCATGGAATCATAGGATGGTTTGGGCTGGAAGGGGAACCTTAAAAATCATCTCATTCCAAGCCCCTGCCATGGGCAGGGACGTCTCCCACTAGACCAGGTTCTCAGAGCCCCTACCTGGGCTCCCCTGGCCAAAGCAAGGTGCTAAATTGCTCAGATTTATCTGAAACCACCACTCAGTCTGGCTAAAAAAAATACATGATCAGAACTGCTCCTCTGTGTGTCTTTCCACATCCATTGCAAAGAACTATGGCAGATCATAAAAACCCAGCAACATCCCCCAAGCCCAGAGGGTTTAATGAAGAATTAAGGAGATTGTAACTGCACAGCCGAAACAATACTGAGGAAATTGAATTATTCCACCCATATTAAATGCATATATTGTGGAGTGTTTCTGCCAAAATGCCTCTGCTAACCCAGGGTGTGAAATCCAGGCTGTTTTCACACGGGTGCATTAAACAGCTCTGAAGAGAATGCAAAGGCAGCAGGATGAAAAAGCACTCCCCACGTATGGTTATGTCAGCTCTAAATTGTCTCACAGATGTTGCTGGCTCCATTAGATGGAGGACTGGGTAATTTATAGAAGTCATTTTTAACGATTTGATTGTTGGTATATATCTGCTGAATTGATTGGCTGGGGAGACAGATCTTTATTTTTCTAATGGCAATAACATCCTTTGCAGATTACTGCTCAATTTATCCCTGATGTTAACCGTGCTAGCCAGCAACTCTCCATTTATATGATGCTGTTATTTCTTAATTATCAGCCTAATTGCAGGGAAGAGTCCAAGATGGATGAGATTGGCTGGGCTGGACAAGAAACCACACGAGTGAGGAGTTCAGCACTTTCTCCTTGGATCTGCTCCCAGCTCCAGCTGAGATCAGTGGGATTTAAACACTCAAGCTTTGTGCTTTTAAATCTTTTTTTTTTTCTGGTTGAAGTCTGCTAATCCTGTGTGGATTAGAGTGATAGTTCCCACTGAAATCAAGGGGAATTTGGTTACAGATGAGACCCACTCAGATAATGGTCCCATTTTGGCATCTAATGATGGAGTTGCTCATCCTGGAAAAGAAGGAGTTTCCTCTTCAGATCAGAAGATTTCCAGGAACCCTGGAAATTGAGAGTTTTTGGTTTTCTGTGCTAACAAGCACTGACCCCCAAGAAAATGCTACTTTTGACCTGAAGCAGTTAAAAAAGGCTTCCAAAATTGAGTAGTAAAACTGAAATCACTAGTCTGTAATTTAAATGAAGTGTGTAATATCATATAGTAAAAACCCTTAAAGTGTTAAAATATAACAATATATAAAACACAAAATAAAAATTTTAAAGCGTTCTTCTTCATGACTCTAAGTGATACTTTTGTAATTAAACAGAAAATTCCGCATTGCGAGTCACAAGTGTTCAGTTACTAAATTAGAAATAAAAATAATTTAAATGCCCATTCTTAACTGAACAGCTTAGACTTTAAAGGCCTTGTAAAAAAAAAGATACGTCTCCATTTTTAGCTTATTAACTAAAAGTGCTGTAAAATTCGCTGTAACATAAATAAAAATTAATGAACATCTAAGTCCAAACAAAAAAAAGCCACCTCTCAAACTTTTAATCCCAACTCTAACAAAACAACAACAGCAACAACAACAAAAAGTGCATTTCTTTTCAGCTGCCTGTTTGAATTTGACAAAATAGCATCCACACCTTTGCTTTCAGTCCTTCAAGTCTCCAAGCCTCAGTGCTATTTTGGGACAGTGAGATTTGCAGATTAATTAAGCAATCTTTGATAAAATACCTTTTTACATTAACTTTGAATTTGTCACCTCTCAGCTTTGTCTCACGATAGAACAGAATGGGAAGTCTCACTCTGCTCTTCATAAATTTCTTGTTTTCCTGCATATTTCTGCCAATTAAATAATTAAAATTCGGAGGTGTGGTTGTCTTCTGCATTTTCAGTCACCTTAGAGGAGACATCACTCAATGAAATAAATAAGGAACTCAATTCTTCTCCAAATTCCAGGCTAAATTCCTATACCTTGTGCTATTAAAAACTAGTCCTTGGTAGATTAAATTCTTCTTTCAGGTGTTAATTCCAAAAACCAAATTCCTGAATTCTATTCAGTGTTTCCCTGACCTTGGAGAGTGTTTTGTTTGGCCAAGAATGTGGGAGAGGGGATTCAGTCCATAGTCTGGTAAGCAAGGGACTCTCTGAAACACTCTGGTTTTCTTGGGATGAAAGGGTGGAGGAAAGGAGTGGAAGAGTCTGTTGGAAAATAATGGAAGGATCTTTTCTGCATTCTGGACTTTGGAAAGTTTGAGGCAGGAAGGAAAAGCAATGGAAACAGAGGTAACTCATTCTGCCCTTGCTCAGGGTGAGGTGTAGTGAGTATTTAAAAACACTGCTGGTGTTTGCTCCTGGACAGGTTTTCATGTCACAGCCAAGTTTCTTCCACTCAGTGACACCTGATTATAAAGAATCACTGATTTAAAGAATCCTGGAATGGTTTAGGTTGGAAGGGACTTTAAATCCCATCCCATTCCACCCCTGCCATGGCAGGGACACCTCCCACTGTCCCAGGGTGCTCCAATCCCCAATGTCCAGCCTGGCCTTGGACATTCCAGGGATCCAGGGGCAGCCACAGCTGCTCTGGCAATTCCAGCCCAGCCAGCAATTCCTAATTCCCAAGATCCCATCCATGCCTCTGGCAATTTAAAACCATTCCCCGTGTCCTGTCCCTCCATGCCTTGTCCAAAATCCCTCTCCAATTTATGTCTTCGTTCTCTTTCATCAAGGGGTGAACTGTTACTGAAATTCTGCTCAGAGGTTCTTGTTAACCCCTGGATTGTTTGGGGATTGTTGGGAGCAGGATTAGAATCCTGGGTTGAGTTGGGGTTTTTTTTCTTGGTTTTTTTTTTAATAAAATCCATCCTGTACGTATTAAAAAGAATTATGTCCACATTGCTGAAATGTCACCAAGCCCAGCAGGCTCAGGGTGACATCAATGGCTTGGCTGTAGAGAGGAACCAGCTCCCCTGGAGTTTATCAGTGCAAATCAAAGCAGCCTCCACTCAGCTGCTAATCCAGGGCTTCTAAGTGATGCTCAAATCCAATTTATTAAAAACACATTTGTTTTTCAAGCACCCAGGATTCCTGATTAATTCCCAGCACCGTGGGTTATTTAATGCTGTGGGTTTCATTGTCATCTTTGATTTTCCACCGAGTGCTTGATTGATAGGAGCTATTGTGAGCACATTGTTCTTGTCAAACAGCAAACGTGCATCTTATTGATGGGAGCTCAGCGTGCCTTTTAGAGATGGCAAAAATCAGCCTGGGAGCTCTGTGGTTACTGTGCTGCAAAGAGAGAGAAAGGACAGCAACACACACGGAGTTTTTTTGGGGAAAAAAGGCCAATTTATTGTATGGACAGCTTGTATTTAAAGTGTGTTAGTGCAGCCAGGACAGGACAGGAGCTCATTGGATAATTGGGAAAAACATCCTTGGGACAGCACCTCAGGATGTGTCCCACGGGAAAGACACCAGGGGTTAATGTTGGTGATGAATTCCACTCTGTTTGTCACCATGTTGTCACCCTGGGACACTCCTCCCTAACTGAAGCTGCAGTCAGCTTGTCAGCCTGGGAATGGAGCTGAGAGTCAGGAGAAATCCAGGCCTGGAAAGAATTCCCAAGCTGGAATTCCCCAGCTCTCTAAACGTGTGTGTGCACACCACGGGACCATGTGCTGGCACAGGCACAAGTGAAGGAGGGCTGGTGGATTCCAGCAGGAGAGTTCAGTGCTGCCAGGGAGCTGCAGTGCCACTGCAATTCAGCTGCTGTGACACAGCCATGACTCAGATGTTAATCAGTCTTAGATGCTCTTTTTTGTTAATCAGTCTTAGGTGCTCTCTTTGTTTTTGTGCTGCTGCTGAGCCGTACAAAATCAAGCGTCTTGTAGCGGCAGCAAATCAATTTGAAATTAAATTAGCCTTTTGTTTGGGAGGCACTTGGGATTTGTTTGGGCTTTGTTAGCTGCCCCCAGCAGTGGCTTTGCAAATTGCAGGTGGTAAAGGGGAGAAGAAGTCTCTGCCTCGTGTTTTTTGGCTCATCCTTCTGTTTCCTGTAGGATTTCACCCTGTACAAAACCATCTCCTGTGCCCCTGGAGAGCCAAATCCTCCCTCCTACTCCAGGGGAGGGAGAGCAAATTGCTTTTTAGGGGAGAAGTGAGATATTCAGGCGTGAAAACCAGGAGTGAAAGGGTCTCTGAGCTCCTCCCAGGGCTGTGACACTGATTTAACTCACAGAAACACAAATCCGAAGGTCAGGCAACTTGGGAGTGGAGCTACAACCTGGAGGAAGAGGTTTCTCACAAAGAGGTTTCTCACACTCAGGGTTGATTCAAGAGTAGAGGAGTCACCTCTGAATATCAATAGGCACCTTCACAGGTCTTCCAGCTAATGATACATGAGCCACAAAAGTAAATATTTTCCTTTTCTCCTCTTGTTAAGGATAAAGATAAAGATAATATCTTCTCACTCTAATCCCACATAATCAAACGTAGGACAGACAACACATTAGAAGGTGGAAGACAGGAATTAAATTCTTTACATTAGAGTCTGGGAATTAAATTGTTTGTATTAGAACCTGGGAAGGTGTAGAAACCACAATGTTAATTTTTTCTGCCTTTTTTCTGCACTTCTAGCAGGATGTTTCTGGAGGATTCTTTGTAGGTCCAAGGACTTTGTAGGGCCAAAGACTTTGCACATGGCAGAAGATTTCAAGGATGACTCCATCCCATACTTGAGCAGAGCCAAATCCTCACCACGGACTGGCAGCTGTGTATTGGGGTGGGCTGCTCTGGAATTAAATCAAATGCAAACTCCCACAGTGGGCTGTGGTGGGCCAGGCTGGTTGAAAGAGGATTTTGTGATCAAAATCTTGCTAATCTTCAATGTAAATCCTCATCTTTATGCCACAGCAAGGCCTCTTCACAGGGACTTTTTGATATTAGGGCTCATGTCTGTGAGTTTTATATCAGCTTGATTTTTGGCAGTTCTTGCTTTCTAAACTCCAGGATGAAACTTTTCTAGCTGGTCCAGCTGTCCACAGAGATGCTAAAAATTTCTTTTTGCAGTGCTGTCAGCGAGGGAAGGCTTTGTGGGGGTTTTATTCCCCACTATTTGGGGGTGTGAGGGATTTACTGCCTCTATTTGCCCAAATGTGGGGGTTTTAGGGGAATGCCTGTGTCAGGAGAAGAAAAAATGGCTGGAAAAAATTCACCAGCTATGGAAGAAAGTGGTTTAAACCTCCTCAGCTCCAGCCCAGCATCCTTGACTCAGGGCTGTGTGCAGATTCTGAGCCTTCCCTTATGAATCAGCCCCTCTCCATTTCTGCTTTAAGCTTTGACATAAAGTTGTATAAATCTCCCACTAAAGTCCCTGATTTTCCCAGTGCTGGTAAAAGAAGAACATTAATTACCTGAAATTGTCTCTGCTCCACTGAGGCACAGCATTTGCCTCCAGCATAGCTGATTTTCCAGGAGGAAAGCCATTCCACACACGCCCTCCTTTCCTCTTTACTCATACCCACACTCCTTAAAAAAATCCCCTTGTACCCCTCAGCGTAAAAGCCCCAAACTTTTAGATTAATCAAGATATAAATTGCACTCTTGGGAGGGAGGAATTTCTCAGTGTCTCAAAAAATAATAATAAAAAAAATATATATATATAAAAAAATCGACACTTTCTACTGTGCTGCAGTCCAGGTTTCAACAGGTGTGCAAGGAGCTGAGAGCCAACAGATTGTCTGCTTTGAAACTGAGACACAGCAATGCATCAAACATGCAAATCTGCTCTGCTGCTGCAGCTCCTTTCCACGATATTTGCCCAAGGGAGCCGAGCAGCTGCTGCAGGAGCTTTGATAGTTTTAGCATGCAGAATCTATTATTCATACACACACACACACTGAAGGGAGGATTAATGGGGCTTCAGAGTTGTGCAAGGATGTTCCAATCTATCCTGGGATCTCCAGCTGAAGGAGCAGGGTGGGAGTTGAGTCAGTTTTTGGAAGGAGACATCACTTCCAGGTGCTGCATCCCCCTGGCTGAGTCACAGCATCACTGAGGGTGGAAAAGATCGAGTCCAGCCTTTGATCCCCACCTTGGGAGCCACACCAGAGCACGTCCAGTGTTCCTGGAACAATTCCTTGGACTGGTTTTTTTTGGAAGCTGTGGGTGTGACCCTGTGATGGGATGGGAAGGAGCTGCCAACATCTCCTCCTGCCATCATGGAATCACTGAGGTTGGAAAAACCCTCTAAGGTGATCCAGCCATTCCCCCATCAGTGCCATGGGCAGCCCTAATCCATGTCCCCAAGTGCCACATCCACGTGGCCTTTAAACCCTTGCAGTGGGATCCCTCTGCCTGCTCAGGTGAGCCCTCACCTGCTGAGCTGCCTCCAGCTCTGCTCCCAGCACAGCAAGGACCTGGAGATGTTGGAGAGAGCCCAGGGGAGGCTCCAGGATGGGCAGAGGGATCCCACTGGGAGGGTTTAAAGGCCACGTGGATGTGGCACTTGGGGACATGGATTAGGGCTGCCCATGGCACTGATGGGGGAATGGCTGGATCACCTTAGAGGGTTTTTCCAGCCTCAGTGATTCCATGATTCCATGATGGCAGGAGGAGATGTTGGCAGCTCCTTCTCACCCCATCACAGGGTCACTGTCACAAAACCAGTTCAAGGAATTGTTCCAGGGGGATGGAGCAGCTCTGCTGGGAGGAAAGGCTGGCAGAGCTGGGATTGTTCAGCCTGGAGAGGAGAAGCTTTGGGCTGAGCTCAGGGTGACCTTCCAGGACCTGAAGGAGGCAACAGGATGGAAAAGGAGAATGTTTACAAGGGGAATGGCTTCAGATAGAAAGAGAGTAAATTTATTAGTAGGATATTAGGGAAAAATTCCTGTCTGTGAATGTGGTGAGCCCTGGCACAGGGTGCCCAGAGCAGCTGTGGCTGCCCCTGCATCCCTGGAATGTCCAAGACAGGTTGGAATGGGCTTGGAGCACCCTGGGACAGTGGGAGGTGTCCCTGCCATGGCAGGGGGTGGAATAAAATGAGCTTTAAGGTCCCTTCCAACCCAAACCATTCCATGATTCTGATTCTCTGGTGACCCCACCACTGCTGTGGGCAGCCACCTCCATGCTTGATCACCCTTGGGTGAAGACATTTCTCCCAAAATCCACCTTCATCTTCTCTTGATCCCTAAACCTCTCACATATTTTCTCACCCAAGGCACTTTCTGGTGTGCCTCAGACCCTCAGAAGAAACATCTGCACCTGAGCACAGCTGCAGAGTGTCCAGGCACAGATCAGGAGCAGAGCTGGTACCTGGAGATAAAACAGAGGTGTCATCTCCACAGGTGTCTGGAGATAACAGAATTTTCACATTTTTTGGCTGGGCTACTTGAGTATTGTAATATTTTACCTGTGTACACTCATGCCTTGCATTATCACCAAAATTTTACAAACACACACCAGCAAAAAAAAAAAAAAAAAAAAAAAAAAAAAAGGAAACAGAATGACTGAGGTGGGAAGAAACCTCTGAATGTCCAAATGCAGTATCTGAAGCAGTGAAGGATTAATGGAAGATTTTGGGTGAGCAGACAATTAAATCCCTGTGTCCCAAATGTGAAAAGTCACAATAATGTGTTCCTCAGATTTATCTCTGAAATAATCAGTGTTCACAGCAAGCCCCAGGGCTGGAGAGGTTACTCTGGGGGTGCAGCACTTGAGGAGATTGAGAAGAATAAATTTTAAAAAGCCAATGTGGGGTCCTCTAGCCTTGGGTCCTTCCTAAACAGGACAGACAGTGCTGGCATCTTCCTAAAAAGGCTTCTTGACATGCTGATGTATCCTTTTTAATTCATCAATAAAACTCTATTTATTTGATCATCCAAATTTCCCTGAAATCCTGATTTCCCCAGAGCATCTTGCTAAAAGTGCAAAACTAGAGGGAACAAAAAAAAGAACAAGAAAGGAGAAGGCACTAGTCCTTTCCTCTTTAATGAGTTCATTTGCTGGTGTTCAACTCACAGATTTGCTGCTGATGTCAAATTAGCTGCTTAAATTAGCTAATTATGGAAAATGTGTACAATACTCTCCATTTGGGACAACTGGCAGGGAACAGCTACTCAGCTAAACTGGTGAGTAAATTACTTTTTAGACCAAAGAAATTAGAAATAAAGGAAACATTCAAATCAATCAGTGGCCTCTGCTCAGTATCCTGAGGGTCCAAAATTCAGTATCTGAGCAGCCTGGTCTGGTGGAAGATGTCCCTGCCCATGGCAGGGGGTTGGAATGAGATGAACTTAAAGGTCCCTTCCATCTCAAAATATTCTGGGATTCTTTGAGTGAACAGGCCATGTGTTTTTGAGGGAGCTGCATTAATACATGATATATTTTTATATTTTTATATTTTTACATTTTTACATGCCTGGCTACAGGCTGTGTTTGTGTTTGCACTCACTTTACACACAGAGGTGAAGGGGAGGGTCCCTGTGAGTTTGGTGTCATGGGACACTCAGGAATTCTGGATTCTCTTCCTGGCTCTGCAACCACCCTTGGCTTGGGAAAGTCACAGAGCCACAGAATCAGTAAGGCTGGAAAAGAACATCAAGATCATCAAATCCAACCTTCAACTGAATGCCCACTAAACCATATCACAAAGTGCCACTTCTGCTTTTTTTTTTAACACTTTCAGGGATGAGGACTCTCATTTGGAGTTTTCCCATGTTGGAATTTTCCTAAAATCCAATCTAAACCTCCCCATGCCCAGCCTGAGGCCGTTCCCTCTCCTCCTGTCCCTGTTCCCAGATCCCAAATCCCCCCGGCTGTCCCCTCCTGTCAGGGAGTTGTGCAGAGCCACAAGGTCCCCCCTGATCCCCCTTTTCTCCAGGCTCAGCCCCTTCCCAGCTCCCTCAGCCATTCCTGGTTCTCCAGACCTTTCCCAGCTCCCTCAGCCATTCCTGGTTCTCCAGACCCTTCCCAGCTCCATCCCCACTCTCCATCCCCTCCATGTCTTTCTTGTCATGATGGACACAAAACATCCCCCAGGTTTTGAGGGGTCTCACCTGGAAGGGGATTTACCTTGGGCAAGTGCAGCCAAGTAAATGGAAGTTGATTCAACTCTTGGAGCCCACAGGCTGATCCAATTCACTCCTCCTATCCCTCTGTGTGTTTTCCATTCAGGCACCACACAGAGATTCCTTTGGCATTTTTTTTGACACTTTAGCATAAATTTACACTTTTTGCTGCTTGTGGAAGCCAGCAGATCTCATTAAAAACCGATATTGATGCACCTTGCCCGGGATGCAAATCCAATTTCTCCTTGTTGCTGTACCCTGTTGTGCAAACATATGCCATGGCCTTTTTGAGACTGAACATGGCAGATGTCTAATTGACCTGAATAAATTGCCAGTGTACACCACAATGGGTCACTGGAAGGTCCTAAAATCCCCCACCCAAATTTTAATCAAACCTAATGAGACCAACAGGTGAATGCACAGATGAGTTGTGTGATGCAGCAAATGCATCTAGAACCACGGGTGATTAATTCAACCCAAATTTTGTCTTCCTGGAGCTTCCTTGGAGGACTTTTCTGGCTGGAAAGGGAAGAGGTTGAAGCAGAACAATTTAAGAAGCAGTCCAGGTAGATCCCATCCCAGCAAAAGCGTGGAAGATTTCTCCTTCCAGAGGGAGTGGTCCTTGTTAGGGAGGAGATATTGAGAATAGAACTGTCATGAAATGAAATTTCATCAAAGATCAGAGCCAGAAAGCCACAAAACCCTGTAGGACAGAAGTGTTTTGTTAGCAATGAGCTGTCTGCCCTTGGAGGAGAGCCAGAAGCAGACATATCCCAAAAAATTCTCCAACCTGAGCTTCCTCTTGCAGCTGCCTGCTGGAGTGATGGAATGTGTGCTCCCAGCCCACGGTGTCTGAATGCAGATGTAGCTGGAACTTATGTTAAAATCATTTTAAAAGAAGCAGGGTGGTGTCAAGCCTTAATACCAAATGTGGTGGAAATGCTGAGGTTGAGTGTGGGGGCCTGGGACATCACCCCAGCTTTTTGTCACCTCCCCCTAATTAACCCACTCAGCCAAGACTGAGGCTTCTTATTCCAGCAGCACCTGCTTGTGCCACCACCTTGTGCCAGCCAATTTGCAAATAAAGCAAAATAAAAGCAAATAAAGCATATTTGCTCCTTGCCTGGAAGAGTTTACAGTCCCCATCACTAACTCAAGGGACAAGCCTGGACAGAAGAGGTGCCCAGCAAAGCAGGAATTCCATTTTCAAAGAATGAAGGAGATAATTCAGAGGAAAGTAAGTGAAGGTGGAGAAACCAAGGCATGGAGCAATTCAGGTTTGTGCTTCAGAGCCCATAAGGAACCAGCAGCAGGTAAGGAGGGGGCTCAGGAGTCCTGCACTTGTGGGATGGATCCCAAAAATGACCAAGGAATCAGGGAATGACTGGACCTGGTTCAGCATCTCCCTGAACTTGGGCTGTTCTGCATAAACAGGGAGATTTGTCAGTTTTCATCAGGTTTAAGTGAAGGTAAATTTACTGTTTCCTCTGAGTTGTTTTTTCTGTTGTGGAATCTTGTGATTTAAGCAGATGAAATGGCCTTTGAGCCTGCTGGGAGAATTTGCCTCCACTTCTGACCACAAAAAGCCTCAGAGATTCTGCATGAGCTGAATGTGGCTTTGGGAAATTTCATCAGATCCTTTTTGTCATGGCTTCCAAAGCTTCCAAAGCAGAACAAAAAAATTGGGCACCTGACAGAAATCTAGCAGGGAAGGCAGGAGCTGGGAGAAGGTAAAGCACAAAAATGTGTGTTTGCTGTTTTCCTGCATTAGTGCTGCATCAGAGGTGTCAATGTGCCAGGGAAATTTGGGATGCAGAGACGGTGGATTCAGATTCAGCAAAGCCCATCACATTTACAAAAGCTCAGGAGAGATGTCCCAGCAAGACAGTGATGTAATAACTACACGAAAATGTATTTTCAAAAAGATGGGCCCTTGGCTAAACTGTGTGCACCAGGGGATCTCTCAGCAGAAAGCTTCACTTATTACTTTCTTAAAATCCTTATTACATTTCCAGCTCTATAAAAACTGAGTAATTACTGTCTTCAATTACCTCTTGGCGCCAACTTGATTAATGTCCTTTACACCCATTGCTTTGTGAACTGTTGGAGAGAAAAGATGATCTGGGTCAACTCTATAAATGACTTTTTCAATGCCTTGTTAAGCTGAAAAGTTGGAACCTGTGTTCTCAGGGAAGGGTCATCACTGGATTGCTCTGAGGTGCTGGATTGGGTGGACAGGTGGGAGCCAGATTTTGAAATCAGGGTCCAAAATTGTGGTGATCCAGTGGATCAGCCTTTCAAAGCTGGTTCTTCCTCTTTCCCTGCAAATTCCCCTGCTCTAAATCCCTGGCCCTGAGGCTGCAGAGATGGCACTAAGTGGGAGGATCAATGGTTGTCTGTTCTGGCTTTAATAATTAAAGCTATTGAGCCGTTATGTCTTGGATCAACAAACAGAGCTCACAGGTCACTCTGCCTGGCCTTGTAAATTGATTATTTTTCTACAGACAGCATTAGGGTCAGGGGGTTTGCCTGACCTGTTCTCCCAGGTCTGGGTATAAACAACTGCTGATTGGGACCATCTGGCCACGCTTTGGCTCAGGCCATTCATTATTCTCAGCATGAAAAGACTTTTCTCCTCCAGCAGAAGAGAGCAGTGTGTCAGTGCTCTCTAGCAGGGACCATGGAATGGGACAGCAAATAGGATTTGCTGCTGGTGTAGTTCTACTTCTACCTCAGGATCTGATAGCTCATTAAAATCCTGAATTCTCTCTGTTGGCCCAAGTCACTTTGGGACCTGAGTGTTGTGAATGGCTGGGCAAATACTCCAGAAAACTTTAGCAGCACCCAGTGCTGACAATGAGGAAAACACAGGAATTTCCTGAACTGCCAGGGAATGATCTGGAAGTGGGTAGGAGGAAAGTGGGAGAGGAACACAGCCACAGTGTTGGAGATACTCCTTAACAACTCAAACTGCCCCAAGAAATCTCACTCTGCCTCTTGGCCTCGTGCCCCCCAGAGCCCCATTCCCACTGGTTTTTGGCCAGTCACTGGGAGGAAGGCTAAGCCACTCCTAAAAGAGAGGGGTTAGGTCTCCTGGAATGGCTGCTGGATCTTTCCCTCAACACAGCAGGGAATGATCCATGGAGCTCTTCCAGAATCCAGGCTGAGCCTTCCCCTCACATCACAATCTCCTTTCTTCCTTACAAAATCATCCAAGCACTGATCTTAACTTCCTGATCCCGGCTTTTTTAATGGATCCATCTCTTCTCCAAAGGTTCCCACCCCACGGGCCACTTGAGGCAGCTCCAAGGGTCAGTGTGTCCTGGGATACCTCCAGCTAAGGACCCCACTGTTTGCTGCCAGCTGATTTTTGGGGTCACCTGGCTCACGACCTTCAAAGAACCCCAGCTGCCAGGCTCCAGTTTTAACCCAATTACCAGCAGCACTAATTAGAAGGACACTGAGTTAAACACTGCAGCATTTCTGCTGTGTCTCAGGCAGGGCTTGCAGCTGGCTCTGAGCATCACATTGTGGATGCTGCCCCTCTCTCTGCCTCCCCAGACAGCTTTTAAAGCTCTCCCAGGCACATCCACATGGTCTGCAGCCACTCTCTGATTGCAGCATAAATGTTTGCATTATGACCCAGGCCTCAGAGACACATTCCAAACCTCTGGCTCTTCCTCCTGCCCAGCTTCCATGTGGCAGGAGAAGGTCAGCCTGAAAACACTCTGTAATTGCTGAGGCTTGATGTTGTTTTGCAATGCCAAATCCACATCCCAGTTGCCAAAGGTCTTCTTTGCACAGAGGATTTTCAAGCAGAGACAATGGGGAATTTGTTCCTTGCAGCACAGCAGAACAATTCCCAGCAGAACATTATTCCATGCTTGGGTTTCATTCTGTTATAATCTCACCTGGCTGAACTTTGATATTTAACTCCAAGCTGTCCCCTCTCGTTCCCTCATCAGCCCCACAGTGGCACTTTGCTAATCAGGGCTTTCTGCATCCCTCATTCTCAGCCTGAATTGTCTCCCTTTTCCTTTGGCAGCTCCATGAGTTTGGAACACTTGAGTTTCACCTGGCTAAATGCCAGATCTCGATTTTTTTCTTTCTTTTTTTTTTTTTTTTTTTTTAATTTGTTTTGCCCATTTTCACATTTTGGGTGGGTTTTGCCATTTGAAGAACTTCAGCCTGGGACTGAAGGAGCCTTACTGATTTCAGTGTGGGGTTGTGTGGTCCCCAAGAGGGGAGAGGGGAGAAGAACTGCTCGAGCTTGGATGAGTGTTCTAATCCTTGTGCTACCACCACAGGATGCCACTCCTTCCTGTGGCAGGGTTCCTGTGTTCATCTCAGTGTGCATTGGATGGGGAAAGGGTGACAACACCACATTTTTTTTTAAGTGGGAGACAGGACTTGCCTTATTCAGGTTTAGAACAAGGGCAGTGAGCAGCTGTGCTGGGGTAAAGAGGATTCTGAGCTGCAGAATAAAAACTTTCTGTCTCAAGGGATGGTTACTGGTGAAAATGTTGGCACTTAGAGAGCCTGCAGGGATTTCCAAAAGAGAATTTTGGTTGCATTCCTAAGATCCATCCCACAATGACACCTTCCAGAGGAGAGAGCTGGACCCAGAGGTTTCAGGTGTGTGCCAGCCCAGCTCCATTTGCTGTGATCCCTGGTGGCTCCAGGCTCCTCTCTGTGTTCCCTGCTTTTTCCCAGCTCAGGGAGAACTGAGCACGTGGGGACACCGTGGAAAGAAGGAACCCAAACAAGGGAAAGAAAAAAAATCTCTGGATTTTGTTTTCCTTCTGCAGCATGTTGATTTATCTTTACAGCTGTGGTGGGAATAAAGTTCTTGTAGATATTCCAGCCTCTTCTTATTTCATGGAAGCAGGGGAGCATTAACTTTGTAAAAAATACACTGAGGAATATCTCTGCCTCCATGGCTTTTCCTGCCATCACTTTCCAGCAACTTCTGTATCCACTAAACGAAATAAACCCACTTCAGACACAAGGCTTCTTGCTGAAGAGGCCACAGCATTTTGCAAAGGTTCCAGAATTTACTGAACTCATAATGACCACAGCCAGCTGCAATTGAGAGACCAAGAGGTTCATAACCCAAGGCTACAAATTTATTGCTTCTTCCCTTGGAAAAATGAAAGTGATGCTGTGTTTATCTCCTCTGGTTCCTGTCTAGCTCAGTGTGAAAAGCACACAGCAAAGGTTGGTCGCTGCTCTGCACTTTCCAGCTCTTCTTGTCTGCCTAAATCCGTGGCTGCCCTGCATGAGCACGGCTGGGTGGGGCCACTCTGATCCACGAGGGAACCTTGCTACCAATACAGAGAATTTTAGGAGAGCACAAACCTGGCATGGATATTTGGTTTTTTGTCACATATCCAGGTCCTGTAGCACAGAAACACCAGCAAGATGTTGGCCTCAGTTTCATGAAGGTGTCACAAGTGCAGGGGCAGAAGAAGGGGGACAGGTCTGGAGTTCTTCTGCCATGGTGACATCGAATCACAGAATCATGGAATGGTTTGGGTTGGAAGCCAAATTCAATTAAATTTGGCCAATTAAATGGCCAATTAAAGCCCATCCAGTGCCACCCCCTGCCATGGGCAGGGACGTCTTCCACCATCCCAGGGTGCTCCAAGCCCCATCCAGCCTGGCTTTGGACAATTTCAGGGATCCAGGGGCAGCCACAGCTTCTCTGGGTATTCCAGCCCAGCCAGGAATTCCTTCCCAATATCCCATCCATCCCTGCCCTCTGGCAGTTTTAATCCATCCCCCCCTTGTTCTAACACTCTATACCCCTGTCCAAAGTCCCTTTCCAATTTTCTTGCAGTCCCAGGAAATGACTGAAGGCTGGGGGAGGTAAAACATGGGACACGATTTCAGTAGGAAGAACAATTTCTGTTGGGAACAGAACAATTTCTGATGGGCCTGGGTGAGCAGCCCATCAGCAGATCTTTCACAGTGACAATTTCCTGCAGGACTCACTGCATCAAGTCCCCTCACCTAAATTATGAAAGAAGTAAGAAAAAAGTCATGACATGTTCACTTGAAGAGCACAATTTACATTGCAGCCTTCACTGAGGTGTATTTTATTATCTTGCTTAATTATGCTACATAAATCTCCACTATGCTACGTTCAAATGTGGCCTCTGCCCCGATGAGTTTCTAATTCAAACAGATGAGGCACATGAGTTAAGGAGAAAGATCTAACACAGGAGCCAGCAGCACAATGATTTGTAAATTTAGCTTGTGTCACTCCAGTTTAAAAAATATCAGCGGTGCTTAGTGGAAGACATCAGGAAAATGTGAAGATGAAGGAAGAGGGGACACGAGGGGAAGCAGGAGATGATTTGGGGAAGGATGGGAAATGGAGGGTGGCAGTGAAGGGGTGAGGAAAGACAGCAAAGGAGCAGCTGAGTGTCCTTCAGAGCCTGGTCATGTCCAGCACTGCTCTGACACACACCTCTTGCTTTGTGGGAAATACCTTGTGCTGATCTCATTTTTCACCATACCCCTGGAGCTGGGTACTCCTTGAAATGTTTTTCTTCCCCAAACCCATAAAGATCATGAGGAAAAAAAAAAAATGATATTACATTGTAGGATTTGCCTTTGCTGAAGGGGAATTGTTACACAGCAATAGCAGTCACACCAATGCTGTTCTTAATGCAGAGATGAGGAGACCTTTTAGTTCATTTTATCACATTACATTTCATTTCATAGATGTACAGCAGGTAACACTTCATTTTCTTGCTGAGCATTTAATATTGCCTGACCAGACTCTCAATGGGAATCACAAAACCTCTGCTGAATCATTTGGATACACCACCACCTCTAGGATCTTTTCAGGTGCACCGACAGCTTAAATTCCTGCAATTCCCAGTGAATCTCACAAGAGACTCATCTTTCTTATGTTCCAAAGGTCACGTGGACCTCAAAGGTCACCTCTGCTCCACTGACATCTTTTAAAGCTCTTTTGGTGACTGAAAGATCATGGATGAAACAGCCCAAAATCTCCCACCCTGCCGTGTCTCCAACCCCACGGTGGTGAAGGAGTCACGGGCTTCATCTGCACGGATCTGTCTTGCTGATTTGGTCCTTCCTGCTGACAACAACAGAAAAAAATTGAAGACATCAGTCTTCAGCCTTATTCAGCGCCCACAGAACACTGCTGTGCAATAAAGTTGATTTAAGTCTGTTGCTGTAGATTTGGTGCTTCTCTTGGCATTTTAGCACAAGGTTTTCAGAGCCTGCAGCCCTCTGAGCATCCTCACTCTGCCCACAAACCCTTCACACCCCGAATATTTGGGAGCTACCATCACTGACCTCTGGCAGATTGGCTGCTGCTCAACAGGTTCCAGTTGGAATTCTGAGGCTGCCTGATGGGTTTGTCCACAAATTTTTGATTTGCCCAGCTTGAGAGTCAGGGCAGTGACTTCAGGGTTCATCTTCCCCACTAAACTGGAAAAATTCCAACGTGATGCATTGTAAAGTTTTTGGGCAAGGGGAAAGTCAAACCTTTCTCCATCACCTAAGCTGCAGAGGTGGGCACATAGAATCATGGAATTGTTAAGGTTGGAAAAGTCCTTTAGGACCATCAAATCCAACTGTCAACCCAGCACCACCATGCTCCCCATTAAAACATGCCCTCAAGTGCCCCATCCTCAAAATATTTGAACATTTCCAGGGATGGTCACTCCACCACTGATCTAATTCTTTACAATCTTTTCCATGGAAAGAAAAAATCCTAATATACAATCCTAATATAGAATCCTAATATACAATCCTAATATACAATCCTAATATACAATCCTAATATACAATCTCCCCTGGCACAACTTGAGGCTGTTTCCTCTCGTCCTGACCTCGCTCTGTCCCAGGCCTGGGCAGGGGGAGGGATCACAGGAGTGGTCAGGGTGAATTTAACTGGCCCCATCAAAGGCAACACAGCCAAAAACCGTCAGCCACACGTGACAGACACAGGTTCATCGAAGCTCAGAGTGGGATAGTACAGTACAGAAGGGCTGAAGGGCTTTTTCTTAAAGAAACTCCCCAAAAGAAACCCTTTTCCTCCCTGATTTTTATTTTTTAGTGAAAATGAAGGACAAGAAGGTGTTGGTTAAACAGTGGGAGGCTCAGATTTCTAACAGCAATGTGGGAAGCCCTTTCAAAGGCACCTCTTATTCTCTGTAAAATCACAGAATCGTTTGGGTTGGGAAAGATCTCCAAGGTCTTTGAGTCCAAGCTGTGTCTGATCCCCACCTTGTCCCCAGCCCAGAGTACTGAGTGCCACCTCCAGGAATTCCTTGGACACCTCCAGGGCACTCATTCCAATGCTTGACAACCCTTTCCATGAAAAAATTCCTCCTGATGTCCAACATGAACATTCCCTGCTGCAGCTGGAGGCTGTTTCCCCTCATCCCATCACTTGTTCCCTGGGAGCAGAGCCTGACAAGGTGTAGTGGTTTAGATTCACCAATTTTAATATATTCATTTTTTTTTTTGCTGTGAGATAGGATTAGGAGTAAAAGCAAGGCAGGCTTAAAACTTAAAGGAGGTAAAGAAAACTTTTATTAACAATATAGAGGAATAATAAATTCAGAATGAAACTTTTAGACCATCCCTCCTCTCTTTTCCTACACCCTCTTCTCTTTCTTAACAACAACGTACAGAAACACTTGAGTCAGTTACTAACTAAAGAATATTTTTTTTCAGTTGACTCCAGGGAGAGGAGTATTCTCTTGTTAGGCTATAGGGACTTTTTCACAAGAGGAAAAAACCAGTTCTTTTGTGGCTTTACTCTTTATGAATTAGTCTCATCTAGTCACAAAAAAAGTTCTCAAACCCCCCCCCCCCAAAAAAAAACCTTCCATAAATAGCATTTTCTAAGTACCAGTCAATACAAAACCAACACACCAGGCAATCTGAATATCCTTCAAAGTCTTTGTGTTGAGCTGCAGACCGAGCACAGATCATTCCAGCTCCTTCTCCTCTTGGCAGCAAATCCTTGAGATCGTCAGGTAAGTGGGGATTGTTGCTGTTGTGTTTGATTTCAGCATCGTGGGTCACAGCAAGGGGGGATTTTTGTTGTTGTTGTGTTTGATTTTAGCATCGTGGGTCACAGCTCCTCCTGTGAAAGGGGGGTTGTGGTGCCTGTCAGTGACAGATTTACTTTGTCAAAAACGCTCAAGAAGTACAACAACCATCATATTATCCTGCTTTTATATCACCTCGGAGCAAATTAAATTTGAGGCCAGCAGGACTGTTCAGCTGCTGAATCTCGTGGCCCATTTTCTGCAAGACAAGCCCTGAAATTGGCTGGCTGATGTCTCATTTCAGGAGGATTGATACCAGCACTGCTTCCCTTGGAAATCCAGGAGCACGTTGCTGGTACCTGGAGTTTTACTCACTTCAGTTCCAGTTCTTGTTGTTTCTCTTGCCTGGAGCTTCTGCTTACACAAACCAGAGAATTTCCAAAGCTGCATTGGGCAGGATGAAATATTTCTGTGAGCACTGGAATTTCTGAAGTTTTATCTCCAGCGTTTTGTCATGCTCAGCTGCCTGTGGTTTAATAAGGTGGAGCTGTGATCTGAGGGTTTTTCCTGGGGTTCAGGCATCCATGAACTCTTCCTCCCAAATGGATTTGTTGGGATAGATGATCCAAGTGGTTCCAAGTCCCCCTCAGTGCCAGCAGGACTTCTGGGATTTTCTTTTCTATCCAGCCACTTCTTTTCCCCCAAACTCTAGGGATTTAGGCTTGGATATCACCTGAGGCAAGAGCTGATGCCCAACAAATCCACGAGATAAAACTTGAGGAACTTAATGGAGCTGGGTTAAAATAAGTTTGTGGGTGGGATCTAAAAACTTCTTTGCAGAAGGGGGAAAAAAACATAATTACACATGGGAGAGTTGGGAATGTTGTTTTTTATGTCTCTCATATACCTGAGGTTTTCCATGGTTCTAAAGGAAAATTATGGCTTAAGGATTTTAATTTCTAGAAGCCAACAAGCAGCCTGCACTTGTTTGCCTGAGGACTTGGAAAAAGCCTGTGGACAATTGTAAAAACAGCATTCCCTTAGTGAGGATAAGTAAAATAAAGGGGGAAAAATAAACCAAATAACTGGATTTTTTTTTTTAATGGTTAAGAGAAGGAGAACATCCTCACAACATTTTACCTGCCTTTGAAGAGCAACGTTTCACACCTGCTCTGCTTTCCTTCAGGGACTGCATTACCAGAGGTTCTGTGGCTTTGACATTGGAAAAGCAGCAGTATTTTTCCACTTAACTTAATCTTAGCTATTATTTTTTCTGCAGCAGCAGAACACAGCCCAAAGTGGGAAATGTCAGGAGGCAAAAAAACAATAAGGAGACATTTGAATCATATCTCTGCCTTGATTCCCAGCATCGAGCCAGGCAACTTCTTCTCCTGCCCCAGGAGTTTCTTCTTATTCACAGAGACAAAAAGAATTGATGGCAGCTACGTGCTGGGAAGAGAAACTGTTGCTGTGCAGAAAATCCAAAAAACAACCTCAACCAGCTTTAGTTCACACTTGTTTAATGGTAAATAAGAATAATGAGGTCATCCAGATGTGTGGAGCCAAATCCTGATGTTTCAGCACACTTTTACTCAATTCTTAACTCAGGCAGTTTGGGAAATCTTGGTAAAGCTTCATAAGAAATCCAGAATTATTTGTAAGAAGAGGGTGGCTGGAACCTGATTCTTTACCCATGTACCAATTTCAGTTTAATGCAGCTGATGTGGGGGTGACCAGCTCTGTGAGAAGGGTAAAATAGATTTTATTAAACTGACTGAGAGATGCCAACAAGCTTAGGCTCACTTTTTACAGGCAGAATTTCTCCTACAGCTTAGATGGAAATTCTGGCCTTCACTCTGCTCTCATCTACACTGCTGGAAGTCAAAGGGGATTTAATTATAATCAATATAAAGGCTTTACACACAAGGTAATTACACCTGGAAGATGTTGGTGTGAGCCACCCTTTGGTCTGACATTTTCACTAATGTTTGAAACGGAATAACGAAGCACTTGTGGTATTTTTTTTTTTTTTCAAATGCTAAAGCTGTGGTTGAGAGACCCCGTGTGTACATCAGCCCTAAATCTCTTAGGTTTAGGAATTCCCAAGAATTCCCAGGAAACACTTAGAAAATATCAGGGGATAACACTTAGAAAATATCAAGGGATAAACTGTGGAAAGGGATTGCAGGTAAAATTACCTCAGGAAAGGAGAGAAGCAATCCCTTGGTGTCACACAAGTCATATGGGGAACAGAACTGTGGCCAGTGGAGTTTGTAAAACACTTCCCAAGGGAATAAACCATATTTCCCAAAGAACTGCTCTGCCTGTGCCTCCTCAGAATTCTCTTTGGCACAACTCTGCTCTAGGTGGTGTTCCCTTGGGAAACTGGCCCAGCTGATGAGGAATAGCTCAGTACAAGCTCACCCCTCCTTTCCTTTTTTTATTATTGAAGGGAGGATGGATGGGGAGGAGGAGTGAAACCATCTGTGATTCCCAGTCTCTTCTGGATGGGGGGGACCCTGTACTGAGCCAACCTGATCTCTATTGACAAGCTGGGACAGGGATTCATCCATCATCATGAACATTTTGTTTGTCACTTTGGATTTTCGTTGGTCTGAGTAATCCAGGAACGGCCCATTTTATTAGGTACACCTCAGAGTACTAAAATACTGTGTGAAAGGAATGTGAAAAAGAAAAAAGAGTTTTTCCTGTTTTCCCTTCCATCAGTTTTCAGACTGAGACCCTTTTTTTGTGAATTGTATAAGGAAAAATGATGCTCTCATGACCCTTCAGGCTCGTTGTGTCATACATTAATAATCAAGAGACATCTCAGCGTTCATGTGCTGTATCAGCCAGGCCTCTGTTGATTTCTCCCCTTTCATTTAAAGAAAACATAAATTCCCACCTGTGGCTGTGCTGGGGTAAGGAGTGAAGGGAAAGGGCTGGTCAATGAAACCAGGCAGTGATTTAGCAATTAGAGCCCAGGATTGAAAGCCAGCCAGGTCACAGTTCTGAGGGAGATTTGCTGTTGTTTGTCCTGATGAAGTTCCTCCTAAATGAGGTGATTATTGCAGCTGTCAGGAATGAAAAGGTGGGACACATCGATTTCACCCTCACTGCAGGCTCCGGGCTGTGCTGCTCCAGAGCAGTCGATGGGAATTGCCAATTAACAAAAAACAATATTGGCAAGTTGGCAGTTTGAGGAAAAACTCCCTCCAGCCAGTGCACAAACCTCCTGCCATTCAAATCACCTTCCTTGGGCAAAGGCATTGGCAAACCTGCTCAGAAAAACGTGGAAAATGAGATTTTTATTTTGGCATAGCTGAATAGGAAATTGTGGAGCTGAGAGCTCGTCTGCACAGGGGAAATGTAGCAGAACAGCTACACAGGAGCACGCTGAAGTGCACACCCTACCTGGAGATAAAAATCACTTTACTTTGGAGTAATTATTCTGTTCTGAAAACACATTGCTTATTCAGGAATAAAGCATCTTTTATTTCAGAATTCAAGTGCCCATGCTCTTACTCTGCCCTTCTGCTAATGATCATAGATACAGCTGTTGATTATAATAAATAGAGGCTCTTCCACAACAGCTACAGTGGAACTGTTCCCCTTGTAAATAAGGAATTATCAAGCTTCCAATTACCTCGTGTTTCAAATACAGCTTGTGTAAATGGGTACTCTTGACTCACCTACAGAATCTCAGCAATTTCCATTCAATTAAATCGTTAAGATGCAGCTTTGGGCAGAAAAAACTCCTCTGGAAGAGCAGTGTGTCTGACATGATGGAGCAAACCTGGTTTAGAAAACACCCAGAAGCTCCAAGTGATGCAAATGATGGTTGTTCCTGCCTTTCCTAAGGAATTCTGCCTCTGCAACAACAATCCTGGCCTTTGCATGGTGTTTTTAACAACAGCTCTCAAAGGATGTGAGTGGAAAAGTGTCCTTATCTGTCACCTAGTGATGCCTTGGGTTTTAGCTTTTATGTTTTTTCAAAATCTCTGTGTGTAACTCTGAAACTTCATGTTAGGTGTTACTGAGTTCTCTTCACAGGGTAGTGACAAAACAATTCCTTTCTAGCTAGAGAAATTTTTGATACCCAAAAATCACAAACAGCAGCGAGGAAAAGGGGGCTGAGACTTCATAACCTGGGGCTGTGCTTGGACAATTAACTCCAATATGTAGAAGAACCAAAACTTATCAAAGTGTAAAAAACATGACCAGGATCCACCTTGGATTTGGTTTGGGTGTAGCCCCATCCAGGATTTTGCACTGCCCAAGGTGGAACCTTTCAATAAATTCCTATTTTATTCCTTTTGCTCTGTCTGTCTCTGTTCCAGGCCAGCCTTTCCAGGCAATATTAGAAATGGGGAAAGTCAGGCAGCTCTTGGGAGAGGTTTATTTGACGTTTGGATTTCCAGCCCTGCACAGGGTGACATGCACCTTTCCGTGTTTTTTTCCAAAGGTGATTTTTCAAGGGATGGAAGCATGTCCATGGTAAAGCAAGGGCTGTGTGCAGGGAGTTTGGTACCCAGTGCTTTGGAATCAGTGTGGGATCAGGGAATATCCTGTGTTGGAAGAGATCCCCACAGTGAGTTTTGGGTATCAGAGCATTTTTGAGGCTGTGGATAGATTCCAATCCATCACCTCCATCTGCTCCAAACCCACAATTCCTGTGCCAAACACTCAGGTTTGTTTTCAGAGCTCACTGTGAGGACCACCTAGGTTGGCTCATTGCTCACCTTACTGCCCTTCCCAGGAAAACTGGGGAAAATAATTTTTAATAACATTGTAGCTTAAAGACATTAAATTAAGGGAAGCATCAGCAACTCATGTGGTTATTTATGATCATATTCTTTCAGGCTCTGACACATTGTGAGTATTTAACATTACTAATTAATCGAACATGTTAATTTAAGTACTTAACGCACTTTACCCGCTTTTAACTCTATAAACATTTAAATTCCTCACTGTTCAACCAACTCCATGAAGGCTCTCAGGGGATGGCTGAGACCCTCATACCCCCACCCCATTTCCTGCCGCTCTCAGAGTGAATGACAGCTTTTAAGCACAGATTTTTTAGCAGGTTTATAATTTATCAGGTCGAAACCGTTTAACTTTTAACTGATTTTTAACCACCTGGCTAAGGTTGGCGTGGGAATCTGATTCGCCGCCGCCGTAAAAACTACAACTCCCAGAAGGCTCCGCGGCGCCTCGCTGCACCTTACTTCCGTGTGCCCCGCCCCCCTCGCTTTCTATTGGATGGCATCCCGCCGTCCTCGCCTATGATTGGTTGCACGCGTGTCTGCGCCGTGTTTGAGGGGGCGCAAGATGGCGGCGGGAGACGCGGTTGGGAGGTACCGCGGCACGGTGGGCAGGAGCAAGGACCCCTCGGGGCTGCTCATCTCGGTTATCAGGTAGGGGCGGCCCCGCTCCGCATCCTCCGGGCCTCTGGGGGTGACCCAGAGCCGGGTGCGGGCCCTGCTGTGCTGGAGAGGCCTGCCCGGCTCGGGCCGCCGGGTGTAGGGTTCTTCCTGGGGCATTGGGTGACTCTAGGCTTGGGTCCTTGCTGGTCATGGAGCGCTGGGGAGGCTGCAGTGCTGGAGAAAACCTTGTCCTGAGAGGAGAAAACCCTGTCCCGCCGCCCTGTCCGGCTCACTTCCTCCTGCTCCCAGTGCTTTGCTTCATCCTGGGGTCAGGGCGACCTGGACAGGCTGGATGGAGGGGCCGAGACCAGCGGGGTCAGGCTCAACAAGGCCAAGTGCCAGCTCCTGTGTTTTGGCCATAATAATCCCCTGCACTGCTCCGGGTGGGGCAAAGGAGCTGGGAATTTGTGCAGCAGAACAGGACCTGGGGTTGCTGCTCGACACGAGCCCAGGTGGGCAAGAAGGACAATGGCACCTGGTCTGTGTCACAAACAGTGTGGCCACAGGACTGGAGAAGTTATTTTCAACTGTACTGGGCACTGATGAGGCCGCACCTCGAGTGCTGTGTCCAGTTCTGGACTCCTCAGTTCAGGAAGGACATTGAGGAGCTGGAGGGTGTCCAGGGAATGGAGCTGGGAAGGGTCTGGAGAACCAGGAGCAGCTGAGGGAGCTGGGAAGGGGCTGAGCCTGGAGAAAAGGAGGCTCAGGGGGGACCTTGTGGCTCTGCACAACTCCCTGACAGGAGGGGACAGCCGAGGGGATTTGGGATCTGGGAACAGGGACAGGAGGAGAGGGAACGGCCTCAGGGTAGACACCAGGAGGAATTTCTACACAGGAAGAGTCTTCAAACACTGTAGGGTCTCCATCACTCCAGGGGCAGTGCTGGAGTCTCCATCCCTGGTGGTTTTGAAGAAAATCCAGGACGTTGCTCTGATGTAGGTGACAAAGTGAGGCTCTGTCACAAGTGGGACTCGATGGTCTTGGAGATCTTTTCCAAACTCACTGATACTGTGAATAAACCCTGCAGGTAGTACCAGCTTAATGCCATGTGTGAAAGCCAAGGCACTGCCACGTTATTGCTGTGGAGTCCATAAGTGACCTCCACCCTGAAACACTTTACTCAAACATTTTCCTCAACGAGTAAAATTCACCTGCCTGGACGTGTGGAGGACCAGGAAGTCCAGTGGGTGGACTCCATCCTGGATGGGAATGCCAGAGGGGACAAAGTGCTGCTGTTTCCAAGCCTGTTTGTTGGGATTGAAAAAGAAAGAGTCGTGTCCAGGCACGTTTAGACATTGATTTTTGTCTGCCCATGTTCCTGAACATATTTCTGTGATACACTTGGATGTGAATTCACTGTTTCCCCCTCCCCCAAGGACTTTAACTGCTTGCAAATCTTTCCTGTGCTGCTTAAAACCAGTGGATTGGCAGCTGATTGCCCACACTGAAGGTTTTGAATGTTCTTACGTGTTTTGAATGTTTTTACACAGTGGGTGTGGGCAGCTGCAGTCACACCAGCAGGATGCTGACAGTTGTAATGAGCTCCCAAACTTTAGATCCTACTCCAGTGTCTTGGAGAGAAATTCTATTTGGAGAAGTTATTGCAGCACTAGTTCTGTATCTAGGACATGTTATGATTTAAATGTCCTCTGTGAATGAAAATGTTTAGGATAAAATTCCATTCTTTTTCATCACTCTGGCCTTAAAATCTTGCAAATCTTGAGGGACATGTTGATTCTATGGAAAAAAAAAAAGCAGCTGGTGCCACTGTCTGTGGAAGAATAATAAGCATGCACTGGTTGTGCAGCATTTCCTGTTATAATCATCTTTTTTCCATGTTTCCTGTAATTTCCAAGAGTATTTTAAGGTCTTTCTTGTGTACCTCTATTTTAATAAATCCAGGCTTATTAAATTTATTTAAAAACAGAAGAGTGAGCTCACAGTGCTCTGTTCTCCAAATAAAAAGAAATGTTTGTCTCATAATCTTTGGCTTCTAGGCACTGATACCTTGGCTAGTTTAGGCCCAGTGTTTTGACACAACATTGAGTTACTGACTTTAAGAAATTAAAGTTATTCAATAGAACAGCCTGATAACTAAACTTCCAGAATTTAATTCGAACTTGGTTTGGATGTAGAGATTCTCTGCAGAGCTTGACATGTCAGGTTGAGCCAGACCATGAAAACTTGAGGGTAGAACTGATTACAAAGGAAGGAAAAAGTGTTGTGGTAATAATATGGATGTTTCTTAGGCTTAACCAAGTGCAGAAAGCAAATGGTGTGAAAAGGAATTTAAATCACTTTTCTCCCTGCGTTGGTTTTGTGTAGGAGCTCAGGTGAGGATGAACTTGCCAAGCAACAGGTGAATTTTTTAGAGGTTTGTATGGTCATAAAATACCACTGCAGACAAGTTAAAACCTGGCTGGTTTAAATGTAATTTTACTCAGCTTCAGAAAAATATTCCAAATCTGAACAGAGAGCTGTTGGTTTGAAATGTGACTGAGTTTCCTTTTGTTGATGGATTTATTTCCAAAACAATTATGCATAATAGAGGCTTCTGCCAATCCTTGTGGTTTTACACTTGTGTGTCCTGTTTATTTAGGCTGGTTATTTCTCCCTTGTTGCAGTGTGAAAAGTCCATAAAGGGAACAGTGGATGAAAAACAGCAAAACTTTGTCTTTTTCTGCTGTAAACAAACAAAACCAGTGGAGCTTCTTCAAGTATTGATGTTTTACTTGGTTATAACAAAGACAGGGATGCTTTCCAAAAAACCAACATTGTTTAGGTCTGCAAAATCTCTTCATGTTGTCTGTGAAATGCTTTGAAGTGTGAAGCTGAAAGGCTTTCTGTAAATAGAAATTATTTTATTAATGAAGGGATAATTTCTGATATTTACTCGAGCTCAGCAGCTCTCACTCACAAGAGACTGAATAATTGACTTTTCTGTGATCCCAGATTTAGGGATTCTTGTAGTTTTGTGACTGGACTTCCCAGGGGGCAAGATCCATGACAAAGTTTACCTTGCATAGCAGCACTGAAATCCACTCAGAAATGGAATTTTATGTGGTCTGAAGCTCTGCTTTGGGAATTTCAAGTTATCCCTGCTCTCTGTGGTGTTGCTTTTCATTAGCTCTGAGATGAAGGGAAACCCAACAGGAAAGAATGTCCCACTTGTGATTCCTGTCTGTCCCTGGGAAGTGTCACCGTTTCCTGTTGTGTCAGGGAACACATTTGTTCTTTGGGAGTTGTTTCCTGTAGGAGGATCCCTGCACTCGTGGAATTCACCTTGGTTTTCTGGTTGTTGCCAAGAATAAAGATTAAAGGCAGCCTCAAGGATGGATTAATTTGGAAGAATGTTCCATGAGCACTGTCAGGAGTGAGGCATGTGCAGCTGTCCCAGGACAGAACTGATCCATCCCAAAAGAGCCCGGAGCTTCCAGGGAATTCCCAAATTTAAGAAGGTGCAATTCCACCCCCAGCAGTGCTGGGGTCACGCTGAGTTCTTGGCCAGCTCTCCTCTTGTTTCTCCCAAAGGAGAAATAAAGGGATTGTCCACAACAAGAAACTTTTTGGAAGTAAAGAGTGTCTGGAAAGCTTCACGAGTGTTTGCAAAGTCTGCCCTTAAATTCCCATTTTTGCTGCAGCTCTAGGGAGCTTTCCTTCTTTTTTCCCTGTGCCTTTACAGCTCTTGGGAGTATCTTCAGTTTGTTCTTCTCCTCAGAGTGCTGAGAAGAAATGACCATTATTTGCTACAAGAAAAACAGCTCCTGGAATTGTGACTTCCAGGGTGGATATTGGATATCAGGGCTTTACAGCTTCTATCCCTGTGCTCATTCCTCAGCACACCCACCTCCAAAACCTGCTCATTCCTTCGTGCATGAGAAAGATCCCTCAAGTTCCTTAAATAAAAGGTACTTTGTAAGAGGACAAGATGCTGTCACAGGAGACCAGGGGTTTTGGCAATGTCTTTTTAAAAGCCATGCAGATAAGGAGCAAATTTGGCTCACCTGCTGGAGGACAACTCGGGGAATATTTTCTTTTATCACTCAGAGGACAAACACGTGTTTGTATATTGATTTTTCTTAACCTTTTGTTTTGTTGCTAGCTGGTTGAAACAGCTTTTGTATTCTGAAACAAGCAACCTGGCATTTAGCAAATGCTTTTTTGTTTAAGTGAGAGAGATCTTGTCAGATTTTTAATTGGTGAATGTGTCTGCCTTTTATTTATTGTTGGGCGTTTTTCTTCCCAATTAAAGGTTGCTATTTTTTAAAACTGGCCTTTAATAGCTTCTTTAATTGGGGGAAAACAAACTTTAGCAGTGACTCTGTAAGACCTCAGTGAAATTTTTGTGCTGAGCTTTCACAGAAACAGAAGTACCCAACAGATCTCTGCAGAAGTTGAGATGGCAGGCAAAAAAAACTTGAATATACTTTTTTTTTTTTTTACAAGTGGGATTCTTTTTCTTTAATACTTGTGGCCATTATTTTCATGATGAGTGAACTTGCTGAATGGATTTTTGCTAATGACCTGGCATTTGTTCTTCTCTTTGTGTCTAAAATAGCAGAGCTGAGATCCCAGTTTGTGATGGAGAGTGAGGAACAGGCACGTGGAGCTGTTGCCCTCATCATTGCGTTTGAGAAATAGCTGCTACAAGGAATAAACTCGAGTTATTCTGATCTGTAATGGTCTCTTAAAACCACTTTTATTGCAAATGGTGTTTTCCAGTGTTATAAAGGTAGCAGTTCTTCTGCGAGGAAAGTACTTGAGAAATTCCCTGAAAATAAATTGTATATGGCAGAGTGTGGTTGTAAACTATAAATTTCCTTGAAATGATCTCCAGGCACTTGTATAAAATGTTTAGGTATTAGGCAGCTGCTGGGTTGTAGCTCAATACAGACCCTTGGTTGCATTTAAAAATGTGTAAAGGAGCGATGTGAATACACAACCACATAGAAAAGGACAAGAGGTGTGACTGTGCCAAGCTAAAAACTCCCAAGTACTTTATTTTTCAGCTCTTATTTTACCTTTAGCCAATGCAGAGCTGGAGCTGAACCTACCCTGGCAAAACTAGGAAGTGGAAATACTGGGGGTTTTTTTTAGGAAATGATTGTGCTTTTAACTCTTTCAAAGGTGTTGCTTTCAACAGCTCTTGGTGCACTTTTGAAACCTTCAGGTGAATGATGAAATTCCCCAATTCTTCTGCTGCTTCCTGCAGGCCTGAGGTGTGATACCAAGGATGGGTTCATGGTGCAGCGTGGGGAGTGGCTCCCAAAATCTTCTTTATGCTTTAATTATCCAGGTGACAGGTCTGAGTAGCATTGTCCAGCCTCTGCTCCTGCAGATCTGGAAATGCTGATCCTTAGGGCTTTAACTTTCTCCTGGGAATGTGCTAATACACGGAATAGTTGATTTAATTTTTGGATCTAAAATTAATTGCCAAAAGAAAAGTTGGTCCCTGTGTTTTCCTGTACATGGAAACAACCTTGGACAGGGTTTCACACAGTTGGGTGGGAGCTGAGTCCCTGTGCTTGTCCCTGGCAGCTCCTCCATCCCTGTTCCTCCATGGAAAATGTGCAGCTGCTTGGTGTCCCTGGGGTTTTCCTGTGTGTGGGATTCAAACTCTTCCTGTGCTGCTGTTAGAGCCATCTGAAGGAGGGGAATTCTGTTGAAGCCACTGCAGTCCAGCCTTGGTTTCAGAAACCAGCTGATCACTCACTCCCCTGGCATCATTTGTATTGGTGTGAGGAAATTTGATTAAAAGGTTTGGTTAATTTAGCAAAATAAAGAATTCCCTGCTGGTATTTATTTAGATGGCAGGATGCTGCTCAGCCTTTTTGCTGCATCTCTCCTGTACCCATCTGCAAGTCCTCAATGATAAAAAGATCACCAGCTTCTGAAAATGCTCTAACCAACTGTGTAAACAGCATGAAAGATTAATGGAATGTAAGTAGAGGAGGAAAATGTTTTAAAATGCTCTGTTTGCTCTGGGTGCTTAACTGGATTGTGAACAGACTTGGTGCTGCTGTTCTCGTAGTGAGTTATTTCTTTGTACAAGGGAGAGGGAGTTCTCTGCAGGCTGAGTACCTTGTGATCCCTTTGGTGAGGGTTTCACTTCTTTTTTTTAATTTATTATTTAAAGTTGTTCAATCAGATCTCAGAATGCCTCATTTCCCATGCCCATTGACTTGGACATTACAATTTTTGCCTACCTGCTTTGCAGCACCTCGTGGTCTCTGTGAAGAACTATCTTTCCTGAATGCTTTAATTAATTTCCTCAAACCTAGAATTTCACAGGAGCAATCCATTAACCTGTGATAACAATGAGAAAACATTCAATGTGTTGCTGCCAAGTTAAATTGTTAAATACCTTTTGGAGTTTTTTGTTTCTTTTTTCCTTCTGTCTGGCTTTGTTTTATAAGGACCCAACTTTTACAGTGCTTTCCATGAGCCTCTGGAGAGGTTTCAAAACATGAATTATCAGATTATACACTTTGAGGTTAAATAGTGCTGGAAGCTGTAGATCACCCCATCTGGGACTTGTCTTTAAGACAACAGTTTTCAATTATAAAATTCAAATAAGTCCATCTAGTTTAATGAACCTGTGGAAATTTGTAGCTCAGTGGAGACACACTGGGTTGAAGTGGAGTTATTCTTGTCCCAGGGAGCTTTATAAAACATTTTCGATGTGATCTCTTGAAATGGAGCTGCTTGTGATGTCTCATAGGGTGTAAGAGCAGTCAGGAGGAAGAATTTTTGCTGAACTGCTCTGGACAGGCTCTTTTCCCCAGAGAGGATGTTTTTACAGCCATAAAAATAAGGTTGGAAGCAGGGGGGAAATGAACAAATTTCAGAAAGGAGTCGGTTATTTTGTTTCCTCAGTTATGCATTTTATTCTGATTAACTCAGGAACTCAAATACTGGTAAGGTAAGTGTTCAAAATGTGTCTTTGATCTCAGGTGTTGCTTGACATTTTCACTCCAAGGGCCATCTTTGAAATGATCAGTGTCAAGGCCAGGGTGTGATGTTGTGTTTCCAGCTTTGGTGGGGGGGAAGGCAGGAACAGATGAGTGCATTTCTCACAGGCTATTGCTTGCAGAGCACTTAAATGCATCTTGCACACCTCTGACAAATCAACACTGATCTTCCCAACAACTTTTACTTCAAACCTCCTCACTGCAGCAATCCCTGGGTTAATTTTCAGCTTGGCAGTGCCTGAGGAGCTCTGTGCTCATGGGCAGTGAGATGTGGGATTTGATCGTTCTGCTCTCGGGTATTTTGTTCCTCTCCCTCCCACACTGAGCTCTCCTCTCCTCCTGGTTTTGTTCCCTGGCTCTGGGTGTTGCTGGGTTTTACAGTGGAGGGTGGTTTTGCACCACTTAATCCGTGGTTTGTTTTAAGTCTCTTTTGTCTTCATTCAGAGCCAGGATTAAAAAATACCCGAAGGAAACTGATTTTCTGGTGTTTGGGCTTTGTTGTTTATTAAATTTTACCTAAAGTACAAGAAAGTTCAGCAACATTTCTAGCCACCAGCTAGAAGTGAGCAAAATGGAGAGAAATCCACTTAGCCACAAGGTCTCTTAAAGCTAAATAGTCCAATAGATAAATAATACCTATATTATTTATATTTTTAACCCAATAACCAAATTCCTGTGACCCTCAGTGTGACACTGATTGTCCAACCAGAAGCTATTGCCTGAAGCCATGAAGAAGGAAGATGAGCACCAAAAGAGACACCACCCAAAATCCTCCATCCTGTCCCATCCCTATTACTATGTTATAAAAACCTCAAATTTAAAACCCTTCACCATGTGAAATCACACACTTTTATTTAACTACACACCCGTGATTTTAACTCCATCACTCGAATTTGGAAGCTTTCTCCAAGGTCTCAGGTCCAAAGCAGTGTTCTCCTGGGGGTCAGTGCCAGAAAATGCTGGAATTGCTGTGTGGCCATGGCCATCAGCAGGAGTGGCCTGATGAGAATAACTGCATTTAAGAGGTTTCTTTTTACTCTGCTTTTTTTTTTTTTTTTCCCCCTCCTACTTTTTAATACTGAAGTTTCCTTGGCACATCGCAGCTGTTTCCTGCAGAGAGGAGACTGAGCTTTCTAGACATCCACAGTGCTCTGCTTAAATTATTATTTGTTGCTTCTAGCAATTGCTTTCTTTATTTAAATCCACAAATCCTTTGTTGTTCACAATTGTTTTCTGGCTAAGGCTGTATTTTTATTTTCTGTACCTTGTTGTACTCTGGTTTGTGTTTTAGGTCCTTGGTGTGGTGTAACACAGAGAATAACAGGATAAAATAAGCCCTTAAATTTTCTTTCCTGAGGGGTGATTTTGATAGTTTTAATGCTGTACTATTTATTTTATTATCTGGACTGGCGCTGAGATGTTGCCTCTCACCCAAACCATAAAACAATGAAAACTTCACTCAGTTTCTTTGTGAGGAATGGATCTTGTGTACTCCAGAAATTCTGGATTTTGCCCAGGGCTGCTGCTGTTAAACAGATTTTTGGTGTTTTTGCTGGAGGAACAGGTCAGTACATCAGTGAATCCTGCCTTGGCCACACATGAAATACAGCTTTGAGCAGGACAAGCTTTCAGCCACACTGCTTTGAGCAGTTGGTACCACAAACTGTGTGTTTGGAGCTTCAAAGGTGTTTTAAAGTGAGGAACTGGGAGCCTCAACAAGGTGTGTGATACAGCTCTGAGCCCTTGGAACAGGTGGTGGGAAGTTTGCTGTGGATTCCTGTGAAAATTGGAGCTTTGTTTGATTCTCCCCAGTGATTCAGCACTCAGTTCAATTGCACTTCACTCCAATGTTCTTTTTCCTGATCAGATGAGAAATATTGAAATTTTCTCAGCTTGCCTTTTTTTTTTTTTTTTTTTTTTTTTGGTGGTGTTTCCCACTGTCTTTAATGAATATTTTCATTTGAATGAGCGATGCTATGAGCGATGCTGTGTGAAGAAAAATGAACTGCATGCTCAAAGAAGCTTGATCCAGAAGGAAAAGAGGATTATTCCTAGATTTCCGAGCTGCACCTGTGCATCCTCTAATACTCTTTTCTGCCTTTAACCACAAATATTTACATAGGTCTGCTCTGATGTTGGGGAGCAAAAGAAAAAAGCCTTTTAGGGGAACACAAAGATGCTGAACACCCACAGTTGTGGTCAAAAACAGCAGGGCCTTCAGCCCTCTTTTCCTGTAAGAATTATCTGCTGCTAACTGAGCATTAATTTCCTAAAACTGCATTATCTGTTCCTTCAGTTTTGCTTCATAAAAAGAATCTGCAGAAGCATAATGCCCACATACTGTTACTGCAATGTTCTTCCTGTGAAACAAATTTTCTAGTCAAGAAATGGATAATTAAGCCTCAGTTTGCCATCCATAGCTTAGCAGTAATCACACTTAACAGGGCTGGCCCTAGGGCAAGTAAAATAGGCAGGCAGTTATCCACCCAGCCTGGCTGGAGGCATCAGAAAAAGCAAATTTACAGAAATGAAACATTTATTATTCATTAATGTTAACAGTTTTCTCTTGAAAATTGACATAATCTAATTTTCTCGGTGTTTTATTGGGCAGGTATGAAGCTGACAGCAGGCTGGCAAAAGGAATTGCTCATCTGCACTAGAAAATAGAGGAAAAATATAATCTAAATGGTGTGGGGAAAATGAGTCCTCAGTGTAAACAGAAATTCTTGCTGAATCTCAAATCTGATTCCTGTTCAAGGTGTAATTAGGAGGTTGGTGCCTGTAAATGGATCATCTTAAAGGCTGTAGCTGAATTTTTTTGCCACAGTGCAAAATATAAGGGGGTGGGGGGGCAGCAAAATGCAGGATTTGGTGGAAAAAAATGCTCCTGTGAAGGGAATGAAGTGACAGGGGATGAGATGAAGTAGGGGAGGTGTGGATGGCACCACAAATTCTGGTTCACAACACTGAGTTTGTGTGTGCTCCAAAGGTATTCAGCACCTTCCAAACCCTAAATGGGGATGGTTGTGGGCATTTGGAGCTTAAAAAATCATGGATTTGTCTCCACCTGAGCTATTTTTATTGTTGGGCCTTGTAGAATAAAAAAGAGGGGAAAGTAGGACAAAGGGGGATGGCTTTAAGGTGGAGGAGGTTGGATTTAGATGAGGTTTAAAGAAGAAATTCTTGGCTGGGAGGGGCTGGAATAGAATTCCCAGAGGAACTGTGGCTGTCCCTGAGTCCCTGGAAGTGTCCAAGTCTAGGCTGGATGGGGCTTGGAGAGCACCCTGGGACAGTGGAAGTGTCCCCTGCCATGGCAGGGGTGGCACTGGGTGGGCTTTAAGGTCACTTCCCACCCAAACCATTCCATGGAAATGGAGCTGAGTCTCCAGTGCTTCAGTCTGAGCTACATTCACAGGGTGCTAAAACTGAATCTTCCCCATCCAACAGCAAATAGACTTGAAAATAGAGGTGGAGGACACTCCAGGTTTGTTTAGAAACACATTTTTTTTCCACATTTGCTGTGGACATCTGTCTTAGTTTGAAAGACAGGTGTCTGCTAAGGAAGGCAGGAGCCTCTCTTGAAATGGAAAATGTAAACCTCCTCCCTCCAAATTATTGTAATTTTGAAATTAAGGAGCTCTCAGGCAAAGACATGGCAGTAGGAATAGCAGTTCTTTACTAGGAAAATTAAAATAGAAATACAGGATTACAAAAAACAAACTCAAAACACAGCCAGAGCCAGAATCCAGGCTGACACCCCATCAGTCAGTCAGGGCTTGGTGCAGTCCCATTCCATGGTGGCTGCATCCTCCTGCAGTGACAGATGTGGTTCTGCTGGAGCAGGGCTCCTGCACAAGGTGCAGTTTTCCTTCAAAGCTCCAGGGATGATGTGGAAGGCTCTGGTTTTCCTCTGGGATCCAGTGGGAAAAGGCTGCTCTGATGTTCCAAATCTCAGGTTTTATCTGGGTAGGAAATGCTTGGCTCCTCCCCCTGGGTGGAGCATCTGCCAATGGGATGATGGAATTTTATCAGCCATGCCCTGGGACTCCATGGCCCATTAACAGGAGAGATCTCCTGGAGGGAGGATGGGCTGTGAAAAGATAAAGAACACTGCCCCAGCTGGGTTAACACCTGACCCATTAACAGCAGATATCTCCCATGGAGATCAGGATCCCTGCCCCAGCTGGGTTAACAGATGGTGATAGAATCCACACCCCTGGTGACATCCTGTATTGCAACCCAAGACAACATCTGTGTGAACAAAATCCCCTGGGAGCTTTGTCCTTTGGCAGCACCAGCTGAGCTCTTTGGCCCTGTGGCTGCCTGGAGGATGTGCTCTGAGGCCAGGAAAAGCATTTCCTGTGGTCATTCTCACTTTGTGCTGCGTTTCTTGGTCTGGGCACACAAATCTGCTGTGCATTCCATCCACACCAATCCTCTTTTTGGAGGAGTTTGGTGCAGATAAACTGCCCACATTTTTGGGAACAGGAGTGATGCACAGAATCAAGATTAACCCGTGTGTGTGTTCTCTGGTGGGATCCATGATGTTAAATCCTGATTTGAGGCTGAGAAATAGCATTTTTACAGAGGGAGGTGAGTGGTTTCATATTCTGCAGCTGATCTCTGTAACATTGCTGTGCTCCTGGAGTTCTCAGTTGTGCCACATGAGGAGTGGTACAATGGTGTTTGTTTTCTTTTGCTGCTGACTAGCTCAGTAAACATCGTGTTTATAATACAGAAGTGTATTAGCTTGTGAAGAAATGATAACTTATTTTCTGTCCTTTTACAGCATCTGCCTGTTGTTCTCTTGTGTTATTTGAATGCTGGAGAGTTTCCTTTTTCTAACTTTCCTCCACACATTGATGCATCGCAGCGTGGCAGTAATTTTATACACAAGATGAGACTGGGTGCAGGTTGTTCCTTGAGCTCATGCACATCTGGGCCAGATCTATGGAAAGCATTGATTTGTCAAATCACAAAGAGCTATCCAGCACTGTCTGTAGTGTGAAATAACTTCCTGCAGAGTTGGAGAATGGAGGATGTTGCTGGGAGCAGATAGATTACATTGGTTTGTAGAGGAAAAAAAAATTCTTTTATCTCTGCAGAATGTATGGCAATTTTGAAGCTCTGTCTGTATTGCTGTGGTAAATACACACCACAATTTTATACCTTATGAAAATGAGACACGGTGTGACTTCTTTCAAGAGTCACAGAACAGCTGGGATTGAAAGGGACCTTAGAACTTATCCAGTTCAATGGGCAGGGACACCTTCCACTGCCCCAGGCTGCTCCAAGCCCTGGCCAGCTTGGCCTTGGACATTCCAGGGATCCAGGGGCAGCTACAGCTGCTCTGGCAATTCCAGCCCAGCCAGCAATTCCTTCCCAAAATCCCATCTCAGTCTCCCCTTTTCCAGTCTGAAGCCATTCCCTGTGTTCTGTCCCTTGTCCCCAGTCCCTCTCCAGCTCTCCTGGAGCCCTTTCAGCTCCTGGAATGTGCTGGAAGCTCTCCCTGGAATTTTCTCTTCTCCAGGTGAGACCCCCAACTTTCCCAGCCTGTCTTCTCAGAACTGAGCATTTTACTGAGAGAACCATTTATTTTTATTATTTTATTAAAATTCTGAGACTCTGAGGTCTATGGGGGGAAAAAAAATCTTTAATACCAAAAGTTGAAAAACAACTGCTTCTTAGTACTTAGTTGAGCATTTATAATAAATACCTAAAACAAAAATCTTGCCTTTCTCTTCACTAAACAGTGAATTACCATTTAGCTTTTGAAGGCTATAGTCTGTGCAGTTGCTTTAAGAGGACAGATGAGAGTAAATTCAAACTTCTTCTGGGTTGTGGCACTTTGTCACTTCACCTGAGGTGCTGAGGCAGGAGGGCTCTTGGAGCTCATTTGGTTTTTTAGGGAGGTACAGCCTCGTGGAAAAGTGGTGGAGCTGGCAGTTATATCTATAAATATATAAATATATATATATATAACTTTATATAAATATATATCTGTGAATACTTTTTCCTGAGTATTTTCCTTTGGCAATGAGGTATTCCTGGCTTTGATGTGAGCTGTTGGAGGAAGCAGTTGAAGGCTTTGCACAATGACAGGGCTTCAGGACTCCTGAAAAAGTCTTTCCATCTCCTCCCCCTGCTCGTTGGGTTGGATGCTGGAAATAGGAGATGAAAAATGCTTGTGACCTACAGATCAACTTCTACTAAAATGAATAGTCCCAAAGGACTTTTTTTATTAATCTAATTCCAGTGTAAATTCAGTGACCTCAGGGAAATAACAAGGTTCATTTCTTTTCTCCTGAGAAAAGTGCTGTACATCCCATGATAAAAACATTTCAGGATTGTGTCTGATCATCTCCTCTATCCTGTCTTCCATCTGTAGGAGTAACTCCAATGAATGAAGCATTTTGCATTTGTGTAAATCTGCATTTTTAACTACGGAAAATCAGAAGTCAATGAGATTTGGCTCAATGAATTTCTGTTTCACCGTAGCATAAAAATGTCTCTCAGCAAGCTCACAGCCAGTTGGAATTATTGTAATCCTGATGAGCTCTTGCTAATGAGACAGGCATCTGCAGCCATCCAGCTGCCAAGTATGAATTCCAGGTATCTTACAGAGGAGGAGGATTCTCATTTGGAAAAAATCAAAATGGAAAAAAAAAAAAAAATGAACTGCTCAGGAATCCCTCCTGGAAACCCCCACTGAGTTCATCATCTGTTACTCAGGATCTAAACTGAATTTCCTTCTGTTTGTCCTCTGTTTGGAATATTTCTCAGGGAGTTCTGAAGTGCTGATGTATATTTATTATTGTTTCATAATCCTGTCCTGTTTTGTGATTCCCCCTTCAAAGTTCTTCCTGCAAAGTTCCTTTCCCAAACAATTTGGATCCTTTCTATTTGACAAACAATGTGTTGACTTTTCTTCCTTGCAACACATTTTAATAGGACTAAAATAAGCAGAGATGCCCTTGGCTTACTTTTTTTGCAGTGTTAGCAGGAGCATGTATAATCTCAAGAATATTAAGTATTCCTTGCTTTTCTCTTTTTTTTTTTTTTTTGTGCAGAGCAAGAAAAAGAAATGGCTCTTGTTCCATGAGACTTAGATGGGAAATTCAGGTGTACAAAGTTTCAAATTCCAAGTGATGAATCCAGGCTCGTTATCACCAGAAATAAGCAGATCCTAAACCCAAAACCTTACATTACTAAAACTTACCGAGTTTTTCAGTAAAATGAAAGGAAAAAAAAGTCTCTGTTTTTGGGGGTTTTTTTTGAGTCTTGGGTTTTGATTTCAACTCTTACCCTGTCTATAAGAAAATAATCTACAGGTGTTTAAGGCAACTTCAAGGCAATTTCAAGTGAGTGGAGGGCTAAGAAAAAAACTGTTGAGGAAAATTTGTTGTTGGGTGGAATTTTTTATGCTTTTTGGTGTAGAATGTGGTGCCTGGGAACATTATTTGGCAGTGCTGGGTTAATGGTTGGACTCCATGATCTTAGAGGTCTTTTCCAGCCTTAATAATTCTGTGATGTTTTGAACCAGAACTGATGAAAGGACTGTAAATAAATACAAGCTTTCTGGTCAAAATATGAGTGTGGTATTTTCAGTGATCATTGTTCCCACAATATTTTCCTAAACCAGGTAATGAAGAAAAGCAGGATATTCCCAATATAGGTGTTTATTCTGCACCCAGGACAAGCTAAATTCAAATTCAAGGACAAAAAGACTGAGCAACACAATATAAATCTGCTTTCAAAATATGGCTGGGATTTGCTGGGAAGCCTGAGTTGGATGGGAATTTGCTGGAGCAGTGGAATCCTCGTGGCATCCTCTGACATGAGCGATGTAGTCTTAGCTTTGGAGAGAAATCTTCAGCTTTTGTAACCAACTGCTGGCACTGCAGATGGATTCTTTGGCAAATCCAGAATTGTGAAATTAAATTTTGTTTGATTGAAACGATGAACTTTCCTAGTCTGTGCTCTGGGCCAATTTCTCTGCTGCTCCCTTGTCTGTCTCCATGTAAGATTCTCCTGCAGTCTGTGCTGCAGGTCACACAGGATGGATGTTTTCATTAACTGCTGGGACAGGCAATCCTGTGCAGTTCCAAACACAAACAAAATGTCAATTCCTGAGGAGGATATTCCTTGTGTCCAGTGTAGCCATGCTGAAGAACATTCTTCCAGCAGAAATAAGCAGTTCTTCACAAAGAAAATTGATTTATCTGCAAGAGCTCTTAACAGAGGATGACTTTCTGCCAGCCTTGCACGTGATTTTCATTTTAGAGTCATGGAATGGTTTGGATTGGAAGTGACTCAAAGATGGTCTAATTCAACTCTCCTGCCATGGGCAGGAAGCCTTTCACTAAAATTTATATTTTCTGGGCCCTGAGCAACTTTGTCTAGTGTTCTTACTTTTCAGATCCTTTTTAAAGACCTCAGGCTGAAATATAATTTTAAAAAAATCTTTTTTTGTGAAAAGCTGATTTATTACACAACTAAAAAGTTTTGAGAGTAGAATATTAATGTGATAACATGAGAAAGGATTCCTGTTTGTGTAGCTACCATGCAGCATGGAACTTGAAATGCTGCAGTGAATTTTATACTTTGCAAGAAGCTGCTTTGAGGGGAGACTCATGGGGGGCTGCAGCTTCTCCAGGAGGGGCAGCCGTGATCTCTGCTCTCTGTGACAGGGACAGGTCCTGAGGGTCCTTATTTCAGTTTTGTGCAGGTACTTTAGAGTTGTGTGGGGCTGTGTCAGGGGAGGTTGAGGCTGGATATCAGGAAAAGATTCTTGCTGATCTTTTTGGGGTTGTTATCCTCTCAAAGGTAGAAGGAAAAGATTGCATTGATTCTTGAATAGAAATTTGGGAGTGACGTCAAGAAGCTTTGAGCTAGGCCCAGTTTCACAAAGTTTTCAGCAGTTTTGTTACCATCTCAAACTTAATTGATTTTGATAAAATAAAAGATAATCTTACTACAGGATGTAATAATTGAGGGGAGGAAATAGGGTCATGGAGCCTTTTATTGTTGTACTGGTATATGTTTGAAAACTGACTGTTGGGAGACCTGGATGGATTTGTGATGGATTTCTGTGTCCCTGTGATATCCCTTAACTTTGGCAGGTAAATTACAGGAACTACAACACTGCACAAGTTGCACTGATTCCCAAGACTAAAATTAGGATTTTTTTTTTTTTTTCTTTATAGCTCTTCATAAATAATAAATCAAGAAATATTTCAGATGTTACATTGTGCCTGTCTTAATGACTGCCTGGCAGCGTGATAACCAATAGAAAACTTCTCCTGAAGAGGGGGGAAAAAAAAAAGTTCTGAAAGGTTTGAAAACTGGCAGATTAATCAACATTGACGGGTTTTATTTTCTCACAGTTCATTCTGAGCATAAACTCCAAATAACTTTCAGCACGTTGTGCATTCTGAGGATAAACTCCAAATAACTTTCAGCACGTTGCTTCCACTTCAGGACTTTATCCACCAGCGATGACGTGGAGGACAGGGAGAACGAGAAGGGGAGGCTGGAGGAGGCGTACGAGAAATGCGACCGCGAGCTGGACGAGCTGATCGTGCAGCACTACACGGAACTCACCACGGCCATCCGCACCTACCAGAGCATCACCGAGCGCATCACCAACTCCCGCAACAAGATCAAACAGGTGAGAGCCAGCCCTCACTGCTGGGAAACAGAAACTCTTCACAGCAAGCTCTCACACGTGTTTGTGTATAATAGAAAGAAGGAATAGCGTGCTGGTTTGAATGCAAAATCAGTGAGAGAGTCTAAATCAGAAATATAATTGAATAGGAAAAATGAGAAAAAATAAAATATGTGCAATAGTACAAAAGAAAACCACGGACAGAGTCAGAATGCAACCTGACACCCCGCTAGGTAGGGTGGTGAGAGCAGTCCAGATGAAGTGATCTTGTTGTAGTAGTGATGCTGTAGAAAGGTCTGGTAGCTCTTGTCCTCTGGAAACCAGTGGGTAAGGGCTGCCTTAGTGTTCCAAATTTCAGATTTTATCTGGGCATGAAAGGCTTGGCTCCTCCCCCTGGGTGGGGCATCTCCCAATGGGATGATGGAATTTTATCAGCCATGCACTGGGACCCAATGGGATGATGGAATTTTATCAGTTAATTAGTGGGACCCAGTGGGATGATGGAATTTTAGCAGCCATGCACTGGGACTCCATGGCCCATTAACAGGAGATATCTCCTGGAGGGAGGATGGGCTGTGGAAAAGACAAAGAAAAAAAAAGTCCCAGCTGTTTAACACCTGACCCATTAACAGAGGATCTCTCCCATGAGATCAGGACCCCTGCTCCACCTGATTTCAAGGGATGGTGATAGAATAAATACTTTGGGCACATCTTTGCATTGTAACCTAGGACAAATAGAAATGATAGCCAGTTCTGATATAGGAGAAAAAGAATTGCTGAGCCAATTTTACTGGATACCTAAGAAGGCTAAAGGTATGTTAGTATGTGAGTTGGAAGGGGCTGTTATGACTTAGAGCAAAGGATAAATCCACCTCAAACAAAAGATGGTTTTGTCAAGCAAAAAGATTTTCACAGGCAAACAAGAAAGCCAATGTTGCAAGAAGAGAAAAGATCTCAAAAGTTTTCACTGCGAGAAAACTGAAAAACAACTTCTAGCTTAAACTGTAACATACTGACCTTTTGTGATTGGAACATAATAACATGAATATGGTAATGTTAGTAGTTAGGAGGGGCTGTAGGTAATAGTAAAGGTGTTGATTGGTTGTCATGTATTAAGATACTCTGTAGTGAAAAGTATATAATGCATTGTAAGCAGAACCAGAGTGGCTTCAGATGAACCCACAGCTGATGCTGAAAAGGCTGTGGGCTGGGCTTTTGTCACCCATGACCCCAAATTGCTGTATCATTTGGATATAATAAACAGAATGTTAAAGAGCCACCTGGAGCCCTGCATCCCTCATTTCAGCTCTTACACCTGAGTATTTCTGTGCTCCTGTCAGCTCCACAGGCTGTGATCCAGCTGCAAATCTCCTTTTTGCCTGGCTGCTGTTGTTTTATTGGTGGTTTTGTTACCAGTAACCACCAGTGATGGAAGCTCCAAGCTCCCATTTTAAGCTTTTGTTTCTCTCTCTGTTTTTCCAGCTTCTCATCATCATTCTGAATGGAATGAAAATTGAGTTGAGAAGGTGCTGTTACCCCTAAATTCCTGCTAAATTCCCACTTGGACTACTGTGTCCAACCCTGTTGGAACAGGTCCAGAGGAATCCATGGAGCTGCTCCAGGGCTGGAGCCCCTCAGTTCCCAGAGATCCAGGCTGGGAGAGCTGGGGGTGCTCACCTGGAGAGGAGAAAATTCCAGGGAGAGCTCACATCCCCTTGCAGGACCTAAAGAGGCTCCAGGAGAGCTGGAGAGGGACTGGGGACAAGGGACAGAGGGACAGGACACAGGGAATGGCTTCCACTGCCAGAGGGCAGGGATGGATGGGATCTTGGGAATTAGGAATTGCTGGCTGGGCTGGAATTGCCAGAGCAGCTGTGGCTGCCCCTGAATCCCTGGAATGTCCAAGGCCAGGTTGGACATTGGGGTTTGGAGCACCCTGGGACAGTGGGAAGTGCCCCTGCCATGGCAGGGGCTGGAAGAAGATGATTTTTAAGTTTCCTTCAACCCCACATCTTGGCATGATTGTAACTCTGGGCTAGGCCTGAGTGCCAGGGACTCTGTGCCACTACAGGACCATCCATCCCTGCTGTTGTCCCAAGGTGTTTCTCACTGGCAACATTTTCTGGAGGATCTCACTGAGAACAGAAGTTGTTAAAGTCAAACTGCAAGGTGGATGTGAAGCACAAAGCTTTGCAGTGCCCCTGTTCATTTATTGTCTGGGCATGTTGCTCTCAGGTTTTTGAAGTCTCCAGGGCTGCTGAGCTCACACCGTTCCATCTCATCTTTTCATGTTTTGCTATCTTGGCCTCCAGCCACCTCCTGAATAGTCTGGGTGATTCATCAGCTTGCTTTTTGCTCACAGAATATGAATTTTGATACGATTTCCAAGCTCAGCTGTGTTGTGTGAATGCCCGTGAACTCTGTGCCCCTGAATCTTTCTGCATTTTGAGTGCTCACACTTGGGTTTGGTGCCAGTAAATAACTCTGGCACTCGTGCCTGGGGACTTGTTTGAGCTGCTCTGTCCCTGCAGCAGCAGATCAGTTCTTTGGGCTCCTATCTTGCATTTCCTGTGCAGTTTGCTGTACCTAAACTTTGCAAACCAGGCACCACATTTTTCTTACTTTATTTTTTTTTTTCCTTGCTCTGTGGAAGTCTCAGCTTAAAACTTTTCCCAGCAGTGCTTTAGGAGCAGCAGATTTTTCCCCTTGTGGGGTTAAATACTGACCCTTTTGGCTTTGAAAATTCATTTAACATTTTCAAAGAAAATGAGAGCATTCTGCTGCTTTCCAAGGGTAAGGGTTCATTCCAGGATTTATGGACAAAGCTCAGCACTGTGAAAGCAGAGATCAATTCCACTAAATTTGAAATCAACTGTAGGCAGTGGCCTGGTTTCACACAGTGTGCAAAGCTTTGCAGAGGTCAACACAAGCAGAGAGTGGTGTGACCTTTGGGTCCCACCTAGAAGAATGACTCTGAGGGTGAGGGACCTTTTGGTATTTAAGTTTGCTTTATTAGTTTTGGTCAATATGTATTGAAGTGGTTTTTGACCTAATCTCACAGGAGGCCCCAGATCTGGTTTGTCATCAATCTGTGTTACACTCCCAGGCTTGCTCTTGGTGTTCCCCTCTGTGCAAGGTGGCAATTGTACAAGTGACAGATATTCCAGATCCTTCTGTGGATCTGCCTTTTGTAGTCAATTCTTGTGGGAATTCCTGGTGGGAAAGGTTTAGTTTTGTGTTTAACTACAGAGGTGTTGCCTCTGTAAGACTCAATTACAAAACAGAGCCAATTTGGGCTCCCAAGGGGGGATTTTTTTAAAAGATTTGCTGTTCATTCCTTGCCCTGTTCCCAGATGTGGATGGAGTTGATAATCTTTCTTGCAAGGACAGGAGCAGGAATGTCTGGTGAGATTCCTTCTGGCCCCATGATTGTTTTGCTGACCTAGTTTTGCTCTCTGTAGTTGCAGTCCACTGATGAAGCTGTGCCAGGTCAGTGAAACATTTCCAATTAATGTATTGAATAGGGATTAGATGGGAAATTATCTCAGTGTGTGTTTTAGTTTGTTTCTGCTTTTTAGGACACTCTTAGATGTGGGGTTTTTGTTGTTGTTGGCTGAGGATTTTTCCATGCTCCTCTTCAGGAGGACATTTTGGAGTGCACTATTGAAATCTCACCCTCTCCTGCCTCTGGACAGAGGCTGCTTTATGGAGCTGTTGTTATTTACCATTGTCCAGTTTTGGTCCATTGATGTATTTTTCACATATTTTTTTTTTTTTAAACTGCCTTCAGGTGAACCAGGCAGGAGAAAGTGCAGCTGAAGTGGGATTTGTGGAGTGCTTGAAAGGTTCATTATTTTAAAAATAAATTGAAGGGCTCCTTCTGAGTGTCTCTCTTCATGTGTAATTCAGTGAGAGTTCAGCCTGAGATAAGGTTGGGCCCCAAGTATTCATAACTTATCACAAAACAAGAGTGGTGTGAAGGCAATGTGTGAAGCTGTGCTGCTAATTACTTCCACATTTTAGTATGTATTGTTGATTTGCATTATGCAGGAAGAGCTAGGTTACACTGACCTTACCAGGGAGAATCTGAAAGCAGGGAGTTGAGAGAATGGAGAAGGAAAACTCTTGGTGTTGCCTGAATAGAGAAAAATTAGAGATTTTGCCACTTGGAAGATGGCATGAGGCTCAGAACCAAACTGAATGGCAGCACTAAAGGGTTTGTAATAGCTTGATGAAATAATAAAAATGCTGATTTGAACTCATAAATGTTCTGATTAAACCTTCTCTTCCAAAAAAAAAAATTGGTATTGCTCAAGTTATTGGGAAAATGGGTTTACTCTTAGCTGGTCTTGTTTCAAGGAAAGATACCAAACTTGAGGAAAGGAGGAGATGTGCCAAAAGGTTTGATATAGTTTAATAAAGGTTTTTTTAAGATGAAAAATGTTTGCAGCAGGGAAATTAGTGGTGGCTTATTTCTTCCACAGAAAATTGGATTCTTGCTGCTTGCCAGAATACTGAATTGGTTTTTGGGAAATGGCCTTGGTTGTGGTTAACAGGATCTGGTGTTTAATTGCATTGTGGTATTCAGTTAAGTTTTCACTAGTGGTATCAAACTTGGATTGAAGAATATTTCACCATGAGAGAAGTTCAGTTTTTATGATCTGTGCAGTTCCCTTCAACTAAAGCAGTGAAGGAAATCAGATTTGCTTTTAGCTTGGTGATATTTTTCCCAATAAAACAAACGTGGGCAAGGGCTGCTCTCAGTGCCAGGTACAGATATCATTAACCCTTGCTGTGCCGCTGCAGGTGAAGGAGAACCTGCTGTCCTGCAAGATGCTGCTGCACTGCAAACGGGACGAGCTGCGCAAGCTGTGGATCGAGGGCATCGAGCACAAGCACGTGCTGAACCTCCTGGATGAGATTGAGAACATCAAGCAGGTCCCTCAGAAACTGGAGCAGTGCATGGCCAGCAAGCGCTACCTCAACGCCACCGACATGCTGGTACTCCTCCTCGTGGCTCCTCCCCCTTCCGGTTGTGGCTCCTCCCCCCCTTCCCGGTTGTGGCTCCTCCCCCTCTCCCCGTTGTGGCTCCTCCCCCCCCCCCGTTGTGGCTCCTCCCCCTTTTCCCTCATTCTTTCTTTTGCTTTATTTTAAAATTAATTTTCCAGACACCTGTCTGGACACCGTCTTTCTTAAAATCTTATCGATTATTTCAAAGCCGTTTTTATTAGAAAAGCAACTGTCCTGTGTCCCTCCTCTTTCATCCCCAACGTGCACTCACAACTTTGGTCATTATTCAGAGGGGAGAATTTTTGCACAATTTAGATGGGTTTGCCTCATTGTCTTAATGAAGGGATGAAGTCTTTAGGTTTATGTTGGGCATTGGGAGGAGTTTGGTCACAGAAAAGGTGATTAGAGGTGGGAATGAGCTGCTCCGGGAGGTTTGGAGTCCCCACCCCTGGAGGTGTCCAAGGAATTCCTGGATGTGGCACTCAGTGGTGAGGATTTGCCATAGGTTGGACTTGATGATCTCAGACATCTTTTCCAACCTAATTGGTTTTGTGACTCTTATTCTTTTCCTGGGGCTCTTGATCTTCTCTGCTTAGTTCCAGATCTTGTTTAATCTCTTTTTCTCCCTTCCATCAAGTGTTTTTTCTCTTCAGTTCCATCTCTTTTATAAGCTTGCCTTTCAGTTCCAGTCTTGTGCAGCAGTTAGAAGGTTTCTGGACTTCTCTAATTACAATATTTCTTTCTTTTTCTAAACTTAACAAGCACATTTCCTTACCAGGCTCCAGTCCTTCCTTTCCTGGAACTGTTTTCTAGGAATAAAAAACAAGAGAGGTGATTTTTCTCTTCTCAATGCTGACATGTGGAGTGCTCAGTCCAGTTCTGCCTCTCCAGTAAAGACAGATGGAGTTACTGGGTCCAGCCCAGTGGGGAATTAAGGGATGGTTAAGGAGCATCTCACACATGGAGAGAGGCTGAGAGAATCCTCAGGGAGATGTTTTGGATGGTTATTATTGTTTCCTGGCAGAGTGGATGGAAATCAGAGCCAGACTCTCCTCAGTGGTGCCCAGGGATGGGAGGAGAGGAATGGGCACACTCTGAAACAAAAGGAATAATTTGACCCTAAACCAGCCCATTTTTACTGTAGGGATGGTTGAACACTTGAACAAGTGTTCAAACCAGAGAGATTTTGGAGTCTCCCTCTGTGGAAAATTAACAGCTCCACACTGGACATGTCTCTAGGTGTCCATGCTTGGGCAGAGAATGGATTTAATATTCTCCAGGGTCCTTTCCCTCCTGAACCACTCTGTGATTAAAAAGTGGAGGCAGAAGTGTTGCCTCAATTTCTTACTCCTTTTTACCAGACATTACCTTTAAGGCCATCTTCTCATTACCTTATTTTGTTGATTTTTTTTTTTTTTCCACTTTAGTCCATTGTTGTCTCTCTTAGCTGTGCCTCTTCACTTCTTTTTAATAAGTCATTACCCAACAGGAGAAAAAGCTGGAAATTGTCACCCTGAACTTTAATTTCCTCCTTTTTGCTTTATTTTATTTTACCTTCAATATGACTTTGTAAAACTTACCTTGTTCCCTCTGCTACATTTCCCACAGCTGGATGCCACTCTCATGCCATGGCCCGTGGAACCCCACCTGCTTTTTGTTGTTGCTGTCACATCCTCGTGTCTGGTTTCACTCTGCAATCATTTTCCTTTTGTTTTTCTGTTCCTCCCCCTGTGCCAGCCCTGCTGCAGTCACAGGATCATGGAATGGTTTGAGTTGGAAGGGACCTGAAATCTCATCCAGTGCCATGAGCAGGGACACCTTCCACTGTCCCAGGGTGCTCCAAGCCCCATCCAGCTTGGCCTGGGACATCTCCAGAAATGGGAGAATCCAAGTGTGGTGTTTGCCTGATGTTTTCAATTGTTTTCAGTTGTAAATTAGGTGTTCAGTGTAGGCACCAAAACATGATACTCACAGTTGTCATCAGTATGAGTTGAAATGTTGGTGCTTTTTTCACCAGTTTGCTTGGTTTGGGGTTTTTTTCATGGGTTCCTTTTTCCATTAAAAAAAAACCAAACAACTCCAGACAAGTAATCTATTTCCTATTTGAAATCTGTGTTAGTAAGTGTAAGAAGAAAAATTACCTTGCTTAAGATTTCTCATACATTATGCTTTAGAAACGCTTTTCAACCTGTATATTTGATATCTTCCTGGTTTGCAATATTTTGTGTATGTTTATTTTAAATATCAACACTTATGTGTATACAAATGTGTGGTTGGGTGAAGTTGCCTGTGGCTATGAGAGAGAGAGACAGCATTAGATCTCTCTGATTTATAGACTTCTGCAGCATTTCTGTTGCTGCTCTCTGTTTGGTTGGTTTTTTGTTTTTTTTTTTTTTTGTTTTCAGCATAGCAAACGCTTTCTAATAAATCAAATAATAATGATACAAAAAGCAGCTGTTAGTTCATGGGCTTTTTTGAATATATATCAAGGAATGCAGAGAAACCTCAAGTGGAAATTGAACACTCAATTTCAGCCACTCGTTGACACTTGCAGTTCTCATTTGAAGACAAATGTGCCTGTATAAAGAAACAGTAATTCACCTGCATTTGGAGCTTTTCCCTGGCCAAAAATCACTGCAGGCTCATTGGCTTTTGCCATCTTGTGTTAACACAGCTCTGTGAGTGTTGTAATCACTCACTGGCTGTGGGATAATTCCTTTGATATGATAGGAATATTATGTAAAATCATGCTTGATGTGTCAGGGAGGCACAGTGTCCATAGATCTGCCTGTCCTTTGCTTTCATTCCTCGAGGCAAACAGCTGCTCATGGCTCAGGAAAAAGCCCAAAACCAGGAGTTTGGAGCCCTCACCTTGCAATTACAGCCCTGATTAATGCTGTTCCTGTAGCCCTGTGATCCATACAGTCAGAATGAGACCTTTAGAGCCCTGTGCTGCCTGCATGCAATCCTTCCAAAGGCATCATTCCAGCCTGCTGCATCCCATCCCTGCAGCCTGCTCTTTGTATTCCACTCACATTAATTGAAGTAATTTTGCCACTGAAGCGTGTTTCAAACCTCTGCATTTAAATTGAAATTTTAATTCCCTCATTGTTTGGAAAAGAAGGCTGAGGATGGCTTGTTACAGGTTTCATTATCACTCAAAACTCTCCAGCTGCTGGTTCTAATGTGCAGTGACTGAGTAATGCAGGCAAGGATTGTTAATAAAAGACTGGCAGCTTTTCCCAGTCGGATAAACACAATGCAGAGGTACTTTGTGACAGCTTACATTTGTATGAAGTTAAATTTTTTTTTTTTAAGTGACAGCTTTTTTTTTTTTCTTTTTTTTCTTTCTGATTCTGTATCCAGCCAGAACAAGCACACAAATATCAGTTGTTCCTCCAGCATCTTGATAATTCCAGGATAACAGGCAGTAGGATCAGGTTTGCTGTCCTATAATTGCACATTACAGGGTGTCTAAAAGAGCCCATTTCCAACATCCTTTGAATTGTGAAGCTTTGGAGAATTTGGGAGTGTCTGGAACAGATAAAATGCCTGTTTGAGCTGGAATGCATTTTAGTCATTTTCCATTTCTTTATGTGCCTGTTTTATAGAGTGAGTTTGTACATTTGCCTGAAATGGAGCTGTTTTATCACAGGCTGAATTACTGACAGCAATATTCACTTTTATGGGGCACTTGAGTGCACGTGCAGCCATTTGTGGGTGGTTTTTGTTTAATGTAAAACAAGAAAAAGGTTCAGGGGGGGGACCTTGTGGCTCTGCACAACTCCCTGACAGGAGGGGACAGCCTGGGGGATTTGGGATCTGGGAACAGGGACAGGAGGAGGAAATGGCCCAGATTTGCACCAGGGGAGGCTCAGGTTGGATATTGGGGAGAATTTCCGTGTGGGAAGGGCAGTGGTGGTGGAGTCCCCATCCCTGGAGGGATTTAAAACCCCGTGGATGTGGCATTTGGGGACATGGGCCAATGGTGGTTCTTTTCCAACCTCAACAATTCCCCAATTCTGTGATCTGCTATTGAGGGGAAATTGTGACCCAGGAGGAGCTTCCTAAGAACAATCTCCAGGGAGAGGAGCAGAGCAGGGGCCAGGGACAGATTTGATGTCACCTCCCTGCAAGCCTGAGTTTGGCTGCTGCCATGAGGAATCCAAGTTCTTCCAGAGGAGATGTTTTGGGAATGCTCCACACCACCAGAAGCCAGAGCAGAGATGAGCAGCAGTGACCAGGACAGGAGATTCACCCTTGGAGGAAACAGTTTCATGTCCAGTCTCTCCAGCACTGGGCTGTGCATTGATTATGCTCTGCATAGTAATTAATAAATTAATTAGCTTAAGATTGTGGAGATCTGTGCTGTTACTTTAATTCTTCTGATTCTGCTGTTGACACATGAGGTCCCCATAGGGAAAACTTAATGTTTGCCATTTGTTTCTATAATTTAAGAGCTGAAATGCTGGAAACAGTGAAGAAATATTGTTGAATAAAGTAATTCAAGGTCATGTCATATAATTAAATAAAAACTCTTTAGGCTACTTTGGTTTTATGTCTGGATTTGCCCTTGTGGCAGGTAATAAACACTGAAAGTGCAGAAATCTGTCCATGGAATAAGAGGGAGGGTCATTGCTATTTCCAGCTGAATTAATTGTTTTTATTAGGAAGACAAGAAGGAAGAATGAAGGTAGGAAGAAGAAAGGATGGAGCCCTTTGATTTTTCTTCACTTCACTTCCCCCATGCTTGTGTTACAGAGTGAGGAATTTTGTTTTCCTCATGGGCACATCTTTCTCCTCTGTATTTTTTTCCCAGAAAATAAAAAGCTGTCAATATTTTGTTTCTCCAGAAGCAGGGAATGCTCCAACACCTACTTTTCTTTCTTTCCCAGTGTTAAAGACTTCAGGTTTTTAATATCAGGAAAATAATATATTTTTATATTTCTATATATTTTTATATTTCTATACCCTGCTCTGCTTTCTCATGTAATAGCAGGATGATTTTTTTTTTATTAAGCTGATTGCTTTCTCACTGCACATTTGGCATTTTACAAAAAAATTGGTTTTTTTTTAAAAAAAAGGCAGGACTTTCCAACATCACTGAGTGATTGGGTGACAACAGAATGGGTGGTAGAAGTGGAAGGGGTGTTAATAAGTGGAAATGCTGTGCAGAAATCCTGCAATCCCAGAATGGTTTGGCTTGGAAGGGACATCAAAGCTCACCCAGTGCCACCCCAGCCATGGACAGGGACATCTCCCACTGTCCCAGGCTGCTCCAAGCCACATCCAGCCTGGCCTGGGACACTTCCAGGGATCCAAGAGCAGCCAAAACTTCTCTGGAAAACAAATGAAGGTGGCACAGGACAAGGAGACAGAGGAGAAATTCAGCAGGTCAGGGATATCCTGGAGAACAGTGAGGACAAGGAACTCCCCTTGCTGTGGGAATAGAGAGCCAAGCTTTAAAATATTAAAATGTTTTCTCAGGAGCTGAGATGTTCAAAATATTTACCCTCTTCTTTCTCATCCCATAATAAGCAACTCATTCCAGGGAAGCTGTGGCTGCCCCTGGATCCCCTGGGACATTGGGAGGTGTCCCTACCATGGCAGGGGTGACACTGGATGAGCTTTAAGATCCCTTCAACCCAAACCATTCCATGATTTTTTTTTTTTTTTTCCTCCTCAACAACCTGCAGTGCTCCTCACTTTTCTGTGCACTCCCATGTTCATCCTCTGGAAAAGCCTTTCAGCCTGGGCATGGCTGAGAAGTTTTTATTTGATTTTTATTACTTGACTGCAGCTGCCACCTGTGGCTTTCCTCAGGATGGCACAAGGAGAATCTTTCAATTAAAACTGCCTTGTAGTGAGTGAGCAGAGTTCTTATACCTTAAGTAGCCTGGAATAATGAAATAAATAAAAATAACAATGCACTTCTCAGCCTGCATTTTATTTACTTGCCTGCCTTTCAGCTGGAACAAGGAAAATCAATACAAACACTTTCATTTTGTTTCTGCTCATTCCTTAGTGCAGCACTGGGATTGCAGGTGCTGCCACGGATGAGTTTTATATTTTGGAATTAAGTAAGTGGAAATAAGAGGTTTGTTTGGGATTCTGTAGAAATGATTTTATAGGTAAATTTCAATTTTGGCTCGGCTTGAAATTCTCTTTTGACAAGTGCCCATCTCCAGGGTTGTATCTCATTTCATGTGAGGTTTCTCTTAATTATTAATAATTGGCAGATGTGCTGATTTCTTAAGGCGAGGGACAGGTGAGAAAGAGGCACTTTGGTTTTTTTTGTTAATTCCGTGTATACCTGGAATATGTTCTGGTGATTCACAAACCCATGGAAATCCTGGGCTTTGTGTGCCTGAAAGGTCACAAGGAGGATCTGAGAGCATTTGGTTTGTCCAGGTTGAGTTTGGTACAATCCTGGTAAATTCTTTATGCAGAAAGATTTAGGGGTTTTTATTTTTAGATTCCTGTTGGTTTTTTTTTTTTTTTCCTTAAATACTACTTTGATTATTTTTAAAATCAACTTTAGCCTAGTTTTAAACCCATTAGAACATGGAATTTCTGTCCTTTACAAACTTTTTTTTTTTTTTTTCCCCCCTGGGCACAGTTATGAATGACTTGCTCTCATTCTTTTCCTGCTGTAATTTGCATTATCAGGAGAGTCTGTTGCATGAAATTTCAGCACCCAAAGCTGCCTCCTTTGCATGGCCACGTGCTTGAGCCCAAGTTTATTTAATAAGAAAAAATCAGGTTGTGATGAAGGTGGAGCAGAGTTGGAATACAGAGGATGCTTTTCCAATAATCATTGGTCTTTCCAGGAATTCTTTTTTAAACTCTGAGGTGTAAAACAGAATTGTATCCCCAGTAAAACTTTGCAGCAACACCATGAAAAAAAATTGTTGAAGGGCTATGAGACACTATAAAATAATCCAGATAAATCTGATTGAATTACTTCGAAAAAGCAGCTTTAAAGCTGGTGGAAAGGTGTAATAAATTCAGTTTTACTAAAGCATTTGAAACATTTGGGATGAAAATGGAAATGAGAAATGAAAGCAAAAAGTCTTGGGTAATTCTGTGATGCCAGGAGACAATTCTGCCATTTCAGGGAAGTCATTTGTCCATAGTGGTGGAGAAATTGCAGAATTTGTGTTCGGGTCCAAGTGAGCAGTTGGATAAAAGTCTTGTTTTTTTAGTCCCTCTCTTCCTCGAGCATCACTTTTGGTTCCAGCACTTTGTTGCTAGAAAGACATTGATGAATTACAGCGAGTGGAGGAGGAAGGAGAATGATTGATGGGTGACTGAGGCAAATGCAAAAGAATTAAATTTTTGTAGCTGGAGGAAAGGACAGCAAGTGAGGAACATAATTTTATAAATATTTAAAAGTTTGCAGAGGGAAAACAGTGTTTGGTCATTGCCATTGGAACACTTCAGAAAAATAAAAACTGTTTGTCCTTTGTGTTAAGGTGTTTCAGAGCAGGTTTGCCCAAAATAACCTTTTAACTTTTGTTAAAACATTTTTTTTCTCTCCTTCCCCCCTCAGATCAGTTTTCTTGTCCCAGGATGAGCTGTTTTCCTGCTAACTGAGCAATTTTTTTGTGTGTCTGTGGCTCAGAATCTTTCAAAGTGATTCTCCAAACCTCTCCCCCTTTTTGTGCATCTTTTGCTCACAAATCCTTTCATGCCACGAAGAGGAGTGAGTTCAGCTCTTCCCAAAATCATAATCATAATTTATAGCTCTTTCTTCGCTTTTTGCATCTTGATTCTTAAAAGATTCTTAAAAGTGAACAAAATTGGGAGCAATTTCTTCCCTCGCCTGAATATCCTTGGTGTTAACACCCAGTGCTGTCCTTCAGCTCCTCATTAATCCTCATTCCTGGGTTCCTTTGCTGGTTTTAGGGAGAAGGAGGCAGTGCTATCAGGAATATCATCACTGATCTCTCTGCTTTTCCTGTTTTCCATGATTTTTACCTGAAGACTCTCTGCTTTAAGATCACCAGAGTGGTTTTTATGTTCAGGCTCATTTTAACTAATTCCTATTCACTGATTTATCTTGATGCCACCTCAGGCTGTGCTGTGGCAATTTGGCAGCAGATAATTCCCAACCTTTGGATTTCTTATTTCTAAAGTTTTCCTTAAATCCCATTATTTGGCTGGCCCATCACTTTTCAACTTCATCCTGATTCACCTTGCAACCAAAATACTGCAACAAATCTAGAGCTGGAAAACAGCCTTGATAAAACTTGTGTCAAGGTTGGAATTAAAAGATAGAAATGCAGTGTACAGCAGGTTTAATCAGGTTAACACTTGTTAAGTGTTGTCAGCAGTGGAGGCTCCAGGTGCTTCACAGATTTTTGGATTTGGGGTGTTATTCTGTGATTCCAGCCATGATTCTCTGCATTGTCCATCAAAAAAGTGGGAATTTTGCAGCCTTAAACTCAGGAGCTCCTTGTTTATTTTATTGCTAATAAACTTACGAGTGATTTGGAGTTTTGAGGTGGGTAAAAATAGAGAAGACAAACCAACCCTGCTGAAATAAATGTTTTCTCACTGCTCTCAGGTACAATCCATGTCCAACAGCTTTATTGATTCACCTCCCTTTCCTCAAGTTGCTTTTTCCATGGCTTTTGCTCAGTCTGTCACAGCTCCTGTGCTGAGACAGTGGGTGGCACAGGGATTGGGTGGCACAGGGATTAGGTGGCACAGGAATTTGGTGGCACAGGGATTGGGTGGCACAGAGATTTGGTGGCAAAGAAATTGAGTGGCACAGAGATTTGATGGCACAGGGATTGGGTGGCACAGAGATTTGGTGGCAAAGAAATTGAGTGGCACAGAGATTTGGTGGCACAAGGATTTGGTGGCACCTGGGAGTGTTTCTTGCTGCTGTTCTGCCTCTCACAGCGCTCTGGTTCACAGGTTTGGGTTGGAAGGGACCTCAAATCCCATCCAGTGCCACCCCTGCCATGGACAGGGACACTTCCACTGTGCCAGGGTGCTCCCAGCCTGGCCATGGACACTTCCAGGGACCCAGGGGCTGCTCTAGGAATTCTTTTTCCTCCCAAGGAAGAGAGGGATCAGAATTGTGGATGTTGTGTCTCTTTGCCCACTGCCAAGTCCCAGAAGCTGCAGTGTGAGGACTTCCCTGTTCCCCAGCAGTTTCCAGGCTCAGTCCTTATCTCCTGCACGTCAGCTGCAAATGGAATTCAGTGACCTGCTCGTTTAGATCTGCCTACACTTATTTAAGCCGGTTTTTAGTCATTTTCCTCTCCTGTACCTTGTGAAAGTGAGTCCCTTGTAAAAGCAGCAGATCAATTCTCCTTTTAAATGTCAGCATTGTTGTATTCACCAGCGAGGCAGCTGGAACCTTCTGGGTTGTTGCTTTATTTATTTACTCTTTTATTCCAAGGGCTCAGCTTTTCTCCTTTTGTCAGATTGTGTTTGTGTACGACTTTTTTTTTTTATCTCAAGTTATGACCCACCACGTTGTTTTCTTTTAACCTTTCTCACTTGTGTGTTCATGTTTTCATATCTGTTGTTGAAATTCAGAACAGACTGGTTTCCCAGCCAGAAAGGATTTGGTTTTCTAGTAAAATAATTAATAATTGAGGAAGAATTTTTTCCTTTTGAGGGTAGTGAGGCCCTGGCACAAGTTGCCCAGAAAAGCTGTGGATTCCTCATCCCTGGAAGTGTCCAAGGCCAGGCTGGATGGGGCTTGGAGCAGCCTGGGATAGTGGAAAGTGTCCCTGCCCATGGGAACTGGGTGATCTTTAATGTCCCTTCCAACCCAAACCATTCCATGATTCCATGATTTTTTGATTCTATCATTATTTTGGTTTTTTTTCTCCCTCTCCCTGAAAAAAAAAAATCCTCTAACTGAGACTTTTCCCTTTATCTCTGCTCACTTCCAGGCTTGTGGGGGTTCAGCAGAACCTTTGAGGGAATAAATAGATTTCACTGTAAGCAGATTGGAAAACTTTGGCTGAAGTCAGAAAAGAAAGAATTTTGACAAATACCTTGTTAGCACTTAGGTTGTTGTTGTAAAATGCTGAATTAAACCCTTCCAAATTGCCTGTTACACTAAGCAAGTGTTTAGCTGTGTTTTCTTTTTAAGGCAATTAAGCCCTGCTATAAACTGCCTGTGACCTTTAAACAAGCTGCCTAATGGTGCTGGTGCCACGGTTATTTTCTATAAACTTGCAATTTTTAGCTTATACAAAGCACGGCTCTTTTTTTAAGGCTTATTTCATCTCTATTTCCTAAAGGCTCTTTGCTTATTGTAGGTACTAATAAGCAGAGAGAGATAAGAAGATTGGAACATCAGGAATTGCTATCAGATCATCTAAGCCAAATTCTCTGCTAATCCAGGCCAATATTTTAATTAGTGTTTGACTAAATTACAGTTATTGTGTGTTCATGAGCAGCTTTCAATGAGAGAGCTGAAAATTCAAGAATTAAAGGAGGTGCTGGTGGGGACTGCCCATTCTTTTGGTACAATTTGCTCATTGTAAAGCAGTTTTTTTTTCACAAGAATAACAACTTGTTTATTGTTGATTCCTTTTCCAGCTGCTCTGTGTTGCTGTGGCTCCTCTCTGCACCCCAGCCCCTGCCAAAAAATTAATGTGGGGGAGCTCTCTTACCTGTAATTATCTTTTGTGTCCAACTAGTCTAGCACAATGCCACGATCCCCCTGCAGAAAAACAAACAAAAATCACTTTATTTCCATTCAACTGAGCTGTGTGTGTAGAAAAAAAGAGCAAGGAAGGAGCATCAGCTGCTTTTTCTGGGCCCTTGAACCACTTGTAGCCCTTCTGTACATCTCATTTCCAGGTTTTCTTGGGCTGCTTTTCCATTCTCATTAATGACTGGAGTATTGAAGAAAAACTTTTCCTCTCTCTATCCAATTCCACATCTTTTAGTCCTTTTGGATGCAGCCAGCAGGTGATGGGAGTGTTAAAAACTAGGGAGAGCTGGTTGGCATCTCTTGCATAATCCAAATTTTGGTGTGTTAGGAGCTGTGTGGGGGCATCAAGTCAAAAAAGTTTCTTCTAAAGTCCCACTGTTGATCTGCCTTCAGTGTAGATTTAATTTTGTGCATTTTTTTAATTGATGTTTTTACTTCCTTTTGGTTGCTTATGCTTTTCTGAGCTGGTTTATCCAGCACACAAAAGTTTTAATCTCATTTCTTTAAATTCTGGAATATAATCTTGGGTGCTGCTTCGTTGCCAGGAGACCTAAATCATCTTTTTGTAAGCAAAACTGCAGAAAGGAAAAATGTTTGGTTTGGTTTTTAGCATAATATTTATATTTGTTGCCATCTAAACCAACTGGAGACCTTCCTTTGACTTCCATGAACATGAGTATTATAAATGGTTGAATATTCCATTTTTTTATTTTTAAAATATGTCCTTGAGAGCTGGATTTTGGCCTTAATATTTTTTTTGTGAGCAATTAACTCTTTAGGAACTGGCAAGACAAAACCAGAGCTGAGTGGAAAGTTTAAATTCCCGTTCAGATAAAACTTTTCCTGGATGTCTTGGAATTTTTTTTAATCACTTTGCTCTGGATTTCACTTCTTTTCTGGCTGCTTTTTCATCTCTCAGTTTCTCAGTATGACAAGTGTTGCTCCTGCTCCTTGCTCTGGTGGGATTTTTGGATCAGCTCCCAAGGCCTTGGAGCTCCTCTGAAGCAATTTGGGGGGGTTCAGGTGCCTTTGGAATGGGGAAATTTGGGGAAATAATGTTCCACCTGCCAGAGGAAAAAGAGAGGAATTAACATTTCCACTTCTGCCAGTTTCCCACGTGGTGTCTGCTGAGCTGCTCCACTTGTGTGAGTTCTGCCACCTCCTCTGGGGAAAAGGAAATTTGGATTTTCCCTCATCTTCGAGGTGGTTTTGTGATCTGTGATGGCCAAACTTCCCCAACAGCTCTGCCACCTCCTCTGGGGAGAAGGAAATTGGGATTTTCCTTCATCCTCGGGGTGGTTTTCTTATCTGTGATGGCCAAACTTTCCCAATTGTTCCCGGATGGATACTGGGAAAGAAAGAGGATGGACAGTGTTGTGTGGAAAATGAGGAGGTTTAAAAATGAATATAAAAAGCCTGGCTGTCCCATGAATATTCCAGGTTTTTTCTGGGCTGGGAGGCCAGCACAGGAATGCACAGGTGATGGATGTTCTTTCTTTCAGCAGAGTTAATATTTACTGGTACTGAGGGAGCAGCCCAGGCTGGGCTGGCTGCTCACTGTATCTTTGCTTTTAATTTTTAATGTTTGGCTGACAGGTTTGTTCTGAACTGAGATCCTGAAGCGCAAGCAAATGTCTTATTTCACTGACAGCATCCTCAGTTAGCAGGGAATGGGTTTTTAAATTTTATTTTAAGCCTCTGCATGCCAAACATGCTCTTTCCAGTTCCTTACAACATCAGCACTGAGGGTTTGGAAGCTGCAGAGGGATGCCATCATTTATTTATTAGTAACTGGAAATCTCTGTTAAATAGAAAACCAACTGGGAGGGATGCACAGTGAGAGTTGCTTTTAAGCACTGATTCATTATTCCTGGTGGGTTTTGTCTGTGTTTGGGTTTTGTCCACCTTTATTTTTAGGATAGAAAAGGAAATTAGGAAATTTTAATGCCCATGGGATGTCAGCTGCTTATTATTTCTATAAAATTAATAATATTATTTCTATTAAATATTCTAATGGTGTAGCCCAGGACATAACCCTTGTGTAGCCTAAAAGTTGAGGCCTCCTAAGCTTTTTCACTTGTGACTTTAAGCAAATTAAATTTAAGCCATTTTCTCCCTATTTGTAGAATTTGGAATAATGGGGTTTTTTTGGTGCTTCTGTAATGGAAAGAATAACAACCATCAAACACCATTGTCACTATCTTCTTCTAACACTTCTCTATTTAATAATCCTCTTATTTGGGGATAAACCATGCTTTGATTTTTATTAAAGAACTGTGTTTTCACTAACTTGTTTTATACACATGCTTAATATTTGAAGGCTGCGCATTAAATCCGAGTTATTTGGGTGTTGGACCCTTCTACATAATTTGGGAATAGAAATGAAGAAATATTGCTTCAAGATTTCCTGCTTTAGAAGGATTTTAAGGATAGAATCATCCTGGGATTCAGAGACTCCCCTAATCCAAGAGAGGAATTGCAAAATTGAATTAATTGATGGCGAGAGTTGAACGAATCGATGTCTAAAAATTGTCCCATTTCCCCCCACCCCACCAGGTGTCAGCAGTGGATTCCCTGGAGGGTCCCCTCCTGCAGGTGGAGGGGCTGAGTGACCTGAGGCTGGAGCTGCACAGCAAGAAGATGAACCTGCACCTGGTGCTGATCGACGAGCTGCACCGGCACCTCTACATCAAATCCACCAACCGCGTGGGGCAGCGCGGCAAGGACAGAGCCAGGCTGGGGTGGGACAGTGCCACCTTCTCACTTCCTTTTTCTGTCTGCCAGAATTGAGATTGTCTTGGTTTGAAAGACAGGTGTCTGCTAAGGAAGGCAGGAGCATCCCTTGAAATGGAAAATGTAAACCCCGTCACCCCAGATTATTGTAATTTTGAAATTAAGGAGCTCTCAGATGTGAGAATAGGAATAACAGTTTTTTACTAGGAGAGTTAAAACAGAAATACAGTATCACAAAAAACAAACTCAAAACACAGCCAGAGCCAGAATCCAAGGTGCCCCCATCAGTCAGTCAGGGTTGGTGCAGTCTCATTCCATGGTGGCTGCATCCTCCTGCAGTGACAGATGTGGTTCTGCTGGAGCAGGGCTCCTGCACAAGGCGCAGTTTTCCTCCAAAGCTCCAGGGATGATGTGGAAGGCTCTGGTTTTCCTCTGGGATCCAGTGGGAAAAGGCTGCTCTGCTGTTCCAAATCTCAGATTTTATCTGGGTAGGAAATGCTTGGCTCCTCCCCCTGGGTGGAGCATCTGCCAATGGGATGATGGAATTTTATCAGCCATGCACTGGCACCCAATGGGATGATGGAATTCTATCAGTTAATTAGTGGGACCCAATGGGATGATGGAATTTTATCAGCCATGCACTGGGACTCCATGGCCCATTAACAGGAGAGATCTCCTGGAGGGAGGATGGGCTGTGAAAAGATAAAGAACACTGCCCCAGCTGGGTTAACAGATGGTGATAGAATACACACCCCTGGTGACATCCTGTATTGCAACCTAAGACAGGGATTAAAAGTTCAAGAGCTGTTTCTTGTTCAGACTCCAATGTTTATTAATTCTTATCTATGTTACAGTGAGTTCTACAGCACTTTTAGTTAACAAGCTAAAAATGGTGATGTATCTCTCAAGGTCTTTTAAGCCTAAACTGTCCAATTAAGAACTAACACCTAAATTATTTTTACTTTTAACCCAATAAGCAATCACCCGTGACCCACAGTGCAGCATTTTGTATCCAATTACAAAATAACCACCTAGACCTATGAAGAAGAAGGTGAAGAAGAAAGAAACCTGTGCCCTAAAACCTCCATCTCCCACCACGTGATATCACACACTTCTATTCAAACTACACACCAGTGATTCTAATTTTTATCACTCAGTTTTGGAAGTCCTCTCCATGGCCTCAGGTCAAAATGGTGCTTTCCTGTTAGCACAGAAAGTCCTAAATTCTCAGTACCAGGGTTCCAACAGGGTGCCAGCCACAAACCTGGCACACACACAGCAGCTCACAACCCAAACTTGCATTTCTGGCATTCAAATCCCTCAGGATTGTGGCTGTGGGGAGCAAAAAATTCAGATTTGTTGGCCTGTCCATGTTCTTTCACTTTTCTCGCTGCTTCTCTTGGGGTTTTGCTGCTTCCCACAGCTCCTTTGTGCATTCTCTCCTTTCTCTGATATTATTTATCCCTTTCCTACAAATGTCATGGTCATGAGGCTCAGGTCAGGGAAAAACTCCTCATTTTCTAGGAAATACCCAAGTTTTAAAAGCCTCCCAACCAACCACAAGGTGATGAGATGGAGGCCACAATTCTTAAATGTCTGAGCTGAAATGTGTTGGTTTGGATGTTTTTCCAAGGTGTTTTAAAGGTTTCAAAACTTCTTACCTGGTTGGTGTCTGTGGTCAGTGGAAATTCAGTTAATATTGGCTAATTTTGACTGATTTTGCAAATTCTAACTTTGAGTTGTTGCAGGGAAGGAAGGAAGGAAGTGGCTGAAAAAGAGAGACACAGTGTTGGGAGATAATTTATGCAGAGTAGGAGAGGTGGGGAGCAAAAGGGGAGGCAGCACTCGATAGAAATGCAGAGAAAAGATAAATGAACATTTTATTGTGAGAACGAATACAAAAATCTGCTTGCCAAAAATGTGGGGCAAGATAGCCACTTGCATTAAATGAATTTATGACAGAAGAGATTGATTGAAATTGAGATTTCTAGGAAGGAGGGTTGCTAGCAAGTCATCAGTCTCTTCCTTACTCATCTTCTTAATTAAAAACAGCCACAAAGCTTTGGTGTACCCAGACTAGGGGGCTGCTAATTAACTGCACTTTTCTGGGGCTCCTGCAGGGACCTTTCTCTTACTCTGGATTCTCTTTTTTTTTCACTTTCTTTGATGCACATTGTGGATATCTGATAACAGGAACTCTTGCAGCAAGGGTGGCTTGTTGCTTTGGGTGGTTCTTCTGCAGGATTCCAATCCTAATCCTTGTTTTTTTCATTTTTCCGTGAGCATTTTGACCTCTTGAGCAAACATCCTGAGCTCCACTGTGGGAGCTTTCTACATTTCTTTCTCCTAAAAATGATTTCTTGCTTGTGTCCCCCTGCCACATCTAGCAGCTGGGACAGTGTGACACATTTTTGGCAACTAATACAATGTGAATTTATGATGAAAATGGCCAAATGTTTAATTTTTGAGTGAGGAGGTTCATTTGGGAAGGGATGCACATGAAGGGCAGGAGAAAAGGTGGAAGTTTCTGCTGGGAATAAAGTCTTGGAGGATTAAGAAGTTGACAGAAGTCTTGGAAATGGGAACATCTATTTCTTAAAATGTAAGGAATAAGTGGATTATTTGTTGTGAATAAATACTGTAACTAATGATGAACTGTTTGCTTTAATTCTTTGCCCTCACACAGGTCCCTTGTGAAAGACTCCTCTCCTGTGCCTCTGATGGATGTCACTAATTTATCTACACCTCGGAAATTCCTTGAGACTTCTCAGTTCAGTACTCCTGGAAGCTCCAGCAGTGAGTATTTAATCCATATATATTTATTTGTAGATCTTCAGCTGATTTTGCTGGAACAGGAGGAGGAAACTCATCCCCTCGTGGCCCAGGAGTGACAAAAACCAGGGAGGTGATTTGTGCAGTGTCACAGAATGAGCTGGTGTTGTGTCCAGAGAGGCAAAACTTGCTTTTTTTCCTCATGGAAAATCATCTTTTCCTTCTCCTATCCCCCACCAGCTTCAGTTAAAAACACTCAGTTTTCTGTGCCTGTTCTCACCTTGATTGTGTTCTTGGTATTGAGCAGCAGAGATTTGCAGTGGGTTTGTTCTGGGTGGTTTCCTCAGCATTATTTACTGCAGGCAGCCAGGTTTGTGTAGATATTACTGAAGTTATTTTATTGTATGAGGGCCAAAAGGTCAAATCTGTTCCTTTTGGGAGCTTTGTAACTTTGACTAAAGGTCTGGCTGTACACAGGAATAATCTGGGGCTGATCTTTAATTCGTGTTACTGTGACAAACACCGAGGAAAACTCTTTCACTGGTGCTTTTTTTTTCCTGAGGCTTTGGAAGAGGAGAAATCAATCTTTGTATTGTTTCAGGAGATTAATAAGTGGGGTTGTCCTTGATGAATAATACAGAAGTGACCTCCAGTCTCTTCCCCCTTTTCAAACCTGTTTCAGTATTCCTCAAATGCAGAGAATCTTCCCTTCTCTTTTCAGCCTTATTAATTCTTCTGTCCTTTTGTTTCGAGTTTTGTCACTCTTGCCTCTCAGATTGTTCCATTTGATTACTCTTATCTTCTGCTCCTGGAAGGGTTTTGTTCTCCAGCTCTGCTCCTGCCAGGCTGGTCTTGGAGCCTGGGGTGGGTTTTTCTGTGTCCTGGAGGTCTGTGAGGAGTCACAAACTGCCAGAGCCTGGGTCACTCAAAATCTGGAAGAGAAGAACCAGAGGGCAAAACTTAAGAATTCCTGTTCTGCTCTGTGATCAGTGGGAAGTTCAGTTCAGTTTTCCTGCAAAAGATGACAAGATTTTGAGGAACTGAGGAAATAAAACCACAAAAACCTGAATCCCAGCCTCACCACTGGAAGCAGAATGGTTTGGGTTGGAAGGAACCTGAAAGACCATCTAGTTCCAACGCCTCTAAATGTTAAAATATTCATTTTTCAGTGATATTTATCGTGTCTGCTATTTTGTCCCCATAAAATACTGTTCTTCTGTATAGTAAAAAAAAAAAAACCAAAAGGTCTGAAGTTATGGAGCTGATGTGATCTCCCACCTCGAGGCTGGGGAACAGAGCAGGAGATGCCCCTCCTGATTTTATTTTTTTGCAGATCTCTTCTTGTTCTTCACAGAAAAATCTCTTCCTTGGCTTCTCCTTGTGCTCTGCATCACTCAGTGCTGGGCAAGTGTCCCTCAGCCTGGCAAAGATGTGAATTCGAACAGAAAACGTTTGATCCACATAAAATATGCATATGGTTCTGAAGCTTCAAGTGCACAATGTACTTATGTAGATTTTTTTTTTTTTCCCCGTGTAATTTTATTTAAAAGTAGCCTTTTCCAGGACTGCACAACTAGCAGAGAATTTCAAACTTATGCCTATGCATAACAAAAGCTGTTTCTGCCTGCAGTCACTTAAGTTCTTTGGCTTTTTATTGATGAAACAAAGTGTCTGTGCATATTAATGGGTGTCATTCTAAAGCACTGACTCATTCATCCCATCCCAGCAAAGATGCCAAAATTCGGAGTCTTTCCTGCACTCCCTTCCCACAGGAGATGTTACCTTGTGCTCTAGAATCTTTATAAGGAAATTAAAGCTGTTCCTGCAGCAATTAAAATAAACAAACCCTTTGGTAATGCTCACCTGAGGATTGGAGATGTGGCAGCTCACCAGTAACACTTTCCCTTCATGCCAGTTCAGAGAAATAAATTTCTATTTCTCTGCTCGAATTTTCTGTACTCTGAAAGGGCATTTAGGAAGGTTCCTGCTTTGCCAGCCTCTTCCTGGAACTTTAAAACGTTCTCACAAACCCAGGAGTGCCCTTTCCTGGCAAATTTGGGACAATGCTTCTTAGAAATCCAGCAGAAAATGAGCTGGTGGTGACAACAAATACTGCTATGGGTGGCATATGTAGATTTTATGCTGAATTGCTAATTTATTTCAATGATTTTTTTGGAGAAAAAAGAGTTTGTAGGGCCAGGCAGTGTGGTGAGGTCTAGGAACTGCTCCTGGCTCTCTTTTTTCAAGAATCAGAGACCTCTAAACCTGGTCCTGCAGAATCCCTGCAGGAGCCAGAGCTTGGAATGTTCAATTTTTGAGGTGAATCTAAAAAATGCCATTGTCACAAGGGTCTCTACTCCAAATATGCTCAATAAATCTTCCAAAGATTTCTTCTCTTCTTATGAACCTCACCTGAGGATCTGACACCAGCTGGGTAAATTGACTTTATCATTTTTTTCTTTAAATATAATGATCTGGGGATGTGTTTGGGGAAGGAAAAAGAAAATTAAGGAGATTTTAGATCTATGTGGTGAAAGCCAGGAAAGTAACACATAATTGCTCTTTCTGTATAATTTCATGAATTGTTCCTGTGTGTGGTCCCAACATCAAATAATTGGCTACAGTGCACTTATTTTTTTTTTTATTTGGAGACTTGATTTTCATGCCTGTGTAGATTAGGAGATTTTGAAGTGGGTTTTCTTCTGGGTTTGGTAGTGATGCAGAGCAGAAAATTCCCCAAATCTTCCAGAAATCATCCATTTCTGCAGGAGCTGCCCATTTGTAGCTCCTTGAACATGTCAGAACAAGGATTCAGCACCAGGAATTAACAAGTGATGTTCCTTCAAATCTGAAATTACCCCTTTGGGCCACCAGGAACTCGTGTGCTTTTCTCTGGAAGGATTGAAGGTACAAAGGAGATCACCAGAAGGACATAAATCATGGAAAATAGTACATTAAATTTTACAAGACTCCCATAAAAGCCCGTGGATAATGAAACCTTCATAATGAGGAGCAGCAAATTTTGGCTGTTCACTGGAATGAAAAACAAGACCCAAGAGCCTTTTTTTTTTTTTTTTTTTTTTTTTTTTTTTTTTTTTTTTCAGCTGCTTTGTTTAAATGAGTTCCCAAAGTTGGCTTTTTAGGGATCAGAGCAGAGCTATGAAAATGCTCCTTGCAGCAGGTTGGTTCCTCGGGAAAGGGCAGCACTGAGCAAATAAATTCCAGTTGGAACAGAGATTTTTGTAGGGATCATCAGAGCAGGGATGAGGGAAGCTGGAGGTGGGGAATCACTGATGCTCATGGTTCAGCTTTTTGGGCTTTAACCCACAGCTCCACTTTTGCCTGCTTGAACACAGAGTTGAGCATTTTCAGATGAAAAATGGTTTGGTGACGAAAAAATTGTGAAATGGCTGCAATTTTATGAGAGAATGTGGCAAAATCCTCATTCCCTCAAGCTGTTGTCCTAGAATGCTTTTGATAAGATTTATTTAAATGTTCTGCTTCACAAGACGTTTGCAGCCTTTGTTAGGACAAGAGGATGAGCCCAGTCAGAGTGGGGTCAGGAAAGGCAGGTCCTGCTTGGCCAGCCTGGTCCTGGACAAAGTGGAGGAGGGAAAGGCTGGGGATGTGTCAGGTTTGCCTGGACTTTGGTCCAGCCTTGAGGAGGGAAAGGCTGGGGATGTGTCAGGTTTACCTGAACTTTGGTCCAGCCTTTTTTTTCCCAGAGCATTTTCCTGGATAAAGCTGCTTATCCTTCATCAGTGACCTGGTGAAGGGAGCCAGGGCACCCTCAGCACTCACTGATTTGGGTGGGATTGATGTGCTGGAGGTTTGGGAAGCTCTGCAGAGCCCTTGGGTGGTTCCCATCTGTCCCAGGGAGCTGGGAGTGTCCAGCTGGTGTGGACTGACCATTTCCCTTTGTTCTGTTCCCCATCCCTGCCTTCCCCTGGCTGCCCTGAGAACAGGGTTTTGCTGTTCAAGACTCAAAGAAGGCATTTGGTGCCTCAGCCTCTTCCTTTTGTCAGAGATGGAAATGTTGGCTGTTTCCACCACATCCAGCAAGGGATGGAGATTCTCCCTGGCCCACCTTTGCTGCTGTATTTATAGAAATATTTTATTGTCCTTTACAGCATAACCAGGTTAAGTTCTAGCTGGGCTTTGGCCCTTCTCATTTTCTCCTTTCACAACCTCACAACATCCTCTGTTCCTCCTGGGCTGCTTTCAGCTTCTTCCAAATGCCAGGAATTCTCCTTTTCCCCTGAACTCCAGTCAAAGCTGTCTGTCCAGCCAGGCTGGTTCTTTGTCCTGCCTGCTCCTGTGCATTTGGGATTTTCTTCTTGAAGGATGTCCAGCCTTCCTGGACTCCTCTGCCTCCCAAGGGAGTCTCAGCCAGGCTCCTGGACAGCCCAAGGTGGCAGATCTGCTCTCTCACCACTTCCTTCCAAGAATCAATGCTAGGAATAACTCCTCAATACCAAAGAATAACGAAGTCATTCATATTCCCAGTTTAGGAGTAAATACAGACAAAGCTCTCCCTTCTGGGAGCTGATCTCTGGGGACAGCTTTCCTCTGGCCACAGGGAGCAGCACATGGGGCTGCAATTTTCCAGGTGAATTCCTTAATAAATGCCTGCATCCTTTGAATCCTTTCTGGAAGAGGAAGGGGACAGGAGGAGCTTGTTCCTGGGCCAAAGCTTTGTGGTCAAACAGCCCCTTGATGACATTAAATGGCAGGAGAGGATGTTTGAAGGGTGAAAGACAGGAGAAAAGGAAAATCCTCAGTTACCCAGGGCTGGAATCTTGTCAGATCTCACAGATAAATGGTCCCCCAAAGCTACCCAGGGCTCCTGTTTAACAGGGACAATGTGCAGGGAGCACAGTGCAAACTGTTCCCACTGTTCTATCAAACAGATCTGACAGAGCCTCCAGACCTGGGGGCAGCTCCCAGATATCGAGTTGCTCCCTTTGCTCTTGTTTGGAAGAGATGTAAATCGATGTCCTGACTATTTGAGGATGCTGGAAATTGGTTTGGTCTTTTTGAAAATGGGAGAGTGTTTGTCTCAGCGTGCTGGCAGAGTTCTCAGCAAGATTGCTGCTTTTACTCCTCTTCAATGCTGTCCTCACTTTTGGCTGCAGCTCCATTTCCTCACTCTTGGGTGTTCACTGTGGATATTAAGAAGAATTTACAAGCTGCTTCTAGAGGGAGTGCAGCCTCATGATGGGACCTGTCCTCTGAGAGGCTGCTGAGGATGGGAAATACCTGCATTGAACTCAGAGAAACAAGATATTTAGGTTGGGGTTTTTTTTAATAATAGGTTAAACCTTGCTTCCTGTAGCATTTCCAGTGTTTTTTTTCACAAAGAGCTCATTTTTTGTGTCTGTGCCTGAGTTTTGCTGTGGGTTTTGGAGAATAACAAATAAAATAACAGAGTGGGCAGAGACCAGGCCTGCAGCCACAAAGTCCTTTGCAGCTCTGTGGGGTGAAAGGTCTGTGATGGAGCACAGCTTTGAGCAGGAATAGTTCTGCATCCAGTTATTAAATTCCAATTGCTGTTTGAAATATCTTTATATTATCCTTGCTTTTTTTGCTGTTTTTTTAAAATTAATGTGTTCTGGGTGTTTCTATTTGCTTGTCCTCTAACTTGCTCACATTTAATTGAAAGAAGTGAGTGTGAGAGAGAAAAAAAAGCACTGCTTGATCTTCCTGATGTTCACTGTCAGAGAATCATGGAATATTTTGGATTTGGAAAGACCTTTTTAGAGGTCATCCAGTCCAACCCTCCCATCCATGGGCAGGGACACCTCCCACTGTCCCAGGTGCTCCCAGCCCCAGTGTCCAACCTTTCCTTGGGCATTCCAGGGATCCAGGGCTGGCAATTCCAGTCCAGCCAGCAATTCCTAATTCCCAAGATCCCATCCATCCCTGCCCTGTGGCAGTGGAAGCCATTCCCTGTGTCCTGTCCCTCTGTCCCTTGTCCCCAGTCCCTCTCCAGCTCTCCTGGAGCCCCTTTAGTCCCAGCAAGGGGCTCTGAGGTTTCTCTGGAATTTTCTCTTCTCCCAGAGCTGGAATCCATTCTCACCTCACTCTCACCTGATGCTCTGGGTTCAGGTGTGAGACCATGTGAGCCCTGAGCTTGGTTTGAGCCAGAGGTGCAGAGTTTGGGATCACACTGCAGGAAAAAAGCAGCCTCGTGACTGATTGAGGCTGAGCTTGGTGCAAAGTGGCACTGAGAGGAGCATTACCCATTTTTTGTGATTATTTATAAACTGCCACCATCCTTGGGCCATTGTTTTCTTGATCTTGTTCTAACTCAGCACTGGTGCTGCTCCTCTGGTCAGAGCCCTGGCAGCTCCCTGTGCCATTCCTCACCCCTGCCATGTTCCTTCCATCCCTCTGCTGCATCTCTGGACGTTTCTTCAGCTTCTTGGAAAAGTTTAGAAGGAAAAAAAAAAATCCGTTGAGGAGTCGAAATCATGGGAGTCATCTGTCACCCAAGAGCTTTTGCAGAGCTCAGCCCCAGTCAGATGAAACAGCCTTTGGGTTTTAATTCTGATCCAAGGATGTGGCGTGGTGGATGGCACAGAGTGGCTCTAGATCTTCCATGATGCTTTTAATTCAGTTTGCCTTGAAGACACTCACTTCACATAAGTGTTTAAATATATTTATTAAATGTTTCACCCAGTCTTTAACAGAGCCACGCTTTTGTTGTTGCTGGGTGTTATCTGTAAATTAAGAAATGTTGTTTAATGAACCTCCTTAAAACAAGCAGAGTGTCTCTTGCTTTCCCATCCCCTGTCGCTTAGCAACAGGATTTCTCCTGTGCAATCCCTGTTACTTCAAGACCCTGTCTGCAATATCCTCTCTAATTCTTCTCACTTTACCCATCTAGAAGCCTTGCTGGAAGATTTGAGTAACTTCATCAAGCCCTTGACAGACGTAATAAAGCAGAAAAAGATAAAATCAAACAATCAGTCACTTCAGCAGCATAAACTTTGCTGAATCCATCAGCAGTCTCTAAAGCTTGATAGTGTTCATAATGAAAATTCCTCTCTTGTGAAGAAAACAGCAAGAAAAAACTGAGGGGGTTTTAGCTCCTTGAAACACATTCAGGACATTCTCATTTATGAATTATTTTAATTGCACCAGACTTCCTCGATTTCCTAACACAGAATTTACCCCATGACTTGTTCCCAAATCAATCCAATGTGCAGGCTGCTGTATTTATGTCTAGGGAAGCCCCTAAGAAAACAAAATCCAAGTGTTCCCCCCAAAAAATCCCCCCCCAAATCCAAGTGTTTCTGGTTTCCTTGTTCATCCATGTGTTGTGGAGCCAGAGGAGCTCCCGTGCTGATGTTGGGTTCAATGGATAAAATCTGGGATTAAAATCTCTTTCCAGTGCGAGACTCGAGCCTTCTGGAAACCAAAGAGGACACAGACCTGGATCCAGAGGAGAACAGTGCTGTCTTCATGGGAATCCTCATCAAAGGGCTGGCCAAGCTGAAGAAAATCCCAGAAACAGTGAAAGCCATCCAGGATCGTTTGGAGCAGGAGCTCAAGCAGATCGTGAAGCGTTCCACCACTCAGGTGGCTGACAATGGTTACCAGAGAGGGGAGAACATTTCCCAGGAAAACCAACCTAGGTAAGGATATTTCAAGTCCCAGCCCTTTGATTGCTGCAAAAAAAAAAAAAAAAAAAGATAAAAAATTAAAAAAAAAAAAAATCCTAATTGAAAATATGACTTGGAATACGGAAAATTCAGCTTGGTGATTTCGAGTGTAGCAGAGTCCAATTAAGCTGATGCAGGTGCAAAGCTTTGAAATCATGTATGGAACTAATTCTATCACAAATGTATGGCCAAGTCTCTAATTGTTTTGCAGCCCCATTTATGTTAATAGCAAGGTGTGGGAGCCAACTGAGCACTGTGTTTGTGCTGCTCCTCAGAATTCACTGAAAATGGCCTTTTGGAAAAAAAAAAAAAAAGATTCCAGCAGGAATCTCTTCCAGCTGAAATATTCATCTTCACATTGTCGTGATCATTGTCCCAAGGGAATTAATGACAGAAAAGTAAAGTGTGCATCTTCATTATGTGCAATATTTGTAGTGGAAAATCACTCCCAAGGAAAACATCAGCTTGATAAAAACTCCTTTTTAAATTCCTCTCATTAGCACTGCTGTGGAAACAATTCTGTTTTGAAGAATTTGTAGAGTTACAGTGCTGATAACTCAGTGACAACGAGCTTTTTTTAGATTGGGTCAGAAGGCAGAATTTTAGTTTCTGATGCCAGGAGTGTAACATATTCTTGTTATTTGTTTTATGGACCAGTCTGGAGAGGTTGTGTGGCTCCTGGTTGTCTGTTGGAATTGATAAATTGGATCAGATCATATATCAATGCCATTAACCTGCCCAGAGGGTTGAGTGAGGCACAGAAAGGTTTTTAATGGCTTTTGGCATCTCTTGGAGAGTGTGAGCCTTTCAGATGCTCATATTCCAGAGCCATGAAAAGTGTCTTGTTGAATTCTTGTTGACTACAGCCATAATTAGAACTGGTTCTAAACCCAAATCACACGTGAAGTTTACAGCAAGCAGGTGAATTCATTTTTAGTGAAGAGAATAAATTACAATATGGAAAGGTGTCGCCACCCCTTCAATTAGCTTCAGTTTTAAATCAAAGCTCAGAGACTTTCCTACTGTCAGGGGAAAAATAAATCTAAACAACAAGACCCTGCTGCTTCGACAGAGCTCTGGAAGACCCCAAATTTGAGCACAATGCAGTGCCCAAAATGCTGAAGTGTTCTTTGGGCTCTCAGATGATCCCTGAAGTCCCTTCCAACCCAAACCATTCTGTGACTGAGGATGAAGCTGATGCTCTGCTTGGGGAAATTTTGGTGTAATTTCTTTTGAGACCCCATGCAAGAATTATTTAGAGCCCTCCTCGTTGTACAAGAGAGAAATGATTTGTAGAACTTGGCCAAAAAAGCTGCTGATCTTATTCTTCTTACTTTTAAAATTTAACTCTCTTTTCCTTCCTTTCAAAATAAGCTTTTCCGTGGTGGTTTCTGCAGCCACCATTTACATTTGTGTATAAAAATATTGTTAATTACTGCCAAATTTTTAAACTGAAGATTTTTCTGGTTTGTCATGACTCTTTGGCTGCTCTCTCAGAGCATCAGGAAGGGCAGGAGCAGGTTCCAAGTAGCTCCTTGTCCCTGGGGGAAAATAACTCTGAAAACTCTGCCTGAATCTCACCACGTTTTAGCTGAGCTCAGCTTTAAGTGGAAATTTTAAAGTCTAGGGAAATTTTCTAACATTTTTATATCTCTGTGCTTGAAAGAAGTTTATGGAGAAAGGCTTAACTATAGGAATTGCCACTGCCTCATCTTTAATTATGTGGATAATTAGAGGCTCATTAGTCACACCTGCATGGCTGGAATTGCTTATTTGGGGCTGTGGAAGACAGAAGAGGCCGTGTTGAGTTTTCTTGAGGTGCTGCTGCACAAACCTCAAAATTCAGGGGCTCTCCTGAATTTTGGAAGAGTTTGGACTTTAGAATAACAATGTGGATGGATGGGACTGATTTATGGGACATTTTGGTAAGGAAACATTAAAAATCCAGTCCAAGAAGAGATGAGGGATTGACACTTTTGCTCCTAAATCCTCTTGCTTCAATTCCCTGTGCTTTTCCCTATACACATTTATATTCTATTTTGATTTTTGCCCTCATCTCCAGGCTTTGAAATAAACACAGGAATTCTGTCCAGGCCACCCCTCTGAGCAGGTACAAACTGAAATTAATGTCCTCCCTCGGGTGGCAGCAGTCACTGGGCATCACTTCACCCCCATCATTGCCATGGAAGTCCCTCCTGGGTGTGTGTCACTGTCCCCAACACATTTCCCTGTTCCTGTTCAGCTCAGGGCACTCCCTGCTCCAACCCTATCCAGGCCAGACTATTGGATGGGCTTTGTCTCATTGCCTGTGTCTCTTTTGGGTCACCTTCTTGCAAAAATGACCTGGCAGATTTATAGGACTTTGTAGGGGAAAAGAAAAATTAAGATAAGAGGTGCTGGCTAAGCTGAAAACAGGGAGATGTGGGGATACAGTGATGAGAATGGAAAATGTCCTGGAGTGTGGGTCTGGGGGATTTCATGTCCATCAGTCTGAGAGGAGGGAGACGCTGGAATTTCAAACAAAGAGGATCTGATCACTGGAGTATTGTCTTAGTAATGGCTCCATAAATAAGTTGATAATGTGAGGTCAGGCTCAACTAGTGAGAATAAAGTGAACTTGTTTAACTCTCCAGGTAGTTCAGTTCTGCAAAATTCTTCTTTCCTGGGGCAGCAAGGAAGTGCAGGGGTAACAGAGGGGGTGCAGGGGTACCCGAGCTCTTGTTTATCGTGGGATCTTGGTGGAAACTGGGCTGTCACTGAGAACGTTTTCTCAGTGGTAGAGAATTCATTTGGTTCCTCAATGTCACATTTTTTAGCATTGGTGCTATTCTGAAATACGAAGTAAAGGGATAAATACACGTTTGATTGGGTTTTGTTTGAAGAGGTATCTTGGTTCCACTGGCTCTTTATTTCTGAGTTGAGAAGGTCACGAATTAATTCAGAGGGCTGGAGCCAGCCTGGAGAAGGGAAGGATCCAGGGAGAGCTTCCAGAACATTCCAGGGAATAAAGGGACTCCAGGAGAGCTGGAGAGGGACTAGGGACAGAGGGACAGGACACAGGGAATGGCTTCAGGTTGGGAAAGGGGAGATTGGGGTGTGCCCTTAGGAAGGAATTCCTGGCTGGGCTGGAATTGCCAGAGCAGCTGTGGCTGCCCCTGGATCCCTGGAATGTCCAAGGCCAGCTTGGACAGGGCTTGCAGCACCCTGGGATGGTGCCAAGGGCTGATCTTGAGGGTGTTCCCAAACCCATTCCCTGTCGCTGTGGACACTGAAAGGTGCTGGAGAAGGAGTGGGAGCAGCTCCAGCTCTGCCAGGTCCTGCCCTGGAGATCACAGCTTGTGCTGGGCAGACTGGGAGCATGTGGTGGCTCCAAAGCTGCTGCAGGAAATGTGATGGAGCCTGTCTGTCAGAGCTACAAGTGCCTAACATATGGATTTGGGAAGTGTTATCTTCATGTTTTGGTGGGGTTACGTGGGGACTCGAGTTGCTCATTAAACGGCGCTGAACTCCATCGGGATTTTTCTGGTCTCAAACAGTAAAAGTGTGATGGCACTGCCTCGTCACAAACCGTTCAGGACTTTGTAAAGGTGCTTTAATTATGGTAATTGGGCAGTAAGGAACCGTAGGAGCAGGTACAGTGCAGTAGATTTAGATGATGTTACAGCTATAGCAAATATAGGAGTAAAATCATGGGAAGTGATGAGGGTTGTTGATACTTTTGCTTTGTGATATTTCCTGTTGTTTGAAAACTGCCATATTAATTTAATAACTCAAAAAGCATTCCTTTTATCCTGTTTGTGTGGGTAAGTCAGTTTTTACTGCCCTGAGAGACTTTTTTCTGGGGGAAGAGTAGCTTGTTTCCCTCTCTACCTGCAGCCCTACACAATGGGCTCTAATATTATGTTGGTCCACTTTAATTACTGTGGAGTTATTAATGCTTTTGTCTTCCCTGTAGCCCTAAACATGAGAGTTTTAAAGAGAGCCATGCTGAATTGCTCTCTTTAAATATAGGGAAGGGAATGAGGAGAAAAATCCTCAGGAATATTCAGATACCAAACCTGAGCTGAATCGAGCCCACAGAGAGGGTTTGAAACCAGGTGACCTCAGCAAGTCACAAAGCAGGGCATTGAAACCACAGTGCCCCGTGTGCCTGTGGAATGTTCCAGAGCTGTTCCTGTGCTTCCCAGGTTGCTGCTGGAGCTTCTGGAGCTGCTCTTTGACAAGTTCAACGCCGTGGCCGCCGCTCACTCGGTGGTGCTGGGCCACCTGCAGCAGACAGTGGCCTCCCCCTGCAGCCAGCACGATGGGGACATCAAGCTCTACGACATGGTGGATGTGTGGGTGAAGATCCAGGATGTCCTGCAGGTAAGAATCCCTCGGCTGGGCACGTTCTCAGCTTGGCACAGCCTTTAGAACCGTGCCAGAGAACGCCGGGCGCGCTCAGCAGTGCTGGGATTTGTCTTTGGGGTTTTTTTTTTTGGGAAGTGGCCACATTTACAACAGATTGTTAAACTCCAAAGAGCTTAAATATCAGCAAAAAAAAAAAAATCCCGTGGATTCATCCTTATGGTGTTTGGAAAGGTTGATTCCTTTTGCCTACCAAGTGATTTATCAGCAGCTTTCAAAGTGACATTTTTGTTCTGTGTTACCATGTCATGCCTGTCTTATAAAGTGTCACAGCTCTAATGGCTTGTCTTCTGCTGTCATTATGGCTGGGTTTAGGCAGCTCAGACACTTGCTGCCGGCGTGTCTGCAGCAAATTCTTATTTGATTCTTCCTCTTAACTGCAAGAGACTAAAGCTGTACCTTGCTAAGGCTTTATTCGGGTGCTGAGCTCTCACCTGGGGATCTGAGGCTCTCTCAGGCAGCAGAGCTCTCATCTGTCACATGTCTGTTCTCTCATTCTTGCTGTGTTAGTGTTTGGTGTTGTATTAAACACCTGTTTAGTATTTTTTTTTTTAATTTATTTATTTGGAGATTACCTTTATACATAGTGCACAGATGTGGAACTTCACCTGGCATGTGATAGAGGAGGTCAAGGAAGCGAGCCTGGCTTTATTTACAGGAGGTGGAAGGATTTATGTTGGTCATTCCAGCTCTGGGCTGGTGATGGAAAATGCCCTCTGCCTCCTGCCCTAACTCACTTTTTCAGTTTTGGGCTGGTTTGTAGCTGTTTCTCTGCAGGATTGTTTGACTGTGCAGTGATGCAATTTTTTTTCTTACACAAATATCCCAACTGTGTTCATGGTATGGATTTAAATACTTGGACAGGATAAATGTAAGGTGTGGGCCTTCAATCCCCTCCACTGACTCCTTACCCACATATTTCTAGAATAATTCTTATTAAAGAAATCTCCATCACTTTTCCCCATGCCACGGACTTGCAGCTCCCTTCAACGTTATTCTTGCAAAATTTTCCTTGGAAATGTCCAGCCAGAGATTCATGAGGGGTCTTCTGAACAGCAGGATATCACACAACTGAAATGGGAAAAAAGAAGTGAAGAATAAAAGGGAAGAATTGAATTTAAGGATCTGTGCAGTGGGTTTGGAATGGGGAATCTGCAGCCATCTTCCTGAGACCCATGAGGTCCAGAAAAACTTCAAGCTTTGAGTTCTGCAGGTTTTGCTGCAGAAAGACAAAACCTTGGATAAGAACCCTCTCAAGATTGTTCCTTCAGTGTAGCAGAACATCAAGGCTGGATATTCCCGTCCTCTGGGGGAGTTTGGGATGGGTTCAGTCCTGGTGTGGGGTGAAATTTGGGATGATTTCTGTTGGCTCTTCCTGAACAAGGCTGATAGAACTCGAAGCCTGTGGAGGTGTGAGCACCGAGGAGTGAAAGTTCTTTCTGTGCTGGGGAGACAATGTCTGACCAAGATCTCTGGAAAAACTGCCAAGAAAAACACAACAACCCACTTGGAATTGTTCCCATTGTTCTTGGGTGTCAGGGGGAGTCAGAAAAGCTTCCAAAAGAGCTTTTACAATGCATAAAAGCAGCACTTTAAGATCCATAATCTCTTGCTGGTTTAAGGTAAGAGATGAGCATTGACTGGCATGAAAGGGAGGAAACGCTGCATTTCTTTGTTCAAAATCTTGTGAGTGTTTGTACCTCAGTTCCACTGGAGTGGCTTAAAATATTTTTGCCTTAGAGTGTAAGAAAACCTTTGATCCCAAAGCCTAAATTATCTCTAGCCTGCTTTTCTGAGTAAGGATAATTTTTGCAGAGGAGATCCTGCGTTTGCAGCAGGGGGAGCAGAAAATTCAGTTTTAAAAGTGTTTACAGCTGTTGGGGGGAGGCTGAAAACCTGGAGGAAGTGACTCAGGGAAGCGATGCAATTCCTTCAAATGCCAACAAATGGAATTTGGTCACCACAGCAGAACAATGTCACACGTTCTGTACGTGTGCATTGTGCATCTCTGCACGTGAAATTCCTGACAGCAATTGTCTCTCCGTGCCTGTACAAAATAACAGGAGCCCGTGGTGGGCAGGAAATTTGTGGGGAATGAGTTGTTTTCTGCAGCTTATTTTTTGGAGCTGGATTTCTGAAAGCTCCCTGAAATAACTGCACCAGGCACTGTGGTGGCTCAGCACTGAGCAGTGTTGAGGTACAGAACATGCAGATATTAAATATTTCTGACCTTCTCTGAGAATGGAGGAATAACACACAAGATAGAGTGACCTTTTCCAGTCGGTGGTAGAATGCTACAAAACAAACAAACAAACAAAAGCAGTTTGTCAAAATATTAGAGCAGCCTTGTTCAGGAAAAAAAAAAATTGAAGTTTTTTCCTTGTCTCACAGCCAGCGTAGCCCTCGGTCATATTGTTCCATCGATGGGAGAGGGGGAGAAATTTGTTTAAATTTTAACTTAAAGCTTGGCATTTTGTGTGGAGCTAATTGAGCTCTTCAGAGCAGGAGTGGGTGGAAGAACCCCATTAATGCAGGAGCAGGGCCTTGGCTGGAGAGAACTGGGAGCCACGTGCTGGTGTGAGTGGTTGTGTCAGGATAAAAAAATAGTGAGGGAATCCTGAGGTTTTCTGGGATAATTCAGTGCCCAATTCAGAACCTCTGTGCTGTTGGGATGAGACCAGAGGAGCCTCTCTGCTCTGGAGCCAGCCTGGGAGAGCTGGGAATGCTCACCTGGAGAAGGGAAGGATCCAGGGAGAGCTTCCAGAACATTCCAGGGACATAAAGGGGCTGCAGGAGAGCTGGAGAGGGACTGGGGACAAGGGACAGAGGGACAGGACACAGGGATGGATGGGATCTTGGGAATGAGGAATTGCTGGCTGGGCTGGGATTGCCAGAGAATCCCTGGGATGGCCAAGGAAGGATTGGAGCAGCCTGGGATGCTGGGAGGTGTCCCTGGAATGAGCTTTGAGGTCCCTTCCCAGCCAAGGCAGTGCAGGATTCTGGGATTCAGGAGACTCAGAATCCATTGCCAGGGATTGGGATGGAAAATGGGGAGAGAAAAGAGAGGAGAAGGGAAGGGAGAGCCTTCATGGTTTGCTGAGATTCCAAGGGAAGGCCCTGGATCCATCAATTGCTTGGAGAGGAGATGGATCCAAGCTCAGGGTCTGGAGAGCTGGGAATTGGCAGCCTGGAGAAGGGAAGGATCCAGGGAGAGCTTCCAGAACATTCCAGGGAATAAAGGGACTCCAGGAGAGCTGGAGAGGGACTGGGGACAAGGGACAGAGGGACAGGACACAGGGAATGGTGCAGAACCCTGCAGGAGAAGCTACCAATGGCTTGTCCTGTTGGTGACCTGTTAACAGCTCAGGCTGGGGCTGTTTGCCTCCAAGGGAGAGATCTTCTCTCCTTTCTTCCTGGAGAATTTCTAGTTGATGACTCTCAATTTTTTGGGGTCTGTATTTTTTTCTCCCTCCCACAGAAGAGAGGGAAAATCACACATATTTTCTCTGGGACATAAATCTTTAGCAGGCTCTCTGGTGGGCTGTCTGCTGGGAAGACACTGACAACTAATATGTTCCTTTTTTGTTTTTTTTTTTTTTTCTGTCTAATGCATTCCTGTGTTTTCCAAAATTGGTGTCATTTAGCAGCCCAAACATTGCTGAAACCATAAGGAAACTGGGGAAGGAGGAACTGAAGGCTCCTCTCTGCCCACACACTCCCGTTGTGCTACTGCAGAGCTGGGGATTTCAGACACTGAGCATCGAGAAACCTCTCTTAAGGATGCTCCACCATCCTCAGATCCTCCCTTAGATATAAATATATTCCTTTATATAAAAAGGAACGGCATTTGATGGAGGGAGCAGGGAAATGGGATCATTCTGTGCCTCGTGGCTGGCTCTGGTGGTGGGCAGTGGGGGTGATCTTGCAGAAAAGCTGCATTTAAATTGCATTTGCTGTGTCACACTTATTGTGGGACAGCACTTGGAGATGAATTTCAGGGCTCTGCTGCAGGAACCTGATTCCTTCTCTGTTTTTGAAGGAATTAATGGCACAAAGTGCTGGTCCCCTTCATGACCCAGGTGAGCAGGGGAGTGTCTGTGCAGTTCTCAGTTCCTCAGTGAGAAAGGTGTGGAGAGGTTTCAGCTCCGTGCCAGCTGTGTCAGCTGTGCTGTCATCCCACTGCTTCCTTTGTGCCAGGATGGGGTTTTTTTGGTGGTTTTTTTTTTTTTTTTTTTTTGCCTGGATGTTCTTGGGTTTTTTTGCACTTTTTCCTTTCGTGGCCAGGATGTTTTCCTTGCTCTGGCAGTGGTGCTGCTCGTTCTCCTGTCAGGAATGTGATTTGAGAGAGCTGATTTGGCCAAAGGTTTTTTGCTGGCTGCCTTTTCTGCTCCCTCAGGTCCCTGAACTGTGGCAGGGCTGGCACAGGAGCAGGTGAGGGAGGGAAGGCACCGTGGAAAAGGGAAGGGAAAAGGATTTTTCCTGGCAAGGGAAGGGTTTTTCTATCAGCTGGAGCTGCTCATGGAAAACCCCAGTGGTTTTTGGTGGGTGGCTCACACAGGTCTGAAGCTTTGCATTTAAAAGCTGTTTGTGACACAGTTGGTCACTCAGAAAGTCAAATCAGCTCCTTGCAGGAGAGCTGTTAATGTGCCATAAATCCTGCTTGGAATGTCAGGGCAATATCTGAGATTGCTGCTGCCTTTGGGAAGTTCACCAGGTGATGTTTTGAACCTGAAGCAGTTATTTTTCACAAAGTGTCTCCACAGATATTTAATGGCTTTGTGGTCATCCTCCAGATAATGGGTCTGACAGTCTTTGTGGTTCTTTTGAAATGGTGTGAAGTGTTTGGAACTGCTGCCCTTGGACTCCTGACTGGTTTGTCTCATTAATGCTCATCTCATTGAGAGAGCTGTTGGTCATAAAAGGGATTTGTCTGCAGCTTTAAAAAATAAAATACAGCTTCACTCAGTCTCCAGCAAGAGAAAGTGAGGAGGGAGAATTCCACTCCTCAGAATGCTGATATTTAAAAATGGAATTTAAATAATTAGAGTAGGTCACTTGATACTTTTCTCTCCCACCTGTTATTTGAAGTGAGCTCAGCACATGCAGGAATAAATCCAGCAGGGTGTTACAGTGTTTGCTGCAAATATGTGCTGCTAAGAACATGAGAATTTCTGGGGAAGTTTATGATCCAGGAAGAGTTTCATCTTTCTGCATCTAAGAAGGGACCAGCTGATTTTGCAGGAAGGTATTTCTTTCAATTTTGGCCTTGCCAAAAAGATTTGTAACGTCCTGCCTCCCCTCTCTGTTAAAATGTTTTATAGGTTTGCTTCAATTTCCCTAAGAATTGAAGTCTTCTTGCAATTTCAAGCAGCAAATAAATCGGTACCTTTCTCAAGCTCTGAAGAAGGTGCACTTGGAATTTGGGATGGTGTAAATGGCCTGGATAAAGGAGAAAAAAAATGTGTCAGGAAGTGCAGAGAGGTTTCATGCAATCAACAGATGGCAATGGCATCCTGGCCTTTAAAAAAAAAACAAATAATATGAAGTAGAAATGGCCCAGACTGATGTGTTTTCTCTTTGACTGGACGATCCTGGCTGAGCTGTGTTCAGAACTAACTGAATTAAGTGGTAACAGGGACCTGGATGAGCTCCAGAGCTGAGCTGCCTGCAGACATTGGATTCTTTTCTTTCCCACAAAACAGCCCTTGTTAACCAAGCTGTGCCATAGTTTAAATTCTACTCTGTTAGCAGGGGGACAGAGCAGAGTTTTTCTCCCATAATCCTGCATTAACAACTTTTGTTTGGACACTTTTTATCCTGGAGCCGTTGATCCAATGCATTTCATAAACACCAACATTTATGCTGAAGTTCAAAGAAATCAAGCCCAGAATAAAAAATTATTTGTTTGAACAATGCACAGTCAACTTGTGCAGCTCGTGGCAGAGGTCAGTGGGCTTTGGGGAGATTTTAAAAAAAATTTAACTCCTTTAATGAAATATTTGCAGATTTATAAGCAAGGAAAAAATTCATCATCTTTGTTCCATGCTGTAGAGCATCAAGCTGCTCTGAACTTCATTTAAGGTGGATTTTCCTTTTAATTGTTTATCAAATTTAGTTATATTATTTAGTTATATTATAGTTTTATAGGGGTTTGGGAGTTTATGCCTAAATATTCATGGAACCAAATCCATGTGAGTTAAAAAGCAACTTCAACTCTGCTGAAGGTGCCCAAATTCTTGTAGAGAGAAATAATTTCAAAAAGCTGTTTGGTGGAGTTGTGAAAGTCAAAGTCAGCTCTGCTGGGTGTTAGGCTGAGAGGAAAAGGTTGGGAATGCAGGATAGGGAATGACACATTCCCTACTTTGATATTTGGCAGTTGCCATGAAACCTGTGCCTTGTGAACCCTGGGCCATCATTAAATTTTTCTAATTGATACAACTTGAGAACACAACATTTTTTTCCAGCTTTTTTTTTTTTTTTTTCCCCAGTGATGCCACTTGGAAGCTTTTCTTTCTCAAGTTGGGAGATTGTCTGACAAGGATTAAGAGGGGTGTGAAGTGACCATCACACCTGATGTGTGTCTGTGATTCCAACAGGAATGTGAATTTTGGAAGTAAAGGATGCAGAATTCCCAACCTGGACAGGGCTTCTTATCCTTTATCTCCTTGGAGCTGATAAATAATGGGATGATGTGGAAGAAATGGGAACTCTGCTGCAGATTTGAGCCATATCTTTTATTTTAAGTATTTTTGAATTTTGTCAGCCCTGATGTGGATTTTTTTACCCCCCCCCCCGTTTTCTGTCAGTGTCTGCTGCACTTCATCCCTGCTGCCAGCTGGAATTAGGAGGTGCTACCAGGAGTTCATCAGCATTTGTGGACATGTTTTATAGGACTATAAAACCTCTCTTTTGATGTGCTGAGCTCATACTCTGTCCCTGTGTGAGTGCCTTTCAAGGCAGTGACTCCTTCCCTTCCCAGCACCATCAAAGCAGTGTGAAAGGAAAAAAGGCCAAAATGCCCTCGTGTCCTCCCTGCAGGATTCCTGCTCTGACACGGGGACCCACGCAGGCAAATCCCTGCTAATGGGAGACAGGAGCTGATCTCCCAGGGAAATGTTTGTAAATTGTTTTATTTCAAAGCCTTTTCTGCTCCTGTGCTGTTCTTCTTGTGCTTACAGTGCGTGACATTTGCAAAACCTTAGGCTAGAATTTTTATTTTTTTTTTTTCCCCCCTAAAGTTTTCCAGCTCTTGCTGTTTCTTTCCTTGTAGGAAATCTCTGTTTTTACTTTGGGGGCCTGAAGGCTTTTTTTTTTTATTATTATTATTATTGTTGTTGTTATGTAGGGAACTCTACAGAATTGCATCAACCAAAATTCTTCCAGAATCATGGAATGGTTTGGCTTGGAAAGGATCTTCCAGATCATTCCAGCCCTGTGCCATGGGCAGGGACACTTTCCCCTAGACCAGGTTGTTCTAAGCCCCATCCAAACAGGCTTTGATATTTTTTTTTTTTACTTTTTTTTTTTTTTTTTTTTTTTTTAAGATTGTGCTGCCCAGCTGCCTTTTGAAGTGTATTTATTTAGGAATTTTGCAAATATCCCTGGGTGGGTTTTGATCAGTAGATCATTGGGTTTCTATGTACACAAGTACATAAAGTAGATAAAGTATATCTAAAATATATCTAAAATGTATCTAAAAAGTATCAAAAAAAATAAAAAAAAAATCTAAAAAAAATCTAAAAAAATCTAAAAAAAATCTAAAAAATATCTAAAAAATATCTAAAAAATATCTAAAAAATATCTAAAAAATATCTAAAAATATCTAAAAAAATCTAAAAATATCTAAAAAATATCTAATATAATAATATATAATATAAAATATATATAAAATAAAGAAGATAAAATATAGATAATAAATAATGGATAATAATATCTTGATTGAGACTGGGATTCTTGAGGGGAGGTCCACTGAAAAAAAAAAGAAAAATTAATCACTTAATCATCCTCAAAACCTTTTTCTTAATTACTCTAAATTCATTTTTTTGGCTTCAGCCATATTTGCTGTACCAACTTTTAGGCACTGAGCTCCAAAAGGATGCAGTTTGTGTTTCCAGAGAAGTCCTGGAAATGTGTCTGCAGAAGGCAGCAGCGAGTTCCTGGTGATTCCCTGGTGTTCTTGGGGCTCAGAGAGGCTGCACAGCTCCAAACCTGCCTGCTTTGAGGGAAATGACAAATTCCCAGTTCATGTTGGGAACAACCCAAATCCTCTTCCACCCCCAAACCCTTCTGTTCCACTCAGTGGGGTTCTGGCTGTGGCTCTGTGGGTTCAGCTTTCTTGGACATGTAAAAACACACTGAAAATTCCAATTATTTGTCAGGAATCAAGTGGGCAGAAGTTGCTTTCCCTCTGTTTTTTATTGCATGTCATCCCCTCCTTGTGTTATCCTTCCTTTGTGGGAAGTGCCAATGTGACTTAGGCAGAGTGTGGAATTATTTTTTATTTCTTCATGAGAAATGTTCTGATTTCCTCTTTTTAAGTGAACTGAGAAACTTATTTCAAAAAAATCGGAACTAAAATCAAGGATTACATTTGTTTCAGGTTTTTTTGTTGGTTTTTTTTTGTTTGTTTGTTTGTTTTATGTTTTTTCATGCTTTTAGATTGGAGGAATTTTGCTAATTGCAGAAGCACAGAATGATTTGGATTGGAAAGGATCTAGAATTAGCTGAGCTTTAAGATCCCTTCCAACCCAAACCATGCTAGAATCACAGGAAAGACCTGTTGGATTTTCTATCAAAATACAGAATATGAGTACAAAAACAACATATTCATTGTTGGTTGTAATCAAACAACTGGAAAGGAGTCACTGTGTCCATGCTAGGGACCATGGAAACCCATTTCCACCTGGGAAAAGGGGGACAGGAGGGAATCAGGGAATTAAAAGTGGCCTCTACACAGTGATTTTATTCTCAGGGTGTAATTAAACACCTTGGAAAACTCTTTGGGGTCTTCATTTACTGGCAGAGGCCAAAGAATTGTGGCTGTGGGTGTGCCCTGGGTGAAGCTGGGAGCTGCAATCTGATTAAAAAAACAAGTTTTTTACACCATTCTTTCCAGTCTGAAAAAGCTGCACTCCCTCTGCTTTGCATTTGCTTGGAAAAAAAAACCCCAAAATATTAAAGAACAGCACAAGGAGAGCAGGAAAAATCCCTGTGTGCTCCATTCAGTGGGCCCAGTGCTTTTATTGAGTGGAGCTTTGCCCTTTTATTTTTAGTATTCCAGAGCCCTGGAATGTCCCTGCTCACTTCCTGCTGCAGTTCCTGGGGGTGAAATGTTATTTTCCAGTGAAAAATGTGGTGGTGGTGCCCACTATTCCCAGTGAGTGAGGAGCCCTGGAAGGTGCTATAAAAATAATTCTCCTGCTGTTAACTCAGACCTTGCTTTCCTGCACTTTCTGGTGAACCACCCTGTGAATTTCTGTGATGGATGAGGTTTTCCAAAAGAGCCAAAGGCATTTAGGATCTAACTCCCTTGGCAATCTAGTGGGGATTGGACAACTAATTACTTTAGATTCTTTGGAAAATCCCAGATCTAATTTTATATTATAATAACGTGGTTTTAAAAGAAGGTAAACCTCCAAGAAATATAACATTTGGTGTAATTTTGAAACTTTTTTTTTTAATAGACAGGAGAGCTGTTTTTGTGGCCAATTCTCCTGTGTTGAACCTCTTTTGGAAAAGGCTTGGAGCAGGAGCTGGGATGGATGGGCTGGATGTTGCATTTTCCAAGGGCTGACCTGTGGCCCTGTGCAATACCTGAGATGAAAAAAAAAAAAAAACGAGCAGGACTCTTGTCTGATGCACTCCATTTGAACAGAGGTTAATTGTGTCGTTAATTTTCTCTCCTGACCTTAAACACTTGAAATTTGCTGCCCATGACAGGGGAGAATAATCCAAATTAGTTACACCTCCCAGCAGGACAGTAAATAAATAAATCAGAGCTGTCCCTTAAGCATAATATCCGAAATCTGTCTGTTTTTCCTGACAAAGGACACTGGAACAACACAGCAGATTTATCTGGGCCACAGTGAAAAAAGGATGATCTCACTTTATTACAGTGATTTGGTGCTTGCTGCTTAATCAGGGTGTCACATGCCTGGTGCCCTCTTAGAAAAAAACTCCATTTTCCAGCCCCTTTTCCTGCCAGAGTGATAAATGATGGTGCCTCTCAATTATTCCTCTCGTGATAATTTTGCTTTAATTCACGAGGGTGACTTTTCTCTTTTCTCACCAACACTGCTTGGGGCATTGAGAAAATAGAGAATTGAAAGTATTTCTCAGGAAATCTGCATTTTTGCCTTCACACTCAGAAGAGTAGTGGAAAAAACAAGGATTCCAGGGGAAAAATTGTGAAAAATTACTGTGAAAATAATTTCCAGTGCATGGTGAGGTTTCAGTTCTGCTTTTGGTGTGGGGACAGGCCAAAACCCTGGAAAACAACACACTGCAAGCAGAATTTGAGCATCCTGATTCAGCTTTTTAGTGGCAAGAGGGATTGAAGGAGTGAATTCCATCCCTGCCTTCATGTGTGGTTCAGGACAGGGCTGTCCCACCAGCAACTCATGAATACTTTTCCTGGAGCAGAACTGTGACTCTATTTCTGTTCATTATTAATATGTCATTTTTAAATTTTAGTATTTTTGGAGCTCTTTGGAAGCATGAGGGGGTTGGAACTGGATGATTTTTAAGGTCCCTTCCCAACCCATTCTGTGATTTATTTTTTTTTATGATTTTTGTGCAACAGGCACCTCAGTGCATCTGAGTTTATGCAGGAATTTGTACAGTCAGCCTTCCCTTAATGGCAACCTGTGTGATTTCCTTGAATTCTCGGAGGTTGCAGGTTAGAATTGGATCCTCCTATTCCCAAATCCCACTTTCCTTAGCAACGATTCTTTCAGCATAATGTTCTTTGGTTTAATATTCTGCAGAGACTCGAGTTGGAGCGATGTTCTTTGTTACTTGTGCCTCGTATCTGCTGGTTTGCCTCTGCTCCTTTTTGCTTTATCTCTTAGCTGTGTTTGCTGAGAGCCAGCCAGATGTTAATCGGAATTTTTGCACTGAAATGTTTCGTGTTCTCCAACACCAGCAGCACGATTTCCTCACGGTCCACCCCGACACGCTTTGACTTTGCAGAGTCACAGGGGATGAAAATCCCAACCTCAAACACGGACTGCAGGGATTGTGCAGGTGCAGAGGACACTCAGATTTTCTGAGATTTATCCCCGAGGTCAAACCAAACTGTGCTGTGCTTTTTTGACGAGTTTTTATTGTGGGTCATTCCTGCTCAGCCCCCTGGGATGTGCCAGCCTTGGCATTTTCTGGGATTGCCTTTTTTTTTTTTTTTAAGGCCAGGAGTTCAAATGAAAGGTTTGGTTAAACATTCTTCTCTTTTACATTTCGTTTTGCTGTGAGCTATAAAATTACCAATTTCCTTAAAGATCAAGTTGAGGGTTCACAGATTAATTGATGGTCTGAAAGCAGCCTCCTGTGATATTTCCTCATGGCCTGTCTAGGATTATTGTGTGATCTGGTAGGGAATTGTTCATTTGGATGCATAATTTTGTGCTGTGTTCGTGATCCTGAGGGCTTTTGGCTTTATTTTGAAAGGTGGTGATGAAGGAATGTGAATCCCTTTGACATTTCCAAGCTGCAGCCCCCTCAAAATTGTAACTCAGTGTCTGCTGAAGGAGTAGATGCTGGAAAACAGGAGCAGCACAGTGAGCAAACACATCCAGGGCAGGGCAATCCAGTTAAATTTAGGGAAAATTCAGTAATTTGGATTTTTTTTAATTTTTTTTTTCTATTTGAGGAACAGACAGAGGGCTCTTTCACGCCCCCACCTTCCCTGTCATCCAGTGTCCATAAATTCCTGAAAATATCTTTTATCTTTCTACTGGCTGAGATATTGGAAAGGCAAAACTTCCTGAGGGTGTGGAGGGAATTTTAAATACCTTTGTGAGCAGAGAACTGAAACTTTTGGAGTTTTTTGGGTGTCATTATCTGCTCCCAAAGGCTCTGCATGATGCTGAAAGAGCTGCCTGGTGGAAATTTGGTTGCAGGGGTTGTTGCAACTTTTAAACTTCACAGTGCCACGTTTGGGAGATTTTGGGTCGTTGTGCTAATGTGGCATTAAGGAAGGGGAAAAAAAAAAAATCAAATGGCTTTTCAATTATAGGGAGAAAATTGACCATTTTGGGCTGTAATTGATTTGTATTTGGTTTTTGGGGTTTTTTTTTTTTTTTTGCCTTGCTTAAATAGTCTGGCTGTGTGAAAATAATCCCAGCACGTGGGGAAGATGCTGATGATGCTGGCATTTCTGCAGCTGCTTCATTTGGGTTTGCAAAGGGAGGCCAGCAAGGCTGCCTGGGAGAGACTTCAGTGCAGCAAGGTGCTGGCATGGCAGAACAGAGCCTGCTGCACTTTAATGAATCTCAAATCAGGTTTATTTTGCTGAACCTCAGCTTATTTTTACAATCCTGAAAAATGGCTCATTAATTGCTGGGAGCCTGACCATCCCTTTGGACAAAAGAGGTTGAGGCCAAATTAGAATTTCTCTTAAGCAGAGCTGACTTGTTCCTTTTGATCATCACCACAGCAGCCCTGGGTAGTTGTGTTTGTTTTTGAGGGGACTTCGGGTTGAAAACATGAATTTTTTTTTGCTTTATCTGCCTCATTTTGTGTCTGAATTTTCACAGAGTCACAGAATGGGTGGTATTGGCACACACTGATGAGTTTTTTGAGCCTTTTTTGCTCCAGGCTGTGCCAGGTGTGGCTTCTCCACTCACCCAAACTCCTGCTGGCTTCTCCCTCATCTTCTGAACCATCCCATCCTTGGATTAGGATCACTTTTGCTGGGATAATCCCTTCATATTTCAGGGATTTCCCCTCTCCATGCTGCTGTGTGTCACTGGAGGCTGAGGCTGTGCTCTGCAAACACTCCCACAAATTGTAAATACAATTTGTACAACTTGCTGCTGCTTTCCTGCACGGACTGAAAACATCTTGGATTTAAATCTCGTTTTCTTTTGGCTCTCAGGTGCTGTGATATCCTCTCAGACCCTTGTTCTCCTGTCAGCTGGCTGATGGAACTGGCTGGCTTATTTTGGAGTGTCAGGAGCTGTTCTGTTGCTTTTTTGATGCGTTTTCCTCATTCCCCAAACTCTCATCTTCCCTGAATTTACTGCTCTGCTCCTTCCTTGCTGCTGCATTATTGTCTGCAATACTTCCTATTGATTTTGTGTGTTGGGGATGATTTCCTTTGCTGAGCACAGTTGTGAGGAATTGGAAGTAATTTGCTCAGAGAAGGGTTTGGGCTTCCTAAGATCTAGAAGATTGTTTAAAATCTTTTCTGTAGCCTGATCTGAGGAGGTTTGATGCTCTTGTTTGGGGAGTTGTCATTTTATTAAGGCCACTTGGTGCATTCCTGTCTCTTTGGTTGGTTTTGTTTTCAGCCAGCAGGAAAAGCTGTTTCATTTAAATTAAAAAAAAAAAACACCCTTATGTTATGAATTAAATTTCATATTCCATTCTGGGGTTCTCCAAACTGTTTACTGAGAGCAAGAAATTCAATTTAGTAACTGTCAGAGCTGTCTTGTGGAGACTTGAGAGAAAAGGAGCATTTTGAGGTGGAGAGAGATTTATTTCCAATATTGCCCTGCAAGTTGTGAGTTGTTGAGAGAGGTGAATAATCCACGTGCCATAATCTGTCAGAATTGGAACAGGTTCTTGCAAAATGTTCTGTTTTTAGGATTGAGCCAAGAGTTTAGAGATCACCTGTTCCTGTCTGATGTTTGAGCTGGGTTTTCCTGTGCCTGAATTTGCACATTTGGGGAATTTGGGTCGGGGGGGGGATCTCAGGGTTGTCAGGGAGCTTTGATTTCTGGTGTGGGGAGCTCTGGCTCTGATCCAGAAGAGCAATTAATGGGATGAGCTGATGGAGGGACCCATCCCAGGCTGGAAGTGATGCCTGAGGGCTCTGCTGGCTCCTGGCCAGGCTGCCCAGCACCCTGCAGGATAAATGCAATATTTTTATTAAAAATCTTAAATTTTATATCATTTTAACTGTATAGAATCCCTAAAATTTTAGGGATTTTTAAGGTGTGTAAGCAGGGCCAGGAGTTGGACTGGATGATCCTGGTGGGTCCCTTCCAGCTCAGGATATTCTGTGATTATTATAAATATTTTTTAACAAATAACCACAAGTCCAGCCTCTTCCAGAAGGTGCTGGCAGCTCATTTCCATATCTTTACTGGGAAATAGCCCAGCCTGGATCTCCCAAGGTTCAGAGTGTGTTTTATGGAATATCAAGTGTGTTTTATTGAGTATCTCTGGCACTTCTGGACCAGGAGGATAAGGAAATAAAGTTGTCATTTGTATTCTGCTGTTTGTCAGCCTGCAAACAGGGGGGATCTGGGGATAACAGTTCATTATTTACTTAACAAAATCTGTCACTTTGGGGATTAAAAATGTCATTTCTCAAGAAGTGGAGGGCTTGGATGTGCTGCTGGAGCCTGTACCTGTGGCAGAGCTGTTGTGTTTCCATGTGGGAATGGAGAAGAGCATTTCCTCCTGTGCTTCCAGCCCGACCCTGCACTGAAAATGAGGAACTGACATTTGTTTAAAGGCAGGGGCATGGGAATTGCTCCAAGAATTGGAATGTTCTGTGTTCCTGCATTATCCTCATTGAAAAAGCTGCCACTCCTGACCTGCTGAACAGATTCCCCCAAAAATCCCAACCCTAAATAGACAAGGCTGATTTACAGCTCCAATTAAATCCCAGAATCATCCAGATCATCTTGTCCAACCCTCAGCCTGTCAGCAGAGGAAGAACAATGTGGGAGAAGTAGAAAAGTTTTGGGGTTTTGGTTGTGTTGGGTTTTTTTTCCTTCTCTGGTTCTCCAAACTCATGAGCTTCCCCAAAAAAGAGTTTTTGAGTCCAGAGCTTGCTCAGCTCCCATGACTTTCATGTTTCAGGCACTTCTGAAATCCTCACTTTAAAACCCTGACCTGGGCTGAGAGAATTGGATTCGAGTGGAACTTTTTGCAGAGAAGTTGCTGCAGAGTGTAGGGAGCAATTAGAGAAGGCAGGAGACACCTTCTTGCTAAGAAAATCCAAGGCAGCTCAGTGACCCAACAGCTTAAGGGCACAGAGAAAAGGAGATTTTTTTTTTTTACTGATTTTTTTTTTTTTTAAGAGAGAGATAGTGGGATTTTTTTTTTTTTTTAATTTTGTTTTGTTTCTTTTAAGAAAGCAAAAATGAATAACAGGCCCTTTCTGCAAACACAACCTAAATGTGAGATCTTAAAGGTAGTAGGACAGTGACAAAGAAAACACTTTCTCCAGTTTTATCTTTACAAATGGAAATGTCTAAAATCCATGATGGCTCTTCAGTCAGGATGAGGGGAGTATTATGTGGATGCATCTTGTTGTCATGATAATTCCGGAGGGACCATTTTCTTCTCCATCTGAAAGCTGGGTGGTGATAGATGTCAAATATTTGTCCTGGGTGGTAAAGTAAATATTTGCCATCTACCTGTCCCCATCAGTGAGCAAATTGCTTGCAAACAACACCATATTGCAAGGAGGAGGAACAAAATGGCATAAAAATTAAAGGTGAAGCCACTGAATGAAAAGGAGACACTAAATAAACCTAGAAGTGAAATCAAAACGAAGGTGGATGGATTCCCTTGTGATGGAGAAAGCCAAATTATAGAGTGCATTATGCAAAGGTGGTGAGATGACAAATGTCAGTGGGAATCTGTAAAACTGTTTGCACACGAGGCACAGAAGACAGACTTGTTGTAGGAGGTGGAGGAACATGCCTTTAAATAAAGAATTCCTCTGTCTAGGGAGAGAAAAATTCTGAATAAGAGAAGGGGCAAAACCCCTGTGTTGGAGGAGCTGGAGGGTGTGGGCAGGAATTCTGTCTGGGAATGGAGGAGTGGAATTTTTCCTTTTATTTAATGGCATGAAGCTGTGTCAGGGGAGGTTTAGGATGGATTTTTAGGAAAAAGTTCTTCCTTCAAGTGGTGACCAAGCTCCCCAGGGAATGGGCACATTCCCAAGGCTGCCAGAGCTCCAGGAGGGTTTGGACAAAACCCACAGGGTGGAATTTTGGGGTGTCTGTGCAGGGCCAGGAGTTGGACTTGGATGATTCCTGGTGGGTCTCTTCCCACTCAGGATATTCTGGATTAAACATCCAGAGGAACAGGCATCATAAAATAAAATTAACAGAAAAGGAGGGTAAAGCAAAAACCCAAATTCCAGAATCCTAAACGGGCAAAGAAAGCAAAATTATCTTTGGCTGTTTCTTCACAGTTGTCCAGTCTTGGAATGATTTTCTTTGGAGAGAAAAAAAAGCAGCAAACAGACAAACAGTGCAGCTGCCAAGGTTGGAGCTGTGTTTATTTGGCACAAATAACTTAAAATACAGAAATCAAGCCCCAGGAGAACTGATAAGCTGAGATATTTTTGAGAGGAGGCTGTAGGAGGGATGTGAAGATGAGTGCTGTGGGTTTTGTGGATCAAATCTATTTGATGGATCTTTAGACCCTTAAAAAAAAAAAAAAAAAAAAAAGACACCTGCAGAAAGCATCGTGGGTTTGTTGAATTGCACAAGATTTTGTGTTTGGAAAAAAAAAAAAAAATCGACATTATGGGAAAGAGAAATGATTTCTTTGAAACCATTCTGGAGTTGTGAGAGTGTAGACAAGGAAACAACCCAGAAACTTTTCCCTTCTGATAATAAAAACACCCAGGCAGTGCTGGAGGCTTTAGAAAGAACTTAAAAATGAATTTAAGCTCCAAGACAGAATGTCAGAAGACTTTTTTTAGGAAGGAAGAGTCTGAAATCATTGAGGAACCAGGAAAGATCTGCAGCCTCTCCTTAAAGCCTCCAGCTGAGGGTTGGAGAAAAAGCAGAAATGTCTTATTTACATCTACAAAAGAGCTTGCAAATTATTTATGTAGTGGAAAAATTGGCTCTTATGGGGTTTATTTATTTATTTAATCACTCAGAGCTCTTGAAATGGATAAAGAACTTTGTAATGGGGTTATTTTGTTGGTCGCTGGAGATTATTTTTTTTATTTTGTTTTTAATTGACCAAAAAAAAAAAAAAAACTGACCAGGAGATCTAAACTAAGAATCGATGGAAAATTATCATAATGGAAGGAATAATTCTGCTTGGGTGATGCTCCTTGTGGTGCTTCAAAATTTGACAGCAAATATTGATGCCTGCCACAAAATCCAAAATCTTCTGTGTTATTTGGGACAGGAAGGGACTGATGGATCCTTGAGATGTTTAAATAAGTGTTCTGAGAGGGAAAATAAAATTCTTTGTAGAGATTCCATGGCTCTAAATGAGGCAAAGGCAGGGAAATGTCATTTTTTAGGAGGCTCGGTGGCAGCGACTGTGAATGTGCAAAGTGTGATTCACACTGGGAGATTTTGGGGAGCACAAAGGATGGATATCCAAGGAAATTTTATATTATTTGATAGAAAGCAATGCTGGCAGCCTCACTGGTGTCTGAAGGATGTTGCAGGATTGGAAGGGATCAGGACTGGGGTAAGGGGGGTTTGCAGCACGTTCACATTCTGCCCTAAAGAGAGGCTGGAAAAGTTGGGTTTGATTCCCTTAGGAAGAGAGCAGATGAGGAAGGAGGATAAAATACTGGATGGGAAGGAGGAATGGCAATTCCTGCTTCTTTCTGCTGCAGGACGTGGAATTACAGAATAATTTGGGGTGGAAGGGACTTTAAAACCCACCCAGTGCCATGGCAGGGACACCTCCACTGTCCCAGGGGATCCAAACCCCAATGTCCAACCTGGCCTTGGACATTCCTGGGATTCTCTGGCAATCCCAGCTCACCCCAATCTCCCCTTTCCCAATCTGAAGCCATTCCCTGTGTCCTGTCCCTTGTCCCCAGTCCCTCTCCAGCTCTCCTGGAGCCCCTTTATTCCCTGGAATGTTCTGGAAGCTCTCCCTGGATCCTTCCCTTCTCCAGGCTGCCAATTCCCAGCTCTCCAGACCCTGAGCTTGGATCCATCTCCTCTCCAAGCAATTGATGGATCCAGGGCCTTCCCTTGGAATCTCAGCAAACCATGAAGGCTCTCCCTTCCCTTCTCCTCTCTTTTCTCTCCCCATTTTCCATCCCAATCCCTGGCAATGGATTCTGAGTCTCCTGAATCCCAGAATCCTGCACTGCCTTGGCTGGGAAGGGACCTCAAAGCTCATTCCAGGGACACCTCCCAGCATCCCAGGCTGCTCCAATCCTTCCTTGGCCATTCCAGGGATTCTCTGGCAATCCCAGCCCAGCCAGCAATTCCTCATTCCCAAGATCCCATCCATCCCTGTGTCCTGTCCCTCTGTCCCTTGTCCCCAGTCCCTCTCCAGCTCTCCTGGAGCCCCTTTATGTCCCTGGAATGTTCTGGAAGCTCTCCCTGGATCCTTCCCTTCTCCAGGTGAACATTCCCAGCTCTCCCAGCCTGTCCTCACCTCCCATCATCCCAGGGTGCTCCAAGCCCCATCCAGCCTGGCCTGGGACATGCCAGGGATGGGCCAGGGGCCATCAGCAGAGCTCTGGGCAGGGAACTGGGGGGAAAAGGTTTTTGGGACTGCAGTTGAATGGAGGAGCTGCTGCTCGAGTCCAATTCCCTCTGCCAAAGTTCATGTTCATGGATCTGTGGAATTAAGGCTGGAAAAGAACTTGGAGATCACCAAGTCCAACCATCAACCAGCACCGTGGTCACCACTAAAATATGCCCCTAAATGCCACATCCACACCTTTTTTTGACACTTCCAGGGATGGTGACTCCACAATTTCTTCATCATTTCCTGTCTCTGTATGGGTTTAAAATTTACAATTAGAAATGGACTGAAGGAGGCACGTGGGGAGATGTTCAGGCATGAAATATCTTCCAAAAATCTGTGTTTCACAGAAGTCATTGTGGGCAGATTTACAGGTGAAGTGAATGGGACTCCTTGTCTGCTCTGCCTGACAAATGTCAGGTTTAAGGAGATAAATCCATGTGGTTTAGATGCTTCTCTGTGGGTTTTGTTTCCTCCCCCTCCTCCCCCTTGCTGTAGTACCAGAAACGAGGTCAAGGCTGGGGGAATCAAAATTAGCTGAAAAGTTGGATAAATCTGAAGAAAATATTGCAAAATCTATTGTTATATCACTCATATAGATAATAGAGTATATATTACCTCTATCACTAATGTATATGGTCCCTCCCAGCTCAGAATATTCTGGGATTATTGAATTATCTGAAGAAAATAAATGAAATCCAGTTAGTGCAATGGTGGCCAAGTTGTGCCAGGGCAGGTTTAGGTTGAGAATCAGGGAAAGAATTTTAAATTCCAGGGAAGTGGTGGAGTCCCCATCCCTGGAAGTGTCCAAAAAACAACTTGAGGATGGGATTTAATGGTGAACATGGTGCTGATTTGATGATCTGGGAGATCTTTTCCAGCCTAAATGATTCCAGAGTTCTGTGATCAAAGATTTGGGTAAAAAAAACTAATGTGGAGGGAGGAATTTGGCTTCAAATCTATCAAGACAGTTGGAAAGGGGAGTGGAATTGTGTTTCCCAGGATGTGATGCTGTAGGAAGGGCTGAGTTTAAGCCTGGCCAGGGAGGTTGGAACATTCCCTGTTTTCCTGTTTATCCCAGTGCAGAGTGTATGAATAGGGAGTGATTTTGGGGATGTTCGTTGTGCTTGTGTGTCCCTCTGAAAAACCTCCAAACATCTCTCAGACCGTGTGAGGTGTTGGGGATGGGACTGGGTGATTTCCTGAGGCCTCTCCCAATTTCCTGTGATTCCTGGAAAATCTCTGGGATTGCAGCCCTGCCACCCACAGGGATGGGTGAAACGCCAGAGAACCAATCCACCAGCTCAGGGGTGTCAGAGCTGTGCAACTTTTCCTGTCATTCGGTTCCAAAAGCTGCCCTGCAGGTTGGGATTGGGAAGGACGTGACAATTAAATGTGGAATTAAGGGGAGGGGGGGAAGGGGGAAGGGACGTGTTGCATTTAACTTCACACTCGTCATTGAAGTGCCAGAATTAAAATCATCAGCTCCCTGTGTGGTCTCCTTATTTGTAAGAACTCAAGTGACATTAAAATTGGATGAAAATGAGCTTTTGGTTGAAGGGTCGATGTGAAAATCAAGGGAAGCTGAAGGAGGAGGGGAGGGGGTGATTTCCCTGCAAACTCCCCGTTGGCAGAGGGGAATTGTGTGTTTTTATGTGGATCTGCACCCATCCTCCTCCTCTTTAAAGCTTTCTCCTCACTGCAGCCTTACCCCAGCATCCTACTTGCCTTGATTTATCAATTATTTACACTCGGGCTGGAATGCATTTAAACTTTTGGAAAATAAAGGTGGGTATTAGTGCTGCATTTCTGACTGATAGGATCAGGGGAGCTGCAGCAGACTAATGGAAGGGAATGAAGGCAGCACTTGGGAGCTGCTGGCTCATCCCTGACAGTGATTTGTGTGTCTGCAGGATTTCCAGTGCTCACAGTGTTTAAAATGTGCCTGTTGCCTTTCCTTTGTCTGCCTGCAACCTGTGGGCCTGGATTTTTTTGTTCGTGGTTTGGTTTTTTTTTCGCCCTTCCTTGGATCCTTCTCTTCTCGATGCCGTTTTTATTTGGATCTCAGTGATATTAATAAATGCACTCTGGATCTCTTGGATTCCTGGGCCTGGAGCTTTGTTCCAACCCTGTGTGGTCTCTCCTAAGCCTCTTCTCTTTTATCTTTTGTAAATAAAAGTGACAAATCTCCCTGTCCTGTTGTCCAGCTGAGTAATGGAACTTCTTCCATCCTTCTCTCTCAACATCCACGCTGTGGAGCTTTTTAACTGCTTTTTTTTTTTTTTTTTTTAATTTATTTTATTTGAAACAATTCTGTTTGTTGGAAGCTGTTCCTGCTGGGAGGGGGAGGGAGAACTCCTAACTAACATCTTTTTTTAATCCATGGGAAGGGATTGGTGTCACACACCAATAAATAGGTAACTGTCCTCACTGCCAACATTATTAGATTGCAGGAGACAGTAAATTCACAGACTCCCTCGTGAGTCACAAATGTCTTAAAAAACCTCACAAGTAATTATCTGAAATGGAGACAAGTTAATGTAGGTTTGTCTCTTCTAATTCTTGTTCATGGTTAGAAGCCATGTAGTAATTAGCTTTTTTTTTTACTAAAGTTATATTTGTATATGTTCAATGTACCGTGACAAACCTGGACATGTAAACTGATGTACTGACAGTCCTCTTGATTTTTTTTTATTTTTTTTTGAGTTACAAGGGATGCATGAAGGGGTTTTGTTTGAATAACTGTGGTAGCCTGAAGTGATGGGTGATGCCTGTGCATCATCCTGAGTAAATAAATGCACTTTTAACCTCTGAAATGTCAGAGCAGGAGGGAACTGGTGCAGGGGGAGTGGTTGAATCTCAAAGGACAGAATTTGCCGTGGTAGTGGCAGCTTTTCCTCTGAGCAAGCAGCACTTGGATGGTTGGGAGCCTGGCAGAGTGCAGCAATGGATGCTCAGCCATCTGCTTTATCCTGGCTCCACCCTGTGGCATTCCCCTGCCAGTGGCAGCCACATTCCAAGGAATTCTGCACGAAGCTGGACCTGGGGCTCGGTGCCAGTGCAGGATTTGGTGTTTTCTAAGGGTTAAACACACACACGCTGTGTCTCCCTGCTCCTGCCCCAGGCACGCTCAGTTTTATTTGGAATTATCCATTTCTGTCCCTGTCTTTGTTAATCGGTGCCACATACCAAGAAAATGAATATTCAGGGATACTGGAACCTGAATTCCAATATCCAACCTTCTGGCCCAGATGAGTTTCTGACAATATCCATTTCACCTCTTCACTTTTCAAACCAAACCAATCCCCAGCTCTCTCACGCGATTGCAAGCAAAGAAACCACGCAGAAAAGCTGACTGTGTGGCCTGAGGCTGGGGTGGGGTTTCGGCAGGAAGGACCAGGCTCTGGGATTGCTGCTGGGGACAATCTGGATGGGCTCACACCTCAAGCAGTGACAGAGGGGTTCTGCACTAGAAGGAAGGATGGAGATGGCAGGGTGCTGTTCAGGGGAGGCTCCTTCTGAGCAGCAGCACCAATACATTGTGTAAATCCTATGCAAACACAGAGTGGAGGTTTTGTTTTGTTTGGTTTTTTTTTTTTTGTGTGTGAGGCTTTTAGCTTTAAAGTGGATTCCTGTTGCTACAGCATTTCCACTTCCCTTTGGCAAGCTGAAGAACTGTTTTTACTGAAGGGAACAATGACGAGTGTGATTGGGTTGGGCATTGGAAGCCATGGAGTGATTCCAGCAGCACTTACACTGCTCTGGGGAAACAGAAGTGATGGGTGCAGCTCTGGCTGGAGCAATTTTATCTAAAATGATTTGAACACTTGCCAAATCCAATGTGATCTAGGCAGGGCACAGTGTTCTCAGGGCTGGGGAGTGCTTTGGGAATTATGTTTGGAGGATTCAGGGCTTCCCAGCTGGAGAATCAGGTGAGGCAGCCACAGGAATTCCTTCCCAAGATCCCATCCATCCCTGCCATCGGGCACTGGAAGCCATTCCCTGTGTCCTGTCCCTCTGTCCCTTGTCCCCAATCCCTCTCCAGCTCTCCTGGAGCCCCTGGAATGACTCTGAGCTCTCCCTGGAATTTTCTTTTCTCCAGGTGAGCACCCCCAGCTCTGCCTTTTCCTTCTCAGTTCCAGTTTCATTCTGATAATCAATTGGCTTTTTTTTTTTTTTTTACCTGCCATTAATAGAGGAGGAAAGATAATCTTTACCTGGGAATTGAAAGCTTCTTGCTTCTCCCTGTCCATTCCTCGTCCCTATGAAGGAATTAAATTCATTGTTCCTACTCCATCCCTTTAAAGGAGTCAGAAGTGTCTTGAAGGTCACATTGCTCCTTGAAACTAATGATGGTGTTTTTCCTAATCCTATTACAAGGCCCCTGGTATCATTAGATGGAGCTGGTAGTGTTGAGCTTCATTTGATAAGCTGATGAAAGGGGGAGGAAAAGGCTCCCTGATGCAGAAAGGCATTCAGGGATCTGCTGGAATGGAACATGTTCACAAACATTATAATCTGCTTAACAGTGGCATTTTGGTGCTGCACCTTTAGAGAGCAGCATAAAAGGCAGAAGGGAGCAACCCTGATGGATGCTTTAAAAGCTGGAATGTCTCATGCACAGCAGCTGTAAACAGCTGGAAATTTTTATTGGGTTTTTGTTGGTTTTTTTTTTTTTCTCCTCCAAGCCTGAAAATGGGAATCTTGTCTATGCTGTGAGCTCCCCCCTCTGGCATCACAGTATTTGGAATAATGTCAAAAGAGCCCAAAGCCTTACAGAAACAGGTATTTCTGGAACAAGCTCAGGGGCACTTCCCTTGTTAAAATGTGATTTTTTTTTTTTTTTTAAACCTCCAAAACCTGAGTGCTGCCAGCTCTGCTACAACTTCCACCCGTTTGGGAAGGGGGTGAATAGAAAGCCGTGGGTATTGTAGATTTGACAAAGAGGTTCTGCAGCTCTGCTCTCATTTCAAAGCCAGCAGTGGCCTTAAAGCTGGGCTTGAAATGGTGGCTGCTGGGCTAGTGTCAAAGGGGAACGTGCCCTTTCATCAACCTCTTGGTGGCACTGGGCTCGTTCATACAGAAACCTCCATTTCTGCCCTGGAATTTCGCTGTTCTTTTGTAGGAACTCTTCATGCCACTAATTTTCGGGGCCGTGTGTCTCTTTTAGGTGCTTTGCCTCTGGGCCACAGCTGTAAGTTCAGGTGTGCTTGGATCTTAGAGGGTTTGGTGGAATTAGAAAAGGCCAGTGTGGGTTTAAAAAAGGGGTCAGGAAAGCATTTGGGGTTGGGCTGGTGCTTGGTAAAGGGGGGTGGTGGGTGCCAGGCTCTGAAATTTGGAAAGGGTGAGATCTGAAAGGCCATTCTGACATGCTAGAGGTGAAATAGGGATCTAGCAAATGTAGGATTTTTTAAAATGCAGCATCACATCCCTTCCTGTGACATCTGTTTAAAAGCCTTTTGTAGATAATGAGTTTAACTATAGCAGATTTCCTTTTTTTACTCCACTTTTCCTCCTTCACACCAGTTTGTAAATCACTTTTTGGGTGATGTCTCCTTTTACAGCAGCAGATTATGAAGAGGTGGATGGAAGTTTCCTGGGGTGGAAGTTTCCCTCCTCATCCTCTTTTTTTCAAGTCACTCTGATGACATTTTTAATTGCTCTGGAGGAAGATGAAGCAACTGGTGGCTCTGTAGTTCTCTTACTCACTTTAATTAAACTTTCATTGTCCCTACACCGTTTCTTTCTCACTGTTTTCTCTCTGTTTGTACTTTTGTCTCACTTTTTGCTATTCCAAGGCTCTTCGAATCCCTTGCTCAGCCTCTGAGCTAATTCCAGGTGCATCCATTCTTCCCTCAGATTAGGATTTGAACAAAGCATTTATTTTACAGTATTTTGGCATAAAGCACCCTGTGATGGATCCCTGAGCTGCTTGTGGCTGTAGGGAAGGGCAGGATGCACAAACTGCTAACAACAAAACCCTCATGTCCCCACCAGAGCCTGCAATCCTGCTTGATGAGAATAAATCTTAAACCCAGGTTTAAAACAGGGCTCGGACTCCTGTCCGAGCACCACCTTGAGATTTTATATCGGTTCTAGCAGGTCTGGAGGTTCTAAATGTGCAAATCCAGTCAATTATCAGCACCAGGGAGGGAGCCCAGGGCTTGAATTCCTGTCTGGGAGCACCGTGGGTGGCTCAGGGCTGGAGCTGAGGAGCAGCAAGCAGCAGCTCTGGCTGCTCTCACGAGTGTCTGGCACCAAAGCCCGGTGCAGACACATTAAATCTCCTCCTGCTGGAGAAGTTTGTGTACTTTTGACTGGTGCTAATTGATGGGCTGTGCCCTGGAGGGGCATAAATCTCTGCAAGTCAGATTTATGAGGACCTTTATGTTTGTTTGGCAGCGTGAGGCTTGTTCCGGGGATAAATGGAGTGAGCAGGGAGAGCTGACACGCTGAAAAATGTGAGATCCTATTTCTCCCCTGGAATCCTGCACTTCCAGAGCCATAAAACTTGAATTCCTGGCGTTTGGGAGCCGAGGACTGGGAGATGTGCAGGTGTTTCCTGAGGGAAGGATCCCCAGGTATTTTTGTTCCCGTGTGCTGCAGGGATATCACATGATTTTGTCAAGTGCCTGATTAAGTTTGACATTTGAAAATAGAACTTCACGCCGAAATAAGTACTGTACTTGTGAGTATTTAATTAAGATGTTTAGTTCCTGTCAAGGTTGGTAGTTTCTCTTTGCTGTTAAGGGCAATACATCTTCAACTGCTGAAATTTCAGAAACCTGTACTTAACCTTTAGTCGTCATTCCATTTACATAGAAATCTGATTAACAACTTTTAAAGTTCAGAAGCTGCAACTAAATGCAATTAAAGCCCTTGTGGAGTCTGTTATTAAGAGCTGGCATTTAATGAAGACTGAGGGCACACTACTGTTACCATCCACACTGGAGCACGATGTCTTCAGCAATTAGTTGGAATACACAAAGTGTGCTGTATCACCCTGCACTGAACATGGTTGGTATTTAAGCAACATGCTGCTTTTTTTTTTTTTTTTTTTTTTTTTTTAAAAAACTTTTGCCCCTCTCTTTGCTGGATTTCCTGAGGCAGTTTGAGCTCGGTTCAGCACAGCTGTGCATTGGAATTCTTCCCTGGAAGGTGGATGTGTGGGGACACTGCACACGAATGGAGGCATCTCCTTGCTTTGTGATTTTAAAAATGTTTCAGTTCTAAATTTCTAGCTGTATTCTTCCCCACCTCCGAATTGTGCAGAGCCACTGGAGCTTGGCTAAATTATAATTGCAGAGCAGAAATCTGCACTCAATTACCTGTTCAACTCTTCCACTCCTCCTTGACCTTTTTGTGTGCTGCATGAACAAAAGGAAGTCCAGTCAAACTGAGAAGGGGATTTCATTCTTCAGGGAAATGCTTTATTTTGTGCCATCTACAAAGCAGGTGGTAATTGCACCTTTCTGATCAGGTTCATTGTTTTGGTGAATTTTAGGGTGCATTTGGCTCATAACTGGACCAGATTTATTTCACCAACTTATCACTCATACCAGGACCACGTGCTGAAGAGATACATGGACTAGGGTTGTAGAATCATGGAATGGTTTGGGTTGGAAAGGGCTTTAAAAATTATCTGATTCCACTCCTTCCATGGCAGGGACACCTCCCACTGTCCCAGGTGCTCCAAGCCCTGTCCAGCCTGGCCTTGGACATTCCAGGGACCAGGGACAGCCACAGCTGCTCTGGGAAATCCATCCCAGCCCCTTCCCAACCTCCCAAGCAGGAATTCCTTCCTAATATCCCATCAAAATCTTCCCTCCTTTTGTGTGTGAGTGGATGTGCAGACATCATATGTAAAAACACACAAAGATGTTTTTATTTGGTCATCAAAGTCAGAGCAGTTACAAATCACCACCCTGAAGCTGAGTGGGTTCTCTTGTCAAAAATTTCAAAAGGATTTCTTTTTCTTTATTTGTTTTGTGCTTTGTTTGGATGCCAAGAGCCTGATAGCAAAATGAGGAAGTGGCCTTGTTACTGGGATCATTTCTGCCACTGTCATCTGTGTTTGCAGAACAGCTGAGGTGCCTGGAGAAAAATAAACTCTGTCCATTTGTTTTATGACCCAGTTAGTCAAATTGACTATCAGTAGCTTAAATAAATTTGTCACCAGTGTTTGTTTCTCTGTTGTTAAAATACATAAATAAGCCAGCAGAACTACTGGGAAAGATGGGAGAAAAAAAAAAAATGACAGCTCAGATCTTGTTCCCATTTATAGAGACCAGGCTGGATGGGGTTTGGAGCAGCCTGGGACAGGGGGAGGTGTCCCTGCCATGGATGGGTGGAATGGGATGAGACCATCCCAGGATTCAACACAGCACATTTGGCTTGAAACTGCAGCAGAAAAATGAAATATGAACGATATTAACTCATGGGCCAGCCTGAAAACCCTGGCAGCACTCGGCCTCCAAAAAAAAACAGCCTCAAGTTTCCCCTTTCTCTCTGCACTCAGAGGCTCCTGGTGCTCCCCCAGTGTCTCCAGCCTCCATCCATTCACAGCCCCACTTCTCCACTTGTTCTGCCCTCATTGTCCTCGTGGAGGATTTTAACAAATCTCATATTTCAGTGCTCCAAGTTGTGTTCTGGCCCTGTGCTTACTAAAAACCACAGCAAGGCAGAACCTGAAAATCCACTTGAAACGCACCAAAACCCCAGATATTAAAAATATCCACTTAAAAGCCAAGTAAAACATCTCCATTTGAATCCTTTGACTGGGCACTTGTTACTGAGCCAGGGTCCCTTTCTTGGGAGCTGCTGTGGCAGTTTGGGTGAAAATTTTGCTTTTCAAGTAATTTTGAGGTTTTTTCCTTCCCTTCCTCCCTTTCTGGAGGGAGATGGAATTTCCCAGGTCTGCAGTAATTCAAAATTAACATTTTGATAATGAGGGGGAGCACTGATAGTATTATCTGCAGAGTTCAGGTGGGATTATTTTTTACTCTTTCCCAAAAATAAAAAAAAAAAAGGAATTCTTCTTGTACAGGAATAGAATTTGTGAGATGCCTTTAAAGAATTAATTCTGGAAGGGCTTTTATTATTATTTTTCAGTTAAATTAATTGGAGGAGCAACAGGAAGATTAGATAAAGGAGGATGAGCATTACAGGTGTTCACAGCCCCTAAAAATTTCAGTTTTGTTCTTTCTTGCCCCTTTGGTGTGTTTGCCAGGTGTGTGCTCAGCCCATGTTCTCCATGTGATAAAACTGACACAGGAATCTCAGAGCTCTTAAAATTCAATTTACTGTTCCTCTTTTTTTTTTTTTTTTTTTTTAATTGAAATGCCACAATTCCTGCAGCATTTTAATTATCAAGACTTTTGATACAGCAAATTACTGGGTAATTAGCTCCAGACTGCTGCCTCACCCAGCTTTTCTTGCCTGGTTCTGGCACTTGGTGAACAATTCCAGTTCTCCAGAGCTTGGAATCACAGAATAGTTTGGGTTGGAAAGGATGGGAAAAATCATTTGGTTCCATCCCCAGTTCAATCCTCAGGAATTATGCCTCTTTCCTTTTTTTTTTTTTTTTTTTTTACAAGAAGTGCATCCAGCTTGAATTCCCAGCTTTTTTTTTTTTTTTTTTTCCTCTCAGGATTTATTTGCAGTTGTTTTCCTTGTCCCTGGAATCACCTGTGGCTGGGTACCAGCATCTCTCAGGATGGTTGTGCCTTCCCTCAGTGTTTGCTGATCCCACTGAATTGGATAATTGGGATGTGCTGTTGTGTTTTTTAACCAGCTTTCCTCGTTGAAATCCCATTAGGAAATCTCTCTTTTGCTTTTCAGCTTCTGATTCCTCCTGCTTGGTCCGACTGAGATGTAATTCCAAAGTTTCCTGTGATGGTGGCACAGCTCAGGAGGAGCCCACAATGTTTGTGCCCCTGTCCAGGGTACCCAAAGCCTTAAACTGAAAATAAATCTGCCACTGGCTGGTGTTGGTGTCCGAAATTCCAGAGACATCCTCAGATATCCTGGGAGTCATTTCTGTGGGGTTTTCCCTCAGAGCCTTCAGCTGGAATTTTATTCCTGATGGGTGCCAAGGACAGGCCTGGGTGAGAAATTCTCACTGGCACAAAGCCATTCCCCAAACACAAACCTTTCCAGCTGCTGCTTTTATTTCTTATCAAATGGTCTGGAAATGGTCCCTGAAGGTGCTGAATTCCAGTGGTGATGGTTCCTTCCTGCAGGAGCCTCAGAGCTGGCACTCAGTGGCTTGAAGCTGAAAGAAGGCAAGGTTAGATGGGATTTTGGGAAGAAATTCTTGGCTAGGAGGGTGGGGAGGAGCTGGAATGGAATTCCCAGAGAAGCTGGGAATCCCTGGGATCCCTGGAAGTGTCCAGGGCCAGGTTGGAGCAGCCTGGGACAGTGGAAGGTGACAGGTGACAGGGGGTGGGATGAGATCAGCTTTAAGGTCCCTTCCAACCCAAAATCATTCTGTGAGTGGTGCAGCAGCTTTGTGAAAATCCCCAGAGGACACCAAGCTCTGGTGATCTCCTCACCTGATGCCTGTGTAGGACAAGCCATGAGATTTTGTGGAATTAATTCCCATTTGACAGAGGGCCTGTGCCTTAGGAAACCATCCAGTCCTGACTGGGAGCCTGTGACAGGCAGTAAATTGGAGCCTGTGACATCCCTGCTTAATTATGCTCTGGAAATTTGTGCCTAACCCTTCATCACATTCCAGCTTCAGCATTCCATCCTCTAGATTTTAAACACAAATCCATCAGGGCAGGTGTTTCCCCAGCTCTGTGCCCTGTGTCTCATGCTCCAGTGGCCCCAAAGTCTGTTCTTCTCTCAGCTAATGGGCCTGAACTCCTGCTGGCCTCGTGTGTTGCTGGAATTCCTTTTTTTTTTTTTTTTCAAGATTTTTCAGAATTTCCAGGCTGCTCCTGTGCACCTTCCACCTCTTTTCCATGATTTCTTGGTTTGTCATGCCAGGGTTTGATTTGGTATTCCAGATGTGAGATCAAAGCTCTGCTTTTTACAGCCATTTCCAGTGAGAACTGCTTAAAACCCATTACCTTCCATATCCCCAAATTTTCCAGTCAACTTTACACAATAATCCTGTAGGTCAAGACTTAGAAGTAGAAATTTTCCTCTGCTGACATTGAAATCCTTACATTGGTTATATTACTGAAAATCAGAATAAAAAGCACTAACAAGAGAAGTGATTTTCTGTGTTCACTTCATTACTTGTCATTTTTCTCCCCAAACATGATAATTAAAAACCTTCTCTAGTAATTTTCCATAGGAATGTGAGCCAGGAAAAGTTCTGATCCATTCAATCCAGAAAGGATTTGAAGCAAAATTTAAAGAATTTAAATTAGATTATAGCATTTAAAGACACATTTAAAGAATCATGGAATGGTTTAGGTTGGAAAGGACCTTAAAGATCATCCAGTTCCAACCTCAACACCTTCCACTACCCCAGGGTGCTCCCAGCCCCATCCAGCCTGACCTTGGACACTTCCAGGGGAATAATCTGATATTTCTCTTGGAAATACAGAGGATAAAAAGAGGAATTAAGATTTCTGGGAGCTTGTAAAAAAATCCAGTGTCAGTGATTTTCTCATTTCTAGCTGAACATTGTCTTGCACCTGTAATTTCTTTGTTGACTTCTGGTGTTTTAGGCTTTTGTCACATCCTTGGTAGACAAAAATCTTTATCTCTCTCTGTTTATTTAAAGCTAAATTTGTCACCATCATTAGAATACTTGAACCAGGACTTTTCCATCTTCTGGAAATGTTGCTGGACATGAATTCTATTATTCCCCCTTAATTCTTTTTTAATAGAATCTTCTATCATCTGTTCTGTGATATTGTCTCTGATCAATATGAGGTGGAGAGGCCAGTAATTACCTGGGCTTCTCATTCACCCTTGAAAAATTCATGGTTTTCCTTGGATTGTCTGGACCCCTCAAGGAGAGGAATGATGGTGAAAATCAAGGATTATGGTGTGGAGTTGGAAACTGGTTTGGTGATGGAGCAGAGTGTCCACACTGCAGCTTCCACCTGAATTCAGGGCACGTGAGGGTGTGAAAAAACAATTAAAGCTTTACATTTATAGAATAGAATTTATTCAGAGCTCATCCCTCCAATCTAAAACCTCAGAAAAGGTATAAAAAAAAATGAATTAATTTATCTGTCACCCTGGCCACTTGTGTTTTATTGTTCAGGTTAATCTTGGGCATGATAAAAACCCATCCAGCTTGTCCTGGGGCTCAGCCAAGGATGGAAAATGTGGATGTGGAGAGTCCCAGGAGCAGATTTGTCCTTGTGGCAGTGCTGGAGTTGAGAAGGACAGAGCAGAGCGAGTGTCACCAGCTCCACAGGCCACACACACTGCCCTGACCTTTGGGAATTTGGGAATTTCATTACACCTCCAAATCCCACAACGATTTCTTTTTTAATAAACCACCTTCTATTCATTTTTCATTCCCAAAGGATGCAGGGTGCTTTGTTCTCCTGCATTTCTGGACAGCTTTATTTGTTTGAGGGATGTAAACACAGCCCGTGGCTGGCAGGATTCAGGCACGGAGCACCAAGTCCAAATCCTTGTTCCACACGAATGGGATGCTGCAAACTTTACATAAATCTCATAAATCTTCCTGTGCAGCCACGTGATTAATGTCTAACGAGGTTTTTGACTGATGCCTCAGCAACTCCTCATCAGCTGTTGTGGGACCAAATCTAATTCCCTGACTTGGCTGCTTCAGGAAAGTTCCTTTCGCTTGCACAGGCAGGAAGGGTCTGGTTTTTCGTGGCTTTTAAGTGGATATTTTTAATATCTGGGGTTTTTGTGCGTTTCAAGTGGATTTTCAGGTTCTGCCTTGCTGTGGTTTTTAGTAAGCACAGGGCCAGAACACAACTTGGAGCACTGAAATATGAGATTTGTTAAAATCCTCCACGAGGACAATGAGGGCAGAACAAGTGGAGAAGTGGGGCTGTGAATGGATGGAGGCTGGAGACACTGGGGGAGCACCAGGAGCCTCTGAGTGCAGTGAGAAAGGGGAAACTTGAGGCTGTTTTTTTTTGGAGGCCGAGTGCTGCCAGGGTTTTCAGGCTGGCCCATGAGTTAATATTGTTCATATTTCATTTTTCTGCTGCAGTTTCAAGCCAAATGTGCTGTGTCGAATCCTGGGATGGTTTTGGGTGGGGAGAGACCTTAAAGCTCATCCCATTCCACCCCTGCCATGGCAGGAACACCTCCCCCTGTCCCAGGGGATCCAAACCTTCCTTGGACATTTCAGGAATTCTCTGGCAATTCCAGCCACAGCCAGCAATTCCTAATTCCCAAGATCCCACCCCAATCTCCCCTTTCCCAATCTGAAGCCATTCCCTGTGTCCTGTCCCTCTGTCCCTTGTCCCCAGTCCCTCTCCAGCTCTCCTGGAGCCCCTTTATTCCCTGGAATGTTCTGGAAGCTCTCCCTGGATCCTTCCCTTCTCCAGGCTGCCAATTCCCAGCTCTCCAGACCCTGAGCTTGGATCCATCTCCTCTCCAAGCAATTGATGGATCCAGGGCCTTCCCTTGGAATCTCAGCAAACCATGAAGGCTCTCCCTTCCCTTCTCCTCTCTTTTCTCTCCCCATTTTCCATCCCAATCCCTGGCAATGGATTCTGAGTCTCCTGAATCCCAGAATCCTGCACTGCCTTGGCTGGGAAGGGACCTCAAAGCTCATTCCAGGGACACCTCCCAGCATCCCAGGCTGCTCCAATCCTTCCTTGGCCATTCCAGGGATTCTCTGGCAATCCCAGCCCAGCCACCAATTCCTCATTCCCAAGATCCCATCCATCCCTGTCCCTCTGTCCCTTGTCCCCAGTCCCTCTCCAGCTCTCCTGGAGCCCCTCCAGGTCCTGGAAGGGCTCTGAGGTTCCCTGGATCCTCTCTGGGGATCTCTCCTGTCCCCTTGGCTGTGTCCTGTCCCTGCTCTGCCACATTTCCAGTTAATTCCTTCATCCTGAAGAATTTGTGGAGCTGTTGGATTCAGGGCACCGGAGCAGAAGGAGCTTTGATCTGCCTGGCCCAGTTTCTGCTACACTGGAATTTTTTAACTGAAAAATGAACTCCCAATTCCTGTTTCCCTCTTTTCATTTTCTTCGAGTTTTCCACATCCCTGGAAGTGTTCAAGGCCAGGCTGGATGGGGTTGGGAGCACCCTGGGACAGTGGAAGTGTCCCTGCCATGGCAGGGGTGGCACTGGATGGGTTTTAAGGTCCCTCCCAATCCAAACCATTCTGGAATTTAATTAATTTTGAGGATAATTATCAAAATCAGCTTTTACAGCTTCTGACTTTTTCAGAGCTTTGTATCCAACCATCCTCCCTGGCTATCTAGTAAATTGTTTAATGAAGTAAGTTAAGAATAAATCAACATTTTTCTATCATTTTTCCCAATTTTTTGGGGGCATTTTCTGAATATCTTAGAGCAAACTCATCTCCTGTTTCTCTGTTTCACCTGTTACCCACAGGGATAATTCATTCTGCTCCCAACCCAAACCTCCCTTGGAGGTTTTGAAGTCCTGGATTTCACACTTAATATTCCCTACTCCTGGATATAATGTGACACCAGACTCGTGGAATCCATCATAAATAGGTTTTCTCCATAATGGAAGAACAAATTGCTTAATGTTTTTCTCCTTTTTTTACAACTTGATTAAGTTTGAGGGTTTAATTAGATTTTTGTGGCGATTTTCAGGTTGTTAATTTAAGTGGAGAAGATGAAATGCAAATAGGTGAATACAAACGGGTTTGGTAAATTAGTGTCAAAAATTAGCACAGTGATTATTTGTACCAATAAACACGAATTTTCAAAGCCTGTGCTCAGGTAAAGTTTTAATTGAGATGGTTTAGGAATCAGATTTTCTGTGTGTTTGTATTATTTTCTTTTTTTTCCCAGCCATCCCAAATTGTTTCTAATTAGGGGCACGATTCCATTTGCCTGGATATTTATTCCTGTGTAATTTGTTTCAACTTAGGCAGCACGGGAGTGATGAATTCTTTTCATTAGCTCCAACTCTCTTTGATGGGCTTTGACTGGCTAATTATTCACATGGAACACATTCCCAACAGCCTCTGAGGAGGTAAAAATTCCTGAAAATAAACAGACTTTTGAAATGCACTGACAAAAGTTCATTTTTTGAGGGTTTTCGTTTCATCTTCAGACACAATGAAATTAAAATGGAGTTCACTTGGAGTCTGGTTTTACTTCTGCACCTCAAATAATATCAAATATTGGGCTGCAGAGGTTTCAAAGGGAGCTCCCAGCCCTTCACTGAGTGATTTGGGATTGGAAAATCAATCCTGAACTCCACTGGCAGCTGTGGCAATTCATATTTCCAATGATGAAAGAAGCATGTTTGGGTTGGGAGCTATTCAAGGACAATTTTTTGCAGCTTTCCAGGCTATTTTCCATCACATGTGACCCCCAGCACACACATGGATGTTTCCTATTTCTCCATATAAATACGTTGGAATTATTTAAGCACATAAATGCATTTATAAAACAAGGTATTTTAACTGCACTGCTGGCTATTGCAAACCTTTGTTTTTAAGAGCATTATTTCTATTTATGATCAGTGTATAAATCTTACCCACCCTCTCCCCAGGGCTGCCATGGATGGAATCATTTTTGGGAACTTTTTGCAGGTTCCTTTTGGGACCATCAGGGGCTGCTTGGAGCAGAAAAAACCCATCCCTGGAAGTGTCCAAGGCCAGGCTTGGAGCAACCTGGTCTGGTGTTCATGGCCAGGAGTGGGACTGGATGATCTTAAAGATCCTTCCCAACCCAAACCATTCTAAGAAATATAAAATAAATTTTTACCAAATTCAAGCCAGACCTCGGGATACCATTTTTTTAAAAAAATAAAGCCACGTTTCCATCAATTGGAATTTCTGTGAGTTTTTAGTTTTCCCACACAAACTCCCAGGCATCCCAGGGACATGCAGATGTTGTTTTAGCCCAGCTGCTGAGTTCTCTCCTGTAAGAGCCTGACAGAGAGATGGAGGCTTCAGCCAGCTCTCAAAATGTTGTTTATTGCACAGAGGAGGTTCCAGCAGTTGGGGGTAGTGGGTGAGCCCAGAGCTCCTGGTTTTGGCCAAGCTGTGTGTCCTGGAGCCCCTCTAATTCTGGTTACAATTCATTATAAACTTCTCATTCCAGAGCATCCTAATACATGACAACCAATCAGCATCACACACAACACCTTTTACATTTACACACAACCCATCCAAACTGCTCAAATTATTATGTCAGTGACCAGCCAATCATCAGAGTCAGTAATTACATATTAAAGTTTGGGACTTGTTCTGCAGTGGAAATTTCTGAGATCTTTTCTCTTTTGCCTGTGAAAATCCTTTTGTTTGGTAGAAACATCTTTTGTTTGAGGTGGCTTTATCTTTGCTCTAAGCCATAAAAGCCCCTTCCAAATCACTTTGCTCTTTGCCTTCCTCGTTACTGGCTCAGCAATTCTTTTCTTCTATACCAAAACTCGCTTTCGTTCCTATAGAACTTTCTGGATATCTGCACAACTCCTCCATTAAATAAATTCTCATCCTTCCCAACACTCTCCCTCCCTGCAGATGCTGCTGACAGAGTACCTGGACATGAAGAACACACGCACGGCCTCGGAGCCCTCAGCCCAGCTCAGCTACGCCAGCTCCGGCCGCGAATTCGCCGCCTTCTTCGCCAAGAAGAAACCCCAGAGACCCAAAAACCCTCTCTTTAAGTAAGTGCAGGGGTTTTTAAAGCTGTGCCTAAGCTGCCTTTAGTCCCTGGAGTGCTGCTGGTAATCGCAGTTTCACAGTGGGGGAGCTGTGGAAGTTCCAGGGTGGGGATTTAATGCCCGGAGCTGAAGATCCGTTATGGATTCGGCGCTGGGTTTTAGAGCTGAGCTCTTCCCAGGGCTCATTCCAGCACTGGGAATCCCATTAGAGGAGCTGCTGTGATCCATTCTGCCTCTCTTTGTCCGTGGTAAATTCAGGACCTGTTAGAGGCAGAGATAAAGTGTGCTGGACAAAGGGAATTAAGATAACTGTGTAATTACTGCATAGACTAAGCACTTAATCCTGTCACTAACTCCTTTAATTCAGCGGTCAGGCTGCAAAGAATGAAGTGGTTGGGAGGAGAGTGTAAGAGAGAGGAGGATGAGAGAGGCTGGGTGGCCAAGGGAAGGATTTGGGAGAGCAAATTTGTGCAGGGATGAGGAGTGAGGAGTCGCTGAGCAGCGCTGGTGGGAGAGGAGATTCACACCTGGATTTGGGATTTTCTTCTCTTCCACTGCCTACCCGTGCTGGCCATTCCCTTGGGCCTCTTGAGGCTTTTGGAGAGGACCTAAAAGTGCTGTTCTGGCAGAGGTACTCCCAATAGATGTCCTCTCATAGAACCTGAGATCCCAGTTGGAAATCCAAGTCTTCCACATTCTTTGCTCTCCCAGGATGAGCTATCATGTAACTCCAGTTATTAAAGATAAATGTTCCTTAACACTTCCCCTGTCAACCATGTCAACCCATGATTATTACCCCTCACCCTTTTTTTTTTTAACCCCTCCATGGCTGTTTTGGGCTGAGAATTCCACTTGGAATTTACTCTGACCAGCAGATGGATATTGAAGCAAAACAGGGCTGCTCATCCCATGTCTGTTCCCAGCTGTACAAGGACCCAAATTTGTGGGTTGAGGACCCAAGTTTGGGGTTTGAGGACTAAGTTTGGGATTAAAATTTGAGGAATGAGGATGCTCTGGCTCACCTGGAGCAGGCTTAGTTTGAGGACTAAGTTTGGGATTAAAATTTGAGGAATGAGGATGCTCTGGCTCACCTGGAGCAGGCTGAGGCTGGCTAGAGTTTGTCAGCAGAGAGGAGGGGGCTGTAGCTGTTCCAGGGAAGGTGAATCACCTGCATCTCTCAGCCCTCCTGGTGCTGTCACATCCCTGCAGTGACAGCAGCACTTATTGGGATCTCTCATTTGCTTATCTGCCTGCTGTCAGCTGTCACCCTATCTATGGAAATCTCCCTCGAAATGGAATTTCTCAGCCCACTGAGGTCTGTACGTGTTTGATGGAGTGTTATTCTTGTCTCCCCTCCCATCTTCAATGCTTCCTGTGCCAGGTTCTTCTCCCTGCCTTTCCATTAGCTCTGTCCAAATCCAGGAGCTCTCCTCTTGCCACCACAATATCTGCATTTCGTTCCTCAGTGTCTCTTAGGGCAGGGCTCCACTTCATGTTTTGCTCACAGGGGGTTGTAGGTGTTGGTGCTGTGTCCTGTGGTAGCTGTGAGCTCATCTAATTAATATTAAATATTGAGCTAATTTAATTAATATTAAATATTTCTGCTAGCTGTCTCTGCGAGGAATAGAGGGAAGTTGTGTCCTGCTCTCTGGAAATCAGGAGCTGGTATTTAGAAGAAATTGGAATCCTTATTTCCTTTAAAATGGGTATAATTAAAAAAAAAATATTTATTTAGTTGAAATGTTGGCTTGAAAAGGAAAGCTTCAGATGAAGGGAAATTTGGGAATTTGGATCATTCATGCCATATTAAACCTGGCTTTCTTCTCTTCCCAAAAAAGTAGCCAAGGTTATGCTCAGGTTGCCAGCTCAGATTTCTGAGATAGAAATTGGGAAATAAGACAGGAGTGAACTGTACAGGCAAGAGTGGAACACCCAATAAACCAGTCCCAGACTTGGCTGTAATTCTGTGTAATTCTAAATAAAACCTAAATATTTTGAAAGCTTTGTGGGAGGATCAGCGTTGGGAAGGGAGTTACAAGGGTAGAGGAGTTAAGTGGGAACAGGAATGTGGGGAGGAGCAGCTCGAGGAGGTGGCAGAGGAAGGGAAATAAGAGAGAAAAACTGGATGGTTGTGGAAAAAAAAGGGATCAGATCTGGGTTTGGTGCCTGGAAAGAGCAGTGGGATAATGCTGCTCTTATTGTTTCACTGGGGCCAGAAGGGAGCACGTGGGGAACTCAGAGCCAAGAATTTACAGCTCATTTAATTAAAATCAGAAGGGTTTGTTGTAATTTGATAAATTGTTATTAGTTCACTTGCAACAACACCAACACTCACAGTCCAAATTAAAGCAGAAAAGCCTCATTAATAGTAATAATCTTAACACCAGTGCCCAGGAAAGCTGTGAAATGCTTTCCCCCATCTCTGGTGTGATGCTCGTGCTCCCTCTGGGCAGCACTGAGGCTGATCCCATCTTCTGAACAGTGGGACTGGGGAGGGAAATGAGGAGTTTTACAGCAAATCCTCAACCCCTTGAGGTCTTCTTGTGACAGAAGTTTCCTTTCCAAGCCTGGTGTCCACTGGGGCTGTTTGAAGGTGCTTTGTCTCCCTCTGAGTCCCCAGAGCCCATGCAGGCACTGCCAGGGTTGGTTTTTTTTTGGGAAATGCCTGCCTGGAGCAGCAGTGTTGGCCATGGGGGTGTTCCCAGCACTGAGCTCAGGCAGGTCAGGCACAAAACCCTTGGCCAGGGGACACCTGTGGTCACAGGGACACTGAGCTGTCCTGAGTCACTGAGGTGTCAGACCAGGGCCCAGTTTGAGACCTTTTTCTATAAGTGCCAAAAATCCTCCTGATAGGATGGATTGAGTTGGAAAATATTTGGATTGGCCCCTGTAGATTATTAGAGCCACACAATAAATAATAACTGATTGGTCCCTGATTTCCAGGAGAATTTTACATTTTCTATTCCGAAGAGCTGAGTGGTGCTCACAAGAAGGATGCTTCCAGTGCCTGCATTGATTGGATTCCTTTGAATTCCAGGTTTGAATCCTCATCCCATGCCATCAGCATGAGTGCCTACCTGAGGGAGCAGAGGAGGGAGCTGTACAGCAGGAGTGGGGAGCTGCAAGGTAGGGAAAGGGATCCTGTGGTAATTGGATAATTCCCTTCTGCAGGAGCTGGGATGTCCTGTCCAGCCTCTGGCAGGTGTTGATCTCTGCTCTGAATCTCTCCAGGTTTGAAGCTCTTGTTTTTTTTTATCAGGTTGTGAAGGGTTTCTCTTTATTCTCTCAGCATTTTCAGCTGGAGGTGGAGGTCTTAAAAAATATTTATAAAACAATAGGTGAAATACAAACAACCTCACCTTGAGCACTGGGTTTGGGTATTGGAGCTACCTTGGATATTTATCTGCAATTTATTTCCTTACTGTGATACTTACCCTGCATTGCTTTGAGAGCTGAGCTCAGGCAGCTCAGATGTGAATCTGGATGGATTAAAATGACCAATTCTTTGTGTTTTGTACACTCGAGGAGTTTGCAGATGGTGAATCTGGGGATTTGGGCTGCTTTTGCTGATTGATATTGCCCATGGCAAGTGCTGTGTGTGCCCAGGGAGGTGTTCCCTGCTCCAGGCATGGCATCATCTCACTTGTTTTCCCTCAATAATCCAGTGGTTGGGTTTGGCAGCAGAACCAAGGGAATATTCTAAGACTGCCATGATCACGTACAGCAAGACTGAATTATTTTGTATCATCCATTCCAGTTTCTTCCTGGGCTAATCATAACAAGAAAATAATTTATGCTCTTCAAATATTCCAGTGATGACCAAAGGCAGAATTTCTCCTGGAACTTTTATCCATGATAATTTTCAGCTGGCTTTTCATTGAGAATGTTTTATAATTTGCAAGAGAATTTTTGGATGCCTTCATGTTCACAACCTGTCCTCAACTTAAACCCACAAGGGCGTGAAAAGAAAAAAAAAAGCCTCAAGTGACAGCTTGATTCACTTGGGTGAGTGCAGAGGTGATCTCAGCCTTGATGATCAGGGCTGTGATGGTTCTGTGGTGAATTCTGAGATCCTTTTGGATGGACTGAGAGGAAAAAAACCTGAGCTCATGATGTGCTGATCCCACAGGGAAGTGGAGGTACCTGTCAGCTACATTGGCATCTCACCTTTTACACCCTGGCGAGGGGCTGAGCTCACAGCTCTCTGCTTTTTGGGATTCAGGGTCTCACCTTCAAAAGTGTCACATGTCCAGGATTGGCTGGGAGATGTCCCCTGGGTCAGGGGGATGTGGTCAAGCTATTCCATCCCATCATCAGCTTTTATTCCAGGAGGATTTAGAAGTTACTTCTCCATAGTCGTGAGCTCTGTGGGACAAATGTGGGCTCAAAGCCAAGAATTTTGTGGCTGTTGAGAATTTTGAGGTTTTTGGGGCCATCAGGGAGCCTGCAGCACTTGCCCCAGAATTTCCTGTCCCTTTGGGATGAGTCCTGTTGCCTTCAGTCATTCCCATTTGTCCACTTTGTGGCTTTAAAAACAAGCAGAGAACAGAATTGACCCTCTCCATATCCGTGTCCTCCTCCAGGTGCTTTGTGGCTGAGATTTGGGGATTTTTTGGTGGTTATTGCTTTGGAAAAAAAGCAAAAGCAAATCCCCAGATGTGGGGATTTTGTTACAGCTGTTACTCTGAGGGTTTTAAGGAGCTCCTGTCCTGGGTTTGGAGCTCGTTCAGAGCCAGATTTCATGGAAGAGAGATTCCTTATGGGCACAAGACAAATCCTGGGGCAGCATTTGGGATGAGCAGGACACTGGGAGCATTTCCAGGAGAGGAGGATGCAGCAGAGCTGCTCAGGCTGCCCAGGGTGGGGAAGAACAAAGCCCAGGAGCTGACAAAGGAGTCAAGGACAAAACAGGAATTAGTGTGGAGAGGGCCAAGATCCTGCTGCCCTTTGCAGCTCAATTGTGGAAGAGCCTGGACATGATGCAATAGGTGACAAAAAGTCAGTGTGGGGAGGCAGTGGGGACAATAGATGAGATGAATTTGCTGAGATTCTTTGCAGTTGAACCATCAAGAAAAGTTTCCCTTTGAACTTCACGTTAAAAATGCAGTAACCTCTGTCTCTATTATGAGCTGCTGTTCCCTTTTAGGTTGCTCATTAATCTTCCCGAATCCCAGACCACAGCAAGATCTGCATTTGGATTTTTTTTTTATATATATATATTTTTTTTTTTATTTTTTTTTTATTCCTTTTAAAGAGAAATACAATTTAGTTGTTCAATCAGGTTAGTGGAAAGCAGGCATGTGACACTCTGTCTTCTGTGAACACTGCACAGTTTCTGTTCCCAACAGCCTTATCCACAGGGATGATTTTTCAGTGGCAGCAGGGGGAGGGTGACTTGTTAGGGAATCTTTTTTCCTGAAAAGATCTTCAAAGAAACATATGCATGAAAAGAAAGGAATTTATAAAAGTTTAGCTCACGCTAACTTTTTGAAATAAGAATTTAATTTAAATAGCCTTAAAAATGTGTGAAGATCAGAGTGATGCTTTGTCATTAACCCCTTTGATTTGGACTGAAATAGTGCAGAGCATGAGGCTCACATTATCCCTCAGTGGGAGAAAGGGACCTGCTGCAAGTGATTTAGAGCTGGAATTCTTCTGTCTCATTCCACTGAAATTGCAGGAGAAAGACTTTGGCCATGTGTTTTCCCCTTGAAGTTGGCCACACAAGTTCTCTGACAACTGTCATTAAAAAAAAAAAAAAAAAAAAAAAAAAAAAAAAAAAAAAAAAAAAAAAAAGTGGGGGCAAGTACAGAAGTGAAATATTTCCTTCTGGGCTGGTACAGGCTGGGGAGAGCTGGGAATGTTCACCTGGAGAAGGGAAGGATCCAAGGAGAGCTTCCAGAACATTCCAGGGAATAAAGGGGCTCCAGGAGAGCTGGAGAGGGACTGGGGACAAGGGACAGAGGGACAGGACACAGGGAATGGCTTCAGATTGGGAAAGGGGAGATTGGGGTGGGATCTTGGGAATTGGGAATTGCTGGCTGGGCTGGAATTGCCAGAGAATCCCTGGAATGTCCAAGGTCAGGTTGAACATTGGGGTTTGGATCACCCCAGGACAGTGGAATTGTCCCTGCCATGGCAGGGGTGGCACTGGGTGGGCTTTAAGGTCCTGCCCTGCCCTGTCCTGCAGCATTCCCTGGAATGGGAAATGCTCCAGGGCTCCCGTGGTTCCCAGGGACATGAATGGACTCCACACCTGCTCAGCACCTCCAAAAATTGAGATTTGTTCTTTCTTTCCCCCAGTCAGCTCAGAGCACTTCTGCAGTAATTCAGCATCTCCGTGGCTTTGTGGAGCAGGATTTTATTGGGAATGTGGCTGTGGGATGGATTGTCCAGGGAAAGATGATGGGAGAGGAACAGGATCAGAATTCCAGAGTCAACACTCAGTCCCATGTCAGATTCCCCAGGTTTTTATTGATTATTGAAGGCATTGATTTATAGACAGGTTTTTATTGATTATTGAAGGCATTGATTTATAGACAGACAAGCAGGGGCTGCCCTGCCACTCAGGAGGATGCTCCACGTGCTGTTCCTTGAGGAATCACGGCTCCAAATATTTCTGTTCCATTGAAGGATAGAAAATATTCTTGGATTTGGTTTTTTATTTTTTCCTTTTCATTTGTTTCGGGGTTTTTATGAAAAGTTCAGTCTCTGCTCCTGCTGCTTTGGCAACTTGTGGATGAGTTTGTGCTCTGCTGGCTCTGGAATTTGAGACGGGGCTTGTTGTACAAAGAAAGGAGAAAAAAAGTCACCTGACTTCACAGTGAGAGTCTTTAACAGAACAAAGAATGAAATTTGTGCCCCGAAGCTGAATCCTCCCAACTACTGGACATATTTTGTGTGCTGAACTGAAACAGCAAAAATTCAATATTACTTTATGAAGGTATTTAGGCAGCTTCTGTCCAGGGCATTCCAGGGATGCAGTGTACTTCTTCCTACTTTAAAAAAAAAAAAAAAATTATAACTTCCCCTTGCTTCTGTTTGAAGGAACAGGAGGGGAATTGAATGAGATGATTTTTAAGGATCCTTCCAACCAAACCATTCTGGGTCTTTGTGAAGTTTCAGTTTTTCAGAGGTGATTTTAAATACCCAGAATTTCTGCACAATCATTTTTCTGTTGTTGGGTGTAGTAAGAATATTATACCAATTTATTTATAAACTAAAATTCTCATGCAAGAGGCTCTTGTGGATTTTAAATCAAGTATCTAAAAGCAGTTTAGCTGGAAGTGGAGAGCATTTCCACACTTTGGAATGTCCAAGGCCAGGCTGGATGGGGCTTGGAGCATCCTGGGACAGTGGAGGTGTCCCTGCCCCATGGCAGGGGTGGCACTGGGTGATTTTAAGGTCCCTTCCAACCCAAACCAGTCTGGGATTTTAGGAACTTTCCAAGTTGCTCACCTCTGGCAAAGAATGGCAGTGAAACAAAGGTATAATGATACAATAAATTATAGTGGATAATTTTTAGAACCTCCACAGATTTATTTTTTTTTCTTGCTGGCTGGGTGATGAATGGAAAGCCTTGAATACTCCTCTGCCACAAATCTAAATTTGGGAAGTGGATTTGTGTTACACCCCACTCTGCTGCTCATCCATTCTCCACCGAAGCCTGAAAAATTCCTTACCATAAGGTTTTAAATAATTTAAAAAAATAAAAAAAAATCAACGAGAAACTCTGCTAATTAAGATTTTGACGCCAAGAAACAGCAGCAGGGATCTGATGTGACAAGGGCACCATGTAAGGCCAGGTCCAGGGAAAATGCAGTTATTTGTAGGTGCCTTGTTCCATTTGGATTCACCCAAGGGCTGCTGGAGGGAGCCAGCTGTGCTCAGCAGTGACAGAAAGCGATGCTGACATTTGGGATAATGAAAATTCGGTTCAGCACCTCTCCGAGATGTGGATGATAATGTGTTGTCACTCAGAGGTGGTGGGGAGGGGGACAAGGGAACAGGAGTCATGTCTGCTTAAAGGAGATGTTGTGACAAGTGGCCTGTGCTGCTTAAAAAAATATTCCTTAAGGAAGGACGGGGAATAAACCAGCGGAAAAATCAGCCGAGAAAGGGGAGCTGATGTGATATCCTGAATTTCCTGCCACACCACTGCTTTTGTCTCTGGTGATGTGCAGGATCACAGCTGAGCTTGGGAAAGGGATTTTTGGGTTTTTTTTTTTGCCAGCTCTGAAGCAATCAGCTCCCCCAGCTCCTGGAAAAAGCCACTCGTGATTCCTCGGCGTGCGTTGGTCCCGGTGTAGAGGATTAGCACCAGGACTCTTCAAAGGCTGCCCAATCAAGGAGGGGTTATTAAAACCAGGCTGCTTTATGACTGAGAATTAATTAGAGCAGCATTTTCATGCAAAACATCCAATTTTTTGATTAGCAATGGAGCAGGGCCGCAATTAACACTCTAGGAAGCTGAAATTTCCAGCGTTTTGATTTTCAGGAAATGAGATTATCAAACTGGGGTCAGGCCCTTGACAGCAAAAGGGGGATTATGTGGAAGAAAATCGTTTGTTTCTTGATTTTTTTTTTTCTCCTCGGAGATTGTTACTAAAGCTACAACAATTCAGAGGGAGATACCTAAAAAAAAAAAAGGAGGCAGGAGGGTCCCTTTGCTTTGTCAGTGCAAAGAGCTCCTGGTGTTGGGGAGAGCACGTTTGGCATTTCATCTACAGCAACAGGTTCCCATTGCTGGGTGGGGTCAGGCCTCCTTTTCCCATCCACGTGGGTTTTTTGGTTTTGGTTTTTTTTTCCTTTTCAGCAATGTTTTTGATCCCTTCCAGGTGTCTAAATGCGTGGATTGCTGCTTATTAAAGGCTGACCTCGGCCAGCAGTCGAGTCTGTGAAAAAGGATCAGGGCATCTCTGTTAATCCTGGAGAACATTTCGGGGAAGGGGGGGGTTTGCATTTCCCACTTGATTCTTGTCACTTCTCAGCGAGATGGGAGGTGTTGAAAGTCAGGCTTGGGCTGTGAGAGCTCTGCTTTGTGTCGTGGACTTTGAGAAAGGTAAGGCAGGAGGAGGGATTTTGGTGTCGAAAAATTTTGATTTTTTTTTATTTGCTGCCAGTTCAGAGGGTGCCAGTGAGCACTGGGAGCGTCACTGGCATGGAATGGTTTGGGTTGGAAAGTGCTGGAACCCACAGACCTGGGGTTTTTTGAGCTTTCTGTGCTTTCTGGCACTGAACACTGCTTTTGACCTGAGGCCTTGGAGAAGCTTCCAGATTTGAGTGATGGAGTTAAAATCATGGGTGTGCAGTTAAATAAAAGTGTGTGATTTCACACGGTGAAGGATTGTAAATTTGAGGTTTTTAGAATATAGTAATAGGGATGGGACAGGATGGAGGATTTTGGGTGGTGTCTCTTTTGGTGCTCATCTTCCTTCTTCTCCATGGCTTCAGGCAGTAGCTTCTGGTTGGGCAGTCAGTGTCACACTGAGGGTCACGGGAATTTGGGTTAAAATTTGGTTATTGGGTTAAAAGTATAAGTAATATCGGTGTTATTTCTCTGTTGGACTATTTAGGTTTAAGAGACCTTGCAGCTAACTGGATTTCTCTCCATTTTGCTCACTTCTAGCTGGTGGCCAGAGGTGTTGCTGAACTTTCTGTAACTTAGATAAGATTTAATGAACAACCAAACCCGAACACGAGAAAATTTATTTCCTTTGTGTATTTTTTAATCTTGGCTGTGAGAAGGGACTCCAGACATTAATTAAGTGGTGCAAAACCCCACCCCCCTTACAAAGGACCTTAAAAATCTAACCCAGTTTGTCTTGGGGTGACTTGGGATGATTGTTCCAGCCCCTTTTCCATGGGCAGGGACACCTCCCACTGTCCCAGGTGTTCCAAGCCCCAATGTCCAACCTGGCCTTGGACATTCCAGGGATCCAGGGGCAGCCACAGCTGCTCTGGACCTCCCCACCTCAGTCTTGACCTCAGGCCCCTCTTCCTTTCATCTTTAGCCCTTACACTGTTCTCACTTCAGAGCCCAGACACCCCTCAGGTGCCACGTGGTCCTTTTGGAACGAGAAAACCAAAAATTAGGGACACGAAGGTGGTGTGTGAGGAGAGGAGCTTCTCAAACAGAGAGGGAGAATCTGCTGGAATGAGCTTTGAGTTCTGTCACAGCCTGGATTCTCCATCCTCACAACTTCCCCCATTTCTGCCCTGCTTCCCTCCTCCTTTTATGAAATATCCCAGAAATTCTGTGCTCTCACTCCTTTTGCTGGAAGCTGCTCCAGCCAGGGCCGGTTGGGTCGTGTTGTTCCAGTTGGGATTTGCTGTGTTCCCAGTGCCTTGTTTGCAAAGCAATCCTTGATTTTTCAAGGCACTTATTTACAGCTCCTTTCCAGCTTTGAATCTGGATTACTGAAGCATTTGAGGGCTTTGTGGTGAATTTACAAAGACAACATGGAATTATCTTGTATTATGCAGATTAGGAACAGAATAGGTGGGGAATGTTTATGCCTGTGAACTATAATACCCCGTTTTATATCAATTACTGGAGTTTTTTCCAGGAGGAGCAGGCTTTTAAAAGTACTGAGCCATGGAATTTGTGCTTTTGCCTAAATGTCAGTAGTGAACCATTTATTTAAACACCACAGAGTTAGGCTGTGAAATGAGGAATAAAATATCCATGGGAGTTCAGATCAGCTGGGGGCAGAATTCAACCTGCTGGAAGTTGATCAGTTAATCCTGATTTTTTTTCTATCTTGAGTCACCACACTGGCCAGAACTGCAATACACTTCCTTTATATGTAGTGTTGGGAAGAGATTTATACTATATATATATAAAATATATTTGGACTCTGATCCTTGTGGGTCCCTTCCAGCTGAGGATATTCTGTGATTCTATCTTCTTTCTAGAGTGATTAATTGCTATGTTGGCATTGTATATTTTTTTTTCTTTTGTTTCTTCTGGCCTTTTAGATAAGAGTCCTGAGATGTTCATGGATGTTTATGTTTTCTATTGAAATCCTGCTGACATTTGAATTTCTCATCAAGTTCTTCTTTTCACATTGAACTTTCTCCACATCCATCATTTTTGCTGGTCAAATTTCTTTGTTTTCACCAGCTTGCTTAGCAAGACCTTGATAAATACATTGCTGAAACATTCCTTTTCTTTCTCCCATTTGATGGAGTGTATAATCCTAATTTAAAACAACAGCCTAAATGCAATTATCTGTGGGGACTGAGCTGCTTTCTTGCCTCTTCTGCAAATTTCATACCTTTTAAGCTGAGACTTCTCCAGGAAGTAATTCCACATCACAGGGGATGGCAAATTCCAGCAGAGACCTTCAGGGTGAGTGTGGAGGGAGCTGCTGCTGCTCTTGTACCTGTTCAGGGGGTAAAGAAGTGTTTAATCTCTGGCCCTGTCATTCTGCTGCCTCTAATCTGTGTCTGAAATCCCTTCAAAATGCGACATCCTTGTTTTTCAAGGAGCATAACAAATGCACCCCAGACAGCTCTATTAGCATTTGGGGTTTTTCCCTCGCAGCCAAGAGGTTTTTATCTTAATAACATTGAAATGGAACTTTCCAGTGGCAGACGAGTGGGCAGGCTCAGAAATCTCTGCTTTCAAGGAGGGCTAAAACCGTTTAGGTGAGCATGAATTAACATTTCCCTCGTCTCGTAAAGGTCAGCCTTTAATTGAGATTCACCACGCTCAGCCCAAAGCCCGGGTTCCAGAGCTCTCTCTCCACAAAGGAGGCACAAACTGGCAGCATAATCTCATCAGAGGCTGAGGTGAGGTGGTCATAAATCACTCCATTCAAAGAGAACGAGGCTGCCACGGAGCACAAAACACGCCAGATGCTCCAAAGACTTCTGTGGCTTCGAGTTGGAATAACAGTTGGAGGATCTGTAGATGTCTTGAGTTGGTTTTTTTTTTTTTCCTAATAAGGAAGAACTGTTGGGGAGAAAGTAATTTTTACCTAATTAAAGGATTCAAATGCTACACGTTTGATTTAATGTTGGTTGTTTTCCGTTTTGCAAACACAGGGATTGGAGGTGTCGCTCCCCGTGTTTCCATTTGTGTATCAGAGATCACAAATTACTGCCAAGAGAAAGGCAACAGCTTCCATAGATCCGTTATTCCCTGCCCTTTGTAAGGGGATAAATGTGTGCTGAGGAGGTGACTCTCTTCTGCAGGATGAAGATGGAACTTTTATCCATGAAGGGATGTGATTTAGGGCTCTGAAGAGACAAAAGCTGATGGTTTCTCAAGGGCTCTGTGGGCCACGTGCAGCAATTGCTGGTGGAGTTGTTTAGTAGATCGTGGACAGTGGTAGAATATTTTCTTCTCAGAACACAGAAATATGGATGTTTTCCAGGTGAGGAGAGTTTCCTTGAATAAGGTTTTGCATGCAGTAATAATGTGAGGAGATGGGCAGGGAAAATTTTTATGGAGATGGAGAAAAGGAATGTCTGTGAGAATTGTGCAATCAGAGACTGGTTTGGGTTGGAAGGGACCTTAAAAATCATCCAGTCCCACCCCTGCCATGGCCAGGGACACTTTTCACTGTCCCAGAGTGCCCCCAGCCCTGTCCAACCTGGCCTTGGGCACTTCCAGGGATCCAGGGGCAGCCACAGCTGCTCTGGGCACCCTGTGCCGGCACCTCCCCACCCTCATGGAGAAGTTTTTTTTTCCTGATAAAAGCACCAGATCTTTTAATCCTCCTGTCCATAGCTTTTTAAATCACTTATCCCCTGGATTTTTTCAAAGTTTGAATGAAATTGTTCATTCCAGTGAGTGGGTCCACATGCTGGTTTGGGATTGCAGCCTCATAATTTAAATTCTAGTCAAAGGTCCATCAGGTGAAGTTGTAGAAGGGCATCATGTGCATGTTGAATCCATCTTTAAAGGAGCTCATTTTGGTGATTACCCCAATTTATCTGGCCTGAGAGGTGTGAACTTGGATGCCTTAATTGAAAAATTCTGGAGTGGACCACCTAGCACTGAGAAAACAGAACCTTCCTCTCAAAGGGGCCCTGAGTACTTCTTAATAATAATAATAATAATAATAAAAATAATAATAATAATGTGAGGAGGGGAGGCTCTGTGGGGTCATCCTTGTGATCAGCTTCCTTTGGGGCATGGCCTGGGCGAATCCACATTTTTCTCCAAAGGGGAAGGCTTTGGGATCCATTTGGGTTATCCCAGGCCTCAAAGGTTATTTCTGAACCTTATAAATTTGGTGGATCTCCACATGCTGGAGTGATCAGAGCTGGTTACCTGCTGGAAGGATCTGGGTTGGCTGAAGCAGGAGGGCAAGGTGCCTTGGAAGGGTTCTAAGGCTGTTCTTTCCAAGTTAGCTCTCACCAGAAAATGAGATTTTGGGTAAAATGAGAGACATTTCTCTGCCTCCATTTCCCAAAGCATTTTGGAGTGTTTGGACTTCTCAGGAGTCCCAGGATTGTTGCCTTGACACACTTTCCTTCTGTGGATACTCCCTCTCTCCTCCTAAAATTATGAGGCCCCTTTCTCCTTGACAATGGGGCTCTTTTCATCAGTAGGTTCAGAGTTCCTGGTGCTGTCACAGGGTCCTTGGGTTTTGTGTCTCCAGTGGTGACCAGGATCACACAAATTGGCTCAGTTTGGGGGAGGAGTGCTCATGTGAAGCCTCCTCCCCAAGAATTCCTTTGATTATACCCCAGGCAGAGATTGGTGACCCTGCACAGTCATTAATGTGCCACATTGGTGGGATTTCCTAAAAAAAAGAGGGCAGGGAGGGTGTTCTGTGTTCCAAGTGGTGTCTGCAGTTCCCCACATCAATGTGCACACCAGGGCCTGCATTTAAATTCATGCTCTGGATATCAATTTCCCAAATTTCCCCACTTCCCTTGCCAGTCTTTTGAGCCTTGCAGTCACCACAAAGGCAGAGAAGTTGTTGAAACCAGATTTGTCTGTGTTTTCTCCACATAAAACTCATGCAGCTGCCTGCAGGAGGTTGTTCCAAGTGTGCTGGAGAAAGCCAGACTGATTCTTTTTCCTCGAAACATTGGGTACAGCAAATCCTCACCACAGATCTCATTAGTGTTTTCCTATCTCATTGTAATTACTTAATAATATAATACCAAAGCCTTGCTGCTCAGTAGCTGGATTTTTACATAATATATATATAAAAAAATTCCTGTAAGTGATTGGGGGCCTCAAGCACATCTGTGCTCCTCTTTGGGGATTTTAATTGCACTGATCATGTGGTTGTGTTTGACTTCATTGTCACCAGGAATTATTGGATGAGCTCCCTCTAAGCCCCTGCATTCACTGCACCTCGGTGGCATGGAGGAATGTGGGAACAAATGGAACAAATGGCACTTCCTTTGTCTGCTTAATGAGTGTGGAAGTGATTTCAAATGGCCCCTTCCCTCACTGCAGTCCTTCCCTGCTGGGGGATGTGTTCACGGGATGGGGAAAGCTGTAATTCCAGTGGTTTATAGGGATCAGGGCTGAGATGCCAGTTTGGCCTGACCCCAGTGTGAGGAGGGATGTGCCCAGTGGGTGGTTGGACACAAATCAGTCCTGGTGCCTTTCCAGCTGCCCTGGAAATGTGAGGATTTGTCTGGAGTTGGCTTCAAGTCCTTGGAACTGGAAGCAGGCAGAATTTGGAGCCTTTAAGAGTTCAGGATCCGTGATGTGAAATGGAATCACAGACCTGGAAAAGCCCTCAAAGATCAACGAGTCCAAGTGTTCCCCCAGTGCTGCCAAGGCCACCAAGGTGCTGAAGGACCTGGAGCATCTCCATGGCCAGGAGAGGCTCAGGGGACACGGCTGAGGGACCCCATCCATGGGATCCAAATCCAAAGGGAGATCCCAAAGGATGGAACAGGCAGGCTCTGATCCCAGGAATTGCCCCTGGATGTGGGGCAGAGCCCAGAGGGGCTGGATCTCCTCCCTGGGGACATTCCAGAGCCACCTGGACACTTCCCTGTGCCCTGGGCTCTGGGATGGCCCTGCTGGAGCAGGGAATGGGACCAGTGACCCACTGTGGTCCTCTCCAGCCTCATTTATCCTTGGATCCCATTTCTGGAATAACAGACTGTATTGTTCCATCCATTGTTTCCATCTTTATTATTTTTCCATGTGAGTTAATTTGTAAATGAAGCGTTTTGATGAAGAAAACAAAAATAATTCACTACCAACAACTTCTTACATGATTCTCCTCTCTGACTTAGACCAACCTTGAGATATTCCTGACTGCAACCTTCCCATTAAAATGTGGATAAAAACGAATTCCTTGCAACCTTTGCTTCCTAATGAGTTCCCTGGAAGAGGGAAATACTTGGAACTCTATTAGTGGTAATGGCTGGGGCGTGTGTAAAGAGGAGATGATGCTTTGCAAGATGCATTTCCATGTAAATATCAGACAATTAATTCACATCTCTTATCCCTAATTGAGGAGTTTGATGGGGCTTTGGGTATTTCATCAATCTGGGAGGGAAAAAAGCCTCAACAAAAAGCCCTTCCTTGCTTGGTGAGTGAAGAAGCCAAATGTTTGTTCAGAGGTGTGGTAAGGAGCCCACCTTGTGACACCTCAGGTGTCACTTGGAGTTTCCATGGAGCAGTTTGGCATTATTCCATCAATCCCAGCAAAATGGGCACTTCTCTCTGCTCTCCCATTGTCTCTGTCATTATATCCTGCCTTGCTGCTGGAATATTCTCCCAGAGCCTCTCTGGGATATTGAATAGAGTATTGCAGAGAAAAGCCTGGGGTGGGTTTTATTCAAATATTTATAGCTCGTTATCCTTCTTGTTGTTTCAAGAACTCATTTCATTTCTAGAGGTTTATATAATTGATTGTATTGATTATTCCATGACTCTTTCTCAGAGCCTGTGCTTTTCATCCAGAATTTTTGACCATTTGTGTGTCTGAACTCTTCAGACCACGGGGCTTTGTGTTTTCATTGGCACAGGGATTTTGGGGTGGGGGTACCCCCTGAGCCACTGGGCTGGGTGGAAATGCTCCTGTGCCACCTGTGCACCTCAGACCCACCTGGTCTCCTGCAGCCATAAAATGTTTGTGTCTCTAAAGGCTTGATTTTTATGACTTTTGTAACCGGAGGATCCAATTTAGGAATTTAACAAAAAAGTCGCCCACTGGAGCTTGGCCTTTACCTTTGTATGACAAAAGATGCTTTTCCTATTTCAGGTGCTGCAAATACAAAGCAGAAAGGGGAGAATAACTTTATTTTTTCTTTCTGTTGAGTGGTGATAGGGATCTGAAATACAGAGATAAATCTGCTTGGGGCAGGAAAAGAACCAGCATCTCTTGTCTGGGAACTTGAGGAGCAAATGCTCCATTCCCATTCCCATTTAAAAATGCTGCAAAAAGGGAGATGAAGGAATTCCAGGACTCAGAATTGTGTTCTTCTCTGCCTCTGCTTTGACTCCTTTGGAAAACTGGAGTCCTTGCATAGAAAACTTGGTGTTACAGTAAAAATTTATTTGTAGTAGTTTAAACATCCGTCATGAAGGACCGGGTTTTGCTCACTGAAAGAATCACCATAAAAAGGTGTCAGCCAAAAATGATACCTTGAATTTGAATTTATAAAATGGAAAATTGACATTGAGATTGAAATTGGCATTTCAATTGAAATCGAAAATCTGAATTTACAACAATGGGAATGGACATTTAGGGTTTACTCTTGTACTCAGTGGACGAACCAGCCAAAAGGAAATCGAGTTAGAGTCGATTTAAAATGATTTCCACAGAGACCAAAGATGCAAAAGGACAAGGCAGACCCCCCCTGTGGACAAGAGTTTAAGGGAATTTACAGCGTGGATCTCATTAGGATGGATTTAACAAACTGTCAGCAAATTCCTGAGGATTGTTTGTTGTGGATAGGGGATCCATGGCTAAGGATGGATCTGTCTCAGGTAAAGAATTCCAAATTTTCGGAGATATCTCAAGGGAATTTTGTAGCATTTGGAGTGTGGTAGATAAAGCTCCATCCTCCATCCAAGGTGCCATTTCTGTTACCTCCTCTTTTATTGACTCTATTCCCATTCTCCTCAGCCAGAAGTGATTAAAACCAAGTTAATTGGAATATTATATTCTCCTGGTTTAATAGTGCACTGTGAACCCTCTAGTAAAAGACCAAAGAAAATAGATTTCAATTTAAAATCTCTTTCATTTCTTTTGTATTTTTAAAGTCCATGAGATAATAGCACAATCTCTATCACCTTAAAAAAACATCTTAAAATGTAATTAGTGTAATTTATCCAGGGGAAACTTGGTTTACTATCTTTTCATTAGTAAAAATCAGTCCCAGGCTGCCTTTCTGGCCTGGTTTAGTAAATGAATTTGATCTCTCAGGGCTACACAAAATCAGCTTGAGGTGGGAACCACAATGACTGTGTTGATTTTTTTAAAATGTTGGTTGTTAACTCTGTATTTAGTAGATACAGAAAACCAGAGAGGGTTGGAAGGGACCTTAAAGATCATCCAGGTCCAACCTTTGGCATGGGCAGGGAACCCATAAAATCACCTAGAATTAAATCACAGAAGGAGAGTAGGGATGAATTTCCCTCCTTTCCCACTGGAATAAAGGAAATCCACATCAATCCCAGGTGATTTCCCTTTTTTTACTGATCTGGAAGGTTTTCTTGGAAATATTCTGGGCAAAGCCCTTTTGAGTTGGATTAGCCAGTTCTTTCTCAGCTTGTAGGAAATCATTTGTGTTCGGGTACAGCCATTAATACCAGGACCAAAAATGCTTCATTTTATCTTTTTTTTTTCCCAGTCTTTTTTCCTCTCTTACTAGATGTAGAAACTTCTGAATTAATCCAAGCCAAGCATAAACCATGTCTTGTGCACTGAGTCATTAAAACGAAGTAATGCCAGACAATTGAATTAAATGTGGAGGAAGAAGATTTAAATCTCTTCCTCTCTGTTTTAATGGGAAGTCGATGCAAATGGCAGCGCATAAGCAAATTATAAAACATTTGGATGAAGAAGTGGCAAGTTGGAGTGAGAGGTTGGAGTGCCTGGATGGGAAGTTAATGATGCAGTTGTGAAGCAGAATGAGGGGATGGATGTGGTGGATGTAATACCAGGGAAATTAAGCAGGTTAATTCCAAGCCCTGCTGCAAGATTCCATTACTCTGCACTCTGAGAGCAGATTATTACAGTTATTTAATGTGTTTAACTCACTTAATGCTTTTGGATCGTGCTTATGCAGAAAGTCAGAGGATGGGAGTGGTTTAGCTTCACTTTTTTGCAGAAAAAGGGATTTTGTTTTTAATTTGAAAATAACCACTCAGTGTCCAGTTGCTGATGTTCCCGTGGAGAGCAGAGCAGGGATTTAATTGGAAATATTTACCTGGAGAAAAGGGCTCTGCTTGGCTTCCAAACTATTTTCCAGTGTGGTCTTTTTTATTTTATTTATTGTTAAGCTTCCTCCTTTCCCCCATTTCCCTCATTCCCTCCCTTTCCCCCCCAAGGTTTTTCAGAAGAAAAAACTCCAGGGAGATCCCAGAGCTCCTTCCAGACCCTAAAGAGGCTCCAGGAGAGCTGGAGAGGGACTTGGAGAAAGTGAAAAAATCCTGAAAATTTGGATGCATACTTGGAGGTTTTGTTTCTTCACAAAAAGTGGAAGTTTACTTTCACAGTCCCTTAACTGAACTATTTTTTGCTTTAAAATGCTTCCATTTCTCCTCAGCCTCTCAGAAATGTCCCAAACCAGCTCTTAGGCTGGGATGTTTGTGTTCAGGTTAGGCTGAGCCCTCTAAATTGGAATAATTTAATAACAAAAAATAATTTTATTCCAGTTGTGATGCCTGATTTTTTAAGAAACACAGGGACAGGCTCTGAATTTCCCTGAGTGAATGCACTGAGTGGTCAAGTCTTTCATGCAACTTCCAGCAATTTCATATCCTGGAAGTTTCACTGTTTTTTGAGGACCCAAAAGTTGTTTGGATTGATAGACTTTGGGAAGCATCAATAAATAAATTGTATCTGCCTTGCTTTCTATGGAAATTTGCTCAAAATCCAGTGTAATGTTATGATTTTTTTACCTAACAAGTTTTATATAAAACACATAAATATGCTTTTAGTAAGTTTTGGTCAGCATTCACAAGGGAAAAGTGGAGACAGCAAAAAAAAAGGTATTTTGGGGCATGAAATGGATATTTTAGGGGAGATATTGGTATTTTAGGGAAAGAAATAGGTATTTTATTATTTTAGGTATTTATTATTTATTTTAGGGCAAGAAATGGGTATTTTAGAGCAGGGGAGGAGAACAGGAGGCTGCTGGGCTGGCAGGTCATGGAGCACAAACCTTTCACACCCGTGGGGTCTGTTCTGCTCTTCCCTAAAAGTGCCCTTAGGCACAACCAGATTTTTTCCCCACAACGTGAATTTCAAATTAAATTGAGTGGAGATTGCTGTTAGAGATTATTCAGGAAAACACCTCAGGAAATTATCTGTATTCACACCTGATTAAGTCAGCAGGATGAGATGGTTTAGGTGGCAGCAACTCGAGTGCCTGCCTTGATCTGGAATGATTTTGGTTGAATCATTATTTTGGTTGAATCATTATTTTGGTTGAATCATTATTTTGGTTTGGCTGAACCATCTCCCAAGAGCACCTGGACTATTTAGGAATAACTTGATCCATGGAAATGGATTAAGAACCTGCAGGTTTTCTGCTCCCAGTCCATACCCCTGAACTGACACTTGGATTCACTGCTTGACCATGATCTTGACTTTTCTCCACACCACAAATTAAAGGTGTTTGGATTTTTTAGGGTTTCTAACAGATCCTGCCTGTGACATGGTTAGTGCTGGGCTTTTCCAGAGAAATCCTCTGCTTTTTGAGGATTTTTGCTGCTGTTTGGGTGAATGTTTTCACAGATCAAATCAGCTGTGCAGAATTATTTCCCCAGTGAGACCAAGGCACCTCCATGCTTTCAGCTCTGCTTGGAAATTTCAGTGTATTGGAGAAGGGTAAAAATAATAAATCTGTTCTTTGACAGGACTAGCAAATGTTCTTGGTTTCTGAGAAGCAAGAGCTGTGTGTATTTACTTGAACTTTTTCTATTTGATGCCTGCTTCTGACATTCTGGACATTTATGGATGCATTTGCTTTGTCTGGCTTTCTAAGGAGGAAGCCATCTGCTACTCTCAGTGTTATTGGATCACCCTTCCAAAAGGAAAAGGAGACTTTTGCTTTTCATCTTCCATTTGAAGTCGCTCATTAATTAAAAATATACTTATTGAGAGACATAATACATTAAATATATGTATATAAATAGAGAAATGTCATGCACTAGGCTGTGCACTGATTGTGCAGGGGAGGGCACAAGCCAAGGAGAGAAATTCAAACCTCACTTGGCAGCAAAATCAGACCATGAAGTTTTGCAAACACTGCACATAAATAGTGTGGGGACAAGGGAATGAAGGGGAGGCAAAGCTTTCCCTCAATTCTTTGCACTTTGTGCTGGAGTTGAGCATCATTTCCAACCAAAGGATAAAACCCCAAACATCTTAATTTTGTGTTTCTCAGCCTTTCCTGGTGGGTCATTCTCAGCCAGTTGCCTCGACAGCTTCTCCTCAAGCTGATAAATGAGGGTTGCATTGTTTTTATTACCCTCAATATGTTGTCTGCTGTGCTGTTAATGCTCAGTGGCAGCAGAAATTCCTGCTCCAGCTCATGCAGGGAATCACTGAAGTATCCAAGAGCCCCCAGAAGCAGATGTGAGGGATCTGATTTTCTCTGCTTGTTAACTGATGTACAGAGGATAAAAATGAATCTTTTTTTTTTTTTTTTGCTTCAGAAATTCTTGAGGGTGAGGCCGTGGATTCATGCTGACAGCTGGCAGAGAGTCCTTAATGGAATTGTGAGCCAGGCTGCTGCAGCTTCTCTCCCCTTCCTCCTGCAGGGCAACGAGGTGTGAAAATTGGGAAAATTCCTCTTGTCCTCACCTGGGAGCAGGACACTCCTTCAGACAGAAGAGTTTACCTTTCTCCCAGGATTTACACGAGCAGTGGACACGTTTTGTGGCGAGTCCTGCCATGTTTTTCTCTCTCCCTTGTGTTCTTTTTTCCTTTGGGATGTGTTTTGTCCTGGTAACTTGAGGAAGCAGCGGTGTTGGTGAGGTTTTATCTCCATTGGAACTTCTCTGTCATCCCCAGAGGGCTCTTTTTTGTAACCATTTTTTTTTCCTTTCATCTCCCAGGCCGTGGGTTTGGCTGGGCAATGCCTGAGGGAGAGAGCTGACACCATTTCCCCATTGTCCTTCTGGTGCTTTGTTGGAACTACCTAAAAACAGAGGCCAGACAAAATAAGGAGAATAAAAAGGTATATTAAAGATATAAATTTATAATGAATAAATTATCCACAGGCCTTCAGGTACATTTAGAGCAAATGAAGCCCTCCCAGGGGCTACACCCAAAAAATGCACCACGAGTCATGGGTTTTCATACTTTTATAAGTTTGCTCTATTTGCATATTGGGAGTTAATCTTCCAATTACAGCTTCAAGTAATGAAGTCATTTATCCCCAGTTTGCTCCCCCAAACTAATTTTTGTTTTATATCTCTCAGGGCCTGAGGCAGTGAGGCGTCCTTGATTCCCAGGCCTGGAGAGGAATTGTTGTGTCTGACCAAAATGGGAGAGCAGCAGCCAGCACCGGATATGGAGTTTAGAGTTACACACTAAGGAACTGCAGGGTCACAAATATATGAGAAATAGAAAAGCTGAAATCCTAAGGCATGGCTTTGAGTCCCCTGGTCACCAGGGAACGCCACCATCTTGGGAAGGGCATTGCTGCCATTTTGGGAAGGGCATTGCTGCCATTTTGGGAAGGGCATTGCCGCCATCTTGGGAAGGTTATTGGTGCCATCTTGGGAAGGTCAATGGTGCCATCTTGGGAAGGTTATTGGTGCCATCTTGGGAAGGTCAATGGTGCCATCTTGGGAAGGTTATTGGTGCCATCTTGGGAAGGTCAATGGTGCCATCTTGGGAAGGTTATTGGTGCCATCTTGGGAAGGTCAATGGTGCCATCTTGGGAAGGGCATTGGCGCCATTTTGGGAAGGGTATTGGTGCCATTTTGGGACGGTCATTGGCGCCATCTTGGGAAGGGCTTTGCTGCCATCTTGGGAAGGGTATTGCCATTGTCTTGGGAAGGGCATTGGTTCCATTTTGGGAAGGTCATTTGTTCCATTTTGGAAATGGCATTGGCGCCATCTTGGGAAGGGCTTTGCTGCTGTCTTGAGAAGGGCATTGCCGCCATCTTGGGAGTAACATTGCCGCCATCTTGGGAAGGGCATTGCCACCATCTTGGGAAGGGCATTGCCACCATCTTGAGAAGAGCATTGCCACCATTTTGGGAAGGCCGTTGCTGCCATCTTGGGAAGGGCATTGCCACAGTTTTGGGATGAGCATTGCCGCCATTTTGGGGTCTCTTTGTGCCCGTGGGGTTCCTGAGATTTAGTGATTTTGTATCTAATGATTATTTACTTTGCCATTTTTGCCTGTTGCCATTTTGCTTGTTGGAGAATTGTTGTATTGTTCACTTATATCAACTCACAGTCATTGCTTGTTGGTGGAAGGGGATTGGTGAAATTTAAGTGGAGGTAATTTATTTAAGAGTGTCCACTTCTTTAAATTGTCTTCAACCAAGACAAGGGGCTCCAAAAAAGCTGGAGAGGGACAGAGGCCTGGAGGGACAGTACAAGGAGGAATGGATTCCCACTGCCAGAGGGCAGGGATGGATGGGATCTTGGCAAGGAATTCCTGGCTGGGCTGGAATTGCCAGAGCAGCTGTGGCTGCCCCTGGATCCCTGGAATGTCCAAGGTCAGGCTGCACATTGGGGTTTGGAGCAATCTGGGATAGTGGGAAGTGTCCCTGCCCCTGCAGAGGGTGGCACTGGATGAGATTTAAGGTCCCACCCAACCCAAACCCTCCTGAGATTCCATGAATCCCATCACCGATCTCTAGGGAACATTTCCCAGCTTTGGGCAGTGTTTTATGATTTTTTTTGGCAACACAGATGTCAGAGGACAGGGAAGACTTCTGATTCCAGTAGTAGAAAAACAAACCAAGTGAAGTCCTCTGCTCTTTAAGACCTGACTTATAGGTAGAGTTTAAATTTCAGGTTTGTATCGTGCCCTCAATACCTGTGTGTATATATTCAAAAAAATGAACCTCTTCAGTTGGTAAACAATGTTCAGGAGGAAAAAAAAAAACATTGCTTCATTGATTTGTTCTGTGTATTTGTATCTTTGCATTGTGTACTCCTGTGTTCTGGGACTGCTGGAGAAGATCTCAAATGCAGGGAGCACAAGTCTAATTATTTTGTTCACTAGAGGCAATAATTGGCTTGTTCAGAAGTAATGAGATAATTCAGATGTAAATTCGTTTTGGAGAGGGGGAATTTTAATAATGGATAATCTAGGAAATTATATCATGAATGAAAGAATATTCTGTTTATAAAAGGAACAAGTAGTGTAACTACAGAAGGTTGGGGCCATTTCAACTCATTCACAGCTGGAAGGAAAATCTGGGTGATTGCTGTTGACTCCTGTGTAAGTGCTGGTGCTCTGAGCTGGTGCAGAGGGGTTTTAAGAAGCCTCTTATCCTGTGAGTATTTCCAGCATTCAGGAACTTCCCTAAGGAGAGAGTTTAAGGGATGAACTTTGTGGTGAAAGCACATGAGGGGCCATTGTAAGTGTAAACCTTATGAACCTGTTCTGGTGAGCAGAATCCAGACTTGAGCAGTTGTGTCTTGATATTTTTCCTTAATTTTTCTCCTTAGCATTCCTCAGAACATCCTTTAGGCAGTTTTGCTGAGCCAGTGTGTGTTTCCCTATAGGAACAGGGTTTGCTGTTTGTCTTTACAACTCTGATTTTGAAGGGCTGGGCTTGGCTTATTTAAGGCCACAGCTTGATTTTCCTGATTCTCGAGCAGAACTGCTCTGTGCTGAATCCACATCCAGTGCTGGTTTCCTCTGGAGCTCCCGAGGAGTCTCCATGCCTTGGATTTTCAGTGAGGTGTGGAACAAGATGATCTTTAGGGGCCTTTCCAACCCAAATCATCCTGGAATTCTGTGAACCTGCTAAAGCAAAGTGTTGGTGCCCAGTGGTGTCCCCAGGAGCTGTAAAGGTGAGGATGAGGTAGGTGGGCACTTTCTGCCCTCCACTTTAACTTTTAACTCTCTTTTGTGTGTGAATTCAGGGAATGGAGCAGCGGGGGGAAGATTTGAGATGCTGAACTGTGTTGAAGGATCCTGGATTTAATCAGAGCCAACATTTGTTGGCTTTTTGAGCATCCTTCTGCTCCTTTCCCTTCACCTTGTCCTTTGTTTCACCCTCTCCCTCTCCCCTGGAAGATCTGAGCTATGTGTCAAGCCCTTCTGGTTGGTCCTGTGCTGAAGAGCTGTGGCTAATTTTAATCAAGGCTGAACTGTCATTCCGGTTCATCAATGTCACATTAGCGTCATTTCTCTTCATCAATGTCACATTAACAGTAAATCCCAACTCCCTGATTATTAAAGTGGATGGAAATCACAACTCTGTGTGTGGCCAAATAGCTGCTCATCAGCAGGGTGCTTGATGGGCTCTGATGGTTTCTTTCAGGCCTTAATCAAGGACTCTGTTCTGCTGGGTTTATCCTCGTGCTCTGGAGTCACATTAACACCTGCACGCCCTCCCTGCTTCTGTTCCACTCACATCTGGAGCAGAAACCTGGATTTCAGATGAAGCATTGCTGGAATTAACAGCTTAAGTGCTCGCTGGTAGTGAGACAGAATTAAGAATTGGTGTTCAAGCCTGGGAAGGTTGGGAAGGTGAGGAATCATGAGGGAGGGAGGATGAACAAATAAATGTGTTTAGTGCAGAGCACTGCCTGTTTATCCCTGGGATAAATCTCTGCCTCATTAACCTGGGGTTTGTTGGATTATTGCCTCCATTTCCTCCCTTTTCTCCATGCTCTTTCCTGTATCTCTGCCTTGCCCCATTCCCACAAGTTTGTCCCAGTTTTGACCCAAACTGGTCTGGCTGCAACTACAAACTGTTGGTTGTGCCTGAATTTGTTCAGGACGATCCACACTTGGCTCTGAAGGTCCAAGGTAAAGCTTTGGTGTTTTAATCCAGCCTAACCTTTGTTACTTCTTTGGGCTCTGTCTTTTTGTTTTGTCTGTGGCCACACAGAAACTTCCACATTTCAGCAGAACACGTGTTTTGACAGGAATCATCATGGGATGTGATTTTGGAAGCACAGCTGGTGCTCAGGTTGGAACTAGGTGGTCTTTAAGGTCCCTTCCAACCCAAACCATTCCATGATTCCATGAGGAGGGCAAAGCATCACCACAAAATCTTGTGGCTGCTGTTACTCCTCAAATCATTCCTTGCTCTGTTGAATTCACAGGAGTCTCTTGCCTACCTGTGACCCCTCATTAAAGAATAATTAGCTTTTCCCCAGTTGGCACAAAAGATCCCAGTGCAGTGCAAGGAGCATTTAGGTAATTCATCAGTAATTAGCTGAAATTGCAAGTTAACCAGCAGTGGTGCCCAGCAGTGTAAGAGGAGAGGTGACAGGATGGCACCAAATTAAATTCTTATGATCCTTTAAGTTCCTCCACACTTAGAACAGTGTATTTATGATAGAATTCCATACAAATATCCATGGATATGTGAACATTTAAGACTCAGTAAAGGGGTAAGAATTGAGAAAAATGGTTTGTGATGCATTTTCTGCACTCCAGCCCAGGCTCTTTCTGCCTGAAGCCACTCGAGCTGCAGAATTTCCAAGACATCTTTCCCCCAATTCCTTCCTCAGTTTCTGTGTGCAGTGAGTGCTTTCCCAAGAATTTTTTGCCCAACTTTTAGTGCATAATTGAGTCAGTCCTGCCACAGACTTCACTGGCATTAGACTTAATTAGTGCCAGGCTCATTAAAGGGAAGAAAAAAGCGTGTCCTGGGGTGTTTGTCAGTGGCAGATCCTCTCTGTCAAGGGGAGTTACAGTTAACCTTTAACTGGTTTGGATGGCAGCTAAAAGGTGTTTCCATCCTCTTCAGCTGTCACCAGGCCTGGTTAAAGGTCAGCATTTTGCTTCTGGCACCAGGATCCTGCCAGAGCATTCTTGTTTTCCCAAGAGCTCATCCAGGGTCTGATTTCCAAGCTATACCCTCAAAACACAGCCCAAAAGCAAATAAAATAAAGAAAATGCAGGTTCCATCTTAAAAAAACCAAACAACCAACTACCAGAGCACATGTTTTGGGAAGAACAAATTCCTGTGTGCACTCTTCATTAGTGAGGCCTGGATTTAATTGGAGTACTTAAACCAAAAGCCCTGGTGGTTTCTTTACCCTCCACTCCTTAGGAAGAAGCTCAGCCCCTCATTTCCTCCTGTAGTTTTCTCTTTTTTTGGGGTCAGTTTGTAGGATATATTAAAAATCAAATTCAAATAACGGGTGGGATTTGTCGGAGTTCAGCATCTCCTGCCTCTGAATTTTCCTGTCTGGAGATTCTGGAGCCATGGAAAGCCTTTGGACTAAAGATGCACAGTGGAAATGATCACAGAAACCCAAGTGGACTTTTAAAATCTGGACTTTTTATCATCCAATGGCCACAGCAGCAAAATCTGAGGTGGAAACTTTACCCTGGAGCTCAGCAGATCCAAAGGCAGGTTTTGAAGTTCATATCTGGCTCTAAAATCAGCTCAGGTTTGGGTTTTTCAGCTGCTGAGCAGCAATTTAAGGCTGTAGTGGACTCTGGAAGGCATAAAAATCAGAGTAGCTGTGGGCAGGTGTGAAGTGTTTTCTTTTCTCAGTATTTTGTACCTTTCATGTTGTTGGAGCTGTGTGATAAATAATAGGATTATTGATATATTGGTACATGGTTTTGTAAGGCTTTAATTGAACAAGGATCCTTGACAACTGATTTCAAACTCATTTATGGGTGGCACTGTGATAAATTTCTTTATTTTGGTAAGCTGCATCTTGATAAAACCCAAATAATTCTGCCTTTTTTTCAGTGAAATCCACCTATGGTGGAAAAAACACCCATTTTTGGGGGATCATTTATCTGTGAATCAGTGCTGAGATTTTCCTGGAACTGCCACACAGAGGAAATGAAAAGCAATGCCACAATTTACAAACAAGAATCATTTCAGCTGTTTATACACTATTACATCTCTGCTCCCCAAGGAAACTGCTGAAGGAACATTGTAAATTTAAGAACAGCTTTATTTTTATAAACACTTCTTTTAATTGCTGAGCTGAAGTTGTGTTTATTACTGAAAATTCCCAAGGCTTTCTGCAAACAGTGCCATCTCCATTTAGTTATGTATTTTCATCCTCCTGGTTATGTTCTGGTTTTCTCATCTCTTCCTAAACTTATTTAGTCTCCAGGTTTCCATATATTATGGAAACTATCCCTGTTTGCCTGAGACCAATTCCAGCTTTCTAAGTGAACAGTGCTAAAAGTTAACACAAAACTTTGTTCTGAAATACCACCCTCATATAAGGCTTGGAAGTTTTACAGAAATATTCTTATTTATTCTGAAGTATCTTAATGTTGATTTTGCAGAGTAATAAAAGAAGCAGAGAGGGATTTACCTCATTTTTGTGCAGCACCAAAGGCTCTATTTTATAACCTATTTTACCTTTCTTGGATATCATGGAATGGTTTGGGTGGGAAGGGAATTTAAAGCTCATCCAGTCCCACCCCTGCCATGGGCAGGGACACTTCCCACTGTCCCAGGCTGCTCCAAACCCTGTCCAAGCTGGCCTTGGACACTTCCAGGGATCCAGGGGCAGCCACAGCTGCTCTGGGAATTCCATCCCAGCCAGGAATTCCTTCCTTTGGGAAAGTTCCTGCCTTCTCTGTCTTCCTGCACTGAAGAGTGCAAGAGGATTGAGCTTCATTCCACCTTGCAGTGATGCCCCCTCTTCTTCTGCTTTTGTCACTCATCCAGAATCCCAGTTTGCCAGCCAAGGATTAACCTGTATCCCATTTTGGGGAGGAGGAGAATCCAGTTCACCTTGCAATGGCACCTCCACAGCTGGAGGAGGATCCCTGGATATCCCTGATCCACCCAGCACTGAGTGCATGTGAAAGGATGGAGTCCCATGGCTCAGCATTTCATTTCTTCAGTTCCCTTTGGAACCTTTCCCAATGGATTCGGGAGGATTGTGACCTAAATTTTTCAATTGCTGCCTTGAAAAATTCAAATTACGCTCTGTGAGTACTCTGGAGCTGTTTTATAGTCACTACAAAAAGCAGCTGGGTTGTGCTTTTCTTCCTCAGTCCTGTTTTGCTGTCCCAAATATAGTTTTTAGGGAGAAGCTGAATGTAACTCCTGTCTGTGGTTGGGTGAGAATATAGGATGATCCCAACTATTCATTTTAGGATGGGTGAGAATTTCTTAAAGCTCAAGTGACCTGACAAATGAGCATTTTTTTGTTCTTTTTTTTTTTTTTTTTTTACTTCTTCTCCCCAGTCTCTCTAATCCTTTCAGCACATGCAGAAATGGATTTCTTGCAGAACTCTCATGGCACAGCGACCTGTCCTGTGATTCCCACCCAACACTCATTACCTGCTGTGTGAAACCCATTTCCCTAAATTCTCCCATTCCAACATCTTGATTTCCTAGTGCCTGTCCCACTTTCCTTTCTTTGCCATTAACAGGAATTTCTGAATACATCTCCTTGCAACAAATTAAACGAGGTTACAGCCTGGCAGCCCATCCTCACAAGAGCCTCAGCTCGGCTTTGTGTCTTCAATCTTTGAACTTTGGCTTTGTCCTTTTGCTTGTTGTTCCCTGAATGCTGTGGCACGAGGACAAAATTAAAAAGCACTTTAGCTGCTGCTGAATGGTGGGTGATGCTGAACCCCGGTCTTGAAATGGAAATTAAAGCCTCATCTTTTTTACATTCCTTTGCTTAAGCAACAGGATATTGATCCGCTGGGTTGAAGTCTTTAAAAGAGCTGCTCTGTTGTCTTTCTTCCTGGTTTATTTTTCTAGAGGAGCACGTTTCAGTTGCCTCTGCGTCCAGCAGCCTGAAAGAAGGTGGAGACGAGATTTAGGTTTATTAGAGGGATAAATCTTGTGCTTCACCCGGAGCTTTCTTATCCTGCCTCGCGCCGCCGATGAAAGCGGCAGGATCTGAGGCCCAGCTTTGTCTGGGACTTTTTTAACTGTGGGAAGGGTTCCTGTTAAATGCCTATTCGAGATTAAAGTCAGATGCATCAAAACCATTGATGTGCTAAGCCCGAGCGAGCCGAGTTCCTATTTGGAGCTTGAACGTGTTGTAGTGCAGGGGGACCCTGATCTTTGCAGGGGCGCTGTCCCCGCTCTTGCATGCAGTCATTTCCTGGGAGCTGCTGCCTAAGAGCCCAGCTTGGAGCCGTTTTGGGAGCTGTGGTGGCTTTGTAGTGGCTGTTCCCAGCAGTAAGCCCCAGTTTGGGGCAGTGGTATCTGTGTAGTAGGGGCTGTGTAGGTGCTCACTGCTGGCAGAACTTTCCGATCCGCCTCGGTTCGGCTCCATCCCTTCTTCCCAACTCTGGAGATTTCAGGAAAGATTAAAAATCGGCTTCTCTGTACTCAGTGCCTCACAGAGAGCTTCTGCAGCATGAGTGGAAAATCCAGTGAGTGGAAAATCGCTCCTCAAGGTTATGCAGAGGGGGAGGCACTGCAGTGTCCTGGGGTTGTTCCGTGATCCCATCCCAGGATTCTGTCATTCCTGGATTTGCTGCTGATGCCTTGGACTGGCTGCCTGGAACAGAGGCTGGACAGAGCTAGAGGATAAAATAATTATTTATTAAAGTAGGTGTTTATAGAAGTAGGTATTAATTAAATAGATACGCCCTGGGCAGTGCAAGAGCCCACAGAGGCTACTCCCATGATGGATGGTGGTCACGAGTTTTTTGGGCAGATATAAATTTGGTCTATTTGCATATCAGGGGTTAATTGTCCAATTACACCTTCAGGTAATGAAGTCACATTCCCCAGTTTGCTCCTCCCAGTTCACTTTTGTTTATACTTTTAGGGCCTGAGGCTGTGAGGTGTCCTTGGCTCTCAGGCCTGGAAGGATTGTGAAGAGAGCTCACTGACACCCTGTAGGGAATTCAGAGTTAAACACTAACACAGGATCTGAAAAACACAAAAACTAAAACTTGAGGCATCAGGGGAGGCACTGCAGCATCCTGGGGCTGCTCCACGATCCCATCCCAGCGTTCCATCATTCCTGGCTGTGCTGCCAGAGCAGATGGGTCTCCATATGGACCCTGGCTGGGGCTCTGCCACCTGTGCTCAGCCCAGGAGATGAAGCCAAGGGAGTGCAGCACTGAAATCAGGAACCACTCCAGTTTTTATGGGCTTTGCTGTTGTCACAGCAATTACTGGAACAAGCAAAAAAAAAAAAAAAAATTTAAATAAACAAATGGATTTAATGAGGGTTTCAGTAATCCAGGAACAAGCGTTTCCAACACCTCGTTACTGGGGTGAGGTGGGCTCTACACGTTCTTGTCTCCAGAAATACAGAATGATTTGTTTTGATACAGCTTTGGGGAGGGAAAAAAAAAAAAAAAAAAGGAATTAAACAAGTTGGTTGTCATTAAAAGTATTGCTGCTGACTGATTTAAGCATGTCTTCATCTCCCAGAAATAATGATGTTCCAATTAATAGTTAATGATTAATAGGAGCAGGTTTGAATTTTAAAAAAGCAGGGAAAATACATCCTATAAATGATTTGCCATAGATTTATTCTATTAAGGTGGGGTGGTTTTTTTTTAGAACATAAATATGAAATCTAAATTTACATTTCTTTGCTCTTTTTCAAGCAGCTGTGTTACTTCTTTGGAATTTTGTATGAGGTAGATCCTGTATTAGTAGGGATTTTTTTTTTTTAAATGGCTATAAATATATAACTTTTAACAGTTTGGGGGTTTTTAATGTCATGTGTGATTTTGCAATAATCTGTCATTTGGGCACGGTTTTATATTTCTTAGGCTTTGTTCTGGTGTCAGGATTGCAGTGAGATGTGTGCAATATTTTATAATCCAAGGGAAGCAGCACCAGAGATCTGAAGTTCTGGCCTTTCCAGGAGTTTCTGAGGTGGATTTAAATCATTGCAGTGTGTGCATCAGAGACACTTTTAATGTATATTGGATGGTGTTCAGGCTGGAAATGGTGGATTTAAGGAGTTGGATGTAACTTGAGGACAAATCAGAAGAGATTCACTTTGTCTACACAAGGATGATGCTGAGGGCCTTCCTTCCCCAGTGACTCCACGTGGAAGGGAAAAATTCAGATGTGTGAGTTTGCTTTGTTATCTCCTTTCATTCATGGACTGAAAATTCAGCATTTTTAGCTAATCAAGACTTTTTTTACAGCTCAGTGTCCTCAAGCTCGTGACCATCTCTATTTAATTTTCTGTCTGTTGGGGAAAGAATAGAGAAGTCCCATAAAATAAACTTTTTTTTGGTTGTCTTTCCCAGTGTATCAAATATACACTGGAACTGGGTGAGCTTTAAGGTCCCTTCCAACCCAGACCATTCTGGGATTCCCTGAATTATGCATTTATCCTCTTTTCTAATATTCCCCTTTCCTAGGAATTCCCTGAGCATGGAGAGGACAGGTTTTAATGCCCCATCCAGCTTTGGGATGGATGCTGGGCTGTGGAACTGCAGAGCAGGCAGAAAATGATTCCATTTCCCAGGAAGAATTCAGAAGTGAATTCACATCCCAGGAGCGAATGTGATGCAAAGGAGCCTGGTGTCCCTGAGGAAGGTGCTGGCTGGGCTGATTCCCGAAATTCCAGGTGCATCCACGCAGTTCCCTGCACTCCTGGTGTGCCACCAGCCCAGTTCCTAATGGATTGGTGTGGCTTTAACGACTGAACTTGTTTTCTCCAGGAAAAGCTCTTCCCAGGGACCTGACAGATCACCTCTGCCGTGCTTCTTCCAGACGTCCTGGCTCTCTAATTCCTCTCCCTAACGAGTTTTGTGCTGCACGATAAAATATTCATGTTCCAATAGGTTCTAAACTAATTATCTGCAGCCAGCACTTGCCTGAGCAGTCGTTTGCTGTTAGCTTGGCTCGAGTTAATGGCTTGTATTTCAGTACAAATAGTCCCTCCTGGCTGTTTCCTGTCACTGATTCTTATCCTAAATGGAATTTCCATATGTGTCTGCAGCTAATTCTTGTGGCATCCAAAGGAGCTTTCTCCTCCTGCGCCCAGGAAGAGGAGGAGGATGTGTTACAGATAATATTTTATGTATTATGCAGTTGCTGCAACTGCCTTTTCCTCGGAAGCAAATGTCTCTGGGTCTGATCTCTCCACACTGTGCAGTTGTACTCCGAGCTTTCCTACACCTCGTGCATTTTTATCAGCTCTAAAATACGAGTTGTTCTGCAGGCAAGGGACCGTTCTAGTCAGGTGTTGAAGTGCAACAGCAGAAAAAAGGGAAGGAATTGATACATCGTGAGAAAACACACAGGTGAAATGAGCTCGGCGCTCATCTGGAGGTGTCACATTAAATTTGAGCATCATCAGAAAATCCTCATGATGTTGATTTGGAGCTTAAAAGTGCCCTTAAAGAGGAATATGATGAAGGCTGAATAAAATGGCACTGGGTTCCAAAAGAGCTAAAAATATAGTGAATTTTCATTATTCTGCCTGTGGTAATCAAGGGGTTTTTTCTCGTGCTTTTTTTCAAGAGGCAAGCCTGTATTTAAAATATTGACAGATCTTAATCTTTTAATGTTGCCATATGTCCACTTAGAGTAAAAATGTAAATAATTCCATACTCTAAATGTATGGCAGTGATTTTGACTAATCACACGTCCCTATGCCTAATTGTTGCTAGGATCAAGGCCTGCAAGTGCTAACATGGAAATAAATTAGAAATCTTTGGTTTTCTTTCTTTCTTTTTTTTTAAAAAACTTCATATTTATAGCAACTAATTTAAACAGCTCGCAGGGAAAAAAAATCTGCTGAAGTTTCTGCTATTTTTTTCCCACATTAGTCCTAATGGGATGTTGTATCTGCCATGTCTGAAAAATTCATTTAGACATAAAATTTACTAGAGATTTGTGTTACAGAAGTGGAGAGAGAGTCTTGCTGTGGGTCTTTATTTGATACCCGAAGAGATTATTGTGTTTTCACTAAAACTAATTCAGACTTTGTGCAATCCAGGGGATGTTTTCCCTCATGGACCCCACATGGGTGCACCCTTGGAGAGCTGCTGGGAGCAGAGGGGATTCACCCAAGATCTGCTGGAAAAAAAACTTCCCCAAAATCCCTGATGCTGCAGAAATGAGCAGAACCTCTCCCCAGGCTGCACAGGTCATTGTGTCCCATCCCAGATCCATTCCTTTTCCCATTACTCTGGGTTATTTATTGTGGAATTTCACCATGAGCCCAGGTGTGAGTCTGCTGAGCATCTTTAGGTCTGTGCATCTGCAAAGCCCCTCTGAGATCTCTCAACTTGTGGGATTCCATCTTTAGGTCACCAGAACTTGATGGCACCGAGCTGGGTGGGAGTGTGGATGTGCTGGAGAGTGCAGAGGGGTCTGGACAGGCTGGATCCATGGGCTGGGAACAACTGGGATGAGGTTCACCAAGGCCAAGTCTTGTGTCCTTGGTCACACCAACCCCCAGAGGGGCTGGAAAAGCTGGGAAAGGCCCTGGGGGTGCTGGTGACAGCAGCTGGATGTGAATCCAGATGTGCCCAGGTGGGCAAGAGGCCGAGGGCACCTGGATTTTGCCAGGAATGGAGTGGCCAGCAGGGTTAGGGAAGTGACTGTCCCCTGGGCTGGGCACTGCTGAGGGAACACCTGGAATTTGGGGTCAGCTCTGAGCTCCTCAGTTCAGGAAGGACATGGAGGGGATGGAGAGTGGCCAGGGAATGGGGCTGGAAAATCAGGAATGGCTGAGGGAGATGGGAATGGTCTGGAGAACCAGGAATGGCTGAGGGAGCTGGGAAGGGGCTGAGCCTGGAGAAAAGGAGGCTCAGGGGGGACCTTGTGGCTCTGCACAACTCCCTGACAGGAGGGGACAGCCGGGGGGATTTGGGATCTGGGAACAGGGACAGGAGGAGAGGGAACAGCCTCAGGGTGGGCCAGGGGAGGGCAGGGTGGGCACCAGGAAGAATTTCCTCATGGAAAGGGTTGATAGGAATTGGAAGGAGCTGCCCAGGGAGGTCTGGAGTGCCCATCCCTGGAGGTGTCCAAGGAATTCCTGGATGTGGCACTTGGGGACAAGTTGGGGATCAGTCACAGGCTGGACTCGATGGTCTCACAGATATTTTCCAACTATCACTGTTTCATATTGATGCTAAATTCTGCACATCCTCAGCATTTTATGGAATTAAGGAGTCTTTAAACAAAACCAATCCTCCCAGCAGTGCACATTGGTGCCCATGGGATTTGTTCCTTTTCCTCCTTGACTCTGTTATCCAAATAATCCTCGTCTCTGCAGAGTGTGAATATCCAGGAAGGCCTGAAATGCTGAGACTTGAATCTCTCATGCAGGGAAGCAGAGGAGCAATCCTTGAGTGTGGCACTTGAGGGAATACAACTTTTTTCCTGTGTTATTTGTATTCTTGAATGCAGCTGTTTTATAAATCCATCATTTACTTGTGCTCTTCCTGAACTGCTCGTCCCTCTCTCAGTTATGTTGAAGAAATAATTTTCTTCTACATGAAAGATGTCTGATAGGAGGTAAAAATTGATATCTTGATCCTGGCTGTGCTTCCAGGTATTTATCAGTGATAATTTCTTCAATATCCTCTTGATTTGGAGAAAAAATAACCCTGTCTCTTCAGAAGTGGAATGAATGTTATCTTACCATGAGATGAATGTAGATTTAAAATTCACTTGATAGCAGCTCTATTGTGGTTTTAGTTTGATTTTCTAGGAAATGAGTCCCATCCTAAAGGAAATGAGTCCTCTAGGTTTGTTCTGTCCATCCCTCCCCACTAATGGGATCGATATCAGCCAGATCTGAAAGGAGCAGGAGGTGCAGAGACGTGGAATTCCAGGGGAAGAAAATTGTGAACGTGAGCAGCTGCAAAGAGGAGGGGAAAAAAGAAAAAAAACAGGGAAAACCAAGGAAAACCTGGCCACTGTGGTTGGCAGAAGCTGCTGGCCAGGGATGAGAGACAGAGCCTCAAACCAGCCCTTGTTTGGTGTCTCCTGGGCAAATGCCATAGGAATAGATGGAGATTTATTTCTATAAATCATGGATTTATGGATATTGTAGTGTGGAAGCTGAGGGGACAAAGGCAGCACATCTGTTTCTCCAAGTGGTGATCCTTCCGTGGTTTTTTGGGGAGCTGGAAGTGCAAAGAGGATTTAGTTATTCCCAGGTATCTTTATGATAAACTTTGGGCTTGATTTTTGCATTCAGCATCCTGCACTCTGCTCAAACTGAAAACAAGAGGTACAAGAGTCCATCCTGTCTGGAAACAGTGGAAGTTTATTTTTCTCAGGTTGGAATTGAGTCCCTCATGGACAATTCTTCCTCCCAGATCCGTGATTCTTCATTAAATGTAGTTACATATCAAAATGAACTCCCATTTCTCTATAACTATGCCTCAGATATCTTGATTTTGAGAGATTTAACGAGGCTGCACAACTTCCTGGTGTTCTCCCAAAGGCAGGAGAGAATCCTGGGGACTTGCAGCACCTCTGGAATGGCTTCAGCTCAGCGCTGGAGTCAGCCACATGCACACATTTATTGAACATTTCCAGGAATGGTCAATCCACCACAACCCTGGGCAGTCTATTCTGATGCTTTACAATCTTCTCCATGACCAAAAAAAATCCCAAATATCCAACCTAAACCTCCCCTGGCACGGCTTGAGGCTGTTTCTCCCCATCCTATCACTTGTTTTCCTGAGCACGACCCTCACCTGGCTCCACTCTCCTTGAACTCTTCACAGGAATATTTATTTAATATTCCTATTTAATATTCCTTCTTTTGTGAAGGAAAAACATTGGCCACACTTGAGCATTTCTGTAAAGGACTTAAGAGGGAGAAAAAGAGAATGAAATCCAGGTCCTGAGTTGAACTGAAATAATCCTGAGTAAATCAGGAAAAATCTTGGAAAAGAAAAGCTGTATTTGAACCAAGTAGTTCAGATATGGCACAAGGAAGAAAAGAAAAGCTTAGCATGCCATTAATTGTTACAACTCTAATTCCTTGACTCATCCCTCTTTTTAATTTTTTTTTTTAATTTTTTTTGGTCTTATTTTGCTCCCTGCTTCTTATTTTTTTCCCCGGTGGCCTCACAAAATTCCTCATTAAATTTGATAATAGAGAGAGTGGTTACTCAGGTGTGTGGCTCTGCTGGGAGAGGGGATGGTTGAAGCTGATGAGAAAAAAAATAAAAAAAAAAAAATTCTTGAATTTCACTTAAACTTCCCAAAACTCTGACCTGAAACCGTGGAAGAGAAGCCAGAGAGGCTCCAGCAGGGAAGAGTTAAACATAAAGTTCCATCTCCTCTTTTCCAGCGAGCAATTTGGTGGCATAAACAAGGATTAAAAGGGCTGTAAACTTTATTTTGGGAGCCTTTTAAGAAAAGTAAGCCTTTTGCACCAAGTTTTTAAGAAAGGAGATCAATTTGGTGCCATTGTGACTGAGCATTCTGCAGGAACATCTGTAACCTGTTGATTTAATTGCCCTGCAGCTGCCTCTGGTTGGAGCTCGGGGGGGGGCATTTTTATTTCCTTTCATTCAATCTCTCATTTCTCTGCTGGTGTCATTTGTTTGATTGATTGGGTTTTGGTTTTTTTTAATGTTAAAAATAAATAATAACACAAACACAGCTCCTTGAAAAAGCCCTGAAGAGAAGAGGGTTTGTCTGGGGGATCATCAATGGTTCCAGCTGCTCCCTCCAGGAAGAGGCTGGGACTGAAAGGTTTTGGGGAACTTGGTTTGTTGGATTTGTTTGCTTTCCATTCCAGTTTTTTCCCCCGTTTTTAGATTCTTTTCAGGATTGTTTTTGGTGTTTAACCAAGTTAACAGGCAGTGCTGGATGGTTGATGGAGCAGAGTTCAGCTCGGAAGGACAAACCATTTCCAGCTGACTTTTCTTTTATCCAGCCGAGCTGTGAATACAAAAGTGGGGTTTTAGTGGTTTTTTTTCTCCCCTCAGAGTCCCTTGGAAATGATATAAAGGATGAGTTTGGGTGTTGTTTTCTCATGGAATCAATATTGCCATCGGCAGAGGAGGCAGAATTAAGTGACAACAAAAAGTGCAGCTGGGACCTTAAATTAATTTTTATTATTGTTATTAATGAGAGCTGGAGAGAGGGACTTGGCAGGACAGGACACAGGGATTGGCTTCCACTGGCAGAGGGATGGATGGGATCTTGGGAATTAGGAATTCTTGGCACAGAAGCTGTGGCTGCCCCTGGATCCCTGGGAATGTCCAAGGCCAGGTTGGCCACTGGGGTTTGGAGCAGCCTGGGACAGAATTTTTACTGAATTTTAACTGGCCCATGAATTTTAACTGGATTAATTCTAAGATCCCACCCAACCCATTCTGCTATTCAGTCAATCCTGTGATTGTTATTTTCTCCCCAAAGCAACTGATCATTTTTCCCAGCTATGAACTAACTATTCCATTTTACCATTTGTTGAACTTAAAACATTTAAACTGGCTCTGCACATTTAGAATGTGTCCATTTTTTTTTCCCCTTCCAGGATAAAGATGCACTTTATATTGGAAAAGGGCTTGGTAATTTAACATCAATTAACACTGGTAAATCACAGAACTCAGATTTTGCAAAACCCGAATCAGCAAATTTAGGGAAGAGCAGCAAAAATTACAAAAAATTAATATTTTTAGGGGGGGTAGATGGAGGGTATCACAGAATCACTGGAAAATCTGTGCAGAGAAGGAGCCAAATATGTATTTACATCTAATATTAAATAAAGGCGTGTTAAAAACTCAATAACATTTGATGGAACATCTGGCAAAGTGTGTGGCATTGTTAAAAAATATTTTAAACAGCCAAAATATTTGCTGTTACAAAATGAAAACAAACTTCTGTGTGTCTGGGGCTGGGATATAATTGCATCCAGAGCAGAATACATTATTTTCTAAAATCCTGTTAACAGCCTTCCCTGCTGGAAATGGATATTTCCAATTAGGATTACAGCATTTGGAGCTCTGCCTGCATCACCAAATCCAGCTCCTGCCTGTTCCTGAGGCAGGGAAATCCTTCAGTCCTGCTTGGAAACTCGTCCCACCCCGTGGGGACAGCGGTGGCTGGGATGTGTGACCTCCCAATTCCGTGGGAAGGATAAATCCCAGTGTCCCTCCTGTTGGAAAAAAAAAAAATAAAAAATTTTGTTAATGAGTCGTTTTGCCAGCAGCTTGGTGCTGTGCCAGGAAGGATTAAGCTGTTTGTGAGGAGCAGCTGGGGATTTTTCTTTGGGAGCTGTGGGATATGAGGAGGGCTGGATGGATAAATCTCCATCGGGAGGGGATGCTGGCTTGGCTTCAGTGGAACAAGGCGTGGGATTAGGGAATGTGGAGTGGTGGCCTGAATGGGACACTCAGGTGACACTGAGTGACCCCACAGCAGCTGGGACACTCTGGCTGCTGTGATCTCCAAAGGAATTCCTGCCTGGAGGCAGCTCAAGGCTCACTTTTGGAAATACTCCTGGAATTATTACAGGAATGACTACAGAGCTTCTGAATAATGGTCCAGTGTGGTCACTGCCCTGCAAAGAGAGAGAAAGGACAGCAACACACACGGATTTTTTAGGAAAAAAGGCCAATTTATTGTATGGACAACTCATATTTGAAGTGTGTCAGTGCAGCCAGGACAGGACAGGAGCTCACTGGACAATTGGGAAAAACATCCTTGGGACAGCACCTCAGGATGTGTCCCACGGGAAAGACACCAGGGGTTAATGTTGGTGATGAATTCCACTCTGTTTGTCACCGTGTTGTCACCCTGGGAGACTCCTCCCTGACTGAAGCTGCAGTCAGCTTGTCAGCCTGGGAATGGAGCTGAGAGTCAGGAGAAATCCAGGCCTGGGAAGGAATTCCCAAGCTGGAATTCCTCAGCTCTCTAAATGTGTGTGTCCACAGTCCAGCAATATTTTTAGCTTTGAAGGATGGCAGGCGAGTTGCAAATCAAAAAGAAATTTAAAAAAAGAGAAGAGAGGTGATATAAGCTGAGATTAAATTAATATCTGGCCTTTTTGTGGAGCACACGTCTCTTTTAAGGGGAGAATTGAGCAAGGAAAGGTGTGTGAGAAATGGCTGTGGGAAAAGCAGTGAATGGTGAGGGCCAGGCTGTGGAATAAATCCAAAGTGAACAGAGGAATGGCTGCAGAATTAAAAAAGGGCTGGATTGGAAGGGATCTTAAAGCTCATCTCCCTCCACCCCATCCATGGGCAGGGACACTTCCACTGTCCCAGGGTGCTCCAAACCCCAATGTCCAGCCTGGCCTTGGACATTCCAGGGATCCAGGGGCAGCCACAGCTGCTCTGGGAATTCTTTTCCAGCCCCTCCTCATCCTCACAGGGAAGAATTCCTTCCTAATATCCAATCTAAACATTCCCTCCTTCAGTTTAGGACTGGGGATGAAGTTGAGGGAATGAAAACAAAGCAGAAGAGCAGCCTGGAGAACATATCCATATTTTCATGGGTATGGATGTTTTTCCAGCATGCTCCTACCATCAGGAGAAGGTGGAACGTTTAGGGAAGAAGGTAAAATATCAGTAAGAATGAGGTTGATATTTAGCAAATCATCATGGAAGTGATTTGGCTTAATGTTGTGGAAGGAACAGATGTCAGAGGGGAAAAAAAATCCCTTGGGAGGCATAAGAACATGGAGAAATGGAAGGAAACACCAGAACAGGTGATCAGATGTGGCAGATTTCTGAAATCTGGCTGAACTCCTAAAGGACCACATTGGGAAGTGTGAAAGTGGGATGGGAGCTGAGCCAGCCTCAGAGAAACAGGGATTGGTTTAATCCTTTGGTAATAATTAGATTTTTTTGGGGTTGGGTTGGAACAGTAACCAAAGAAAATATTGTAACTTGTGAGTGGTCAAACACCGAGAAAAATAACAACAGAAAAGGAATAACTCGGGTTTTGGTAGTATCTGCTTTTTCTGTATTTTATTTTATCGTTTTTTCAAAATCCTGAGGTTTTATCAGCTGCATATTATGGGAATGAAGAAGCAAATCTGTATTAAGGCACTGGCAAGGGGAGGATTCCACCACTGCTCAGTGCTGATCATTATCCACGTGCAAAACCAACACCTTAAGCAAAAGAAAAAAAATATCATTTAAAATTATTTCTAAAGATACCAGGAAGCTTCAAGGAGATGAAGTCTGAATATCTGGGATTCGTTAAAAAACTGAAAATTGTGTATAAATATTTATGAGGAGGAATGGTGCTGGTGAGGGAGCAAAGCCATCTCAGGAGGCTTCCTGTCAATCAGAGCACCCAGATATGTTCGAGATGATTGAAATTCCTCAAAAAGGTGCATCAGTCACAAGAAATCTCCCATTTGAAGGGAGTGAGGGCAGGAAAAAAAAGCATCAGGGTTTGGGAGAGAGTGGCTTTTTTTTTTTTTTTTTTTTTTTGGGTTTTTGGTGATTCCTTTGGTGGGTTAGTGCTGAGTTTTGTGGCTGGTGAGAGTGGGACACGGCAGGAGTGGCTCCAGCCCCTGGAGCATCACCTTGGATGGGGAGGGGAGGAGAAAAACTGGGCTGGAAATTTGGGAATTGGTCACACTGATGGTCACACTGATTTGTTGTGTGGTGCCGTGGCTGAGGAAAAAGAGAGTTTGATTTTTTATGTTGGTGGCAAGTGTAGGGATAAAAGGGAATGCAAGGATGTAAAGGCCAGACCTTTCACAGGGTTTGGAGGTGACACTCAAAAGGTGCCTCAAAAATGGGCAGGGACACCTCCCACTGTCCCAGGGTGCTCCAAACCCCAATGTCCAACCTTTCCTTGCACATTCCAGGGATCCAGGGGCAGCCACAGCTGCTCTGGCAATTCCAGCCCAGCCAGCAATTCCTAATTCCCAAGATCCCACCCCAATCTCCCCTTTCCCAATCTGAAGCCATTCCCTGTGTCCTGTCCCTCTGTCCCTTGTCCCCAGTCCCTCTCCAGCTCTCCTGGAGCCCCTTCATTCCCTGGAATGTTCTGGAAGCTCTCCCTGGATCCTTCCCTTCTCCAGGTGAGCACCCCCAGCTCTCCCAGCCCTGGAGCAGCTCCATGGATTCCTCTGGATTTGCTCCAGCAGCTCCAGGTGCTGCTGTTGTTGTCCCCAGGGCTGGGGCAGCTCTGCAGGTGAGGTCTCACCTGAGAGGGGCAGAGGGACAGAATCCCCCTGCCCTCCCCTGCTGCCCACACTGGGGGACACCCCCACGTCCTCCTCATCATGGCTGCTCTCAATAAATTCATATCCGTGTGGATTTGTGCACCTTGACCCTTCGTGTGCCACATCTCTCTGTGTTGCTCTTCTCTACAAGCAGGTTTTACTGGTTTAAACTAAAAATCAAATTGCACCGAGATTAAACAGAGGAAAAAAACCTGTTGTTGAGTTCTTACCCCTCATAGCAAGGAGAAGCTGAAAATTCAGAATCCAGGAGCAGAGATGAGCTTGTGCAGAATAACCAAGAGGCTGCAGAGTTTGGCTCATGGGGAATGTGCTCTGAGCACATTTTCCGGCCAGGGGAGGTTACAATGATTTATTTTTTGTTTTCCAAAGAGCAGAGTTTCCTTGGGCAGCTGTTGGCCAAGGTGTGCCTGGTCTGCTGAGGCTGGCAGCAAAACTGGAGCCAGTGGCTTTTGCAAAGAGCAACCAAACCAACCTGGCACCGGCGAGGACGGGGAACGTTGCAAATCCCAGCTGTGCTACCTCAAAGGGGACAGGATCCCTTGATGAGGCGCCTTTTGTCCTAAACTTTCCTCTGTTCCAGCTGAATAAAGCAACGATCCTCCCAGTCCTAACGACCACGGCTTTCTGGAAATGTAAAATTACCAGATCTCATTAATGCGCGGCTCTATCATTCATCAAAGCACTCCTTACACCTCATGCTGGCTCCTTTTCTCTCCCCCTCTTAATCTTTCTCTCATTATAAGGATGTGTCTGCCCTTTGGACCTATCTGCTTCCAAGGAGTTGACACCTGCAGAGATCTCATTTGGGAAAGACTCGTTAACTCTTTGAAAGAGCTGAAATGTAGGGAGAAAACAATCCAGTGGGAGCAGAGGATGCTGTAAATACCCCAGGGACAAAGAGCAGGCAGAGGATGGCACATGAAGGAAAGGGAATTCTTTGTGTCCCTGTGCCTTTATCCTGATAAAATCTCAGTCTCATGGTCAACAGGTCCCTGCAAATGTAGTTAATGGCTTGATTTTTTTTTTTTATTTTTTTTTTTTTCCCCCAAGGATTTTCTGCTGCTTTGGAGACTTTCTCCCAGCCTAATGCACTTTTCACATGTGCTTCATGTAGCTGGAAAGCTGAAAAAAAAAAAAAAATAAAGATTTCAAAATGAGCTCAATTGCCATGAAATTAGACCTGGCTGGGGACAAAAGCTTTTGACACGTACATGGAAACTGCTCCTCCAGATGATCCTCAGAGTTCTGTAGCAGCTTTTATCTCAAGAACTAAAGCACTTTGCAAACAGTCAGATTACAGAAGTGCTGCACTGATCAGGTATTTTAGCCAAATAAATACTATTTATAAAGGAATTTTCAAAAGAGCTTTCAGAGATACCTGTCACAGTTTCAGCATCCTTATTCAGTGACTCGAAGCTCTTATCTGTCTCAGTAGGGGATGCCAATTTACTGATGTACTTTTCAGTTGAAATCCAGCTTCCATAAGGCAGATTAGCAGTGAGAAAATGCAAGTCTCTTTGGGGGGAAAAAAAAAAAAAAAAAAAAAAAGAGTTTGAAAGTTGTTTTAAAGTCGATTCTGTGATAAACGAGCCAATTGAGGAGATGTATCAGGTGCCACAAAAAAAAAAAAAAGTCACTGGAAATTGCTGGATCTGTGTTGTTCTGAGCACCTCACCTATCAAACCAAGCAGCTGAGTTGCCTTGTTCATCCTTTCTCTCCTCTGTATCCATCTGTTCCTGCCTCAAATCCCATTTCCTCTGTGAGCTCCACGGGATCACACACATTTAGTCATCACGAAAAGCAGGCTCGTGCTCTGATCAACATCTCCTCTCCCGGATATTGATGGTGCAGGTTTTAATTGCTCCATTCAATAAAACACTGTTCCTCACGTAGTGTTTGCCAGGCCCCTGTCAATACTGGAGCTGCTGTGGTGTGAGAGTTGTCCAAGAATATTGGCTTGGAGGGATGCAGGGAAGTTGTGCAGGAATGAGGTTGAGTGGAGGCTGCATTTCCATTAATCATCTCTAAACACAACGTGACAGCCTTGGAGAGGCTGCTGGAGTCACTCAGCCACCGAGACAACAAATCACTCAAGTACAGGAGCACTTTTATCAAAACTTGGCCTTTCTTTGATCTTCCACTGAAAGACCACCTGGGAGTTCACTGCTTTGACATTTAGCGATGTTATTTTGATAATCCCACCTGGATTTTATCATGGTCACTTTGCATTTCATGTTTTAATACGGTCTCCCATTACTTTCTTCTCCTCTCCTGTGTTTCCTCATCTCATCTTTAAATTTTATTTTTTTTTTCTTGTAAGATTGGCTAATGCTTCTCCTGGCATCTCAGGAGCTCCTTAAATATTAATAGGATTCATCTCCTGACCTTAGTGGGAACAGTCCCCTGTTTGCTTTTATGGCTCCACGGTGTGTGTGGCCCCAAGACTTCTTGCAATTGATGGAAATACTTGAATTTATCTCCTCGAATTCCAAGTCATCCCGAGTTTACCTCGTGGCAAACATTCTCAGTACCTGAGTGCACTGCAATAAGCAGCAGCAGGTTATATTCTCTTGCTCCCCTGGCCAAGGTGTGGAGTATCCAATTCTCCTGTGTGTGGGTAATGATTTTGTCTCTGGTTTCATCAGCACCTGCTTTTTGCACATTAACTTCTGATCAAGGAATAAATTGGAATATTTCCTTAGCTCATCCTCATGGATTTTGATTAGGAACCTCTCTGCAGTGCAGAAGTTGTTCTTTCAGTATAAATAATATTAATTTTTTATTCCTGAAGTTCATTAACCCCTGCACAATCCTGTTACCTTTCCTCCCTTCTCCACCCTGGTGTCTTTTTTCTCTCTGGGTACTTTTGTCACAATTATTAAGTCATTAAAGGTATTGTTGAAGAAACTTGGTTCAAATATCAGAGCAGCTGTGGGACAAAAATGTCCCAAGCCAGGTTGGGCAGGATTTGGAGCAACCTGGGATGGTGGAAGGTGTGCATGGGGGGAACTAAATGATATTTAAGCTCCTTTCTGTCATCCCAAGCCATTCTGATGGATCATATTCCAGAAGGAATCCAGCACTAAACCTGGGAATTCTCTGCTTTGCTGCTCCTTGGGAGCTCTTCCCCACATCCTTGTGGCCGCCACCCTCACAAACATCTCTGAGCGCCACGGAAGCATCACAGAAATTTTTTGGCTGCTGGTTTTTTTTTTGTTTTTTTTTTTTTTTTCCCTCTCCCCTGCTCAGGTGGAGCCCATCCCTTTTCCCAGAAGGAAGAGTTGCTTTCATCAACTCCATTTCATCAATTTGATTTGTGCTGGCAGCCGGGCTGGCTGTGCTTGACAGATTCTGTCTGAGAAGGGCTCTGGTAATTGCTCGTTCTGTTCGGTGCCTGTGTTGGTGACAGATGGTCACACTGAATGTTTAAAATGTTCAGGACCCCTGCATGATCCCCAAGCTTATGAACAACAAACTTTGCCAGCATTTCTGCTGTCTATTAATTTAAAATGTTTGCTCGAATTACTATTTTTTCCCCTTACGTTTCAGGCGTGTTTTGCTGGGTTTGTACTTTTCTAAAACGTTCTCTTTCCCCATTTTTTTTTTTTTTTCTTATTAAAGAAAGTCTCAAGATGTTCATGCAGACTGGCAGAAGAAAGTGCCAACTGCTGTTGCAGACTTGTTAACAAATTTATTTTTGCCTGAGAATGGCACATATGGCCCAGAGCGGAAATATTAGGGGTCTGTGGTCCTTGTGAGGGCTGGCAGATATTGTCTTGAAAAAAAATAGCTTTTGGGTCAGTCATAAATTTCATTTTTATTGCTGGAAGGACTTCTCAATTTTTAAATTTTTTTTGTTGTTTTTTGGGGTTTTTTTTCTGAACTGATGGTCTTCAATCATTTCACAGTCCTGTGACAGCTCCAGAGCTGCAAAAAAAAAAAAAAAAAAAGAGGTGGTGGGGAAGTGGCCAATTTATTTATGGGCTCTCTTTATTGCACTTGAGTAGCTGCAAACGAGGCAAGTTGGTTTATGAGGCCCATTGGAATTTCATGGACTACAGCCCGGGGGTTTAGGGTGGCTTGGCTGACCTGCAGGGTTTGGTTCTTTATCTTCTGCATCTTTATTCACAAGACTTGTAAATCCAAATTATCAGGACAACATAAATTAGAAGGTCTTATATCCTCATTAATTCTTATTCTTATAAAACCTTCATTCTCTTTTTTTTTTTTCCCAGTTTGAAATGTTGGACATCTTTTTTTTTTTTCTAGGTAGATTTTTCGATCCTACAAACTCTAAAAGCAAAACAATGTTTGGCTTCTTAGAGATTCCTCCAGCCCCCCTCGTGTTCTGATAAAGAATGTGATTTATTATTTTTTGTTTTCAAGGCAAGGTTGGGCAGGGCTTGGAGCACCTTGGGAATGGTGGGAGGTGTGGGACTGGATGGGATTTAAGGTCCCTTCCAACCCAAACCATTCTGGGATTCTGGGATGATTTCTAAATTCGGGATTGTCCTGTCAGTGATCCTTTCAGCTCAGGATATTTTCTGATTCCAGGATTTCCTGGCACATTTCTGCCTGTGCACAGCTGGATTTTTACACCAGGGGTGTCACCACGGTCAAATCTTTGCTGATATCTCAGGTTCTTCCTTACTTTGTCCAATGTTGCATTTTATATCTTTTTTTTTTTTTAGGATTGGGATTAAATGCTCAATATGGTATTTCTAGGTTGGAGTCAGGTGTTTCTTATCTATATTACAGTTTCACAAACTATGAGTTCTGCAGCACTTCCAGCTAACAAACTAAAAAGGAGACATCTCTCTCTCTCTCTACAAGGCCTTTTAAAGATAAATTATCCAATTATTAAATGACACCGAAATTATTTTTACTTTTAACACAATAGCCAACCACCCGTGACCCACAATGCAGAATTTTCTATCCAATTACTGTTGGATCCCAGAAATTTGGGATTTTTGTGCTTTCTGGTACTGACCCCCAGGAGAACACTGCTCTTGACTTGAGGCCTTGGAGAAAACTTCTAAATTTGAGTGATGGAGTTAAAATCACGGGTGTGTAGTTAAATAAAAGTGTGTGATTTCACAGGGTGAAGGGTTTGGAATTTGGATTTTTAGAATATAAAGACAAGATGGAGGATTTGGGGTGGTGTCTCTTTTTTGCCTTCTTCTCCATGGTTTCAGGTGGTAGTTTTTTGGTTGGACAGTCAGTGCTGCACTGCAGGTCACAGGAATTTGGTTATTGGATTAAAAGTATAAATAATATCGGTGTTAATTCTCTATTGCACTGTTTAGCTTTAAAAGACTTTGAAAGTAGTTCAATTCACCTCCATTTTGCTCACTTTTAGCTGGTAGCTAGAAATGCTGCAGAACTCTCTGTACTTTAGATAAGATTTAATAAACAACCCAACCCAAACACGAGAAATTTGTTTCCTTCATGTTTTTAATCCTGACTCTGAGTGGAGGCAGAAGAAACTGCACACAAGCCACTAATTAAGTGGTGCAGATATCACCATTACAAATTACAAAATCCCACCTAGACCCATGAAGAAGAAGAAGAAGGTGAAGAAGGACAAACCTCCTGTCTAAAAATCTCCATCTTGCTCTCTCTCTATATATTGCAATATTCTAAAACCTTAAATTCTGAGTTTTCCACCCTGTGATATCACACACTTCTATCCAAACTACACACCCATAATCCCAGTTTTGTCATTCAATTTTGGGAGCTTTCTCCACATCCTCAAGTCAAAAGCAGTGTTTTCTTGAGGGTAAATGCCTGACAGCACAGAAAATCTCAAATTCTCAGTCTAAAATTCAGGATTCCAACAGTTTGCAGTGAGGGCTGGAATAACCTTGCCATGTTTATCCCGTTGGATCAGCTTTGTGTATTCAGCTGGTGTGCACAGCAAAAATGAATTCCTTGCTCCTGCAATCCCTCCTGATGGATGTTTGGATAATTGTCCTATCTGCATATGTGAAGAGGAGAAGGAAATGATGCCACTGCTGGCTCCAAGGAAGGAGTGAAGGTTATTCTGGAGATCTGGAGGGAGGAGATTGATGCAGCCAGGATGTGTTGGAATCAAATCAGTAAATTAATCAACATCTTGTTATCCAGCCTTGAGAGTGCAGGATTTAATCAGGCAAAAAAAAAAAAAAAAAAAAAAAAGAAAAAGAGGAACTGATGTGTGCATAAATATATATATAAATATCTATATAGGTGTGTGTGTGTATTTGGAGGAACAGTTCAATATGACCAGACTGTGTGATTGCCTGGGATACACGAGGGGAGCAGGCCAAGGATGGGTGAGTTTTCCCCCAGCTGGCAGTGGGAGATGCAGGTGGATTCAGAGCTGGAGATGTCTCTGCCCACAGCACACCTGCACCTCTCACTGCTTCTCCTCTGTGAATTTTTTTGGGGGGTTCTGCTGTTTTGAGCAGACCTCAGGCTATAAAATGCAGCATCAGCCATGTTATTTCTGGTTTTTCTCTGTATTAGGCACCTCTTTTTTTTTTTGGTTTTGTTTGTCATTTGGTTGATTTAATCCAAGATTTATGTGGTGCTTTTTATCTGTTTCTAGATAGGATGTTTTTAAATTAAAATTTCATGTGAGGAATCCACAAACTTCTCAATACTCCCTGCTTATTGTAGTGTTTATATAGAAATAGTTTGACTTGATGATTTTAAAGGTCTTTTCCAACCTAAATAATTCTCTGATTCCTCTGGCTCCTTTTCTCTGTTTCTCACATCATTTCATTGATGAAATCCTCGCTGCTGCTCCTCCTCATCTTTGGCTTGGAATTTTCAATCCTTGCATTCATTTTCTTCATTCAGTGGGAAAATTCTGGAGCAGGTGGAAATGATCTTTGGTGCTTCTCTCCACTGCTTTTTTCAGTTTTTTTTCTTTGGAGCTGTGTTTTGGCAATGAAGGACTTGGATTTCCAAGTGGCTCCTGAGCAAGTGCCTCAGCCCAGAACTGGAGACTTAAATCAGCAACAATTTCGTCACCTGAAGGAAATCTGGAGTTAAACACACTGAGATATGGAAAATATTTTTGTTTTCTTGCTGTTTCAGCTGATTTGAGGAGTGCAGGCATCCCATACCCTGCTTTGCTAAAACCCTGTGTCACTCCAAGGATGATTTTCATCTCTCTCTCTCCAAGGCTTGTGGCTGAGCTGGGATTATCAAGGATGTTCTCCACCCTCAGGGAGAGCAGGGATTTATCAAAATTCTCATTTTGAGCAAACCCTGGGCAGGTTGATGCTTGTTTGAGAGGCTCCAGGATGGTGAGAACCAAACCAGAGCTCCTGAAGCTCCCCAGGATCCACCTGAGTGTGGTGGCAGCAATCACAGACATTGGGCACTGGAGTAGGGAATGGTGACATTCCCAAGGCTGACAGAGCCCCAGGAGGGTTTGGACAATGCTCAGGCACAGGGTGGGGTTGTTGGGATGGTCCTGTGGGGGCCAGGAGTTGGATTTGGTCCTTTGTGGGTCCCTCCCAACTCGAGGTTTTCCCTGATTTTATGGAGACAACACAAACACGTGGCAGCTCTTGGCCTCTTTCCATGGAGCTCCTTGTGGGTCACTTCCAGCTCAGAACATTCCGTGGTTCTGTGGTGGAGGGGGACTGGAAAATTCCCAGAGCACTTCTGGGAAAGCCTCTGTGCTTTGACTGCCTCAGCAAATTGAGATTCCTTTCCCACTCAATGCTCCAAGATCATTTGATCAACTCTTTGGGAATGTCTAGGATTGCCTTCCAGCAAGGACTGCTCTGTTCCAGCACACAGCTCATTAGTTTCTGAGGTAATTCGAGAGATTCATTAATCCAAGTTCCTTTTTGCCCCCTCTCTCCATGGAAATGGGACCAAATAAAGCCAAGGAGAGGGGATGAGTGAACCCATCTGGTTCACCTGGCAGGGCATCAGCATTGTCAAGCTGTCACCCCCAGAAAGTCCAGAAACACCAGTGCCAAGCTGGAGTGCTCCAGATGTGTGCCAAACAGCTGGAACTGTTGCATCTGGCTGGTGAAGTGGCTTTAGATGGAAAATATTCCAAGCAGGAAGGTCACATTCAGGTGAGCCAAGGGCAGCACAGAGCTCTGAAGGATTTGATTTTCTCTGAGTGCAGTTTGAGGCTGGGATGGAGCAGGAGTTCTTTCCACAGCACTGCTTTTACTGCAGGGTTTGTTCTTGCCAAACTTACTTGATTTTAAAATTGATTTTTTTTAACTGTTGAGGTATTTTTGGGAATGGTTCCTCCCCTCAGGAGCTTCACCCTCCAGTCTGAGGTGCTGAATTCTCCTTCCCTTGCTTTGTCCTTCAGAGTCTCCAATTCCAGGAGGTCACGTTGTACAGAATTAGCACAAGTTGTGTCAGATATTGTTCTCAAATGATGTCGGTATTTAATTGGCATTTTGTCACCTGGTGCCTTTCACTGCCCTTCAGCACTCTGCTTTCTCATGAGGTTTGTTTTAGGAGATGTTTTAATGACTGTCAGTCCTTGTGGTGATGGCCACAGTGATGGTGAGGATTGAAATAACCTCCAGGGGTTGGGTGATCTTGGGAATCCAAGGAAAAGGGATGAAATCTCATCCTGAATGCACCTGGGAATTGAGCTGAGCTGAACTTGGAGCTAATCCATTGGAAATGCTGGGGGATGAGGAAAATATTTGGTTCCAGAACTACTCCAAGGTGCCCAGCAGAGACTGGACAGTTTTAATGTCACTGTACGAGTCCTGTGAAATGCTGGATGCACTTTCTGGCTGTTTATATTGGGAAAAAAAAAAAAAGGATTATTTCATGCTGGAATTTGGTCTCATTACCTGCAAAAGGTATCAGGCACAGGAGGAATTGGAACGAGCTCCAGACTGAAAACTGGAGTTGCCACAGACAGGAATGAAGTGGCCAAAAGGAATTTTAACCTTGGAAATGAGGAAAAAAGGTGTTTATAACAAGTAGAAAAGTGAGGTTTGAAGAGTGAAGGCAAGAACTGGGTTTGAGCTTGAGGTGGGCAGGAAAGGGAAAAGTTGGAAGTTGTGTGGAGGAGCTGAAAGGGCAATTAATGGCCCTGGTAGCATTTTCAAGTTTTTTGTCCTCATTTGAAATCCTTTAGCTTTTAGTTTGTCTGGAAATGGGAGGATTTCAAAAGCAACTACAAGGAGAACTTGCTGGAATAATCCAGATTTTGCTGATGTTGGTTACAGCTGCAAAGAGAAGAAATGGGTTTATTTTAGAAAACAGCTGGCACTCTGTTTCTCACAGAAACCAAACATTTTTCACAAAATCCCCAAATTATTTGGGATGGAAAGGACCACAAAGCTCATCCCAGCCCCTGCCATGGGCAGGGACATTTTCCACTATCCCAGGTTGCTCCAAACCCTTTCCAGCCTGACCCAGGTCCTTTTTGTTTGGTACTGAACTCTCAGAAATGTTGAAATCCTAAAAGACTTTGTGGTCGCTGCCTTCTCCCGGGTTTGTGAAAAATATCAGGTGTTCACAGGGGGAGATAGCTGGGAAACAGAAGCTGGATCATATCAAAATAATGATAAATAAAATTCCTCCCAAAATGCCAAAGTCAGGGCAGGCTGATGACTTTGAAATAGTCCACGATGACTGATCCAGTAAATGAGATTTGTCTTCTGTGACAAGAGCCTGAGTTAGTCCAGAAGAAAAAAATCATCCAGTGGAACCAGAATTACATAAATAATGAAAGAGCTAAAATTGCCTCAGTTTTGTAATGTAGATGAAGGCAAGGTGTCATGACAGGAACACATTTACATATTAGAATTATTTAATTATCGGATCTTGTCCTCTAAAGAAGCAAACCCGACCATGAATATTCATGGCTTCAATTAAAATATTAATGGCAGGCTGAGGCTTTGGTTTTCAGGTCTCCAAACAGCCATAAACAGATTTATTTAAATGCAATGAGGAGTGGAGGTCAAAAAGGAGTTGCCTTTTTGGGCTTGGGTGCAGAGGCTCCCGTTCTCCTTGGAGGCAGGAGGATTTTATTTGTTCCACATTTGCTTTGGGATGGTTTTGGAGAGGAATTTTGTGGATTCCCCAACATCTGGAAGTATCTTCAGTGGCACCACCACCACCACGAGCATGTTTGGTGTCATCCCAGAAATGAACTTAAACCATCCTGCTGCTTTTCAATTAAGGAAGTTGAAGGTTTCATCAATAATTAAATGTACCCAGTCTCAGGCAAAAAAAAAAAAATATTTCCAGTGTGTAAATAGTTTTAAAGAAGAGATTTGAGATCATGAGGTGGTAAAAGCTAATGAGGGACTACTCCAAAAGAATTCTACTCACTCTTAAATCTGATTGTGCTCATAAAAAGCACTTCCTTGAGAAAAACAAATCAGAAGAGATGCAGCACTTCTGGATTTATCTGCAGGGAGGAGGAGATGCATTCGATGGTTTTATGTCAATGATGCATTTAATTTATCCAACAAAAACAACTGTCCATTTTTCCATCTCTGCCTGGTGCATTTTTCCATTTCTGGCTGTTACAGGGACACTGACAAAACTCCTGGAATTAAAAAAACTCTTGGGATTTGGCCGAGTTTGCCAGGCAGAGGGTGAGGAAGGAGGGAGGATCCCTGGGATGACACAAGGAGATCATGGATGAAGGAGTTGAACTCCAAGAACTTCACAGTCACAGTTCTGTGCAGACCTTATTTAATATTTGATACACAACTTTCAGGCTTCTGTCTGAAAAAGATGTTCCTGTTTTTGTTAAAGCCCCTTTTCTTTAAGGTTTACATGGAAAATAGAATTTTTTAAAACCAGATTTTATGGATGCTCCACCAGGAGGGTGGAATGAGATGATCTTTAAGGTTTTTTCCAACCCAAACCAATCTGGGAGTCCATGAGGACACTGAAATATTCTGAATTATTTCCATATTGAGCCATTTTGCAGCTTTTGGTGACAAGACTCAGAGGTTTTTTTGCTTGCAAAGAGTTAAAGGCAGCTCCTGACAACCAGGGCTTGAATTCTGCATAGACAACCCTGCATTTGTTTTGAACTTTAAAAAAAAAAAAAACAAAACCAATGCTCTGATTAGTTGGAACAGCTTTTCCCTGAGGAAAGACTATGGAGTGGTAATTTCATTACAAAATACAGTGCTTGGAGATGAGCTGGAGTTGGAATTCTTTTTTTTTTTTTCCCCCACCCTAAGGGATTTGACATTTCTATTTCTTGACATTTCTCTCATTGTTAGACTGGGTTGTTTTTTTTTTTTGTGCTGCTTTTTCCCCCTCCCTTGGTGCAATTGGAGCTCTCCTTCAAGCTTGGAGTGTCTCTTTTCTTGGAGGTAAAACTGATAATAGTTTGAATTAGTTCAACAAGCAGATGGTTGGGAAAGGAGCCTGTGTGTGGAAGTGTGGAGCACTGGGACATGTGATCTATTGCCAAAAAAAAATAAAATAAAATAAAATAAAATAAAAATATGAAGCACAAGTCTCTTGAACTAAAACTGTCATTATGTGGTTAAAAGAGGTGTAAAAATAGCAGTGGGTTGCTCAGAGCTCTGGCTTGAGGTGTGTTCAGTGTGTCAAAAGCAGCAGCTGAGGCAGGGCTGCTCCTGGAGCCCATTATTTTAGGGACAATGGATGTTTGGACAATGGATATGTGGGATTTCAGCTGCTTCTTTCCTGCACTCTCTGAATGCAGTGAGAGCAAACCCTGGTTTGTTCTTCATTCCCAGGGGGATTCATTCCCAAGGGATGTTTTTCCATGTTCTGCAGTTCTAAGGGATATTTTTCTGTGTTCTTCATTCCCAGGGGATGATTTTCCATGTTCTGCATTCCCAGGGATGTTTTTCCATGTTCTTCATTCCCAGGGGAATTCATTCCCAGGGATATTTTTCCATGTTCTTCATTCCCAGGGGATGTTTTTCCATGTTCTGCATTCCCAGGGATATTTTTCCATGTTCTTCATTCCCAGGGATGTTTTTCCATGTTCTTCATTCCCAGGGGGATTCATTCCCAGGGATATTTCCCCATGTTTTTCATTCCCAGGCATATTTTTCCATGTTCTTCATTCTCAGGGGATTTTTCTCCATGTTCTTCATTCCCAAGGGATATTTTTCATGTTCTTCATTCCCAGGGGATGTTTTTCCATGTTCTGCATTCCCAGGGATATTTTTCCATGTTCTTCATTCCAGGGGAATTCATTCCCAGGGATGTTTTTCCATGTTCTGCATTCCCAGGGATGTTTTTCCATGTTCTTCATTCCAGGGGAATTCATTCCCAGGGATATTTTTCCATGTTCTTCATTCCCAGGGATGTTTTTCCATGTTCTGCATTTCTAAGGGATATTTTTCTGTGTTTTTTATTCCTAAGGGATGTTTTTCCATGTTCTTCATTCCAGGGGATTCATTCCCAGGGATATTTTTCCATGTTCTTCATTCCTAAGAGATGTTTTTCCATGGTTTTCATTCCCAGGGATATTTTTCCATGTTCTTCATTCCCAGGAGGATTCTTTCCCAGGGATATTTTTCCATGTTCTTCATTCCCAGGGGATGTTTTTTTCCATTTCCATCCCTGGTGGTTCCATGGGGGACGTGTCCTGCTGTGTTCTGGGAATGGGGAGCAGCCTCCCCTGCCAGCAGAATTTTGGGAGTTTTGGGGGAGTTTTTATCCCCTACAAGCAAACCTGCAGCTGTAATCCCAGCTCGACAGACAGGGAATTCAGCACTCATTATTGTGGCTCCTTGGCAGAGCATGGCTTTATTTTAATGCTATAAACATATTTAATATCAGCCTAAATTCATCCTGTGGCTCCATCTTGATCACAGTGACAGGAAAATGAACCCACAAACAGCAGAGTTTGTGTCCAAAAAGGAGACACAGGAGTCCTTTTGGCTTTATCCCAATAAAGGGAGAGCCCATGGGACATTCCCCTGGCATCTCTCCGATTTTTGGAGCCTCCTTTTTATCCCAATTTCCCTCTCTCTTTCCCCATGGGCTGAGGGACTGGAGAGGCCCAGACTTCCCAAACCCCTGATCCCTGAGATTCCCCTCTAATGTCCAACCCTCCCTTGGCATTTTTCATTCTTACAGAATTCACAGCTTTTCCCCATTGCTTCTTTCACCTTTCAATATCCAATTTCATTTCTCTGTTTGTTTGTAAAGGCAAATTTCTTTTTTTCCATTCATCAATCAGTGGAATCCATCCCATTGTTTCTTTTATCTCTCAGAGCTGGTTTGATCCACCAGCTCGTTTGGAAAGACAAATTCCACATTCCTCTCAACAGCTTTATTTTCATTCCTCCTAATATTTCATCTGGATATTTTCTTGCAAATGGAGGAAGATCTTTACTCCAGCAGCTGGCTGGGGGTGAGAGGTCCAGAGGAATCCAGGGAGCTGCTCCAGGGCTGGGAGAGCTGGGAATGTTCCCCTGGAGAAGGGAAGGATCCAGGGAGAGCTTCCAGAACATTCCAGGGCCTGGAGGGGCTCCAGGAGAGCTGGAGAGGGACTGGGGACAAGGGACAGAGGGACAGGACACAGGGATGGATGGGATCTTGGGAATTAGGAATTGGTGGCTGGGCTGGGATTGCCAGAGAATCCCTGGAATGGCCAAGGAAGGATTGGAGCAGCCTGGGATGCTGGGAGGTGTCCCTGGAATGAGCTTTGAGGTCCCTTCCCAGCCAAGGCAGTGCAGGATTCTGGGATTCAGGAGACTCAGAATCCATTGCCAGGGATTGGGATGGAAAATGGGGAGAGAAAAGAGAGGAGAAGGGAAGGGAGAGCCTTCATGGTTTGCTGAGATTCCAAGGGAAGGCCCTGGATCCATCAATTGCTTGGAGAGGAGATGGATCCAAGCTCAGGGTCTGGAGAGCTGGGAATTGGCAGCCTGGAGAAGGGGAGGATCCAGGGAGAGCTTCCAGAACATTCCAGGGAATAAAGGGAGAGCTGGAGAGGGACTGGGGACAAGGGACAGAGGGACAGGACACAGGGAATGGCTTCAGATTGGGAAAGGGGAGATTGGGGTGGGATCCTGGGAATTAGGAATTGCTGGCTGGGCTGGAATTGCCAGAGCAGCTGTGGCTGCCCCTGGATCCCTTCCAGCTCAGGATATTCTGATTATCAATGATTTCTCTGATTCCTCAGTGCCCACGAGCACCTTGCAGGGGAATTTGATACAAACCTCAAAATTCAGGAGGAGCTGGGAAACTCTCACTCTGCAGCTTCTGCTGTGCTGTGGGGATTTTCATCCCCTAGTGTTGCTCCAAACTGCCCATCCCTTTTCCTGGGTCACATTTCTTTGCTTTCCCCAGCTGTGAGTGACCCTTGTAGGGGAAGAGCTCTTGGAATTCTCCCTCCCTCACATTCAGCCTCTTCTCTTTCTGGTTTTTCTTGGTGAGCTGAGGATTTCAGAGCGACTTTGTGGCTGTTTGAAGCTGAAGGGTGAGGAGCAAAGCACAGGGGAACCTGTGAACTCCTCACTCTACCCCACTGATAAATAAATAAATAAATTTATTTTTTAAGAGGGGAATGGATTTTCAGGCTGCAGCTTGGACAGCCTGGAATGTGCTCCGAGGTGTCAGGATAATTTTGGGTTGTGTCGTTTCTCTCCCTCCTTTTAAAATCATCTGCTTGATGTCAAATTGATTTTTATTTTTTTTTTTTTTATTATTTTTGCCCTGTACCAGTGGGTGCTCCTGCTTCCTGCAGCTGAACATGAGAGCACAGATTTCCTTTAATTTTGAAATTATAAAATCAAGATTCCAGATTTTCAGGCTTTCCCAACTGCTCAGTTCCTGTAGTTGGAAGCTGCTGAATCAGCAGAAACCACAAATTAATTCTATTTTCGGGTGGAAGCTGAAACGTTCAAGTTTGCCTTCTTCAGCTTTTAACTGTTGAAGCTTTAAAGTGAAATTAAAAATAAGAACATTTGTAAAAACTGAATTTTTTTTTTCCACACGTACTTCCCGAGCTTTTCATAAATTGATAGAATGGTTTGACTTGAAAAAGGATCTTTAAAGATGATCCAGTGCCACCCCTGCCATGGGCAGGGACATCTTCCACTATCCCAGGGTTCTCCAACCTGGATTTGGGCACTCCCAGGGATGGGGCAGCTCCTCTGCACAACCTGCTCCAATTTTCTTATCCTTGATAACCTGTGCAGCAGGAGCACCAATTAAAAAGGAAACCTAAATAAAGAAATCAATTGAGATTTTTCTATAAAACCGAATTCTTGGTTGTTATTTAGGGGAAATGTCAAATTTCCTGGTGATAAAAATGTAGAGAAACATATGGAAAAGGCTGGTCAGCCTTCACCCTGGAATTTGTGACATTGGAAACATCCTGGTCCTGACACAGTGGCTGCTGTGAAATGGTGTTTTATTAAATCACCAGGTTGCTCTTGTGCCACCAGTGGCTTTGATTAATTAATTAGGGTCATATCCTACAATAACAGCATTTCTAAATCCCTGGCTGCGTTTGAATGAGTTGTGATTAAAGTTCTGGCTGTTTTCCTGCGATTTCTGATGTCTCTGAGGGCCGAGTCCCCTCCTCTTTATTGGCATTTGAGTTTGGTTGCAGCCCCTGGGCTTTGGTGCCAATATCAGTGACAGTCTCAGGGGGAGCAAACTCTGCATGAAAATGCAAGAAAATAAAAGCTGTAACAAAATTAACACAGAGCTCACAAATTACCAGGGCCACAGTAGGGGGGGGGGGGGGGGTGTTGTTTCCTCAATTCTTAATTCATCTTTGATTGAATTCTTGGCCAAACCAAGCCAAGGGGGGGATGAGGAGCTGGGGGAAGCCATGTGAAGGAGATTATGGATGAACAGGTTGAAGGATGCTGCCTGACAGCTCCCACCCCTGCCCATGCAGGCTCTGGGCTTTTTTTGTGCACTGCCATGGCCAATCCACTGCCATTCCCAGGGGGGAAAAAGCTGAGTTCTTAGTGGGGATCGTTGTGCATATTGCTGGAAAATGAATTCATTCCCAGCCACGAGGTTTCCTTTGTTGCTGGGAATTTCTGGAGGAGTCCCCGGTGTGGAATCACCCAGGAGGATTTATTCTGCCTTCTTTTACCTGCCAGGTTTGGAATATTCTCAAGGCTTGTCAAAAGATGGGTGGATTTATCTTCATTAGAGCCCACTCCTTCATTAATACATGGAAAAAAAGCCCATAACAGCTCTGCTGCTGGGTCCCAGCTGTGTGCCAGCCTCAAAAATCCTCTTTTACCATCATGGCAAAAACTGAAACATCTTAACACCTCTTGCTTGGACTCAGTGATCACAGAGATCTTTTCCAACCTTAATAATTCCATAATTCCATGTCTGCTTCTCCCACAAGACCATACAGTGTTTTATTTGTCACTTGGACAAGGCGTGGAGGGACAGGACACAGGGAATGGTTTTAAACTGCCAGAGGGATGGATGGGATCTTGGGAATTAGGAATTGCTGGCTGGGATGGAATTGCCAGAGCAGCTGTGGCTGCCCCTGGATCCCTGGAATGTCCAAGGCCAGGCTGGACATTGGGGTTTGGAGAATCCTGGGATACTGGAAGGTGTCCATGCCCATTAAAACTGGACAATTTTTAAGGTCTCTTCCCACCCAAATCATTTTGTCCTTTTGTAATTCCAGCCTAATTCCTTTGTCTAAAATGTCCTGGAGCTTCTAAATTTTTTTTTTTTTTTAAGATGAAACAGGGATTTTAGAGTTAAACAGCTTGTAAAAAAAAATAAAACAGCAAATGACACTGTCAGGAAATATCTTACTCTATTTCACTTGCTTTTTGTTACCTCACGGTGGGTTTTGTTTTTTTTTTTTTTTTCCTTTCTGACATTAAAACTGAATAGAAAACATGTCAGGGATATAAAAAATTCAGGTAGGAGCCATTTGCTGCTACAGGAGATAAGATAAAGGAAGAAAGCTCTGAGCAGAGAACAGAGTAAAAGTGGATGCAGGGTGTGAGTAATCACAGCTCATTAGCTCCAGTTCGTTTTCCAGCTCGGGATAAGGAATTGTGCTGCAGCCATGCTTTGGAAGAGCTCAGATCTGTACACAGGGAGTTTTAGGCAAACCAACAAAATCCTAAATATGCAAGTTGACAAATCCATTAATCAAAGTGCCTGCTGCTCAGTCGTGTGGCCTGGGGGAGAGGAGGGAGGGGAGGGAGAGGAAAAAAAAAAAAAACCACAACAAGAAAAAAAAAGGAGAAATATGCATTTTAAACAATTTCTGTAGCTGGAAGGAGACTTTACATATGTGGCTGACACGGTGATCAAATGATAAAGGAGCCTCCAATTGAACCCCAACCTTTTGTGCAGGCTGTGAAAGCCGAGGCACGGCGCCGTTTCTCAAGGCAGATGGAGTGTGAGCAACTAATAAATCAGGTTTTGAAACATTAAAGAGCAACTTATTTAAATGCATATGGTGTTGGATCTCAGACAAGGCAGGCTAGAGGAGCAGGGAGGGATTGGGAGCATCAGCACAGCAATATGGCAGAGCTGGGGCTGGGGGGCTGCATCCAAACCAGCCACCAAATCCTGGGGGGAGCCACGGGAACATGCCTGGGGAAGCTGTGTCAGGCAGGAATTTGGGAGTTGTTGGTCAGTTTGGGACATTGTTCTGTGTTCAATGGAAAGCTGGAGTCAAAGGATGAATTTCAAACAGTGAGTAAAACGTTGGTGCCTTTTTTCTGACATTTCTCATCACAGCTTTGCCAGGGGAAGGTTGGAGCCACAATCTCAATTCCCCTTTTGGGGAACTGAAATGCAGAAACCTGAGCAGGGTCACAGAGGCCACGTCAGTCCTGTTGTGGCTGGAATCCAGATCTGCCTCTCCTGCTTTGGGAAATCACTTTTCCTTCAGGTTTGGAGCAGAGTTTGATCTGCAAACCTGAACAGAACAGCAACTGCAGCTCTGCTCAGAATCCCAGAGTGCTTTGGGCTGGAAGGGACCTCAAAGATCACCCAGTGCCAGCCCTGCCATGGCAGGGACACCTTCCACTGTCCCAGGGTGCTCCCAACACAATGTCCAGCCTGGCCTTGGACATTCCAGGGATTCTCTGGCAATTCCAGCCCAGCCAGCAATTCCTAATTCCCAATCTCCCCTTTCCCAATCTGAAGCCATTCCCTGTGTCCTGTCCCTCTGTCCCTTGTCCCCAGTCCCTCTCCAGCTCTCCTGGAGCCCCTTTATTCCCTGGAATGTTCTGGAAGCTCTCCCTGGATCCTTCCCTTCTCCAGGCTGCCAATTCCCAGCTCTCCAGACCCTGAGCTTGGATCCATCTCCTCTCCAAGCAATTGATGGATCCAGGGCCTTCCCTTGGAATCTCAGCAAACCATGAAGGCTCTCCCTTCCCTTCTCCTCTCTTTTCTCTCCCCATTTTCCATCCCAATCCCTGGCAATGGATTCTGAGTCTCCTGAATCCCAGAATCCTGCACTGCCTTGGCTGGGAAGGGACCTCAAAGCTCATTCCAGGGACACCTCCCAGCATCCCAGGCTGCTCCAATCCTTCCTTGGCCATTCCAGGGATTCTCTGGCAATTCCAGCCCAGCCAGCAATTCCTCATTCCCAAGATCCCATCCATCCCTGTGTCCTGTCCCTCTGTCCCTTGTCCCCAGTCCCTCTCCAGCTCTCCTGGAGCCCCTTTATTCCCTGGAATATTCTGGAAGCTCTCCCTGGATCCTTCTCCTCTCCAGGTGAACATTCCCAGCTCTCCCAGCCCTGGAGCAGAGGGGCTGCAGCCCTGGAACATCTCATCCCAATCCCTTTCCGCTCCTTCTTTCCCATTTTTATACCTTTAAGGATTTGTGAAGGTTCAGCCATTAGACTTTATTTGGTTTGACCATCCCTTAATTTCTGCTCAACATTTTTAGGGTTTCAGTGAAAGATTTGAGGTTGGAACCTGCCCTGGGCACCACCACCCCAAACTTTTGGGAGCATCCCTGGGAATTTATCACTGATGGAAATACTGAAATGGGACTGACTTCTATAATATATTCAGGGTGAGCTTAAAGTATTTCCAGTGCTGTGGCTTTAGGGTGCTCCTGCCCTTGGCTGTGCCAGTTTGGTGTCCCCTGTGCCCTGTTCAGGCTGGTGACAAGGCCCTGGGAGCTGGGAGCAGCTCTTGGGGTCACTCAGTCACCTCCCAGCTCCCTTCGTGGCCCCAGGTCTGACAGCAGCCACTGCTTCACCAGCACTTACCACCCAATTCCCACCAATTTCGGGATTTCTGCAGTTCCATCATCGATGTATAGATTCCCACCTGCCATGATTAAAAGAAGAGCAGGTGATTAAGAGGAGCAGAGAAGAAATGCAGTCTTTCCTCTGCCAGAAACCTGTGCTCAATTGCTTCTCCCCTCAAGCAAGGAAGTAATCAAGTATTGGCTGGAGCTCATTCTTGTCTGTCTTGATAAGGTGGATTTTTTTATCAGGTGGGTCTCAGTTCCCTCATTCCTATTCCAGGAGAGGGAATGAGAGCCCCACGTGCTGGGTCAGAGCAGGGGTCACTCACTGCCAGCTTGGGGTGGAGAAGGAACAAAAGTCATCATTACAGAAGGACAGACAGAAAAAATGTGCCTGAAATAGTCCCCAGAATTCCACTGGAAGTGTCCAAGGCCAGGCTGGATGGAGCTTGGAGCAGCAGTGGAAGTGTCACCATGGCAGGGGTGGCACTGGATGGGTTTTAAGGTCCCTTCCAACCCAAACCATTCTGGGATTCTCTTAAGAGAAATGAAGTTTGAGGATTCAAGACGTGCTAAAGAATTTGGGAGGTGATAAATTGTGTTTGGTTCCATGTGAAAAGAACTGAAATGTGTGAGTGGCAGTGCAGTGAATTCTCAGTGCAGGGGAAACTGGACCTGATGTTCCTGTCCTGTGTGGTTCATGGAGCCAGGCTGGGAGAGCTGGGAATGTTCCCCTGGAGAAGGGAAGGATCCAGGGAGAGCTTCCAGAACATTCCAGGGAATAAAGGGGCTCCAGGAGAGCTGGAGAGGGACTGGGGACAAGGGACAGAGGGATAGGACACAGGGAATGGCTTCAGATTGGGAAAGGGGAGATTGGGGAATTGGGAATTGCTGGCTGGGCTGGAATTGCCAGAGCAGCTGTGGCTGCCCCTGGATCCCTGGAATGTCCAAGGATGGAGCTTGGAGCACCCTGGGACAGTGGGAGGTCCCTGCTCATGACAGGGGTTGGAACTTCCAACCCAAATCATTCTGAGATTTATTTGGGGGGGTCTAGCATACAGAAATATGAGAACACAGGAGATTTCCATTCTAAAACTCCACAGCTGCTGTTCACACATCAATCCCTTCTCTCTGAGCTGGTTTGTGATCACCTGCTTTGCTCTCTTCAGGCATCTTTTGCTTTCCTCCCTTTCACGTTGAATGAAATTTGAATTTCCAGGCCTTGAGGATGATGTGCAGGCAATAACTGTGGTGTTGATTCCCACACAATCAGGAACTTTTGGGAAGCACCATGCCATGGAAACTGGTTCCTGTCCTGCTCTCAGCTCGTGCTGCTCCCTCAGAGTGGAGGATGTGTTGATTTGTTCAATTGTTGTTTCAAAGCTTCTTCCTTTATTCTTCTTCATTCCTCTGTTCTGCATGGATTAACATGGAGTGGCTCCCTAGGAGAGGGGCCCAGGAATTCTTCATTCCATGCCTGGAAGCTGTTTAGGTGAATTGTGCATTGCAGAGAGATCAATGAGCCTGTGCTGTGCTAACACAGGGATGGGAACAGAAGGGAGCTGAAGTTTCCATGTGCTCCTCATGATTTTGGGGTTTTGCTGTTTCCATTGATCCCCAAATGAATATTTCTGGGATGTTTTGGGAAGGGATTTATTTACCAGGCAAATATCTTTGTGTCTGAAAAGTTTCAGTGACTGGTAGGATTGAAAATGTGGGAGGACTGAGGATAAAATGCACGTAGACAGATAAAACTCTGAAACAATGAGGTAATGTCTGATGGCTCCTCAGGTGACAGCAGAAGAAATCTCACCCTTTTTTAGCTGTTGTGTGAGAGACAGGGAGAGCTTTTCTCAGGATGTTGTTAAAAAGAAAAAGAAATTACTTCATTACTTGCAATGAATTTTAAAACCTGCTCAGCAAATCTTTCAAGGGGCTGAGCTTTTCTCTGATGTGCTCAGGTCTGTCAAGGAACAGATAAAGACAAAGAGAAATTTGTGATTCCACCTGAGAACATTGGAAGAGTGAGAGAACAGTCACGAAATGGTTTGGGTGGGAATGGACTTAAAAATCATCCAACCCCACCCCTCCCCTCTGCCATGGAGCCAGGCTGGGAGAGCTGGGAATGTTCCCCTGGAGAAGGGAAGGATCCAGGGAGAGCTTCCAGCACATTCCAGGGAATAAAGGGGCTCCAGGAGAGCTGGAGAGGGACTGGGGACAAGGGACAGAGGGACAGGACACAGGGATGGATGGGATCTTGGGAATGAGGAATTGCTGGCTGGGCTGGGATTGCCAGAGAATCCCTGGAATGGCCAAGGCCAGGCTGGACATTGGGGTTTGGGACAGTGGAAGGTGTCCCTGCCATGGCAGGGGTAGCACTGAGTGATCCTTAAGGTCCCTTCCCACCTGAACCACTCTGGGATTCTCTGACATTTTCTGTGAGCATGGAAGATATCCATGCAAACATTTACATTTTAACCAAGCAGGATGGAAAACTCAAACTCTCCTCATGTTTATTCTGACTTTCAGCACCTGCAGAGGTTCCAGTTTCCCTGCTCATCTCCTTTTTCATGTTGAAGTCTGACATTTTAGGCTCCATTTCAGACACATCGAGCTCTGTCACTAATGGCCCTGTCTCTGTCACCACTTGCAGTGACATTCAGGTGGGCACACTTCATTGCCAGCACGGCAGGAGGGTGTCATTAACTCTGTGACAAATTTCACTTCAAGTTTTCTTTATTTTTCTTTTGTTCTTCATATTTTATTCCCGGGCAGATTAAAGCAGCAAACTGAGCTCCTGAGAGGAAACTGCTACAACAACGAGAGAGGGATGGGGAATTTTGGGATATTTTCCTGGACACACCAGCAGTGCAGAATTTTCCAGCTCAGCTCTGGTTTGAGAGGCTCCAGATTTGATCTCTGCTGGGCATTGATAAGGAGAGGAAAAAAGGCATTATTTCCACTCCTCATGGAATTATGGAATGGTTTGGGCTGGAAGGGACATGAAAGCTCATCCAGCTCCAATCCCATGGCAGGGACACCTCCCACTGTCCCAGGGGATCCAAGCCCCAATGTCCAACCTGGCCTGGGACATTCCAGGGATTCTCTGGCAATCCCAGCCCGGCCAGCAATTCCCAATTCCCAAGATCCCATCCATCCCTGTGTCCTGTCCCTCTGTCCCTTGTCCCCAGTCCCTCTCCAGCTCTCCTGGAGCCCCTTTATTCCCTGGAATGTTCTGGAAACTCTCCCTGGATCCTTCCCTTCTCCAGGCTGCCAATTCCCAGCTCTCCAGACCCTGAGCTTGGATCCATCTCCTCTCCAAGCAATGGATGGATCCAGGGCCTTCCCTTGGAATCTCAGCAAACCATGAAGGCTCTCCCTTCCCTTCTCCTCTCTTTTCTCTCCCCATTTTCCATCCCAATCCCTGGCAATGGATTCTGAGTCTCCTGAATCCCAGAATCCTGCACTGCCTTGGCTGGGAAGGGACCTCAAAGCTCATTCCAGGGACACCTCCCAGCATCCCAGGCTGCTCCAATCCTTCCTTGGCCATTCCAGGGATTCTCTGGCAATCCCAGCCCAGCCAGCAATTCCTCATTCCCAAATCTCCCCTTTCCCAATCTGAAGCCATTCCCTGTGTCCTGTATTCCTGGAATGTGCTGGAAGCTCTCCCTGGATCCTTCCCATCTGCAGCTGAGCACCCCCAGCTCTCCCAGGCTGGCTCCAGCCCTGGAGCAGCTCCATGGATTTATCTGGACCTTCCTTCCACTGCAGCCTGGTCCATGGAAGGTGTCCCTGCCCATGCAAGGGTTGGAATTGGATGGACTTTGAGGTCCCTTCCCACCCAAACCATTCTGGGATTCTCCTCTCCCTGTTTCCTGCAGAGCTGCCAGTTTTGGGTTGTGTGGATGAAAAAATCCTTCACCTCCCTGCAGGAAATGCTCTTGGTAGAATCAATCAGGATGGAGGAATATTCCTGATTTATTTTTATGGAGATGTTGGTGGCTCTCCAGCACAGGGAATTGGCTTCAGTGGAAAAATCGTGGGTGGTCCATGTAAATAACACATTTCACACCTTGATACAGGCAGACAGTCCCCAGTGGAGATCTCCAACTCTCAGGGAAAGAATCCTTCACTCCCCACTTGGGCATTTTCTTCCACAACAAAACTCCAGTGTTTAGAACAGTGAAGGTGGGAGGAGCAGTGGCATTAAAATTGCACTGCTGTGTAGTTGGGATGTCCAAAGCATCACCAGGAATAAAATTTACCCCTCAGCATCTTTTTTTGGGGTAAAATATTCAAATACAAACAAAATTCCTTCTCCCCCCACCCCATAGCCTTCACCTACCTGCAGAGCACCCACGATTATTGATGGAGGAGATGTAAAAGCACATTTTTCTCTCAGTGCCAGGCTTCTGTTTCCTCAAATCCATCATCATCTGGCCCAGCAGATCAGACAGATTGTTTTATTCCTCACCGTGCAGTTCATCCCAGTCAATAATATTGATTAGTGCAGGGTGACTTGATGGAACAAGAATAACACCCCTCTCTTAATTGGAGCCTGCATTTCCTCATCCCTGCCTCAGCAGCTCATGCTTGGCTGGCTTCTCCAATAATTCTCTTCAGACACCACAGAGCCCACTGGAAATTGCAGGATCTGACATTAACAGGGGAAGTGAATAATTTTCTTTTCCTTGAACTCGTGCCTCTTTTCTTCCCCGATTAAACTGCCACGTTGTGAGAGTTCACTCTTCAAACTGAAAATCTTGGATTTTTTTTTTTTTTTTTAAATACCATCAGAAAGTTTTAAACAACTGTGTCCTCAGTTGCTTGGTGCTTCCCAAGTCCATGTGTTAGGAATTATCAAGGAGCTCTGTGGGCTCAGGGCTCATTTGAGGAGCTGAGTCAGCTCTGGAAATGTTGTGGCTGCAGAATTCCACTTTCCCAGGATCTCCCACTCCATGGGGAATCCAGTGCTGGAGCTTTTACATTCACATCTTGGAATTTATGGGAATTCTTGTAGGAAGCACTCCTGACCTAGAGGGATTATTGAGATGTTGGTGACCTACTCAGCCCTTGCAGAAGGGTCAAATAAATTCAGTCACCACAGAGCTTTTTCTGCAGATTGATTGTCCTAAAGCACATAAAATTCCCTTGGAAAAGAAAGTTGGAGTTGCTTCCTCACCAGTTGTGTTGCTCCTCTTTCCCATTTGGAGAAATCCTTTTTGTTTTGGAGACAGGGGAGATGTCAGGGTCAAAAACTTCAGTGACCTGCTGGGGTAGTTTGGATTTCAAAACTTTTGTCATTCCCCTGCCTCTAAAGCTGTCCCAATAACGTGATTGGCTTCTGTATTTATTATTTATTATCACTCTTTAAGGAGAGCTCACATGGAAAGGGTTTGATAACACCTGGGATATTCAAACTTCGCCCAAGTTCCTTTTGGAGGAAACCCTGGGCTGGAATTCCCAGAGCAGCTGTGGCTGCCTCTGGATCCCTGGAGTGTCCAAGGCCAGGTTGGACAGGGCTTGGAGCACCCTGGGATAGTGGAAAGTGTCCCCATGGGATTGGAACTGGGTGGGCTTTGAGGTCCCTTCCAGCCCAAACCATTCCATGATGATTTGTTTATGTGTGGGGTGTCTGACCTGTTGTCCTAAAGATTTTTTCTTCAGGAATGCTTCCATGTGGACTTTGTTGCTGTCAGAGCTTTCAGGAAGTTGTTGTTTTTCCCCTCCCCTCTCTTTTCTCTCCCAGTATCCAAATTTTAGGTACTTTGGTGTCAGGAGCTGCCTGTGGGTGTCGTTTTGGGGTGACACAGTGGCACTGCTCAGGTTTTATGGCCACTCCAAACCCTGCAGGCTGTGATGTGTAAATGATGTTCCCTCAGTTGTGTTTTGCTGCCAAACTCTGCAAATTCCTTTTTCCTGTAGCTGAGAGCCCGTTTGTACCCAGGTGGAACTCAGAGAAGGGAAAGTTCCACACAGGAATTCCAAGAAAAAGAGCTGGGAATGAACTCCTGGGAGAGCCAGTATTGCTAAATACATGATAAATACAATAAATGAGTTAAAATGTCATCCCAGACCATGGTTGCAATTGTGCCATCCCCTCTCAGAAGTGCAGCACTTGCAAGCAGGAAAATTCTGGGGATTTCTGCTCTCCAGGCCTTTTCCAAGCACTGTGGGCTTCAAAACACACCTGAGCCACGTGGCCAAGGGGTTGGGTGTTTGTCACCCGGGGTGAAGCACCTGGATTTGGTGGATTTTGTGCCAAAATGTCCCTAATTCTGGGACAAGGAGCCCAAAATCACCTCCAGTCACCACCTGCAGTGTTGCCTCTGCCCTGGCAGAGCTTGGGGAGGGCACAGAGAGCAGAGCTTCACGTTAATTACTGATCTTGCAGGAAAGAAGCATTTAATTCCTGTTTAATTATGGCTTGCTAAATGTTTAATTATCACTTGCTGTCTGAAAATCAAGGGCTGTTAGACAACTTTGTTCCACGTTATTTTCCAGGAGGACCAGATGATAATTTAATTGAAGGTGGTGGGTCCAAGTTTGTCTGCAAACCAGGAGCCAGGAACATCACCATCATCTTCCACCCCCTGCTCAGGTAAAATCTGCACATTCCTACAGCTGCAAAGAATTAAAATAAGTCGAATTCAATTCTGATTTGTGGGGATGTTGGGCACGTTCCAGTTCTGAGATGCCAGAGCAAAGGGGTTGCTCTGAAGTTGTTGACGTTGTAAAGTTGTTGTGTGGAAAAAAACAAAAACAAAAAAAAACAAACTTGACAATGTTTTTAAATCTTTTTCAAACTGAACTGTGATGTCAGGTGGGATTTCCTGTCTGGGTGACCCTGTGTCACTGACCAATGTCATTTATTGACCTGAGTTGGGTGAAGTTTATTTGCAACCTGCCAAAAATTGATTCTTGCTCTTCTTTGTGCTTATTAAAAAGTGGAACTGCAAGGTGAGTTCATTGATAAAACACTGTGGGCTGGGGACTGCAAATTAATTCCTGATCCAGAGTGAGCCAGGAATTAAAATGAAAAAGGATTCAAATTGTCACAGCTGGAACTTTAAACAGAGCAAGCTTTTAATAAACCTCTTCTCACTCTATCATTCACCTCTGATATTTGAATTTTGCTGCTTTTCTAACAGTTTGTCCTGTTGGTTTTGTGGAAATACAATGTTTGTCCTGGTTCAAGTCAACCTCCCACCTCTTTTATCCTGGAAGGGATTTCCCTTCTCCCCAGGCATGGCCTTTCCCAGCACCTTTGGAGAGCATTTCCCAGAAAATAGTCATAAAAAATAATTGGAATCTGATCCCCAGAGGAAGGAATCTCCTCCTGACACCTCCATGGCTGAGAGCTGGGCTGATTTGTGACTTCTCAGGACTTGAAAACACAGTTGGAAAAGGCATAAATTCCTCCAAATCTAAATTTCTGGTGTCACAACAGCAGAAATTTGAATAATCTTGAGAAATCCTGACCTGTGGTGCAATGGTGTGCAAGATCTTGCCTTGAAAAAAGAGTTTATTTCTTGCTGCATAACAAAGTGGAGAATTCCATAAGCACATTTCATTTCCACCTCTGTCTCTCTTAAACTGAAGAAATGTGCTAGAGGTAAATTTGCTACAGGAGGATTTCTAGTTTTCAGCTATTTCATGATGGGAAAAGATGGACAACTGAAATTCAATGCTCTTCAGGGTGTGACTATGATGATGTGGACTTCAATTCCTAAATCATTAATGAATTTACAGGCATCTTGCAAGCCCAGGGGGTGGTGAAGCTCCTGTTTTTATTGATGAGATCTTTCCCATTGATTGAAATTCTTTCTCTTTGCCTTCCTGCTTTATTTTCCCCCCCCCCCTTTTTTTTTTTTTTTTTTTTTTTTTTTCCTCCCATCTGAGTGAAACACAAGTGCTCTGCTTTAAATAGCACTTCTCCCAAACACTTCACTTTGCATTCCCAGCCTGCAAGTCAGGCAGGAGAAATCATTTGCCTCATAAAAAATAATTGCACGGAGATGAAGGTATCTGTGTACAGCGTGGTTTTCATGCCAACCACCTGCAACATCTTCACTCCCTTGCATTGAGGATTTCATCAATAACTGCAGGAAAAAGAAGGAAAACGTGGAATGACCCAGTTTGCCCTTTTCTCCCTGCGGGATGGGAGAATTTGGGGGTAGGAGAGGGCTGTAAAAACCATTTGAATGTGATTTGATTCATTTCAATGTTGGACTCGGGGAATGTGCTGAGAGGTTGAACTCGTGATGATTTAGGGATGGATGGGATGCAGAGAATCTGGGATGATCACAGGGTTTCTTTAGCTGGCAGTAATTCCCTACAGGGAATTCTGTTCCTGCTGGGATAGCCATGGCCTGTCCCACCAGCAGCTGAAATGCTCAGAGAGGTGAATTTACTAAAATATTGAAGCAATTGCAGTAATTTCTGGCACGTGGAATCATAAAATGATCATGTCTTGGTTAGATCCTTGTTGCCCTTTTCATGTTTTAAATGTCCAGCTCTCCTGGAGGTAATTCCTGCAGAGCTGTGAAGTTTCCACCTGTTTTATTTTCCTTTTTGAGGTTCTTTATGACCTTCCCTCCTCATCTTTCATCCCCGTCCCTTGTACATGCAGGAAATAGATCTGGTTTGAATTCAAATGATCAATATTTTATTTACAAGGGTTTGTTTGGTTTTTTTTTTCCCCCTTGTTTTTATCAAAGTCCCATAAATACATTGCCAGAGGAACTTCAGCACTGCATGGACTGGCTGATTTTATCAGACAGCTGAGTGCTTCTGAAAGTATTAAACAAACTGCATGACTGAGAAACCAGACCCTGGTGGGGTTGATTTAAAGCCTGAGCACCACATAAAGTGATGGCTTTAAAATATAACTCAGCCCTGAAATGGTGAGGGGAGAGTTGGAAGCAGAGCATTCCCACTCATCAGTGGGAACTTCTCCCTTTTGTGCTCCTGCTGTGAGAAGTGTCAGTGCTGATCACATCACAGCTGCACCAGCACAGGGACAGATTTGCTGCTCATAAAGCCATTTTTTAATCCTTTTTTTTATTTACAAACTGAGGGTGGAACTTGGATCCAGATCCTCTTGAAGAACACGGGGTCAGACTTTAGGAGAGGTGCAAACGAACCCATTCCCAAAATGACCAAAATTTCGGGAAACTCTTAATTAAAACCATGGGCAGTGTAAGGAAAAATAGCTAAAAATGGTTTTCAGAGCTTTCCTTGCCTTTGAATTCCTTCAGAGCAGGGAGCCATGGTTGGGAAGTGAGATTTGTGTTGCTCAGGATGTGGGTCCCTAATTTCCACAAGGACAATTGAGACACACCAAGGCCCAGATTAATTACCAGCACTTAATGACACCACCACACACACAGAATAAACGAAGAGTGCATTTCTGAGAGACAAGTGGGTGTTCTAGAGGAGGTGATTCCTGGGAATAGGTTTTCCTAACTACATCTGGAAGCTAATTGCACTTAGAAATTGAGGCAGAGCCCACCTCTGATTCTCCTTAATTACATTTCGTGGGAGGTGCCAAAGTATAAAAGTCACCAAAGGAGTCCAGTTTTTACCTCCATCCTTTGCTGGCAACCAGCACTGGAGTTAACTGGGCTGAGGAAAAAAACATCTTCCTTTGGAAGAAGGAATCACAGGAGCCATCCCAAAGCTCTTCATTCTGGAATCTGGAACAGCCTGAGCGATGTCTGTCGTACCATTTGTTTGGTGGGGAATTTTTTTTTATGTCTTTTTTTTCTTTTTTTTTTTTTTTTTTAATGTTTATTTGTTTCAGCTGGCATATTTGAAAGGCACTTGGCTCCTCGGGGTAATAATCGTTTTACATATGCTTTATAGAGTGTGTTTATTACCAGACAATTGAGGAGCAGATGTCTGCAGTCTCGAGGCTGGAGGGGGAGGAAGGGGAAGGGTGGGAGATGCAGGGGATGGATGGTGGTGCTGAGGCAAGAGCAGCAGCCAGGAGGGTTTCCATTCATCACCATCAGCCACACTTCATTAGGATCAAGCAGCAATTAAAAGGGCTGGAGGATGGAGGAGAAAGCCAAGTGCTCGTTGGTCGGGAAGGAGGAGTCACATCCCAGCAGGACGTGGCTTTGGGGAGGAGCAGTGCAATTGTCCTGGCACCTTTTGGGTCTCCACGGGGTCTGGTGGCATCTCCCCTCTGCCAGGTGGGATGTGCCAGTGGCGTCCTGAGAGTCTGGAGAGAAAGAGAAAAACGAAGAATTGGTGTGTTGGGGTAGGAAAAATCCCACAGGGATGGAGGAGAAGCAGAATTGCCGATTTGCCACGTCTAACCTTGTTTGGGATGCAGAGACTGGGGCTGAAGTCTCTGGGGTGTGTCCAGGGCACTGCAAAGTTTTCTGCCTCTTGTTGTTTGGGATTGATGGGAGTGGGGGGAAGAGAGCAGCAGCAGCTTGCCATTCTCATTTAAAATAAAACGCTCCTTTTTTTATTTATTCCTTTTCCCGTCACTGAAAGCAGTGGGCTTCTCACTTGAAAGCAAATTTGGATTGAACTGTTTCTTCCATTTATTTTAATGCAAATCAAAGAGGGATTATTCTGTTATTAAATTAAAAAATCCTTTAGGGACTAGTCAGAGAGGGTGCTGATGGACTTTTTCTGCCTGTTGATATCAGAATGTTCCTCTCCACTGGTGGCTCTGAGCTGCTGATGGAGAAAAGTTCCAGGTCCCAGGAATTCTCTGTCCTTGGCAGGGGAGTGCACAAGGTGCAGGACATGTGCCTCCAGCCAGGTGCACGAGCAGAGCAGGGATGTTTTATGGGAATAATCCTGTCAAGCTGCTGTTGAATTCGGGATATGTCAAGATAAAAGGTGCTGGATGTAGAATTGAAATGCTGCTTATTTTGAAAATGTTGGGAAGGGACAGCAAAGTTGTCATGGGACATCAAAATTTTTTGGTCTTCGAGCATCAGCTGCTGCTGATGTTAAAAAACTACATCACTAGACTGATCTAAAACTCAGTTTGTAACTCAGAGCCCCTGTGTATCTCACCAGTAACCCCTTTCAGTATAATAATAATAATAATCATCTCGTTTTATTTTAAAATATGCTGTAATATCTCGTAGCTACACACTATAAAATTAATACTTGATAATATAGGGACTGTGGGTTTAGGGAAGCAAAAGGAGTGTGAAAATTAGATGAGTTTGTAACATTTAAACTATGCTAAATCACAGCAAATAGGTTAAGAAAAATATGTGGCATTTTGAAGTCTAAGGGTTATTTATTGTTAGTGAAGTAGACGGAAAATGTCAAGTCCTCCTGTGGCACAAATAGTGCTAAATAATGAGAGCTGATGCCTTCAGCTTTCTGAATCAAACCTAAAATACTTGATTTCAGAGAAATCAATAAGGCTGACAAGCTGGGAGAGGGGAGTTAGAACGCTGACTACCTGAAGTTTGTGTTTGAGGCTGAGTAATGTGCAGAGGATCAGGGCAAATATTAAAAAAAAAAAAATCAGAGGTGCTGTTAAGTGCACAGGAAACATGATTTGGAAAGTTTTAAAGGGAGTGAAAGAACTCCTGCAGATTTCATCAGGTCTTACATTTCAACAGATCCCCTTCAAAAGGTGGGAAGATATCACTTAGTTAATGGAATTCTTGCTTCTGCAAGGTAGGGGCAGGGAGATGGGGATTGTCTGTGGTGAGACAGACCAGGCTCAGATCAGGAGATCACAAATTCCCAGGATCCCTGAGGTTGGAAAAGCCCTCCAAGGTCATCAGCTCCAAGCTGTGCCCAATCCCCACCTTGTCCCCAGCCCAGAGCCCTGGGTGCCACCTCCAGGAATTCCTTGGACACTCCAGGGATGGGAACTCCAACCCTTCCTGGACAATCTATTCCAATGCCTGATCACCCTTTCCATGAGGAAATTTTCTCTAATATCCAACCTAAACCTGTTCTGGTACAACTTGAGGCTGTTTCATCCTGTCCCTGTCCCCAGATCCCAAAATTCCCTGGCTGTCCCCTCCTGTCAGGGAGTTGTGCAGAGCCACAAGGTCCCCCCTGAGCCTCCTTTTCTCCAGGCTCAGCCCCTTCCCAGCTCCCTCAGCCATTCCTGGTTCTCCATTCCCATCTCCCTCAGCCATTCCTGGTTCTCCATTCCCATCTCCCTCAGCCATTCCTGGTTCTCCAGACCCTTCCCATCTCCATTCCCTTCCCTGGACACTCTCCAGCCCCTCCAGGTCTTTCCTGTCACGAGTGACCCCAAACTGGACACTCACATGTGACCCCAAGCTGGGCACTGTCCTCAGCACCAAGAGATCTCCAATCCTTATCCCAGAAATATCCCAAATATCCCAAATTCAACACTGGAAACAAGGAAAGGACCTTAAAGATCATTTAGTTCCAACTCCCCCACCATTGACAGGGCACTTTCCACTAGGAGAGCCTGGCCCTGGATATTCCCAACTTTATTTCAGAAATTCCACTCCTGGTGCAACTTCTCATCCCCTCCTTCCACTGGCCTGGATGGGAATCTTAGGGGAACCATTTGGCACCTACCCAGGGAATGGTTTTCCCTCCCTGCCCCCAGGTTTAATGAGTGTTTTTTTTTGGAGGCTTTTAGTGACTTTTGTGTCTGTGAGCAGCAGGGATGGGATGATCCTCGCAGGCAAATCCCAGCCCTTCTCCTCCCTGACAGACCTTCCCAAAGTCAAGGATAAAGACACATCTCAGCAGAGCTCCTTGTTGTGACACTGCCAAGGAAAGGTTTCCTCCTGACTGGAGGGAGGGATGGGGGAACAATTTCACATTTTGTGCCTTTTTTTTTTTTTTTTTTTTTTCTTCCCCCCCCCCCCCGATGCTTTATGAGAGCTGACAGTCTTGCTGTGTGTGTGTCTGATTAAAGATGACAGTTTATAAAAACCTTAAGGTGAGGCTGTTCATTTTCCATGACAGAAAATAAAGTGATCCCCACCCCGCCCCCCCACAGCCACCTCCCACACAAACAAAAACTCTCACACGCCAAAAAAAAAAAACCAAAAAAAAAAACAAAAAAAACCCCCAAACCCTCTTAATATGTGAGGCATTGATTTTATATTGTCTGTCAGAGAATGTGCTTCAGCAGATCAGTCAAGTTTGGAGTTTTCAAACATGCTTCATCCAAAGGGAAAATCAACAGCCTGTCAGAAATTTCACATGTCTCCAGCTCCTCCTTCCCTTTGGATGAAATACAAGCTGAAGGAACAGAGAAATTTTGACATTTGCAAGAGCTGGGGCTGAATAGCTGAAAACAGTGTTAATGTAATTCCATGGTAATGAGGTGCTTGGAACAGGCCTTGTGTTCATTGAGCCAACAAAGCAGGATTAGCTCATTCCTTAATGGAATCACTGAATGGTTTGGGTTGGGAGGGACATTAAAGATGACCCAGATCCACCTCCTGCCATGGGACACCTTCACTGTCCCAGGTGCTCCAAGTCTGGTCCAGCCTGGCCTTGGACATTGCAGGGATCCAGGGGCAGCCACAGCTCCTCTAGAAAACCTTAAATTTACCTCCAGCATTTCACTGGTGTCTTCATTGTGGTCACTGTGCTGAAAGGAGAGAGAAAAGACAACAACACACACGGACTTTTTAGGGAAAAAGGTTAACTTTGTTGTATGGACAGCTTGTTTTTTAAATTATGTTATGTGGAGCTAGGACAGGACAGTAATTTATTGGACAATTGGGAAAAACATCCTTGGGACAGCACCTCAGGATGTGTCCCACGGGAAAGACACCAGGGGTTAATCTTTATGATGAATTTTATTTTGTTTTTCACCAAGTTCTCACCCTGGGAGACTCCTCCCTAACTGAAGCTGCAGTCAGCTTGTCAGCCTGGGAATGGAGCTGAGAGTCAGGAGAAATCCAGGCTTGGAAAGAATTCCCAAGCTGGAATTCCCCAACTCTCTAAATGTGTGTGTCCACACTTCATGGAGGAGCATTGAGCTTCCCCGTGTTGCTGAGCTCTCTGATTCTGATTTTGTCACAGGGACTGGTGATGTCGTGAGAGTTTTCAGTGATTTCTTTATTTATTCCTTGGGAACAGAGGAGGGATCTAAAATGATGAGTTCACCCAATTCCCTGAGCAGCTCAGGGCTCAGCCACATGGCCAGAGAAGTTCTGAGCAAAGCTGGAAGGGCAGAAGGGATCCATCGATTCAATTCAGCCATCTCAGGTACAAAATTCCTGAAAAAAAAAAAAAAACAAACCCGAGTTCCACACTGAGATCCACGTTTAAGACTCACTAAGGTTGGAAAAACCCTTCAAGATCATCAAGTCCAACCATCAGCCAGCACTGCCAAGGCCACCACACATCCCCAAGTGCCACAAGAATTATCAAACACTTTTAATTTCCATCACAAGGTGGGATCCTGCCATGCAGGAGCTGTTCAAGCAACTCCTTTGCTGTTAAGAAATCATCTTCCAGTAATAATTAAACTTGCTTTAATAGCCCCAACTTTCGTTTCAAATATAGGAAATAACACTCTGACATTGCTAAAAAAATTCTGTAGAGCAACAGAAGAGCTCCCACGGCAGAACCAGAAAAACATCTTTGATTTTTGTGGTGGAACAAAAGGGAAAAAGAACTTGACAAATTCTAAATTCGTAATCTGTCTATGGAAGCTGTTCAAAAAACACCTCAGTGAGGGTTTTCCCTGAATGGGGGAAATCCAAGGATGAAAACACAATGTGGTTTAAGTCCACTTTATGGTACTATTACCTTAAAAATTTTTATACAATGCCTGTAGTTGCTTTCATCAAGCTTTATGAATTTTTGATTGAAGGCAGGAGAGCTGCTGCTTGATGAGAAAAAAAAAAAAAGGTGATTCCTGTATTTAGGATTTGCTGTTAAAAGCAAAGATCTGAAGTCTGGAATGACTTTTGTACCCCACATCCCCCATGGAGCCAATGAAAGATTAATAATTTAATTTTTTTTTGGTCATTATTGTATTTTACACCAATGAGGTGGTGTTTAGCTCAAGGGTTTTCTTTAGTGGTGAGCTGGAATTCCCTTGGAATTGGGCACCTCAGGTGGGAGATCTGAGCTTTGTGTTTTACCTGGATTGTTCTTGCAGGGTTTTTTTGGTTTTTTTTTTTCTTTAAAACCTTTTGTGCAGTTTAAAATGTTGTGATTTGGGGAAACCAGAGCTGTTCCCTCAGAGCATGGAGGTGAATTCCTGTTTCCTCCACAGATGCTGAAAGAGAAAGAAAGGAGATTTTCAAAGTGTATCATTTTCATTTATGATAATCTGAACTGTTTATTTCAACTATTCCCCTCTTTTCATTTTCCTGAGCTGAGCTACAAATAATGGGTTTGAAGTTCCTTCAACACTGAGCTGCTGAATTCTAAATATTACAGTGCAGGACCCTCATTTATTCCTGTTTTATTGGGATTATTTGGTTCAGGCTCCACAAACACTTGCAGGATTTTCATGGGCACGTGGCAAAAGGAAAATCCTGGCAGAACCTTGGGAAAAACCTTTTAGGGGATGTGAACCCTTGGAAAAACAAGTTTTTCAAGCACCAGGTCGTGACACAAAATAACTTTTTGGTGGGATGTTCCTGAGGAATTTTACTCTTAGATTCTGTTGACTTTTAGAGATCTGCAGAATAGGCAAAATCCATTTTGCAGGCCAGAAGTTGGCCTTTAGTTTGGTTATTTGGGGTCCCAGGAATCTGGAATTTCAGATGGCTCAGCAGGGATTGCACTTTGTGGAAAGTCACTGAAAAGCACTTCCATAGTTCCTTTCCTTTGGTAACTTCCAAACTTTTCAGAGACAAAATTCATGGAAATCCTGGAACTGCCAGGGAAGAAGTTGTGGATGAAGTGTGGAGTTGAATTCTCCTGAATTCTGTGCAGATTTATAATAAATGGGGGAAAACTGAAAGCCTCACATTCCCACTGTTGTTGGAAGCTCCACATTTCCCATTTTATTGCAATTTTGTCTCTCCAAGTTGCATTTTTCCAAATGGATTTGCTCTGGAGATGTGACAGCTCTGTGACAGCTCCAAGAGAGCTGAGAGGAGCCTGAGAGGGACAACTCTGCTCCTGCTGGGGGGGTTTAATCCAATTTATTGGGGTGGCAAAGAGGGTTGGAGCCCCTCTGCTCTGGGAGAGCTGGGAATGTTCACCTGGAGAGCTCAGAGGACCTAAAGGGGCTCCAGGAAAGCTGGAGAAGGATTTGGGACAAGGCATGGAGGGACAGCATCTCATTTTTCCAAGCTTTATTATGGTTTAGGAACCAATCCTTGCACTGATACTTCAAAAAGATGGAGTGGTGGTGCCTGGGATGCCAAATGATGTCAGGATGCTTTGGAACACAAACCCACTGTGCTTATTTGGGTTTTTTTTTTTTGGGGGGGGGAAGCTGATTTATTGAAGGCTGAAAAATATGGAGAGGTGGATGCACGCCAGCAGTGCTGTGCATGCTGGAAAATGTGATGGTGGTCAGGTTCTTTGTGGCTTTGATAATTTTGGGTGACTTTGATAATTTTTTGGGTGACTTTTAGTAAACTCATTGTCTCTGGAGTAACAGTGAGACAACGTTTTCAAAGTGAAAAAAATAAAATTAAAGCTTTATACACGCTGTAAGGTGAAATAATGCTCCTAAATAAGTGCATTTCCCAAGTTTGATTTTTTTTTTTTAACCTGAGCCAGGGAACTCATTCAGGGGATACAAGAGAATTGTTCCTTATACAGAGAAAAACTGGAGACCTTGTACAAATAACAGTAATTACAACAAGAAGGGGAAAGTGTTGACAAGTGTCATTTTCTAGCAGCTCTCCCAGAGGAAATCCTGGGGGATTTTGGAGGTGGATGAGTGACAGCCTGGTCTGCTGCATGGCCAGAAACTCAGAACTGCTGCACAGAGCAGGAAAAAAATTTATATCCTCTAAAGCTTTATAATCTTACAGGGAGGAAATAAAACCATCCCCTCGTGCTACATCTTTGCAGAAGGTGGAGGCAGGTCTGGAGCCTGGGATAATTCCTCATTTTATTCCTTGGCGTTGTGCAGTTTGTCCCTGAGACAATCATTCCTCTGGATGCACCCAGGCTCAGGGATGGGAGGGAGAATTGCTCTCGTGGTGCTCCCAGACTGGACCTGCAGCACAGTCATTCATCTGAAAAGAAAAAAAAATGGTTGATAAAAATGAGTAAAAGTTGATTAATTGCAGGGAATCCCTCGATTGCTGGCTGTCTTTTCTTACCGTTGGGATTTTGATGTTTTGCCTGGCTCCTCGGGTGTTGTTTCATCTCCTTCCCAAGCTGTTATTCCAAGTTCTTCGTGGCACTGAGTGTTTGGAGTAGAATGGAGTTGTGGAATTATGGAATCATGGAATGGTTTGGCTTGGAGGGACGTTCAAATTCATCAGTGCCACCCCCTGCCATGGGCAGGGACACTTTCCACTGTCCCAGGGTGCTCCAGCCTGGCCTTGGACACTTCCAGGGATCCAGAAACAGCCACAACCTCTCTGTGTTTTTTGCCTCCAGGCCAATCTTTCTTCTGTGCAAGAGGTGCCAAACTTTTTCTTTTTCTGATGGAAAAGTTCATCCGGGTTCCCCTCAGCTGCCCTGTCCCCACTGCTGACCCCATCCCCTGTGGGTTTATTCCACCACACAAAACCCACTTTTCCCATCTGCATCCCTTGGGAGCCTCCTAGGGAAAATTTTTGCCACCTCTTCCCTGTTAAAAAAAAATTTAAAAAATAAAAAAAACCACACAAAAACAAATAGAAGTTGTCAAGGATGGAGAACTATTGTTGCAGTGAGCAGAATGGGTGCTTATTATCAGTTATGGGCACGCCCAGGTCAAGAGTGAAGTGGTTTTTTCTGTTTAGTTTGCTGAAAAGCTGGGATGGGTGTAATTGCTGGTTGTCATTTGTAACGGAGTAGATGCAGTATTAGAATTATTCAGATAATTTGTTGTAATTACCCACCATCGGGAGCTTTACAATGCTCCAAATACAATCTTTGAAGTAATGGAACTGAATCCTTTGAATGGAAGGCAGCAGCTCTTGAGAGCACAATATCATTTATAGATGTCAATCAGCTCAGTGAGGTAAACAAAACAAAGGTGCTGGGCCCTTCCATAAATTCTTCCAGTGCCCTAAACCTTCCCAAAAATCTTGGCAGAACAAGCAACACGCCTGGAGTGCTGATAAATCAAAGCTTTTGCCGAGTTCCTCAAAGCGTGCAGGGTTTGAAAAGCATTGTGTGCCTTGAATAAAAGCATTATCCAGAAAAGCCTCCTGGTGTCAATCCCCTTGGGATCTTTATTCATTCTGTCTCTGCTGAGGGAAAAAAAAAAAAAAATCTCTCTGAGGTGCTGCTGCCCCTGGTTCTGTGTGAGAAAGGCTGCTGAGAAGTGGGAAATGGGGGCACAGCTTTGCGGGGAGGCAGAGGCTCCGATTTGCATTGCCCTCCTCTCCACACCCCCATGGATCAGCAGATGCAGACGGAGCAGGGGAGGGGAGGGGGCCGAGCTCCCAAATTTGTATTCTCCTGGCTCCAGGCCTGAGCCTCGTCTGGCAAAGACGGAGAGAGGGAGTGAGAAAACCCCAGAGTGTCGTGAATAGAAGTGTGACCTTTACCTACTGTGATAATTCGGATGTAGAACAACCAAATTCCTGGAGATGTTTAATCAGCAAAGTCGGATTTTGATGAAAGCACGGTGTCACGGTGCCATTAGTGCTGCAGGAATTAATTCTGATTCATGGCAATGTTCTGTGAGGATTAACAGGCGTGAACTGTCACCTTTGCAAATTCCTCCCAGCCCTGCTGGCCCAAAGTTACATTTAAGATGGGAAAAATGTCACTGGCACCCAAAATCCCCCGAGTGCTGGGCTGATCCCACAGCAGGGGAGGGGGATTCTGTCCCTGTGTCCCCTCAGGTGAGACCTCACCTGCACAGCTGCCCTGGGGACAACAGCAGCAGCACCTGGAGCAAATCCAGGAGAATCCATGGAGCTGCTCCAGGGCTGGAGACAGGCTGGGAGAGCTGGGAATGTTCATATTGACAGGGGAAGGATCCAGGGAGAGCTTCCAGAACATTCCAGGGAATAAAGGGGCTCCAGGAGAGTTGGAGAGGGACTGGGGACAAGGGACAGAGGGACAGGACACAGGGATGGATGGGATCTTGGGAATGAGGAATTGCTGGCTGGGCTGGGATTGCCAGAGAATCCCTGGAATGGCCAAGGAAGGATTGGAGCAGCCTGGGATGCTGGGAGGTGTCCCTGGAATGAGCTTTGAGGTCCCTTCCCAGCCAAGGCAGTGCAGGATTCTGGGATTCAGGAGACTCAGAATCCATTGCCAGGGATTGGGATGGAAAATGGGGAGAGAAAAGAGAGGAGAAGGGAAGGGAGAGCCTTCATGGTTTGCTGAGATTCCAAGGGAAGGCCCTGGATCCATCAATTGCTTGGAGAGGAGATGGATCCAAGCTCAGGGTCTGGAGAGCTGGGAATTGGCAGCCTGGAGAAGGGAAGGATCCAGGGAGAGCTTCCAGAACATTCCAGGGAATAAAGGGGCTCCAGGAGAGCTGGAGAGGGACTGGGGACAAGGGACAGAGGGACAGGACACAGGGATGGATGGGATCTTGGGAATGAGGAATTGCTGGCTGGGCTGGGATTGCCAGAGAATCCCTGGAATGTCCCAGGCCAGGCTGGACATTGGGGTTTGGATCACTCTGGGATAGTTGGACACGTTCCTGCCATGGGCTGATCCCTTCCACCCTGAACTGTTCAATAATTCCATGATAAATAACCCAGCACTGGGACATCAAACCCACTCAGAGATGGAATTTATTTGGGAGACAAAGCATCAAATGAAAGCTGAATTAAGGCCTTGTGTGTAAATTCTGTATTTTTAGCCTCGATTTTGGATGAGGAGGTGTAAATTGATTATGTTTTTATTTCTCTCCATGTGTAGTCTCATGATGGGAATGACATCACTGCAAATTCCCTAAAATCCAGAATATGCTTTAACCCAAGTATTTAAAAAACACTTGTTCCTCTAATTGAATGTATTTTAGCATAAAAAAAAAAAAAAAAAAAAAGAGAGAGAGATGAAAAGTCCAGTGCTGTGACAAGAGTGACATTTTTCTTCTTTCAAACAGAAATTGAAATTAAATCTTTCTTGGAATTCTTTCCAGTTCCCAAAGCTCAGGTAGATCCCCTTGGAGACTTGGCTTTACCTTCAGGTGTTGGATTCCAAAGGCAATTTAAAATCTGTGGTTTTCCTCTCCTTTTCATCCAAATCCAGTTGGGCTAACTGGGGGTGACAGTGAATTTTTATGGAGTTTAATGGGCCATAAAGCCTCTCTGTGGCTGGAATCAGCCTCAGGAATGAGGAGCAGAGCTCAGGGGATGATCCATGTCCGTGTGTCCCTGTCCCTCCTGGGGACACTTCCAGAGAGCCTCCCCCAGGTTTTTGCTGGCAGCTCCCAGCAGATCCACACGGGATAAAAAAAAAAAAAAAAAAAATTAAAAAAGTCAAATTGTCAAAAGTCATTAGTGGCTGTCACTTCATGGACCTTCACACTGGAGTTTCCCCCTTTGGAATTTCACTGGAGTGATTTTATTTTTCCTCTGTTTCAAATAAGTAGGACAACGTTGGACAAAACTGCTGGAATTTAACCCTTTCGTGTTTGTTTTTTTTTTATTATTATGGCTGTGAAACAGTGGTGAATTTAGGACTTTGTGGCTCAGTTCTGTGCTCTGCCAGGAGCTTTTTCCTCCTCCTAATTATTCTTTTTAGACTCAAATTCCCCAATTCCTCTGCTCCAGGTCCATGCTGAAGCTATGCCACAATAAATCTGTGATCCCAACTCCTCCAGGACATCCCTGCTCCATAGAAAACCACTGAAGCAGAACTCTGAGAGGGAGATTCTTTAAATAAATCCCTTTTCTATCCCTCTGACTATGAGAAGTGGATTTTGGGAGCCTTATTTACACTTTTTTTTTTTTTTTCCCCCCCCAGATTCTCAAAGTGCTGCTGCTGCCCAAGGCAGCCTGTGCTTCGTGGGAAGTTATTTTTACAGATTCATTTTCTGCACAAAGTCACCCCGAAATAGAAAGGTTTTGCTTTCGTTTCTATGCTTTGAATTCCCAAATTTTAAAGCATCTATTAGTAATGCTTTGGTTTCCTAATTAAACACCTAATTATATTTAGCAGTTTTAGGGGGGGGGCTTTTGCCTCTTTCTGGTGGCTTTTGCTGCTCTGATCTTTGCTGTTTGTGACATTTCCAGCATATGTTTGAATTCTTCCATCTCCTGTGCCTTGTCATTTCGTTGCTCTTTTATTTTAGCACTGATATGTAACTTCTGCAAAATAATTGCACAATAACAACTCCAGGGTTAATTTTTTTTTTTTTAATTTATTTTTTGGAAAGCCACAGGAGCTGTAGGTATTCCCTCAAAGAGATGGAATAGGGACCGTGGTGCTGAGAACATGAACCCAGCGGTGCTGGGAGGTGTAAAAAAAAAAAAAAAAAAAAAAAGAGTTTTGTGTGCATTTTTACTTTGATTTCTGTAAAATTCTCTTTTGGGAGCAAAATATATTGAGGGGAGAAAAAGAAAAGCAAAACAAGAGCATGGAAGTCACCTTAAACGTGGCCTGGGGGTGCTTTTTACAGTAAATCTTTTGACATTGGTGACACCCGGGTCACAAGAAAGCCAAGGGGAGAAATTCCCACCTCGTGTGACAAGTGACCCCAGAGAGGGCACAGGCCATTCGTGTCCACCCTCCCTGGATTTTCCTTCCTTCTGGGAGCCCAGAGGTGGCCGAGGGGGTGGAAGGAGGGAGGTTCCAGGCTCCAGGGTTGCTGCAGCACCTGGAAAATCCCAGCAGGGATTTGTGCCCAGGGCGTGGGGTGGGTGACCCCAGTGTCACTCGGGGTTTAGCAGAGAGTGTTGGTTTATAGAGGGAGGTGACAGGAAAATGAACCCACAAACAGCAGAGTTTGTGTCCAAAAAGGAGACACAGGAGTCCTTTTGGCTTTATCCCAATAAAGGGAGAGCCCATGGGACATTCCCCTGGCATCTCTCCGATTTTTGGAGCCTCCTTTTTATCCCAATTTCCCTCTCTCTTTCCCCATGGGCTGAGGGACTGGAGAGGCCCAGACTTCCCAAACCCCTGATCCCTGAGATTCCCCTCCAATGTACAACCCTCCCTTGGCATTTTTAATTCTTACAGAATTCACAGCTTTTCCCCATTGCTTCTTCCATCTTTCAATATCCAATTTCATTTCTCAGCAACCCTACAGTTTGTTTGTAAAGGAAAATTTCTTTTTTTCCATTCATCCATCAGTGGAATCCATCCCATTGTTTCTTTTATCTCTCAGTGCTGGTTTGATCCACCAGCAGACCCAGAGCTCGTTTGGAAAGACAAATTCCACATTCCTCTCAGAGGGGAAGCCTGGATGCCTCAGGGGGGTGGATTTGGGGTTGGGTCATGCTGGGATGGAGATTTGGGGTTGGCATCTCCAGGTTTTTGCAGCAGGGAGAATCCCCAGCTGGAAAATCACTGCCTGTGCTTCCACTTCCCTGCTTTGTTTTTTTTTTTTTCTTTTTGTTCAGCTGTTTATAAAGCACAGCAAAATGGTGCCCCTCACTTTTCACACGTCACTGTCCCTTTTTTTCTGGTTGTATTTCTGTGCAAAATTCTCTCACTTGGACATTTTCTCACTGAGGACACTGTGAAGGTTTTGGGCCACAACCCCCAAATGAGATTTATCAGATTTTTCAGATTCTCTTCATTCTAATGGAAATCACTGCAGTAATCCGGTACTGGTGCAGTCTGGTCTGTTTTTATGGAATCCAGAGCAGGATGAATTAGAAATATGGATATTCACAGGTTATTTATTGGGAGGTGCTGAGTTGTGTTAGTGTGAGAGGAAAATCAGCTTTTTCCTGCAGTCACAGAATCCCAGAATGGCTGAGTTGGAATGGACTTAAATCCCATCCCATTCCACCCCATCCATGGCAGGGACACCTCCACTATCCCAGGGTGCTCCAAACCCCAATGTCCAACCTTTCCTTGGACATTCCAGGGATCCAGTGCTGGCAATTCCAGCCCAGCCAGCAATTCCCAATTCCCAAGATCCCATCCATCCCTGCCCTCTGGCAGTGGAAGCCATTCCCTGTGTCCTGTCCCTCTGTCCCTTGTCCCCAGTCCCTCTCCAGCTCTCCTGGAGCCCCTTTAGGGACTCTGATCTCTCCCTGGAATTTTCTCCTCTCCAAGAGAACATTCCCAGCTCTCCCAGCCTGGCTCCAGCCCTGGAGCAGCTCCATGGATTCCTCTGGAATCTCTCCAGCAGCTCCAGGGTTGATGTTGGGTGAGCCTGGGTTGGTCTGAGCCTTCCAAGGGCTCCCCCAGCTCCTCCTCATCCGAAGCTCAAGGACAAAGCTCAGCCGATAATGAAATGTGCACATTTTCCTTCAGGATATTTATAAGCACTTGGCGAAATTTCCTCTTGCTTTGCATGTCAAATAGGTGGGAATATGAATTCCCACAGACAAATTCCACCCAGAGGTGAGGAGAGTGTGAACGGATTTTTTTCACCTTCTGAGTTGCATCTGAAAGGGAGAGCAAGATCCAGTTCTCTGCTTCCTGGAATGAATGGCAGAGAGGACGTGGCCTCATTATCCTGCTTCCCCTTTTCCATCCACGTCAACTCTGGCAGCTTTGTGGGTGCTGTTCAAAACTGCTGATTTTTTGCCATTGATCCTGGAATTTCCATAATTCCACCATTCACCAAGGAAGTGATGAAGTACGTGTGTGTGTGTGTGTGTTATAATTATGTGATGACATGCAAATGATGTCTTCTAGGTGAAGATTCTGATACTGATAAAAAGTTTTGAAACACTCTTTTGTTTCAAGTCAGCCCATGGCAGTCTCAGGGTAATGATTTTCCTTGCTTTAAGTCCCATGGCTTTTGGTTTTGCTGAGTTCACAGCTTTTCCTCAGATCTCTCCAGTCAAATATCCAAAGCGACCCCATTTCCTTGAATTATTGGGATAGTTTATTATTAGAATAATCACTATCATCATTTTAATGCTTTATCCTTTAAGTCACATATTACAGCGAGAGGGGATGATTTTCATTTCTCATGGCTGCATTTCACAACAATTAATTAAAACAGGGAAACTTCTGGCAAGAAAGTGCTGAAGAGCTCTGTGGGGTTGAGACATCAGTGGCTCTTCTTTTGTTCTAAATTTGGGTGAATCAAATCCTCGTTTTGCCTTTTCCCTTTGGGTTGAATCTTCCACTGAGAAGATCTAAAGGGGGATGGGGTGGGTGGAAGCAAAGGATTTCAGGTTTGAGATCAAGGCTGGTTGGACATTTGAGGAAATAACTTTGAGTTGTGCCAGAGGAGGTTTAGGTTGGATATTAGGAGAAATTTCTCCAGGGATAAGGGTTGGCAAGTGCTGGAACTGCCTGCCCAGGGAAATGGTGGAGTCCCATCCATGGAAATGTTCAAAAAAAACCTGTGGATTGAGGTCATGATGGTGGTGCTGGGTGGACTTCAAGGCCTTTTCCAACCTTTACAATTCTGTTTCTATAATTTCTTTTGGAAAGATGAACCTGTTGTCAAATCCAGCTGAAGTGGCAGCACCAACTCCCCCCTCCCCTAATGACCTTTAAACCTGTTTTAATAGGAATTCCTTCTTTCTCTTCCACAGCTCATTGTGGACAAATCCCAGAAATTTCACCCCACTTTCATCTTGCCTTTTTTTTTTTTTTTTTTAAGGATTCTTCCTATTTTCTGACCCATTTGGGTATAAATCAACACCACAATTGTACTGAAAATTCATTTTTCTATACTTTTTGCTACTTTGCTGCCATCTCCCAGAGACCAGAGCAGAAAGGAATGGGATCAAACATTACCCCAGCATCAAATCCACTTGGGGAAGGGTTCAGATCCTCCTCTCTGTAATGTCACTGCTGTCCCACTGTGACCTGGTGCTGAGATGGATTTGCTTCCCCCCAACTCATGTCACAGCAAACAGTGACCTGACCTTTCCAAACAACACGTTAACATTCATAAATTTTATTTTCCTGGCTGCAGGTGGACAGGAGGGATCTCTCTGTCACGGCATTGCTTGGCTCATGGGTGTGCAGCACATTCCCAATGCATCCCTTTCTCATCCCATCCACTCTTCCACATTTTGGGTTTTTTTTTTTTGTCTGTTCTGTTCTTTAGCTTTAATAAATTGCTTTTCTATTATATTTTCTACTTTGTGTGGCCATCACCAAACACAGGTGAAAGGCAAACCTTCTGTAGAGCGTGGCTGATTTTTGGTGTTTTTGGGAGGAGTTTTCTTGGTTGTTTCAATCCAATTTCTGATGGAGGTACCTGCTGGTGCTTGGGGTGATCCTTGCCCATTTCTGAGCAAATCTTGGAAAATCCTGGCCATGTTCTGGCTCTGAGCTGAAGTTTTCTCCCACAAGAGAAACACAGATTAAGAGCTCACTCTCTTTGGGTTTGGCTCAGTAGTGGCAAACTTTAAATTTCACTCCTTGCTGCCTCTCCTGAATTTAATTGTGAACCAAAACTGAGACTGAAGGAGTAAATGTGATTGCTATCCATAATTATATCCCATGAATAAATTCAAGTAGCAATCTGGCTAAGGAATAAATGGGTATAATTTTCACTTTCCATCCCTTGGTAAGACACAGTTTGTTGTCTTTTTTCCTCTCTGTGAATTCAGTTATCTGAATTCTGTGCTCACACTCTTGGCACTTGTGTATTGATTTTTGGTTTCAAACTCGCTTTAATAATACAAATTAATAAAAATGGCCTAAGAAACAAAGCATTAATGTGCTCTAAAGGACAGCTCTGGAATGCAGCTGGTGGGGAGGGGAGGTGTTTGTGTGGAGTGACCCGTTCTGTGCATTGGTTTCAACATTGGACTTTTAGAGGTTAAAAATAAAATTAAGATGAAAAATGAAACATCAGTTTTGTGCTCTGGATCTGGTGTATTCCCCAGGATGGATGGGGAGGAGCAGGAGGTATCCCTGGGCAAGTGTCCATGGTTGGAATGAAATATCTTTAAGATCCCTCCCAATCCAAACCATTCTGTTTCCGTGGTTCTGGTGCCTAATTCTTGCAAGACCAGCATTTCTTGAATATTTTCATTTTAATAATGTCTTCATGCACAGGACAGGGAGTTTTAAATAGTCCATTTCAGGGAAACTTTGACTTGTAGGATTTAGGAGGAGATTTAGGATTTTTTAGGAGACCTCAGTTTTGCTTTGCAGTAAATGTGGTGCAGCAGAAGGACCAGGGTGTTCCTCTCACTTTGTTTTTGCTCTGGATCAGTTTGGGGAAACTTAGTTTGGTTTTATAATTCATAAGAAGAGATTTTAAAGAAGGTGTAGACTTGATATAAATCCCAGAATTATGGAATGGTTTGGGTTTGATGTTAAAAGATCATCCAATTCCATACCTTCCACTATCCCAGGGTGCTCCAAACCTCATCCAGCCTGGCCTTGGACAGTGTTTTGATTAAAGGAATCAAACCTTTATCAAAAATCTTTTATAATTGAATTGAAGATGTAAAAAAAACGGGCTCCTACTCCTTGCAGGACTCAATCCCAGCCCTCCCACTGATGCCAGGTGCTCCTCCAGCAGCTTTGCCTGGTGAAGATGATCTTGTGTCCCACCCAACTGTGCCATCACAAAAGGTTTGGATGTGTCACCAGCTGGTTGTCACCGTGCTCCTGTCCCCTCCCAGGGTGTGGGATTTGCTCAAGCAGCCAAGCAATTGTTGCTTAATGAGCATCCTCTGATAACGACTGGAATGAATTTCTTCGAGATGACACTGTAATAATTAATACAGCCCTCTCGGGCATGGAGTTGAGTCTAGGAATTGGAGATATTAAAGTGTCACCGTCCCTGTCCCCACGTGTAAAATGTCATCATGAGCTCCTGCAATCTGCCTTTATTACAGCCATATTAAAATGGATGTTTTACATCTTCATTGCAGCCTATTAACAGCATTTCCATGATTTAAGGAATGGCTCCGGGATGCAAACGCAGCCCCATTCCCATGAATAAATTTAGCACTTTAATGCTATTTATTTACTCCACGCTGTAAAATGGAATAAGATAAATAATGGATCCCACTGGAGCGTGGGCTGAGGTGGTGATCAACATCCCAGCAGGCTGGGGAACACAGCTCCAGTGAAGGAATAATGATGGGAATTCAGGGGGCTCCCAGCGATGCCATTGATATTCCTGGATCTAATAAAGGAGGAATTACAGTGCTAACAACGGGCCTGGCACTGGGATTAGGGTGGATTGAGACCAGCTGGATCACCAGGATCTCAGTGTCCCATCAGAGCTGGGGACAGCAGGGGTTTGGAGGATCTGATGTCCCATCCAGGTGGAATTTGCTGGTTGTTGGTTACCTGGAATTATTTCTTTACTGCCTGGAAAATCCAGGACAAGCTCATCCTGTTGTTCCTTGGACATCTCCAGGGATGGGCACTCCAAACCTCCCTGGGCAGTTCCAATCCCTGACCTCCCTTTCCATGGGGAAATTCCTGCTGGTGCCCACCCTGAGGCAGTTCCCTCTCCTCCTGTCCCTGTTCCCTGGAGCAGATCCCAAATCCCTCCCAAGAATTCAGGGAGTTGTGCAGAGCCACAAGGTCCCCCCTGAGCCTCCTTTTCTCCAGGCTCAGCCCCTTCCCATCTCCCTCAGCCATTCCTGGTTCTCCAGACCTTTCCCATCTCCCTCAGCCATTCCTGGTTCTCCATTCCCATCTCCCTCAGCCATTCCTGGTTCTCCAGACCTTTCCCATCTCCCTCAGCCATTCCTGGTTCTCCATTCCCATCTCCCTCAGCCATTCCTGATTCTCCAGTCCCATTCCCAGCTCCCCCAGCCATTCCTGGTTCTCCATTCCCATCTCCCTCAGCCATTCCTGGTTCTCCAGCCCCATTCCCAGCTCCATTCCCTTCCCTGGACATGCTCCAGCTCTTTGAGATCTCTCTTGTCCTGAGGATCCCACAACTGGGCACATCATGGAAGCTGTAACATGGCTGGAGACATCCAGACAATTAGAAATAGCAAAAATCCAGTCGAGGTTGCCTCAATTTCCAGCTGGATGAGCCACTTCTATTTTCAGGTGCTGTCTTTTTGTTTTCAGCAAAACACCAGCTTTGTGTGGAGCAAATGGATTCTTTTAATGGGAAGGAAACCATTTAATAGCTAATTAATTCCAGGGGAAAATTGCAGGGATGATTTGTGCCCACCCTTAGCCATGGAAGCTCCATGGATCCACAGGCACACCCAGAGCAGATGTGCTGGATGGGCTCTTCAGACTCATCCCTTTTCCAGCCAGGCCTGCATTAAATCCAAATATAATTTACATATCGTTGAGACGGCTGGAATTCCCAGTTGGACAGGAGGAAACGTGTCTGGTGTTCAGTCTCCTTTTCATTCTGCTCAAATAAATCCTTTCCCTGTGTGGGAGAATAAAGCTTTCCATGAGCTTTGGTATGCAGGAGCTCCATCCCCTCAGCAATTCACACAGTGCTTGAAAGGAATCTTGCAGGAATGGCCTCCATTGGATATTTTTAGGAGGGGGAGGATGGCATCAGGAAACCACTAGAGACATCTCTTCTGCCTCTGGATACAAATCCTGGAATAAAAGGAGCAGGTTGCTGCCTAATGAAAAGAGGAATTGGAAGCCTGGCATCGGCTTTTGCCAAGATTTTCACCTTCCCAGGCAAAATTCGCTCTCATTTCTCTGCAGAGAGCTCCAGGAATTGTGTGTGGAGAGGAGGAGGGAGCAGAAATAACTGCTGGATGAAGTAAATTAGATCGGGGACGTAGCAGGCTTCCCTAATGGAGCTTTTATGGATGCTGGATGTGTGGGGAGGTGTGGGAATGAGGCAGCTCTAATTGCTCTGGGTTCATTTGTGTGTCTGCATCTGCCCCACTCTCATTTCTGGAATCACAAACTCTGCATCCCTGTGGTCTCCCAGGCAGGACCAGGGAGTACAAAGAGCAGGAATCCAGAGGAGGAATCTCCAAAAAAGCCCCATGTGGAGTGTGCTGGATGAAATGTGGAAGGAGGAAAGCTTCTCACTGGTTTTTGTTTGAGAAACAGGGAGTCACCAACAGCCTGGCTCGTCCCAGCCCCAGGGCAGGGACTGTCCCTGTGCTGGCCCTGCCGAGGGACCCTCTGGAATCCTGGGGGCAGCTCTGGACTGAAGGGAGAAGTTGCTTTAGCAGTGTAAGAGGTTTGAATGATCCAGGGAGAGCTTCCAGCACATTCCAGCACCTAAAGGAGCTCCAGGGGAGCTGGAGAGGGACTGGGGACAAGGGACAGAGGGACAGGACACAGGGAATGGCTCCCACTGCCAGAAAGCAGGGATGGATGGGATCTTGGGAATTAGGAATTGCTGGCTGGGCTGGAATTGCCAGAGCAGCTGTGGCTGCCCCTGGATCCCTGGAATGTCCAAGGCCAGGTTGGACATTGGGGATTGGAGCAGCCTGGGACAGTGGAAGTGTCCCTGCCATGGCAGGGGTGGAATGGGGTGGGCTTTAAGGTCCCTTCCAACCCAAACCATTCTGGGATCCTACAAACATCTCTTGGGATATGCAGGATTGGGAATGGAGCATGACTTTGCTTTTCCAAGACACTCAAAAACCCGAATAAGGCAACAGAAGGAATAATGAAGAGGCAAAGCCACTCCTGAACTGCAGGTGGAATTCTGTGCTGGCAACAAATCCCAGTTTCTGATGCTGTAGGAGAATAACTGGGGGGGAAGAGGGAGTGTTTGTTCTCACAGATTTTTCCAAGAACAGTGCTGCTCTTCAGGCTGTGAAATCCAAATATTCCATCTTTGTCTTTCCATCCCTACACGGCAGCACCGTGTGGCATCCAAAATCACATCTCTTTGGTGGCTCTATCCACATGGTGCTAAAGATCCCATAACACTGAGAATTAACCCAAGGCTTATTCCTCCCTAATCCAAAATGAGTTTTGATGTCCAGAGTTGCCCTGGGCTACTGTTTGAATGAATTAGGATTCCAGCATAGCCTCATATTTGTTAACTCACTGTCGAATGAACTCGGAGTCAGATCCTCATTTAGTTAAAATAAATGTACTTCCATGGTTTTAAACAAATTTCAACCAGTGGACGATTTTGCCCGGGGGGGATTGAAGAGGCTGCGTGTTGGATCAGGTTCTGAGTTGCATTATAATGAGCAGGAAACGTGGAATATATGTGGAATTTAAGGGAAGAGGTTTATAGCAGGCTGGGGTTTTTTACCTCATGCCTCATTTTCCTAATAGGAATGGAAACAAATGGTTGTGCCATGGAACTGGGGTGGAAACAAATGGATGTGCCATCAAATTTGTGGCTCCGGGAAGAGAATTAGTCAATACAACTCTGGAATGAACATTTCCCTCATTTTCAGCCAGTAGATGCAGCTTCCCCTTCATGTTTTTGTTGTTTGGGGCCTTGTGAAGAAAACATTTCCATGAAGGAAAAGAGATCAAGGGATGTTTTCAAAGTCAGCTCTTCCCCCCTCCAAACCTTTCAATCTCCCGGCTCATTTTCCGTACTCCGTGACCCTCTTGAATGTCACCTGCTCTTTTCCAACTGTAAAGCTTTTCCCTCTCCCCTCCTTTCCCTTGTGGGTCTCCTCTCTTCTGAGCTGGCCTTTCTTCCTTTGTGAACCTTCCCTCCTCCTCCTCATCCTCCTCCAGCTGCCTCACTGGGGCTGATGACACTTTTTGTCAGCGTTACCAGGCAGATTAGAGGACTGGGTACAAATTCTGGTCCAAATTCTTCTGGGTCAACAGTTTGTTTCGCAATGATCCTTTGATTTCTCAGCACAAGGTGTCATTGATCCATGCCAAATCTGTGGCTAAGCCCAAGTTTGAACGAGTGTGGGTTTAGCCAGATGAGGTTTTGTGGGTTTTTTTTTTTGGATTTAGAGGAAAGGAGAGAGAAGAATTGGTGGTTGAGTTTTTAGCTCTTTTCTCCCTGAACTTTGCATCTCTTGTTTTTTTTTTAATAAACAGTCTCTCTGGGCAAAACAGTAAGAAAATTATCAGGCTTGAAAATTTGGCAGGTTTGGCTTGTGATTCTTTCTAACTGTTCCAAGGAATTCTGTCAGGCCTTTATAGATCCAGCCCCACTGGGCTGTTCCCACCTGGTTATTTGGAACAATTGCTGCATTTCCCTCCTCTGACACTCAGCAGTGGCTTCCTGGGTACCTTCACTGCAAGGCTTTGAATGAACATCCTTGACCTTGTACAGAGGCCACGAACATCCCTTTAGATGATGGAATTAATGCCTTTATCCCCATTCTGTAAAATGTTCTCCCCTTCTCTCTTTAACATCAAGCTTTCCTCTCCCTCCAAACTGGAAGGAAGCTGTTTTCCTGTGCCTCCAAATTCATGAATATTCACTCAGGAATTTCAGAGTGCTTGGAGCAAAGGGGCTCTGTTGCTCTTCACAAATCTCCCAACCCTCCCTTGCTTTACGTGATCCTGAGGCATCCATGGCCGAATTCCCAATCCTGTCAGCCCTGGGAAGGGGCTGGAGCTGCTTTTGTTTCCGGGGTCTCCTCAGTTCATGGCATCACCCATCAATCAAAAAAGCTGTGAAAGGAGCTCCTTGAAGCTCTGCCAGCTCCTTTTGCCCCAAATTGGGGGACGAGCTGTTCACAGCTCTCAGGGACCTGCCAGGCGTGTGCCAGCTCCATCTCAGGGTGGGGGAGGAAATTTTGGGATTGCTCCGGGTCTACCTGGATGCTGGAAGCCACAAACCTGGGATTTTTTTGAGCTTTCTGTGCTTTCTGGCACTGAACACTGCTTTTGACCTGAGGCTTTAGAGAAAGCTTCCAAATTTGAGTGATGGAGTTAAAATCACGGGTGTGTAGTTAAATAGAAGAGTGTGATTTCACATGGTGAAGGGTTTTAAATTTGAGGTTTTTATAGTATAGTAATAGGTATGGGACAAGATGGAGAATTTTGGGTGTTGTCTTTTTCTGTCTTCTTTCTCCTTCTTCATGATTTCAGGTAATAGTTTTTGGTTGGACAGTCAGTGCTGCACTGAGGGTCACAGGAATTTGTTTATTGGGTCAAAAATATAAATAATATAAGTGTTAGCTCTTTATTGGATTATTTAGCTTTAAAAAACCTTGTAACTAGCTGGATTCAGCTCCATTTAGCTCACTTTTAGCTGGTAGCTTGAAGTGCTGCAGAACTCTCTGTACTTTAGATAAAATTTAATCAACAACCAAGTCTGAACACGAGAATTCGTCTCCTTCTTGTTTTTAATCCTGTCTTCGAGTGAAGACAGAAGAAAATGAAGACAAGTCACTAATTAGGTGGTGCAGCTAACCCAGGTACACCTGGGCATACCTGGACCTCGTGCTCCAATTGGTGTTTTCATCATAAATCCAATTTTTTGAAGACCTCCTCTGTCAGATCTCACAGTTTGCAAATCCTGGAGAGGGAATTTTTATTCCCTAAGAACAATTTGCTCTCCAAAGAAGGAAAAGCCAACAATGCTGATGTGTTTGTTCCCATTCAAAACAATGGAATTTTTCCAAAAACACTTCAGTCCTGCCCTGTCCCACTGGGGTATGGAAAAGATCCTGGCTTTATTTACAAACCTGTGAAGAGTTGAGAAGTTCATATTAAAACATAAAATGGGGAAACCTTTCAAACTCTCCCTGCCACCTCTCTAAAATAATATTCTGCAGCATCTAAAGGCTGCCAAGGTGAAATGTAATTTCAGGTTTTATATTAAACAGTGACTGAGGTTAGAATGAGCACCTTGTGTTTTATTTTCTGCCCTAACGTGTACTTAAGGGGAATTATGACTTTCTTAAATCTTTTAACTCTTCCAGTTTATTCTCTGCTTGCTGCAGGTAACTGAATAAATCCTCGTGGTTAAAATGCTTCTCTTGGTTTTTATAAGGAATAAACACTTCTGCTCTTAACTCTGATCTGTGGCACGGTTTACATGGTGAAGAGTCTGTTGTGTTGTTAAATGCTCTCATCTTTATTCATGTCCCGGGATGATTCAGTGAATTACAGGATCAGGAGCACTTTACAACCTGTAGGAGTTTAGCTGGCATCCAGAATAAACAGCGGGGCCGTTTTAAAGGTCTGGGAGATTTGTTTGTGCTCCTTCAGGAGGTTCGAGCTGAGCTTTTTGGCTTTAATAACTCGCAGAAAAGGAGATTTGGGCTCTCTCAAATTGATGCTGTTTGATGAGAGATGCCCTCAGAAGCGTTGCTGGCTGCCATCAATGTAAAAATTCCCTGTCTGGGTTCCTTAAATCCCGTCTAAAAGCAGGACTGGGGGAGATTAGCAGCTCCCTCTGAACTCCCCTGTCTCTGAGCTGTGCTGGCAGTAATTACTGCGTTAGTTCCCTCTGTTTGTTCATCCTTACAGTAAATTAAGAAAGAAAGATTTGGGACTTGTCTGGAGCTTGATGGGCTTTGCAAATAGAGATGTGCCTTCAAAGAGTCATTTAGAGCAATTATTTGAGAGCAGTTCTTTGCTGATGGAGACAAAACATGCTATTAGAAGTTTAAAAAAAAAAAAAATGATAAGACCAGCACAGCAGTTATTTTCTTAATGTGCTCCAGTTTATGGCTTTTTAGTCTGGAATCGTGGAAACCTCCAGTTTCTTACAAGTGTTTTTATTCATTAACAGGGGTTTTGAATTGCTACACCCATAGCTGTGCTCCCAGGAAACCTCCTGGTGAAGGGCTGGGATATGATACCCCTACATTTAGATGGATTTTTCTGACTGGAGCGGGGCTGACTTGAAAAATCTTCATTTTTATATTCCAGCGTGTCTTTTTTTTTTTTTTTTTTTTAATTTATTATTTATTATTATTATTATTATTATTATTATTATTATTATTATTATTATTATTATTATTATTATTATTACTGGAAAGGCAGCACTCTGCCTTTTCAGGGAAAGTGTGTTGCCACCAGGCAGGGAAGGGAGAGATGGATCCTCCTCCCTGGATCCCAGGCTGCTGCCTCCCCAAAGGCACTTTGGGATGGGAGAGATTCAGGACCTGGCCCCAGAGTTCATGTGAGCCCCCAAAAAAGAGATCCTGCATCTCCAGCCAATCTTTGTGTGGGACACACATTGAGAAAATAAGAAAATTACAGCCTGAAAAATATTCCAGGCTGGAGCTTCTCAGCTCTGTTCCCAACTGATAAACTAGTCCAGCTCAAGGTTAGAGAGAATTTCTCCCAAAGTAATAATTTAGTCAAAATTAAAAAAATAAAATTAATAACAAAATAAAACACCTGTTGTAGTACGCAGCCAAGCCCTAAAAATAAAGTGTCTTCTCTCTAAACCAATCACCTTTTCTCTACTCTTAAAGTTACAAATCATGCTCTAAAACCAAGTGTGTTTCTAAATAAACTTATCTCTTTTTTTCCTATCATAACAAACAACCGTGTAGCTGTACATCTTATTTCCACCACACTTTAAGGGTTAAAACCCCTTTCCACAACTACATCTGTGCAGAGAGACAGCAGCGATTTGGTTTTGTTCCAGCTGAGACAGGAACACAAATTGTGGTTTGTGTCTCCTCTCAGGGAGGTTGCCCACTCCTCTTTAATTCATTTGGGGTGTGCCCCTAAAGGTCGGCTCTTCTCACACTCCCAAAAGAAGCCCCTGCTGCTGCATGGATTGGGAGTCTTGGCTCTTTTGAGGTTTGCACAAATCCACAGTGTGTGTGTTGCTGAGCTCCCCTGCTCCCCGAGCTGCTCTTTGCAGGCAGTTCCAGAGTGCTTCGTGGTGATTTGTTTCTCTCCCAAGGAAACATTTCAGTCCCGTCTGTAGAGTCAGGAGTACCTGCAGCTTTCTGCTTTCTCCATTTTTTTTGTGTGTTTTTCTGTGTCCAGGCACGGTGAAAACTGAGATTCTGCTTTAGCTTTTTCAATTCCCTGCCTGAATTGGTCTCAATCCCTCTGATCCCATTTCCTGCCCATCCTCATCCACCTTCACAGAGTCACCACTGAAGGGTTTGGGTTGGAAGGACCTTCCTGATCATCCCATTTTACCCTTTTGCCATGGGCAGGGACCCTTCCATGAGATTTATTTCCCTCCTAAAGATTTCTAGAGAGCATAATAACCCAGTTTTCCTCCTCGTGTGGCTGTTGTCCCATCCTGTTGCTGGAAACTGGGATTGATGTGATTTTAGGAGCAGCTCTGTGTGACCACATCCTGTCTGAGCTGAACAAGAGCTGCTGTCCAGAGTTATCCCTGCACATCCTGAGGTTTTGGGTCTTGGGAAGTGACAGAAGAAATCCTGGGAGGATGAAGCCCAGAGGGAGCTCTTGACTCTGCAGATTTGATGATCACTCCAGCGTCTGTTCTCTTAACCCGTTTGCTCCTTAAATGCATTTTAAATGCAAAGCAGGGCCTGGGGTGCAGCTCAGCTGCTCTTGGGCTGCAGCATTCCCACCAGGATTCTGCTCTCCTCAGCTTTCCCTGGACAGCTCCACCCTTCTGATGCTGGAGGGAGCAGAGGGGGCTGATCCCATCCCTCACCTCCTGCCCACGATGGCTTTTGGCTTTTTTTGGCTCTTGGTTTTCTGGGCTGTGGCCAGGCCATGTGCAGCTTTTCACCAGTCCCTCTGCTCAGGGCTGCTCTCAGTCCCTTCTCCAGGGAAACCCTGACCCATTTCTGCACCTTGCACTTGCTCTTCTTGAGCTTCATCAAATTCCTCACTCCCTGAGCTGACAAAACCCCCAAAGCTTTAATCAGGAAATCCTGCTACGACAGGAATTTAAACGTGGGATTTGGAAGCTGCCCTGCTGTACCTGATGCACCCTGAGTGCTGTACCACGGGCGTTTTTCTTTACAAAAACACCCGGATCGAACACTTGTGATGTTACAGGATGTTTTTGGGAGCTGTGAAAGAGGTGGGAACAGAAAAGGGGATGAGAAGAAGCCATCAGCTCTCTTGTTGCTGAAACAATGGCAGATGGGGTACACAGAGCGAGCTATTGAACGACAGCAGTGGAAAATGAACTCTATTATTTCTCACTCACTCCTCCTGTCAGTGATTGAGGCATTGCAGAGCACAAGCAGGAAAATAATAGGTTGCTTTCACAACGGGAGAAGTTTAACAAGCGCTAAATCATTCATTCGACATCAGGGCTGCCGTCAGTGAGACTCCATCGAGTGCTGCTGGTGCCTGGCTGCTCCTGATGGCCCCACTCATCTCCTGGCAGTGAGACCCTCAGCACCTCAATCTGCTGCCTCTGGAGTGAGACTGAAATGCTCCCGTGAGGCTGAACACAGATTTTCACCCAAATCCCTGGCTCCCGAGGTGGGGCACAAAGCCAGGGGATGGAGCTGGGAGTGGAATATTCCCTGATGAGCACCTTGGTGTTGTGTGGATGGCTCAGTCCGTGCTGACCTGGGGTCCCTCCCTGTTCTAGGGTTTGGTTTCTGGCTCCTGTGCTTGGCAGAGCTTTATTCTGGGCCTTGGTGTGAGCTGTTCATTCAGGGGGTTCATCCTAAAGCTGGAGGGGCTCTGGGTGTCCTCACTGGTTGATAATCACAGAAATATGGAATGGTTGGGGATGGAAGGGACATGAAAGATCATTCCAACCCTGCCATGGCAGGGACACCTCCCACTGTCCCAGGGGATCCAAACCCCAATGTCCAGCCTGGCCTTGGACATTCCAGGGATCCAGGGGCAGACACAGCTGCTCTGGCAATTCCAGCCCAGCCAGCAATTCCTAATTCCCAGGATCCCACCCCAATCTCCCCTTTCCCAATCTGAAGCCATTCCCTGTGTCCTGTCCCTCTGTCCCTTGTCCCCAGTCCCTCTCCAGCTCTCCTGGAGCCCCTCCAGGCCCTGGAATGTTCTGGAAGCTCTCCCTGGATCCTTCCCTTCTCCAGGCTGCCAATTCCCAGCTCTCCAGACCCTGAGCTTGGATCCATCTCCTCTCCAAGCAATTGATGGATCCAGGGCCTTCCCTTGGAATCTCAGCAAACCATGAAGGCTCTCCCTTCCCTTCTCCTCTCTTTTCTCTCCCCATTTTCCATCCCAATCCCTGGCAATGGATTCTGAGTCTCCTGAATCCCAGAATCCTGCACTGCCTTGGCTGGGAAGGGACCTCAAAGCTCATTCCAGGGACACCTCCCAGCATCCCAGGCTGCTCCAATCCTTCCTTGGCCATTCCAGGGATTCTCTGGCAATCCCAGCCCAGCCAGCAATTCCTCATTCCCAAGATCCCATCCATCCCTGTGTCCTGTCCCTCTGTCCCTTGTCCCCAGTCCCTCTCCAGCTCTCCCGGATCCTTCTCTCCCAATTCTGAGCGTTTCCATCTCAGCTGCTGAGTCTGCTGGGATGTAAATTGGGATAACTGATTTCCAAGGAGGCTTCTGCCCGAGGATTGAGAAGCACCTGGCAGGTTGGTGTGTTTGGAAGGGGTCCCTGTCCCGTTTTTAACGGGTGTGGAAGCAGAGGTGCAGGAAAGCCATGAATAACCTGGCACAGAGAGGGGTAAAGCTCCTCATCCCCCACTCCCTGCATGGGACCTCTGCTCACCTCCCCCTTCACCGTGGCTCTGAAAGCTTCTCCAGTTGATTTGAGAACAATCACAGCAAGAAGAGAAATAATTTGTCGGTTTATAGAGGAGCACAGCCCAGGAGGTGACCTTGCTGTTCAACTTTCTCTGCTCTCTGGGCTTTTTCCTCTTAATTTCCAAGGCACTTGTAGGACCCCAGAAACAAGTTTTCCTTTGGAATGTGTCTGTTTAACGTGGGGAATGGGATGAATTGGAGCTGCTTTGCCTTCTGCCCATGTGGTGGTGTCCAAAGTCCTCAAGGCAGGATGGTGCTCTAAGGCAAAAAAAAAAAATGGGATTAAGGAGAGGTGAGTGAGGAAACTCCTGACAGCATCTTTCCTCAAACTGCTGGAAAAATATTTTTTTTTTCCAGACGCTCTGCCTGCCTCCAGAAAATCCTCTTTAAAGCAGAAATCTGTGTGAGTAGAGCAGAAACAGCGGTGACACCGCTCTCCCGGGGGTTCAGGGCCACATTTCAGCTCAGCCCATCCTAAAATGGACTAAGAATAGCTCAGGGTAATGATCTCACAGCGGCCACATGCCAGCCCCCATCAGCTGCCCAGTGCTTTCACTTCCATTTGGATCCAGCCCAAAGCCCTGGAGATCAAAGGCTCGGGCTGTGGAAAGCTCATTCATTATTCCAGCCTGGAGTCTTAATCACCAGCAGCCTCATTTGGCCCATTAGGAGCAGTAAATATCCGAGTCAGGGTGTGCAGCCCTCTTCAGTTTGGAATTTTGCTGAACAGTTAAAAAACAAAATGAGAAATCATCTGTCTGGAAATGAAAACTGATCATTCCCTCTTGGAGCAGAACTTTCTTGTGCCTTGGTGACTGTGGACCCCTGAGAGGAATACATGAAATTGTTAGAAACATTTTCTCTTTTTTTTTTTTTTTTTTTTTTGTGTGTGTGTGTGTGTGTGTGGTTTTGGGATTTTTTTCTTTTTTTTTTTCCCCTCATTTATTTCCCATCCCCGTGGTTCAGGGTGTACAAATCAATATAATCACTCTTAGGTCCTGATTTAACACTTTTTCCAGCTCAGAATGCAGGAACTGAGTTACCTCAGAGAAGCTGCTTCGCTCTGGGTAATTTGGAGGCTTGTTGCTAATATTTTGCAATTTGGGCAATTTGTGCTTGGTTGCTTTATCCTCTTTTCACTCCGTGCCTCTCCCTTTGTAATTGTGCCCCTCAAGAATTCTGTGCAAAGCCTCTCTCCCAGGATTTTCACCCATCCAGGGGGGGAAAAGTGAGATTTTGCCCCTTCAGGGAACATCCTGGGTTGGAAGAGAATCCTTGAGTTCAGCTCCTGGCCCTGCACAGGACACCCCAAAAAACTGCCCGAGGTCTCAGAGGAATAATCCATCAACATCAGGGCCCAAATTTTGCAAATCTGAGCCCAGCCTGCTCCTTCCACAGAGAATTTGGGGAAACAGAGGCACAGCAGCTCCATGGAGAAGAGTGTGAACAACAGCATCAAAAAATGGGATAACCCTTGGTTTCCTCTCCCACCAAATACAGAGCAGCAGAACAATCCCATCAGCTGAAGAGAAAAATCCTGGAGTTTCCCATGATTTATTACATGGAGATCTCCTGCCCTCATTTGTTGGGAGTCAATATTTTATTTTATTTATTTTTTTTTTATTTTGCCCACTGGCTGTGGAAGCCTCCCAGAACGTGGATGTTCCATTCTGGAGCAGCTCCCATTGGCATTTCTTTAATGAGCTCATAATTTCTGGGCTGTGTTTTACATCCCCCTCCCCGTGCCCCCAGAGTTTGTTTCCAGGCAGCTCTGAAGAAATGAGCTGTGGAGTTGTTACTCTCCTCGGTAAAGTCAATAAAATCCATTTGTTTTGTTAGGTGAGGAGCTCCATTTGGCCTCTCAAATTCTGATTTTTCTGGGAGGGGGGGAAAAGCAACAGCCAAGGCAATGATAAAATGTGTGAGAATCAGAACTGACCAGGCAGTGCCTGGGATTGTGATGATCTGGAATTATCAGATGGTGACAGTGATTGTTGTGCTGAAGAACGTTTTGTTGGGTTTAGATGATGGATTTTAATTATTTGGGTGTTGTTTATATAAATTTCCATTGCTGTGAGAGACAGGAGATGGTTCATGTGCTGTCTTTCCTAAGGATCAGCCAGAGTTCTGCTCCTTCATCCCAAAAAGTCACATTCCTGTGTTTCACTTGTAACCTTCATGATGTCATAAATACCAGGGATTTCATTTTTATTTTTATTTTCATTTTCACCTGCTGTGATTCTCAAATTCCACCTTAAAGGGCTCCTCGTCGAGGGTGGTAGTTCCAAGTTTAATCTAGTTTAATAAAAACAATGTTCATCTCTTAACTTTCTTCCTGATCATCAAAAAGCTCCTCAGCTCCCTCAAGAGAAATGTGAAATAGCATTAAAATCCAAATTCTGATAAGGTCCTGGATCCCTGGGAGTGTCCAAATCCAGGCTGGACAGGGCTTGGAGCACCCTGGGATGCTGGAAGATGTCCCTGCCCATTGGAACGGGGTGGGTTTTAAAGTCCTTTTTAACCCACAGGGCTCAGTAAATCCAGCCCATGTGTGAGTCCTTCTGCCAGCAGCATTGAGGCTTTCAGATCTGTTTAATATTCCTTAATTATTCTGTTTGTGACCAGGCAGGCTGGGCCTGGTGGAAGCTTGATGGGAGCAGCAGAGTTTATTATTTTTTTTTTTTTTAATTTTAATTTTAATTTTAATTTTTATTTTTATTTTTATTTTTATTTTTATTTTTATTTTTATTTTTATTTTTATTTTTATTTTTATTATTCCTGTAAGTCTTGGGGAGACGCTGTGCCCTGACCTCTCTAAATTGCTTTTAGCCCAGTTTTGAGCACGGCCAAACCCCCAAAGGATTGGCAGGACCAGGCTCCCCTTGAGTTGCTCTTCCTCATTTTCTCCCTGCTCTTCTGAGTGTCCCACACAGAACCAGCTCAGGGATTCCTGCTCCTGCTTGGATCCCAGCAGGAAAAAGCCAAATTTGGGCTGTTCCCTGTGATTATTTGACGTGAGCCAGCACTGACACTTTCAAAACAAGCAGAGTTTCTGAACTCAAACATCCTCAAAAAAAAACTTTTCACTTCGGGATGTCTCTTTCAGTGCTTTCCACTGTGAGCTCCCAAAATCCCTCCTGGATTCTAAGTTGCCTCAGAGCTGTCACTTTTTGGCTGCTTTGGTTTTGGAATTGCTGATTCACAGAGCAATAAACCCCCAGGACCCGGGGTTGGAATCTCTGGAACCAAAGCAGCACGGGAGGAATGGATTTCACCTTGCCACCAGGAGTAGAGACAATTCATCTTCCTCTCCCTTGTCACTGCTGTGCTGCAATCCCATGGTGAGGCAATAAAAAAAAAAAAAAAAAAAGAGGAATATTCCTGTTTCAGTCATCCCCTTTTCAGAGCTGCCTTGGAATGCTGTGTGCTCATTGCCTGTCACCCAGTTTAACCCCTGGTGGGTGGCACGGTGACAGCTGCTAAATGGAGATAATTCCCGTGTTTTCTGATTAGCAAAACTACAAAAGCCAGAGGTGGGAAGAGCATTTTCGATTATCTGGGTGCAGTATCTCTGTTTGTTCCCAGCATTTCGGTGAGGAATCAGCACTTCAGCCTCAGTGGGAGCCCAGCAGGGCACAGGCAGATGAAAAGAGGATGAAATGTGGCTGAAGTGGGCAAACAAGGCATGAAAAAAAAAAAAAAAAAGGATAATTAATCCCGTTTTATGGATGGGGAATGGACACCCTGGAAGATGAGGGGGTTGATCAAAGAATCATTAAGGACCGTGTTCAGTCACTAAAGGCCTCAGAAAACACATCCAGAGTTTTTTGAACCAGGGATGGTGATTCCAGCCTTTCCCCGGGCAGCCTCTTCCAATTCCTGCTCCAATCCCTGTGGGCTCTTCAGTCCACAACAAACAGAGTCCATCCAACAAACACAGCAACTTTGGGCCTTCAATTCCTTGGAGTTTCAGGGAATCAGGAGCTGAACCAAAATCCCTGTGGGGTCCTTAAAATCTGATCCCATCCACCAGTTCTAGGAATAGTTTTCCTCCCATTTCTCAACTTTGCTGATGCATTTGGAGGCAGCAATTGAACATATTTTGGGGGAAAAAAAACCCCAAAAAACAAAAAACCAAGCCCAGATGCTTATTTCAAAAGGGAAGAAAGCAGCATTGTTAAAGCTCCATTTAAGTTGTTATCTCTTCTTATTGCTGCTGCTTCTTTTAAGAAGTCTCTCCAGTTTGGCTTTCAGGGATAACAAACCCGGAGTGGAAAGCAGAGCTGGTGGCTGCTGGGCTATTCAACATCTGGGGGCTTGGGAGGAAAAGAGAGAGGGGGAAATCTATGAACTATCAAAATGTTGTTGGCTTTTCATTCGTAGATCAATGTGGGATCTCTCAGCACATCACAATGTGAAATGGTGCATAATATCACAGTCCTAAATTGGCCCAAATTATTGTGGTTTTAAGCCAAGCCAGCTTTGTTTAAATAATGGCTTTGCCATGGAGATTTGTCTCATTGATTGGATACTTCAGAGTGGCAGAGCGAGAAAAATGAATTTGTGTCAGGCTGAATTACAGGTTTCCATATATTATTTAAACGTTGCTCTTTACCTCTCCCTCTGTCAATCATCATTTCCTTGCAGACTGCTCTATTTTTAATATTTCTCAGAGTTGAAGGTTACTTTCTTCTCCAGCAGCAGCTTTAAAGCAAATGTTATTTTAGTGATGGTGTTAGTGACATGATGATAGTAATTAATAATGATGGGATTTGTGAATGTGTGTGTTGCCATCCTCCCCCTCAACCCTCCTGACACCTCACCTGCAGAGCTGCCCTGGGGACAACAGCAGCAGCACCTGGAGCTGCTGGAGCAAATCCAGAGGAATCCATGGAGCTGCTCCAGGGCTGGGAGAGCTGGGGGTGCTCACCTGGAGAAGGGAAGGATCCAGGGAGAGCTTCCAGAACATTCCAGGGAATAAAGGGGCTCCAGGAGAGCTGGAGAGGGACTGGGGACAAGGGACAGAGGGACAGGACACAGGGAATGGCTTCAGATTGGGAAAGGGGATCTGGGGAATTAGGAATTGCTGGCTGGGCTGGGATTGCCAGAGCAGCTGTGGCTGCCCCTGGATCCCTGGAATGTCCCAGGCCAGGTTGGACATTGGGGTTTGGAGCACCCTGGGACAGTGGGAGGTGTCCCTGCCATGGCAGGGGTGGAATGGGATCATCTTTCCAACCCAAACCATTCCATGATTCCATTTTTTAATGGGCAAGAAGTTTTTCTCTTTGCATTTACTGATCAGCTGGTTCTCTGTCCAGTCCCTCTGGCCTTGGTCAATCTGCTGCTCCCCTTGCTGTAGGATTCCAGAAGGGAAATTGTGGGGCTGGAACTGGAAATCCAGAGTTGGAAGCAACAGAGCTGGAAGTGGAGGCTCCTCTTTCAGCCACCCTCACTGGCACTTCTCACTGCTCATGGGGATTTCTCCTGTTCCTCATTTCCATGGTTTTTTCCTCCAAAGAGCCCTTGCTGAAGTCCTGTGAAATCCCACATTTCTTGTTCATCAGTGGAGTGAGCTGAGCAGCAATGAGCTGGAGGCAAAGTCAATACCTATCACTTTTTCATCAACCCTTTAAGCATTCCATTAAAAATGGATAGTTTGAGATTCCAGAAGGGTGGCACAGCAGAGAGGGCAAAGCTTCAGGAAATCTTTAAACAACAGTTTACAGACCCAAGTGCCAGGAGAAGCAAAATTCCTTCCTTTTTTTCAGGAAAATCATTGGCCCTGGGTTTGTTCCTACAGGAACCTGAGCTCGTGTGCCAAAGGATGGAGCACAAGAGATTCATTCCCTTTTGGTTTAAAGATTTCTTCCCAATTAATTGTCAAGAGCCAGGGCAGGTGAGAAGACCTGAGGTGCTCTTGTTGTGCTGTTCACCTCGTGAACAGGTTTTGGAAAAGGAAGGAGGGACAGAAGCTGCATTTTTATTGTGGAGCTGGTATTTAATAGCCAGGAGCGCTGCAGGTGTAGCCTGAGGAAAAGAAATTCCAGATGGGAGGGGAAAAATTTGCTGCTGGGCAAGTGAAGAAAGCATTCTAGGGATAAATTCTGGTGATAAATAACCCGTGGCCTGGAGGGACAGCAGGCTGGATCCAGGGTGGGATCAGCCTCTTCCCAGGCAGTGAGCAACAGGATAAAACAAATGGCTGGGCCAGGGGAGGCTCAGGTTGGACCTCAGCAGGAATTTCCTCCTGGGAAGGGTTGTTAAACATTGGAAGGGACTGCCCAGGGAGGTTTGGAGGTGGCACTCAGGGCTGTGGGCTGGGGACAAGGTGGGCATGGGGCACAGCTTGGATTCTGTGGTCTGGGAGGGCTTTTCCAACCTCAGTGATCCTGGGATTCTGTGGGAGCAGCTGCATGGCTGGGCCCAGAGGCTGGTGGGCAGTGGATTTACACCAGTGGTGTCCAGTCCTGTTTAAAGTCTTTTTTTGGACAGGTGGATCGAGGTCACCTTTGGTCAGCTCTCATTTCTCCCCAGGTTGGGTGGGGTTGGCTGTGCTGGAGGGCAGGGAGCTCTGCAGAGTCACAGCCACAGGTTCCATCCCACAGCTGGATTTTGGATGGGAAAAGCAGTTTGGAGGGGTGCAACCAGATGTGCTGCAGCCAAACATCTCCCTGGTGTCCTCTCCCACCCCTGGGGCTGCTCATGCCTCGGGGTGGGACGTGGCTCAAACCTCTCCCTGTGATGGGAAATCCCTGCCTGTGCTGCACCAACTCCTAAACCCTCACCTCTGACATCTGGGAATTATCCACAGTGTTGGTAACAAATTCTCTCTTGCAATTAGAAATGCTGGCACCGTTCTTGGAGGAGCCTGGCCCAGTGGAAGGTGTCCCTGCTCTGGAACAAGATGATTTTTTAGATCCCTTCCAACCAAATCAGCCTGGGCTTCATTCTGTGAAAATTCCCTTTTTTTTTTTTTAACTAAAGCAGCCTCTGAACGAGGCCAGTGTGGGAGCAGTGCTGAGTGCCACCACCAAGGTGCTCTTTCCTGTAGTTGTGGCCGTGCTTTTGTCACCCTGCAGTTGTGTTCTCTCAGCTGACACCACTGATAAAGTTTTGCAGGGAATTGTGGAACAACCGTAAAATTTCATTTTACAACTCATTGCAGAGGGTGAAATTGTTTCTATCGAGCTGGAGTGTGAATCCTGGGGTTTTTTTGCAGGCAAAAAACCTTAAATTGACCGTCCAGTTTCCTTGTCCTGCATCACTAAAAAGCAAGAAACAAACCAGAGTTAAATTAAATTTTAGTTTGGTTTCATAACCAGGAAGAGCAAGTCGATATTTTGTGAAACAGAGGGGAAAACTCTTCTTGGGAGGATTTTCTTCATCTTCAAAGTGTGGTTTATTGTAAAACTTTATTACTTAGAGCTGAATTCGGTGAAAAGTTCTAAGTGCTGACAGCTCCATCCCATCCCATCCCATCCCATCCCATCCCATCCCATCCCATCCCATCCCATCCCATCCCATCCCATCCCATTCCATTCCATCCCATTCCATTCCATTCCATTCCATTCCATTCCATTCCATTCCATTCCATCCCATCCTATCCCATCCCATTCCATTCCATTCCATCCCATTCCACTCCATTCCATTCCATTCCATTCCATTCCATTCCATTCCATTCCATTCCATTCCATTCCATTCCATTCCATTCCATTCCATTCCATCCCATTCCATTCCATCCCATTCCATTCCATTCCATTCCATCCCATCCCATCCCATCCCATCCCATTCCATCCCATCCCATTCCATTCCATTCCATCCCATCCTATCCCATCCCATCCCATTCCACTCCATTCCATTCCATCCCATCCTATCCCATCCCATCCCATCCCCTGTGATTAAAATCTCTGAATAATCCTGGAGAGATGATTGCACCTGGTAATTCTCTTTTCAGACATTACTGAACCATCTCACTACTCCTGCTGATTTCTCTCCCCACTGGTCAAACAGTTGAGAATAATGCAGTAAACATATTTTAATATTATATTTTTCGTTTTCTTCATCTCATTACATCTCATTGTTCATCTTAAAAAGTGGAGTAGTTTATTTGACCTGCACCATACCTGCCTTGTCCCTGAACACTGTAGCTCTTGTTTGAAAAATAACATCACTTTTCAATGCTAAAAATTCATATGTGGTTTCTTCTTTTTAAAAAAAAAAAATATCATGATTAGCTGGAAGAGAGCAGTAATGAAGAGAGTGGTATCTGCAAACTCAGGAGGAGTTCTGCTCTATTTATGCTCCTTATCACATCTGAAAAAGCTAGGAAATCAATTCCTGCAATCCCTACCCACGTCACACCAGGCTTATCAACAGGAGCCTCCTGGAAGTTGTTCTTGTCTGTTTGAAAGCAGATGGATCTTGAGGATTGGGATACAATTCCTTTCTCCTGTTACACTTGCAGGAATGAAGTTTTTTTTGTTGTTGTTGTTTTTTTTCCCCACTGAAGAAAGGTGATAAAAATTGCTCATTAAATTGTTCCAATCAAAGGAGCTTTTGATAAAAGTTTTTGGTGATAAGGGCAGAGCTCAGTGAGACACTGAACAGCTGGAAAGGAGAGAGGTTTCGTTTTGGTTCAGTGGTTGGAGTTGAGACGGTCAAAAAAATCAATTAGAGCCAGGGGGAGGAAAGAAACAAAACCAAAACAAATCCACAAAAATTCCTTTGGCCGGAATTGATGCAGTGAATCCAGAGGAATCCATGGAGCTGCTCCAGGGCTGGAGCCAGCCTGGGAGAGCTGGGAATGTTCACCTGGAGAAGGGAAGGATCCAGGGAGAGCTTCCAGAACATTCCAGGGAATAAAGGGGCTCCAGGAGAGCTGGAGAGGGACTGGGGACAGGACACAGGGACAGGACACAGGGATGGATGGGATCTTGGGAATTAGGAATTCCTGGCTGTGGCTGCCCCTGGATCCCTGCAATGTCCAAGGCCAGGTTGGACATTGGGTTTGGATCCCCTGGGACAGTGGAGGTGTCCCTGCCATGGCAGGGGTGGAATGAGATGATCTTTCAGGTCCCTTCCAACCCAAATAATTCCATCTTTTAAAAATAAGGAATTCAATGCAACCACTTTGGGAATTTAGGAGATAAAATATTCATTTTTTCTGGACAAGGACAGCTCCCATGATCCAGCTGGTGCTGACTGTGGATGACACCAATGGAGGTTTTCTTCCAGGCTTTGCTTTTCCTTCTTTCCTTCCTTCTTTTTTTTCTGTTCCCAGTCACCAATGTTCAGCAGGATATTGGGTCACTTAATTGCATTTTGTTTTTCCCTGGCTCCTGTTCTTTTCATGGCAACACAAGACTCAGGGAGTTCAGTCAATACTTGTGTAATCAATAAAAAAAATGACAAAGGAGTCCTGGTAATTGGGGCAAAGCTGCTGCTTATGATTTTTCAATAATTCCTTCAGCTTCCTCCTTCTCCAACATCTGCAGAAAATGGGGGCTGGTTGAAGGAGGGGATCTTGCTTGACTGAGGACGTGCCAGAATTCCACAAATCCAAGTGGGAATTCAAATCAGGGCTTTTTGTTTCAGCACATGAAGGGCTTCTCAAGGAGGTGGGGGGAAGAATGGGGTTGATTTTTATTTTTCCACCGTGCCACAGAGCAGCTGTGCCATTCTCCCTTTGCCTCTTTGGCCTCATTTTCCCTCCCTTCCCAGAGCATCAGCTGCCCTGTCAGGAATTCAGGGCTTGGATGTCTGGGAATATCCCTGGGCAGGTGAACAGAGGAAGACAAAACATTTTGAGGGATGTGCTGCTCATTCCTCCTCGGCTTTGTGGATCCATGGATTTGTGAGGTCACTTATGGATAGTCTGAGACCCAGAAGGGAAGGGGGAGCTGATGGTTTGTCCACAGCAGAGTTTTTGGGGATGGGAGGGAAAAAAAAAAACATAAACCCAGGTGCTTCAGGGCATTTTAATGATCCTTCCCTGGTGAGGCTGGGGAAGATTTTCTGCCTTAAACACTGCTCTGAAACAGGGAAAAATCTGTTCCATTATCCTGCACTCTCTTCCCTTCCCCATAAATTGAGTTTTTACCCCAGGGGCTCAATAAAAGCTCCCATGTCTTTGAATGTCCTTTTTCCAACCAGGGGTGCTGGAGAGGACCTGAGCTCATTCAAAAGGGACTCAGAGCCCTTTCCAGCCTTCCTCAATCCTTCCAAACCACGGGAATGTCCCCTCTGTTATTCCTGCACCCAGAATATGGATCCCACACAGCCCTGGCCCTTCTGCCCACCAGAGATCTCACCACAGCCTTGGAAAAGGGAGAAAGGAGCCAGGATGATTTCTTGGATTGTTGGGGTTGTTGGTTTTTTTTGTTGTTTTTGGTTTTTGGTTGTTTTTTTTTTTAATAGTTGAATCTATCACACTTCCTTTTACCCCTGTTTCCAAAAGTTCTGCTTTTCAAGTGGGAAGTGTCAGAATTTATTTGGAAGTGTTACTGAGGAGTCCTGGTAGACACAGCTGTAAAAGCACCAGGACCTGCAAAAGCCCCCAAAGAGCTGTCAGAGTTTGGCTCTCACTGGAGAAATCTAAAATTTATATTTTAATTTTTTTTTTTCCCTTTTTATTTTTTTTTTCCTCCCCAAATGTGCGGAAGCTTTTTTGTCATTCCTCAAGATTCCAAGGCAGCTTTTTTAAAAAAAAATCTCAATTTGCCACAGTTCCTGGTGCTGTGCTCCTGCTGTGCTGCCATATGGTGGTGACCCAGGTGTCCCTGCTTGGTTTCCAGTCCTGGATTTGGAGGGAAGGAGGTGGTGGGATCATGGAATTTTAATGATCCTACCCAAGGAGCTGCCCCCTCCTTCCCCTGCTCTCCCCAAAGCCATGAAGGGACTGAACCCTTCCAAGGTGGCACCCAAGGTGTGATTTGTGAGATTTTTTGTCACATCGTTGCAGCTCTCAGTTTTCTCCCCTCGGTCTGAAAATCCTTTAATAATCAGCCAAACTCGGTGCCTGCAGCTGCTTTTTTTATGGGGGACAAAGATGGGCCCTTCTCCCCATCCTGAAAATTCAGTTAGCTGTTTATTTTGAGACAAAAGTTGCCAAATATTTGGCTATTGATGGCCCAGATGAGCCACACGAAGAAATCCTAGGAAAATATTTTTGTTGTGTTGTGGGCACTGATCTGAAGATCCTAAAAGTTCCTCCCAGTTCCCTTTAGGATCATCTTTGCTGTTGACCAACAGACACAAATTTAAAGTTGTTGTCTCTAAAAGCCTCTTGTTGCCCAGGGTTGATGCCAAGTCCAATTCTCATTTGTTGGGTTTAAAACTGAAAAAAAAAAAAAACAAAAAACAAAAAACCAAAAAGCAACATCAACTTTTGTATTAAAAAGGTTTCTCTGAGCACATGGAAATAAAATGAGATTCTGAGCTGTCACTGAAATGATGACAGAAATCCATGGTTCCTTTTGCTTTTCTGTGGGAGACTCAGCTCCCACAAGGAATTAACTTTGGTCTGGATCAACCTGGACATCAAATCATTTGGTGGTGCTGCTACTGCGTGGTCTGAGCTTGGTTTTGGGCTCTTTAATTTCATTTTAAATTTTCCTGCCGTGAGGTTTGGCTTTGTGGGTGTCTGAAGGACCAAGCAGCCATTCCTGGGATGGTTTGGGTTGGAAGGACATGAAAGATTATCCAAGAATTCCAACTTCTGCCATGGGCAGGGACACCTTCCACTATCCCAGGTTTCTCCAAACTCTATCCCAAAATGTCCTTGAGCAATTCCAGGGATCCAGGGGCAGCCACAGCTGCTCTGGGAATTCTGTTCCTTCCCAACATCCCATCCATCCGTGTCCTCTGGCATTTTAAAGCCATCCCCCTTTGTCCTGTCTTTATCTACCTGTGGATAAAGTCCCTCTCCCTTTCCTGGACACCTCCAGGGCTGGGATTTGGTCACCACCGTTCTCCCGGGCCACCAGACCGTGCCTGGTACAAATCTTCGGGCTGAGTTTCTGCCCAGAAAAACCTTTCCCGGGTCGGTGAGCAAAATTCCGGGGGATTCACTTCAAAATTTATCTTTATGTTCGTGATCGGTGCGCAGCCTCCGCCTGCCTCTGGAGCGGCGATTTGATGCAAATGAGTTTTTAAAGCCGCCTCAATTCTCTGCTGTTCCTCCCTGAATTCCGCGGCCAGGCTGAGCCGCAGCTTTGTTGTGCTCTTTGCATTAGTGAGGAGAGCTTTTCCAAGCTTTTCCAAGCTTTTCCAGCCATTCCCCTTTGATGTGGAAAGGAGTTTGTGTAAGCGTTGTTCCCTTGTCACCTCCCCCCCCCCGGTCACCGATCCCAGCTGGAACTTCGAGTTAGAGAATTTCTGCAAAGTTTGGGGTTTTTTTTTTTCCTGGAGTTTCACATGGTAATGACCAAAAAAAAAAAAAAAAAAAAAAAAAAAAAAAAAAAAAAAAAAAAAAAAAATTAAATAAAGTGGGATTTGGGAATGGTTTTAGCAGGTGAAGTGTTTTCCCCTCAGCACGCCTTTTGTCACATTTACCAAGGAATTATGGAATGGTTTGGGTGGGAAGGGAACCTTCAAATCACCCAGGTCCAACTTCAGCACCTCCCACCATCCCAGGCTGCTCCAAACCCCAATGTCCAACCTGGCCTTGGACATTCCAGAGATCCAGGGGCAGCCACAGCTGCTCTGGGAATTATTCCAGGGCCTCCCAGCCCACAGCTGGACACAGCATTCCAGATGTGCCTCCCACACCTGCCTGTCCCACCTGCCTTGGGGCACTGGAACCAAACACTGGCACAGATGTGCAGGTATCACCACCCTGCTGAGCAAAATCTCCCAGAAATTCCCATTTTCCTGGGGAAAACTTGGCTAGAACTTGTTTAGCCAGACTATTAATAGCAAAATACTCCAAAAACTCCATGATGCCACTGCTTGCTGATGTCTCTCCCTAAACTCCTGCAAGCCAAACCAAACAGGTTTTTTTTTGTGTGTGTGTGTGTGTTTATAATGCATTAAGTTTTTATAATCTATTATACAAACCCTTCCTCAGTGCTGCAGCTGGATTTCCTCTGATCACCTCTATCCCATCGTTCCAGAAAGCATTCTTGATCCAGAGGAAAAAGCCTTTTTATCCCGTTCTCTCATCATCTGTTTTGCTCACGGCAGGTAAAACAAAAAGCCTGAACGCCGTCCCAGAAATCCTTTGTGCATTTCCCCGATTTAAATTCCCTGTCAGAGATTTCTCCCAGGATAAGCAAGAGTTAAAATCCTGGTTTAGCCCGGCTGAGGTTGTTTTTTTTTTTTCTTTTTTCTCCCAATATTTTGTGCTTTGCGGGGAAGGTGGTGGACCCTGTTTTTTTTGGTTTTTTTTCAGAATTAGATTGTTTCCGAGGGTAGATTTGATTCTGCTGGAAGTTATTGAACGTAATAACATTTTATTGCTCTTTTTAAGCAGCTCAGAGTTTTCTTGCAGAGGCTTTGACAGAAGGAAAAGTGAGAGGAAGAGGAGGGGGTGGTGAGGTGGAAAGAACGGGGCAGGAGGAAGGTGGTGCAGCTGTGGAAAAGGCAAATGGGAAGAGTTTTATTGGGAAATTAATTAAATATTGATGAGAAAGGTGAATGTTTTACACTGGACTCGTCTGGAACTTTCCCTGGGGTAACTGTGGCTGGTTTTGGTTGTTCAGCTTCACAAAAGTGTGAGAAGAGCTCCTGGAAAGAGCAGAAACTCCTGCAGGAGCAGAGTGAAATAAAAATATGGAATGGCTTCTGTCAGGAGAAAGGAAAAGTTGGATCTGGGCAAGCTCCAGACTCCAGCCAGAAACAGGAGAGGAAAACTCCAGGCTGAGAACTGGAGAGGGAATCTCCTCTCTGCACACAAAACCTAAAAACTATTTGGGGTTTTGCCCAAAAATGTGCAATTTCCCCTCCCCAGATTCTGGGTGTGCATCACAATTTTTCACCAAAGTCAATAAAATTGAAATTCGGGTCCAGCTGGACCTGTGCCCAAGGCAGGCTGGTTGATTTTGGATTTTGGTTCAGTTTGTGTTGCTGAATAAAAGTTGTTCTGTGGAATTATCTGAAGCTGAGGAAATTTTTTTGCAGGATAGGATTAAAGTGGGGGGAAAAAAAAACATTTTCCAGAGGTTTCCATCAGATGGGATGGAGGCTGAATCTTGGTGCAGTGCTAATGATAAATTCCCCACTTGGACTGTCCAACATCATCTTAAAATATCATAAAAAAGGAATTTTATATCCCATTTCTGCTGCTGTTTTCATTTAATTGGAGACAATTCCCTATAAATCAGCACTGATTAAACAACACCTGTGTTGATATTGTCCAATTTATTAATTTTACTGGGAATATTTATTATTCCTCTGATGAATTCTCTGCTGTTTCATCTCTCATTTCTTTGGTGAGGTTCATTTGCAAGATTTCCTTTCTTTCCCCACACCAAGCTCCTTTAGGTTTTCCTTCAGGGTTGGATGGGATTCTGAGCAACCTAACATTGATAAACCCATGGCAAAAGGGTTGGGCTTAAAGAAAATATCTCCATAATCCTCATTTCTGGCTTTAAAAGACCAAATTATGTGGGGTTTTGGGGGGTTTTTTTGGGTTTTTTGGGTTTTTTTTTTTTTGGGGTTTTTTTTTTGTTTGTTTGTTTGTTTTTTTGGGTTTGTTTTTTTTTTTTTTTTTTGGGGAATTCTGTGGATGTAGCACAAGTGGAATAGAAACTTCCAGAGTTTTTGGCTTTGGGATGTGTGTGTCCATCTCTTGCTTCAGTTCTCTGGGGCTCTTTCAGTCATTTTAGTTTGTTTTTTTTTTTAATTTCATTAAATTCTTTATAGATTCTCCAACTTCTTAATCACACAGGTGCTGACATGACACACGTGGCCATCAAAACACACAAAAAAACAACTTTAAAATGAAATAAAAAAGCAACTTTCCTGCTTCAGATCCAAAGATCTTTGACAGGGAAGTGTTTCTGTTGTGACAGAGGGGAATAAAAACATCCCACGGTGGGAAAACACCCCCAGAACTTTGAGCAAACTCAGTGCCTGCAATTCCAAATCACACCCTGAGTCCCTCTGCTCCTTATTCCATGAATTTTTAGCCAGCAGGAAACCTGATCTTCAAGTTTATCACCCAGAAACGAAATAAAAAAAAATATATATATAAAAGGGAAGGGAAATTGTGGCTAAATCAGTGCTCCTCAAAGCCTGCAGGCACCACAGTAATACAAATAATAAATTGGGAAATAATAAAGAGCAGAGTGGTGGTGAGGAGCTCCAGGCTGAGAACAGGATTGATAAACACAGAGTTTAACATCAAGAAAAAAAAATAAAAAATCCTTTGGGGCTCCAACCTTCAGTGATTGTAGAGTGTCAGCAAAGAAATTATCATTTTTGTTGTTGTTGTTGTTTACCTCAGAAATTTTAGGAAGAGATTGAGAATGGAAAAAAAAAAAAGATGCTCCAAGGAGCCCTCCTGGAAAAAGTCCAAGCATTGCAAAGTTCCAGAGATTAATTGATTTAATTAGGCTGTATCAACACTGCTGATAAAAGATATTTAAAGATGCAAGTTGGGGTGTTGCATTTTTGTTCCAAAGATGCCCACGACTCCTCAGCCATAAAGAGCTTCCCCTTATTCATTTTCTGGTTTTTATTTACTCAATTAAAATGTCCTTGCTGGCTGGAGATGCTTAAACAGGGGCACAAACGAGGCAAAAATCCTCATTTTTGTTGCGATGCATTAATTGTTCAGGAGGAAATCCCAACGTTAAAAGTTTGAGGATGAAAATGGAGCGAGGAAAATGGGATTGAGAACAAATAAAAAAAGGGGTTGTTTTCCTCTCTGATGCCAATGGCCAAGGTGTCCATCCAGATTTTGGTGAAGATTTGGGGTGGGAGGATCTTCCCAGTGATGTTGAATTCCCTGGAGGTCGTTCCACAGGGACAAGAGGGGATTTTTTTGGGGGGAATTTGCAGATAAATTTTGAACTTTCACCTCTCTGCTCACAAATAGGGATGGATAAAACCCCTGGGGTAGGAATTTCCAGAGTTTGGTGTTTTGGAAAAAACCTCTGCTTAACTCCCGGGATTTGTGAGAAAACCATCCAGGGAAATTAGAAATTTCAGAAAAAGTTGTTTTGGTTTTTTTTCTAGAATAAACCACTTCATGGTTTATTGATCATGGTGGTCTTTGAGAGGGAGCTGCCCAAGTTTTTTGGGATGGTTGGAGATTTTTTTTTTTTTTTTTGTCCAAGCACTGATATCACCTTGGGAATTATCCCATGCTGTGGTGGAAGGATGGGAGAATCCTTCATCATGAAAAATTTCCAGGTTTATTGATTATTATGGTGGTTTTTTTGTTTTGGTTTGGGTTTTTTTTGGTTAGAGTTGGGATTAAATGCTCGAGAGACAGAATTCTGTGTTTGGACTCAGATGTTTATTAATTCTTATTTATATCATAGTGAGTTCTGCAGTTCTTCTCTAAAAATAGTGATGCATCTTTCCCTCTCCCGAGGCCTTTTAAGGATCAATTTCTCTAATTAAGAATGGACAAGATAAAGGGTTAGAGATGACAAATTGAACTTTAATATCGTTTTAATTTAAGGAATCAGGAATTTTCCATCAGAATCCTGAAACCCGGCACCGCTCAGAGATTTTGTGCACGGCTCTTCCACGTCACAGAGAATAAACAGGGGTGGGACAATGCAGGGAATTCCAGGCAGTGCAGGGAATTCCAGCATTTCCTGGAATTTTCTGGGTGTGTTTCAGAGGGGCTGGGCAGAGCCTGATTTCTGCTCCTCTCTACCCAAAATCGTTTTATAATGTGTAAAAAATAAAAAAAAAAACCCCGTTGGCGAGGCCGTACAATTGCTTTGTTTTGCTGGTGTTATTTGTTTAATTAAGTTCCCGGCTAATTAGAGCTGTACGTACTTGTGTTAATTATTATTTGCTTAACACAATCAGCAGAGTAATTCTTTTCTGAGAAGCCACACACTTTCCAGTTCAGCTCAATTACTGATTCCAGTGGGCTCTCCAAAAGAAGAGTTGCTCCGTTTTTGTCAAATGAGAGGTTGCATTCTTTAATGTGAATGAAATTCAATTTAGATTACCTGAAACTTCACATAATACATTGTCTTTTTAATTGGCGATTAAGCAGAGAAAGAAAAAGCTGGTTTGATTTGTTCCTCGGCACAGAGATGTCTATTTTTTTCTGACTGGATTACAAAATTGGACAGCTCTGCTATTTATCACCCTCCAAGACCTTTTTTGCATGTGACAAAGAGAAAGTACATTTGTCTTCAGGCTTTGGAGAGAAACTGCTTTCTCATGCCAGAAAAATGTAACCCTGTGCAACTTCTGACCTTTTACCAAGCTTTTAATTAATTTTTTTTTTTTTTTTTTTTTTTTTTTTTAATGCAGAGAGCCGTAAACACATTACACAGGTTTTTAATGTCAGGGTTTTAATGCTGGGCCCATTCCAGGGGTTAATTTCTGTTCAGTCCCTACAACAGAAAGGAAAGTGATGCCATGAATATCTTGAATTCTGTTCCAGAAGGGAGTTAATAACCAAGTATTGTTATTTATCAGTAGGGTTTGTGTTCATCCACACACCCACACCCATCTGGGTTGTGTTTCTCTCTGTCTGGGAAATCTTGAGGGCTTTGACTTCTGCAGGTTGCTGCTTATTTGAGTGGCTGATCAATTCTGCAGAATGTGTTTGGTGTTTGGATAAATGTGTTTCAGTTGGGAACCTTGGGAAAGCAGGAAAAGGAGGAAGCAGATGGAGGAAATAATTCTGCTGAAGGAAAATATAAAAACGGCCAGGGTTATGGAGGGAGACAGGGAGGATTTGTCCTCATCCCAGGAAGGTTGGGGATGTCTCTTTGCATTTTTCAAGAGCTGTGGTATTGAATGGGAACTTTCAACAGCAGAGGAGCAAAATATTAATGAGTGTGTGAAGCCTAAAAAGTCCTTCTGTGCCTTAAATTCTGAAATTAAACCGGGCAGGAAATGCAAACTCTCCTGGAGACCTGTGTAATTCACACAATCCATCCATCTTAAACATTCACTAATCGCAGTTATCTTCAACTCTGCCACAAAAACCAGCAGAAAGATTTTGTTTAAAAAGACAAATCCAGAATTTGGCTCACGGTTGTGTCCATCCACTCGTGGCATTTTTTCACCTGTGCTTTGAATTCTGCCCCGTGGCTGAGTTACCTTGGGAATAAAGGAGTGAAACCAGCAAGAATTGCAGAGTTCATCCACGGCATGGCCTGAAATGCTTTAAATGTTCCAAATGGACCTTGTCTGTTCATAATCAGCATGGAAAATGTGCCAGGAAATGGGCATTTCACAGGAATGAGGGATTTCCTGCTCTGCACAGAGCGATGGGCGCTGCTGGATGCTGTAATTGAAAAATCACCGTGGGGGGAAAAAAAAAATAAAAAATAGAGGAAATTGAAGAATCACAGGAGAAGAAAATAGAGAGAAGTGGAAGAATCAATAATGACATTAATGAGAACTGCTGGAAATGCCCATTAGTGGGAATCACTGTTCCAGGAATCCTTTCCAGCCATCAGTCCTGTTCCCTTCCCACACGAGCAGCATCTCAGGGATGTGAACCAGTTCCCCAAAAATTCCCCAAACCGTCACATTTGTTCATTGGAGAATTCTGCTTTAGCTCGATGTTTTTGTGTGAAAAACATCAGGTGGCTCCCCTCAGTCCCTTTGCACTCCTGTTGTCCACCTGGAGAAGGGGATGAGAATATTTCACTGTATAAGAGTGAAGGAAAAGTTAAATAAAGATTTCTTTGGTGGGACCCTCAGGAGGGAGTGATGAAAGCAGCAAGGTCAGAAATTCCCATCACAGCAGTGAATGAAGGGGCTAAAGCAGATATCAAAGAATCCTGGGATGGTTTGGGTTGGTTGGAAGGGACCTTAAAATCATCCAGTGCCACCCCATCCATGGGAAACACCTTTCACCATCCCAGGCTGCTCCAAACCCCAATGTCCAGCCTGGCCTTGGACATTCCAGGGATCCAGGGGCAGCCTCAGCTCCTCTGGGAATTCCATTCCAAGGCTCTGCACCCTCAAAGGGAAGAATTCTCTTTTACCCCCTCAAATTGACACCTGAATCCATAATTTTGTGTCTCTGGCCCCAGGAATTCCACCCAGCTCCTCTGCTCTGCTCCCCCATGCAGGAACAGGGCTGGGTTAATTAAAGCCCGCTCTAATTAATAAAAACAAGGCAGAACTAAGGTCTGAGCGTGCGGGGGGGCCGCACAAAACCCCACGTTCAGCGTGGTTGTTTGGGTGGAATTGTTTCGTTTGTCACCTCCTGCCCCTGTGTTCACGTTCTCATCCTTCTCCTTAGGGCTGCCTGCAGCCAGGAGGAAGAAAAAGAAACACTTTTAATCCTTCATTTATTCCAAACAGGAGGCTCTAGGAATTGGGGAGGTAGGGAACGTGTAACAAGACAACAAAACTCTCTCTCAGCAGCTCGTTTTTAGTATTCCCGAGGTAAACGAGCAGATCCAGCAGCAGCCCTGAGCCCTGACATGTGTTTGCTAATGACAGTTAATTAGGGGCTGTCTGCAGCAATCACGGGCTGTCAGGGCTCATCCAGGCTGGAAAAGTGAGGGACACAAGAGCTGCCTCCCCCCTGCTCCCCTGACTGGAGTGGTTTGCCAGGATTAGCAGTGAATATCCCAAGGCAAAGGAAAAATCACCAGAATTTAACCACAATTTCTCCTCCTTCTCAGAAAAAAAAAAAAAAAAACAAGTATCTCAGATTTATTTCTCTAAAAAATCAGCCCCAGTTGGCAATAACAGACCAGCCAAACTTGAAGAAATTGAAAATGAGTGTTTGAAATGGGAAATGTTGGGTGGCATTAAAGAGCCAACAGATATTCCCTATTTTCTGCCTGGCAGCCACACATTCACAGCCACACTCTGTGCTATTTATTTATTTCCATTTCAAATGCTGCTGCCTGCCTTATTCCAACAGAATTCAGGCTCTAGAAAGAATAAAAAAAGTGTTGAACAGCATGGAAAAAAATACAACCAAAGAGTCCTCTCCAAAAATGTTCTGTTACTCATCCAAGCCATGCATGGAACTTTTAAATGTCAGAAAAGGCAATTTGACCCACGGCTAGCCCAGAAAAAAAAAAAATCAATTATTTATGTTTTAGGGTTGGAAGAGAGCTCGAGAATCATCCCATTCCACCCCATCCATGGCAGGGACACCTCCCACTGTCCCAGGGGATCCAAACCCCAATGTCCAACCTGGCCTGGGACATTCCAGGGATTCTCTGGCAATTCCAGCCCAGCCAGCAATTCCTCCCCACCAGGCAGAATTTCCAGACTGGAAAATCACTTTTTTATGGGTGGATTGGCCTTTTGCTCAGCTCCCCACTTGGAAGTTCTTTGAAGCCAAGTTTGATGTTGGGATTTCATAATTTAGGGTTTTTCCCCCTGGGTTTGTGTCATTCCTGCTTTGCCAAGTTCTTTATCTGGTTTTTGCTGGCCTTGAGGTTTGGGTGATGTCTCCTCCTGATGTTCTGAGAGTTCTTTTGGGCCTTTTATTTAAGAGTTGCTCTTGATGATCCTTGTGGGTCCCTTCCAACTCGGAATTTTTGTGAATCTGGGACTCCTCACCCTCAGTTGCCTCTCACGACCTAAGGGGAGGAATCCCAGAGTGGGGGAAGTTCTTGGTTTGGTTGGGAATCCAGAGTGACCCAAAAATCACAGCTGGATCTGGAAGACACCGGATTGGAAAATCTCTCCCAGGAATTTTAGAGCAGGAAAATTCACCTGGCTGGATTTCTCAACCCTCCTGAATACCAGGATTCTTACCAAGTGTCCCCTGCAGCTCAGGATCACTTGGAATTGTGGCTTCAGAGCAGTGTTGGTGACAAACTTTGTGTCTTTTTGTGATGCCACAAAAAAACTTCGTGTCTTTTTGCATCAAATTTTGCTGCAATTGCTCCATCTAATCCCTTCTCAGGCTCTGATATTGCTCCTGTCAACGTCAGGCTTTTTCAAAAAGTTCATTTAAATCAAATGCTGGCAACGTTTTCCTACTAATTGTCCCTTTCCCTGGCTGCTTCAGAGATTGTTGTGGCATTAATTGTGATTTCATGGCCAGGCCCTGCCCTTCCATAGGAGTGACAGAATTTTTTTCTCCCCTCTGTGTCTTCAAACAAGGAATCTCCAAATATCCCTGGGATGTTCTCCAGGAAGATTTGATAAAATGGAGAGCTTGTCAAGCAATCAAACAAATCCTATTTATGCATCCCTGAGAGGATAATTCATGCACCAGTGAGTGCTGGCAATGGGAATTCGTCTTTGGAGTTGAAATTTCACTTCCAAAGTTGCCTTGTACTTTTGTTTTTGCAGGCTGCGAGTTTCTGCTTGAAATTTATATCCAGTTGCCACTTTTACTGTACAAGCAAAAAGCTTGAATACAAAACATTTAATGTGCTTGTCTATAAATTGATATTTTGTAATAGTTTACTCCATGCTGCTGAATTTTACATTTTGTCTCTGGCTTCTCAATAGCTCAAACACAGAGTCCTTTATGTGAGGGGTGGTTTTTTTGGTTTTTTTTTTTCTTAAATCTAAATAACAAAACCAGCAGTTGGAAATTGATTTTCTGGGCATTGTTCAACATCTTCTCATCCCTTGTACTCTGTCATCGTCACTCACTGGAGGGTTTGTTTGGAATATAAAAAAAAAGTGGGAGATAAAGCAAGAAATGGGAGGTTTGTTTTTTGCTGGATTCTTCACAGAAAGGGCTGGGAGAGGTTGGAAAAGCTTTGGAAGGGGCTGCCCAGAATGGGAGTCCCCATTCCTGGAGGGATTTCAAAGCCACGTGGAGGTGGCACTTGGGGACACGGCCAGTGTTGGATCTTCCAGACTTCTGTCTTTGCTTTTATTCTTTTTTTTTTATTTATTTTAAATTTATTTTGGGCATCTGTGCTTTGTGGGACCCCTGTCTGGCTTTCATCCATTCGTTATTTTTCCCAACAATCATTAATCCATGAGATATTTCGAAATTTCAGGGTTTGTAGAACCAACCCAAAGGTCAGGAAGAGATTCGAGGGTCTTGGTTTTTCCTCCTGCTTCGGTGGTTTGACACTTGATAAAATCTTTAGAAATCCTTTTTTTTTGGGGAAGTGGAGGAATTCCCTGTGTCTGGAGGAGTTCAGGACTGACAGAGGGTAGCTGAAAATGGTTTTCTTTTTTTCCTTTTGCTTTTACTTAGAGTTAGGATTGAATGCCCAGGAGAGAGATTTTTCATTTGGACTTGGTTGCTTGTTAAATTTTATTTAAAGTACAGGGAGTTCTTCAGCACTTGTAGCTATCAAGCTAAAAGTGAGAAAATGGAGGTGACTCCACCTGGTTACAAGGTCTTTTAAAGGTTAACTATCCAATTAAGATCCAACATCTATATGATTTATACTTTTGACTTAATAACCAAACATTTGTGACCTGCACTGTGGCACAAACAATCTAATTTAAAAAAAAAAACTTCAAACTAAGAAGAAGAAGGAACAAGAAGGAAGAAAGAGAATGCCCAAGAATGTCCATTTTGTCCCATAGCTATTACTGTATTCTAAAAATCCCAAATTCCAAACCCTTCACCGTGTGAAATCACACTCTTTTATTTAACTACACACCCGTGATTTTAACTCGAATTTGGAATTTTATTTTTTTTCCAAGACCTCAAATCAAAATTAGTGTTCTCCAGGGGGTCAGTTCCAGAAAACACAGGAAGTTTAAAATTCCCAGGCTTCAGGATTCCAACAGGAAACTTCATGGAATGTTCCAGGCCAGGCTGGACAGGGCTTTGAGTGGGAATTGTCTCCATCCTTCTTTCCATCCTTTCCAAGCAGCCTTTGAAAATCTGGCCAAGCTCTGGGAAGAGTTTCAGTTTTTTTGAATCATGTGTCCACTTCTTCTTTAAATGGAATAATGGGAGGAAACCTCTTTGGGTTTGTTTTTTTTTTTTCCTGAGGAGCCTTTCCTTGCCTTTTTTTTTTTTTTTTCCTCATTAATTTAATTTTTTGGGTGCTCTGTTCTTTTGAGGCCGTGGCAAACAAAGGAGGTGAGAGGAGAGCAGAGCAGGAGGGATTAAGCACGAGGGCCATTATTATTTTTTAATTAACTTTTCTGGACTTCATTCAGACCTTCCTCTACTGTGAGCACAAGGCTGTGTAAATCCAAGGAGTGCTGAGGGTGAGATCCAGCGTGGGGCATTTTTAATGCTGAGTGCATCTGTTGAGGAATAAACCCATTACTTTTCCATATTCCATACCCTGATCCTAAAGCAGGGCTGAGTTAAATGGGTAAAGAAACACAGGAGCTTTTCTTTTCTATTTTTTTTTTTTATTATTATTTAATTAAAACCTCCAATCCAATCAATTATTTTTTTTTTCCCACTGGTCCAGGACTCAGAGTTTAGGCTGATTTCCTTAATTTGATCTTAAATTTTTGCAGTTATTTTTTGAATCAGAGCATCCCTGAGCTCTGCATATCCTCACTTTTCAGCTCGTTCTGCTGAATGTTCTTCATCACTTTTGGAATTTGCTTCCCGCACCTCTCCTGCATGAATTCTGTATTTTGTATTCTGTATTCTGTATTCCCTCAATCCCCATCCCATCACTCACATCCCATGGATGTCCCCGTGGATTTCATTCCCACAGTGCTGGGGGGGGGGGGGGGGCTGTGCTTTTGTGCTCACTGCTGGATGGAACTTTTCCATCGTGGATGGGATTCTCCTTCCTCCTGTCCCCGTTTTTGTACAAATCACAAAAATAATCCCTGAGACCCCTCCACAGGTGATGGATCTGTTGGGAATTCCAAAGTTGTCTCTTCCCCAAGCTCCTTCTTCCTCCTCCCTAATTTATTTTCTCCACTGACCAGAAACATTCTGTTGTCCTTCTGCCATTTCTCCTTTTTCCTCACTTCTTGTCCCCCTTTCTTCTCACTTTTTTGCTCCTCTCAGAAACTCCTCCTGAAAACTGCACATCTCCCAAATCCCTCAGCTTCCCAAGATAAGCTGATCTGGAGCTACTTAGGCAGAGCCTAATCTCAAATAATGCACGTTTGTGATAGGGAAAGAAATATTTATAACCCATTGAATTCTTTGAATTGGCAGAATCTGGGGTTTATTTAACATTTTCCAGGGGCCCATCTGCTGCTGCTGTGCTGCTATCAATGCAATTATGATTTCAGGGATAAGGGCATGGGGGTGTAAATAAATATTGAGAGGGAAGAACTGAGAGGAGGGTTTTTTTTTTTTCAGGTATTATTTCATTGGGGCTGAGTGCTGCATGCTGATGTTAAAGGGGGAAAAAAAAATCCGTGGATTTTTCTCTTGGATTCCTCTTCCCGCTCTCCTCGCTGGAGTTTTTGTCTGAGGAATGTGGCAGAGGTTGGGATTCAATCTCTATTCAGGTTTCTCCCCTAAATTTTGTAATTAAATGACGTCACAGAGGTTTAAATTCATCAGCTGAAGGCTGGGACATGCCATTAAAATAAAGGAATTTGGAAATCACCTAATTCCAACCCCCTGCCATGGGAAGAGACTCCTTTCACTATCCCAGGCTGCAACCTGGAGCACTTCCAGCTGAAATCAATATATTCTGAAAATGTATTTCTTTACAAGAAAAAGAATCAGCATAACCATAAATTTGGCTGAAGAAGAAATTATTCACAGTGATCAAGCACTATTAGAGGGAAAGGATGAAATATGCAGAGGACTAAAATGATTCACACAGGGCTGGATGAGTTAGGACAAGTATTAGGATTCCTGGTGCAGTTCTTATAGCTCAGGGCAATAAAAATTCATGGAAAAAAAAATCCAAACTAAGACTGCTGCAACATCCATCATATCCATGAAGCTGCACTGCTACATTGTACACATATTTTTTTTTCCCCCCTCTTTTTGGTAATTGACAAGAATTGGGAGTTGTAAGGAGAGAATATAAGAAAACTGAGCAGAATTTACAGTGCAGGTGGCCACAAAGGCAGCGTTTACATCAGGAAAAAAACCCCACTCCTATTTTCTCAGATTGCTGCTGAATATCTTGGTGGTTCCCAGGATTTATTTCCACCTCTCTCAGCTTCCCAAACTCAGAACTCTGTGATGCCCTGAAGGAATAGAAACACAAACACGGGGCTTTATTTGCAGGGAGGATTCTGAATTCAGACTGGAAGAATTCCCACCCTCATTGCAGTAAAACCCTTAAAACCCAATAAATGTGGGGTTTTGCCATCCCTCTGGAAAACCACGAGTTCTGCCTGACCCTGTGCTTGTGGGATTGCAACTGGATTAGGAAGAGCTCTTAGATTGACAGTGAAGAGTTAATTAAGCTAACGACTTCCTGGTGCTGTGCTGTGCCTCTGGAGTGTCCCTTTGGAAAATCCTGAAGTTCTGAGTGTGACCCGACCCCATCCCATCCCAACCCATCCCATCCCATCCCATCCCATCCCATCCCATCCCAGCAGGCCTGGTGCTGCCTGGCACAGCAGGCTGGGATGGAATCCTGCTCAATCAGCTCATTTGTTCCTGCTCCTTAATTAATATCATTCCTGTCAGGAATGGGAGATTTCCCATCCTTGATGGAATTATGGAAATGTTTCACTGGAGGGTTCCTGTTCCAGTGTGGGACAATGGGAGAGCTCAGAGCCTTTAAAGGGGCTCCAGGAGAGCTGGAGAGGGACTGGGGACAAGGGACAGAGGGACAGGACACAGGGATGGATGGGATCTTGGGAATTAGGAATTGCTGGCTGGGCTGGGATTGCCAGAGAATCCCTGGAATGGCCCAGGCCAGGTTGGACATTGGGGTTTGGATCCCCTGGGACAGTGGGAGGTGTCCCTGCCATGGGATTGGAGCTGGATGAGCTTTCAGGTCCCTTCCAGCCCAAACCATTCCATAATTCCATGAGGAGTGGAAATAATGCCTTTTTTCCTCTCCTTATCAATGCCCAGCAGAGATCAAATGTGGAGCCTCTCAAACCAGAGCTGAGCTGGCAAATTCTGCACTGCTGGTGTGTCCAGGAAAATATCCCAAAGTGTCCCAGGCCAGGCTGGACACTGGGGCTGGGAGCAGCCTGGGATGGTGGGAGGTGTCCCTGCCATGGATGGGGTGGGATGAGATGATTTCCCAGATCCCTTCCAACCCAAACCATTCCAGAAGCCTCAGGAGAGTTCCCAGATTTAAGGAAAGCCCTGTCCAGGTGACCTTACCATGGGAAAGGATGGGACCTGTCCCTTTCCCAGCCCTGATTTGTGGCAGGGGGGAGGATGAGGACAGTGGTGGAGTCACCATGAGCAGTGCCAGGCACTCTGTGCCTCTCATTATGGGATGGGAATTCTCTAGAGCCTCACAAGAACCTGAGCAGCCTCTCCCAGCTGGATTTGAATGTTCCTGGTCAATACCCTGCACTCAGCTCTGCTCTGTGTGCAGAAATAATTTCTTGTCACAGCAGAGCACCACCCTTTGATCTGATAATTGTGGGAGTGTGCTGGGCTTTGCACCACTAATTAGTGGTTTCTCATCAGTCTGCTCTGTTTCTGTTTGGAGCCAGGATTATTAGAAAGGTGACTGAGACAGTTTCTCGTGTTTGGATTTGGATGTTTATTATATCTTATCAAAATTTACAGAAAGTACAACAGTAGCTCCAGCTGCTTGCTAGAAGTGGGAAAAATGGTGCTGAGATTGCTTTAAGGCTTTTTAAAGTTAAACAAACCGATAAAAGTTTAACACTTATATTATTTATACTTTTGACCCAATAATAGATTCCCATGACCCTTAGAGTGATTTTTGACTGACCAATCCAAAGGTCACTGCCCGAGTTCTGTGGAGAAGACAGAAGAAGAAGATGAACAAAGAAAAAAACACCACCCAAAATTCTCCATCTTGTCCCATATCCACCACTGTACTGTAAAAACCTCAAATTTAAAACCCATCACCCAGTGAAAACACACACATCTAACCCACTGCACATTTGTGATTTCTAAAACTCATTATTCATATTTACTAACTGATTTTTCATATTTAAAATTCTCCTCCAAGGTTTCAGGTTTAGTGCAGAGTTTTCCAGGGGTGTCTGTGCCTGGAAGCACAGAAAGCTCCAAAACCTCCACATTCCTGAGATCCAATAATAATCTGTAATTAAGAGCCAGACTGTGCCTTACTCTGCCCTTCCAGCCCCATTTTCCACAATTCCCTCTTGAAAGAACCAAATCTGCTCCTCCTCGTGTGCCTCTGTAATTATGGGATAATGAACCTGACACACACATGAACATCCAATGGCATTTCCCAGGGGCAGGAAATCCTTTCCCCACAGGGCAGTAACAGCCCTGGATGTGTTTGTGCTCTTGTTTGCAGGAGCTTTATTAGGTAATGAATTAAATGTGAATTTTTAAGGATCACTCTGTGGGCAGGAGACAGTCAGGAATTCCTCATTCCAGGTTCGAGGATCAGGAGTTGGGAGGGAAAAAAAAAAAAAAAAAAAAAAAAAAAGTCAGCCACAAATGGGAATTAGTGAAATGAGTTTGGTTTGGAATAATGTAACTCCTGGAGGCCATTGGAGTAAATGCCTTCACTCTTTGGAGAAGAGGAATGGGATCCTTAATGGAGGCACAGCATCCAATTTGTCCAAATTTGCACAGGGAATATTGCAAATCCATTCTCCTCATTAGCCTGGCCCAGACCCTGGATGCCAAATGAGGTGGATGATCCAAGGCAATGCCAGATCCCAATTTTTCCTCTGTGTTTCCTCTGGAAGCTGGTTCTGTTTTTCCCCAAACACATCCTGCAAAAATCTCCTCCTTGTAAAAGGAGCCCATTGAGCCTCCCCTCAACCCTGCAGAGGAGCAACAAAATCCTTGGTGGTGTTTCTTTGCCATAAATTCCTTCGTGTAGGAAACCTCCAGTCTTTTTTTGGGTTTTTGGGGGTTTTTTTAGCATTTTGAGCCAGAGTTTGCAGCTCTGGCTCTGTGGCCAAGCTGTGAATTTATTGATGGTGAGAACCTGGAGCACAGTTGGGTCTTTGATCACTGGTTCTTGAGTTCCTAAATGGCAATATTGGTGTGTCCCAGCTGAGCTCAGTTCTTCAGCCAATTAACTAATGGCAGTGATTAGCTTGCAGCTGTGAGTAGGTTAAAGTCACCTGGCTGGATTTGTGATCTCCACCTCAAAAGTGCAGGATTGTTATAATTTATATATTGTTATAATTTATATATAAACGGGGGCAGCTCTTTATAAACAGGATCTTTGTGTTCCTGTGCAAACGCCTGGAATTGAACCCCACAGAATGGTTTGGGTTGGAAGGGACCTGGAAAAATCATCTCATTCCATGGGCTGGGACACCACCCACTGTCCCAGGCTGCTCCAAACCCCACCCAGCCTGGCCTTGGACACTTCCAGGGATCCAGGAGCAGCCACAGCTTCTCTGGGAAATCTGATTTTTTCTCCTCTGTGGTGTTGCATGCCCAGGGATGGTGAGAAAGGAAACTCCTCGTGTTCCCATGGATCCACTGGGTGTGTGATTCCTCACCTGGGTGTCCTGGAGGGATTTGTGCTGTCCCTGCTCTTCTGTCATCATTTCCATGGGATTGGGTGTGGATAAAACCAAACTCTGGTGCCCAGGTGGGCAAGAGGCCAACGAGCTGTGCCAGCCCCAGTGTGAGCACAGCCCCAGGGCAGGGACTGTCCCCTGAGGGACACCCTGGAATCCTGGGGAGAGACCTGGAGGGGCTGGAGAACCTGGGAATGGTTCTGGGCCAGGGAATGGAGATGGGAATGGTCTGGAGAACCAGGAATGGCTGAGGGAGCTGGGAATGGAGAATCAGGAATGGCTGAGGGAGATGGGAATGGAGAATCAGGAATGGCTGAGGGAGATGGGAATGGAGAATCAGGAATGGCTGAGGGAGATGGGAATGGAGAACCAGGAATGGCTGAAGGAGATGGGAAGGGGCTGAGCCTGGAGAAAAGGAGGCTCAGGGGGGACCTTGTGGCTCTGCACAACTCCCTGACAGGAGGGGACAGCCGGGGGGATTTGGGATCTGGGAACAGGGACAGGAGGAGAGGGAACGGACTCAGGGTGGATTTTGGGAAATTTCCTTCATGGGAACTGGTCAGGCACTGGAAATGCCCAGGGCAGGGGTGGAGTCCCCATTCCTGGAGGGATTTAAAGCCCAGTGGAGGTGGCACTTGGGGACATGGGTCAGTGATGGCCCTGGCAGTGCTGGGAATGGTTGGACTCGATGATCTTGGAGGACTTTTCCAACCTGAAGGATTCTGTGATTGTCCTATCCGGATTCCCAAGTCGGGCAATAAGGTCTGGAAATTTGGGATTTGTCTTCTACTCCACCCCGTGTGTTCCAGGGTCTTACCAACACTTCTGGGTACGTGACTAAAATGTGAAAAAGAAAGTTTCTTGATGAAAGAATGGACCTGATGTTGACTGGGACAGAGGGGATTCATGCTCTGCCAGAGATTTCTGAAGTGATGGTGTCTTATTTCCAGCTGTTAAACGAAATGCTCTGGGAATTCCACAGGCTTGTCCATCCTTTTCTCCATGCTTGGTGATAGAAAACCCAGCTGCTGTGAGAGGACAGCCAGGATGACTCCTCACACTGCCCTGGTGGTGCCACAAGCTGCTCTGCCCAACTGAGGTGTCCCTAACAGGACATCTCACCTTGTCCCAAATTCTCCTGGAGCTGCACCAGCCCTGTCTCCGGGTGGGCTCTGGAGTTACATCCTGAATTTGGATTTTCCCCTGGCCCCGGTGTGTTTTTAGGATTTAACTGGCTGCCCCCACTCTGGGGGCTGGGGAGTCAGTGGGATGCTGATGAGGGATTGTGCCATCTGTCCACGGATTTATGGGAATGTCAGCACGAGGCAGGCAGGCAGCACTAATTGGAGTCACGGGCACGGACAGTGATGGGGCTCTTTGCTGGCTGATCCCGGCTCTTGGAGGCTCACAGAAACTGCCACACCAAATCCAGGGGCTTTGAAACCTCTGGCTGCTCCCAGTCGTTCTTCCAAAGCCATCCCTGCGATCCCATTCCAAATCAGAATAACAAAATCTAATGAAACGCCCCCGGTTCGCCCGTTTGTAAAGCTGTCACTACACTCCTCTATTAGCAGAGCCATTGGAAAGATTTATCCTCAGCATATGTTGCTTTTTAAAAGGGGCCAGATTGAGAGCTGGGGGGGTGGTTGGAGCACAAAGGACGAGCTGCCAGATTCGATTGACAAAAAAAAAAAAAATAAGAATAAGAATAATGGGAATAACGAGTTAATTTTTACAGAGCTGTTGTGCTCAGGAGAAAATGTGAAGTTGTGGGGGGTATCATTACATTCCAGTGGTGGTCAACAAACTGTAATAGAACATTAAAGGAAATGGGATTTAATAATAGGAAAAGCTGAAGTTAGTGAACTTCATGTTTCCCTTGGTTAATAGGGTGACATTATGTGGTGGCTGTGTTAACATAATTATTGCTGTGATAGCCGAGTGCTTTACACACATTTATTGCTGCCTCCCAGGATTTCTGTGTGATGGGCAGGAATTCCTGTGGAATTGTGGGGATTGTTTAAAATTGCAGTGGTTTTAAAGCAGGGCTGGATGTATTTTCTACCCTGCACGGAGCAAAGTAGCAGAGAAATGCTGTTACCTGTTGTGGGAAATAAAGCCTTGACTTTGCTTTTATATAACTTTTTTTTTTAAAAAAAAGGAGAAATGGTGGAACCCTCCAGGTTTGGCTTCATGCCCTGGGTTCACATAAAATAAAGGACATCACAGACCTTTAGAGAGAGGGATTGATGGAGTCGTTGGGGCATTTATCTTCTGTAGGATTGGATTTAAATTACAAATGGATCGAGGGAGGGTGATTTAGTCCAGTGGTCATTTTGGGTTATCATCTCCATCTCAGAGCAATCTTGTCACTTACAGGCAGCTTGGCTCCACCTCACTCTGCTTTTGGGCTGGAAATTCAGGGATTCAGGATGGAGAGAGGGGAAATTGGGTACAGAGAAGCAGAGAGGTGGCTGGAATAGGAGCTGGGTTTGCTCAGTTCTGTATAAAGTCAAGATATATCAATTATGAGTTTATTTCATTGGTGGCAAAGGATGAAGAAGCTGGATTTGCTCAGTTTTGTATAAGTGAAGATATATCAATTATTAGTTTATTTTATTTTATTGGTGACAAAGGATGAAGGAGCTGGGTTTGCTCAGTTCTGTATAAAGATATATCAATTACTATTTTATTTTATTTTATTTTGTTGGTGACAAAGGATGATGTAGCTGGGTTTGCTCAGTTCTGTATAAAGATATATCAATTATTATTTTATTTTATATTATTTTATTGGTGACAAAGGATGATGTAGCTGGGTTTGAGGCTGAAGGTGAAGCCTGGTGCTGTGCTGAGCTGGACATCCCAGCTCTGCTCTCCAGTCCCTGGAAAAGCAATGTTTTACTTGTCCCTGCTCCCTGGATCTGCCCAGTTGGGTTTTTTGGCAACGATCCCATCCCCTCCTGCAGTTTGGAGCATCTCTGGCTTTGCAAACATTCATTCATGGGGGAAACTCAGGCTCTGTGCACCCCAAAAAGATCCTCCACAAATGAGGAAGAGACAAAACCATTGTCCCACAGGTTTCCTGCTTCCAGGTTCACCTCATGAAGAACCTGCTCCTGTTTTAGGGGGTGAAAAGCAGCTTTGTGGCACGGAGGGAATAAAGCTGCTCCCTGTTTGTTCCCCACATGAGCTCAGGGGCCTCGTGGTGTCCTTGGGAGCCTGTAGGGGATGAGCAGGGTCAGAGCCACCTCTGTTCCAAAAATGGGGATTTCAGCACAGGCACACAGAGCTCTGCTGGGAGGAGAAAATGTCACCCCCCCTGTGCTGTCCCTGCCCACCAGGGACGGGGCTTTGAGAGTCCTTGGGCTCCAAACAAAGCTTGAGTTTTGTTTTGCAAAGATGTGGAGCAAACTGGGGCCGCCTGCTCCAGGGGGTGAAAGCCAACAGCAATCCCGGGATGGTTTGGGATGGAGGGACCTGGAAGCTCACCCAGAGCCACCCCTGCCATGACAGGGACACCTTCACTGTCCCAGGAGGCTCCAACCTGGCCTGGGACATTCCAGGCATTCAGGGGCAGCCACAGCTGCTCTGGGAATTCCATCCCAGCCAGGAATTCCTTCCCAAGATCCCACATAACCCCTCCATCTTTCAGCTCAAACCCATCCAGCCATTCCCTAAGTAAAGGACCCCCATCCCTTTGTCCCACACAACTTTTTTCCCAGTGTTTTCCCATTTCCCTGACACCTCTCACAGTCACAACTCCCAAGCTGTGCCATTTTGTTCCTTTTGGGTCTCATTCCCTCCACGAGGATCCCCAAACTCTCTCTGTTCAGATTTCCCCCTTTTGGGAAAATTCCCTCCCGGTTCTTTGCTGAGGTTTGGCAAAGCTGGAATTGCTGCTGATTCCTGAATTTCCCTCCTGCCCTCATCTGAGCATCCATCCAGCCAGAAACTTCCACTGGGTGGGGGCTTGGGATATTTGGGAAGGACGAGGGAGGAATGTGAGCTGCAGGGCACCAGGTAAAAACATTTCTCCACGTCATGGATCTGCAGATCTGATTAATTCTGCCTCCACATCTCCCTGTGCCAAATACAAGCCAATATTCCCCTCTGGAGACATCAGCAGAAATTGCACCTTGAGAGAAATTTGTGTCCTTCAGGTGGCAGCTGAGCATTAAAGAAACAATATTTTTTAGCAGCAGTTGAGAGCTAAATTTTAATTTAATTTTTTTTTTTTTTTTTTTCTCCCGGAGTGTTTGGTGGGGTGTTTGCAGGACCTCAGGGACAACGAAACACTGATTTTTCTGTCACACCTGCAGGGGAAGGAGGCATTTCTTACTTCAATCTCATGGCTGAGCAAACCCCAACACAGAAATCGATCCTTTGAATCTTGTGGCTTTTTTTTTTTTTTTCAGCTGCTGTTAAAAAAAAAGAGAAAAGTCCTGAGCTCTTTCATCTTGCAGCACTAAAGCTCTCAGCTCTGGGGGGACACAGAACCTTCTCACAGTAACCAGAAGAATTATCTGGGGTAGCTGAGCCTTTTTATGGTTTGGGAATTTGTGTTTGTGCAGGGGGAGGACTGGGTTTGGTGATTTATCCAAAATAACCCATTAAACTCAGCTTGACGTTGTGGGAATAACTCTGGCTGGTGCTGCCAGGTACTTTTAATTAATTATTAATTAGTATTTTAGAGAAAAACATCCCAAATGTCGTGTTTGCTGTTAGCAGCAGTCATTCCTCTGGTTGCCACTTCCATGGATGTTTCCTGGGCTATTTAATATTTCAAAGTAGCAGAAAATTCGTGCTTTTTTTTTTTTTTTTTTTGGTATTTCGTGATTTCTATGATCTGGTTTTGCTAATATTTAAAACACACTTAAAGCAGCAAAACCTCCTTTGAGTCTCCCAGAGCTGTTTACACTTCTTTTGGTGATAATTCCGATTATAATCACATTTTAGGGGGCACCTAGAAAGGATCTTAAACCTTTTTTCCCCTCTTTGGAGTGACTTTGTACAGAATCAGAATCAAGGTAATCTCTGTTTCCTTGCATGGCCACGATGTTTATCAGCAGGGTGTGAAAAATCAGTCCTGGGGGGTGGTGCTGATCATGGACCAAAATAATTCCCTGCAGTGAAGATTCCAGGCAAAATAATGTGATTTCTGTTACTTTGGGATCTGTTTGATTGTTCTTGGCTGGCAATGATCCATGCTCCGTGTGCTGCACTGAATTATTTGAATTTAATTGCATTTATTGTGTTCAGCACTTGTGTAATGATCAGGATCTTTGGGCCTGGGAGCACCTCCAGGGAGAGCTTCCAGAACATTCCAGGGAATAAAGGGGCTCCAGGAGAGCTGGAGAGGGACTGGGGACAAGGGACAGAGGGACAGGACACAGGGATGGATGGGATCTTGGGAATGAGGAATTGCTGGCTGGGCTGGGATTGCCAGAGAATCCCTGGAATGGCCAAGGAAGGATTGGAGCAGCCTGGGATGCTGGGAGGTGTCCCTGGAATGAGCTTTGAGGTCCCTTCCCAGGCAAGGCAGTGCAGGATTCTGGGATTCAGGAGACTCAGAATCCATTGCCAGGGATTGGGATGGAAAATGGGGAGAGAAAAGAGAGGAGAAGGGAAGGGAGAGCCTTCATGGTTTGCTGAGATTCCAAGGGAAGGCCCTGGATCCATCCATTGCTTGGAGAGGAGATGGATCCAAGCTCAGGGTCTGGAGAGCTGGGAATTGGCAGCCTGGAGAAGGGAAGGATCCAGGGAGAGCTTCCAGAACATTCCAGGGCCTGGAGGGGCTCCAGGAGAGCTGGAGAGGGACTGGGGACAAGGGACAGAGGGACAGGACACAGGGATGGATGGGATCTTGGGAATGAGGAATTGCTGGCTGGGCTGGGATTGCCAGAGAATCCCTGGAATGTCCCAGGCCAGGTTGGACATTGGGGTTTGGATCCCCTGGGATGGTGGGAGGTGTCCCTGCCATGGATGGGGTGGAATGAGAATCTTTCAGGTCCTTTCCAACCCAATTCTTTCCATGATTCCATTGATCCCCTCCCAGAATTCCCAGTGTTGAGGTGAGGTGCCTTCCTGAGTGTGTCACGGACAATGTGGGACCTTCCAGGTTTCTCTCTTGGTTTAATGTGTCCTCAAACTTTCCAGAACTCACAATCCTGGCTGTTTTATCCCTAATTTCTTCAAATCTGGAAAACCATTTCTGTCAGCAACTAGGATCCAGATCTCGAGGGATTTCTGATATTTCCTTAATATTTCCTTGCTCTTTGGAAGCTCCCCAGAAGGTTCATCCCAGGTACTTGGATGTTTCATGACTAAGGCAGAGGGAGGGGAACAGCTCAGGATCACACAAAAAAAACCGAAATGTAAATTTGGGCTGCATGTCAGAAAAAATCGCCTTAATAAGGTTCTGGGATATTTGATATTTTTTGCTGTCACTCATTTGTTTGAGGAGGGAATTTCAGATATTATTACCATCATCATTAAGGCGTCATTGCTGCTCTGCACTTGCAGTGCCTTCAGTTCCTTTTAATGATGTTTTGGAAGACATCTGAGAACAAGGAGGCAGAAGAAAGCCTTGGCAAGGCAGGAGTTGTAGGTTTCTAAATCAATCCACGCAGCTTTTTTTTTTAGGTTTTATGCTTTTTATCCCACACTTTCAGCTTAGGTAAGACAGTGCTCACAGCCAATTAAGTTGTGAGTTAGAATGAATTAAATTTTCTGAAATGAGACGCTTTCTTTTTTTTTTTTTTTTTTTTTTTCTTTTTTAATCCAAATGACTGTCATTTACCAAAAGCTACTTCATTTCCCTGAAAGTGCTTTTCTGTCTAAGGGGAATGCTTAATTGCAGCCACAAATCACCTCAAATGCTTTTATAGGAGGATAAAACAAGTTGAAAATTGTGCATCATTTTAAAAATGCAAGTTCTGAATTCAGGATAAGGTGCAAATTTCTTTTTTTTTTTTTTTTTCCCCTTGGCTGCTCTGTTGAAGAACTCCATCCTCACAGTGACATCTCCTAAGAGTGTCCTTCAGAGCAGGAACATCCCCAAGAGCTTTTTTTTAGGATTTCAGGCATTTCCCAGGAATATCTACAGTGATCCAAAATTTGGTGACACCCCTCGATCTGAATTTTTATTCAGACAAAGCATTTTTGCATTTTGATGGTGGGACACAACTGATGGTTCTGAAATCAGGCTGGGAGAGCTGGGAATGTTCACCTGGAGAAGGGAAGGATCCAGGGAGAGCTTCCAGAACATTCCAGGGAATAAAGGGGCTCCAGGAGAGCTGGAGAGGGACTGGGGACAAGGGACAGAGGGACAGGACACAGGGATGGATGGGATCTTGGGAATGAGGAATTGCTGGCTGGGCTGGGATTGCCAGAGAATCCCTGGAATGTCCCAGGCCAGGCTGGACATTGGGTTTGGATCCCCTGGGACAGTGGGAGGTGTCCCTGCCATGGATGGGGTGGAATGGGATGATCCTCGAGCTCTCTTCCAACCCTAAAACATAAATATTGATTTTTTTTCTGGGCTAGCCGTGGGTCAAATTGCCTTTTCTGACATTTAAAAGTTCCATGCATGGCTTGGATGAGTAACAGAACATTTTTGGAGAGGACTCCTTGGTTGTATTTTTTTCCATGCTGTTCAACACTTTTTTTATTCTTTCTAGAGCCTGAATTCTGTTGGAATAAGGCAGGCAGCAGCATTTGAAATGGAAATAAATAAATAGCACAGAGTGTGGCTGTGAATGTGTGGCTGCCAGGCAGAAAATAGGGAATATCTGTTGGCTCTTTAATGCCACCCAACATTTCCCATTTCAAACACTCATTTTCAATTTCTTCAAGTTTGGCTGGTCTGTTATTGCCAACTGGGGCTGATTTTTTAGAGAAATAGATCTGAGATACTTGTTGGTTTGTTTTTTTTTTCTGAGAAGGAGGAGAAATTGTGGTTAAATTCTGGTGATTTTTCCTTTGCCTTGGGATTTTCTGTCTCCACATTTCTCAGCAAGAGGAACTGTTGGATAAATGTTATGGAAGATAACCCCAAATTTGGTTTATTTGGACCCCTTGAAAGAAGTGCAGTGCTCACTTCTGCTTCAAGGCAGCCAAAATTCCCAATGGACACAATTCCAGCCAGTGACACCAAGCCAAAGGCCAGGGCTGGTTCCTGAGCCAACAATTCTTCTCCCCTTGTGGTTTTTGGGGTTTTTTTTTTTGGGTTCCCAAACCTGCTGGGCTCTGGTAGAGAAACACAGGGTGACCAAGTGGGATTGGGAACCATGGAAAAATAAGAGAACCAACGGTGAAATTCCCACCAGCAGGAGGGATATGATGGGATGGGGAGGCAGGAAGAGGGAAGCTGGGAAGCCCAGAGCCCTGTGGGGCTTTGTGGCACAAGAGCCACTCTCGGTGTCACATTTATTCAGGTGACAGCTGTGGAATTCCCAACGCTGTGACATTCCCTGACCATCCCATTCCTTGGACAAGACAAGGATCTGCTGGCCAGGGCAGTGCTGGGCCATTGGTGTCATTAAAAACGAGGCTGTGGTGTCCTGCACAGCACAGCAGGAGGTGACACGAACAGCTCTGAGCTCTTTTCCCTCTTTGACTTTAATCCTTAATTCATGGAATGTTTGGAAGGGACCCTCAGGATCCTCCAGTTCCAGCCCCTGCCATGGGCAGGGACATCTCCCACTGTCCCAGGCTGCTCCAACCTGGCCTTGGACACTTCCAGGGATCCAGGGGCAGCCACAGCTTCTGTGGGCAGCTCTCACTTCTCTTAAATACAAAAAAAAAATTTAAAAAAATCCATGTTTTCCATTTTTAATCTGTTCTTCGTGGAATTCTGAGTAACCCTCCCAGTCCAGGACATGCAGGGTGCCCCAGTGCTGCCATTTAATGTCCCAGAAGGATTCCTGGTGCAGATCTCACCTGGAACTTTGTGATTCTTGCTGGAGCCCCCTGCTCCTGTGCCCAGCAGGATTTTGGAGCTCCGGAGTGGCTGCCCGGGGTGCAGAGCAGTGTGGGGCTCCTTCTGCCTGCTGGAAATTTGGGGAGCTCACCTCTGAACCCCAGCAGATCCCAGCAAATGGGATCCCAGCTGTCCTCTGAGGCTATAAAAAGTGATTTGTCCCACTGGATTCTCAAACCCAGGAATTCCTGGGCTGTTCCCTGCTGTGAGCCGTGCTCTCACATCCATAGTTCATTTTTCTTTCCCTTTTCTCTGCTTCCAGTTCCCTCAGCAGAGATCTTTGGGGTTAAATGAAGACTTCACTGGTTTCCATTCCCATAATCATTTCATCCAACTATCCTTGAGCATCCCAACTGAAGGTGTCCCATCCATATCCTCCATTTCTCCATGCCCTTACATGCCTTCATTCTTAATAATTCCCTGCTGCTATCGAGCTGGAATCTGCTTCCTCATCATTTCTTCTTTATCACAAGCGATGCTGAGCACTCACAAATCCCCCCTCACTCAGGGCTGTCCCCCTCACAATCCATTATTATTTTATAGTTCCTATCAAGGAAAACAGGGATATGGTTTGATCCTGAACCAGCATTGGGGGAACCACTCTGGTCTTGTCCCTGCCAAGACGTTAAAATTTAATGGGACACATCAAGGAGAATTTTTTGTGGAGATGAAGGCACAGATCTTTAGGAGGGGTCTGGGGATGATGATTAATGCCAGGCACTGGGAAGCAAAAATTCTCGGTGTCACCATTTTCCAGCGCTGCCCTTTAGTCTGTGGTGCAGGTGCTGTGGGATCAGGAGCTGCCCCTCCTGCACAGCTGGGCTCTGGTGTGCTCACTCTCCCTCTAAAAAGCTTCTTTTACTTGGTTCAGCCATTTCTGAGCATTTCCTGCATTTTAAAACTTGTTCCTGTCACTTTGCTGGGTGATGCTCACTCCCAGTTTGAGCTCCTGAGCTTCTCCTTCCCACCTGAATGGGGTTTAATAGTAAAATTCACATTTTGGGGGGGGGTTTGTGCTCCGTAAATAAAGTTATAAAGGGAGAGGGAGGGATTTACAGACAGCCACGAAATGACACAGTGAACGAGCTCAGCACTGTCCCAACAGCCCTGGCAATGTCCCCTTAAGGACACGAGTGGTGTCACTCAGCTGGTGACATCAGCTCTGCTATTTCTGGGATCAGCTCTTCCCAGAAAACTCTGCTGTTTTCCCTGTTTTACAAACCTCATTCCCAGTGTCACCCTGTGGAATCCAGGGAATAAAGGTGCCAGGCTCTGTGATTCCCTCCCTGCAGCATCCCTGTCCCTCTGGAGAGCCAAACCTTCCAGCTGAGCTCCAAAGGGATCTCCCCATGGAATCTGCGTTGTCCAAACGTGTCACTGCAGAGCCACGGAGTGAACAGGGAGAGGATTTCGGGAGAAAAGAGCTCAGATTGGAAGGAAATCATCCCTGGGAATTGGCTCCTCAGTCAGGGCTGGGAAGGGAAATGTTTCCTCTGGAGTGAGGAGCGTGGAGGTGGGAAATGATGGATGATCAAACAGATTGGGAATAGGGTCGGTGTTAAGGAATAAAATCATGGAATCCTTGAGGTTGGAAAAGACCTCTTAGATGATCAAATCCAACCACTGTTCACCACCAGACCGTGTCCTAAGTGCCACATCGCTGGGTTTTGTCACTTCCCTGCCAGCCCGCCCCACTTCCTGACGAGAGGAATGTGGAATTTGTCTTTCCAAACGAGCTGTGGATCAAACCAGCTCTGAGAAATAAAAGAAACAATGGGATGGATTCCACTGATTGATGAATGGGAAAAAAGAAATTTTCCTTTACAAACAAACTGAGAAATGAAATTGGATATTGAAAGGTGAAAGAAGCAATGGGGACAAACTCTGAATTCTGTAAGAATTAAAAATGCCAAGGGAGGGTTGTACATTAGAGGGGAATCTCAGGGATCAGGGGTTTGGGAAGTCTGGGCCTCTCCAGTCCCTCAGCCCATGGGGAAAGAGAGAGGGAAATTGGGATAAAAAGGAGGCTCCAAAAATCGGAGAGATGCCAGGGGAATGTCCCATGGGCTCTGCCTTTATTGGGATAAAGCCAAAAGGACTCCTGTGTCTCCTTTTTGGACATAAACTCTGCTGTTTGTGGATTAATTTTCCTGACCCTGACCACTTCTCACCACACAAATTTTTCCTAAAATCCAACCTGGAGCTCCCTCAGCACAACTCAGGACAGCGAACCTCAACCCATGGTCCCTCCTGATACTCAATCCTTAATTATTTTGGAAGGAATTTCCAATTCCACTGCCTCAGATGTAATTAAAGACATGACGAGGTAATTTCTGGAATAAACTCCTCCTTGGTAACCAGATGGCAGCACAGAAATAAAGAGATTTTTTGGTTTTTTTTTTTTTTTTTTGCAGGAGATGGCAAACATTTGGTGCTAAAATATTCCCAGAATCCTCCTGCTGCTCTGTGTGCTCAGGAATGGGACCCTGGGATGGAACATTAAAGGGTGATAAAAATACACAATAACACAAATATCCATCATGCAGGAGGACAATGGCATCATGCACAGACAATTCTTTTTTTTTTTTTTCCATGCTTTTTTCTGGATTTTGAGCTGGAATATTCTGTTGTTCAGTTTAGAGGTGGGGATCAAGTGATCATACCCAGAAGGAAGCTTGGCTTTTTAAAGGCATTTGTGGCATCTTAGTTTTTTTAATGGTGATTTTATTTTTCCCAGCATGTCCCAAATGGAAAAAACACATTTTTTTGGACAAGGGGATTTGAGGCATCTTATCTTTTTTTATGGTGATTTTATTTCTATAAGGATATCTTCCCAACATGTCCCAAATGAAAAAAAACCACATTTTTTTACACAAGAGGATTTTTGTCATCTTTTTTAATGGTGATTTTATTTGTATAAGGATATCTTCCCAGCATGTCCCAAATGGAAAAAATAAATTTTTTTGGATAACAGGATTTGTGGCATCTTAGCTTTTTTTATGGTGATTTCATTATTATGACATTTTCCTAGCATGTCCCAAATGGAAAAAAAAACACATTTTTTTACACAATGGGATTTTTGTCATCTTAGCTTTTTTTTATGGTGATTTTCTTTCTATAAGGATATCTTCCCAACATGTCCCAAATGTAAAAAACCAAAATTTTTTTGGACAAGAGGATTTTTGTCATTTTTAGCTTTTTTAATGGTGATTTTATTTTTATAAAAACATCTTCCCAGCATGTCCCAAATGGAAAAAACACATTTTTTTGGACAAGGGGATTTGAGGCATCTTATCTTTTTTAATGGTGATTTCGTTTTTATGATATCTTCCCAACATGTCCCAAATGGAAAAAAACCAAAAATTTTTGGTCAAGGAGATTTGTGGCATCTTAGCTTTGTTTATGGTGATTTTATTTGTATAAGGATATCTTCCCAGCATGTCCCAAATGGAAAAAAACCAAATTTTTTTGACAAACAAACGGGAATTTTGCCTGGCATGTTTTTTCTCTCGTTTTATCTGTCCTTCTCCAGCAATTTAATATTTGTCTCAATAATTGTTTGTAATTTTTTTTTTTTCCCCCTCAAACTACTTTGTGGAGCTTTTCTCCTTTTCAAGCTGGGACAGTCCATGGTCATTCCCACACTGCTGGTGCTGAGCCCTGAAACGTCACAAATTCCCAAAGGCAGCGCCAGCAAATCTAAACCGTCTAATAAATGACTATTAATTTATTAATAATTAATTGAATTTGCGTTTCCCAGGTTTATCCAGGAGATTGAGCTGGCCATGGAGCTGGGCCCAGCCAAGCAGTGTCCCCTGAGGGAATTCCTCACCGTGTACATCAAGAACATTTTCCTCAGCCAGGTCCTGGCAGAGATCAACAAAGAGATCGAAGGGGTCACCAAGGCCTCGGATCCCCTGAAAATCCTGGCCAATGCTGACACCATGAAGGTCCTGGGAGTGCAGAGACCTCTGCTGCAGGTAGGGACAAATCAGAGTGACCCCACCCCACCCCACTCAGGGTGTCCCTGGTTGTGTATCCAGTAGGGAAAAATGTGGAGATGATGGAGCAAATGCAGAGGAATCCGTGGAGCTGCTCCCGGCTGGGAGAGCTGGGAATGTTCACCTGGAGAGGAGAAAATTCCAGAGAGAGCTTCCAGAACATTCCAGAGCCTAAAGGGGCTCCAGGAGAGCTGGAGAGGGACTGGGACCAAGGGACAGAGGAACAGGACACAGGGATGGATGGGATCTTGGGAATGAGGAATTGCTGGCTGGGCTGGAATTGCCAGAGAATCCCTGGAATGGCCAAGGAAGGATTGGAGCAGCCTGGGATGCTGGGAGGTGTCCCTGGAATGAGCTTTGAGGTCCCTTCCCAGCCAAGGCAGTGCAGGATTCTGGGATTCAGGAGACTCAGAATCCATTGCCAGGGATTGGGATGGAAAATGGGGAGAGAAAAGAGAGGAGAAGGGAAGGGAGAGCCTTCATGGTTTGCTGAGATTCCAAGGGAAGGCCCTGGATCCATCAATTGCTTGGAGAGGAGATGGATCCAAGCTCAGGGTCTGGAGAGCTGGGAATTGGCAGCCTGGAGAAGGGAAGGATCCAGGGAGAGCTTCCAGAACATTCCAGGGAATAAAGGGGCTCCAGGAGAGCTGGAGAGGGACTGGGGACAAGGGACAGAGGGACAGGACACAGGGAATGGCTTCAGATTGGGAAAGGGGAGATTGGGGTGGGATGTTGGGAATGAGGAATATTTTCATGTGATTCTCCCTTAGAAGTTCTGGGGACACCTGGCAGTCCCAGAGCTGTGGGATCAGGCTCAATTCACATTCCAAGCTCCCAGGAGGAGCAGGGATGGGATCCAATCCTCCCCAGGTGACTGATGTGGAGCCCCAGAGCTCCCTGCACCAAAAAATGATGTGAGGGCTTTGGGCTGGAGGTGCAGGGTTTGGAGAGATCTCCTTGGAAACATCTTTTTTTGAATTTTTTTTTTTTTTTTTTTTTTTTTTTTGTGGAGCAGTGATAAAAGTTGTCATCCCAACCCCGTGGAGAACTGGGCAGGGTGGAATCCCAGCCCAAAATTCGGGATTTCATGTCTTGACTGGGACTGACTCTTGCTGTTGTCCATGTCAGGCTCTTGCAATTCTTGGAAGTTATTCCCTCTTTCCTGGGAAATCCTCTCTTCAGGGATGGATAATACTGGCAAGAGTCCTTAGGAAGCAGCACCTTTATCCCGAGCTTTTTGTGGTCATTTTCTATCCCAGTTTACAGCTGTAAAACACAGGGATATTATAATGCCATGCAATAATAGAATATTATTATTATTATTATTATTATTATTATTATTATTATTATTATTATTATTATTGTTATTATTATTATTATTATTACCATTTCCAGAACTTTTGATGGATTCATGACCACTAACTGTGGGTGCAGCAGGGCCAAAACAAAATCAAATTCCACAACAGCATTTCCAGAAATCCCTAGAGTGGAACAGCTTCTTTAGAAAGGGGCCAAAAAAATTCTCTTTGCAGGTGTTGAAATGATATTTTGGATTGTTTTCTTCTCAAGCTTTACCAGCCTTAATATGGATAAAAGTATTTTTTGTGCCTTGTGCCTTCATTTCCCATCAAAATGTGTTCTATAATATCAATATATTTCCTTAAAGCTCGTTAGGGGTTGAAGGCTTGGAATTTTCTCATCCAGTTCCTCCAATTTGTTTCTGGTGATGGATGGAAATCATTTTGAACTGGAGTTATTCTTGGTTAAAGTGGCTGTGGTCTCCTTGTTCCCGACATTAGAGAAGGATAATTCTCTGAAAAGAGAAGAAAAATTGCTGCTCTTTGAACCAACTCATCCGAATAAAATAAATCCTGTTGTTTTTCCATTCAAGGGTGGGGGGAAAAAAAATTAAAAAAAAAAAAAAAAAAAGGCAATTTCTACATGACAATGCTGGAACCTGGAGTCTTTGCTCCCATTACCTGATGGAAATGTGGGGAATGTGGGGAATGAAGTTTTCCCCTGTTTTTTTCCTGCTGGTGGGTTCCTGGTTTAACCATCTCCCTGAATCCTCTGTAGCTGTGATTGGAACAGAATTTACTGGAAATAAACTGGAATTAATCAGCCCCCACTGCTCAAGCTGCTTTGGGATCACTATCAGCACATATTTAAGCTGAATTTAAGCTGAATTTAGTGGGAGAGAAGAGATTTTTCCACCATTGTGTCCTCACGGATGAATCACCCATTCCTGCAAAGATTATCCTTAAAAAAAAATTAAAAAAAAAAAAAAATCGTCCTCTCTAAATATTCCGTTTTTACCGCCTCGGTTTCCATTCTTCCCTCCTCGAATGTAAAACACTCGAAACTCCGGCTGAATCACCGTGTGAAACTCATTTGTCTCAAAATTATTCAGCATTAAATTTCAGGCTGTAATTGTTTAAATCGATCCTAAATTAGGTTACAAGTGCCTCGACAGCTTCTTACAGCCTGTTCTTGTAGGGTTCTCAACGAGGTGATAAATCTTTCCACCCAGGTGGTCACTGGCCTGAAAAAACCCTCTTGCTCCAGCTCCAAAAAAAATGCAAATTGCTCCTCTCTGGAGCAGCAGAGTGGGATTTTTTTTTTCCTTTCCCTTCAAAGCCTCTGTGGTTTCTTCTCTCAGCATGGTGTGGATGATGCTCCTGATACTTTTCTGGCCAAACTCCAGAAAATCTCCCAAAAAAAAAAAAAAAACCAAAAAAACTTTAAAAGTGCAGCTGTTTTGCAGGATAATGACTTGCTGGAGCATGCATGGAGTCACTCAATTGTGATTTTCCAAAGACAAGTCCCTCAGAGCTTTTGGAATTTTATTTTTTTTTTTATTTTTCCCCATCAAACGAGTGGTTATTAAGGAGAAGGATGGTGTTTCTCCCAGTGCTGATGGCCCCCACGCTTTGATGGAGGCTGGATGTTTTTATTTATTAGTATAAAACAAATTAATTGTCTTTCCAGGCTGGCTCCCAGCCAGCAGCATCCATTCAGGAGCAGGCATGGCTGATCCATTGGGGTTTTTTTGGGGTTTTTTTTTCCCATTCAAGGATCATTTTAAAGCAATATGAATGGTTCTGAGCCTCATATTTCAATTTTTCTTTTTTTTTTCAGTGGCATGGTGTTACAACCAAGACGTTTTTAGCTCTTGTTTATGTGTTTCATGTCAAGAGGTGTAAAACCCACCCACTGCAGAATTTGTGCTAAATCTCCTTTTCCAGCTCAAAATGAGAGACAAAATCATCTCTCCGTGGGAGTCTGGCTCTCCCTGTTGCTTCCGATATTTCTTCAGATAATTTTTCCTTTTTTTTTTTTTTTTTTTGGCGGGGTGGGTGGAGCATTCAGTGCAATTTTTTTTTTTTGAAAACTTTCAGCTGCAGATGTGCGAATTCTCCACCGGGGAGTTCAGACCCGCACAAAAGAATGCAGAGTTGCTTTAGGCAGAGCATCGGGGCTCCAATTTATTTTATTTATTTTAAAAAACTCCACTTCCAGTGCATCCCAGGGCAGGGCAGTTGCGTGGGGACATTTTCCAGCCGTGCCCCTGGGGAGGGCAGAATTATTTTCGTCCTCTTCGGATCTTCAAAAGCAAAGTCACGCCCCACAAACCATCCCAGGGATGTGAGTCTGAGCCTGAGCTGGAGGGAACAGCCCCGAGTTTGAGGTTTCTGGAATTCCTGGAATCCCTGGATGCCCCTTCCCTGGTGTCAGGAAAATGAACGCACAAACAGCAGAGTTTGTGTCCAAAAAGGAGACACAGGAGTCCTTTTGGCTTTATCCCAATAAAGGGAGAGCCCATGGGACATTCCCCTGGCATCTCTCCGATTTTTGGAGCCTCCTTTTTATCCCAATTTCCCTCTCTCTTTCCCCATGGGCTGAGGGACTGGAGAGGCCCAGACTTCCCAAACCCCTGATCCCTGAGATTCCCCTCTAATGTACAACCCTCCCTTGGCATTTTTCATTCTTACAGAATTCACAGCTTTTCCCCATTGCTTCTTCCATCTTTCAATATCCAATTTCATTTCTCAGTTTGTTTGTAAAGGAAAATTTCTTTTTTTCCATTCATCCATCAGTGGAATCCATCCCATTGTTTCTTTTATCTCTCAGAGCTGGTTTGATCCACCAGCAGACCCAGAGCTCGTTTGGAAAGACAAATTCCACATTCCTCTCTCTGTCCTGCCCTGGAGCTGGGCAGGAGCTGGATAACCCTGGCTGGCTCTGAGGTGAATCATTAAATTGTGGGATATTTCGGGTTCAAAGGGACCTTTAAAGGTTTTTCAGTCCAGCCCTGCTGCCTCCAGCATCTTCCACTGTCCCACATTGCTCCAAGCCCCATCCAGCCCAGCCTGGAGCATTTCCACTGAGAGCTGGGTACAAAAATCTTGGTCCTGGTCCTCTCTGAGGCCACCGAGGTGTTTTGTTCATCTCAGCAAGAATTTGGGAACTGGGAGGGTGGGGAGGGCTGGGCTGGAATTCCCAGAGGTTGCCCCTGGATCCCTGGAAGTGGCCAAGGTTGGACATTGGGGCTGGGAGAGCAGAAAGTGTCCCTGCCATGGCAAGGGGGGGAATTGTGAGGGTTGGAACACAAAATCCCTGAATGATTTTATGCAGGAATCAGGGGTGCAGACCCCCAAACCTGACTCCCACATGGACATGTTTTTATATCCTATATATTAATTATTAAACCCATATTGTTCTGTTGCATACATTGATTTTATCCGAGCACGAATTCTTGTCATTTTCATTAGGCCCCCAAAAATCCTTTCTCGTGATTCTCATTATGATTACATCGTTCCTCATCATTCTTATTACAATTAAACAATAATTATATTCAATTACCAAACTATGGTTACATGGAACAATCATTTCATTTATCACATGATGATTACACAGGTGTAGCTTCACATGATCCAGAAAAAAAAAAAAAAAACCCAAATCTCAATATTCGTTCCCAGGGCCCAGTTCCCTTTCCCAGCCCCACCACACCCAACCTTCCTTTCCACCCCCCTGGATCTATTGGATGCAATTCCCGTGATTTTTAGGAACATTTTTAACCCTGTGCTCTCAGAATGGGATGGGATTTAGGGTCTCTTCCAACCCAAACCATCCTGGGATTCCATGAAGGGACCTCACCCTGGCATGTGCAGTTTAATTTTCATCAACTACTCACTAAACCCATAAAACTCGTAATAAATCAGCAGAGACTCCATTTTCTTCATGCAGGAAAAGCCAATTCTTTATTCACACAACTCATTTGATTAGTTTAATTGACAGTTTAATTGACGACTTTAATTGGTTAACAGCTTTCTTGCCAATTTCTCTATTGGTTAGGAAAAGGAATTTCACTTGTCCATCAGATCTCTCTGTTCTTGAATTGTTTACATATTTCTTCACTCATTCTCAGGGGACAAATCCATTGTTTGCCCAGGTAATGTTGGTTCTCACCCAGGAATAGTTTGTTGTGTTAATGAACCTTTCTTACCAAGATTACCCAGGGAAATTCCAAACTGCACTTAGAAGAAGTGACAGGCTGGTTTTAATTTAGCAGAGCTAAATTTTATGAGGCTTTTCTTTTATAATTTCTCTACCTGTCTACAACATAAACCCACTAAAACTTCCTTATCATTTACTTTATTTTTATTTTTTTTTCCCCCCTCTTGCTTTCAGTTTTTTCCACACAAGCTGGGAATAAACCACACATATCTGCCCCCAGCCTCCATGCCAGCCTTGATTGATTATTTTAATTACCCAAAGAGCCCCACCAGGCTCCCTCAGCAGCAGAAATCCTCATCCTGGTACCTCCCTGGGCAGAGGAGAATCCTTTTAGCCTGGCCACCCTCCTGCTTGTTTGCAGCTCCAGCTGCACTTTCCTCATTTGTGAACTCATTGAGAATCCCTGGCAGCAGAGCAGGGCCCTGGGATGCTGAGCAGCCTCTCCTCAGCCCAAAGGTTCTGCTGAAATTCCAGGGTGAAGTCACAGATCCAAGATTTCACCCAGATTTCCATTCTTCCTTTTTTTTTTTTTTTGCCCCGAGATTTCTTGCAATTTTAAAAAAATTTTAAACCAGTGCTTTGCCTTCAGCGGGGTTGTTTTGGTGATGGATGAGCTGCAGTTCCAGGAGGAAACTGGAAAAGCAAAATCTGAAAAACTTCATTTAAAGGAAACCTGTGCTGCTCCATCACCAACGTTCCTCCAGGAATTTCTTCCGTAGAAATCAGAAATCTTTTTTTTTTTTTTTTTTTTCATAGAAATCTTTCATGGAATTCCAGAATGGGGACCTCAAAGCCCATCCCATGGGCAGGGACACCTCCCACCATCCCAGCTTTTTCCAAGCCCTGACCTTGGCCTGGGAAGGACATCAAAAACTCCCACCAGCTTCTCTGGGAATCCTGGTTCTTCCATAACTCTCTTTTCCCTAGGAAAGTTTAATATTTATTATTCCAAAAAATGGTTTAATTTAGTTAGGCTGAGCTCTTTGCACCCATCACTGAAGTTTGGGTACCTCTGTCCCATCCCAGATATTTTTCCCTTCCCTCTTCTCATTCCACTCCATAAATCCCAAATCCAGCCTGGAACAGCCTCAACACGAAGCACTTGATGGATGAATGGATGGCTCAGAGAGAAGAAACTTCCCCTCCCCTCCAAAGTGCCATTATTTTCCTCCCCTCGCATTTTGCAGCCCATTTTCATTGAGGAAGAATAACTCTCGTTGCCAGGTTTTGAAATGTTTTCCTAAATCACAAGTGCTGCACGAGAAGAGCCATCACATCCTGAATAATTGATGGCTACTTTATTGAGTTGTCAGCACTAATTCATCCTCCTTTTGAAGGGCTGCGATGTTCAAAGGAGCCCTCCTTTCACAACGTGCTCGTTTTTCGAGGAAAAGTTCATTTTTATAATTACTTTTTTTTTTTTTTTTTTTTTCTCCTCCCCCAATGTGGAATGTAATTGTAGCTGTTCGGTGAGGCACCTTCCAGCTCGTTCATCCCCCTCTTAAAATGTAAAAATTCCTTTATTCCTGCTTTGGCTGCTCATTTCTCTGCCTCCCTCCTCTCGCACAGGTTTAATTATAGCCGTTTTTAAAAAGTGCATTTTGAAATATGACACCCGGCTCTGCCGCAGAACAAAAGAGACATTAATCTATTGTTGAAAAGGAAAGTAAAAAGCTCTTTTTTTTTTTTTTTTTTTTTTTTTTTTGTGTCTGTGTGTGTGTGGCAGGGGCTGCCCCTCCCTGACATGCAGCGTTCAGTGGGAGTATTTAGGATTTTGGAGGCAGGGACTTGTCAACAGGAGAATTATCAAAGGAAAAACAATGCAGGAATGCTGCCATGCCGCTGGAATATTCCTCCTGGCAGCCTGCCTCTGGAATTTTCCTCCTGAAGTGGATAAACTTTGCAGTTGGAAGGTTCATAAAGCTCTAATTGACATCTGAAAGAACTGAGGGAGGGCAGTGAATTAAAAGTTTCTCCTCCTGTAAATAGAGCCTTTCCATTAAAATAAAATAAAATTAAATTAAATTAAATTAAATTAAAATTACAGTTTCCCCTGACGCACACCAGGCTGTCAGAATAGTAATTTTAATTTTAATGTTAATTTTTTTTTTTTTTTTTTTTTTTGTGAATGATCTGCTTTCGTGCTGGGATTTTTGTTTTGTGTGATCTGCAGTGTAAAGAAGGGAAAAGCTTTTCCCTCTCCCCATGAAGTTGTTGAGGGGATCAGGTCTGGTCGTTTTGGGGCTGGTCCAGGATTTCCTGGGAAATTCACACCACTGGGATGAGCTCTTTAATTAAAATATTTAAAGACTTTGTGCCTGTAAAGAAAACTGCTGCAAGGTGTGAAAATCGAGGAACTCCTACAACAACTCTACTCGTGAGCCCTGGGCAGGGCTGTTTTAATTAATTAGGTGCTGATTAATTAATTAGGTGCTGCTGGGAAAGGTGAAGGAGGAGAGGACTGACAGGTGCTGGGTGTGTGGAGATGGAATCTCAGTTTGGAGCCACTGGAGCAGCAGCAGGGAAGGGAGATGAGATCCGGCCCCTTGGACCTAAAAAAATGTGGAAATAATGTGGAAATAATGTGGAAAAAATGTCAGTCGTTGGAACAGGAAAGGACAGAAGGAGATCTGGTCACTGAGCTGCATCCCACTCCTCTCTGAGGGAGCAACATCCCTCAAAAACCTCAGGAATTGCACACAATTAAAACAAAAACAAGCCTGGAAATGAAGAAAGCTAAATATTCCAGCTCCAAGGGAGCCCCAGGATGATTTTAGCCCAAGGCACGGGGTTTTCTCTGTTTAACTCTTATTTTTTTATCATTTAGGGGTGGTGTCAAACAAGCTGTTGAGTTCCTGCTCTGTCATTTTCCATCACAAAATGAAAAAAATGTGATTAATCCCTGTCCTCCCAATTAGCAAAGAGGTGTTGGGGGATGCTCCATCCCTGGAAGTGTCCAAGGCCAGCTTGGAGCAACCTGGGCTGGTGGAAGGTCCCTCCCAAGGCAATGGGGTGGAAACTGGATGATCTTTAAGTTCCCTTCATCACCCTGGGATTCCATGACCCCTTTTTTTCCTGGAATATGAGCTGCCAAAATGTGCAGGAGTTGGAGTTTTAGTCCTCCAGGTGCTGGCCAAGTCATGGACCTGGAAATAAAAACTCAGTGGGAATAATTTGGGCTGTCCCTTGTGTCGTTCTGATCAAAAACTTCGTGTCTTGCTCTGGAATTTCAGTTTATTCTTTTTCTTAAGTACTGGTCCAAAACAAACCTTTTTTTGAGGTCGATATTGATGTAGCAGAAATCTGAGCTGTTTTTTCAGAGGACTCAGGTTTGTCATAAGTAATTTCCAACTTCTTGTCCCCAAGAGTGGTGTTAGCAAGGATGCTCTGGAAGGATCCAGCAGCCAGGAATGCTTTAAATTCAGAATGCAGAAATTCCCTTTTTTTTTTTTTTTTTTTTTTTTTTTTTTGATGGACCCAAATTGTCTGTTTCCTGCACTGTACAGACCCCAGGTGGGATGATTATCTGATTATCCCATTTCTCCAACACTTCCACTGTTTGATTCTGTTCCCCATCAGGCCTGGCCGTGTGTTTTTCTGGATAAGATGGGAAATGGTTTTTTTCTACATAGGCATAAAAAAAACCCCAAAAAAACTTGAGCAAGCAGTTGTTGGATCAAAGAAATTTGGGATTTTTGAGCTTTCTGTGCTTTCTGGCACTGAACACTGCTTTTGATCTGAGGCCTTGGAGAAGGCTCCAAATTCGAGTGATGGAGTTAAAATCATGGGTGTGTAGTTAAATAAAAGTGTGTGATTTCACATGGTGAAAGGTTTTAAATTTGAGGTTTTTATAATATAGTAATAGGGATGGGACAGGATGGAGGATTTTGGGTGGTGTCTCTTTTGGTGCTCATCTTCCTTCTTCTCCATGGTTTCAGGCAGTAATTTCTGGTTGGACAATCAGTGTCACACTGAGGGTCACGGGAATTTGGTTATTGGGTTAAAAATATAAATAATATAGATATTATTTACCTGTTGGACTGTTTAGCTTTGAGAGTAGCAGCTGGTTTAACATCTTGCTGTTGACAAAGAGCAGTAACTGAGCAGTATCCTGGTAGTAACTGAGCTACTCCAGTTTGCTCCTTCTGTGTGGAAATGAGTGAAATTTGCTGCCGTTAATTGCAACAACATCACAGATGAATTCCCACCATTCCATCCAGGGGAGATTCATTTCTCCTGGGCTCTCCCATGAGCAATCTTGAGTGCCACTTGCCTTCCCAATAAAGCCTGGAATTCATCAGCAAATACGACAACGAAAATGACAACAGAAATGACAAAATCCCGGAGACGAACGATGTCGGCTCCGAGTTAATTCCCATTTCCCAGCAGGGCTCTGCAGTGACCCTGCTGGCTTTGGAAGCTCTGCAGTTTGGTTAATAGATGAATGTTTTGTGTGGATGGCTCCATCCGAGCCAACTTTGGCTCCCTGGCCTTTCCCACTGAACTCCCTGCGTGGATTTATCCACAGGAAAATCGGGGAAAACGACGGGAAAGAAAACAAAGAGCTCCTTCCCCACCGTCCACAGCTGCCTGGGAGGCCTCTCAGAGATGCTGTGGGGAGGGGAGATGGCTCTGTCAGGAAATGAGAGCCCAGTTCCGTGTGGGAAGATCCACTTTCCTCATCCAGCCCATTTTTCCTCCTCCAGGATTGCTCGTTGCGGCGCTGGCCGAGCGTTGAGCACGGCTGTTATCAGACATCTCCAAGAACCTGCTGACCCACTGGGTTTTTCACTTCCCAATTGGATGTCTTTCATTCTTTTTTCATCCTAAAATGTGGTTTTTTTTTTCTTGGGGGTGGGGGAAAGACAACTTCTTTTCCACGCTGCTCTTGTGCTGGATTTTGGGATTGGGGTTTTGCCATCGCACGGGGCTTTGGACTGACAGGAATCCTGAGTTAGGAGCAGCTGGATGCAAAAATGCTGAGTAGTTCCTTCAGTTGTTTTTACTTCTTTCCAGCAGTTCAGGGAGTGGAAATACTCAGTGTTTAGTGTAGGAAACTGTGAAGTGCAGCTGAATAATTTTTACTTCATTTTGGTTTCATATTTTGGATTAATGGGCAGATCTTTGGGAAAATCGTGATAAAAATAGTTGGGATCTGAAGGAAGCAAAAGTGTCCTTGATGTGTGATTCAGGGTTTATCTTTACTACAAGGCCTGGAGGGACAGGACACAGGGAATGGATTCCCAGTGCCAGAGGGCAGGGATGGATGGGATCTTGGGAATTAGGAATTGCTGGCTGGGCTGGAATTGCCAGAGCAGCTGTGGCTGCCCCTGGATCCCTGGAATGTCCAAGGCCAGGCTGGACACTGGGGTTTGGAGCACCCTGGGATGGTGGGAAGTGTCCCTGCCATGGAATTAGGGTGGCACTTGGATGGACTTGAAGGTTCCTCCAAACCCAAACCATTCCAGGATTGCTTTGGGAGTATCTGTGTCCCATCTGTAAGATTCCCAGAAAATCACAGAATCCCTGAGGTTGGAAAGGCCCTCCAAGACCATCAAATCCAAGCTGTGCCCAATCCCCACCTTGTCCCCAGCCCAGGGCACTGAGTGCCACATCCAGGAATTCCTTGGACACCTCCAGGGATGGAGACTCCACCACGAATCCAAGTGATCCCATTTCCAGACTGGTTTAAACTGGTGTGGGCCGAGCTTTCCTAGTGGAGAAGGTCAGTGTGAAAGGGAAAGTGCCCTGCAGGCCTCTGGCATTTCCCAAATCCATCCCTGCTTCCAGGAACTGGGACCCATGACTGCAGCTCTCATCCTCACACCACGGCTGCTCCTTGGAATCATCTTCCTTTGGGAATGGCCCCACCCTTGGACCCGTCACCAGGTCAAAGGAGACAACAGAAGGGGAGAACAAAGGGTTAAAATGTTCCAGTTTTGCTCCCATCCCACGGATCTCTCATAATTCCTGTTTCTCCTGGCAGCAATCAAAGGCTGGTGTCACCTGTTCTCTGTCTCTCCAGCTTTGCCATTCCCACCTCTCCCGGGGTTTGGGGTGCTCCCTGTGGTTTGATGAATTCCGTGTTAACACAATCCTGGGAGCAGCCTCCACGCATGAGGAATTTCCAAACAATCCTTTGGAGACAGGGCTGTGATCTCCTCGGCCTTTGATGTGAAGAGCACGAGGCTGAATTTATTGAATAAATCACCAGTGCAGCTTCCCTGAGTTTCCTCCTGTCTCTGCTTTTTGGGGGCAGCACTTCAGGCAGGATTTTTCCTTTTGGGATGTGCAAAGACCCCCCCCCCGAATCACCCTTAAATTAATTCGACCCCTGCTCATACCACGATGCAAAAATACAATTTTTTTGTAGTTGTTGTTGTTGTTGATTCAAAAAAAAGTAGACCAAGAGAATAAATGAAATTACAGATTCTTCTTCTTTTGTCATCTGCTTCGTTTTGCAGGACACGAGGCAATTCTCTTTGTAGCTTCCAGCTGGACTGGAAGTGTCCATGTGAGGATATTGATTATGACCTTTCCCTAATCTTCAAACCAAGAAATCCCTGATCCCAAGCTGGCTCCTAACCCAGCTTTGCTACAATCTTAAAAAGCAGGAAATAAGAAAATTATCACTTGGACAAGGATTTTCTTTCATTTATTCCCATTTCCACGTGCAGCTCAGAAGAGCAGGGAAGGGAAAATTTTGGTTGGACACAAAGGGGGGGGAATGTTTGTGACAGCCCCAACTTCCAGCCCTGACATTATTCCCTCACCAAAATCCTGCCTGGAATGATCCAGCAACCACAGCATAATCAGGAATATCAGTGCCTTGGCAGGGGAGATGGACGGGATAATTTAATTTGGTCTTTTGTATCTCTCCCTTCTGTGATCCTGCTGAGTTCTGGAGCTATTATTAAAGGCATTTTTTAAGGTATTTTAATTTACTCCTCCAAATGGATTCCCATCCATTCACTTCCCACCAAGTGAACGTTGTCAGGGACATTAGTGGGGTGATAAAATAGCTGCAGCTTCCCGCTGCTTTTAATGTGTTACATCCACCAGAAAAGTCATTAGCTCTTAGCCTTTAATACACCCTCTGCACTGCTGCAGGACTGTTTATCACTTAAAAGTGCCAGCACAGGCCAGGCTCTCCCTTTTATTAATCAATACACATTTGTGCAGGGAAAAGGGACTCACAGCCAGTCACTCCCAGCCTGGTTTGTGCTGTGAGAGCTGAAAAAAAAAAAAAAAAAAAACCAACGAAAAAATCCCCCCCAAAAAATCCCAAAAAACAAAAAAAAAAAATACAAAAAAACCCCAAAAAATAAAAAAAACCCCAACATCTCTGACATTTTCATATTCCTAGAAGTGGCTTTTACTCCGTTTTTTTTGGGTTTTTTTGTTTTTTTTTTTCACACAACTGCCCCAATTACAGGTGAGCTGGCGGCAAGGTGACAAATTGGTTTGAGCAGTGGCGAGTGGCAGCTTTCCCTCTCCTTTGTCATCCCTGCTCTAGAACATCATTAGCAGCTGCAGCACGGAATTAATGATGCTCAGGAGCAGAGCTGTCCATTTGGGAGCTCGTTTTTAACAAATGTTTTCACACACCTAGCCCAGTTTGGAGAATAAAACACCTCAGTGTTATTTTTATGTGCTCTGAAAAAAAAAAAAATTTTTTTTTTTCTTCCTTCCAGTCTCGAAACCTCAGTATTTAAAATATATTTATCTATTAAAAAAAAAAAAAAAAAAGTCTCGCTGGTGATGGTGAATATGAACGTTCAGTGATGCTCCTGGAAAGATACAGAGACCACGGCAAAGGCAGCTGGATGATGAAAAATCAAAATAAATTGGGAGAAAAAAAAAAAAAAAAAGGCTTGAGAAAGATTTAGAGCAGGGCTGAGCTCCCAAAAGGAAATGTTGTTGTGCCCCTGGGTTGGTGCTGTCCAGTGCAAAGGCTGCAATTAGGACCTAAATTCGACAAAATTAGTGAAAATTCAAGAGATCAGTGGAAAACAAAGGGTGAAATCCAGGAATGGGGGTAAAGGCCTAAGAGGGACCCTGAGCTAAGCCAGGCTGAGCTCCCAGGCTCACAGAAATGGCATTTCACTGGAATTACAAGCCAATTTCTCAGATTTTTTTTTTTGGCATCAGTGTCTAAAAGTCTCGTTTGTAGGTGTGAGAGAAAGCAGAGTGACCAGGCCAACGTCACCAGTGGGTTTTGGTGTAGGGGGGATCCCAAAATACACTCAAAATTCACCTTTCAGCACCAAAAATTCACTTTTCTGCACCAAAATTCACCTTTCAGCACCAAAATTCACTTTTCTTCACCAAAATTCACTTTTTTCAGCACCAAAATTCACTTTTCTGCACCAAAATTCACCTTTCAGCACCAAAATTCACTTTTTTTCTGCACCAAAATTCACTTTTCTGCACCAAAATTCACCTTTCTGGCTCACTCTTCGTTAGCCCAACCCTAATGAACGTGCTGAAGAATTCTTTGTTCACCAAATGAATCCCATGGGGAGAGGGCAGAGCCTTGCTGTGGATTCATCCCTCTGAGGAATCCCAAAGGATGACTTGCAGTAAAATTCAGTTTTCTTTTCCTGGGGATCAGTTTTATGCAAGGTTAAGGCCGGGCTTAAATGTAAAGGAGAAAAATATTTCCAAGGGGAATTTTTCCATCCCAATTTCCACCCAAAAAGGCAGAGGGTGACAATTTGGTTTTTCAGGTGTTTTTCAACAGAATGGGCAAAATTTTCCACCAGTGCAGCCTCCCCTCTCTGTGCTTGAACTGGGTCTGGTTAATTCTGGTTTTACTGGGTTTGTGCAGGGCTGGCCCCAGGAAATGGGAACTTTTTGTTCCAGTCAGGGACTGGAAAATTCCAAAAATTTGGTGAAATCCCAAATATTGAATGGAGTGTTTGGAGGAGGGAAATTCTTCTGCATGGTCACAGTAATACAGCAATGAGGAGATTTTATGGTTCATGTTCTCCTTTTTTTATTTTATTTTATTTTATTTTATTTTATTTTATTTTATTTTATTTTATTTTATTTTATTTTATTTTATGTTATGTTATGTTATTTTATTTTATTTTATTTTACTTTATTTTATTTTATTTTATTTTATTTTATTTTATGTTATGTTATTTTATTTTATTTTATTTTACTTTATTTTATTTTATTTTATTTTATTTTATTTTATTTTATTTTATTTTTAACAAATGTACATTTTGCTCTTCATCCACGCTCCAATTCACTGGAGCAAAGCTTTCCTGGATCACACAGTGCCAGGTAAATTAAGATTTAATTTAAATTTTAATTTAAATTTTAATTTAATTAAATTAAGATTTAATCCAAAATTTTGTTCGTGCACTCCTTTGTGCAACATCACATTTAAAGCAGATCCTGGGCTCACATCCATGGGGTGAATTCACCCAGGACCTCTCAGGATAAATTAAAATATCACCTGCATTGAAACAGGCAGAGTTATGGTTTAAAAAAAAGAAAAAAAAAAAAAATCCCTCGGGGTCAGGAATATTTGGGAAACAAAGTTGCAGTAGGGTTTAGTATAACAATAGGAACAATTGATATGAAATAATGGATTTTTCCTGGAAAAAAAGCTGGCAGACAAAAGCAGGCTATCAGATTGGAGGCTGGAAAAAAAAAAAATTAAAAAAAACTAAAAAACTTTGTCAAACCTGGATGTGCCAGAAAGAAAAGTGGGGGAAAAAAAAAGTGTTATCACTCCACGTGGGATAACACTGATCAGCACAGGAGGGAATTCAGACTCTTCCCTCTGTTAGCTAAAAAAAAAAAAAGAATTTAGTTATTTCAGGGCTGGTTTTACTCCTGTGTTTTATTATTTCACTGTTTTATTTTGGTGTTGGTGCTGGAATGGGGCTCCAGCGGCCTCGGGGCTGGTTTGGGTTATTTTAGAGGCACCAAAGGACATTAAAGAACCCATTTATCCCAAAATTCCAGGCAGGATGGCTCCATTCAGGTTTCAATGGTTCCCATCTCTAAACTCTGCTCATTTACTTCTTCCAGCGAGGTATTTGGGAGAAATTTGGGCAAAAGGTCCCAATTTTTATCTCCTTTTCCCATTGCCCTCCAAGGCACTCATTTCATATTTTTCAGCTCACTAGAGCCTGGCCAGGTATTTAAACTTCAGGAATTTTAAGTTTTGTCCATTGGGAATGGTCCCAAATTCAGAGCACTGAGCCTGGAGAGCTTTGGAAAATTTTTTTTTTCCCCTCTTTCCTGTGTTGCTTTAATTCCTGGGATCTGTTTGGTGCTTAAAAGTCAGGAGGTGTCAGCTCAACTCCAGCTTAAAAATTAGATCAGGCTTTATTAATTTTTCACCCTCATCTGGTGCCTTCCTCTGCCAAGGCATCTCAAGGAGATATTTTGTGATGGGCAATAATCTAAATTAAATCTAAATTAATAATGGACAACTTTTCCAGTGCCAAGGTCTCTTCCTCCATCTGCTGTCTCTTGGTGAAGACATTTCTGAGCAGGATATTCCCATTTCTTGTCTGCTTTCCCCAAGGAAATGGAGGGAGGGAATGGAGATTCTGCCTCCCAGGGCATGGGGAAAACTGTGATTTCTGAAAAAAAAAATTTAAAAAAAAAAATATATATATAAAATAAAAGAAAATAAAACAAAATAAAAGAAAATAAAACAAAAGAAAAGAAAAGAAAATAAGATAAAACAAAATAACATAAAATAAGATAAAATAAAACAAAATATAATATAATATAATATAATATAATATAATATAATATAATATAATATAATATAATATAATATAATATAATATAATATAATATAATATAATATAATATAATATAATATAATATAATATAATATAATATAATATAATATAATATAATATATAAAAAATTAAAATAAAATAAATTAAAATTAAATAAAAATATAACATAACATAAAACAAAATAAAATAACATAAAATAAAATAAGATAAAATAAAAGAAAAGAAAAAAACAAAATAAAATAAAACAAAATAAAATAAAATATAATATAATACAATATAATATATAAAATAAATTAAAATAAAATAAAACAAAATAAAATAAAATAAAAATATAAAATAACATAACATAAAACAAAATAAAATAACATAAAATAAAATAAGATAAAATAAAATAAAACAAAACAAAACAAAACAAAATAAAATAACATAAAATAAAATAAAATAAAATAAAATAAAATAAAATAAAATAAAATAAAATAAAATAAAATAAAATAAAATAAAATAAAATATTGAAGGGCAAGATTGTTCCTCTAATCCAAGTAGAAAATAAAATTCTGCATTTCCCATGCCTGGAAAAGTGCAAGGCTGGGTTGGATGGGGCTTGGAATAAGCTGGGATGGTGGAAGGGGTGGCACAGGATGGAATTTAAGGACCCTCCCAGCCCAAATTGTTCTGTGATTCCACGGAAAACTGAAAGTTCTGGAGGTTGGAGCTCTTGGTTTGAATCTCTGCGTGTTGAAGAATCACATTTATTGTCCTGAAAATGCATTTTTAGGGAAATCCTAAAATCACCCCCCCAGGCTGCCTCGGTTCCCCTCAGTGCTCTGTGTGTGCAGGCAGCGCACACAGCTGGGGCTGCAGGGGCACGAACCACAGGGGAATGCTGGAATAATGGAATCCCAAAGGAATGATGGAATAATGGAATCCCAAAGGAATGCTGGAATAATGGAATCCCAAAGGAATGCTGGAATAATGGAATCCCAAAGGAATGCTGGAATAATGGAATCCCAAAGGAATGCTGGAATAATGGAACCACAAAGGAATTGATGGAATCCCAAAGGAATGGCTGGAATAATGGAATCCCAAAGGAATTGATGGAATCCCAAAGGAATGGCTGGAATAATGGAATCCCAAAGGAATGCTGGAATAATGGAATCCCAAAGGAATTGATGGAATCCCAAAGGAATGCTGGAATAATGGAATCCCAAAGGAATGCTGGAATAATGGAATCCCAAAGGAATTGATGGAATCCCAAAGGAATGCTGGAATAATGGAACCACAAAGGAATGCTGGAATAATGGAACCACAAAGGAATGCTGGAATAATGGAATCCCAAAGGAATTGATGGAATCCCAAAGGAATGCTGGAATCCCAAAGGAATGCTGAAATCCCAAAGGAATGCTGGAATAATGGAACCACAAAGGAATGATGGAATAATGGAACCCCAAAGGAATTGATGGAATCCCAAAGGAATGGCTGGAATAATGGAATCCCAAAGGAATGCTGGAATCCCAAAGGAATGCTGAAATCCCAAAGGAATGCTGGAATAATGGAACCACAAAGGAATGATGGAATAATGGAACCCCAAAGGAATTGATGGAATCCCAAAGGAATGCTGGAATCCCAAAGGAATGGCAGGAATGTTGAAATCCCAAAGGAATGCTGGAATCCCAAAGGAATGGCAGGAATGTTGAAATCCCAAAGGAATGCTGGAATCCCAAAGGAATGCTGGAATAATGGAACCACAGGGGAATGCTGGAATAATGGAACCACAGGGGAATGCTGGAATAATGGAACCACAAAGGAATTGATGGAATCCCAAAGGAATGGCTGGAATAATGGAATCCCAAAGGAATGCTGGAATAATGGAATCCCAAAGGAATGGCTGGAATACTGAAACCCCAAAGGAATGGCTGGAATGCTGGAATCCCAAAGGAATTGATGGAATAATGAAATCCTAAAGGAATTTGTGGAATGCTAAAACCCTAAAGTAATGGCTGGAATGTTGGAATCCCAAAGGAATTGGTGGAATGCTGGAATCCCAAAAGAATTGGTGGAATATTGAAACCCCAAAGGAATTGTTGGAATCCTGAAATCCCAAAGGAATTGTTGGGATACCATCTCCAGCTGTGCCTGCTCTGTGTCACCCACATCTGGAGCAGGAATTCTGCCTGCCCTGGAGCTGCCTCACACCCCCCGAACCTCCAGCCCAGCCTGGAATTAGGAACAATCCCAGGAATAATGGCAAATATTTACAAAACCCATTAAAGACAAAACCCCACCGTGTTAATTCCCAGCAGGGCTCTCTGCTTTATCCTCGCAGCTGAGGGACTGGAGGGCGTCAGGAGGAAATTATTTTTAATTTTAATTTTTTTTTTTTTATTATTTTTAGCAGCCCTCAGCCTCTTTGAAACCTTTCCTGGAGGAGTAATGAACCATGCCCTGGCCGTGGGGTTGGGATTCAGGTGTGAGGGGCTGGATATTATTCCCTGGATGAGTTTCCTTGTTATTATGGGGGGGTTTTTTTGTTTTTTTAATTTTTTTTTAAGTGTCTGGCCACAAAATCAAGCTTTGATCACATCCATGTGCTGATAACGAACCCAGATGGGGCAGGGGCAGTGGGATTGTGGCTCTAATGTGGGAGCTGCCTTTCATTCTGGGGGCTTTCAGAAGCCCCAGGAGTGGCCCAGCTAACGAGTCCAGCTGTCCCCAAAAGTCTCTTCAGCCCGGGTGTCCCCAGGGACACGTGCAGGGGTGGCAGCAGGGCTTTGGCAAAGGTTGAGGTGTCACAGGGAAATGGCCATTACGGATCTGGCAGTGTCTTCTTTCAGATGGTAATTCCGTTTTTTTTCCCTCCCTTTTATTATTATTCTTTTTTTTTAATCATTCCAGTAGCTTTGTGTTCCCTTTAAATCACGAGGGTTTATTCTAAAATCCAGATACTGGCAGGAATTTTAATGTTGTTGAGGAAAATAAGTGGGGAAAACTCTATAAAAACCACAACGCTTTTAACATCCACTCGTGGGGTTTTTTGTTTTTTTTTTTTCCCAAATGCTGAGTTACAAAAAGGAATTGAAATGAGCTGGATGGAGGCCAGGTTTGATTCCTCCTGGTGTGGTTTGTGTCCAACCCAGGAGGGTTCACATGAGGATTCCTGGTAAAATTCCTGCTCCTGGGAAGCTGCAGGAGATCACTTGATCCCACCACGGCTCTGCTGGAAACACCAGCCCGGTGGAAAAGGAAAAATCTGATTATCCACACAAAAAGAAAGGAAAAATCTGATTATCCACACAAAAAGGAAAGGAATTGCTTTGGTCTCCTGTGTTGTTACATGAGCAAGGGAGAATTTTCTTCTCTTTTTTTTATTCCTGGTGACTTTTTTTTTTTTTATTAATAGTGACTTTAATCCCCCACCACATTTCCCGGCCTATTTTGGGCTTGACTTAAATCTCAAACCACATCAGGCTCTGCTCAGGTGAGACCTCACCTGCACAGCTGCCCTGGGGACAGCAGCAGCAGCACCTGGAGCAAATCCAGAGGAATCCATGGAGCTGCTCCAGGGCTGGGGGAGCTGGGGGTGCTCACCTGGAGATGGGAAGGATCCAGGGAGAGCTTCCAGAACATTCCAGGGAATAAAGGGGCTCCAGGAGAGCTGGAGAGGGACTGGGGACAAGGGACAGAGGGACAGGACACAGGGAATGGCTTCAGGATGGGAAAGGGGAGATTGGGGAATTGGGAATTCCTGGCTGGGCTGGGATTCCCAGCCATTTTTCCCACTTCTAGCAAGGAGCTGTTGTACCTCCTATAATTTTTTTCTATAATTTTTTGATAAGATATAATAAACATCCAAGCCCAAACACGAGAATTGTCTAATAATTGTTTCTAATAATCCTGGCTCAGAGGGAGGACAGAGACTGATGACAAAGCACTGGTGAGTGGTGCCAGGCCCAGCACACAGCCCCACCTCTCATGACTCTTATTACAATTAAACAATAATTATATTCAGTTACCAAACAATGCTTGCATTTAACAACCATTTCATTTATCACAGGTGTAGCCTCACATGACCTAGGAATAAACAAATCTCAATATTCATTCCCAGGGCCCAGTTCCCTTTCCCAGCCCCACCACACCCAACCTTCCTTTCCACCCCCCTGGATCTATTGGATGCAATTCGGATTTTTTTAGAAACATTTTAACCCTGTGCTCTCACTCACACCTGGGCTTTTGTCCCCTCCCCAGAGCACGGTGATCGTGGAGAAGACAGTGCAGGACCTGATGAACCTGATGCACGACCTGAGTGCCTACTCTGACCAGTTCCTGCACATGGTGTGTGTGAAGCTGCAGGAGTACAAGGACACCTGCACCCTGGCCTACAGGTACTGTGAGCTTTGGGGCCTCCTGCTGCTCCTGAGGCACCCACACTGTCGGGTGGTTTTCTTTCAAAAAGCCGCCCAGCAGCTCATTGTTGCTTGGAAGGTGTTTGTTGCAGAAGGAATAAACAGCCTCGAAGGGAAAAAACAGAGCAAGGCAGTGGCAAAATGCACGTGGCAAAAAGCAGTGACAAAATGCAATGACATAAAGCAATGGCAAAATGCAAATGGAAGAATGCACATGGCATAATGCAATGGCAAAATGCAATGGCAAAATGCAAATGGAAAAATGCACATGGCATAATGCAATGGCAAAATGCAATGGCATAATGCACATGGAAAAATGCAATGGCAAAATGCAATGGCATAAAGCCATGGCACAGAGCCCCAGCTCTCCCTCATGCATGTTCTTTTATAAAAACTTTCCAGCTAGCTAAGACACAAACTCAAACCACCACTCCTTAACCTGTTAGAATTCTGGTTTGTTAGCATGCCAGGCTATGTATAAACTACATTCATGGCTTACCTTATTCCAAATGAAAAATGTCAGCAATATTCTTAACTCTCTTATGTCTGAAGCTGGGCTCTTGGAGCCTCCAAGGAAACACCAGTGTGTTTTTCAACCTTCACTAGAACATGTGCTACTTCTCAGGCATCTAAGACCTTTTATTTACTAAAAGCTCTTAAAAATTATTCTATTTACTTACTTACTCACTCCATCTATTCACTTACTCATTCCATCACCTCACTTCTCACTCATGCTAAAACCTAAACTTTCACCTCTGCCTTATGTGTGAGTGGATTCACACACTTCAATCCATCCAAAGGTTTTAATTCAATCCCTGCACTCTGGTTTCTCTCTGAAGAATTCAGAGAAGCTCCTGCCTTCCTGACTCCAACAGGTACAGCCCCAAAAACACAGCCCAGGGCGGGGAATTGCAGCTCTTTCTGCTCTGAGGGGCTCAGGAGTTGCTTCCTAAATCATCTCTGCTGGGGTGGTCAAAGGTGTTTCCACCTCTGGGTAAAAAAGCTGGGATAATGGTCAGGGGAATTGTTCTTCTTTATGGGGTAAATTGTGGAGTTGTGGTTTCCCAGTGGATTTCTCCACATCACGGTGTGGTTTAGGGTCTGAGATGTGGATGGCAGTGGTGGTAGAGCTTAGAAATTACTCCAGTTCTTCCCTCAGTCAGGCAGGGTGAGACCTGCCAGGACCTAAAGGGGCTCCAGGAGAGCTGGAGAGGGACTGGGGACAAGGGACAGAGGGACAGGACACAGGGATGGATGGGATCTTGGGAATTAGGAATTGCTGGCTGGGCTGGAATTGCCAGAGAATCCCTGGAATGTCCAAGGCCAGGCTGGACACTGGGGTTTGGAGCACCCTGGGATGGTGGGAGGTGTCCCTGCCATGGGGTGGGAACTGGATTGTCCCTTCCAACCCAAACCATTCCAGAATTCCATGATAAAAGGTGATCTCAAGTCACTGAGAGTCTCAAGTGTCATCTTTAAAAATAAATGGCTGAATGTGCCTTTTGCTCTCTGGTAAAGTCACTCAGATTGTCCATTTGAACATTTGCAAGGAATTCAGCTTTATTTGAATTAATTCTGTTGAGATTTGGGTGCTCAGGTCTCACGGCAATTTAGGAATTTCAGGAGGAGAGGAAATGGGCATAAGTTGCACCAGGAGAGATTTAGATTGGATATCAGGAAAAATTTCTCCCCTGAAAGGTTGGTCAGGCACTGGAAGGAGCTGCCCAGGGCAGGGTGGAGTCCCCATCCCTGGGGAGGCTGCAAAGCCTCTGGATGTGACACCAGAGTGGCCCTGGCAGTGCTGGGAATGGCTGGATTCAATCCTAGAAAGTCTTTTCCAACCTCAGTGGTTCAGGGATTTTAGGAATCAGTAACCACATAAATCCACAGCCACTGGGTTGAGTGAAAGTTGCCATAAAGTGACAGGGATGTCACTTTAAATGCTCCATTTAAATGTCAGTTTAAATAAATGCTCTGTCCTTGTTCCATTGGCATTTTGGGATGATCCATCCCTAACTTTCCCCAGCCAAAGCATGGAAGATCAAAGCACCACAATCCCCCTGGCCATGGACGTGGCTGGGTTTAACCCTTCAAGTACCGGATTTAGCAGAGATTCCCTGGGTAAATATCAATAAATAATTTCTAAGGACATCCCAAATATCAATAAATAACTTCTAGGCACATCCCAGTTATCCACCTGTAAAACCAGGGCAGGAAAAGCAGGATCACGCCCCATCCTGTGGGGATAAATAATTCCATTAAAAACCACTACAAGATGCTGCAGGAATGAGGGCTGGAATAGCTGCTCTACATCATCCCCTCCGTGGCTATTGAGCCTGAAAAAGCCTTTGTGCTTCCTGACCAAGAAATTACTTTTTATTCAGGAAAAACTTCATCCAGCAAATGGGCTCATCATCATCATCATCATCATCATCATCATCATCATCATCATCATCATCATTAACAATAGCAGCGAGCAGAGGCAAAACTTTGCCTGAACACTCCCCTAAATCGGGAGCTGCTCGTGTCCCATTGTCCAAAATGTTCCTTTTTTTACCCAAAACTTGCCTGCCCGGAGCCAGACAATGGATTTGATTTGTTTGGCTGGAACTTGAAGGTCCTTCCTTCCTTCCTTTGCCATTCCTGGCTTTTGGCACCTGCTGAGGGCTAATTAGGACAATGCTAATTTGGCCATCTCCTGATTGCAGCGAGAGGAGAAAACAGGAAATGTTCTCGTTTTGCTGCTGGCAAATGACTGAAATAGAAATCCTGGAATATCCATTCCCGGGAACGCAGGGGAGAGGAGCAGCTCCTGGTGCTCATCCACGGGGATGTTGTGCCCTCTGCAGGGATTTGGGCTCCACACAGCCCTGCCCTTTGCTCCAGGCTTTTCCCCTGGGCTGTTGGGATGGATAAATCCCGATGTTGGTGGAGTCAGGATTATCCACAGCTCCTAAAAATCAGGATAAACTCCTCCGAGCTGCGAGTCCAGCCCATCTAGCAAAGCTGAGGCTCTCGGGATGGCAAAAAGTGAGAATTTGGGAAGCCAGAAAGGTGGTTTTTGGGGTTTTTTTTTGGTAGGAATTGTTCCTTCAGGGGGAATGTGAGCAAATGAAGGTGAAAAGCATCCAAAGGGAGGCTCCTCCAGGCAGGATTTTATCCAGAATTCTCGGGGAGGACGCCAGCGCTGGGAAATGCACAGCCGAGATTGTTCATGCCTGAGCTGTGTTTGCCTCCTGTTTTCCGGGGATTTCAACAGAAAAATATCAAACCTGAGGGGGCTGGATGGGATTGGACATTTCCCATAAATAGCAGCTCTCGTGTGTTAATTGATGACGAATTTTAGAAGTTTCGTGTAGGTGAGGTGCCTCCTGCAAATCACATTTTTGTCCAAATTCCAGTTTGCCACCCAAACTGTTTACAAAACGTCAGCTCTCATTTCTGACTAATTGATGAAGGGCTGGGGCTGAAAATGCAAATAAAAACGGGAGATGGAGCCCCCAAACCTCCTGCCGTGCTGGCAGCACTTTCCAGTCGTGTCCAACCCCCATCTCCAGCAGATTTCCAGGAGAGCAGCTCAACTCCCGAGTTTAAAAACCATTTTTTTCTGTTAAAAACCACAGTATAAACCCACTTTTATGGGATTTCTGGAGATTCTGAAAGGAGAAACCTGCCCAGTTCCCAGCTGCTGCCCTTAACACGAACCCTTCTTTTTAATCTTCTGCCAACACCCTTCTCTGACAAAATTTGCTGCCTCAAATGCAAAAATTCATCTCTTTCCGTGCCCTTCTACATAAATTTGCTAATATTTACTCATGTCCACGTTGAAATTGCACATTTTTATTTCGTTGTCCATTCTGTCCTGTGTGTCCACCCATCTTCATCCTCACCTCGTTCATTTTTGAACCCCTCTGAAGGTTCTGAGTCAAGGAATCCCTCACCCAAATGAGTCCTTTTAGTTCCAAAAAGAGATATAAGCATCACCAAAATGTGGCTCAGAGAGTTTAAAAAGTGATTAAATCCTCTGGAGGTGCTCAGCTCCCTCTCTGGAGGCAGCTCCTGGTGACCAAGCTCCTTTGGCTGAACTCTCCCAGCTAAATCTGGGGGGGAAAAATGGAAAATAACTGGGCCTGGACAGCTCAAAAAGAAAAGAAACCTCTCCTGCTTTCCAGCCAGGCAAAATAAATTTAAGTCCCTTTTCTATTGAGAAAGAGCAGATGAATTCAGCCAAAATGTGGCAGCCAGACAGGATTTTTTGGATTGCCCAGGAAATGCTGCTTCTTAGTGGCATCTTCCCCTCCTTGCATGAACTTTTGGGTTTTAAATTGCATTTTTGGCTCTTTTTGGGGCAGGGTGTCCCCTCAGCCTGGCCCAGCTGCTTTTTAACCCTTGGCAGCACGAGCTCAGCATGGAAAAATCACCATGGGAAGAGGGAAAAACCATCCAAAAAATCCACCTGGCACCAGGGCAGAGGAGCCCAATCAGCCCCTGTGGCTTCCAGATGTTTCCTGCTGTGTCCAGGGATATTCCCATATTATTTCCCATCAAAGGGATGATTCCTCACAGTGCAGGATTGGCACCTGGGAAGGTGCTGGAACACTCCAGGATTTTGGCCGTGGCATCAAGGCTGTGTCTCCAACATTCCCCCCTCACCAGCAGGCTGGGAATGGGAAAGATTTTAGGAAAGATTTTAGGAATGGCATATCCAGGACAGCTGTCCCAGACTGATATTCCATATTTTTGATGTCTGCTCCACAATAAAAGGTTTTTTTTTTTCCCATCATTTTTCCTCCCTCTGTCCTCTGAGGATGGAACAGCTTGGTGGGCACCTGGATCCAGGCAAGGTCAGCTCCCTCTGGCAGCAGCAGGAAAAGTTATGGAGGAGAAAAGCTGGGAATAAAATGTGGGAAAAAGGAGTTGGGAAAAGCTGGGTGTCCAACAGAGATCAGGGATGTTCCACCCTATCAGCATCTTCTTGATCAGGGGGTGGTTGAAGTAAAATTAAAAAAAACAACAAAAAAAACCAACATCAATAAAAACCAGGAGGTGTTGGAAGCCTGGGAAAGAGTGGGGATGGAATTCCAAGGGATCCATGCAGTGCTGGGGCTCTGGGATTCATGGATCTTGTGCAGAGAGGATTCCCCATCCCTGGAATTGTCCCAGGCCAGGCTGGATGGGGCTGGCAGCACCCTGGGACAGTGGCAGCTGTCCCTGCCCGTGGATGGGGTGGGTCTGGATGGGTTTTAAGGTCCCTTCCAACCCAAACCACTCCAAGATTCCTCGGACCAAAAGGTGAGGAGAGCTGGAATCGTGGATTAGGCTCGTGGTGGGAAAACTCTTGACCCTGGAAAAGCAGGGAGAGCAGGATTGGGTTTGCAGCTTGTCAGAGCATCCCAAAATCCTCCCCCCCCAGCACTGACTCCACGAACAATTGGGATTTTGAGGGCAGGGGACAATAAGGATCACAAACCAGAGAGGTGGCTCTGTGTAATTCCATGGGGACACTCCCAAAAATGCCTCGGAGGTGTGGAAATCTGAAGGGCCACGATCAGGCTGGAAATGATTGAAGAGAGCAAAGAGTGGAGGTGGAGAGAGCTGAGCTGAGAGGGGAAATAACGGGGAGTAATGGGCTGAAATGGAGGAAAATAAAACACGAGCTCGGTATCAGGAGGGTTGTTTTTTTTTTTTTTTATCCAAGAGTTGGATTTGTTGAAGTGTGAAATAGACTCCCAAGGGAAGGAGAGCATTTCTGCAGCCATTTAAATGTGCAGAGGACAAAGCCCTGGCTGATGAATTCCCTGGAACAGTTGTCTTGCCTTGGCACAGCAATGCCCAGATATCATCAAATCCCCTTTTTCCATCTCAGATTTCAGAGATGCTGGTGGAGCTCTTTTATCCCCCTCTCAGTTTTCACCAGGGGGGGAAAAAATAAAATACTTTTTTTTTTTTTTTTTAGTTTGGTATTTTTCCCCCCCCCCCCGAGTGGAAAAACACCAACTCCCTCCCAGCAGCAGAAGGCCAAACAGGAATGTTGACACCCAGGTCTTGTGTGGCTGGAAACAAAACTCAGCCTTTTGTGTGTGACAGATTGAAGGTGGAACTCGAAGGGAAGGGGAAATTTGTTTGTGAGTGCGAGTGACAAATCCTTTTTCACGAATCCTGTGCGGTTCCTGAGCTGAGTTTGTTTTCCTGGTGGATGGGGAAAGGGTGGGAAGAGAAATGAGCTGTTCTCTTCAGGATGGATTCAGAGCTGGCTCCTGTCTCCGTGCCTTTCTCACTGATTTCCTTTGCAAAACACAGATGCTCGGGGTGTTGTTGTTGTTTTTATTTCTCTTTATTCCCCAAATCAGCCCAGCATTCCAGCCTGGATCTGGGAAAATGAGGCTGGAATGGCTCTGCCAGGTCCATGTCAGGGGGTGCTGGGTGTGGGGTGTCTCTGGTGGTTCTTTCTCTCCATTCCAACCTGGAGCCAGGCTGGGAGAGCTGGGAATGTTCCCCTGGAGAAAAGAAAATTCCAGGGAGAGCTTCCAGAACATTCCAGGGCCTGGAGGGGCTCCAGGAGAGCTGGAGAGAGACTGGGGACAAGGGACAGAGGGACAGGACACAGGGATGGATGGGATCTTGGGAATTAGGAATTGCTGGCTGGGCTGGAATTGCCAGAGAATCCCTGGAATGTCCCAGGCCAGGTTGGACATTGGGGTTTGGATCCCCTGGGACAGTGGGAGGTGTCCCTGCCATGGCAGGGGTGGAAATTGAGAATCTTTAAGGTCCTGGATTGACCCCTCCAAGCACAGCATCCCTTTGATCTCCTGAATTTCCCAGTCAGGAATTCAGATGAGTTATCCTGCCAAAAATATGAAACTGGGAAATTCTTCCCAATTGGAACACGCTGCAATCCCTGACTCAGTTTCCCACGTAGGAATTTGCTGGAATCTCCATCAGGAAATGCTTTGAGTTATTTGAAAAGAAGATCCTGGACCCTTCATTCCCCTTGCAGTGACTCCAGCATGGGCAGGGCTGAGATTCCAGGGGAAAATAATCCATGGAGACACCAGTGCAGGGTGATCTCCTCCAGCTGGGTGCCAAATTGAATTCCCAGGGTTGGAGAATTTAGGAAAGTGACCCTTTTCCCCTTAAAAGATATCTCCAAGTCCATCAGGAGTTGTGTGGTTAAGGGAATTTCCTACCCTGTCCTTTCCATGTGAGCTCTGTGTGGAATTCCACTCTGGATCCTTTCCTCATGGCTTAATCCCCATTCGTGTGACAGAGAATTCAATGACTAACACGGAATTAAATTTAAAAAGCACGTTTTGCTCCCCTCTGAGGTTGGTTTTTTGCTGCTTTCCCTGCAGGACCATCGTGCAGTCGGATGAGAAGCTGGTGATCAGTGCATCCTGGGCCAAGGATGATGATATCAGCAGGCTCCTGAAATCCCTGCCCAACTGGAGCAACATGGCTCAGCCCAAGCAGCTGAGGCCCAAGAGGGAGGAGGAGGAGGATTTTATAAGGTAAAACACTGTGGGGACTTGGGAAAGGGTTTCAAGGAGAGCAGCAGCAAAAATTAGGAAAGGGTTTGTGATGTTTTTTTGTAGCTGTCGAGTCCCCAGGTGGGAGGAGAATCGTGGAAACATTTGGGAAATGGGAAAAACTTTGGAGATCATCGAGTCCAAGCATTCCCAGCCCTGCCAAGGCCACCACTGACCGTGTCCCCAAGTGCCACATCCACATGGATTTAAATCCCTGACTCCACCACTGTCCTGGGCAGCTCTTTTGAGGGGAAGAAATCTTCCCAATATCCAACCTCAGCTTTTCCTGGTGCAATCCCTGTTCACTCTGTTTGTTGTTCAAACGAAGCCATTTGGGGAATTGTCCTTGTGATCCAAGTCAGGGAAGTGCCTGGGGTCGGGGGAGGAAAGGATTGTTTGGAATCCAGGCAAATCCTCGTCCTGCTGGTTGGTGCTGCCCTGATCACCCACGTGATGAAAGGAGCAGAATTTTCTGGTTGTACTGGGCAGGAATCCCCAAAATTAGTGCTGTTCAAAGGAATCTTTAATTTGAGCCATGACCTGGTGGAGTTTCCCCCTCCATCCCAACTCCAGCAACTAACTCAGGAGAGAAAAATGAAAAATTCCAGTACTTCCAGCAGGAATTCTTTTGGAGACAACTCTCTGTGCCCAAACCAGGTTGTTGCTACCTTTCATGGCAGTGAAAGCCTGGGAGGAGGCAAATTCCCTTTCCCTTCGTGCTGGGAATGGCTCAGCTCCTGTGAGATTCCAAAGCCTGCACGTTCCCATCCCTATTCATCACTTCCTTGATTGGCACTTGGCTGTAAAAATGGAGGAGGAGGAGGAGGAGGAGGAGAAGCTGTTGAAAATAACAAGTTTAATTTTCCCAGATTGTCATTTTCCTCCTTCCCTGCCTGGAAGGGATGCAGCCTGCACAGGGTGGGATTTGTGGGGTCACAGAAAGGTTTTCAGTTTGGATTTAAAACATCCCCAGTGGAGCAGGGAGAGGCTGCAGAGCCCTTGAGGTGTCTGGGCAGTCCCCGAGTTGAATTTCATGGGTTCAGTCCTGGCCTGCTTTCACATTTATCCTTCATTTCCTCACCTGGGAAGCTCCTGCTGGCTCTCCCTGTGATTCCTGATCCATCACAGTGGGACAGCAAAGCTCCAATGGGCTCTGCTGGCTGAGTGGGAATTCCTGGCCAGGCAAAAAAAAAAAAAAAAAAAAAAGGATGGCTGAGCTCAGCCTGATGCTGACAGAGCCAACATTTTCATCCTAATATGCATTTTATTCTATTTATTCCATTCTCCTGGCCATTAACCGAAATATTTTGTGACACTGGATCAGAGGAGCTCCAATGGAAAGTCTTTAGGAAAAGCCTATTAAGTCATCCCCACAGAATTTCCCGGGAAAAGCTCCCGTGCCCTGGCTTTTTTCAGCCCAGGATTTAGGACAAAGATCTTTTCTCAGCATCTGTTTGCACAGAGCATCATCTATTTAATCCCCAGTTCCTCCCAGTGCTGTGTGAACTGCTCCTGGAGCATTAATTTAAATTCATAATAATTGGTCTGGGCCAGATTTAGCCATTGATGGCTTAGAAACTTCCTCCAGGATGGGTGGTGGTTGAATAGATCCCTCCTGAAAGCTTCAAAATCAAACTAATTGCTCGTCCAATTTTTTTTTTTTTGTCATCCTCTTCCCATTTCAGCAGCCTTCCCTCAGCCTTTTCTCCTAATACAAAGGAACATGATTTCTTCACTGCTGCTGCTGCTTCTTTCTCTTGGCACTGCTGATGAGTTGGGAATAATTCTGCCCGGACACTGCAGTGGAGCCAGAGGGAAGTGGGTGCTGTGGATTGCTTGGTTAGCAGGGAATGGGAGAGCTCATTTCATTTCACCCCTGAGATATTTAAAATTTCAATATTTGGTGTTCATGGGCCCTCATTCTTGGCTAGCAGGGCAGGACTGCACATCCCTTCCTGGAAAAGAAGCTTCAAGCCTGATGAAATTTGGGAAAATGTTCTTTTTGGACATGGAGCTACTCAGCAGCATCCCTTTTATGAGTCTTGGTAAATTAAACAAATCCTGAAAGTTCTCCACCAGTTTTTGTCCCGTGGCAGCAGAAGAGATCCATGCAAAGTTTTCCTTCCCTCCCCGACTTTCCTGTAACTCATTTGTTCAACTAAAAAGAATCCAAACAAAAAAAAAAATTGCAAAAAAAATTAATAATAATCCTCTGCCTGTGGACAGAGATTGATTTTGCTGTCTCCTGAGTGGGGAGATGTCAGGAGGCTCCAACAGAATTTCCCATAAATATTCCAGCAGGGTTGGGCAGCCAGAGGAACCTGCTGGAGCATTTTAGAGGAGCCCAGAGCTTGGCAAGGGGAGGAAGGGAAGCAAAGCCCCAGCTCTGCTGCTGGAATTGGTTTTTGGAGCTCTGGAGGATGTTTGGCACAGTTTGGGGTGGGTGTGAAACACCCTGATCTCTGCAGAAAGGGGATCCTGCAGAGGTGCTGGTCATAAACACCAAAAATGTTCCCAGCTCTGCCTTGGAGGGGGAAAAGCAGAGGGAAAAGAGTTTGGATGTGGTGGTACAGAAATTCCTGGGCTTTGGAGCAGCTCCGTGTGCCCCAGGCTGTGGGAAGCTCAGGAGGTGTTTGGGATTCACATTCCAGGCTGGGATAAAGGACACTGGGATGCCTGGAGGGGATGCCTGGGACAGAGTTAAAGGAATAAAATGGGGATTTATTAAAAACCCTTCAAAGGATTCACCTTGGGCAGTGCAAGAGCCCGGCCATGGCTACACCCAAGATGGATCCCAGGTCACGAGTTTTCACACTTTTATAAGTTTTGGTTCATTTCCATATTGGGGTTCATTGTCCAATTCCAGCTCCAGGTTCTGCAGTCCCATCCTCCCACATTGCTCTCCTCAGTTCACTGTTGTTTGCACTTTTTGTATAAATTACACTTTTTATACCCAAAGCTGCAGTGGTGTCCTTGGTCCTGGGGCTGGAAAAGGATTGTTTTGTGTGACTGAGCTGTGAGGGGAACTTGCTAATTTCTAAGAAATTCAGAGTTATATATTAATGCAGTACAGAATCTGGAAAATTGGAAAGCTAAAAACATCAACTGCTCCATGAAAATAATTCTGGCTGTAGATCTGAGCTCCAAACCTGAGCTCTGGGGGTTTTCCTCTCACTTTCAGCTCCCAACAAACTCCTGATTGCTGAACTCAGGATCAGGTTCTTGGGCTAAATTTAACGGAGCAATTAAAAAACCCTTCCCAGCATTTCCAGGTGGCACAGGAAGGGTCTGGAGAACCAGGAATGGCTGAGGGAGCTGGGAATGGAGAACCAGGAATGGCTGAGGGAGATGGGAATGGAGAACCAGGAATGGCTGAGGGAGATGGGAATGGAGAATCAGGAATGGCTGAGGGAGCTGGGAAGGGGCTGAGCCTGGAGAAAAGGGGGATCAGGGGGGACCTTGTGGCTCTGCACAACTCCCTGACAGGAGGGGACAGCCGGGGTGGGATTTGGGATCTGGGAACAGGGAACAGGGACAGGAGGAGAGGGATGGTTCTGCACTGCAGGGGGATGGGGAGGCTCTGTGAGATCTGCAGAGAATTGCTGGAGGTGATAAATTCAGGAAGTTGGGACAGAGCTCCTGGCACAGGTCACACCTTGAATCATTCCAGCTGTTTCCAAAGGGATCGAGGTGCTGCAAATTCCTATTGTGTAAAATAAAGTCTGGGCGAGGCCAGAAAGTGGAAGTGGGAAAGAATCCCAGAATCCCAGAATGGTGGCACCCAAACCACCCCTGCCATGGCAGGGACACCTCCCACCATCCCAGGGTGCTCCAAACCCGAATTTCCAACCTGGCCTTGGACATTCCAGGGATCCAGGGGCAGCCACAGCTGCTCTGCCATCTTTCCCTGCCTTGGGATGAGGGTGATGTTCCCTTGGGCAGCCAAGGTTTTCCTCAAAAGCTGAATGTCAGATTGTTCCAGCTGCTGTCCCAGACATCTGCCTGCTTTTTTGGGGGGTTTTGGGGTTTTTTTTCTGTTTGGTTGGTTGGTTTTGGTTTTTTTAGTTTTGTTTTTTTTTTTGTAGTGTTGGTCTTGAAGCTTTCCATGATTTTCATTCTCGTTTTCTGTCTCTGTATTTTTCCCACTCTAGGTCCTTTCCTTTCCCTTCCTTTCTCTCTGAGCTCCCCCATTCTCAGCTTTTCTCTCTCTTCCTGTGTTTCTTTCTCTCTCAGGTATAAAAGATCTCCTCCTCCAATCCCTCAGGCTCTATTTATTATACCCACAATTCTTTAAAAAGGTGAAAGGACAGGTTTGTAGGATTGGAAACAAACTGGAGCCCCTTTTTTTTTCCCCCTTTTTTCCCTTTCTTCCCCATCCTGGGACACTGAATTTGAGTTTTCCATAGGGGTGAATCATTTATATTTGATGACAGTCTGCTCCTTTATACAAAAGGGGATTTTAGACATTTTCCCACAGGAAAATGTGCCTCATCCCAAGCACAAAGGAGCAAATCCTGTTATTATCAGGAATTTTACCTCACAGGTGTAAAACCAAGCGAGCACCTGGATCTTCCCTCCATATCCCACAAGTTTCCTCCTGCTTTTTCTTGTGTGGTGAAAGCAAAGGAGGATTTGGGCTCAGTTTGGGGATTATTTTTGAGGATGACATAAATTCTGAACCAGAATCCAGAAAAAGAATCTCCAGTGTCATTAATCCCACAAATTGCATTGTTAATCTCAAGAAGTTCTTTTTAAGGGAGGCTATTTTTGGGGGTTTTTTTTTGCCTTTAATGAATCCAGTTGAGCAATTTAAAACCACTTCAAGATGGAGGGATTTTTTTTTGTTTGGTTTTTTCCTCAAGTGCCAGTGAATTCCCACAAATTTGGTGATAAAATCTGGCAACAAAATTGCTCAGACTGGCCAGAAAGTGCCACTCCTGGGGTGATTTTGTTGCTGAAGTGATGATTCCATTCAGAGCCGATGGCAGGACATGGAGATTTGCAGAGTTGGATGGAAGTGGAATTCAAATTCCCAACAAAAGAGCAGGAAAAAGTGTCCTGAGGAGCAGGGTAAATGTGCATCACTTTGAGCTTGGCAGTGAAATCCACCTGGATTCAGCTGGGAGCTCTTGGAATTGGATGTAGGAGCTGGGTCCTGTTTTTTTTTTTTCCATTCTAATGATGGCCAAAAAGTCGTGTGGAATCTCCTCTTTTACCTGGCAAAATGAGAATATTTGCCATGGGAATAGACCTGGGAAACAACCAAACATTTTTCTTCATTGGAGACAAGGATTGGGAAAGCTAAATCTGGATGGAAAACACGGAATGTGGCAGAATATCACACCTGGAAAGAACTTTTTTTCCAAATTTTTGGGTTAAAAACGTTTCTCTTGGTCATTATTTTCCACCAGGTGGGATCTTCTTGGCAATCAAATAATTCGTGGACTGATATTCCAAATAATTCATCTGTCACGATCAGCCATTGGGGTTTCACCAGGAATTTGTTTAAATGGATGTGAGGGGAAAAAAAAAAAAAAAAAGTCAATTAGGGATCAGAAGAGCTGATTTATAGGGAAAGGTGGAAAAATGTTCTTTATGGAAATCTCAGGGAGGCACAGAAGCACCTGCAAGGTGTGAATTCCCTGAGGGGGATTGATTGGGATGGAGTTTGGAACTGGGAGGAGTGAGGTGGAATTCCAGGATTGTAAATGCAAGGAGAAGGATGGGAAAGACCTCCCAGGGTTTTGTTTGGGTTGTTTTTTTTTTTTACCTCTGGAATTCCCTCAGAAAACACCCCTGGCATGGTCCCACAAGGGCAGGGCTGACCTTCCCTGAGGTATCCCTGATTCCACATCCCTGAGGGGGCTTTGCTTTCCATTTCAGGGCTGCTTTTGGCAAAGAATCCGAAGTTCTGATTGGCAATTTGGGAGACAAGCTGATCCCTCAGCAGGAGATCCTGCGGGACGTCAGCGACCTCAAAGCCTTGGCCAACCTGCACGAGAGCCTGGAGTGGCTGGCAGGACGCACCAAGGCAGCTTTTTCCAGCCTCTCAGCATCCCAGAGTGAGTAATTCCCAAGGGAAAAAACACCTCTGCCTTGGGGGGGGGGGGTTGGCACTGCACAAATGTGGGGTTCGAGGGGGGGATGTGAAGCTTTTGTAGCAGGTTTGTGTCAGGAAATGCAGCAGTTCATCTCTCCCTTCCTCTTCTGGGGTTTGGAGGCACCACAGGAGGGTTCCAGGAGTTTTGGAGCCCTAAAATCTGGGATTTTTCAGCTTTCTGTGCTTTCTGGCACTGACCCACTGGAGAGCACTGCTTTGGACCTGAGGCCTTGGAAAAAGCTTCCAAAATTGAGTGGTGGAGTTAAAATCATGGGTGGAGTTAAAATAAAAGCGTGTGATTTCACAGGGTGAAGAGTTTTGAATTTGGGATTTTATGATACATTAATAGGGATGGGACAAGATGGAGGTTCTGGGGCTCTTCTTCCTTCTTGTTCCTTCTTCTTCTTAGTTTCAGGTAGTAATTTTTGATTGGATGGAAAGTGCTGCACTGTGGGTCACAGGTGTTTGGTCATTGGCTCAAAAGTATAAATAATAGAGATGTTAGTTTTTAATTGGACAATTAGACCTTAAAACACCCTGTAACTACTGAGAGCTGCCAACGTTTTCTCACTTTTAGCTGGTAGCTTGTCTTGGTTTCAAAGACAGGTGTGTGCCAAGAAAGGCAGGAGTCTCTTTTTTTAAAATGGAGAATGTAAACCCCCCTCCCTCCAAATTATTATGATTTTAAAATTAAGGGGCTCTCAGGTGAAGATATGGGAATAACAGCTCTTTACTAGGAGAATTAAAATAGAAATACAGGATTACAAAAACCAAACCACAGCCAGAGCCAGAATCCAAGGTGCCCCTGTCAGTCAGTCAGGGTTGGTGCAGTCCCATTCCATGGTGGCTGCATCCTCCTGCAGTGACAGATGTGGTTCTGCTGGAGCAGGGCTCCTGCACAAGGTGCAGTTTTCCTCCAAAGCTCCAGGGATGATGTGGAAGGCTCTGGTTTTCCTCTGGGATCCAGTGGGAAAAGGCTGCTCTGATGTTCCAAATCTCAGATTTTATCTGGGTAGGAAATGCTTGGCTCCTCCCCCTGGGTGGAGCAACTCCCAATGGGATGATGGAATTTTATCAGTTAATTAGTGGGACCCAGTGGGATGATGGAATTTTATCAGTTAATTAGTGGGACCCAGTGGGATGATGGAATTTTATCAGTTAATTAGTGGGACCCAATGGGGTGATGGAATTTTATCAGTTAATTAGTGGGACCCAATGGGATGATGGAATTTTATCAGTTAATTAGTGGGTCCCAATGGGATGATGGAATTTTATCAGTTAATTAGTGGGACCCAATGGGATGATGGAATTTTATCAGTTAATTAGTGGGACCCAATGGGATGATGGAATTTTATCAGTTAATTAGTGGGACCCAGTGGGATGATGGAATTTTATCAGCCATGCCCTGGGACTCCATGGCCCATTAACAGGAGAGATCTCCTGGAGGGAGGATGGGCTGTGAAAAGATAAAGAACACTGCCCCAGCTGGGTTAACACCTGACCCATTAACAGAGGATCTCTCCCATGGGATCAGGATCCCTGTCCCACAGCTGGTGACAAAATCCAGACTTTTGATCACACCCTGCATTACAACCCAAGGCATAGCACTCCCTGTACTATAGATGAGAATTAATAAACAACCGAGTCCAAACACAAAACTTCATCTCTAATCCCGACTCTGACTCCAGGCAGGGGGAAAAAGGAAAATAGATTCTAATCCAGGAGCATCACTTCCAACTTGGAAAAGTCTTCCAGCCCTGGAGCTTCCCAGCAGGGGCTGCTGCTGACATTCCCAGGAGCAGGAAGCAATGCCAGGCAGGTTTCACTCACTCTGAAGGAATTATCACCAGGCTGCTGATTTAAAAACGTTTAAATTTCTGAAATTGAAAAATTTCTGTGTTAGAAATCCCAAGGGCAGCTGGAATATTTCAAAGGAGAAATTCCAGGAGCAATTGGATGGGATTTCATGAGGAATATCTTTCCTGGTGGGTGCAGTGAGGTGCCAGCAGAGCCTGGAGATGCCAGCACTGCTCCTGCCTGCCTTGTGGGACCATTTCATTTTCCTGGGATTCAGCTTTCAGTCCTTCCTTCCCTCAGGAATGGGGATTTCTGCCTGGCTGGAAAGGGCTGGGGGTGGGATTTGTGTGGTTTCTCTCCCCACTGTGCTCAGTGGGACCTGCACAAAAAGCTTGGCATGGTCTGACCTCAGCTCTGCTGCTTCCCAGATAAACCTTTAATTCTTTAATTAAATCTAACACTGCCTTTAATTCGTCAGGATTCCCAAGATTCCCAAAAGCTGCTCCATGTCACTCTGGCAAGGTGGCTTTGGCTTGGTTTGAGCTCTTCCTCCTGCCCAGGATCCCTGCAATTAAATTTTTTTTTGTGTTTTACAAATGCTGAACATCCCCTGCTGTCTCAGGGTGTGCAAGGAGACATCTGAGGAGCTGGGAAAAGAAAAACATGGAATAAAAAATCCACGCAGCTCCAGGGGATCCCAAGACAGGGAATTTCTGCAGTTTGGTTTGGGAATTTGGAGCAGAATCCTGGAGGAAGGTGCCCAGCACTGGGGGCAGCTGAGCTCTCCTGGGAGCTGGGAATTGAAAATCAGCTCAGATTTTTTTTTCTTCTGGGAATTCAGGAGGGAAATTTGCAGGTGCTGAATAAAGTCACAGTGTTTCATGTCCATGAAATCATTGTCCCTTGGCAGAAATCCTTCCTAAGGTTTCTAACTCTGCTCCAGAGCAGGATTTTAAACTCCTCACTCAGCTTTCCACGGTCAGATCCTTTGGATCCAGAAGGATAATTAAGGTTATACAATCTTAAATCTTAAATTAAAACCCGAATCAATCCAGGTAGCTTTAATATTCCTGTAACCCAGATTTTGATTTCTCAATACCTGGGTGCCAACACTTGCTCTGTTCTCGCTTCAGAGGAGTCTAAACAAATATCAAAATTAAACAAAACCCAGTGGGAAATGCTATCAAAGTTCAGTAGCCAAATATTTATTTAGTTACTAGGAGAGTTCTTGGGGCTGAGGATTTATGTTCTAACAGTCAGAGCTGTTAAAATAAAACATCATTCATCATTTCAGGTCTGGTTGGAACTCAGGTTTTTTAATAAATCAATATTTTCCAGATATTAAAGGTCACAAGCATGACTCTCAGGCCTCGGAGAGGACGTTCCACGCATGGGTGAATAAACATAAAACCACAAAGTCTGATATTTCACTTGGCAGCGTCCTCCTGACCATCAAAATTTCCTCTTCCTTTGTAAAAACTTCATCCTAAAATGTCTGTACACAAATGCCAGGAGTGTCTGGAACAAGGGGCAGTGGAAGGGAATGACAGAGGCTGCCCCCACCTCGTGCTCATAAATGAAATTTTCATCCTTTGGTTGTTTCTCTTTTCTTCCTGAACAACTTGAGGTTCAGTCCTGCTCCCACTCAGGGCATCACCCAAGTGTTCAGTGAGTGATCAGGACCTGAATTTTTGGTGCAATCCCAGAAATTCCCTAATCCCAACAAGCCCATGATGTAGAGCTGTTGGCCCTGGGGAAAGGCAGCAATTTTTCCAGCAAAGCTTCCTTGGATGCAAAAAAAAAATCCAGAAAGCACAAGGAGCAGCTGGGCAGGTCTGATTTTGGGAAACCTTAAAAAAGAGGCGTGACCTGCTGGTGGTTTTGGGGTGAGGCTGTCAAAGGGCCCTTCCCAGAGGTAAAAATTCAATAATCTTTGGCTGTGGACGTGCCACAATTACCCCTCATTTAAACCCAGCCGTGGTAATCAGAGTTTTATCACTCCGGGCAGTCTCTTGTTCATTATTTGGTGTTTGCTGAGCTGATGGCTCTTGCATGGCTCTGCCTTTATCTGCTCCCCTTCAGAATTGGATTTTGTATTTCCCAAACCAGTCAGATATGACAAAGTCATTTCCTCCTGCTCTTGTCTTTTCAGGGAATGCAAACTCCTTTTTAACAATAACCATTCAGGGATTAAAGTTGCTGGGAGAAGGTGAATTTGCTGAGGAAGTCAAGTCAATTTTTTATAGGAAAATGGAAATTGGGTTTCCCCCTCCTCATCCTCTGTGCTTTGTCAGAACACAACCTCATCCTTCTCCTTGGTGCAGCTTCAGCCTCCTGAGATTCCCTGGAGATTTTAGAGAAGGAATTATTACTCCATGAAGGAGCTGGGACAATGATTTTGAAGATTTTTAACATTTTGAAGACCATTGCTGGCTGTGTGTGGGGAGGAGGATGAAAGATGAGCTGTTGGCTTCTGGAGTTGGAGCTGCCCTTTAAATTCAGATTTAAATTCCAGCTGCTTTGGCATCCCCTGACTTCACATTGTTGTGATTGCCAGGGAATGACTGACAGGCTTCAACTCTGACTTTGGAATGGTTTTGTCATGGAATCAAATTATTTGGGTGGGAAGGGACCTCAAAGCTCACCCAGAGCCACCCCTGCCATGGCAGGGACACTTCCACTGTCCCAGGGGATCCAAGCCTGGCCTTGGACATTCCAGGGATTCTCTGGCAATTCCAGCCCAGCCAGCAATTCCTAATTCCCAAATCTCCCCTTTCCCAACCTGAAGCCATTCCCTGTGTCCTGTCCCTCTGTCCCTTGTCCCCAGTCCCTCTCCAGCTCTCCTGGAGCTCCTTCAGGGACTCTGAGCTCTCCCAGCAGCTTTGCTAAGTCCAAGCCCATTTGTAGTTCTATCAAAGCTATAAATGGTGATTAATTAGCAGCTGATCAGCCCTGGTTTGGTTTGGATTTCACTCTGGGTGAGGGTGGCAGAGCTCCCTGTCCCTGCTCAAGGACATTCCCACCTGGCAAACCCAGGAGAACAGGCAGGGACCTCATTCCTTCATTAAACCCCAGCCCAGGCTCGCTGTGGGCGTGCTGGGGTTTGGATCAGCCTGTGGAGAACGCTGGGAATAATCTCTGAGCATCCCAGAGCTGTGGGATGGACAGAAAGAGCTGTGTTGGTGAGCCAAGGCCAAGCAGGTAAAATGTCCAAGAAGAGCTTTTCCCTCTTTTGCTCTGCTTCTCCTCAGAACCAACAAGATCTGAGTGACTTTGTCCACCAGCAGCTCCCAGGCCAGGTTAAATCAATCCCTGCTCCCAGGACTGATCCCAGCCCGGGTTAATTCAATTCCTGCTCCCAGGACAGGTCCCAGGCCAGGTTAATTCAATTCCTACACCCAGGACTGATCTCAGCCCAGGTTAATTCAATCCCTGCTCCCAGGACAGGTCCCAGGCCAGGTTAAATCAATTCCTACACCCAGGACTGATCTCAGCCCAGGTTAATTCAATTCCTGCACCCAGGACAGGTCCCAGGCCAGGTTAATTCAATTCCTGCACCCAGGACTGGTCCCAGCCCGGGTTAATTCAATTCCTGCACCCAGGACAGGTCTCAGCCCAGATTAATTCAATTCCTACACCCAGGATTGATCCCAGGCCAGGTTAATTCCTACACCCAGGACTGATCCCAGGCCGGGTTAAATCAATTCCTGCACCCAGGACTGATCCCAGCCCAGGTTAAATCAATTCCTGCACCCAGGACAGATCTCAGCCCAGGTTAAATCAATTCCTACACCCAGGATTGATCCCAGGCCAGGTTAATTCAATTCCTGCACCCAGGACTGATCCCAGCCCAGGTTAAATCAATTCCTGCACCCAGGATTGATCCCAGGCCAGGTTAGATCAATTCCTGCACCCAGGACTGATCCCAGACCGGGTTAATTCAATTCCTGCACCCAGGACAGGTCTCAGCCCAGATTAATTCAATTCCTGCACCCAGGACTGATCCCAGCCCGGGTTAATTCCTGCACCCAGGTCCATCCATAGGGGCACAGCAAGTTGGAGATGATCACCCAGGGGAGCTCCAGGGCAGCTGGCCAGGATTTGTGCTCTTCCACAAGAGCCCCAACAGCTCAGGCAGTGGGAAAGATGAAATATTGGAAAATAAGGCCATTTATGAAGCTCCAATAAAAAGCTGTCGTTTAGATTAAGTCACATTGGAGCAGCAGATATTCACCAAATAATCAAAGCACTCAAGATTTACCTTGTTAATTTAATGGCAGATGGTTTGCATTGGGTGGAAACGTGCAGCTTTTTCTGGCTTAGACAGAAATTTACTTTTGTTGCAATAACAAAGCCACAGCATTCACCAAGCCCTTCCCCCTGCCCTAGAGCAGGCCCGAGTTGATCATCTTTAATCTGGCTTTTAAATAAGGGTCTCTATTAATACATCTTTAAAAAAAAAAAAAAATCAATTCCCCATGAGCAATCAATACAGCAAGATGTGCTACAAGTTCAGTGACAAAAAAAAAAAAAAAAAAAAATCGGCTGCAGCTCGAGAGAAATAGAGCCCCATTTAAGAGCTGAATTCAGTTCATTAGGGGGTTAAACACAAAGCCCTGCCTGAGCTCAGCACTGCTGGGTGGCCTGGCTGCAAAATAAAAGGCAGCAATTTCCCCTCCACACCGAGCCTGATTTTCATTTGTGCTGAAACCACTCTGGAGGGGCATTAAAGTGACTTTAAATGGCAGCTCCCTGTGGCAGGAAGGGGCCCCGGTGTCCATTTGAAAAAGCAGCATTGCTGGAGTGGGGCAGGATGCTCCTCTGTGCCATCAAAGGCCATTCCAGGCTCAGGGAAGCCAAGGAGAGGCTGATGATCCTCCAGGGGAAAAGTGGCCCAGGATGGTCTTGATGGCCCTCAGTGAGCTCTGAAAAGCATTTGGAGATCTGTGGCTGGAAAATGAGGTGCAAATGCTCAGTGAGATCATTAATGAAGCCAGGCGGTGGCAGAGAAATGCAGGATTTTAGGAAAAAGCTGTGGCAAACCTCGATTTTTCCTTCCCATTTTTGAATGAAGCCCCGGCTCACCCAAACTGGGACTGTGGGGGAAGTCCTGCCCACCTGCAGAGGAAAAGTTGAAAACATCTTCAACACCCCCTTGGAATTTGGGGTGAAGAGGAGAAAATATCTGCTGTGGACATGGCATAAAGCAGTGAAGAGGCAGAGTGGCCTCAGGATGAGTTCCTGAGGACTGTGGAGGGGACAATGACAGCACAGGAGGGCCCTCCTCAGGCTTTTAGGAAAAACCAAACTGTTTTTTCCAGTTAGAACTGGAATTGCATTCAAATGCTGTTATTACTCATCCAGGCTGGCCCAGACAAGGGTGACCCACTGAGCAAATGAAGATTTCTCCACACGAAGGGGCAGAGGGACAGCAGCTACTGAGCTGTGACAGCCATGGACACACGGCACGAATGCAGAAAGTTTCATTCCAATGAACTTCCTGGAAGAGAAAGACAATCCTGGTTTAGCTGAGCTGAGCTCAGGGCCTGGAGGGGCTCCAGGAGAGCTGGAGAGGGACTGGGGACAAGGGACAGAGGGACAGGACACAGGGATGGATGGGATCTTGGGAATGAGGAATTGCTGGCTGGGCTGGGATTGCCAGAGAATCCCTGGAATGGCCAAGGAAGGATTGGAGCAGCCTGGGATGCTGGGAGGTGTCCCTGGAATGAGCTTTGAGGTCCCTTCCCAGCCAAGGCAGTGCAGGATTCTGGGATTCAGGAGACTCAGAATCCATTGCCAGGGATTGGGATGGAAAATGGGGAGAGAAAAGAGAGGAGAAGGGAAGGGAGAGCCTTCATGGTTTGCTGAGATTCCAAGGGAAGGCCCTGGATCCATCAATTGCTTGGAGAGGAGATGGATCCAAGCTCAGGGTCTGGAGAGCTGGGAATTGGCAGCCTGGAGAAGGGAAGGATCCAGGGAGAGCTTCCAGAACATTCCAGGGCCTGAAGGGGCTCCAGGAGAGCTGGAGAGGGACTGGGGACAAGGGACAGAGGGACAGGACACAGGGATGGATGGGATCTTGGGAATGAGGAATTGCTGGCTGGGCTGGAATTGCCAGAGAATCCCTGGAATGTCCCAGGCCAGGTTGGACATTGGGGTTTGGGACAGTGGGAGGTGTCCCTGCCATGGATGGGGTGGAATTTGATGATTTTCCAGATCCTTTCCAACCCAAACCATTCTGGGATTCTGCAGCCACGAGCTGAGCAGAGCAATTCGGGCAGAGATCAAGAGTCCAGCCGGGTTTCTCTTGGCTGAGTTGACTTCTGGAGGACTAAAACCATGGAAAAATTGGGATAGCAAAGTGTCAGAACACCTTCCAGGCCAGCAGGGAACTGCTGACTTCACCGAGATAAAAGCACCAGGAAATTATTTTGGTTTATTTTAGAATTTTGCCAGGAAAATTTCCTAGCTTAAAAATGTCTCTTCTTTGCTGGAGCTGGGGGATTAAAAGCACACAGTCCCCTAAAATCTCCCTTTTTCCCATCCAAGTGTTCTCCCGACGCTTCCAGAATTTTTTATTTTTTTTTTTTTTTTCCCCCTCTGGAACGTCTGCAGTGAAGCTTTTCCCATCAAATATTTAACGGGATGAGGAAATCAGAGCCAGTTTTCCTTTATGGGGATGAGACAACACCGGGATCGATTCGGTGTCCTGGGGTCAGCACTTAACTCATCATCATCATCATCATCATCATCATCATCACGCTAATTACTCTCATTCCGTCTTTCCTTCCTCCCACCCAGCAGCCCTGAACGCGGGGGGATTGTGATGGAAATAAGTGACCTCATTAAGAAAAGCTTTCAAAACCATTTTACAGCCGGGATCCCGCGCGAGTCGTGCCAGGAAATCGGGATTTTGTGGGAGCCTGCCGGTCACTCCTCTTGGTTCATCCCGTTAAAATCTTTTTATCTTTTCTGGAGAAAAATCATTCCCTGGCGGTGAAAATGGGAGAGCAGAAAATCCTCGGTGTGACAGAGGTGATCACACCTTGCCCTGCTCTGGGAGGGGGCGAAATAATTAGTAAAATTATTATTTTTTAAAAAAATATTTTACGTTATTTAATTAAAAATTTCAAGTTATTTTTTAAAATTAAAAATTATAGGGTGGGGATTCAAAATTACATCCAGGGTTTTGACGGTCACTGATCTCTAAAATTCCAGCACATTGGGTCACCAGCACTTGAATTCTTTGGGGATTTTTGGGGAACGACTCTTAAATAAGCAGGAATTGTGAATAAATCATAATTTATTTCAATTTCCGAATCTGATCATCCTGGTGCTCTTCCCTTTTTCTTTCTTCACCCCGAATTTGAAAACTCTCCATCATTCCCACGGATGTTCCCATTCCCAATTTCCTCTGGATTCCCAAAACTCTTTCACTCTTTGCCTTCCAGACCTTTGGGCTGCTCCTCTTGCTTTGCAAACCAATCTGTTAAAAACAAACAACCCTCAAAAAAAAAAAACCAAAAAACTCAAAAAAAACCCCACTTTTATCTATAATTGTAAAAAAATAATTGCTAAAGATCTATTCTGTAATTATTTTTATTTTACTTTTACTCCTGGGCGTCAGGACACTGATTAACTTCAGGAATTTTATTTATTTTTTTTTTCTCTTCCACTAAATTCACCAGATTGGGAGATTTAAGATTCTTTTGCAAACCCATCCCTCTCAGGAACAGAGATTTTTTTTTTTTTGGAGAAAGTGCAGCTCAGTGTCCTGGAGGGCTCTGAGGAAAAGGGGGATTGATGGAAGTGTCCCCATTGACCTGAGATTTTTCCTTGTTTTTACAAAAAATTTGGTGAAGCACGTCGAGAAACACCAAACAGGCAAAAAAAAAAAAAAAATTAAATTTTAAAAAAAAAAAATCCTTCCACAACTTAGAAGAAACTGAAAAGATTTTTTTTAAAATCGAGTCACTTCTGAGATAATAGAATTCAGCCCAGCAAATAATAATAATAATAATAATAATAATAATAATAATAATAATAATAATAATAATAATAATAATAATAATAATAATTCTGAGAAGGGGCAAGTTTTGTGGGAAAGTTACATCATAAATGACTGAAAACAGAAAAAATAAAAATTAACACAAGAGGGATTTTCCCAGGTGAGGAGCACTGGAACAGCAAATCCTGGACTTTTTAGGGAATTTTTTTATAGTGGAATCAACTCTGTTCCAGGATCCTGCTTTTCATTCTCCCTGCCCAATTTTGCTTCCTTCAGTGAAAAAAAAAATCTCAGTTTTTTATTGAAAAACACCTGATCTTTGGAGGGGTTTTTTTTTATTATTAAACAGATTATTTTTGAGTTATTTTCATGCCTTTTCCAGATTGCTTAAAGAAAAATGTGGCTCAACCAAAACCTTCCAGGAGCTCAAACCTCCCCACATCGTTTTTATGTCACCTTTCTATTTTATTTATTTTATTTAACAAATTCCTTCCCTCCCCAATAATCCTTTTTTTTTTTTTTTTTTTTTTCTTTTTTTTTTTTTTTTTCTTTTTCCCCCAAGCCTCCATCTATGCAGAAAAACAGAAAACTCCACTTTTTGGAGGAGTTATTGCCTTGAAGAAAAGCGCTAATTTCCTGAGGAAATTTATGCCCGGGCAGCTCTAACGAGACAATTCATTAAGCGCCCACAGGCCGTAAAAAAAAATTTAAAAAAATAAAAATAAATAAAATAAAAACCTCCTTCATTTCGTTTTTAAGGACACAAAAGCTCCGGTAGGAATTTCTCAATGCCAGCTTTTCTTTTTTTTTTTTTTTTTTTTTTTTTTTTTTTGTCTCTTCGCTTTTATTTTCCTTCTTGTCGCTTTTTATTTATTTTTTTTTTTCCTTGCAGTTCTTTGCTGCGTCCCTGTCAAAACCTCGAGATTTGCAAGGGGAAAAAAAAATCCCTTAAATTTCCTCCAGCACAACCCTAATTTTTTCCCTGAGAAAACGAGGTTCATTAATGGGAATTTCATTAATGAGCAGCTCTCCCTGAGCTCGTTTCCTCTTTGTCCCTTTGGCACCACCCTTGCCGTGGATCCCAGGAAAAGCTGAATTTAGAATTTTCAGGGAATTTAGAGAGTTTAGACAGCAGATATCCCAAATCCACATGTTGGACTGATGATGGCCTTTAAAAACATTCTTGGTTCCATTCCATGATCTTGGAAATCTTGAGGGAAATAAATAAAAAAAAAAAAATAAAATAAAATTTCCTCTGGCTGTTTGATTTCCCTGGATTTAAACCCCACAACGCAGAACAACTGAAGGGAAAAGCAGCAATATCTGGGGGAATATTTGAATTATTTATTCATGTCTCAGAGACCCAAATATTCACACCTCAGAGGAGCACGGGGGAAGGTGCCAACCCCAAAATCCACCTTTGCTTCCTCAATTCCCACGGCTCTGCCACGACTCCCAGGAAATGGGGGAGAATTAAAATCCAGCAGGAGGGTTTTTTTCCCTGTTGTTTTTGGTTTTGTTTGTTTTCTTGTTTTAAATTAACTCTTCTGGAGAGGAAGAGGAGGAAGAAAATCAGATTTAGGGAGCTGTGAACTGCTCCTTAAATCCAGCATGAGGGGTTTTTTCCCCTGTTTTGTTTTTTTTTTTTTTTTTTGGATTTAACTCTTCTGGAGAGAAAGGGGAGGAAGAAAATCAAATTTAAGAAGGAACTGTGAACTGCTCCTTAAATCCAGCAGGAGGTTTTTTTCCCTGTTGTTTCTTTTTTGTTGGTTTTTTTTTTGTTTTTTTTTTTTTAATTAACTCTTCTGGAGAGGAAGGGGAGGAAGAAAATCAAATTTAAGAAGGAACTGTGAACTGCTCCTTAAATCCAGGAGGAGTTTTTTTTCCCTGTTGTTTCTTTTTTTGTTTTTTTGTGGTTTTTTTTTTTTTAATTAACTCTTCTGGAGAGGAAGAGGAGGAAGAAAATCAAATTTAAGAAGGAGCTGTGAACTGCTCCTTCAATCCAGCATGAGGGTTTTTTTCCCCTGTTTTGTTTTGTTTTTTTTTTAATTTAACTCTTCTGGAGAGGAAGGGGAGGAAGAAAATCAAATTTAAGGAGCTGTGAACTGCTCCTTAAATCCAGCCGGAGTTTTTGGGTTTTTTTTTAAGTTAACTCTTCTGGAGAGGAAGAAAATCAAATTTAAGGAGCTGTGAACTGCTCCTTCAATCCAGCAGGAGGTTTTTTTTCCCCTGTTTTGTTTTTTTTTTTTTTTTTGGATTTAACTCTTCTGGAGAGGAAGGGGAGGAAGAAAATCAAATTTAAGAAGGAGCTGTGACCTGCTCCTTAAATCCAGCAGGAGTTTTTCCCTGTTGTTTTTGGTTTTGTTTGTTTTTTTGTTTTAAATTAACTCTTCTGGAGAGGAAGAGGAGGAAGAAAATCAAATTTAAGGAGGAACTGTGAACTGCTCCTTAAATCCAGCAGGAGTTTTTTTTCCTGTTGTTTCTTTTTCTGTTTTTTTGTTTTTTTTTTTTTAATTAACTCTTCTGGAGAGGAAAGGAGGAAGAAAATCAAATTTAAGGAACTGTGAACTGCTCCTTAAATCCAGCAGGAGTTTTTTTTTCCCTGTTTTCTTTTTTTTTTTGGATTTAACTCTTCTGGAGAGGAAGGGGAGGAAGAAAATCAAATTTAAGAAGGAACTGTGACCTGCTCCTTAAATCCAGCATGAGGTTTTTTTCCCTGTTGTTTCTTTTTTTGTTTTTTTGAGTTTTTTTTTTTTTAATTAACTCTTCTGGAGAGGAAAGGAAGAAGAAAATCAGATTTAGGGAGCTGTGAACTGCTCCTTAAATCAAGGAGGAGTTTTGGTGTTTTTTTTGAAGTTAACTCTTCTGGAGAGGAAGAAAATCAAATTTAAGAAGGAACTGTGAACTGCTCCTTCAATCCAGCAGGAGTTTTTTTTCCCTGTTGGTTTTTTTTTGTTTGGTTTTTTTTTTTTGAGTTAACTCTTCTGACTCTTTTGGAGAGGAAGGGAGAAGAAAATCAGATTTAGGGAGCCTTTGCCCAAAGAACTGCCCAACTCCACAGCCAGCTCCAAAAGGGTTGTTTTTTTTTTTTTTACTCAAAACCTTTGAATAATTCAGGCCCTGATTATTTTTTTGCTGCTCCAGCTCATTTGTTTGCTCCGTGCTGCCAAGGATGATGGAGTAAAACTATCCCGAGTGAGACTTAAAGGAATGGGATTTTTCTCCTCGGGATTTCCAGAGAAGAAAGGAAAATTGATGGGCTCTGAAAAATTTCCTTTGAGCTCCAAAAGCAGAAACACCCAGGAGAAATTCAGATCCATTCCTCATCCCCCCCCCCAAAAAAAAACCAACAAAAAAAAAACAAAACAAAAGCAAAACAAAAAAAACCCCCCAAAAACAAACAAACAAAAAAAAAAAACACCAAAAAAACCCCCAACAACCAAAAAAAACCCAAAACGAAAACCAAACAAAAAACCCCAAAAAACCCAAAAACAAAACAACAAAAAAAAAATCAAAAAACAAACAAAAAAAACCAAACAAACAAAAAAAACAAAACAAAAAAAAAACAAAAAAAACCCCACAAAAACAAACAAAAAAACAAACAAAAAAACCCAAACAAACAAAAAAAATTGGATTTTCATGCATGGTCAAGGTGAGGTGTTCTGCTTTGTCCAGGTCATTATCCCTGAGCTGAAGTCCTGCCACCCTCCAGTGTCACTTGGAGGACAAACAACTGTCCCCAAGCACGTGCTGAGAGCCCTGGGATAATCTGGGAAAATTAGAGTTTGTGTGAATAAACCCCTCAGCCCCCGGCTGATAATTTCATTTTCTTTGTGGGCCAGAGCAGAGAGAGGCTGGGAGGGATCCATTCCCACCCCAGCTGCATTTTCACTTTCATTTCCCTCTTTTTTTTTTTTTTTTTTTATTTCCCTTTTTTCCACTCCAGGCCAGTTTATTATTTCCAGCAATATTTGCCAGGTTGGGAATTTGTCAGCGTTCCTTGCTTAAAAAAAAAAAAATAAAAAAAATAAAATAAAATAAAAAATCACAAAAAAAAATCACATTATGGATTTTGCTGTGAGTGATTAATTCATGGAGTTCATTAATTCCTGGAGTTAATTCATGGGATGGTTTGGGTTGGAAAGGGATTTTTGGGATCATCTCATTCCATCTCCCTCTATCCCAGGCTGCTCCCAGCCCCATCCAGCCTGGCCTTGGGAATTTCCAGGGATCCAGGGGCAGCCACAGCTGTTCTGGGTATCAAGATCTTTCCATTTTCTGTGATTTCCACACTTAATTGTACAGTTCCCTCTTCTTTTTTCACCTCTGCTTCAATTTGGTTTGCACAAAAAAAAAAAAAAAAAGGGGTTTTTATCTCCTCGTTTTGTTTTTTTTTAACCTTTTCAGGCTGGATCCGAGGGCGTGTTTGATTTTAGGCTGATTATTTTTAGTGTTTAATCCAAATTTCCTCTCCCAAAGCGGGGTTGTGGCCGTCCCAAAAGTCACATTTCCTGAAATCAGCATCAAAATGGAAATGGATTTTCAGCAGCTCCTTGGGAATGCACAGAACCCTTCCTGTGCAGGGTTGTGTTGGATCTGGGAAAGGTGTGGAGGGAGCTGGGAAAGGGGGCTCAGCCTGGAGAAAATTATTCCAAGATTCAACAAAGAGATGGAGAGGAAAAGAATAATGTTGCCATGTAAAGGAGCAAAAATAAAAAATAAAAAAAAAACAGTAAAGAATGCTGGAAATTTGATGCCAAACTTTGCCTCCCCTGTCACAGAAATGTTTTGAAGGAACCATCGAGGGTAGAAATGTTCACAGGGGACAGGAATTTCAATTTGAGGGATTGAGGGGATGGCAGATGCAGGAGATCTCTTCACAACCCCGTTATTTAATTCTAGAGTTTGAGGGCAGCCCGATGTCAAAGCCTAATGATCACCCCGGGCAGGATGGCAGCTCCAAAGTGCTGCTTCCACGAGAACTTGGATATTTGGGATAACAGAGGGCTCCTCTTGGCATGGAACTGCTTCTGCAGCTTCAGGGAGGGAGGTCAGGGCTCAGCCCCTGGGCTAAAACACAAGGGATGAGGTTCTGGAGTTGGAGCTGCACTCATGGCTGGGATAAAAATCCCAAAATATTTTTCAAGGAGGTCTCAGTGGGAATGAGATGATCCACGAGCAGCTCATGGGTTTTACCTGTGGTTTCATTGCTTTTTATTTCCCCAAGGGATGGAGTTCTGGAGTTCTCATGGCTGGGATAAAATCCCAAAATATTTTTCAAGGAGGTCTCAGTGGGAAGGAAACAATCCATGAGCAGCTCTTGGGTGTTTTACCTGTGGTTTCATTGCTTTTTATTTCCCCAAGGGATGAAGTTCTGGAGTTAGACCTGCACTTATGGTTGGGATAAAAATCCCAGGAGCTTTTTCAAGGAGCTCTCAGAGGGAATGAGATGATCCATGAACAGCTCACGGGTTTTACCTGTGGTTTCATTGCTTTTTACTGCCCTAAGGAATGAAGTTCTGGAGTTGGAGCTGCACTCATGGCTGGGATAAAAATCCCAAAATATTTTTCAAGGAGGTCTCAGTGGGAATGAGATGATCCACGAGCAGCTCACGGGTTTTACCTGTGGTTTCATTGCTTTTTACTGCCCTAAGGAATGAAGTTCTGGAGTTGGAGCTGCTCTGGTGGATGGGATAAAAATCCCAGGAGCTTTTTCAAGGAGCTCTCAGTGGGAATGAGATGATCCACGAGCAGCTCATGGGTGTTTTTGCCTGTGGTTTCATTGCTTTTTACTGCCCTAAGGAATGGAGTTCTGGAGTTCTCATGGCTGGGATAAAATCCCAGAATGTTTTTCAAGGAGGTCTCAGTGGGAATGAGATGATCCATGAGGAGCTCATGGGTTTTACCTGTGGTTTCATTGCTTTTTACTGCTCCAAGGGATGAGGTTCTGGAGTTGGAGCTGCTCTGGTGGATGGGATAAAATCCCAGAAAGTTTTTCAAGGAGGTCTCAGTGGGAAGGAAACAATCCACGAGCAGCTCATGGGTGTTGCCTGTGGTTTCATTGCTTTTTACTGCCCTAAGGAATGAAATTCTGGAGTTCTCATGGCTGGGATAAAAATCCCAGAAGCTTTTTCAAGGAGCTCTCAGAGGGAATGAGATGATCCATGAACAGCTCACGGGTTTTACCTGTGGTTTCATTGCTTTTTACTGCCCTAAGGAATGGAGTTCTGGAGTTGGAGCTGCTCTGGTGGATGGGATAAAATCCCAGAAAGTTTTTCAAGGAGGTCTCAGTGGGAAGGAAACAATCCATGAGCAGCTCATGGGTTTTACCTGTGGTTTCATTGCTTTTTACTTCCCCAAGGGATGAAGTTCTGGAGTTCTCATGGCTGGGATAAAATCCCTGGAGCTTTTTCAAGGAGGTCTCAGTGGGAAGAAATGATCCATGAACACCTTTTGGATGTTGTCTGTGGTTTAATTGCTTTTTACTGCCCTAAGGGATGAAGTTCTGGAGTTGGAGCTGCACTCATGGCTGGGATAAAAATCCCAAAATATTTTTCAAGGAGGTCTCAGAGGGAATGAGATGATCCACGAGCAGCTCATGGGTGTTTTTGCCTGTGGTTTCATTGCTTTTACTGCCCTAAGGAATGGAGTTCTGGAGTTAGACCTGCACTTATGGCTGGGATAAAATCCCAGAATGTTTTTCAAGGAGTTCTCAGTGGGAATGAGATGATCCACGAGCAGCTCACGGGTTTTACCTGTGGTTTCATTGCTTTTTACTGCCCAGGAGCTGTGGTTAAGGAACAAATCCAAAGGAAGGCTCCTCTGAAGGGATGGGGACTCACCTGAGGCTCATGGGGTGACCAAAAAGGACCCTCCCACCTGTGGGTGCTGTGCCTTGGCTCCCATCAGCTCCTTCCAGCCATCAGAGCAAGATGAGCACTCCTGGACTCTGCAGCCACGGGAATTCTCACCCCAGAGCAATCTCAGCCCGGGAAAATGTGTCCTGGGGGATGGAGAAACCCCTCAGATCCACTTGGGAATTTCATCCATTGCTCCTGAGTCAGAGGGAACACCCAGAGGGGCACACAGGAGGCTCTAAATGTGGGAGAAGATCCCAAATTCCCCTCTTTTTCTCTTGCCAGCCATGTCCCCAGGCCAGGAGAGCCACAGCAGCCTGGAACACCTTCCAGCATCCGAGCAGATCCTGCAGAGCCTGAGCGAGCTGGCCAGGTCCTTCCAGGAGATGGCTGATCGCTGCCTGCTGGTGCTGCACTTGGAAGTCAGGTAAAAAAAAAAAAAAAAAGGGATTTGGGAATGCTGGGGGGCATCCTGGGGGGGGGGGGCTGCAGGTGAAGATCGTGTCCAAAGGAGAGAAATAAATTTGTCCAAAGCGGCAGCAAAGGTTAGTGCAGAAAGGTGAGGTCGGTGGGCAAATGTGGGATGGGGGCAGGACACCAACGGGGGAATTTCCTAGGGGGGGTTTGTATCTTAAAGAGAATTTAGGAAGAAATTCCATGATGGGGGTGTGGTTAGGTCCCATCAGGGGTTTCCCAGAGAAGCTGTGGCTGTCCCTGGAGCCCTGGATGTGTCCCAGGACAGGTTGGATGGGGTTTGGAGCAGCCTGGGACAGTGGAAGGTGTCCCTGTCACGGCAGGGGTGGCACTGGGTGATCTTGCAGGTCCCTCCAACCCAAACCACTCTGTGATTCCATGATTACGGTTCAGAGATCAGGAAAAATGCGATTTTCAGGAATTTTGTCCTTCCAAAACAACACTGTGATGTTTTCATGGCCTAACAGGTATCTCCAAAGTTTGGTTTGTTTTGGGGTTTTTTTTTTTGGAATGCAAATAGGAGCTTCTCCTCCTTCTTTTTCAAACAGTAGCAGGAATTTTTTTTTTTTTTTTCCCAAGGGCTGGATAATTTCATGAAGTCTCTGCCTTCACATGCAAAGATCAAAGGCAGCAAATCCCTTTCTTCAGGCTGCCAGCTGCCCTCTCCAGGGCTGGGAAGGTGTTTTTACCTGTCCAGGCCAGGTGTATTTTCATTGCTTCCCTTTGCTCTGAGGCATCAAATGGAAGGGGAATGTCCGAGATTTGATGGATCCTCAGTTTGGTTTTGGGTGACACATCCCAAGCCACCTCGTGTCCCCTCGTGTGCTCTGCTGCAGTCAGCGTGGAGCTCTGACCAAAAATTAAAAAAAAAAAAATAAAAATCCACATTAATTCTTGTCAGCACTCCTTCATCCTGCCATCCATCACCTGCTGGGCTTGGAGGGGTTTGAGGAAAGGGTGGTGGAAGGGTGGGAATGGAGCAGTTTTCCAGCTGGGCTGAGGGAATCTGGACTCGTGGCATGGGTTTCTGACCTCTGTGGCTTTTTGTCACACCTGGGTTAAATAAAAATCCCTAAAATGGAATTCAGGGATAAATCCTGCTGTAATTCAGAGCACAGCATTGCTCAGCTCCTCCAGTGCTTGCCGAGTTTGGAGCTGTGAATTCCCCAAACCACAGCAGAGTGTGCAAAGGGTGGGAGGGATCCAGGAGAGATGCTGAGATCAGGAAAACCCCAGCAGGGTGGTGCTGGGGAAGATGAAACTGGAAAACTTTATCAATATGATTGCCTGGCAAAAGATTTTGAGAATATGGAGACTATAAGCGAGATTGAAATGAAATTAAAGGCATTTTTGAGATACCAAACTTTAGTTACTGAACAACTAGAAAACAATAGTTTGGCCAACTGAAAATAATCCCCTCTGGATTGAACAATCCCCTCTGCTTGCAGACAGGCCCAAGGGTCAGAGGAGACCCTCCCAGCTTGGTAAAGGGGGTCCAAAGTGTTGTTTTTAGGGTTTAAAGTGTCACACAGTCTATCCTGTATTAGACTGGTGAGTGAAAATTGGAATATTCAGCACAGGAGGAGATTGATTGTATTGCAATGGGAACCTCTCACCTCTCTGCTGCTCTTACCTTTACTCTCTTACTTCTCACCCCTCACCCTTTGCTCTCTCTTCACTTTTTTCCTCTTGCCCTCCGAGCTGGGCCCTTTCACCCAGGCCCTTTGCAATAATCCACAAATTCCAAAACCTGGCTTTAGGGATCTCCCAGTCAGTCCCAACCATCCAGACCCACGGCTCCTAAAGGGTGGGAGCTTCCCTGGACCCCTCACTCTGCATTTCCAACCTCCTGCAGGAACAGAGAGCAATCCCAGAGCCTGTTCCCAGCGGGATTCTCTGCTCCTGCTCCCATTCCCCGCATCCCAAGGAGCACAGCACAATGGGAATCCATCCACACAATCCCTGAAATTCCATTGGGATTTCACTGCATGGAATTTCCCCTTCCATTGGGATTTCACTGCATGGAATTTCTCCTTCCATGGAGGGATGAGGGTTGGGAACACTGGGATTTAACTGAATGGAATTTCCCCTTCCATTGGGATTTGACTGCATTGAATTTCCCCTTCCATGGAGGGATAAGGGTTGGGAACATTGGGATTTGACTGCCTGGAATTTCTCCTTCCATTGGGATTTAAGTGCATGGAATTTCCCCTTCCATTGGGATTTAACTGCATGGAATTTCTCCTTCCACTGGGATTTAACTGCATGGAATTTCCCCTTCCATTGGGATTTCACTGAATGGAATTTCTCCTTCCATTGGGATTTCACTGCATGGAATTTCCCCTTCCATTGGGATTTCACTGCATGGAATTTCTCCTTCCATGCAGGGATGAGGGTTGGGAACATTGGGATTTCACTACCTGGAATTTCTCCCTCCATTGGGATTTAACTGAATGGAATTTCTCCTTCCATTGGGATTTGACTGCATTGAATTTCTCCTTCCACTGGGATTTCACTGAATGGAATTTCTCCTTCCATTGGGATTTCACTGCATGGAATTTCCCCTTCCATTGGGATTTAAGTGCATGGAATTTCTCCTTCCATGCAGGGATGAGGGTTGGGCAGTTGGTGAACAGAAAAGAGCTGCAATAGGGCGAAATGTTTGGGAATGGGCAGAGTCTTGGGATTTGAAGGATCCTTCCATGACCCCTGGCTCACTGCCCCTGCCAGTTATCACTTCCACGAGGTTTTCATGGCAGGGAATTCTTGTTGGAGAGCTGCCACTGTATGGGAAGCTGGGGAATCTTGGGAAAATCCAGTGGGATGATGGAGGAGATGGAAAATTCACATCTGCCACCAAGGATGTGTTGGATCCATCCCTGAAGACAGGACAGTGACAAAGGGACGATTCCTTTAACACAAACATCACCACCCATCTCCAAAAGTTATTTTATTTTTTTTTTACCAGCTTGAGGAAGGGGGGGGGGGGGTGGAAAAAAACCCACTTTGCACCCCACAAATCTTTTCAAATGGGGCTTGCTGCATTTTGAGATTTCTCCCTCGTGCCTCCCAGGGTTCACTGCTTCCATTACCTGATCCCTCTGGCCAAGCAAGGCAATTATGCCATCGTGGCCAACGTGGAGAGCATGGACTACGACCCGCTGGTGGTGAGGCTCAACAAGGACATCAGTGCCATCGAGGAGGCCATGAGTGCCAGCCTGCAGCAGCACAAGTTCCAGTACATCTTCGAAGGTCAGGCACTTCCCAGTCCTTCCTTAAAATGAAGGGTTTTCCTTTCTCATCCCAAAGCTCCGCGGGGCTCCTCGCAGCGGTGAGGGAGACTGAGGGGCTGCTGTCACCCACAGGACATCGAGGGAGGAATGTGGGAGGGGTCTGACAGGATGGGAGAGATGGGAATGTTCACCTGGAGAAGGGAAGGATCCAGGGAGAGCTTCCAGAACATTCCAGGGAATAAAGGGGCTCCAGGAGAGCTGGAGAGGGACTGGGGACAAGGGACAGAGGGACAGGACACAGGGATGGATGGGATCTTGGGAATGAGGAATTGCTGGCTGGGTGGGATTGCCAGAGAATCCCTGGAATGGCCAAGGAAGGATTGGAGCAGCCTGGGATGCTGGGAGGTGTCCCTGGAATGAGCTTTGAGGTCCCTTCCCAGCCAAGGCAGTGCAGGATTCTGGGATTCAGGAGACTCAGAATCCATTGCCAGGGATTGGGATGGAAAATGGGGAGAGAAAAGAGAGGAGAAGGGAAGGGAGAGCCTTCATGGTTTGCTGAGATTCCAAGGGAAGGCCCTGGATCCATCAATTGCTTGGAGAGGAGATGGATCCAAGCTCAGGGTCTGGAGAGCTGGGAATTGGCAGCCTGGAGAAGGGAAGGATCCAGGGAGAGCTTCCAGAACATTCCAGGGAATAAAGGGGCTCCAAGGGACTGGGGCAGGGGACAGAGGGACAGGACACAGGGAATGGCTTCAGGTTGGGAAAGGGGAGATTGGAGTGGGCTGGAATTGCCAGAGAATCCCTGGATCCTTGGAATGTCCAAGGCCAGGCTGGATGGGGCTGGGAGCACCCTGGGACAATGGGAAGTGTCCCTGCCATGGCAGGGGTGGCACTGGGTGGGATTTAAGGTCCCTTCCCAACCCAAATCATGCCGGGATTCTGTGATTCCCTGTTTGTTTGGGAAGAGGGAAATGACTCCACAGGGAGCCACAGGCACCATCCACACCCTGCTGAAATTTAAATTCATGCTCGTGCTCCTCCTTAACCGCAGGCACCTCTTAAACCCGGGCCTGGGATTTACAGATCTGGCTCCTTGTACATGAATTAAATCCTGATTTTATCCTCTGGGCTCGCCCAGCCCCGTGCAGTGTGAGCCAGGCTGGGTTTTGCCTCTCTGCAATGTGGCACACAAATGAGTGGGTGCCTCATTTTGGGGGTGGCCGTGTCCTTGTGACCTCCCTCAGACCCAGCCAAGCGTTCAGGACTGATCAGACAGGGGTTGTCCATCAGGGGACATGGAAATGCAGCTCATCCCTGCTCCTGGAGGCTGAATTCCCCAGGGAAAAGAGGGAAAAAATCTGGATAGCAGATTAAAATCCTGGGGTTTTTCAGGAGCTGCAGTGACCCATTGCTCTGCCCAGACAGCGATTGGGAAGGGATATTATGCAAAGCCTGATTAAAAATCAGTTGGTTGTGATAAAACAGCTCGAAGTTTTGGGGCAGTTTTGTTATTTTATTAAAGAGCTGGAAAGTCCTAAACTGCACCATGAAGATTCCTGAGGGTTTCCAGGAAAAACCCAATTATCCCTTGAATCCAGCTCACACCCACCACTCAGCAGGGCTCATTTTGGGGTTTGTTTTTTTTTTAACCCAATGCAGGTTTGGGCCACCTCATCTCCTGCATCCTCATCAACGGTGCTCACTACTTCAAACGCATCAGCGAGTCTGGCATCAAGAAAATGTGCAGGAACATTTTCATCCTGCAGCAAAACCTCACCAACATCACCATGTCCAGGGAGGCCGACCTGGACTTTGCCAGGTGAGCACAAACCTCGGGTTTTGGGGGTTTTGGGGTTTTTTTTTTGGGGTTTGGGGGGTTTTTTTGGGTTTTTTGGGGGTTTTTTTTTGTTTGTTTTTTTGGTTTTTGGGGGGTTTTGTTTGTTTGATTTTTGGTTTTTTGGGGTTTTTTTGGTTGTTGTTGTTGTTTGTTGTTTGGTTTTTGGTTTTTGGTTTTTGGTTTTTGGTTTTTGGTTTTTGGTTTTTGGTTTTTGGTTTTTGGTTCGTTTCGGTTTGTTTGGGGTTTTTTTGTGGCTCCTTTCCAACAGGCTCAGGCGTGGCCCAAATGAATGTTGAGTTCAAGGTGATGGTGGAAATTTTGGAAATTTTTGTTTTTCCTTTGGGTTGAGCAATGCCCAGAGGGATGTGGAATTGTAGGATCGGGGTGGGGTTTTTTAGGGAACGTAGGAGTGTGCTGAGTTTTGCATTGTTAATTAGTGGTTTGTTATTAATCTCGTTTGGTTTTGAGCCAGGATTATTAGAAAGGAGATTGGGGCAGTTTTTTTGTGCTTGGATTTGGATGTTTATTATATTTTATCAAAATTTACAGAAAGTACAACAGTACCTCCAGCTGCTTGCTAGAAGTAGGAAAAATGAGCACAGTTGAGATTGCTTTAAGGCTTTTTAGAGCTAAACACACCAATAAAAATTTTACACTTATATTATTTATATTTTTAACTTAATAATAGATTCTCATGACTTTTAGAGTGACTTTTAACTGACCAATTTAAAGGTAAAGTTTTGTGAAGAAGAAGGAAGTGAAGAAGAAGAAAAGACTCTACTTAAATTTTTTTATTTTGTTCTTTAACTGCTACTATGTAAAAATATTACATTTAAAACTTATCACTTAGTGAAAGCACACACATTTAACTTACTACACAATTGTGATTTTTAACTTATCATTTCTACTATAATATTTATCTTTATAATAATAATAATATTTATAATAAGTTTTTTTCAAGGTTTTAGCTTTAGTGCAGTGTTTTCCAGGAGAGTTTGTGCCTGGAAGCACAGGAAGCTCAAAAACTTCAGATTTTTTGAGATCCAACAAGGTCATCAAGTCCAAACTGGATCAGTTGAGGTTTGATGTGAGCTCCCACCAAAGTGCTTGGTACTTCCTTGGGGTTTCTCCAAAATCAAAACCCAGGCAGGAAAAAGTTTCCCAAGGTAGTGGGTGGACTTTAACCAGGATGAAATTGGGGCTTGGATTTATTCCCAGGTGAGAAATATTTTGGTTTGTTGAAGGTTCAGAGTCACCAGGTCTCCCTCAGGTTCTGGAATAGCAGGAAGAGCAAAATAACCCCAAAGCTGGGTGGTGTGACAGACCAAAAAAACCTCTCCCACATTTTGGGATTCCTTCACTCCAGGAGGATTGAGGGATAAGCAGGTGGGTGAAGTCAAAACCCCAGAGCTGTGGTTTTGGATTGAAAACTGAGCCAAAATCAGCCAAAGGAAAAACTCTGGAGCTTGGAAATGAAGGGATGGGCTCAAACCAGAGAGGTTTGTGTGAAATTTGGGTCTGGCCCAGCACAAGCACTGGGAAAATTTGGTGCCATCACTTGGCCAGTGCTGTTGGAGGCTGAACTGGGAGGGAACTGGGACTCCCCTGGAGTGCCCCATTAATTTGGGCTCTCACCTGGGGCTGGGTCATTACTGAATTCATTTCTTCACACTGGCACCATGGAGTTGTGAATGCTGAGTCCTGCAGGAGAGGGGGAAAGGGAGAAAGATCCAAAAACTCTGCAAAAAAAAAAAAAAAAAATAAACTCGCCGAATTTCATCTTTTCTTTCTTAAAAATGACCATTTTAAGGTGATTAAGGAAGGAATTTCCCTGATATCCAACCCTCACGTCCTCTGGCACGATTTGAGGCCATTTCCTCGTGTCCTGTCCCTTTTTCCTTGGGGGAAGAGCCCGATCCTCACCCTCCCACTGCAGCTTTGTGCAGATTTCCTTCCATCAAACCAATCCAGCAACGTTTCTTCCACTGCTCCCTCAGCTCCACATCTTCCCTCTTTTCTTTTGGGGTGCAATTCCGTGCTCTGAGGAGTCTGCTTGAATTTTTTGGTTCTTCAGGAGACTCCTGAATGTTTCAATGTTTATTACCCGGGTTCTCCTCGTACATAAACAAAGCTCTGGTGTATCCAAGCCCTGCCCTGCTCACCTGAATTCACAATCACCTGAAGGTTCTCACATCCACGTTACCCAGCTCTGCTCAAATTATTAAATAAACACAACAGTTCCCCTCCAGAAAGCAAAAAAAAAAAATAAAAAAAAAAACAGCATCAGGCTGGGATAAAAGTGATTTGTACCTCTGTGATGTGGCTCAGGCAGGAATCTGTAAATTCTCTGTGCTGTGGTTAACTCTCAGCTTTGCCTTTTTCAAAATCAAGTTGGTTTTGGGGTTTTTTTGTTTTTTTTTTTTCAGGTAGAGGAGAAATTCTCCCTTCCCTCTGCTCCTCCTGGGATCAATTCCCTCCCTGCCTCATTTCTCCAGGGAATTGGGGGATCAGGAGTGGGACAGGGGACTCCCAACCCTGCCTGGATATTTCTGGATATTTCTGAATTAACAATCAGTGCATCACTCTCCTCACAGCCCCTCTCCATGCATTAAATCCGAATTCTGGAACGGGTCCCTCCCTTTTCTCAAAGTGAACCTGTTTGAAATCAGTTTGTGGCAAAGGCCAGACCAGTTCAGGAAGGACCAAAAGTTTTTTAAGGTTTTCCTGAGCGTTGTGCTTTCGATTTTTGCTTTTATTTTTCATTTCTGGTGTGGTCTTCAAGGCTTTTTAGAGGCCTCAGAGAACTCTGGGCACCCCCTTTTTTCTGTGCCCAGTGATTTCAGGCAAATCCCAACCAGGGGAGCTGGAAGGGGAAACCCTTTCTCCTCTGAAGCCAAAATCAGGTAGAGGATTCACAGCAAACCTGTTGGTCCTGGTGAGGCTCTTGCTGTTTAAATCCCATTTTTCCAAACTTTTGTAACCTGCAGGTGACAACAGCAGCGTTTGCTGCTTTGGGAGCAGTGCCACGGCAAGGGGAAAATGTGTTTTTAATGAGTTTTGCTTTAAAATTCTCAGTTCAGGGCAGGGAAATTCTCAGCAGAGCATCACAGAGCAGAGCTCTTTTTGAAAAAAAAAAAAAAAAAAATTAAATTGCCAAGTGGTGTGAGGAGTTTTTATCCACCAGGAGAAAGGGTGAAACGGGCTGGTTCTGACTGCTGAGGTGTCACAAAGGATTTGTAGCATTTGCTAAATTTCCTGCAAGTATTAATAGTTTTTTTTTCACTCCTGTGTGTGTGTTTGGTATCTAGAGCAGCAGAAATGCAGGAGGTTGGTGGGGCTTCCAGTGTTTTATTAAGGAAAAAGTAGGATTTTCCTCCCTCTGGAATATCCAGGCATGTGCTGCAAAGTCTGGCTTCCAAATTCCTCCAAATTTCCAAAGTTTCACAGCCATAATTAGATTTATGGCATGAAAGGGATAAAAGCTTCAAATTGGAATTCCTACTCAGTTTCCTTTCCCTCCCTCCCTCCATCCCCACCCCAAAATTCTCTGGGATTTTATGAAGATTCTGTCAGAGGTGGTCACAAAGGGTGAGGGTTCTGCTTCAGGCTCACCCTTAAATAAAAAATCACTGGAAAAAAAAAAAAAGAAAAAAGAAAAAAAAAAGCAGCTTTCTGAGTAACACAAGTGTTCAAATTGAGTGTTCTGGAGAGTGAGCTGAGGTGGTTGCAAAGGGAGCAGAGAGGGCAGGGATGAAATGGGAACATTTTCTCCAGCAAGTGACCTCAGAAATGAAGGTTTCTGAGCAGTGCTGTCCTTGTCCCCGCGCCTCAGTGGTGGCACCAGGGGGATCCAGAGGTGTCCCCACACCTGGAGAGAGTTGGGAGCTTTCCCTGTGCTGCCATTCCAGCTGTTCCCGTGGCCACCCCTCCCGCAGGGACCAGGAATGTTTTCCGGCTGTCGATGGCATTGCTGGGGACATTGGCTGGCGCGTGTCCCTGTCGCAGATGTGGCACCTCCTTGGCGCTGCTGGTTGGGTCCCCAGGGAAATGGGGTGGGGAGGAGCCCCCAGAGCTCCAGATGTTCCTGGTTTGGCCATCAATAAACCCAAATCATGGATTCGCAGGATGATGGAAGCTGGAAAAGATTTCGGAGACCATCGAGTCCCAGCCCAGAGCTCTGAGTGCCACCCCCCGGGATGGGCACCCCAAACCTCCCTGGGCAGCTTTTCCAGTGTTGACCAACCCTTATGGAGAAGGAATTTTCCCAAAAATCTCCCCTGGCCCACCCTGAGGCCGTTCCCTCTCCTCCTGTCCCTGTTCCCACATCCCAAATCCCCCCGGCTGTCCCCTCCTGTCAGGGAGTTGTGCAGAGCCACAAGGTCCCCCCTGATCCCCCTTTTCTCCAGGCTCAGCCCCTTCCCAGCTCCCTCAGCCATTCCTGGTTCTCCATTCCCATCTCCCTCAGCCATTCCTGGTTCTCCAGACCCATTCCCAGCCCCATTCCCTGGCCACTCTCCATCCCCTCCATGCTCCGGGGAATGTTTTTGTTTATCAAATCCCATCTTTATTCCCAGGCCGGGCTGGACAGGCCTTGGAGCACCCTGGGATGGTGGAAAATGTCCCTGCCCATGACAGGGGGTGGCACTGGATGATCCTTCAGCTCCCTTCTCACCCGAAGCATTCCAGAATTCCACGATCCTGGCAGAGGGGGCAAGCTTTGGGATGGAGGATGCAGCTGGAGCTTGAGCTTTTATCAAACCGCGGGGCTGGGTACCAGGCTGTGGTGCCACGTTTGGATCCTCAGCACCCAGGGCTCCCGTGCTGCCAGGCTGGGCAGGATTTTTTTGTTGGATTTTTTTATCCCGATTCCCGCTGTTCCCGGCTGTCCCAGGCAGCAGGGATCAGCAATGTCCTGCTGCCATCTACCGGGAGCTGCAGCACCGAAACATCCCCGTGCTCCGGGGGAAAACTTTCCATTGCCAAATCCTCTTTCTCTGTCTGGTTTTATTCTGGATAAATCCCGCGGCTGTGCCGGCGTGCCCAGGTTGCCCGAGGGTGGAGCTGCTGGAGGGAATCTCCCTCTCAAGCTCCATTTGTGTGTGGACAGCATCAGGTCCAGCAAATCCTGACCTGGATCCCTTTGGTCAGAGTCAGGTGTCTCTGCAGAGCTCCTGTGAAGATCCCTGAGATGGGAATTATCTCCAAATGTTCTCCTTGGGGCAACCCTCAAGCCAGGACTAAATGTGGATGGTTTAAATTTATTTAGTTCGAGTAAACCCCACTTCAGCTGTGCACTCTAATCCACCCCCCATTCATAGCCCGAGTTGTGCAAGGTAAAAAAAATCCCCAAATCTTCACGGTGTGGATCCCAGAAGAGCCCGGGATGAGGGGATGAGGGACAGAACAGGCTCTGCAGGAAAAGCTTCCCTTTGCTGCTGTGTTGTCTCCATCCCAGGCTGGGCTCCTGTGTCTGGAGCATGTCCTCGTTCGGGCTTGCAGCTTTTAATTAACAAAGCTGCTTTCGTTTTCAATTAAGGACTCGGTTACAACAAAATCTCAATTTTCTTTCCTTTTCTTTTCCGCCTTGTTTGTTCCCCCCTGTAGTTTCTGCTGAGCTTTGATCTCAGTGCAGGTTTAATTAGCTGTAATTAGTGGTTTCACCACATTAACCAAAAATCCCCATTGCAGGGGATTAAAAACCACCCCTCAGCTTGATGCCCTCATCCTCACCTTCCTCCCTCTGCTTGCCCAGGGGGATTTAGGGGATCTGAGGGTCCCTGTATGGCCCTTCCCTTTTCCTGCATCCCAAAAATCCACCTTTTCATGGGAATCATTAAAACTCCCCGGGGCAAATCACCCATCCATGGATTTCATTCCCAGCTCAGTCTGCAGCTGCCAGGGGTTTTAGGACAGCACCAAATTCTGCCTTTGGAGCATTCCCTGGAGCATTCCCTGGGGTGTCTCCTTGCTTTCAGCACATTTGGGATCATGGAATTGTTTAGGTTGGAAAAGCCCTCTAAGATCATTGAGTCCAGCTGTTCCCAGCACTGCCCATGTCCCCAAGTGCCACATCCACATGGATTTTAAATCCCTCCAGGGATGGGGACTCCACCACTGCCCTGGGCAGCTCTTTTGGAGAAGGAATTCCCCAAAATCCACCCTGAGCATCCCCTGGCCCACTCTGAGGCCGTTCCCTCTCCTCCTGTCCCTGTTCCCAGATCCCAAATCCCCCCGGCTGTCCCCTCCTGTCAGGGAGTTGTGCAGAGCCACAAGGTCCCCCCTGAGCCTCCTTTTCTCCAGGCTCAGCCCCTTCCCAGCTCCCTCAGCCATTCCTGGTTCTCCATTCCCATCTCCCTCAGCCATTCCTGGTTCTCCATTCCCATCTCCCTCAGCCATTCCTGGTTCTCCAGACCCTTCCCCAGATCCTTTGGCCTTTTCCAGCCAGGTGTCTGCTCCAGGTTTCCCAAACTTTCAGCTTTCTTCAGGAAACTTTCTCCTGGAAGCTGAGGCGTGGCCGAGTCCTTTGCTGAAGCTTCTCCCAGGATGGGGAGGAGATTTTGGAGATTTTGGAATATTTTGGTGATTTTGGAACTCGTGACTCTGCTCTAAGGAATCTCTGCTGTTCTCCATGGATGTGCCCAGTCCTTCTCCTCGGGGCCACTCTCAAATATTCCTCCCCAGGACAAGCCTGGAGGTTTTTCACCCCGAGTTAGGGGCTAAATTCACCTGAATTCATCTGAAAATATCAGCAGGCTCTGGAAAGCTCCAGTCCTGCTCAGCCTTTCCTTTCCAGTGTTGACTCAGTGTTGTATTTCCATCAGGATTTTCAGCCCTTCCCCGAGGCGTTTTTAATCTTGGCTCTGTAACCTTTAAAGAGAGAAGTTTTCGTGGCCTCTGCAATGGTTTTTATTGCCTGGACTGGGGATGTCTGAGCTGCTCTGAGTAAAGAGATTAATTCAATTTTCCTAAACTGGAAATGGACTGAAAAACTGCGAGGCTTCACTGACTTCTCCTCGCTGGTGTTTGTTAGAGAAACAATCAGTGGGGGTGAACTCAGCCAGCAGAAACCTGGTGTTCCCATTTCCAGGGAACCAGCTCGGGAAAATGGGAAATAAACATTTTTAACAAGTCTGGTTTGGCCAGAGCACGTTCCTCCTGTGCCTTAAAACCATCAGGATATATTCTCCTGGAAATGAATTACAAACAAATCCCTCATTTATCCCCGAGGTGACAGTCTTTTGCTGATATGTGCTTTCTGGAGACTAATAAGTTTTGAATGTCGGTGGGGAAGGGGGAGGGAAAGAAAAAAAAAAAATCAAAGTAATTACTTTGTGTTCCCAAACTCCTTATTTGTGTAGGTGCCTGTGTGTTTATCTCCCTCTGTCATGCTGCATTGCTAATGGTAATTAAAGGCAAGGGATTTTTCTTGCTGGAAGTTTTTCTTTTTATTTTCCACCTTTAGTGGTTTTGGCCTCGGTGACGATGCTTTGCCACCGGCCAGTGACTTTTGGAAATGTTTTAATGGGAGGTCTGAGTTCAGGAAAGTCTGCTGGTCCAGCTGGGCTTGGATAATTCTGTTTATTCAGGAATGTGAGGTGGGCATCGTTTGTTTGGTTTTTTTTTTTTCCAGCCTGGGATTTGAAAGCACATCCTGGAGGTGTCAGTCCTGGTGGCCACTGTCATCTCCGTGGTGGCTTTGGGAAATCATTTAGGGCTCATCAATATTTGCTTCCTTTGCACAGAATTCGGGTTGTGGGTGGTGGCAGCAAAAACCTGGAGCAAACCCAGGCGGGCAGTGGGGTGGGATGGGCTCCCCAGGGACTCTGGATCCTTGGGAAACCCACCCAGGACACCTTGGCTGGGCTCAGGGGGTGGGACAAGGGGACATTTCCCACGGGAAACACGGAAGGTGTTTTGTTGGGAAGAGGTTCTGGCTGGGAGGAGCCCACAGGTCCCTGCAGAGTCTTAGACCAGGTCTAAAGTCTGGATCAGGAGGCCAAAACCTCAGTTGCAGGTGGTGCCCAGACTCGGATCAGTTTTCCAGATGAGGATGAGTGTGACAGCTCGTTTTTTGATGTCCAGGTGAAGCCTCCGTGTGTGTGTGCTGGATCCAGCGCTGCCTTCAGCAGGATTTTGTGTGCACAGAGAGCAGCTTTAGTTGTTTGCTTGCTCTAAAACTTGCACGGGAACATTCCAGCCCATTCCTCTCCTCCCTCTCCAGTCCTCTCTGCCCAATTCCCCTGATTTTCTGCATTTCCACAGCTCCAGACTCTGGAAATCACATCGAGGGGTTGGGCTGGACACACCACGGAGGCAGGAGAGGGAATTCTGTTGGTTTTCCTTAATTAAAGGAGTTTTTTTTTGCTTTAGAGTAGCAAAGAGTGGCACCTCCCAGCCCAGGGGCTCCAGTGGATTGCTTGGAATCAGGGAATGTTTGGGTTGGAAAAGCCCTCTGAGATCAACCCTTTACCTGTCCCTGCCAGGGCCACCACTGACCTGTCCCCAAGTGCCACCTCCACACGGCTTTAAATCCCCCCAGGGATGGGGATTCCAGCGAGGCTGGAAAACCCCAACTTAAACCTCTCCTGGAATTTCAGGCTGTTCCCTCTTGTTGGGAACTTGGGAGAGGAGCCCAACCCTCAGGCTGAGCTTGGGGAAGCATCCAGAGCCATCCCAGGGGAACAGATCCCACTGTGAGTGTCTGGGAATGTGAGCTCAATGTCCGAGCTCTCCCACATGACCTTGATCTCCTGTTTGGGTTAAAAACTGCTTTTTTTTTTTTTCTCCCATGCTTAAAGGTGGTTCTGTGCTGGATCCCTGTTCTGGGAGGTTCTGGTGAAATTCCCAACAAGCAGCTTTAAAGGAAAGGACAGATTTTTTAAGAAGGGAATTTTACCAAAAAAAAAAAAAAAAAAAAGAACCCTCAGTATTTGTGTGCAGCTGAAGGAATCTGGAAGTGCAGATTGCAGATTTGTCCTGTCAGTCAGATCCCATTAGGACCTGCAGAGCCTCAATCCTCTCAGGAATTACTGATCCCAGGGCTGGAGTCACTGCTCATCCTTTGTATTCTTCTCTTCTCTTCTCTTCTCTTCTCTTCTCTTCTCTTCTCTTCTCTTCTCTTCTCTTCTCTTCTCTTCTCTCCTCTCCTCGTGTCCCTTGGAAGGGATGGGAGCGAGCAGGGAATGGCTGGGAGGGAGGAAAATGTCACTGCTGGGACACCAAGGGACAGTGGGGATGTGGCCAGGTCTGGGCACGGGGTTTGTGAGGTGAGAGAAGAGGAAAAAATAAAGGAAAAAGGAAAAAGGAAAAAGGAAAAAGGAAAAAGGAAAAAGGAAAAAGGAAAAAGGAAAAAGGAAAAAGGAAAAAAGGAAAAGGAAAAAGGAAAAAGGAAAGGAAAGGAAAGGAAAGGAAAGGAAAGGAAAGGAAAGGAAAGGAAAGGAAAGGAAAGGAAAGGAAAGGAAAGGAAAGGAAAGGAAAGGAAAGGAAAGGAAAGGAAAGGAAAGGAAAGGAAAGGAAAGGAAAGGAAAGGAAAGGAAAGGAAAGGAAAGGAAAGGAAAGGAAAGGAAAGGAAAGGAAAGGAAAGGAAAGGAAAAAACCAAAGGAAAAGGAAAGGAAAAGGAAAAAGGGAAAGGAAAAGGGAAAAGGAAAGGAGAAAGGAAAGGAAAAGGAAAAGGAAAAGGAAAAGGAAAAGGAAAAGGAAAAGGAAAAGGAAAAGGAAAAGGAAAAGGAAAAGGAAAGGAAAAGGAAAAAGGAAAAGGAAAAGGGAAAAGGAAAGGAGAAAGGAAAGGAAAAGAAAAAGGAAAAGGAAAAAAAAGGGAAAAGGAAAAAGGAAAAGGAAAGGAAAAGGAAGGGGAAAAGGCCCAGAGCCAATTCCTGGTGGGCTAGAGGAGGGAAAAGGGAAGCAGGGGAAAGCACAGGAGCAGCAGAAGTGAGAGGACCAAGAGGGTGAGGCCAGGACAGAGCCTGGGGCAGAGCAGGGACGGCAGCAGGGGTAGCACAGGAACAGAAAGGCTCCAGCTCCTTCAGGGGAGCTCTCATCTGGATTTAGGAACATTTTTTTCCCCCAGGAAGGGTTGTAAAGCACTGGCACAGCTGCCCAGGGCAGTGGTGGTGGAGTCACCATCCCTGGAAGAGTTCAAAGCCACGTGGATGTGGCACTTGGGATGAGGGTGAGTGGTGACCACGGGGGTGAAATGGCTGCACTGGACACGTCAGTTTTGGTAGGCTGGGATGCATTCCTCCATTTCCTCTAGAGGTAATTACTCTTTAATCAACAAGATCTTTAATTCAATGACTTTTGGTTTGGCTTGGAGGTGTTAACGTGAGTCCTGGTGCAATGCCACACGTTCAGCTGGGGGACCTAAATAATCCTAAATAATCCTAAATAATCCTAAATAATCCCAAAAAAGGATTTCCACCAGCTGCATTCTGCAACCAGGAGTTGCATCCTTCACCTTCTGCTGAGGATCCATGCCTGGGGATGTGCTGCTCATTGCAGGTGGTGGGATCTGGAACATTCCCAGCATCTCCAGGGTTTATTCCCTTTGGCCAAAGAAAATCCCAAGATGGTTTTTCCACCTTTCAAACGCTGGGAGCTGGGGCTGCTGCTGCTGCTGGGGACCTTCCTTTGTCACTGGTGCTGAAGGATTGGTGATTATGGGGGGAATTTGCCCTCATGCCAGGGAATGTTCTCAACAATCTGCCACCTCCTGGTGACAGGAAAATGAACCCACAAACAGCAGAGTTTGTGTCCAAAAAGGAGACACAGGAGTCCTTTTGGCTTTATCCCAATAAAGGCAGAGCCCATGGGACATTCCCCTGGCATCTCTCCGATTTTTGGAGCCTCCTTTTTATCCCAATTTCCCTCTCTCTTTCCCCATGGGCTGAGGGACTGGAGAGGCCCAGACTTCCCAAACCCCTGATCCCTGAGATTCCCCTCCAATGTACAACCCTCCCTTGGCATTTTTAATTCTTACAGAATTCACAGCTTTCCCCCATTGCTTCTTCCATCTTTCAATATCCAATTTCATTTCTCAGCAGCCCTACAGTTTGTTTGTAAAGGAAAATTTCTTTTTTTCCATTCTTGAATCAGTGGAATCCATCCCATTGTTTCTTTTATCTCTCAGAGCTGGTTTGATCCACCAGCTCGTTTGGAAATACAAATTCCACATTCCTCTCAATGGAATGGTTTGGGGTGGAAGGGACCCTAAAGCCCATCCAGTTCCAGGGACACCTTTCCCTACCCCAGGCTGCTCCAAGTGCCTCACCACCCTCACAATAAACCCTCAAATCTAATCCCAATCTCACCTCTCTCAGTTTTAAACTTTCCTTTTGTCCTCTCACTATCTGAGATTTTTTTTTTTTTTGGGCTCTGTGGAGTCAGCTGGGGACAAGATGCCAGTCAGCATTTTCTGACCCATGGAGGAACAGCTCCACATCATCTTCTTCCCTCTCCTGCCCCTTTTTCCTCCCTCTCCAACTGTGCACCAACATCTTATTTGGGGGATTCAGCCACCCCCGTGGTGTTCCCCAGGAGATTTTTTTTCTGAGCTGAATTTTGGTGTGATTGCCATCATTACCCTCTGACTTCCACCCTCGAGTGAGATGAGACAGCCCAAAAGGAGAGCTGTGATTTTTGCAGTGAAAAAAAAACAAAAAAAAACAAAAAAAAAACAAAAAAACCCCCCCAACAAATAAACTGAGAAATTATTCTGGAAGTGCCAAAGGCGAGAGGCTGCGGGGCAGGAACGAGCGGGGAATGCAGATCGGGCAAGGTGGAGCCTCTGCTGGGGCTGGCATTAAAAAATTCCAACTCAAATGCAGGAAAGATGGAGTGAAGGAGGGGGAATTATGGCTGGGGGAGCAGGGATCAGCATATCTGACAGATGGAGGCTGTCTGAGAACATTCTGCACAGTGGCATCGAACGGCGACACACAAACTCTGATGTAGCAATTAAATCTGTCCTCTAATGAACCTCGTGGGCAGGAGAAATCCACACAGGCAGGTAAAAATGCCTCGATTCTTATTTTTTTTTTTTTTTATATTGAAATCGTTCCATCCGGAGCACTGCACTGAGCACACGCACGACATTTAGATATAGTGAGGAAATTGTGTGCAACGTGTCACGTCTTACTCCAATTTTACTGAAGGCTTTAAAGCTCCTTTAGTGTTTTATAATTTGTATTCCAGATCTGAGCTCAAATAATACAGCTCTGGGTATTAACACCTAAAGCTGAAATGGGTCTCTCACACACGAGTCGTAGATCAGGCACGGATTGTCACGTGTGGAAAAATAAAGAGAAGGAAAGAAGTGCAAAAAAAAAAAAAACAAAAACAGTTTGATGCTTTGGTGGGGAACAGCTTAGATTGGGAAGAGGCAAGATACAAAATATAAATTTTCTAATAGGATTCAGTGCCTTTGGGATCCTGGGTTGTTTTCCTAAACCCAGCCCAACGTGGGAAATGGGTGAATTTTTCTGCCGTCTGTTAAAAGTGGGGTGCTGGGGGAAATTCATTTTTCCTTGGTGGAAAATGTGCAGATTTTGGGGAATCATCAAGAAAATGTGCTTTTAGTCCCTGGAGGGGCTTTGAGGGCTGGAATCTGGGAGGTTACTCAAAGAGCTAGGAAAAAAAAAAAAATCTCTTCAGCCAAAGGGTTGGGCTGGAATCCCCATCCCTGGAGGGATTTAAAGCCACGTGGATGTGACATTTGGGGACAGCACCAGTGGTGGCCTTGGCAATGGTTGGACTGGAGGATCTCAGAGGGCTTTTCCAAGCTGGATGAGTCTGTGATTTTGTGGGGTGGCTCTTGCCGGGTTGGATCCATCCCGTTGGACACACAGGGAGCTCCCCCCTGGCCCCGAAATGCCAGAGGGGATGAGGTTGGAGGGGACCACGGTGGGGTCATTGTCACCCTCAAAGCAGCCTTTGAGAGAAACTGAAAAGTTCTGGACTCCAAAGTGCCTCGGGGAATTCCCAAATGGGAACTGTGAGAGGCTGATAAATTAATAAATGACTCCAAAACCTGCAGGTTTTGTGCAGCTGGGGATGAGTTTCTGGGAGGAGATGAAAAGCAGTTCAGGGAATTGCTGCGTTTTTGATGCCTCTGAGCTCTTCCACCACCCAGCAGCAGTGCAGGGATTCTCTCCTCACTCTCTGGGAACCACTTTTGTTTCCAAGCTGTTGCACTGCAGTGGAGCCTGTCCAGAAAAAGTGACAGGGATGTAACTCCAAGATATTCCATGAGTAAAAATCGGGTTTTTTTTTCATGCAGTGGAGCAGTGGAGATAGAAACCCCACATACTCTGGTTTTTACCCTGCACTGACATTGCCTTGATAATATTTTCATTTAAAATGCTCAGATTTGTCCAGTCTGGCCAAAAAAAAAAAAATTGTAGTGAAGCTCTGTTGGATGAAAAATTTGGGATAATTGGAGCTAAAGCCACCAGGAGCTGCTCTTTTAGGGGTGGTGGGTTCCAATCCTAAATACAACTTTTGATTGAGAGGGAAAATCAATTTCAACCAAAAATGCTGGAAATGAGCAGCAGCTGCCCATAAAAACCTGTGGCCTCAAACCTGGAGCTTTCCAAGCTTTTGGGTGTTGGATCTCAGGAATGTGGAGGTTTTGAGTTTTCTGTGCTTCCAGGCACAAACCCCCTTGAAAACTCTGCACTTAAACCTGAAACCTTAAAAAAGACTTAAAAATATGAATAATGAGTTAGAAATCACAAATGTGCGGTGGGTTAGATGTGTGTGCTTTCACTGGGTGATGGGGTTTAAATTTAAAGTTTTTACAGTACAGTGGGAGTTAAAAGACAAAATAGAGATTTTTTTTTTTGAGTGGTGTCTTCTTGTTCATCTTCTTCTCTTCCTTCTTCTTCACAAAACTTAAGTGGTTTCCTTTAAATTGGTCAGTTAAAAATCACTCTGAGGGTCACAGGAATCTATGATTAAGTCAAAAGTATAAATAATAGAGGTGTTAAACTTTTATTGGTTTGTTTAACTTTAAAAAGCCTTTAAAAAGCAATCTCAGCACCATTTTTCCCACTTGTAGCAAGCAGCTGGAGGTACTGTTGTACTTTCTGTAAATTTTGATAAGATATAATAAACATCCAGATCCAAAGAGGAAAAACTTTCCCAATCACCTTTCTAATAATCCTGGCTCAAAAACCAAAACCAAGATTGATGACAAGCCACTAATTAGTAATTAGTGGTGCAAAGCTCAGCTCCCTCATCCAGGAGATCCACAGCTCCATGCTGATGTCCAGCTCTTCTGGGCATCTCCAATTTTTTGTGCCCCGTTTTTTTCTCCCCTGGGTGGTGGCAGTCCCCTGTCCTTGAGGTGGTGGTGGCACTGGGTCGGGTTGGTGGCTGCTGCAGGGGTTTGTGCATTCCTGGTTTGGGTAATTCCAGACCTGGCAGTTCCCTCCCAAATCTCAGCAGTTCCCAGGATGGATGGAAGCACCAGGGGACAAAAAAAACCCACAGGGCCACGAGGCAAGAGAATTTAAAAAAATTAATAAACTCTTCCATGAAAAGCATCCATCTGTGTGTTCAACAAAAAACTGTAATAAATTTGATCTGGTGTCAGCTTGGAAAAAAAAAAAAAAATCTCCAAAAAAATTCTCCATTCCCTAATTTTGGAAGCCACCACAGCATTCAGAGCAAACGAACAAAGGAGACCAAACGTGGAGTTTGGTTCCCAACAATTTCAATTTGGTTACATTGGTTTGGGGCTGTTTGCCCCAAGCCCTGCCTGAGCCCCTGGGAAACACCAGGGCCTGACCGTGACCCACTACAGGAATTGTGGAACCCAGCCACAGCTACTACAGGCTTACTACAGGCTTAATGGAGCTGACCACAGCTACTACAGGCTTACTACAGACTTACTACAGGGAAACTCTGCCTCCATGGACCCGACTGCAGCCGGGCGCTGGACCCAGCCACAGCTACTACAGGCTTACTACAGGCTTACTATAGGCTTAATGGAGCTGACCACAGCTACTACAGACTTACTACAGGCTTACTACAGCTGACCACAGCTACTACAGACTTCCTACTGACTTAGTACAGCCTTCATAGAGCTGACCACAGTTACTACAGACTTACTACAGACTTGCTACAGGCTTAATGGAGCTGACCACAGCTACTACAGACGTAATGGACCCGACCATAACTACTACAGACTTACTACAGACGTAATGGACCTGACCACAACTACTACAGGCAGACATTGAGTTGATGGAGTCAACCACAACTCCCCACAGACACGCACTGACATCTTGGACCTGACCACAACTACTACAGGCAAACGTCGACTTGTTGGGATCAACCATATTTACTACAGGTGAACAGTGGCTTGATGGACCCAGCCGTGACCTACTACAGGCTTACACTGACTTGTAGAACTCAACCATGATTTACTACAGGCTGACATTGAGTTGTTGAACCCAACCATGACTTGTAGAACTGACTTGTAGAACTCAAACACAACCTACTATAGGCTGACCTTGACCTGTGGAACCAACCATGAATTACTACAGGCTTTGATTTGTTGAACCAACCATGAGTTACCACAGGCAGACCCTGAGTTGTAGAACCAACCATGAGTTACTACAGGCAGACACTGAGTTGTGGAACCAACCATGAGTTACCACAGGCAGACCCTGAGTTGTAGAACCAACCATGAGTTACTACAGGCAGACCCTGAGTTGTGAACCCAACCATGAGTTACTACAGGCAGACACTGAGTTGTGGAACCAACCATGAGTTACTACAGGCAGACACTGAGTTGTGGAACCAACCATGAGTTACTACAGGCTGACACTGAGTTGTAGAACTCAACCATGAGTTACTACAGGCAGACCCTGAGTTGTGAACCCAACCATGAGTTACTACAGGCAGACCCTGAGTTGTAGAACCCAACCATGAGTTACTACAGGCAGACCCTGAGTTGTGAACCCAACCATGAGTTACTACAGGCAGACACTGAGTTGTTGAACCCAACCATGAGTTACTACAGGCAGACCCTGAGTTGTAGAACCCAACCATGAGTTACTACAGGCAGACACTGAGTTGTGAACCCAACCATGAGTTACTACAGGCAGACCCTGAGTTGTAGAACCCAACCATGAGTTACTACAGGCAGACCCTGAGTTGTGAACCCAACCATGAGTTACTACAGGCAGACACTGAGTTGTTGAACCCAACCATGAGTTACTACAGGCAGACCCTGAGTTGTAGAACCCAACCATGAGTTACTACAGGCAGACACTGAGTTGTGGAACCAACCATGAGTTACTACAGGCAGACCCTGAGTTGTGGAACCCAACCATGAGTTACTACAGGCAGACACTGAGTTGTAGAACCCAACCATGAGTTACTACAGGCAGACCCTGAGTTGTGAACCCAACCATGAGTTACTACAGGCAGACACTGAGTTGTTGAACCCAACCATGAGTTACTACAGGCTGACACTGAGTTGTAGAACTCAACCATGAGTTACTACAGGCAGACCCTGAGTTGTAGAACCCAACCATGAGTTACTACAGGCAGACACTGAGTTGTGAACCCAACCATGAGTTACTACAGGCAGACCCTGAGTTGTAGAACCCAACCATGAGTTACTACAGGCAGACCCTGAGTTGTGAACCCAACCATGAGTTACTACAGGCAGACACTGAGTTGTTGAACCCAACCATGAGTTACTACAGGCAGACCCTGAGTTGTAGAACCCAACCATGAGTTACTACAGGCAGACACTGAGTTGTGGAACCAACCATGAGTTACTACAGGCAGTCCCTGAGTTGTGGAACCCAACCATGAGTTACTACAGGCAGACACTGAGTTGTAGAACCCAACCATGAGTTACTACAGGCAGACACTGAGCTGTAGAACCCAACCATGAGTTACTACAGGCAGTCCCTGAGTTGTAGAACCCAACCATGAGTTACTACAGGCAGACCCTGAGTTGTGGAACCAACCATGAGTTACTACAGGCAGACCCTGAGTTGTGAACCCAACCATGAGTTACTACAGGCAGACACTGAGTTGTGGAACCAACCATGAGTTACTACAGGCAGACACTGAGTTGTGGAACCAACCATGAGTTACTACAGGCAGACACTGAGTTGTAGAACTCAACCATGAGTTACTACAGGCAGACCCTGAGTTGTGAACCCAACCATGAGTTACTACAGGCAGACACTGAGTTGTAGAACCAACCATGAGTTACTACAGGCAGACCCTGAGTTGTGGAACCAACCATGAGTTACTACAGCAGACCCTGAGTTGTAGAACCCAACCATGAGTTACTACAGGCAGTCCCTGAGTTGTGAACCCAACCATGAGTTACTACAGGCAGACCCTGAGTTGTGAACCCAACCATGAGTTACTACAGGCAGACACTGAGTTGTGGAACCAACCATGAGTTACTACAGGCAGACACTGAGTTGTGGAACCAACCATGAGTTACTACAGGCAGTCCCTGAGTTGTGGAACCAACCATGAGTTACTACAGGCAGTCCCTGAGTTGTAGAACCCAACCATGAGTTACTACAGGCAGACCCTGAGTTGTGGAACCAACCATGAGTTACTACAGGCAGACACTGAGTTGTAGAACCCAACCATGAGTTACTACAGGCAGACACTGAGTTGTGGAACCAACCATGAGTTACTACAGGCAGACCCTGAGTTGTAGAACCCAACCATGAGTTACTACAGGCAGACCCTGAGTTGTAGAACCCAACCATGAGTTACTACAGGCAGACCCTGAGTTGTGAACCCAACCATGAGTTACTACAGGCAGACACTGAGTTGTAGAACCCAACCATGAGTTACTACAGGCAGACACTGAGTTGTGAACCCAACCATGAGTTACTACAGGCAGACCCTGAGTTGTGAACCCAACCATGAGTTACTACAGGCAGACACTGAGTTGTAGAACCCAACCATGAGTTACTACAGGCAGACCCTGAGTTGTAGAACCCAACCATGAGTTAGCACAGGCAGTCCCTGAGCTGAGGGCCCCACTGGAGTTTCCTGCCCCACTCACTGTTGTGTCCCCCCAGGCTGCTCCCATCGTGTCCTTCAGCCATGGGCAGCTCCCAGCCCTTCCTGCTTTATCCCAGCTCATCCAGTTCCACATCCCCTGGTCCCCAATAAACCCGGGGGGATGCCCCAGTAATGGCTGTTCCCAAAGGGAAAATTGGGGGATTTTTTTTTTTTTTTTGCTGACTGGAGCAATCTCTGACTCCCTTTTCTTTCAGGCTACCACGTTCCCTCCAATTTATTCACGAGGAAAAAAAAAAAAAAATCCCTTAATGTTCCTTATAAACTGGCAGATGGTATAGATAATTTTTTTTTTTAATTTTTTTTTTTTTTACTATATGCTGTAAAATGCAAATGTGTGTGTGGCTTATTTGCAAATGCTGGCATTAATAACTGATATTTAAACAGGTCAGATTAACACTTGTAGTGATCTATTAAAAAGATTCTTTTTCCAATCATTTGCACACTCAAAATCAATTTTAATACAACACGTAAATGGAATTCAATTTTTTATACAAAATTGCATTTATCTTCCTGAGCCATTAAATTTACTATTTAATATGTACTTTCCAGCTCACTTGGCTAGAATTTCATTGCTCTTTATCTGTAGAAATTTAATTAGCCTTGATATCATCAGTATATTATAGAACTAATTAAAGATTTAGATAAGTGCTGAGGGTGCTTGTTTAATACCCTATAAAGTTCCATTTGGAGAGTGAGAATTTCCATCTCTCATTAGGATCAGCCACTACAAGGAGTGGCTCAGACATTGGTTTTTTGTTTTATTTTTTTTTTTTTTGAAGAATTATTTAATGGGCTTTAATGGATTTATCCTTCTTTTGAAAAGCTGTGTAATTTTGGGGGTCTCTCCCTGTGAGCTCAGGGATCTCCAATTCCCAACATTGCTGAATTTGGAAAATCCCTCTGAGTTCACGGAATCCAAGTTGTGGTCACCAGCCCTGAGTGCCACCTCCAGGGCATGGGGACTCCAAACCACCCTGGGCAGCTTTTCCCAACTTTTTCCATGAGGAAATTCCTGCTGATGTTCCCCAGCAGGGCAGCCTTGTCCAAGTGATGAACCCCGGCAGGAAAAGAAAAGGAAATAAGAAGGAAAAAAAAATTCATGAGGAAAATCCTAGAAAAGGCAGACAAACAGCAGGATAAAAAGGAGAGAGTTTTGGGAAGGGTGGTGACGTTCTGCACGTGCCTAACCCTTCCCTTTTTCCTAATTAATTCCGCATTTAAGAGCTGATTTCTCCTCTGTGTTTGACCAAAAAAAAAACCACAAAAAACTCTGCAGTGGTGACAGAGCTGCACGTGGCACCCAGAGGTGGTGACTGGTTTTTTTTTGTTGTTTTTTTTTTTAATCCAAAACGGATTAATTTGTATAAAAAGCCACCCCCAGGTGAGCTGATTTGTATGTAGGGCTTCATACGCTGTCTTCTGTGGTTTAAACTTTAAAAGGGAAAATAATTGGATTTCCTAACGAGGTTGTCTCTAATTAGAAGGCTGAGCTTGTGCCCTTTTGAATCAATACATTTGTTTTTCTTGCCTGGCTCTGCTCTTGATCAGAGCTTTGTGTGGGTACTGAGCAAGGGGTGAGGGTTTCCTATCTCTGATACTTCCTGCCGTGGATAAATGACTTAATTATAATTATTCTTCAGCTTTTAAAAAAAAAAAAAAAACAACAAAAACCAACCCACAGTATTATCCTTCCATCTCTTGATTATTTATTAAGGGCTGTGATCTGTGAGCATGAATCACCACTGTCCTCCAAATTCTCGTTTTATTTCTTCCTCTCCTGCTTTGTTTTCTTCCCCAAATCATTTCCCATCTTGGAATTTTGCAGCTTTTAGGTTTTTAAGCGGGGTTTGGTGGGGTTTTTTTAGGTTTTTTGGGGGTTTTTTTGGTAGCCCAGCCCCAGAGCCGTCTGTGCCTCCTGCCCCAAACGGTGCCACGTGTGGTGATGGGGAGCACTGAGAAGGGGGAGATCACAGCGACACGAACATTTCTGGCCTCATTTCGGGGGGTTTTCAGCCCGTGGAGCCATGCAGGGGTGACACTGGTGGGGTTTTTGGGGTCCCTTTGGGATCCCTGAGGCTGCTCCTGCAGCCCTCAGTGCCTGAGCAAATTCCCGAGCCTTGCCCAGATAGAATTTGGCTCTCAGAGCTCTCAGACCAGCAGGGAAAACAAAACCAGCACATGCAGAAAGGCACAAATCCATGGTTTATTCTATTTTATTCTAGTTTATACTATTCTAGTTTATTCTATTTTATTCTATTTTATTCTATTCTAGTTTATTCTATTCTATTCTATTCTATTCTAGTTTATTCTATTCTAGTTTATTCTATTCTAGTTTATTCTATTCTAGTTTATTCTATTCTATTCTATTCTAGTTTATTTTATTCTAGTTTATTCTATTCAGGCATCCTATCCAGCATATACCCATAGCTATTGTTTTACAGGGGTTTTTATATCTTTTGAGGGTTTTTTTTACAATTTGCACCAATTCCCAAGGGAATTCTGCTTTCTAACCAATCCCTGAGGGATTTCACATTCAAAGCTGGCCCGTGGATACTAAAAGAGAATGAACCACTAATATTAAAGATAGATCAGAGGGTCTAAAGGGATAGAAGCTAAATTCCTTTTGTATTCCTCATTTCACAATCCATTTCTCATCTCTAAGCTCTGGTTTTCCAAGGAGCTTGTCCTGAGGATGCAGGGAAACTTTTTTTCTGTGTTTTCTGCTCCCTCAGCCCAGGAGGAGGGTCCAGCTCTTGGTGAGGTGTCTGAGAGGAGCTGGGATTGACCAGAACAGCAAAACCAGCCCTGAACTCCCCCCAAAACACTTTGGGTTCTCCTGGGGGCACTGAAGGAACAATTCCTGTTGTTGTCCCCAAAATTGCTCCGGGTTAATTGAAAAATCAAGGAAGAAATCTGAAATGGATCCGGATTTACATTCCCTCGTGGAATTGTGTCCTGAAGGGGGATGCCCTTCATTTTTAGGGTCGTAGCTGCAGTTTTGGGATGAGCAGTGGCTGGAAAAGTGGAACTGGATCCATCCCTGGAAGTGTCCAAGGCCAGGCCGGGTGGGACTTGGATCACCCTGGGGTAGGGGAAGGTGTCCCAGCTGGAATTTGATCTTTATGGTCCCTTCCAATCCAAACCATCTGTAATTCCACGAAAAGCTGCAGCTGTCACCTCCCAGCCCCCTGGATTTTTCCACCTCTCCATCAGGAGCTCTGCAGGTGGAAGCAGCAGCTCCCCACAATTTGCAGATTTTGGATTTAAAATGCTGCTCACTGCTCTGTGTGTGTGTGCAAACATCCCTGCAGCCTTCAGGAGGTGCAGGAATTACAGTAATTGCTGCTTTCCCTGCATTTTCCCTTTGGTGTTGTGAGCTTTCAGAATTATCTTTGCAAATTCCTGCCTGCCCCCGTATAACCATTCTCACCTCTAATAACTCCAAAGGGAAAAATCCATGGGATTTTTTGCTCAAGCCAGGCCTGAAAAATCCATTTCTTCTGCATTACTTGACTGTGAAGTCACCTCATTTCTTGCTGTTTTGTCCTTTTTTTTTTTTTTTTTGGCACTCACTCATCCCCCTCTGTATTTAAATGGTTCCACCGTGATCTTCAAATATAAAAATTTTGGGTCTTCTTTACCATCTTCAGTTTCTTGCTTGTCCTGTCTGGTGATTTTTCATAAAATCACAGAATTTGGGTTGGAAAGGACTTTAAAGATCATTGAATTCCAGCCCCTGCCATGGGCAGGGACATCCCAGGATGCTCCAGCCTGGCCTTGGACACTTCCAGGGATCCAGGGGCAGCTCTGGGAATTCTATTCCAGGGCCTCTCCACTCCCATCATAAATCTTCCTTCTCTCCTGTCTCACTCTCCCCTCATTTAGTTTTTATCCAGATTTTCTCTAAGTGCTTCCTACTTAACCTTTTTGACTTTCCCATTAGAGCAGCAATTCTGGATGTTGCCAAAGCACCTCCCTAATCTCCCCCCAAAAAAAAAAAAAAAAAAAAAAGGGAGATAAGGGACAGAATTTATATTTCTCCTCTTTTTTTCTTTTTTTTTTTTTTTTGGTCCTTTTGGCTAATTCAGCTCCCAGACTGGAATTCCTGCCTGGAGAATCCATTCCTGTCTGATGCAGAGCAGGCCCCCCACTGCAGCAGGAAGGGATAATTAAAGTGGGATCCTTTATTCTGAAACATCACACCCAAGGTCCTCCTGTGCAGAAGAGATCAAGTCATTCTCAGGGAAATCAGGATTTCATTTGGAATTCACCTGGCCACCTTTTGAAAACTTTATTTTTTTAATTTTTTTTTTTTTCTGGGGGGGGTGGTTAGAGGTGAATATTAACATTTAAATGGAGAATGGTGTTAATAGCCCTCAGAGCAGCTGAGCTCATCCTGATTTCTTTTTTTTTCCCCCCTAAATGAGAAAGCTTCTTAATTTTTATTCTCTTGCTCCAAGAAAAGAGTTCAAGAGACCGTTTTTTAATATGGATCTCTCCATATAGAAACTCAATATTCCTCCTTGCAAAACGAGTTCCCGGTTGGCAATTTGCTGTTTTACTTTCAAAAGTGCTGCTTAAAACCCAACGAAACAAACTGGTTTGGGGGGATCAGGTGGATTCTGAATTTCTGCTTTGCCTGTGGGATGGTTTTTCCTGCACCTGGGATCCATTTCCAAGCCCATGAAAGGAATATTTAACCTTCCCTGTCTGCTCTCAGCACAGAGCTCGTGGTGGATTTTCCAGGGGCAATTCCACGTGGATAAATGGAGCAGGGAGAATTCAGTTTTGTGTTATTTGCTCTTAGGCTTGTCCTAAAAAATGCCCAAAAATATTCATGGCAGCTTTGGAGCCAATGGCATTGCCAGTGGTCAGAGGAACAAGCCATGGGTGTCTTGGTTGGGATGCGAGTTCATCACACGAAAATGGGTTTTATTTTTTAAAAAAGAAACAAATCCTTGCCATCCAAACCATCAAAATGATTTAATTACCTTGTGTGAGGAGGACATTAATGATTTGGGATACCTCAGGCAATCCTTCACTCCTCATTCCCCAAAATATTCCATCAACACTGGGGCTGGATGCCAGGGGAGAAGTTTGGTTTTTTTTTTTGCCACCCTGAAGAGCTGAGGGTTTGGAGCAGATGAATTCCCTTGTGAAGGGCAGCTCTCACTCCACAGGAATTTGGGAGAGATGCTCCCTGAGAAGCTGCTCTGTGGTTTTGTGTTGTAAAATCTCTGCTGTCAGATCAGCCCAGCAAATCCCATCGGTGCCTTTCAGCACATGAGGGATAACTGAGAGCCAACATGGGAATAAAAGGATTTCCCTGTTGGGAATATCCCCCCCAAAAAAACACGAAAACGTCCCTGGCACACTTTGTTCCCATCAGCTGCATTCCCACAATCCTACAATGGGATTGAGTTGGGTTGGAAGGGGCTTCCAAAATCACCCAGTGCCACCCCTGGCATGGCAGGGACACCTTCCCCTGTGCCAGGGTGCTCCCAGCACCATCCAAAATGGCCTGGGACACTTTTTGCTCCAAAGCCAAAAAAATCCATGGCTGTTGGATCTCAGGAATCTGGAGTTTTTGGAGTTTTCTGCCCTTCCAGGCACAGACACCCCTTGGAAAACTCTGCTCTGGAGCTGGAACCTTGGAGAAGGCTTGGAAATGTGAATAATGAGTTAGGAAATGTGAATAATGAGTTAGAAATCACCAATGTGCAGTTCACAAATGTGTGTGTTTCCACTGAGAAATGAGGTTTAAATTTTAAGGTTTTTCAGCACAGTGGTGGCTGTGGGACAAGATGGAAAATTCTGGGTGGTGTTTTTTTTCTTTGTTCATTTTCTTCTTCCTCACAGAACTCGGGCAGTGACCTTTGGATTGGTCAGTCAATGTCACTCTGAGGGTGGTGGGAATCTATTATTGGGTCAAAAAGATAAATAATATAAGTGTTAAACTTTTATTGGTTTGTTTAGCTTTCAAAGGCCTTGAAGCAGGCTCAGTCTAGAGCCATTTTTCCCCACTTCTAGCAGGGAGCTGGAGGTGTTGTCACACTTTTTATAATTTTTTGATAAAATATAATAAACATCCAAGCCCAAACACGAGAATTGTCTAATAATTGTTTCTAATAATCCTGGCTCAGAGGGAAAACAGAGACTGATGAGAAAGCACTGATGAGTGGTGCCAGGCCCAGCACACAGCCCCACACCTTCCCAAAGTGACAGAGCTCCTTAAAGGGGAAAAAAAAATACAAAAAAAAGGACTAAATGTGCATAAAATGATCACTGGACAAGGCCCAGCAGCACAGCCCCATCCTCTCCTCACAGCTCCTCCCTCACCTGTCCTGAACCTGAAGAATCCCTCACAACCTCGGGATTCATCTGTCACTTTTCTCAGGATCAGATTATTTTTTAATTAAATTTTTTTTTTTTTTTCCTCTAAAAGAAAGGCAGGCAGCAGGGGGAAGGAGCTCAAGGTGTGCATTTTTAATTGGGTGCAATTAAAAACCCGCCCGAGGCCAAGCCCCATTTGCATGAGTAATTATTCACTCCATTACAGAGTCTGCTCAACTTTGCCTTCCTTGTCTTTGAAATATTAATAAATATTGATCAGGCAGTCTGCTGTTTGCCAGCTCTGGTGGACTCAGCCTCTGATGTTATCAAATAATGAAATATGAAAGAGGGATTGGGATGAGCCTCTTGTTCTGTGATTTTTTTTTAATTTTTTTTATTTTATTTAGGCTCTCCATTTTCCTTTCACAAGCGTGGTTGTCCCTGCCATTACAAACCCTGTTTTTGATTAGCAAGAGGTGGCTGAAGAAAGTGAGTTGTGAAAGGATGGAGGGAATAAATAAATGGAGGACAGGTGAGGGCAACCTGTGTTTTGAAAGCTGAGGTTTAAAACCAAGGAAAATTCAATTCAATTCAATTAAAAATGTATCAAATTAAAGTTATCAAAATTAAATTTAAATTATCAATTAATTGATAAAAAGTTATCAAAAGCTCAGTCTATCGTCTGACAAATAGGGTAATAAATAATTCTATGGGATTGGCAAACCGAACCAAAGAGCAAATTCAGCTCCCCAAGCTTTCTGTTGGCTTTAATGGGAGCACGGGGAAGCTGATTTACCCTTCCCACATCATCGGGAAAAGCTCCCAGGAAAGGGCAGGAAAAGCTGCCAGGAAAGGGCAGGAAAAGCTGCCAGGAAAAGTTTCCAGGAAAAATTTCCAGGAAAAGCTCCCAGGAAAAGCTCCCAGGAAAAGCTTCAAGGAAAAGCTCCCAGGAAAAGCTTCCAGGAAAAGTTTCCAGGAAAAGCTTCCAGGAAAAGCTTCCAGGAAAAGCTTCCAGGAAAAGTTTCCAGGAAAAGCTCCCAGGAAAAGCTTCAAGGAAAAGTTTCCAGGAAAAGCTTCCAGGAAAAGCTTCCAGGAAAAAGCTTCCAGGAAAAGTTCCCAGGAAAAGTTTCCAGGAAAAGCTTCAAGGAAAGGGCAGGAAAAGCTTCCAGGAAAAGTTTCCAGGAAAGGGCAGGAAAAGCTTCAAGGAAAAGCTTCCAGGAAAAGCTTCCAGGAAAAGTTTCCAGGAAAAGCTTCCAGGAAAAGCTTCCAGGAAAAGCTTCCAGGAAAAGCTTCCAGGAAAAGCTCCCAGGAAAAGCTTCAAGGAAAAGTTTCCAGGAAAAGCTTCCAGGAAAAGCTCCCAGAAAAAGCTTCCAGGAAAAGTTCCCAGGAAAAGTTTCCAGGAAAAGCTTCAAGGAAAGGGCAGGAAAAGCTTCCAGGAAAAGTTTCCAGGAAAGGGCAGGAAAAGCTTCAAGGAAAAGCTTCCAGGAAAAGCTTCCAGGAAAAGCTTCCAGGAAAAGCTTCAAGGAAAAGCTCCCAGGAAAAGCTTCAAGGAAAAGCTCCCAGGAAAAGCTTCCAGGAAAAGCTCCCAGGAAAAGTTTCCAGGAAAAGCTTCCAGGAAAAGCTTCCAGGAAAAGCTTCCAGGAAAGGGCAGGAAAAGTTTCCAGGAAAAGCTCCCAGGAGAAGCTCCCAGGACTCAGCCATGGGATATCTGGGGGAGAAGAGAGCAGATCAAGGCAGGGGGGGAACTGGAAAGGTTTTCAGGTCTCTGTCAACCCAAAGCATTCAGTGAATCTCAATAAAGGGGATTTGTGTCACTCTGGCTTCAGGACCTGCCCACGCTGGGGGATTTCAGGACGATGTCGGTGCTTTGTTCAGGACGGGCTGAATAAAAGCAAGAATTCACGGAATTCTGCGGAAATAAAGTTCTGGACCGTCAATAACCACAGTTAATCAGGGTGTGATTCTGAATAAACTTCTCTTTCTTCCTCTCATAAAAAACAACCTTGTGGCCGTGCATCTTATTTCTGCCACGCTTAAAGGGTTAAAAGGTTAAAACCCCTTTCCACACAGCCCAAACCATGGTGGGATTTTGGAACGATGTCGGTGCTTTGTTCAGGACGGGCTGAATAAAAGCAAGAATTCAGGGAATTCTGCGGAAATAAAGTTCTGGACCGTAATCACCACAATTAATCGGGGTGTGATTCTGAATAAACTTGTCTTTTTCTTCCTCTCATAAAAAACAACCTTGTAGCCGTGCATCTTATTTCTACCTCACTTAAAGGGTTAAAACCCCTTTCCAGGGCTGCAGAGCCCAAACCATGGTGGGATTTTGGCTGAATAAAAGCCAGAATTCAGGGAATTCTGCGGAAATAAAGTTCTGCACCGTCGATAACCACAATTAATGGGGTTTTTTTTTGTCTCTTTGCAGGCAGTATTACGAGATGCTCTACAACACTGCGGACGAGCTGCTGAACCTGGTGGTGGATCAGGGCGTGAAGTACACGGAGCTGGAATACATTTACGCCCTGAACCTGCTGCACCGCAGCCAGACCGGCGTGGGCGACCAAACCACGCAGAACATGAGGCTGCAGCGCCTCAAGGAGATCATCTGTGAGCAGGCTGCCATCAAACAGGCCACCAAGGACAAGAAAATCACCACCGTGTGACCGCCCCGTCGATACCCACGCCACCCGTGGCGCCTCCGCGATTTAAAAAAAAAAATATTATTATTTTTTTCTGTTTTAATCGGAAAAAAAAAAAAAAAAAAAAAAAAAAGGGAATTTTCTGGGCGTTGTGAGGAGGGAAATGCAGTTTGAGATTTGGGGTTGGGGCGGTTTGGATGTGTAGGCACATAACGTTTCTTCAGTGTTCTCCCAAAAGCAGCAGGAACCCTCGCCGGGGTTTGGGGTGGGATATCGGGCTTTGCTCTGCTGCTGCTGCTGCTGCTTTGCCTCGGGATGTAAAGGGAGCTGTGGGGTGCGAAAAGGGGAAAATCGGGGTCTTGGAAATTCAGACCACACTAAATAATCATCAGCCTGCCAGTCAATCCCAAACCTGCTGATCAAACGTGGGATCTGGATGGTTTGGAGATTTTTTTTTTTTTTTTTTTTGGAGCCTGCTGAGCTTTGCTGGTGTTTTCTCCGGGCTGTACCCACGGGAATTGTTCTGCTGTTGCCACTGCTGAAAGATGTGATTGTTTATTCCTTCAGGTGCTCATCAGCCCGGTCTCCACGTGGGAGGTAACACGGGACCATTTGTTTCCACTTCTCCAATTCTCATCATCCCCGAACCATCCGGCCGCCAGGGTGGCTGCAGGAGAAAATTGCCAATAGAAAATCACAAAAAAAAAAAAAAAAAAAAATTCCCTCTCTCGTTCTGAATGTTATCCTTGAGTCCCCCCCCTCCAGCTCCAGAGATATTTTGTGGCTGTCTTTTAATGCACTGGAAGGACGGGCAGGGTGGTGTAGCTGGGCACCAATGATCAGCTCAAATGCATCAAATCCGGGGTCTGAGGCACACCCAGGGCACCAATTCTGCCCTGCCTTGACCCTCTAAATCCACCTGGCAAAATGTTCTTTATTCCTCTAAAAATCACAATCCACTGCACTTGGATTTGACAGGAAAATTGGGGACCCGGCTGGGTTTCCTGTGCTGAGAAAAAGTTTCTCTGAGCTGTAGGTGCTTCGTGTGTCAACCTTGAAATTGCAGAATTAAAGGATGTTTAAAGGCTCTGGTGGTTTTGTCTGGATGTTTTTAAGAACTGTAGTTCCCGAGGTGTTTAAAAGATTCCTTTCCAGGCCCAAATTCAATGTTCTCCAAGGCTCCATCAGAGTGGAAATGATTTTCTGAGTCACTCAATCCAACCCCCAGCTAGCACAGCCCAGCTCGAGAGGCTTCTCACCCATCAGCACCCATCAGCTCTCGTCCTCAGGAATCTTCTGAGGGTTTTTTTCCCCCCCTCATTTTATTCCCAATCCTTTTTTTTTTTTTATGTCAATAAGCACCTGCAGGAGGTGTTTCCTTTCCCTGATGGGTGGAGAATTCCATGAGGGATGATGGTGATGGGGACGTTGCTGGGATCACACACACTGAGCTGTGCTGTGCTGGAAGTCCTGGAATGTTGGATATTCCCTACCTGGCCTTTGGAAAAGGGACAGGGAGCAGCTTGGGACAAGGAAATGCCATTTTCAGACCCTTTGAGGTGATGTGTGAGGAGCTCTGAATTCACACTGGGCTGCTGTGGCCTAGTGTAGTGTGCAGCTGGTTAATTATTAATTTCTTAATAAGCTGAGGCTCTGCTTTGCTGATCTCAGCCTTTGCAGTCCACATTTCCCACCCAGCCAGCAGCTGTGCAGGACAGATGGGATAAAATCAGGAAAATCTCATCTTTGGGAGTATTTTTGAGTCTAAAACAAATTATTTAAGCTGGTTTTCCCTGAGCTGCTCCTCTCGTTGTCCATCCCAGCCCCACAAGGTGTGAAGAGAGCAGCAGTGACACTCAGGGACTCACCTCCAGCAGGTGGAGAGGAAAGAGAAGATTTTGCAGCTGAATTAATTCGAGTTTACAATTCCCTGGTGTCTCCTCAAGAGCTCAGACTCTCAGTCCTCTCCAAACCTTCACGAGGGAAGTAAATATCCCAAGGATCACAGTCAGCCCCCCAGGGACATTCCCTGCTCCAGCTTCCTCTCTACATCACAAGAACATTGGGCTCCATGATCTTTCCAAGCTTAATTCCATTATTTTTCCTTCCCTCTTCGAATCCTCATCAAAGGATCCTGGCTGAGTATTTTTTCCCTGGGAAAGCGGTTTTGGGATGAACCACGGATGTTGTGATTTTTGAAGCCCAGAAATTGGGTTGTTTATCACAGAGAGCTGCTCAGGAGAACAGGAGGCTCAGGGGAGATCTCCTCACTCTCTGCAAGTCCCTTACAAGAGGTTGTAGCCAAGTGGGATTTGATTTCTTCTCCCCTAAGCAACAGGAAACAACCTCAAGTTTTAGCAGGAAAGGTTTAGATTGGAAATCACCTCAAGTTTTATTAGGAAAGGTTTAGATTGGAAATCTCCTCAAGTTTTACCAGGAAAGGTTTAGACTGGAAATGACCTCAAGTTTTACCAGGAAAGGTTTAGACTGGAAATGACCTCAAGTTTTAGCAGGAAAGGTTTAGATTGGAAATGACCTCAAGTTTTACCAGGAAAGGTTTAGATTGGAAATGACCTCAAGTTTTACCAGGAAAGGTTTAGATTGGATATATGAGGGAAAAGATCCCCTTGCAAAGGCTCTGGCCTGAGTGTTGGTGTTTATTTCAAACCTCTCTAACAGGAGATATTCTGGGTGTAGGGGAGAGATTTTGGGAACGATTTTTGTTGACAGGGCTGGGCTGTGGGTAGAGACAAGCTGGTTGGGAGTAAACAACTCAGCCAATCCCCTCCTCACCATCCTCTGCAGCCACACTCACGGGGCTCCCTCTAGAAGAAGAAGGTGAGAGAGCCCTGAAGGGTTTGGAAAGGCCCCTGAGGCCACATTTGGTCACCAGGTGTTGGTCCAGGAGGCCACCAAGTCCTGGGCACGGAGGAGCCACCACCCTGTTGGGTTTGGGTGCTCAGGTGTCCCCATGGTCCTGTCCAGCTTTATCAGGCTCTGCCTGTGCCAGGTTTAGCAGTTCTTAGGGATGGAACAGAAGCTGAAGGCCCCTGGAAGCTCCTTGGGGAACTTTGCTGCCTTGCCAGCACTGATGTTTCCTTTCCTGTCGGCTGGATCCTGTTTGTCCATCCCGGCCCGTGGGAATCAGTCACACAGGGCATTTATCACACATTGGCAGTGGGAAATGGTTTCCCAAAGGGGGAAAAAAAACACAAGAGGGTGTTGGAAACGGTGCAAAAATCCCAGGAATCTCCTTTATCTTGGATCTGAGCTGTGCAGAGCACCCCTGCAGGAGGGAGCCAGTCCTCACTCTGGGATCTCTCACAAGAGCACAGAAAATCTCCAGTTCTGCATCCAGTGCTGGCATCCAACAGCAGCACGGCCTGGAGCTGCTGGGGAGAGTCCAGAGGAGGCTCCAGGGCTGGAGCCAGGCTGGGAGAGCTGGGAATGTTCACCTGGAGAGGAGAAAACTCCAAGGAGAGCTTCCAGAACATTCCAGGGAATAAAGGGGCTCCAGGAGAGCTGGAGAGGGACTGGGGACAAGGGACAGAGGGACAGGACACAGGGAATGGCTTCAGATTGGAAAAGGGGAGATTGGGGGGGGATCTTGGGAAGGAATCCCTGGCTGGGCTGGAATTGCCAGAGCAGCTGTTGATGCCCCTGGATCCCTGGAATGTCCAAGGAAGGGTTGGAGCACCCTGGGACAGTGGAAGTGTCTCTGCCATGGCAGGGGTGGCACTGGATGATTTTAAGGTCCCTTCCCACCCAAACCATTCCAGGATTCTGTTCCCTTCCCCACAAATGATTTTGCTGTCCTGACTGACCCTGCAGGACACAACAGTTCACAGACAGAGCCTGCAGATTGTGTTTTGTAAAGGCCCATGGAATGGTGGCAGCTGTGCCAGGAATCACTGAAGGGAAATGCTCCTCTGGTGCTTAAAGAGACAAGGTAATGCTTCTCCAGACCACAAACCCGAAATGTTTCCATGGGGAAATGATGTAAATGTTCATGAGGGCTTCACAATTTCCTTTTTACAACCTCATAATCTTTACTGGGTTTTAATTATCCCACGATCTTGAAGCCTGTGCCAGACACAATAGGAAAGGTGGAAGGAAAAGCAAATTTCTCTGGTTCCTTTCACAGTTTAAGTGTCAGCCTCTATAACACATCTCTCCTGAGAGATTCTTCCTTTATTTTTATCCTCTTGATTAAGGATGATACAAACCTGCCTGGCAGATATAAATTCATCTATTGGATGTACACACACGGGCATGGATAGGACAGAGATGGATGATGGATGGATGATGGATGATGGATGATGGATGGATGGATGGATGATGGATGGATGGATGATGGATGGATGATGGATGATGGATGGATGGATGATGGATGGATGATGGATGATGGATGATGGATGATGGATGGATGGATGGATGATGGATGATGGATGGATGATGGATGATGGATGATGGATGGATGGATGATGGATGGATGATGGATGATGGATGGATGATGGATGATGGATGGATGATGGATGATGGATGATGGATGATGGATGGATGGATGGATGATGGATGATGGATGATGGATGGATGATGGATGATGGATGATGGATGGATGGATGATGGATGGATGATGGATGGATGATGGATGGATGATGGATGATGGATGATGGATGATGGATGGATGATGGATGATGGATGATGGATGGATGATGGATGGATGATGGATGGATGGATGGATGATGGATGGATGATGGATGATGGATGATGGATGGATGATGGATGATGGATGATGGATGGATGATGGATGGATGATGGATGATGGATGATGGATGATGGATGATGGATGGATGGATGATGGATGGATGATGGATGATGGATGGATGATGGATGGATGATGGATGATGGATGATGGATGGATGATGGATGGATGATGGATGATGGATGATGGATGATGGATGATGGATGATGGATGATGGATGGATGATGGATGGATGATGGATGATGGATGATGGATGATGGATGATGGATGATGGATGGATGATGGATGATGGATGATGGATGATGGATGGATGATGGATGGATGGATGATGGATGATGGATGATGGATGATGGATGATGGATGATGGATGATGGATGATGGATGGATGATGGATGATGGATGATGGATGATGGATGGATGGATGGATGATGGATGATGGATGGATGATGGATGATGGATGATGGATGGATGATGGATGATGGATGATGGATGATGGATGATGGATGATGGATGATGGATGGATGGATGATGGATGATGGATGATGGATGATGGATGATGGATGATGGATGATGGATGGATGGATGATGGATGATGGATGGATGATGGATGATGGATGATGGATGGATGGATGATGGATGATGGATGGATGGATGATGGATGATGGATGATGGATGGATGATGGATGGATGATGGATGATGGATGATGGATGATGGATGATGGATGGATGATGGATGATGGATGATGGATGATGGATGGATGATGGATGGATGGATGATGGATGATGGATGATGGATGATGGATGGATGGATGGATGGATGATGGATGATGGATGATGGATGATGGATGGATGGATGGATGGATGATGGATGATGGATGATGGATGATGGATGGATGGATGGATGATGGATGATGGATGGATGATGGATGATGGATGATGGATGGATGATGGATGATGGATGATGGATGATGGATGATGGATGATGGATGATGGATGATGGATGGATGGATGGATGGATGATGGATGATGGATGATGGATGGATGGATGGATGATGGATGGATGGATGATGGATGGATGGATGGATGATGGATGATGGATGATGGATGATGGATGGATGATGGATGGATGATGGATGATGGATGATGGATGGATGATGGATGATGGATGATGGATGATGGATGATGGATGATGGATGATGGATGGATGGATGATGGATGATGGATGATGGATGATGGATGATGGATGATGGATGGATGGATGGATGATGGATGATGGATGATGGATGGATGATGGATGATGGATGATGGATGGATGGATGATGGATGATGGATGGATGGATGATGGATGATGGATGGATGATGGATGGATGGATGATGGATGGATGATGGATGATGGATGATGGATGATGGATGGATGGATGGATGATGGATGATGGATGATGGATGATGGATGGATGGATGATGGATGATGGATGATGGATGGATGATGGATGATGGATGATGGATGGATGATGGATGATGGATGGATGATGGATGATGGATGGATGGATGATGGATGATGGATGGATGGAGGATGGATGGATGGATGGATGGATGGATGATGGATGGATGGATGATGGATGATGGATGATGGATGGATGATGGATGGATGGATGGATGATGGATGGATGGATGATGGATGATGGATGATGGATGATGGATGATGGATGATGGATGGATGATGGATGGATGATGGATGATGGATGATGGATGGATGGATGGATGATGGATGATGGATGGATGGATGATGGATGATGGATGATGGATGATGGATGATGGATGATGGATGGATGGATGGATGATGGATGATGGATGATGGATGATGGATGATGGATGATGGATGATGGATGATGGATGGATGAACCCCCCAGGGATACCAAGGTGTGATTCTCCCCCAGACTCAGCCCCTGCCACTCACTCCAGCTCTGTCTGGAGGGATTTGCTGAGGAGCCTTTGCCCTGGGGCTCTCTCTTTGTCTTTCACCGCAGCAGTTTTGTTTTCTTGGCATGAATCACAACTGCAGATCTCGTTCTGGCTGTGGGGGATGGCAGTGGAGGGGAGGGACTCACACAGGGAGCAGGGAAGGGCTGCCAGGAGGAAATGAGCTCTGCAGTAAACTCGGGTCTCCTGCTCACACACCAGCAGGGAGCTCTGTTTGGAGTTTTTTTACAGAGCTGAGACACTGAAAATCCCACAAATCCTCAGGCTTTGGGATTCATTCCCACTATAGAACACCCTGCTCGCCGCTGCTCCACGAAGCTGCCTGTGCTGTAATTCCAGGAATTCATTAGCCCAGGATTCATCCCACCATCCTTTAAATACCCGGTGACCCACATGAGTTCTATCCCAGGAACAGCCTGGATGTCCAAGGCTGTGAGTGCAGAGCAGGGAATGCTGCACCCTGAGGGCTCTGTGCTCCAAACAGATGATAAATTCCAAAGGAGCTGAGATCCAGGGAAGTCAAACGTTGCTCTCCTGGTGGACTGGCCCTGTTCTTTCATTCCTGGCTGGGAAATTAGGATTCCATCCCAATCCGAGCTGGAGCTGCCCGTGCCCTGCAGTTCCAGTTCCCGTTTTTTGCATTGAGCAGGCAGCGTGCTCAGAAATGAGGTGTTTTACTTTATTTTCCATTCTTTCCTTTGCTGATTGGATCTAACACACAAAAAAAAAAAAAACCCCGAGGTGGCTGTGGCCAGCATATAATCATTAAATTTGCTTTTGGATGACCTGTGTGAAATTCATCAGGAGTAATTTATTGGGAAGTTGATTGCATCGGTGTTCATTATTGACTGTGTTAAGCTGAGGCACAGTGGCAATCAGGGGAGGAAATTGGACAGTTCGGGCCTTGGACTTTGGTGTTTGGAATTTTCTCTGCTGAGCTGCAGCAATGAAATGTGTTTGGCACAGCCAGGTCCCCTCTTGGGCTACCTCAGCTCATCCCGTGGCAGCCAGCCACGGGCAGAGAAGGGCTGGGAAAAGGAGAGGGGAAACTCAAAGCAGGAATCCTGCTCCTGGTGCTGAGCACTTCCAAAGGCCTGTGGTGATTTTAATTAATATTAAGGTGATTTTCCACGCCTCTGTCCCCCAGCTGGGGCAGAGCTGCTGCTCTTGCTCCTGGCTGAGTCCCCTGATGGGAGGCTGAGCCTGAGCTCAGCAAAACCAGGACTAAGAGGAGAGAGAGAGAGCTGGGACCAGGATGGCCCCAGGGCAGGGACGGGACCCTGCTGAGGGACACCCTGGAATTTGGGGACAACTCTGGCCATTCATGAAAAGAAGGTGTTGGAGCATGTCCAGGGCAGGGAATGGAACTGGGGATGGGTCTGGAGAACCAGGAATGGCTGAGGGAGATGGGAATGGAGAACCAGGAATGGCTGAGGGAGCTGGGAAGGGGCTGAGCCTGGAGAAAAGGAGGCTCAGGGGGGCCCTTGTGGCTCTGCACAACTCCCTGACAGGAGGGGACAGCCGGGGGGATTTGGGATCTGGGAACAGGGACAGGAGGAGAGGGAACGGCCTCAGGGTGGGCATGGGGAGCTCAGGGTGGATTTTGGGAAAAAACTCTTCCCCAAAAGAGCTGCCCAGCTGCCCATGGCAGTGGAGAATCCCTATGCCTGGAGGGATTTAAAATCCATGTGGATGTGGCACTTGGGGACACGGCTGAGTGGTGGCCTTGGCAGTGCTGGGCACGGTTGGATTTGAGGGATTTAATGGTTGGATTTGAGGGATTTGAGGGATTTGATGGTTGGATTTGAGGGATTTGATGGATGGATTTGATGGATTTGATGGATTTGATGGTTGGATTTGAAGGATTTGATGGATTTGATGGTTGGATTTGATGGATTTGATGGATTTGATGGTTGGATTTGATGGTTGGATTTGATGGATTTGAGGGATTTGATGGTTGGATTTGAAGGATTTGATGGTTGGATTTGAGGGATTTGAGGGATTTGATGGATTTGATGGTTGGATTTGATGGATTTGATGGTTGGATTTGATGGTTGGATTTGATGGATTTGATGGTTGGATTTGATGGATTTGATGGTTGGATTTGATGGATTTGATGGTTGGATTTGATGGTTGGATTTGATGGATTTGATGGTTGGATTTGATGGATTTGATGGTTGGATTTGATGACCTTTGCAGTCTTTCCCCACAACTCTGTGATGTCCCAGGCCACTCTTGTCTCCTCATCCAAGACTTCCCAGATTCCAGCGGGGAGCTGGCAGCTGTCCCCACACGGAGCCTCCTCCACATTGCAGCCCCCTCTGATGTGACACCGACACTCCCCAGTGCAAAACTGTGGGAAGGTTCGGCAAGAAACACAAGGAGACCACGGGGAAATGAGCAAACCCAAGCCAGGAGCTGCAGGGAACTGATGTAAAAAGGAGTTTGGATGTGCTCCCAGCAGGAATCCCAGGAGCACAGCCCCGGGAAGAAGCTGAAGGGAAGGTGTCAAAGAAATTCCCATAAATTCTCCATAAAAGCTGCACTTGCACAGCTGAGTTTAATGGGATTTAAGTTGCCTGTTCTTCACCTCACTCCTCTTGCTACTCAGGAACATTTGGAGTTTTTTTTTTTTTCCTTTTCTTCCTTTTCCTATTCCTTTTCTTTTCTTTTCTTTTCTCTTTTCTTTTCTTTTCTTTTCTTTTCTTTTCTTTTCTTTTCTTTTCTTCTTTTCTTTTCTTTTCTTCTCTTTTTCTTCTTCTTCTTCCTCCTCTTTCTCTTCCTCCTCCTCCTCTTCCTCCTCCTCCTCCTCCTCCCCAGTGAATTTGTGTGGGGCCCTTACAAAGTGCAGAGGGCTGCCCATAAATCTGCGTTGCATGTGGCGTGGATTTGGGAGCTGATTGTTTTTACAATCGAATAATTGATTAGTAAATCAATGTATTTAAGGGCCAGTGTTTGCCATCAACGCTGCTGAGTAGGAGGTGCTCCCTCTGTCAATGGTGGGGAGGTTTTATGAGGTTTTATTTTTATAACTGCAGATTTACAGCTTCAGCTCTGGGTTTTGGGGTTATTTTTAGTGGTCACTCAATGTTTGTTGTTCCAGACCCGGGAGAATTTGGGGAACACTTCACACCGCAGCCAGGCAGTGTTTGAAATCCAAAATAAAACAGAATATTCGGGGAAACATCTCCCCCATGCATGCCCCACCTCCCGTGGGGGTGACCCAGTTTGCAGATTTGGGCTATGAAACAGCAGGGTTTGGCCAGGAGAACATCCTGGAGATCCCCAAATCTTGGAGCAGCCACGGCAGCACAAGAGGGAGCAAAAAAAAAAAAAAAATCGCTGCCCTGGAGCAGCTCCTGCTTGGCTTTGCTGCTCTGCTGCTCCAGAATTGTTCTCCTGGGTCACAACAAAACCCCAAAACTTCCTGAGGATTCTGCCTGGGACAGGGGCTGGACAGAGTTAAAGGAATAAAAGTGGGGATTTATCAAAAACCCCTCAAAGGATTCACCTTGGGCAGTGCAAGAGCCTGAGAGAGGCAACACCCAAGATAGACCCCAGGTCACGAGTTTTCACACTTTTATAAGTTTTGGTTCATTTCCATATTGGGGTTCATTGTCCAATTCCAGCTCCAGGTTCTGCAGTCCCATCCTCCCACATTGCTCTCCTCAATGTGCTGTTATTTTTAATTTTTGTATAAATTACACTTTTTATACCCAAAGCTGCAGCGGTGTCCTTGGTTCTGGGGCTGGAAAAGGATTGTTTTGTGTGCCTGAGCTGTGAGGAGAACTTTTTGCTAATTTTTATGAAATTCAGAGTTATACATTAATGCAGCACAAAATCTGGAAAATCTGAAAGCTAAAATTTAAGGCATCACTCCCAGACAGGGCTCCTCATTCCCTTCCAGGATTTTCTGTCCTTTCTGAGCTCTCCTGCCCATCCCCGAGGCAGCTGGAGATTAATAAATTAATAAAAGTGGAAATGAATAAATCCCATTTAGTGGTTTGAACATTTATGACCAGCCAGATAATAAAAGGATGTCATTATTGCACTTACCATAATGTTTCCCCCAAGCACAGAGATAAAAGTCAGCAAGTAACGTCCATAAGGAGTTTTTATATTTCCTCTTCAATTTTTTTTTTTTTTTATTAGCAATAAACCATTCAAAAGTGGGTGGCACTTTACCAATAATGGAAATTCACTGCAATAATCCCATCCTCAATATTCAATTGTTTTACCACATGGATAAGTTATTATTTCCCCATGTTTATCTTGCAGGGACGTGTATTTGGAGACATTTTCTCCTTCTTTTCACCTTTATTTTCTGCCTTTTATTTCTCATTTTACCCCGTTCTGCACTGTAAAAAAAAAAAAAAAAAAAAGGTGGATGTTAGACCCAAAAACTTAAATATCTTTATCATTTTTACTTCAAATTTCTATGAGAAGCCGATTGGTGTCTGTAAGATACACATGATATAAAAACAAGAAAACACTCAAAGATATCTCAAAAGCTGTACTTTTGCTTTTTCTTGCTGGGACAGTCTCATCTCTCATTATTTCCCCAAAATTTGGCAAAATTATGTAGAATTCTTTTTTTTCCCATCAGTTCTGAAATTGTACTTTTTTCTCAAGGAAAAACAATTCATGAGCATCAACTGTGGAGCGTTAATGGTGTGTCGTGACAGAAAGTATATTAACAGAGATATATAAATAGATTTATATTTTTATATATTTACATTTTTATATATTTATATTTGGATATATCTATATATATAAAATTAATATTCCCAGGTCTGCTCCGGTGCAATTGGAGGCACAAAACTCATTTAAAGTCATCCCTTCAGGGGATAAGAGACACAGCCATTTACTGATCCCTAACAAGAAAAGGTGTTTTCCCCTTTTCACCCTGAAATCTCACTTTTTCGCTATTTTTGGCATTTCCCAATGGGATGGAGCAATGTCACGGGTGGGTTTCCGGGGACTGTGCTCATACCTGTGACACATGGCACGTGTTGAAAGCATTTGCATCCTCAGGGGTGTTAATTTTAATATGCAAATGAAGCTTAATAAGGGGCTGGGTTTCTCTGTAATAACTCTTTGGTCTCCTTCCACACACTGAGGCTCTGTCTTCACCAGAGAGTCTTTGTGCGCCTCTTTATCTCCTTAAATCGATATATTTATTACGTTTATAAGTTTGTTCTGCACCGGGAGGCAGGAGCGAGGCCAATGGCCGCCTCAGGGAGGCGAACTACAACTCCCATGATGCTCCGCGGCGCGGCGGCGAACTACCATTCCCATAACGCACCGCCGCACGCTCTGCCCTCCTATTGGCTGGCGGAGCGGCGGGCGCCAATCGTCTCCATGGCAACGCGTAAACAAATGGCGGCGGCCAGGCCTGAGCGGGGACCGATAGCGGAGTTTCCTTCGTCTCCTCCGTCCTTATTCCAGCTCATGGCGGGCGGCGAGGAGAAAGGGAGAGCAGGGGAGCCGCTTCTTCCTTCTGACCAGCCCCTGGCACCGGGGTTGCCCGAGGAGCAGCCCCAGCTCGGCCCGCCTCACGGCGAGGAGGAGGAGGAGGAGGAGGAGGAGGAGGAGGAGGAGGAGGAGGAGGAGGAAGAGCGTTCCGAGGTTCAGCGCAGCTGGCCGGGGAGGGGTGTGGGTTTGTGGGGGAAGTGCCCTTTCCCCCCCTCATCGCTCTGGGAGGGAATGGGGACATCGGGTAATTGGTTCTGTGTCCCCTCACCTCTCGTTCCTGCCGAATTTGGGGTCCCTTCCCTCCCCGTGGCGTCCAGGCTGATTCGGGATCACAGAATCAATTAGATCGGGGGAAAAAAAAAAAAAAGAAAATAATCAATTCCAACCGTTCAGCCAGCGCTGCCGAATCTCGTGGCCATATAAAATTCAAGTGGCACACGGGTGACAGAATTCTCCCCATTCCCTGTTCCAATTCCCAATAATTCTGCAACAAACCCTATGGAAAAGTGTGGATTTTCTCTCCTTGCCCCGCTGGATTTTAAATCCCAGCTCCACCAAACATCGCCTCCTGTTTGGCCTTGTGGAAATTAATTAATCCCCGCTCTGCTTTGCTATGACGTAAAAGTGTTATAATGGAATTATTCTGTGATTTATCTCGGTCTGAGCTCTTAGGAATTTCACAAACCATTGGCCGATTTTCTCATTAAACCCGCGCCGTGCTTCATTAGTGTCCGTCTGTCAAGCGGCCTCTTCGGCAAAGATTTAATTTATTTTATTTTATTTTATTTTAATTTATTTTATTTTATTTTATTTCATTTTTTTTCTTCAGCTGAGCTGCTCACGCCGAACAAAAGGAAAGGGTTCCCAATAATGTGAATTTTTGGGGGTGCATCACCCCTGCTGGTGAAGTGTCAGGAACGGGTCCCGTGTTTCAACCAAGAGGGGGGGAAAAAAAAAATTAAAATTCCCCAACAAAAAAAATTTAAAATTCCCAACAAAAAAATTTAAAATTCCCAACAAAAACCTGATGAACATTCTCCAATGGATGGAACTGGCCCGGTTCTGTTTGGCTGCTTCGAGGTTCATCATTTTTTTTCCTAATAATTATTTTTTTTCATCAACTCTGTTCCCACTTAAAAGCTTCTGGAATCTTCCAAGCGTGGAATTCCATTTTATCAATCTCCCCTTAACCCATTTTTCCCATTTTTTCCTCTTTTTCGTGTTTTTTTTTAATTTTTTTTTAGGATTTGAAGGGGGTTTTGGATGAAGACACCGCTGCCGAGGGACTCCACACCTTGGGATTCTCAGCCCTTGGCACTGAATATGTTTATCTTCATTTGTCACTTCCAGTAAGTACGACCAAAAAAAATTAAAAAAAAAAAAAAAATTCAATTTAAGGTGCTTTTCTGCATAAATATTTCCTTTTTTTTCAACAGCAAATAGCTGGCCTTGTTACAAAAAAATATAAAATTAAAGAGGTAGATTTTTGTCTCTGCTTTTTTCACGTTCGAGGTTTTTGATAAGACTCAGGGTGGGAAGTGTTTGGAGATTTTTGATTTTTGATTTTTTTTTATTTCCCACCTCCCTTATTCAGTCCTCAGGTGTGAAAAATGTTGGAGGGGAAAAGAGGAATGTGTGAAAAACCTGGGAAAATTCTGCACTCAAGAATTCGTGTCTTTTCAAAGCTCTTTGCTCTCCCTCCCTTTTCCTTTTATTTTATTTTAATTTTTTTTAATTTTGTTTTTTTTTTTGTTTTTTTGTTTTTTTCTGGCGTTTTTCCTGACCGCAGCTTTCTTTTTATTGTTTCAAAATCTTTTTTTTTTTTTTAATATTTTCTCCATTTTTGGCTTCTCCAACATCACTTTCTGTAGGTGTCACTTTGTTCTCCTGAAGCTGGAGGGACCTTGGGGACTCCAATGTGAAATAAAATTAATTATTATTCAAATTCTGATTCAAATATTGATTCAAATTCTAATTCAAATTCTAATTCAAATTTCAAATTCTGATTCAAATCTAGGGTCGTGGGTTGAGTGACATCAGCATTCTCTCTGGGTACGTTCACCTGCAGAAAATGGAGATTTCCTCCAATAAAATTAAAGGTATGGAAAGAAATCAAATCAAATAAAGAAATCAAATAAAGAAATCAAATAAAGAAATCAAATAAAGAAATCAAAAATTTTTGGGGGGGATTGTGAAGTTGTGTCAAATGAGAAAAGCTCTGGACCACGGAGTTTTTTGTGTTTTTTTTAGTGGGACAAAATCATTTTTTAAAAGGTGCCCAAATTTCACAGAACCGAGTTGGATTTTCCCCTTCCAAAACATCCCAAAATATCCACGGCTCATTAAATTTATAAATTCAATTTATTGATTCCGAGATTAAAAATTGCAGCGGATAAATCAAAGGTGAAGGGTGGAGATTTTTTTTTATTTTATTTTTATTTTTATTTTTTTGACACGTGCAGGTGGCAAAATATTCAAATTATGCTCGGTTTGGGTTTTCCTAACCTCGAGTTTTTCCCCTTTGTCAAGGTTTTTCTATTTGGTGATAAAAAGTAAAAAAATTATTTTTATTTTTTTTAAATATATTTAGAAATAGAGATTGGGATAAAGATTCCATCAGCTGCTCCTTCTCTCGATTTATTTTTTAATTTTCTTTTTTTTTTTTTTTTTAATTGAACATCAAGTGGAATAAACTGTGGTGGGACAAGAATTTTATTTTTCTCAATTTTTTTTTTTACTTGAGGAGCTGGAATCCAAGAATTGCAACATTTTTATAAAAAAGTGCTCATTTTAATTAAAAAATTATTTATTTTTCTTTTTTTTTTTTCTGTGGAGATCAGATCTGAACAGAGCAGGGATTTTTCCATTGCAATTTTCTCCATTAATTGATAACTCAGAGTGAAATTGTCATTTTAGAACTGGATAAAATAGAAAAATAAATTAAAATAATTTTTAAAAAATTTCTTGCTTGAATGAAAATGAAATGAATGAAAATGAAAGGAATGAAAATGAAATGAATGAAAACTAAATAAATGAAAATTAAATAAATGAAAATTAAATGTCGAATTTGAGTTTTTATTCTTTGTGCTTTATAAACTTTTTTTTTTTTCCCGTCGAGGAGGTGGAATCCAAGAATTACAACATTTATATAAAAAAATGCTCATTTCCATTAAAAAAAATTTTTTTTTTTTTGTTTTTTTCTGTGGAGATCAGATCTGAACAGAGCAGGGATTTTTCCATTGCAATTTCCTCCATTAATTGATAACTCAGAGTGAAATTGTCATTTTAGAGCTGGATAAAACAGAAAAATAAAATAATTTTTTAAAAAATTTCTTGCTTGAATGAAAATGAAATGAATGAGAATTAATGAATGAAAATGAAAGGAATGAAAATGAAAATGAATGAAAATGAAAGGAATGAAAATGAAAATGAATGAAAATGAAAGGAATGAAAATGAAATGAATGAAAATGAAATGAATGAAAATGAAAGGAATGAAAATGAAAGGACTGAAAATGAGATGAATGAAAATTAAATAAATGAAAATGAAATGTCGAATTTGGATTTTTATTTTTTTTTTTTCTCGAGGGGAAGGTATTAACAAACCCCATTTTTCCGCATTTTAAGCCTCGCTTTCCGACCCATCAGCACTTAACGAATGGGATGAATTGGCTGGGATTGGGGATTTTCACTGATTTCTTGTGCACCTTGGACATTTTTCGTGGCCCTTTGCAGATGTTTCCTGTGTCACTCTCATGCCTCATTTAACGGAGCTCGGAGCTGCCCGGAACCTGCTCAGCTCGTGGCTGCCATTGCCGCCCCCTGCGAGGCTCAGGGTGAGAGGGGGGGAAAAAAAATTATTGAAAAATAAAATGAAATGAAATGAAATGAAATTAGAAAGGAATATAAAAATGGTTTAAAGGTTTGAAGGAGAAATTGGTTTGTGTGTTTAAGTGTGTGTGATAAGATGGGTGTATGTGATATATGGTAAGAGGGGTTTGAGCCTGATTTGTATTTGTATTTGTATTTATATTTATATTTATATTTGTATTTATATTTATATTTATATTTATATTTATATTTGTATTTATATTTATATTTATATTTATATTTATATGTATTTTTATTTTTATTTTATGTATATTTATATTTTTATTTCTATTTATAATCATATTTTTAGTTTTAGCTTTATTTATATTTATATCTTTATTTGTATTAGTATTTATATTTATATCTATATTTATATTTGTAATTATATTTATATTTATATTTATATTTATATTTGTATTTGTATTTATATTTATATTTATATTTGTATTTATATTTATATTTATATTTATATTTATATTTATATTTATATTTGTATTTATATTTATATGTATATGTATCTTTATCTTTATTTTTATTTTTATTTTATGTATATTTATATTTTTATTTCTATTTATAATTATACTTTTAGTTTTCGTTTTATTTATATTTATATCTTTATTTATATTTGTATTTGTATTTGTATTTATATTTATATTTATATTTATATTTGTATTTATATTTATATTTGTATTTATATTTATATGTATATTGATATTTGTATTTATATTTGCATTTGTATTTATATTTATATATATGTATATTTGTATTTATATTTATATTTATGTTTATATTTGTATTTGTATTTATTTATATTTATTTTTATTTTTATCTTTATTTTTATTTTTATTTTATGTATATTTATATTTTTATTTCTATTTATAATTATACTTTTAGTTTTCGTTTTATTTATATTTATATCTTTATTTGTATTTCTATTTGTATTTCTATTTGTATTTATATTTATATTTATATCTATATTTATATTTGTATTTATATTTATATGTATATTGATATTTGTATTTATATTTGCATTTGTATTTATATTTATATGTATATGTATATTTGTATTTATATTTATGTTTATATTTATATGTATCTTTATCTTTATTTTTATTTTATGTATATTTATATTTTTATTTCTATTTATAATTATACTTTTAGTTTTCGTTTTATTTATATTTATATCTTTATTTATATTTGTATTTGTATTTGTATTTCTATTTCTATTTATATTTATATCTATATTTATATTTGTATTTATATTTGTATTTATATTTGTATTTGTATTTATATTTATTTATATTTATTTTTATTTTTATTTTTATTTTTATTTTTTGTATATTTATATTTTTATTTCTATTTGTAATTATATTTTTAGTTTTCGTTTTATTTGTATTTATATTTGTATTTATATTTGTATTTGTATTTATATCTATATTTATATTTGTATTTATATTTATATATATGTATATGTATATTTATATTTATTTTCTATATTTATGTTTATATTTATATTTATATTTATATTTATACCTATATCTATATTTATTTTTATTTACATTTTATGTATATTTATATTTTATTTATATTTAGAATTATATTTTTAATTTTAGTTTTATTTATATTTTTTATTTTTAGTTTTATTTCGACTTTTAGTTTTATTTCTATTTCTCTTTTTAGTTTTATTTCTTTGTCTATTTCTGTATATTTTATTTCTATTTCCCTTCATTTCTTTTATTGATAACATTTTATTTTATTTTATTTTATTTTATTTTATTTTATTTTATTTTATTTTATTTTATTTTTTTATTCGCCCTGCACCCCTGCCTGTGACCACACATCTCCCTCCCAGCCACTCAGGGCTCAAATTACCCCAAAAAATTCCTTTTTTTAAAATTTATTTTTTCCCTTTAGGAAGTGGATTTTTCACACAATAAAATCCAAAAAATCCAAGATTTAATTCCTTTTTTTTAATTATTTTTTCCCTTTAGGAAGTGGAATTTTTCACACAATAAAATCCAAAAATTCCAAGATTTAATTCTATTTTTTTTAAATTATTTTTTCCCTTTAGGAAGTGGATTTTTCACACAATAAAATCCCAAAAATCCAAGATTTAATTCCTTTTTTTCTTTATTTTTTCTCTTTAGGAAGTGGAATTTTCACACAATAAAATCCCAAAAATTCCAAGATTTAATTCCTTTTTTTCTTTATTTTTTCCCTTTAGGAAGTGGATTTTTCACACAATCAAATCCCAAAAATCCAAGATTTAATTCTTTTTTTTTCTTTATTTTTTCCCTTTAGGAAGTGGATTTTTCACACAATAAAATCCCAAAAATCCAAGATTTAATTCCTTTTTTATTTTTATTATTTTCCCTATAGGAAGTGGATTTTTTACATAATCAAATCCAAAAAATCCAAGATTTAATTCCTTTTTTATTTTTATTATTTTCCCTATAGGAAGTGGAATTTTCACACAATCAAATCCAAAAAAATCCAAGATTTAATTCCTTTTTTTTCTTTATTTTCTCCCTTTAGGAAGTGGATTTTTCACACAATAAAATCCCAAAAATCCAAGATTTAATTATTTTTTTTTAATTATTTTTTCTCTTTAGGAAGTGTAATTTTCACACAATAAAATCCCAAAAATCCAAGATTTAATTCTTTTTTTATTTTTATTTTTTCTTTTTAGGAAGTGGATTTTTCACACAATAAAATCCCAAAAATCCAAGATTTAATTCCTTTTTTATTTTTATTTTTTCCCTTTAGGAAGTGGATTTTTCACACAATAAAATCCCAAAAAAATCCAAGATTTAATTCCTTTTTTTTAATTATTTTCCCTTTAGCAAGTGGAATTTTCACACAATAAAATCCAAAAAATCCAAGATTTAATTCCTTTTTTATTTTTATTATTTTCCCTTTAGGAAGTGGATTTTTCACACAATAAAATCCAAAAAATCCAAGATTTAATTCCTTTTTTATTTTTATTTTTTCTCTTTAGGAAGTGGATTTTTCACACAATCAAATCCCAAATTTCCAAGATTTAATTCCTTTTTTTCTTTATTTTTTCTCTTTAGGAAGTGGATTTTTCACACAATAAAATCCAAAAAATCCAAGATTTAATTCCTTTTTTATTTTTATTATTTTCCCTTTAGGAAGTGGATTTTTCACACAATCAAATCCAAAAAAAATCCAAGATTTAATTCCTTTTTTATTTTTATTATTTCTCTTTAGGAAGTGGATTTTTCACACAATAAAATCCCAAAAATCCAAGATTTAATTCCTTTTTTTCTTTCTTTTTTTCCTTTAGGAAGTGGAATTTTCACACAATCAAATCCAAAAATTCCAAGATTTAATTCCTTTTTTTTTTATTATTTTTTCTCTTTAGGAAGTGGAATTTTCACACAATAAAATCCCAAAAATCCAAGATTTAATTCCTTTTTTTCTTTATTTTTTCCCTTTAGGAAGTGGATTTTTCACACAATAAAATCCAAAAAATCCAAGATTTAATTCCTTTTTTATTTTTATTATTTTCCCTTTAGGAAGTGGATTTTTCACACAATAAAATCCCAAAAATCCAAGATTTGTCACCGTTCCACTCCCTGACCAAGCTGCTGCTGGATTGTATCCTTTGCAATGGGAAAAAAGTGGATTTTTTTTTTATTTTTAATTTTTATTTTTTATTTTTTGTTATTATTTTCCAAATCATTTTTTCAAATTCTTATCATCTAATGTGATATAATGGAATATAATGGGATATATTATAATATGATATAATGTAATATAATGTAATATAGTATAATATAATATAACATTATGTAATATAATATAATGTAAAATAATATAAAATATAATATAATATTTTTTTACTTTATTTTTTATTTTTATTTTATTTTTTATTTTTAATTTTTTATTTTATCTGCCATTTTTATTTTATTTTTTATTTTTTATTTTTTTATTTTATTTTTCATTTTTATTTTTATCTTTTTTATTTTTGATTTTTATTTTATTTTTTATTTTTTATTTTTTAATTTTATTTTTGATTTTTATTTTATTTTTTATTTTTTATTTTTTACTTTATTTTTATTTTTATTTTCTTATTTTTGATTTTTATTTTCTTTTTTATTTTAAATTTTTAATTTTATTTTTCATTTTTATTTTATTTTTATTTTGATTTTTTACTTTATTTTTTATTTTTCATTTTTATTTTCTTATTTCTGATTTTTATTTTATTTTTTATTTTAAATTTTTTATTTTATTTTTTTTTAATTTTTTACTTTTTTTTTATTTTATTTTTATTTTTTATTTTCATTTTTATTTTTTATTTTATTTTTGATTTTTATTTTCTTTTTTCTTTTATATTTTACATTTCATTTTTCATTTTTCCTGTATTTTTTTTTCCTGAAGTGTGTGTGCAGTCAATGACGTTGAGGAGGTGCCAGGGCTGGGCCATTGTCCCCTCCTGGCCCAGCTGGGATTTCTATTTTATATTTTATATTTTATATTTTATAGTTTATAGTTTATAGTTTATATTTTATATTTTATATTTAATTGTCATTATTTTCCCTGAGCTGTTCCCAGTCAATGACCTGCAGGAGGTGCCGGGGCTGGGCCATTGTCCCCTCCTGGCCCATCTGGGATTTCTATTTTATATTTTATATTTTATTTTATATTTTATATTTTATATTTTATATTTTATGTTATATATTTAATTGTCATTATTTTCCCTGAGCTGTTCCCAGTCAATGACCTGCAGGAGGTGCCGGGTTTGGGCCGTTGTCCCCTCCTGTCCTATCTGGGATTTCTATTTTATATTTTATATTTTATATTTTACATTTTATATTTTATATTTTATATTTTATATTTAATTGTCATTATTTCCCTGAGCTGTTCCCAGTCAATGATCTGCAGGAGGTGCCGGGTTTGGGCCGTTGTCCCCTCCTGTCCCATCTGGGATTTCTATTTTATATTTTATATTTCATTTTATATTTTATTTTATAGTTTATATTTTATGTTATATATTTAATTGTCATTATTTCCCTGAATTGTGTTCCCAGTCAATGACCTGCAGGAGGTGCCGGGTTTGGGCCGTTGTCCCCTCCTGTCCCATCTGGGATTGTCCCACAATCGGCTCCGGAGCACGCGGGGCCTGCAGGGCCCCATCCGCACCCTGGACCTGGTAACAAAATTACAGTTATAATTAAAAATAACATTAAAAATAAAATTAAAATTAAAAATAAAAAAATAACAATTAAAATTAAAATTAAAAATTAAAAATAAAAATTAAAATTAAAATTTAAATTTAAAAATTAAAATAAAAAATTAAAATTAAAATTAAAAATTAAAATTAAAAATAAAAATAAAAATTAAAAATTAAAGTTAAAATTAAAATTAAAAATAAAAATAAAAATTAAAAAATTAAAATAAAAAAAATAAAAATTAAAATTAAAAATAAAAATTAAAAATTAAAATCAAAAATAAAAATTAAAATTAAAATTAAAAATTAAAAAATAACAATTAAAATTAAAATTAAAAATTAAAATTAAAAATAAAAATAAAAATAAAAATTAAAAATAAAAATTAAAATTAAAATTAAAATTAAAATTAAAAAATTAAAATAAAAAATTAAAATTAAAATTAAAAATTAAAATTAAAAAGAAAAAGAAAAAGAAAAAGAAAAATTTAAATAAAATTAATAATAAAAATAAAAATCAAAAATAAAAATTGAAATTAAAATTAAAAATAAAAATTAAAATTACAGTTAAAATTAAAATTAAATAATTAAAATAAAAATAAAAATAAAAAATTAAAATTAAAATTAAAAATTAAAATTAAAAAGAAAAAGAAAAAGAAAAATTTAAATAAAATTAAAAATAAAAATAAAGATTAAAAATAAAAATTGAAATTAAAATTAAAAATAAAAAATAAAAATAAAAAATAAAAATTAAAATTACGGTTAAAATTAAAATTAAAATTAAAAATAAATAATTAAAATTAAAAATAAAAAATAAAAAATAAAAATTTAAATAAAATTAAAAATTAAAATTAAAATTAAAAAGAAAAAGAAAAAATAAAAATTAAAATAAATATAAAAATAAAAAAAATTTTAAATTAAAATTAAAATTAATTCTCATTTCTGGAGATTGACCTGCCTGGAATCCGTCTGTCAATGCTGGGCTGATTAAAATTTTAATTTTAAAAAGAAAAATTACAAATAAAAATTACAAATTAAAATTAATTAAAATTAAAATTAAAAAAATTCTCATTTCTGGGGATTGTCCTGCCTGGAATCCAGCCCTGAGTGCCGCTGGAAACGGGGGATGGTTCCAGAACCGCGATACTGGGATGGGGAAAATTGTAATTGAAAAATAAAAATTACAAATTCAAATTCAAATAAAATAAAAATAAAATCCCATAAATAATTCCATTTTCTTCCCTAAAAATTTGTTTTTTCCTAGAGTTTTATCAGCAGGAATGTAACACACGAGGTTAATGTATAAAAGAGAGGATTTTCTATGAGAAAAGATCCTCAAATCCAACAAATAATTCAATTTTTTCTCTCAAAAATGTTGATTTTCCAAGAGTTTTATCAGCAGGAATGTAACACATGAGGTTAATGTATAAAAGAGAGGATTTTCTATGATAAAGAATCCACAAATCCAGCAAATAATTCAAATTTTTTCCCAAAAAAATTGATTTTCTTAGTGGTTTATCAGCAGGAATGTAACACATGAGGTTAATGTATAAATAACAGGATTTTCTATGAGAAATTATCCACAAATCCAACAAATAATTCAATTTTTTTCCCCAAAAATTTGATTTTCCAAGAGTTTTTTCAGCAGGATTGTAACACATGAGGTTAATGTATAAAAGATAGGATTTTCTATGAGAAATTATCCACAAATCCAAAAAATAATTCAATTTTTTTCCCCAAAAATTTGATTTTCCAAGACTTTTATCAGCACGAATGTAACACATGAGGCTGAATTTTCCATTAGAAAAGATCCACAAATCCAACAAATAATTCCAATTTTTTTTTCTTTTTCCCCCCTCAAGAATTCCTTCGTAGAATTTCATTTCCATTTTCTCTCTTTTCAAATATTTTATTCGATTTTTTTTTTATTTTTTTTTTTTAAAGAGCTTTAACCAGATCGAAAACGTGAACGAATTGAAAAATTTAAAAAATCTACGGAAGGTGAATTTATCCAACAATCAAATAAAAAATTTGCAAGGTTTGGAGGATCATGATTTCCTGGAGGAAATTAACCTTGAGGAGAACCAGGTACGAGAGTGAGCAAAAAAAAAAAAAATAAAAATTTCATTTTTTAACCCCTCAATTCATTGAAATGCTGCAAAAAAAAAAAATCAGTCAGCAAAGGAAAAAATTGATATTAAAAATATGAATTTTTTTAATTTTTTATTTCGGTGGTTTTGGTGTTCTCTCGGCTTTAATTTTGTATTTTTGGTGGTTTTTTTTTTTATTTTTGTGCTGTCAAACGAAAATTTTTTTTAATTTTTATTTCGGTGTTTTTGGTGTCCTTTCAGCTTTTATTTCATATTTTAGGGTTGGTTTTTTTTTAATTTTTGTGCTGTCAAACGAAAATTTTTTTTAATTTTTATTTTGGTGGGGTTTTTTTTTTCATTTTTGTGCTGTCACACGAAATTTTTTAAATTTTTTTTTCGGTGTTTTTGGTGTCCTCTCAGCTTTAATTTCATATTTTTAGTTTTTTATTTTTTTTCTTCATTTTCACCCGTGGAGAATTTTCAGCGTGGGGATCACACAGGGATGAATTTAAAAAAAAAAAAAAAATAAATTGAATTTTATTACGCAACAAAAATATTTCTGCGCTTGAAATTGGCACCGTTTGAATTTTGGATACCGAGTCAAATATTCACAAATAATTTAAATATTGATCTTCCAAAATCCTTAAATGGATTAAAAAAATCTATTAATTAATTAATTACTTTGACATCAAAGATATTAAAAATAAAGAAAATAAAAATATAAAGAAGCAGCAGAACATTTTTGTCTTTTTTTTTCCCCCTTACGAGAGAATTTAATTCAATTTTTTTTTTTTTAGTGTTGACATTTAAAGGTTCCTTAATTACAGCAGACAGTGAATTAATTAATAAAATTAATTACACTCCCGTTGCATTATTTAATTCCCACTGTTCTTTCCAGCACATTAAAAAAAAAATTTAATTTTACCTCATCAAAATTTGCCTCTTTGAGTGACGCAATTAAATTTTTTTAATGAGTCACCCCTTCATCAACATCTTCTGAAAAATAATTTCAAGAATTTTTAATTTAATTTAATTTAATGAATTTTAATTCATTAATGCACGGAGTTATTTCAGCTCAGAATGAGCTGAAATTCTTGGATTTCATCTGAAATTATTGGGTTTTTTAAAATGAAAATGGGCAAAAATTATATTTATTTTTTATTATAATTTTATAAGTTATCATAAAATTTATTTTTTTTAATGATTTGAAGAGCAGACATTAAACCCCTTTTTGGGATTTATAATCAAATTTATAATAAAATTTATTTTTATTTTTATTTTTTTAATGATTTGAAGATCAGGCATTAAACCCCTTTTGGGGATTTATCATTTATAATAAAATTTATAATTTTTATTTTTTTATGATTTGAAGATGAGGCATTAAACCCCTTTTTGGGGATTTATAATTTTATCATTTATACTAAAATTTATAATTTTTTTATTATTATTAGTTGAAGAGCAAGCATTAAAAAATTTTTAAAAATCTGCATTTTTTCCCCCTCCCTTCACAATTCTCTTTTTTTTTTTTTTTTGCTGCTGAATTTTTTTTTTTAATTTTGGTTTTTTTTTGTCTTTTTTTTTTTGTCCTTTCTCAGGTGGCTGAGCTGGATGAGCTGACTTGGATTCAAGATTTGCCTCTGCTCAGGATTTTAAATCTGCTCAAAAATCCTCTGCAGGTAAGAAAAAAAAAAACCAAAAAAAAAATTGAAGGTTGGGATTATTTTTTAAAACCAAATCTTTTAAATTTTCAATTTTTAAAAATTTCAATTTTTTTCATTTTCAATTTTTGAAAATTTAAGTCTTTTAAATTTTCAATTTTTAAAAATTTAAATATTTTGAATTTTCAATTTTTTAAAATTTTAATTTTTAAAATTTTCAATTTTTAAAAATGTAAATATTTTAAATTTTCAATTTTTAAAAATTTAAGTCTTTTAAATTTTCAATTTTTAAAAACTGAAGTCTTTAAAATTTTCAATTTTTGAAAATTAAGTCTTTTAAAATTTCAATTTTTAAAAATTTAAATCTTGTGAATTTTCAATTTTTTAGAATTTAAATCTTTTAAATTTTCAATTTTTAAAAATTGAAATCTTTGTCATTTTTAATTTTTAAAAATTTAAGTCTTAAATTTTCAATTTTTTAAAAATTTCAATTTTTAAAATTTTCAATTTTTAAAAATGTAAGACTTTTAAATTTTCAATTTACAAAAATTGAAATCTTTTAAATTTTCAATTTTCAAAAATTTAGGTCTTTTAAATTTTCAATTTTTAAAAAATTAAATCTTTTGAATCTTTAATTTTTAAAAATTTAAATCTTTTAAATTTTCAATTTTTTAAAATTTAAATTTTTTTTTAATAATGTGGTTACGAACATTTTGAACAGCTCAGCTCTTGTGAAGGTTCATTTTGGGCAGGATCTTAAAAAAAAAAAAGATAAATAAATATTGAAATATTTAAGAAATAAATAAATATTTAAATAAAAAATTTATTTCCCAGTGTCTCGTGGCAAATTAAATTTTAAAAAAATTTAAAAAATAAAATTTAAATCGATTGCAATTAAATATCAGCCGGATGAAATGAAGAATTTTGTGTCCAAATGGAAAATTTTTATTTTTTTTTTTCCTTTTCCAGGAAAAAGAGAATTATTGGCTCTCAGCAATTTTCCTCTTGCTCCAAGTCACGGAGTTGGATCACAGGAAAGTTTCAGTGGAGGAAAAGGTGAGAAAATATCCGATTATTCTGGAAAATTAAATAAATTTTAAAAAAATTTATTTTTATTTAAAAAAAAAAAATAAAATTAATGACTTGGAGAAAAATTTCTCCAAAATTTCAGCTGGACAGAAATTCTGTGGTGCCTTAAATGGAATTTGGCTGCTGTGGGTGCTGCAGTTCAAGGAATTATTAATGAATTTATTTCTAATTTCTTTATTTCTTTCGATTTTAGTTCTTTATTTCTATATAATGATATATATTTATTTAGTAAATTATAAACACTGCTGTATTTCAGGGAATTATTAATTAATTTTATTTATTTATATATGATTATATTGATTTAGTCAATTATAAGTACTGCTGTATTTCAGGGAATTATTAAATTATTTTATTTATTTATATATTAATTTTTATATAATTATATATATTTATTTCGTGAATTAAAAATACTGCTGTATTTCGGGGAATTATTAGTTAATTTTATTTATTTATTTATTTATAATGATATATATTTCATGAATTATAAATACTCAGGGAATAAATTATCTCAGGGAATTATTAGTTCTATTTATTGATTGATTTCGATATAATGATATATTTTTATGTAATGAATTATAGATACTGCTGTATTTCAGGGAATTATTAATTAATTTTATTCATTTATATATAATTACATATATTTATTTAATGAATTCTAAGTACTGCTGTATCGTAGCAAATTATTAATTAATTTTATTTATTTATTTATTCCTGGATGATGGATGGATGGATGGATGGATGATGGATGATGGATGGATGATGGAGGGATGATGGAGGGATGATGGATGATGGATGATGGATGATGGATGGATGGATGGATGGATGATGGATGATGGATGGATGATGGATGGATGATGGATGATGGATGGATGGATGATGGATGATGGATGGATGGATGATGGATGATGGATGATGGATGGATGATGGATGATGGATGGATGATGGATGGATGATGGATGGATGATGGATGGATGATGGATGGATGGATGGATGGATGATGGATGGATGGATGATGGATGGATGATGGATGGATGGATGATGGATGATGGATGATGGATGGATGATGGATGGATGGATGGATGATGGATGATGGATGGATGGATGGATGATGGATGATGGGTGATGGATGATGGATGATGGATGATGGATGGATGGATGATGGATGGATGATGGATGGATGGATGATGGATGGATGGATGGATGATGGATGATGGATGGATGATGGATGATGGATGGATGATGGATGATGGATGGATGGATGATGGATGATGGATGGATGGATGATGGATGATGGATGGATGGATGATGGATGATGGATGATGGATGGATGATGGATGATGGATGGATGATGGATGGATGATGGATGATGGATGATGGATGGATGGATGATGGATGGATGGATGATGGATGGATGATGGATGGATGATGGATGGATGGATGATGGATGGATGATGGATGGATGGATGATGGATGATGGATGATGGATGGATGATGGATGGATGGATGGATGATGGATGATGGATGGATGGATGGATGATGGATGATGGGTGATGGATGATGGATGATGGATGGATGATGGATGGATGATGGATGATGGATGATGGATCTTGGATGGAATCCTTTGGAATCTGAGTTCTCTCTTTCCCAGGAAATCCAGGAATTCCCTCTCAGGACTTTGCTCACTCTGTTAATGCCCATCCTAATAACGGAGTGGCTTCAATCCCCAAGGATTTGAGTTTGTCTCCTTCCCCCAGCACTGAGAGCCTGCTAACTAACACCTAATTAACAGTTAATTAAAACCTCAACCAAGCTGCTCCTGCACCGCGTGGCTCCTCCTTTCTTCCCTGAAAAGTTTCAAACTCCAAAGCTCCAAACTCCTTCCCTCCCTCCCTCCCTCCGACCATTCTCCCCTCCCCAGAGCCGCTTTCCGCTCCCATCCCCACCCCCGGCTCTCAGCAACCCAATCCCATTTCATTCCCGCTGCTCCGCCAAACATTTCCCCCTCTCCTCCCGCCTCCCCTCTTTGAATTTTGCCCGCAGGTGGCTGCTGTCAATAAACTGGAGCCTCCTCCCGACGTGGTGGCGTCCCAGGATCACCGGATTCACCTTTTGTACAGCGCGGGGCAGCCCCACACCGTCCTGCCCAGGTGAGCTCCTTGCACGGCCGCTGTCGCCGCGGGCACTCGAGGAAAGCTGAGTTTTGTCACCTTGACGGGGACATTTTTATCCTCATTGAGGAGGTGGAAACGAGGCAAATGTCATTCGGTTCCAATGGGTTGTGAAATAAAAGTTTGCATTCGTCACTGCCTTTCCTGCGTCTGTTGGAGAAGGTGGGAATTTGCAGCACGAATAAGAATAATAATTCCTGTCCTGCAGCTCCAAGAGAGAGAAAAAATTCCTGTCCTGCACCAAAAATCAGAGATAAAATATTCCTGTCCTGTACCACAAATGAGAGAGGAAAAATTCCTCTCCTGCAGCTCAAAGAGAGATAAAGAATTTCTCTCCTGCCCCAAAAATGAGAGATGCAAAATTCCTCTCCTGCACCACAAATCAAAGATAAAAAATTCCTCTCCTGTACCACAAATGAGAGAGAAAAAATTCCTCTCCTGCCCCAAAAATGAGATGCAAAATTCCTGTCCTGAACCAAAAATCAGAGATAAAAAATTCCTGTCCTGTATCACAAATGAGAGAGGAAAAATTCCTCTCCTACACCTCAAATGAGAAATGCAAAATTCCTGTCCTGCATCACAAATCAAAGATAAAAAATTCCTCTCCTGTACCACAAATGAGAGAGAAAAAATTTCTCTCCTGCCCCAAAAATGAGAGATGCAAAATTCCTGTCCTGAACCAAAAATCAGAGATAAAAAATTCCTGTCCTGCATCACAAATCAGATGCAAAATTTCTCTCCTGCCCCTCAAATGAGAGTTTTAAAATTCCTCTTGTGCACCTCAAATCAGAGAGAAAATTTCCACTCCTGTTCCTCAAACGAGAAATGCAAAATTCTCCTCCTGCACCAAAAATCAGAGATTCAAAATTCCTGTCCTGCACCAAAAATCAGAGATTCAAAATTCCTGTCCTGAACCAAAAATCAGAGATAAAAAATTCCTGTCCTTTACCACAAATGAGAGAGAAAAAATTCTTCTCCTGTACCAAAAAATGAGAAATGCAAAATTCTTCTTCTGCACCAAAAATGAAAAATGCAAAATTCCTCTCCTGCCCCTCAAATGCAGGAACTCCCATAAAATTTTAATTTTTGAGAGGCAGGAAATGGTGATGGAATGAAAACCAGGATTGTGGAAATGTTCCCCCTGATGGAATCATCAATCCCAGGATTTGGAGGATGGGAAAAATTAGGAATTTTTCAAAAAAAAAAAAAAAAAAAAAAATTTGAATTTTGAGCGTGATCTTGTGATGATTTATTGAGATTTATTGGGGGTGGCAAATTAGATCATCAAAATAATCCGTTCCGGCCTGATAAATTGATCAATATTTCACAAATTTGATTTTTAGCTGATTTAATGCAGATTTTTTTTTTTTTTTGGTGTAATTTTTATATTCAAGCTCCACGATTTTTAAGCAATATAAGATGAGTTGAAGGGTGATAAAATCCTCGTAAAGATTTATAAAAATCGGATTTTTAGCTGATTTAATGCGGATTTTTAAATTCTATTTTTACATTTTGAGCTCCCCAATTTTTGAGCAATATAAGATGAGTTGAAGGGTGATAAAATCCCTGTAAATCTTAATAAAAATCGGATTTTTAGCTGATTTAATGCAGATTTTTTTCGTGCAATTTTTATATAAAAGCACCTCAATTTTTGAGTGAAATTAGATGGATTGAATGGGTGCTAAAATCCTTTATAAATCTTAATAAAAATCGGATTTTTAGCTGATTTAATGCAGATTTTTTTCGTGTAATTTTTATATTACAGCACCACAATTTTTGAGGAAAATTAGAAGAATTGAAGGGATGATAAAACCCTTGTAAATCTTTATAAAAATCGGATTTTTAGCTGATTTAATGCAGATTTTTTTATTCTATTTTTACATTTACATCACCCAATTTTTGAGGAAAATTAGAAGAATTGAAGGGGTGCTAAAATCCTTTATAAACGTTTATAAAAATGGGATTTTTCAGTGTTTTAATGCCGATTTTTTATTCTATTTTTACT